>NW_024062593.1:0-1433344 GCF_006381635.1 Hibiscus syriacus
AAAAAAATAAGGTGACACGTGATGAACCCCCTTTTATGTGTCATTAAATATGTTTTTTATTAAAATTATCTTATTTAAAATATCTTGTTAGAAATATCAATAAATAATAATATTTATATTTCTTTTTTTTTCTTTGTATGTTTCACTTTTAACCTATTAAAATAGATCTATCAATTATATTTTAAAGATAATTTTATTATTTCCTTTAATCAAATATATCTCTGTACAAAATCAATATAATACAAATTATAAGAGAATAATAGAGTTCTTTTTTTGAGGTTAACGTGAGTAGTTGTGCTATTTGTTTGTCTAATCTTTATATTTTTGCATTATTTATGAAACACGTCCGGTGTAAAACTTGTGTGTAATTTTCTTCCATTTGGGTTATCTTGAAAGTTTGAACTTGAATTTTTTTTATGTTACCATGGTGATGACATCATTTTTAGCGTATTTTATAATTATTTTAAATGTAGATAGACTTTTTTTTGTCTCTTCCATTTTTTTTCTTTCGGTATAGATTTTTTTTTTCAAAATCTCTTCAAAATTTATGAAATGAAACTCAATAATTCTATTTTTTGGGTTGAGGTTTTCTCGGATTTGAAGTGTTTGGGGTGTCTTTTTTTTATCAAAATTTGAATAACAAAAAATATTTTTTGAGAAGCAAATAATATACTTCAAAATAGTTTATGAGACGACCTCTAAAGAGATCAAAATAGAATATTGAATATTTAGATGATTTTTTTAAACAAATTTCATGAAAAAATAACCGTTGAAAAAAATAGAAGTAAAATATGAATATTTCATAACGACTGAAGACAGATAACGACGAGTACTCACAATAATAATTTAAAACAACATACAACAACAACCCTATTCTCATAAGCATGGGGTAAGGGGGAAGTAGGGTAATAGGCTGCCCCCAACTCTAGGTTGAGAGCAGCTTTCGTGGAAGATCTCCGGCAGTCAGAAAATTAAAAATAAGATAAAATATAATACGTGTATAAATAAATAAATACATAGGAACAGTCTTTATATGCACGTCTGTAATGGGAAGTAATCACTGCAAATAAATCTATGCGTTAAAATCTGTATATAGACAAAAACGTAAATCTCAGCTAAATTTAAAAAGAAGAACATGAAGAGAATAATTCACAGTAGTCAGCGATAGCAAGGTACGAGAAGGAATAAAGTCAAAAGGATTAAAACCTAAACTAAGGAAACACTAATTCGCTACCCTAGTTCTAGACCTTTATAAATTCCAATAACATAAATGTTATAAAAAGTAGAAGTTATGGAAATACAAAGACATTAAAAGGAAGACAGAGATGCTACACCCTTATAGCTGTGACTCACACTACTCGACTACGCTGATCTTAATTCTCCATACTTTCCTATCATGTCATTATCGTTAAGGGCTAAATCCTTCAATTTGGCTAGACCTGCCATGTTTGTATCTTACGACTGGCTTCTCTTATCACAATGATACATTAAACCTCGGTACTAATGTCTTATCATAATGTCGTTGTTGTCGTCATCGTTTCCTTTAAATCTCCTCATAACCAAGGAATTTCATTGAACAGCTGAATCGAAACTCGCCCGTTGATTCAGTTTGTTCATCATTTAAGCAAGGTTTAGCCATGGCAGAAAGAAAATGGATTCTTATAGTTTCTTTAGCTTTCATCGTACTCGTGTCTTCTTCTACTTCTCGAATCATGAAATCTTCTCAACTTCAGTATTCATACATGGGGTATTTTTCTATGTTCGACAATCATATGAATTCGGATTATGATATGTTTTTGTTTATCACTGTGTTTATTTTGATTGTTCAGGGAACTAACGAGCATGATACTGGGTAAGCTTCGATTCTGGGCAACGTTCAACAATGGCGTCGACGACAACGCTGCAAAGAGTAGAGCTATTGGGCCGAATATGACAGCCTGCCACCACTCGTATGGCCGACCGGATCTTCTGGTTTACTGTTGCCCACCGGGATTCGAGAAATCGGTACCCTTTGTCGATTTCGAGTTCCCCGATCCTCGGTCGCTGGTTAGACTTCGCCGTCCGGCACACCTTTTGAACGAGAGCTACATCGCCAAATACAACAAGGCGTTATCGATAATGAAGTCGTTGCCCTACGACGACCCTCGAAGCTTCGCCCGTCAAGCTGAGTTACACTGCCAGTTCTGCACCGGCGCGTACGAGCAACTAAACCACTCCGACTCCTCGGTGAACATCCACCGTACGTGGCTGTTCTTCCCCTGGCACCGCATGATGATATACTTCCACGAACGAATCCTTGGTAGCCTCATCGACGACGACTCGTTCAGGTTGCCGTTTGGGCTTGGGATATCCCGAAGGAATGCCGATACCGGATTATTACGTCAACAAGAAGTTAGCTTTCTTTCATACGGAGCGCGACTTCTCGCATTTTCCACCACGGGTTGCCGATTTAGCTTACAGCACCGATCAAAATCATCCCCATGTGAGCAACGATGAACAAACTGATGTGAACTTGAAGTTTATGCATACTCAAATGGTCTCCGGCGCGAGAAAAACGGAGTTGTTCATGGGATGTGCATATAAAGCACACGACGGCTACTGTAATTCACCCGGAACCATCGAGAGTGCGCCGCACAACACTTTGCACACATGGATCGGAAGCAGCTTCAACCCTGGAAGAGAAGACATGGGCAAGTTTTACTCGGCCGCGAAAGACCCGATTTTCTATGCTCATCATTCGAACATCGATCGGCTGTGGGAAGTTTGGAGAGAAATTAATGATCAACGGTTAGATATCACCGATCCCGATTGGCTCGACTCTTTCTTTTTCTTCTACGACGAGAATTTAAAGTTAGTCAAGAGTAAAGTTCGTGATGTTCTCGATATCACGAAACTCGGTTATTCATACGAGGAAGTCGACCATCCATGGCTGAGCCACCGTCCCCCACCGTCGGTTCCGCCGAAACAAGCTCGACAGATGTTAAAACTTAAAGAAACAAAAACCAGTTTTGGCATCCGATTTCAGGCCCGATGGGCGAGTGTTGGACGGTATCATCACAGTGAAAGTTTCCAGGTCGATGAAGAGGGAGAGCAAAGAGGAGGAAGAAGAAGAGGCCATTGTCGTGTACGGCATTAAAGTTAAAGGAAACGATTACGTGAAGTTCGATGTGTACGTAAACTTAAGCGACGAAACGAAAATGAACCCGAAGTTCAGGGAATTCGCCGGCACCTTTGCGCACATCCCCGGCGGCGGCGACGCGATGAAGAAGAAGGTAAAGCTTAAATTGGAATTTCGGAACTGTTGAAAGATTTGGAAGCCGATGAAGATGAAAGCATCCGGGTAACTTTGTTGCCGATGACGGTGACTTGTACAAATGTATCCATCGAAGGGATACAGATCGACTACATCAAATGAATTAATTCATGTTATTACAAACAAATAAAAAATCAAATCATGTCTTTATTACAAAATTAATGTAAAATAAAACAAGAAAATTAATTGTTGTCGGAGACGTAGGAGTAGAAAGGACGGTTAAGATTCCGATTTCGATTCCGATTCCGATTTCCGATCTTAATCGGTTGGATCGGTTGATTTGTTAGTGTGTTTTCTTTACTGATTTAATATAAAATATTATTTAATATTGTGATAAAAGTAGATAGTTGGTTTAATGATATAATTTCTGTCTACAATTCCGTGGAAAACATGGTTATATATTTATTTAAAACTATGACCAAATAAATTAGTTTGAAATAAGTTAAGTATAATAATAGATATTATATTGATTTAAACGTTCACGTGTAAGACTAAAAGTATTATATTTTTTAAAATATTATTTTGTACTAATATTTGAATTAATAGATATTGATTTAAACGTTTAGGTTTCTTGACACGTATGTTCATGTTATTTGTATGATAGGTATACACATGTTTATATTTTTTATTCACACGTTTTAATATAATTGTACTTCAGATTTGAGACACGCTAGATTGATAAAACTATGTGACTGATATAATAATAAGAATAATTTGAGAATTTAATTAAAATATTTTGAAACTTATTGTCCAATTTAAGAATTGAACGAAAATTTGAAGTCGATCGATGTTGTTAACTGAAATTATAAATAGAAACAATATTATATACCACTCTCGAATTGGTCGACCCGTCGCATACATTTCATTCTTCGCTTAAGGATTGAAGTTCTAAGGTACCGCTCACTAATAAATTTTTTCAATGCATATTTTAAAAAAGGCTTAATATTTTTTTAAATGTCTAAATATACTTCAAATTATGTTTTGATACTTAAAGAATTTTTTGTTAATAATATGTGTCTAATGTTTTCTCTGTTACCATCTTAGGTGTCTGTAGATTAAATTTTGTTGTTAACGAACACGTGTCACCCTCGTATGTTTTTGAAATTTTTATTAAAAAACTAAAATTATTATTATTTTAAAAAAAACCCTATATTTTATTCTTTTCACAAAACACTCCAAAATCATAAACCCCAAATACTCTCAATTCTCTAACCCAAATTCCGACCAAGCCCGCCTACCGATGATGAAACCCACTACCGACCATCCCTAACTCAAAGTTCGATGAAGCCCAGCCACCGTCTTCAATCGATTTACGACGATTGGTGCCCATTGTTTTCAATTTTACGCATGATTTCCAGCGATTTGTAACTGATTTTTGTCCGACGACAAATTTAAGGGTGACGACAAGGGACTTGACAGTAGTGGAGTCTGATGACCGGTGGGTATGCAGCTGACGACGACAACAATGGCTGACAAAAGAGTTGAATGATTTGGGTTTCGAAATCTAGTGGTCATTTTGATATTTTGAAACATTTGAGTTTTTAAACAATAATTTTGTTTTTTAGAAAATAAAAATTTCATAAAAAATTGAAAGCGACAAGTGCCAATTAACGCATGTTGATTTTAAATGGTCGTTACAACCCATGGACCTAAAAGTATAATGAGAAAATATTAGATACATACTTTGAGTGAAAAAAAAATTAGACACCAAAACATAATTTGAGGTATAATTTAGAAACTAAAAAGTATATTAAGCTTTAAATTTTTTTGGAAGAATTGATAAAATATTAAGATATCTATCCAATCATTCTGTCTATAAATTATGATATTTTTTTATATATTTTTTAAAGAGGCTTTTGCTTTTTAACTTTTTGCTTTTATTATTATTTTTATTATTTTAGGTGAGATCTAGACAATCTGAGAGAGGTGCCACTTTTACTTTTCAATGTCTCATGGTAGCATGTGGGATTAAGAATAATATTATAAAAAATATCAAATGCTTTGATTAAAAAATAATAATAAACAATGAAAAGTTATTTTCTTTTAGATTTTATCTGTGACAATCATATATTGATGTATAAAGTTGGGTGTTCATAAGGATTGATATTTACTTTTTTTTTAATTTGACATATAATATTTCAATAATTTAATATATAAATATCACATTAATAATATGCGTTAATCATTAATTAGTTAACAATTTTATCCATCAAAAGTTATTTTAATAAAAGATTAAAGTATTGAGGGCTAAAGTGATGGATAATACAACACTCGATGCTAGTCAATACTAACTTTTTAATTTCATAGTAATATTATTTACTAACATAAATCACTCTAAAATATAGGGACCAAATGATCATTCTTATAATTTTGGGACTAATTTTAATATTATGTATTAATATTTTTATAAAACAATTTATAAATAAATATAGGAAAATATTAGGATGATGGAATGAAATTTTATTTCATGGTTTTGTTTTGTTTTTTAATAAAATTATTTCAAAATTTAATATTAATCGTTGGCGTGTGATTCAAAGTGGGGCCCGATTATTGCAGTGTTCGTATGCGAATTGTAATAAATCAAATACTTGGATAATTTTATTTTAGGATAACTGAATATATGATTAAAGAAATATGATATTAAAAATATTATTGATTTTTTTAATAATTTTAGTCAAGTATTATCTAAAATATTAATATTTTATTGAAAATATTAATTTTATTATCTAATTTTTGATAGAAAAATCGGTAAAAAAATAATACTTTAGATAACACTCAATATTATTATTTTCGATAAAAAATAAAATTTTAAGTAATATTATATTAAAAATGTTAAAAAACTAATAATATAATAAAATCTTACTTTAACAGTATATTAGGCTGACTTACTGATACATCCCCGAAGAACTTATGGTGAAATTATTCGTTAAAAGTGGAAATTGCTCATGCCTCGTACAACACTCTTCCAATTTTTCAGGGACACATTGAGAGAAGCATGCGAATCACGTGAGTAATCGTATTTACATGTCTGAACCGGGTAGGGATGGGACGGACCGGTTTTTTTAACGTCCCGTTCTAATGAATTTTAGTTTTTTTTCTTAGATTAAAATCCTAATCCTGATCTATTCGGTTTGAATATATTAATATTTTAAAATAATATATTTTAAATAATATTTATAATTATTTATTATATTTTAAAAGGTTAAAATAATATATTTATAATATTTTTTATATTTTAAGGTAAAATGGTACATGAGGCCCTCATACTTTTTTAAAAAAACTTATGTGGCCCTTGTCATTTATTTTGCACCTAATGTGAACCTCAAACTTAGAAGAAAAAAAACTTAATGTGGTCCTTTAACTAACAGTTTTTATCATTGATCGTTACGGTGCTAATGTGGCACTTTACGGTGTTAACGTGGTGGTCCACGGTGGTTGGTGATATGGAAGATGATGTGGCAAATGGGCTAGATTGATTTTTTTGGTCCAGTTCGAGGGTCCAATTGGGTTTTTTAAAGTTTAATGACTTATTTGATTTTTCAAAATAAAATATTTTAGATTTTAAATTTAAACTATAAAAATATAACAATTAAATATAAAATAATAAAAATAAAAATTAGATTACTAATATTTCTCTCTCTCTCTATATATATATATTTAAAAATTTTAAAAATTAAATTACTAAGAAAATATGAAGAATAAAAATGAACAACTTGAACTTTTATTTTAATTTTTTGTTTTCTTATGCAACTATTTGCGTATAGGAAATGTGGGACTCTGATTATTTTAGGCATTTAGTTTTACGTAATGGTGAGTAACTTGACTCGACTCGAAAAGTTATTTTTTCAACTCGATTCAACTTAAAAAATTCGACTCGAATTAACTTCGAGTTGTAATTTCATAAACTCGACTCGACTCAAAAAAAACTTCAAGTTCAAATCGAGTTGTATTTTACAACTCGAATAACTCGAAATTTTTACTAACTACTAGATTGATTTTCAATTTTGAGTCGAAGCTTGAGGCAAGTCCCTCGACTTTATATGGTATACGTAAATCACATATGAAAACAATACAAATATATATATATATATATATATATATATATATATATATATATATATATATATATTGTATATGATTATAAAATTATTTAAATAAGAATCCAATGATGTCATAATATTGTAAATATTTTTAATTAAATTTAAATAGAAATTCAAAAAATTGACTCAACTCGACTCGAATTTTATAAATTCGACTCGACTCGAAAAAATTTCAAGTTAATTCCGAGTTATAAAATATGATTCGTCAACTCGAATAACTCGAAATTTTTTGAAATCAAATGTTTTATTTCTATTAAATTTGTAGATAATATAATTTATGTTGATTGTGTTATAAATACATAATTTTAGGTTTGAAGTATTCATGATACTTTATTAACATTAAAAAAATTAGGTGTCAAATTAAACATTAAAACCAGATTCAGAGACCAAAATATATATTTTCCCAAAACAAAACATATAAAGAAGATAATAATTAGGAAGCGTCGGTGTTGCAGTAAATGGAAAACATGTTTTCTCGACATGTTTTGAGTATTGGTGGTCTGTCACTTCCATGGACGGTTCTTAAAATGTTATCTACACGATGCCTGTACGAAGAGGAACAGATTATTAAATAATATTTATTGTTACTGTTGTAATTTTAATTCTGGTAGGTTCGGAATTGGGATTATACTTAAATAAATATATTAGAGTCGTCACTGATCATTTAAAATTAAGTTGATTGAATACCTTAATTTACTGCTTTACCTGATTCACGTTTTACCATAAATGTATCGGATTCGACAGTCGATTATAGTCAATGAAGGATTAGCACTCTCGTACTGCCCTTTCGGTAACAATTTAATTTTACGGTTGCCTTAATTATGTAAATTAAAATTTGAAATTTGATCTGAATTACTTACCTTTGATTTGATTAAAATTGTCCTATAAAAAGTCAAAATAAAGTTAAATAATAAAATAAAATAAAAAATATTAAATAAATAAAATAATTAAAAGAAAATTCAAATTAAAAAGGATTAAATTGAAAAGAATCGAAATTCAAGGATCAAATTAGTATTAATTGAAAGCTGCTAGAAGAAAATAAAAGTTAGGGGTTCAATTGCATAAATATAAGAAATATAAATAGGGATTAAATTGAATTAATTCAAAATTCAAGGTCGAATTTATAACAGGTGACCAAAATGAATAACACATCAAAATAACAAGGATTGCTGAAATAATTTAAGAATTTCATAATTGCACAGGAGTCTTGTAACATACATTCCCCGTATACCCTTTTGTACACGAGATATAGATGTCCCATTACTTTTGAAATCTTTCTTCTTTTTAAAATCACGTAAATATATATATATATATATATATTTCTTTTTGAAAACATAACATTTTAATATAAGACAAAATATTGATCTCAAACTGTTATAAATTCTACTTAACTAAACTTAAAAAACATTTAAATATTGTGATTACATGCCAACGAAGTTTTTTTTCCAAAATAAACTAAATTGTCTAGGTGTCACGGATAAGTCCACCTTAGTTGATGATCACCACAGCTACAAAAGCACTCTTTACTCAGTTAATCTTTGCTTTTACCTACTCGTGAGAAACAACACACGTTAAGTAATTACTTAGTGAGATATAACATGGTAAAGAACATTAAAGGATACATAAGTATCTCATAGTTATATGACTTCAAACTAAGTTATAACATCCATATGAATTATTGAAGTCCTTCATATCTTAGCCAAATCTAGGTCATTTAAACTCATAACAAATTTTAGTATGTCCAACATACTTCTCGTTAATTCATTAACTTCAATTTTTGTCTTTTTTCACGTATGAACACATCCATTTATACATTTTAATTATGACATCCTTTCATGTCTTAATTCATCCTTTCATGCATTTTAATTATGACATCCTTTCATGCCTTAATGCATCCTTTCATGCATTTTAATTATGGCATCCTTTCATGCCTTAATGCATCCTTTCATGCATTTTAATTATGGCATCCTTCATGCATTTTACATATTCTAAAACTCGTTTATAATATTCTTTCCATACAGATAAAGATATCATAATCACCATTTTAGACATATATAAATTTAAAGCATACTAAATTGAATCTTTATCATATAGCATACTTATATTAGAGTACTCACCTGATAGTCCTCGCTAACAAAGTGTAGAGACTTCTGACTAATCAACAACTTTATTTTTATCCATTTTCTTGCTAGATTTTGGAGCTTGGTTCCAATCTACACAATTATCCATTAAGTACACATAACATACCAATGTTAGTATACTCCTTACTTGTATTTTAAGAATATTCAAAATATCAGTATCTCGATTTCTATAACAATTTCAACCTAATTAACCGTTCCAAGCTTAATGTTGAAACCCTAGCCTTGTTGGGCTCACCGGGTCACTTGCTGGGTCAGGCTTGCCCACCCGATTGGGCTCCTTGCTGAGCCCCTTGGAATGTTGGACTTAGAACTGAAATAAGAAAAATAAAATAAATAAAATGAAAATAATAATAATAAATGGAAAATAAAATGCTAATAATAATATGTATATATTAAAAAAACGTTTTTAAAAACTATATGCTATATGTTTTCAAAAATACGTTTTCAAAAACTATATTATATATACGTTTTCAAAAAGAAATTTTAAAAAACTACATATTATATGTTTTCAAAATGTGTTCTTAAAATTATACATTATATGTCTTCCAAAACCGATTTAAAAAACCATATATCATATGTTTTTTTAAAATATGTTTTCAAAACTATATATATACGTTTTCAAAAACGTGTTTTCAAAACCATATTATATACATTTTTCAAAAACCGATTTTTTTTTAAATTTTGTTTCAAAAACTGTCTTCTAAAACTTATATATTATATGTTTTCAAAAGTATTTTTAAAACTATACTATATTATATAAGCCCCGGACGAAAATGAGTGACTACAACTATAATTTATTATTATGTAATATACTCTTAATATTTAATTGAGTAATTGTTTTAATTTTTATACTTTTAAATTTCTTTAATATTTAATATTTTATCTTTAATTAAAATGATATTTTTCATTATTTATTGATATATTTCAAAATGCAAGGACTGATCGATAGATGCAGTAGATAAAGGAGGTTTATCTTTAGTTAATTGTATTAGATTATATTTGATTGCTTGATTTCATGTCTAACGTGTACAAAGGAAACGAACATTTTTAAACATATAAACATGTTATTTGGAAAAAGAGGATAACAACACGTGACACTTTGGATAATATTAATTCAATATATATATATATTTCATACGTAAAAGGTTAAGTAATTGAATCTTCAACTTATTTATTGATAAAAATACTATGCAAGCCAACTCAGATTGTGAGCCTTGAACGTTGATGGAAAGTAATAAGATGTAAATGAATAAGTTAATGTAATTGATTCTGTCGTAGACTATTACACCAATTGGAATATTCTTCCAAATTTAAGACAATAACAAATCATAAAGAATAATGAATGTCGGAGAAGCAATGTTAGCTAAAAACCATAAACCAATTGATGTCGGAGAAGCAACCGCAATGGCACTACTGTCTAGAGGGGCTTTTGAATTTTTTAGGTGCAGGTCGAAGCCACCCTCTCCCTCCGATCGTGTTCTTAGTCAAAAACGGTGCAACTTCTGGTTGCGATAGCCGGTGTGACCATGGAACCCTCTTCGACATAACCGCTCCGGGACCATAACATTTATATTCACCGTAATACGCTGTACTGTCGTACGAATTATGTTAAATTAAAGTTGAACGGTACTGAAATTGTAATTAGACCTTTATTGTTAGATGATGTACCTATGCTTGGTTGGATCTTGCCAATCATCCCATCCTTGAGGTGCAGTAACATTGGACATGTAGGTGTATGCAAGGATATACCTATAGTTTGGGATGAAGTTGAAATGTTCAAAAGTTTGGAGACTAATTTAGAACGAATATTATAGTTTGAAGATGAAATTAAAATATTCAGAAATTTATCAGTTGGTAGAGCGCAATGCTCTTAATCTTGTGGTCGTGGGATCGAGTTCCACGGTAGGTAATTCATAATTCTGACTGCCGGAGGTCTCCCACGGAAGTTGCTCTCAACCTGGCGTTGGGGGCCACATGAACAACTTGTGCGCATTGGATTGGTCTCTTGTAAATGCTTAAGTCATTTGTTTATGGGTACATTATGTAAATGGTTGTCCCTTGTTCCCATATGTAATGGGGTAAGGGGGAGATAAGATAGTAGGATGCCCCCAACACTAAGTTGAGAGTAGCTTCCGTAGGAGACCTCCAAATTATGAAATGTGCTCCATGAGACTCGATCCCACGACCTCAAGATCAAGGTTAAGAATCTTGTGCTCTACCAATTGAGCTGGATGGTCATTTCACATTATGTAATTAACCATATATTTTATAAATCATAAACTACTAGCTTTAAATATGAAGATGTATATTCCCTCGAGAAGTTAATGTTGTCACTGATGCTATAGCCAAATTGACTGATAGCTAGGGGTGTTCATTCGGTTAAAACGGTGGCCGACCAAACCGAATTATCATTAACCGAATTAACCTAACTTTTTTTTCTTTAACTGTTAACCGAACCGAACTTTTTTTTTAAAATATTAACTGAACCAAATAAATTTCGATTAATTCGGTTAAATTTTGAATTAACCAAATTTTTTTAAAAATTTTCTAAATTATATAAAAATGATTTTTTTTAAAATTAAAAAAAACAATTTACAATTAATTTAAATAATATATAATTATAAAATAAAATTTTTATATGTATTTTTAAATTAATTAATATTGATTTAAGTTTAAAAGTTATTGAATCCTAAATTATTAATTGTGTTTTAAATAGTTTGGGCTGAGCCCATATGTTATATATAATATATTTAAAATTTAAAATTTAATTTCGGTTAATTCAATTAATTAACCGATTTTGAACCGAATTAACCGTTAACCGAATTCTAAAAAAATATTAACCATTCCCCGACCGAACTAATTCAGTTCGATCGGTTAATTAAGTTAAAACCGAAAAATGAACACCCCTACTGACAGCTCTTCCTTTTTTATAAAGACTTATGAATACCTTCCCTTAGTTATTTCTTCTTTACTTGCTCGGGACAATTATGACCCACCATATGTGCGTTTAGCTTAGTAATACTTTAGTCCTCTCTAAAAAAATTAAGATACTAAATTCTTAAAAATATATTTTGAATTTTTTTTCATGATGATTAATCATAAACAAATTAATATAATCTTCCTTTGTTTACTATCTTTTATAGATTTTAAAATAAAACGATCGACCTCTTTTTCTTAGTGAAATTTCATATTTTTGTTTTCAGTCAGTATAAAATGATCGATCTCTTCATATAAATGATTCATGCATCCAACATATATGAAGGTCGTAGTTATTTTCAAGATTGTATATCTATAGTGGAGCGAGGTGGGTGATAAGATGTCAGATTTATTGATAGACTAATCCATAGTGAATATTGAAAACGCTCATTATGGGGTAACCTTTTCAAATTGATTTATTTTATTTAAAATATCAAAACTAGAATCCATAACCTTATTCAATGTCTCGTCCCACTAACAAACCAGTTGTTGGTATCGGAATGTAATCTTTAGATCCTATAAACACTATATACCCTTTTCTAATTGAACTAAAATATAATCTTAATTAAAACTTGAAATATGAGGGAGTCTCGATTAATTTTAGAGTTAAATCGAATCGAATTTGTTTTTAAAATACTATTTTTTTCTATTTATAAGATTTAAATTTGATATCTTAATTAAAATTCGTTAAATCCCTTCTCACTTTGGCATATTAATTTATAATATTTTAGCATTGTTTAAGGAGATAATTCTAATAAAGGAGATTAGGTCCAAAGGCTTTAGCATTTATGGATCAATAATGACCAATTCCAAAGTCATGAAACCCATTACCGATATGGATTGTAACAACCCGAATATTTACAAAATAATATTAATTGAAATTGGAGGTAAATTGTGAAAATGGGTGAAATTAAGTGACTAAATTAAAATTTATGGAAACTTGTATGTCATTTTTGAAGTAAAGGAAATTCAGGGACCAAGCCCTGAATTTCCCCAAAAACTGTCGGTAAGCTTGATGATTTAAGCGTGATTTCTGATTTACAATCAGAAATCACAAATGTTATTCCTTCAATTTTCTTCCTCTCACACCTCCACTTTCAAGTCCAATCCAAACGCCGTCCGAATTTCGATCGTTGTTTTGAAACCACCGTTGTGTTCATCATCGAGCGAGGAACAAATCCTTCAAATTAATTGAAGCGAAACGCGGCCAAACGTCGGGAATTTCCAGTCAAAGTAGCGACGGTTTTGTTAGCTCTATCGCCGAGGAAATCTTAAATTCACTGCTGATCGTTGCTCCGTTTACGACACCTCCCGCACCATCGTGTTCCTTGTGCCGTTCCGAGTTCATCAGTGTCAACCTTGTCCGCCGTAGACGGCGGCGCGTGAGGAGGTAGTGCAGTCAAAGAGTCGGCCGATTTGAAATCGAGCTCTCCGCCGTTCAAAAATTTGAACCGATCGTTGTAAGTATCTCGAAATCGCTCAAAATAATTTTTAGAAATTTTTCCAGGATTTTTAGGGCCCCTGAGGACGCTTCACGCGCCACACGCGCCGCCGCAGGGCGAGTGGCTGCTGGAAACCGGTTTAACCGGTTTTCAACCGGTTTGACCGGTTTCAACCGGTTTGACCGGTTTCAACCGGTTTGACCGATCTGACCCGACCCGACCGTTGACCCGACCCGACCGTTGACCGTTGACTGTTGACTTTCTTTGACCAAAACTTAAAATGGCTTTGACCGAGCATTAAACGACCGTTAATCTTTTCCGAGTATACCTATCCTGATAGTTTTCGACGTGCCGAATCCGTTTCCGTGGTCCGTTTTGTCAAATTCGAATCCAAAGGTCTCCAAATCTACGGTCAAAGTGGTTGACTTTGACTTTGACCAAGAATTTGAATTTTCGAAAAGTCATACTTTATGTTTTTTGACGTCCTGATTCCGATTCCGCAATCCGTTTGGCCAAATTCAGACTCGAAATACCTCAAATTGATAGTCAAACCCAAAAAATACGTATATACTTAAGAAGTTTAGCTTTGAACAATTAAATAGGATTTGAGACTGATAAATATTATTGTTTGAAGGTACAAGAGACTCTCTGGATCGTTCGAAAGCTCGACCCAGCTCTTCTAGATCAGTTAAACCACGTGTGCCAGTATTCACCCGTTCGAAAACTGTAGCAGAGCGTGGTGAAACCAGCAATCAGTAGATTTGTTATTTGAATCTATTGTCGAGGTGTGTTCCCTACTTATTACTGAACTGTTTTATTGGTTTTAATATGTGGTACACCGAATTCATTGGTTATTGTTTTATTGATGCACCAATTTAATGTGACAATTTATGGAATATGGCTGCTATCTAATTTTTGTTTTGAAATGGTATATGATTACCATGTTTTTGGATTTATGGAATTTATGTCACGGTGCAATTGAATTTTGGAATTGAATTACGATGGAATAGCTCTGATCAAGCTAACTGGCCTAATGTGACTCTTGAGGGCCCTAAGATGTTTCATTAGGTCAGCTTTCCTTTGCTGTGTGCTTAGGGTAAGCTATATGGACTTATTGACTTGGGCTTAAGGATACAAGCTTCAGAGCCTATCCTTAAGTCGGCTTTCTTTTTGCTATGTGCATAAAGTAAGCTATATGGAAAATAATTTTGGGAACTACTGATGGTGTACCAGAAAAGGGTTTAAACTATGATTTTCAAAAAGTTAAACTCTTTTACGAATTTGTGAGATTACTGGACTATGATTTGTACCTATTGTGATTTTATGGAAATGTTGGGACACACTGAGCATAGCTCACCTTTTGAAAATGTTTTCCCCCTTTCAGATACTGTTGGTTAGATACCTTGGTTCGAGCACTTGGAGGATCAACATATCTCTTGAAGTAAATCAGATTGTAATGTTTTTATCTGGCAAGTTGACTTTATTTTGGTGACATGGACCTTATTTTAAAATATCAGATTTTATAATGATAACTCTTTTGCTAATACTGCTCGGTTTATTGTGATTTTGAATTTGAAGACATGTTTTAAATTAAATTATTATTTATTGGTACTATATTTACGAGTTGGATTTTGATAGTATAATTTGTTTATAATTTCATGTTATTTATAATGTGATTTTATATTGATGGAATAACGGTTGCGAAAAATGTCTTTAATAATCATAATGTGATCCACTAGACTTAGTCGAAACGCTTAGGCCGGGTCTAGGGGGTTACATTTATTGGTATCAGAGCTTTTGGTTTTTAACCCTCTGACTGTGTATGAGTCCACATTGAAAATACGGTTTTGAAATATTTTACAAAACGAGTTACTAAGGCCATGTCACAAAGTTATTAAGATTTTAACTATGTTTGAGACTCCAAGTGCTTATCTAACCCTAAGTTTTATCTTCTGTAGTAAACTTGAGATCCATCAAAATGAGTGCTAGACGTAGTCGTCGAACTAGCCGTGGACGAGGTCGAGTGGCTAGATTCGCAGATCCGATCGATGAGATACGGGTAGATCCCCCACCTCCGATAGGTGATCATACTCCTACGACCCCAACGGATCTGCCTCCTGCCGCTGGTATTGGCATGACTACACCGATAATAGGAGCGACCGATATTGAGTCAGAGTCTACCGGAGTTGCTTTGGATGAGAATTTTGGTAGACAATTTCTGCAGTTAATACAGGGAGCAGTCAGAGCTACTGGTGTTGTATCTGAGGTTCCTATTTCGCAGACTTTGATTGCCAATGGAGTTAGAACTTTTGGGGGACAGATAGGTGGAACTCCTACTGAAGCTGAGGATTGGCTCCAGGATACAGAGAGACGCATGGATCAGTTGGGTTTGGACTCAACTAAGAGATATCAGGGTGCTGTGGCGATGTTAGATGGCAATGCCTATACTTGGTGGGAGTCAGTGACCAGTAGTGTTCCTACCGATCGTTTGACCTGGAATTTCTTTAAGGATTGCTTTCGGAGCCGTTTTCTGGGAGAGCGCTACTTAGCTCAGAGACGACAACAGTTTCAAGACCTGGTTCAGGGAGACATGACTGTTTCTGAATATGAGATCGAGTTCCTGAAGTTGCTGAAGTATGGATTCAGTATGGTACCTACGGAGAGAGATCGATGTCGTAAATTTGCCCTTGGACTCAGATACGAGCTGCGTAGGCAAGTTGTAACCCATCAGGATGAGATATTTGATGTGCTGGTGGGCAGAGCCAAAGATGCGGAAGAGGTGGAGGTTTTAGCTTCTGGTAGAAAGCGTGTTGACCAAGATCGATCTAAGAAATTTTCAGGCCCGATGGAGTCATCAGCACAGTCCGGGAAGAGGACTCGTACTTCAGCCCCTCAGAGAAACAATACACGTTTCAGGCCTACAGCATCCTCACCTTTAGCTGTCAGTCGAGACGGTTCCTCGTCGTATTATAATGGGCCCCTTTGTGAGTATTGTGGTAAACAGCACTCAGGAGAGTGTCGTAAGAAGATGGGTCTTTGCTATCAGTGTGGATCTAGTGGTCATTATCGGAGGGATTGTCCTCAGTTAGTTTCGTTTGAGCAGACCACTACCCAAACTCCTGTGTGTTCACAGACTACAGTACAGACCCCAATTAGAGATCGTAGTCAAGGAAAGACTCGAGGATCAGCGTCCAGGACAGACAGTAGAGCCCGACCTCAGCAAAATAGAGGGCCAACAGCTTCTGAGGCTAGACAGCCAGCTTTAGTTTATGCAACTAGACGTCGTGATGACAGAGATGAGCCTGAGGTTATTGTAGGTACATTTACTATTTATTATACCCCATACTTTGCATTATTGGACAATGGCTCCACTCACTCCTATGTATCGAGCTCAGTATCTCGAAACCTTCAGATTCCGATCGAGAACACTGAAAATACTGTTACAGTTACAAGTCCAGTAGGACAAGCGGTATTAGTGAATAAAGTATTTCGACATTGTCCTCTCGAGGTTCAGGGAGAAATTTTTCTCGCTGATCTTATGGAACTTCCTTTAGGGGAGTTCGATCTAATTCTTGGAATGGATTGGTTGAATAAACACAAGGTAAAGCTGGATTGCGAATACAAGCGGGCTACTCTGAAGACTTCAGATGGTCGGACTGTTGTGTTAATTGGTGAACGGCGTGGTTATCTCTCCAATATAGTTTCAGCGATGGAAATTGATCATATGATCCGGAAGGGATATGAGACCTTCATTGCTTGTATTTTGAACACCAAAGGTGCATTGTCCACGATCGAGGAGATTCGTACAGTTAGCGAGTTTCCTGATGTTTTTCCGGAGGAGTTGCCTGGGTTACCTCCTGATAGAGAGGTAGAGTTCGAGATTGAGACTTATCCGGGATCTTCACCTATTTCTATGGCACCTTATCGTATGGCTCCAAAGGAATTTAAGGAGTTGAAAGTCCAATTGCAAGAATTATTCGATTGAGGATTTATCCGACATAGTACTTCACCATGGGGAGCTCCAGTTCTATTCGTGAAAAAGAAGGATGGGTCGCTAAGATTATGTATTGACTATCGGAAATTGAACAAGATGACGGTCAAGAATAAATACCCATTACCCAGGATTGATGACTTATTTGATCAATTGCGAGGAGCTACTGTATTCTCTAAGATTGATCTTCGTTCGGGGTATTATCAATTGAAAGTTAAAGGATCTGATGTTGCAAAAATGGCCATTCGCACTAGATATGGTCATTATGAATTTTTAGTGATGCCTTTTGGTTTGACGAACGCTCCTGCAGCTTTTATGGATTTGATGAATCGGGTGTTCCGACCATAATTGGATCAATTTGTGGTGGTCTTCATTGACGATATTCTGATCTATTTTCGTACTGAGGCAGAGCATGACGAGCATTTGAAGATCGTTCTGCGGACTTTGAGAGAGCATCGTCTATATGCCAAACTAAGCAAGTGTGAGTTTTGGCTTCAAGAAGTGTCATTTCTGGGGCATATTATTTCTGCGCGAGGTGTTCAGGTTGATCCCAGCAAGATAGAGGCTATTATGAATTGGAAACGACCTAAGAACGTATCTGAAATCCGCAGTTTCTTGGGCTTGGCTGGTTATTATCGACGTTTTGTTGAGGGCTTCTCGATCATTGCTTCTCCTTTAACAAAGTTGTTAAGGAAGAATGTGTTGTTTGACTGGGGCGAGGCACAACAGGAGAGCTTTGAGAAATTAAAGGTGGTTTTGACTCAAGCACCGGTGTTGATTCAACCAGAGTCCGGGAAGGATTTTACAGTGTATAGTGATGCTTCACATTCAGGACTTGGTTGTGTTTTAATGCAGGAAAGTAAGGTGGTGGCTTATGCATCCCGTCAGCTGCGGCCGCATGAGAGTAACTATCCTACTCACGATTTAGAGTTGGCAGCAGTAATTTTGCCTTGAAGATTTGGAGACACTATCTTTATGGAGAGAAGTGTTACATTTTCACAGATCATAAGAGCTTAAAGTATCTTCTGACCCAGAAGGAACTTAATTTGAGACAGCGTCGCTGGTTAGAGCTTCTAAAGGATTATGATTGCGTGATTGATTACCACCCTGGTAAAGCTAACATTGTAGCAGATGCTTTGAGTCGAAAGACGGTATCAGAGTTGAGGTCTTTAATGGCCAAGATGAATTTATATGACGATGGCACTTTGTTAGTAGAATTGCAAGTTAAGACGACCTTGGTTGATGAGATCAAAGCTAAGCAGCCCCTTGATAGCTCCTTGCTTTCCATCTTTGAGCAAGTAGAGCAGGGGACAAACTCAGATTACGCAATTGATCAGGATGAAGTTTTATGCTTTAAAGGTAGATATTGTGTGCCTGATGATGCTGAGTTGAGGCAGACTATCCTTACTGAGGCTCATAGTAGTCCATATGCTATGCACCCCGGAGGAGATAAGATGTACCGAAATTTGAGAGAGAGGTATTATTGGATTGGTATGAAGAAAGACATATCTGACTTTGTGGCTAGGTGTTTGACTTGTCAGCAAGTTAAGGCAGAACATCAACATCCATCAGGTTTGTTACAGCATATCAAGATTCCTGAATGGAAATGGGAGCGTATTACTATGGATTTTGTTACTGGCTTGCCGATGACTCCTTCTAAAAAAGATTCAGTTTGGGTGATTGTTGACAGACTTACAAAGTCATCTCACTTCATTCCTGTACGAGTAAATTATACTTTGGATAAGCTGGCAAGATAGTATATTTCAGAGATTGTCAGATTGCATGGTGTTCCATTGTCTATTATTTCTGATCGAGATCCGAGATTTACTTAGAGATTTTGGAAGGCGTTACATACGGCTTTGGGAACAAGATTGGATTATAGTACATCCTTTCATCCACAAACTGATGGTCAATCTGAGAGAGTAATTCAGATTCTGGAGGATATGTTGCGGGGTTGCGTAATCGATTTTCATGGTAGTTGGGAGAACTTTTTGCCGTTGGCTGAATTTGCTTACAATAACAGTTATCAGACCAGCATTCGTATGGCACCCTATGAAGCGCTCTATGGGCGTAAATGTCGCACTCCGATCTGTTGGACTGAGTTGCGTGATAGGAAAACGTTGGGACCTGAGTTAGTGCGAGAGACGGAGGACACAGTCAGATTAATCCGTGACCGTCTGAAAGAGGCATTTGATAGGCAGAAATCTTATGCAGATCAAAGAAGGAAGGATATACAGTTTGAAGTGGGAGATCGGGTCTTTTTGAAAGTTTCACCCTGGAAGAAAGTATTGAGATTCGGGCGTAAGGGTAAATTGAGTCCAAGATTTATTGGACCATTTCGTATCTTGAAGAGGGTAGGACCTATTGCATATCAGCTTGAGTTGCCTTCTGAGCTAAGTCGTATTCATGATGTCTTTCATGTATCAATGTTGAGGAGATACCGTCCAGATCCAGGTCACATTATTCAGGTTGAAGAAGTAGAGCTGAGACCTGATTTGTCATATGAAGAGGAGCCCATTCAGATCTTAGAGAGAGATGAACGAGTTCTTCGGAATAGACGAATTCCAATGGTCAAAGTTCAGTGGAGTAATCGAGGCCCCTCAGAAGCTACTTGGGAGACATTGGAGTCAATGGAGGCTCAGTTTCCTCAACTATTCTCGTAAGGTAAATTTCGAGGATGAAATTTCTTGTAGAGGGGGAGAATTGTAACAACCCGAATATTTACAAAATAATATTAATTGAAATTGGAGGTAAATTGTGAAAATGGGTGAAATTAAGTGACTAAATTAAAATTTATGGAAACTTGTATGCCATTTTTGAAGTAAAAGAAATTCAGGGACCAAGCCCTGAATTACCCCAAAAACTGTCGGTAGGCTTGATGATTTAAGCGTGATTTCTGATTTACAATCAGAAATCACAAATGCTATTCCTTCAATTTTCTTCCTCTCACACCTCCACTTTCAAGTCCGATCCAAACGCCGTCCGAATTCCGATCGTTGTTTTGAAACCACCGTTGTGTTCATCATCGAGCGAGGAAAAAATCCTTCAAATTAATTGAAGCGAAACGCGGCCAAACGTTGGGAATTTCCAGTCAAAGTAGCGACGGTTTTGTTAGCTCTATCGCCGAGGAAATCTTAAATTCACCGCTGATCGTTGCTCCGTTTACGACACCTCCCACACCATCGTGTTCTTTATGCCGTTCCGAGTTCATCGGTGTCAACCTTGTCCGCCGTAGACGGCGACGCGTGAGGAGGTGGTGCAGTCAAAGATTCGACCGATTTGAAATCGAGCTCTCCGCCGTTCAAAAATTTGAACCGATCGTTGTAAGTATCTCGAAATCGCTCAAAATAATTTTTAGAAATTTTTCCGGGATTTTTAGGGCCCCGGAAGACGCTTCACGCGCCACACACGCCGCCGCAGGGCGAGTGGCTGCTGGAAACCGGTTATGACCGGTTTTCAACCGGTTCGAACCGGTTTGACCGGTCTGAACCGGTTTGACCGGTCTGAATCAGTTTGACCGGTCTGACCCGACCCGACCGTTGACCCGACCCGACCCGACTGTTGACCGTTGACCGTTGACTTTCTTTGACCAAAACTTAAAATGGCTTTGACCGAGCATTAAACGACCGTTAATCTTTTCCGAGTATACCTATCCTGATAGTTTCGACGTGCCGAATCCGTTTCCGTGGTCCGTTTTGTCAAATTCGAATCCGAAGGTCTCCAAATCTACGGTCAAAGTGGTTGACTTTAACTTTGACCAAGAATTTGAATTTTCGGAAAGTCATACTTTATGTTTTTCGACGCCCTGATTCCGATTCCGCAATCCGTTTGGCCAAATTCATACTCGAAATACCTCAAATTGATAGTTAAACCCGAAAAATGCGTATATACTTAAGAAGTTTAGCTTTGAACAATTAAATAGGATTTGAGACTGATAAATATTATTGTTTGAAGGTACAAGAGACTCTCCGGATCGTTCGACAGCTCGACCCAGCTCTTCTAGATCAGTTAAACCACGTGTGCCAGTATTCACCCGTTCGAAAACTGTAGCAGAGCGTGGTGAAACCAGCAATCAGTAGATTTGTTATTTGAATCTATTGTCGAGGTGTGTTCCCTACTTATTACTGAACTGTTTTATTGGTTTTACTATGTGGTACACCGAATTCATTGGTTATTGTTTTATTAATACACCAATTTAATGTGACAATTTATGGAATATGGCTGCTATCTAATTTTTGTTTTGAAATGGTATATGATTACCATGTTTTGGATTTATGGAATTTATGTCACGGTGCAATTGAATTTTAGAATTGAATTACGATGGAATAGCTCTGATCAAGCTAACTGGGCCTAATGTGACTTTTGAGGGCCCCAAGATGTTTCATTAGGTCGACTTTCCTTTGCTGTGTGCTTAGGGTAAGCTATATGGACTTATTGACTTGGGCTTAAGGATACAAGCTTCAGAGCCTATCCTTAAGTCGGCTTTCTTTTTGCTATGTGCATAAAGTAAGCTATATGAAAAATAATTTTGGGAACTACTTATGGTATACCAGAAAAGGGTTTAAACAATGATTTTCAAAAAGTTAAACTCTTTTACGAATTTGTGAGATTACTGGACTATGATTTGTACCTATTGTGATTTTATGGAAATGTTGGGACACACTGAGCATAGCTCACCTTTTGAAAATGTTTTCCCCCTTTCAGATACTGTTGGTTAGATACATTGGTTCGAGCACTTGGAGGATCAACATATCTCTTGAAGTAAATCAGATTGTAATGTTTTTATCTGGCAAGTTGACTTTATTTTGGTGACATGGACCTTATTTTAAAATATCAGATTTTATAATGATAACTCTTTTGCTAATACTGCTCGGTTTATTGTGATTTTGAATTTGAAGACATGTTTTAAATTAAATTATTATTTATTGGTACTATATTTACGAGTTAGATTTTGATAGTATAATTTGTTTATAATTTCATGTTATTTATAATGTGATTTTATATTGATGGAATAACGGTTGCGAAAAATGTCTTTAATAATCATAATGTGATCCACTAGACTTAGTCAAAACGCATAGGCCGGGTCTAGGGGGTTACATAGATTGTGCCCAAACATTAAAAAAAAATACTCGGATCTTTTTATTAATTATTTTAATTCTATAAATTTATTAAAAAAATAATTTATTATCGTACTAATGAAAAGGGGAAAAATCACAAGTAGAATTAAGTTGTGACAAGTATTCAATTAATTTTTTTGAGTTAATTACATCATACGTCCTCAAAGTATACCATCATTTTAAATTGATCCTTAAACTTTTAAATATTCTAATTTCATCCCCAAACTATGAATATCATTCTAAATTAGTCCTTAAACTTTTGAACATTTCAATTACAACCCAAAATATGACCTTCATTCTAAATTGGTCCCCAAAGTTTTTTTAGCATTTCAATTTCATCCCATACCATACATATATAATAATCACATCTCATGTGAATAAAACCAGAAGGACAAGTTATTTTATTATATGTTTGAAAAAAACAAAATTTAGGTTAAGTTAGGCTTGAAACTAATTACATGTTTGGATGAAATTTGAATGTTCAAAAGTTTAAGGACTAATTTAAAATGATAATCATAGTTTGGAGATTAAATTAGAATTTTTAAAAGTTTAAGAATCGATTTAAAATGAGGGTTATAATTTGGGGACAGATGATGTAATTACCTCTTTTTTTAGATTTTAATTATATTAAAAAAACTAAACTAAATTATTTGATATTTTATAACGGCAAAAAAAATTCCCTCTATTTTAATCAAATGATTCAAAACCCCTCTTGTATTCTTATTTTTCTTGATGTGATATTCCTCGATATCCGATAATCACGAAGGTTACGAGTTATGACAAAGTGTATAATCGAATTGGGTTGTATCTTTTTTTAGAGAACAATCTCTTTCAATGTTACTTTTTAACATTCACATGACTCGAACTCATGTTTTAAATAGAAATATCAAATTATTTATCGTTCAACTCAATAAACATCAATATCACATATTTATCGATTAACTCGAATTCAATATACCATGTTATTTTCATATTTAAATGGTACCTTGTGCCAACAATAGATCATTCCAACAAGTAATGTACAACTTAATATTACCCCCACTAAATGAAAACAAGTAAATTAGATTATACAATTCCTTTACTAATTTAAGGTTGATTAGAAACTTGTTGCAGGTAAATGGAGGTAGGCATCCTAACACGCCCAAGAAACAAGGAAGTGTTCATTATCCAAATGGGATTTGCTTGAAAGTGATGGGTTGAAAAGCACATGTTTGCCATGTTTTCATGCCAAATTGCTTAAGAAATCAACAAGTCAAAGGTATTCTTAATATATGCCCATTGTGGAATTTTGCAGATGAAAATTTGTGGTCATGGTGGAATCTCAATTATGGAGAAGTTGCAGATGACATGGAATTTATATTATAAGACAAGTGGAATACCGAAAAAGGGAAATAATTTCATGTCATCCCTGTCGTTAAGTTTTTAGCGACGAGATATCAAATTGAAACATAAACTAAACGTTAGATATAATTTTTTTTAAATAAAGTTTAGGTATCAAAACAAAACAAAAGTGATTGTTTAGATACTAATCGTGTAATTTACTCGATAATATTTTTATTAGTCTTGCCAATTTCTTTCTTGTTTAAGAAGTATATTACGTCATGCATTTCCTTTCTTTTATTTTGCTAATTATGGGTTGGTTTGAGTTGAAACTTCTTATAGATGAGCGGAGGTAGGCATCCTAACACGGCTTGTTAAGGAAATAATAAGAGATGTTTAAAGGGGAAAAAAACAGTGATTTAAGGATGTTGGATTTCTTCTTCTTTCATTTTTGGTGTTTGATAATGTAAAGTTTAATTAATGGGTAAACCTGTGTGCTGGTTCTGTTATTTTTCTTTTCTTTCATTTTAGTCTTTTATAATGTAAAGTTTTGAGTTTGGCATCAAAGTCGTCGATAACTGCATACAGCTCTAATAAAGTCACAGATAGTTACTCCCGACTTCGGCATTAAATTATAGGATTGCTTTAGTAAAATCATTGGTAATCAAGGAAATATTATTATCCAAAGATTTGTTTGGAAGTGATTGTTTGAAAAGCATATATTTATATGAATCAAGTGACTTCGGTGGTCATAGAAATGATTGTTATTTTCAAAGATCTTGAGTTCGAATACGACATCTATAGGGGTATTTGAGTGTTCATTGTTAAATAATTAAAAGCTTTTTGAACAGATGCTACCTAATAATCATATCATATTAATACGTAAAAGCACATATTTGCCATGTTTATACTAAACTGCTTAAGAAACCAATTCATGTGATGTCTAAATCAAGAAGTCAATGTATTCTTAATATATGTGCCCAATGTGTAATTTTGCAGATGAAATTTGTGGTGGTAGTGGAAGCTCAGTTGTGGAGAAATGGTGTTCCATAAGAAAGAATGGAAGTTTGCTATTATTGTTATTAATTTGGGTAAGTACATAACATTATTTATTCAAAGATAATTCTTAATCATGTGACATTGAACATTCACATCTCTGACATTCATGGAACTCGAACCCGTGACCTCAAGAAATGACAACAATTTCTTTGATAACACACCTTATAGACGTAGCTGCTCGAACCTGAAACCTCTAAAGATAACAACACTCTTTTACCATTGATATCATTCAACATATTCTTTTTATTAATATAGAGTAAGTATAAGATAATGTATGTTTGTCTATAATAAGTTGTTTAATTTGAAAACTCTTTAAACGTTACTTTTACCGTCCACGAGACTTGAATTTAAAACCTTATTTGAAGAGTATCGACAGTGACCGAGTCCAATTGGAACATGGGAAGGGTACATGCTTATATATACGTGAGAAGTCGGACACATGCACTTAATGGAAAAAAAAATTATACCATCATCTTGTATTGATTCCAAAGACTCACACATGTCTGCCTGAAAATTAACTCACGGAAGGAAACTAGAAAAATCAGAAACCATTCAAGTACAGACACTGTATTCACAATACGTATAAAACATTCAAGTACAAGATGATGTTCAAACAGTACTATATCCATAACATTCAACTACAATACATCCAACTACCTAACGATACCAAAGGTGGCCGCGTTACATCGGGACCGAATCATAACTTCCAAAACAAGATAAAATTCAAGCTATCAGGAAATGAACATGGAAATCGTCTGATTAAATCGATATGGTTTGTACTTTTGCAGCTAAATGATTCAATGACCAACTTGTAGTTGAGGTTACAGATTGAGTTGCACCGGATACCTGTGGATGCAACCTTCCCAGGGATTGTTCGGAGACGGCTTCACGTTCCGGAGGGCGACCCAGACTGCGCTGTTACACTTGAAACCACTCCCGAACGCAATCTGCCAGACCCTGCTGCCCTTCCGCATCCTGCCTTTTGCCTCGGTATAGGCCAGCTCGTACCAGATCGAACTTGAAGAAGTGTTGCCGAATCGGTGGAGCGTCATTCGTGAGGCCTCAGCGTGTACAGGGAGAAGCTGCAGGTTCTTCTCGAGCTCATCGATCACGGCCCTCCCACCGGCGTGAATGCAGAAATGATCGAATGCGAGCTTGAAATCGGGGATGTATGGCTTGATTTTCGCATTGAACAACTTCTTGGCAACCAATGTTACAAAGAACAGAATCTGCTCGCTTATAGGAAGAACAAGGGGACCCAATGTTGTGATATTGGTCTTGAGTGCTCCACCAGCAATTGCCATCAAATCTTTGGACAAAGAAACACCAGTTTTCCCAGCATCATCCTGTTCCTGGTAAACACACTTGAATGCCTTGTCATTGGCACCACAATGTGTCCTCACCACATGAACAAGCTTGTACTTGCTCCGCCTCCGATCCGTCGACCGATTTGACAGCAGAACCGCTGCGCCACCGACTCGGAACAAACAATTCGGGATCAGCATCGATTTCTTGTTGCCGAAATACCAATTCTGTGTGATATTCTCGGTGCTAACCACAATAGCATAACTATTCCTATGAACTTGCAACATATCTTTAGCAAGATCAATGGCTATAACACCAGCACTACACCCCATTCCCCCAAGATTAAAGCTCCTAATGTTTCCCCTCATCTTGTACTTATTAATAATCATGGCGGACAATGAAGGTGTTGGATTAAACAAACTACAATTAACAACAAGAATCCCTATGTCTCTTGGCTTAACATTAGTATTGGCAAATAGCTTATCCAATGCACCAAACATCACCTGCTCGGCTTCTTCCCTCGCCGCCGTCATAGACGGCCTTGGAGGAATGGAATGCATCGCTTCCGGCACGACGGTCTCCTCGCCGAGCCCCGATCTTTCCAAAATCTTGCGCTGGAACTCGAGGGAGGACTCATTGAAATCGCCGGTGAGCTTGGAATGTTCCATGAACTGTTGGTACTTGACCTTGAGATGTGATGGAGGGAGGTAACAAGAGTAATCCACCAAGTAAACGGATCTCGGTCGGGTCATGATGTAAACGGTTGACCCGAACACGAGAACAGCGGAGAAGACGATGAAACTAACGAGATTGTACTGAAATTGAATCCACAATTGGTGGATGTCATCGAGGCTCAACCTCGATGCTTCGACGATGATGACAGCCATTAAAGGGACCAAACAAAGAGTCAGAAGATGAGTTATCAAATAATGGTAACCGAGTTTAACATACTTCAAGTTGACACTTTGTAAGAAATCCGGCAATCTCCGACGTTGCCGGATCTGAACTCCATTACTCCCTTCACCATTAACCATGATGGGTTACTAAAAAAAATTTGCTTTTTTTAAAACTTTTTCTTCAAAAACAGATCAAAACAAAGTCTGGGTTTTTTGAAAGAAGGAATTTGGGTATCCCTCGATGTGATAAAAAGGGGTATTTATAGTGAAAGTTGGGTGGGATTTACAGAGACACGTAGAGATGGTTAGGTTTCCATTAGTAGAAACGTTTATAGAGAGAAGAAGGAGAGATGGTGGGAGTTGGGAGTTTCCTGATCTGATCTTAACGCCAGCCGGCAAACAAATCCATTTCCGCACCACCATTAAAGTTCATTTATTTTTTGATTTCGCAACCCTCTTTGACTCTGAATATCTCTGGTCTTTATATTTTATTAATGGAGACTTCCTTTTCCAGTAATGTGAAGACAACAAAAAAACAGGGAAATGGGTTTGAACATTGAATATGAAGTGGATCAAGTTGATATCATGATATGTTGAATGGAGAAATCAAAGGGGATTGATTGATTTTACGCGTGAAAATGGTGTGTGTATGTGTGCGTACTTGAGGACGAGTCCAAGTGAAGGCAGCGGAAGTTTCAATGATGGTTCTTGCACGGCTTCAGATATGAGTGAAAATCAGACTCCAATAGGGTTTGGTGAATTCAGAGAAAGCGAGTGCTTTTTTAAGGATTATTTCCATTAGCCATACAAAACTATGCTATCAATTCTAAATTCGTCCTTCACTTGTTCACAATTTTCATCCATAAAAATATATTCTTTTACTCAAAATAAAATATTAAAGGTCAAACTGACTATTTAATCAAATATTAATTTATTTTTATATTATAGTTTTTGATAATGAGCTAAATTTTATGATTATTATTACTTTATAGTTTATTTTAGGTTAAATATATTTTTACTTTTGAAGTTATATTTCATTATTATTTTATAATTTTTTTTAATTTTATTGAAAAATAAAATATATCTAGATTGTAATAAAAATTTACAATCATAGCACTGTATTAAATAGGTAATAAAAATATTTTCATATAATGATTAATATAGAAAAACTAGTCACTTAATATCACAAAATGATCATACAAAAAAAGGTTAAAAAAACTAACAAAATAAACTCGAACAAAAGATAGATTCAAACATAACTGATCTCATCGACAAATGAACCACAAAAAGAGATCAAACTATTAAAAGATTGTCGACAAACCGTAAAACGAGAGTCGATCGACGTGAGAAAATTAATCACAAACATAAATCATGTATCCAAGTTCACTCGAATGATCCAAAACAAGGAAGATAAGCATGATAACAAATAAATGTTGTCTTGATCAGTTGTGAAAATGACAAATCCAACTTGAAAAAAAAATGATGAACGAAAACAACTAACGGACGACCTAAAACATGTCAAAAGACAGAGGAAAATATGAGTTTTTGATATTTAAAAAGATGGATTTTTTATTGTAAAGTTTATTTGTGTTGGGTAGGAAACAATTTTTGAGGTGGAAAATCAATGTGCAGTGTGGTTTATTTGGGAAATGAATGTGTTTTAGGTGAAGAATATTTAATTTCCAGAAATGCAAGTTGATGACATTATTTTTGGAGAAATGCTATAATAATGGGTCCACATACTTACCTGCCCATACTGTGTAAATCATTTGCCAATCCATGCCATTTAGTTTATTATGTATGTGCATCTTTGAACCATGCATGTTGGTGTGCAATTCATTTTTATTATTTTTCATTGTTTTCCATAACAATAATAAATCTTTGATTCAACTCCCTTATATTTTAAAATCAATTAAAGTACTTTTTCACCCTTAATTTTGATTTTAATTAACAATTTGACCCTTAGGTGACGTTTGGTTGGCATGAATCCTTTGGAATTAGGGGGAATTAGAATCCAATTCCACCACTTTCCCATGTTTGGTTCAAGTTTTCTAAGGGAATTGGAATCCCTCATAGCTTCAACTTTCTATCAAATGAGGGAAAGTGAATTATATCCATTCTATGATGGAATTCAATTCCCTTGTTGGAGGGAATTGAAATTTGACCATGCTACTCTCATCAATCTTTTGGTAACTTATTCATATATTGAATAAAATTATTTTTTTATTATTTCAGGTCGTGTAAGGTTTCTAATTCATATATTCGGGTCGGGTGAAACTTTATTTTGGTCGGGTCGGGTCGGTTTTTTTAAGTGTGATATTCGGGTCGGGTCGAGTTCGGGCTTAGGGTGAAAAATACCCGACCCGAAAATATATATAATTTTACCTTATATATTTAGGAATAATTACAATAATACCCCTCTATATATATATATATATATATTTGTCCAATTAAGTCACTGTTTTTATTGAATAAAAATAATTTTATTATTATTTCGGGTCGGGTTTCTAATTCATATATTCGGGTCGGGTGAAACTTTATTTTGGTCGGGTCGGGTCTTAGATGGAGGTTCCCTTGTTCTCGGGTCGGGTCGGTGGACCAAAAACCTGACCCAACCCGACCAATGACCATCCCTAATTGGGATGATTTTAACTTATGATGTTTATTAGCATGATTTTTATAATTTATTGAAATGAATAATCAATCAATAAAATTTAAATTTAATTTTTTTAAAATTTTTATAATATATTGCTACATGTAATTTATAAAACAAACTAAAATTAGGCAAAAAAAAACAAGAAGGACAATTCTGTCATTTTACATTACTGAAATCAAATTCATCTGACATATCTGCGAACCAAACAGAATATGGAATTGAATTCCAATTCCTGACAGATTTTAATTCCTTCACATGTTCCAATTCCCTCAGAAACATTCTAGCAAACCAAACGCCACCTTAATTTTTTTAATGCAAATTGACACTTAACTTTAACTTTGATATATAATCTAGTCCATGATAATTTTGTACAAATTTAAAATAATGATTTAAAATAAATAGAAAAAGTAAAAAAAACAAAGAGGTAAGATTTGTATTTCAAATTTTAATTTAATACAAATTCAAAAATCAAGGGCCAAATTGCATCCAACAAAAATTTAAGAGTTGGATTATAAAAAAATCATGCATCAACTTGCATATTAAAACTAAAGTAAGAGTCAAAAGGTACATTGATTTTCTTAAGAGTTAATTGTATTACATGTCCCCAAATTATGTCTCTCATTCTAAATTAATCCCTAAACTTTTGAACAATCCAATCTCATTCTTAAACTATGACATTCTAAATTAATCCCTAGACTTTTGAATATTTCAAATTCATCTTAATATATGACTCTTGTTCTATGTTGGTCCCTAAACTTTTGAATGATTTTGGGGGATATTATTGTAAAGTTTAAAAGTTTATGGACAAATTTAGAACGAGTGTCATAGTTGGGAATGGCCTATTTTTGAATGAGAGAAAATAGATGATTGAGATTAACAGTAGGAAATGAAAATATATTCACTCAAAAAAAATAAAGAATTAATCTTAATCGCCTATTTTAACTCATCAAACAATCCTAAATCCACATAAAATTAAAATAAAATACATTTTATAAGTGGGTCCTCAAACATAAAGTGTCTAAGTAACATTAACAAATAATTAGTATATTAAAATGATAAAGAAGAACTCAGACATGAAATTGAGTGCAGTTTATTAGAATATTTAATTAAAAAATTGGATGCGATCGTACGATATGCATCAATTAAAGAATTTAATAGTGTTGATAATGACTTATATGAGACAGCTAGGCAACGTTGTTGTGGTAGGGTCATTCATTCATCTTACAAGAAAAGAAAGACAACTTAAGAAAGGAAATTAACTTAAATTAAATACTTATATTTTATATTCAAAATATTTGTAAATTTAAATACCTTTATATATTCATATTGTCTTCAATTTATTTTATACAGTTCGTAGCTGTCTTGAATGATATGTTTTTCATATTTATTAGATAATCAAGCTTAGATAAATTGTGTAAGGATATAATCGATCTGAATTAAATTTAAACAGTGATAAGTTTGAGGGGAAAATCATATTTTATTTATTTTTTAAAAAAATAACTTTTACTACGCCTGTTATTTCATTTAAAAAAATAAATTTTACTATACATGTTTCTTAAGAAAATGAAACACAAAGAAAAAATATGTTGATATACATTTATATTAATATATTTCATGATAATTACAATATTAAATTTAAATTATAAAATATGTTGATATAATATAATATATTAGACATAATTTATTACTAATTTTTAAATTAAATTAGCGTTAAATCAGAAAAAGAAATCACGGAAAATAAAATTTAAATTTAAAGATGTTTATTCTCGAAGAAGAGAAAATTCCGGAGAGTCAAAGATTAGGCCGAGTGTGTGGTGGTTTCACGAAGAACAAAAGTCAAACGGTGAAGGGCCGCTGCCCAAAATTTGCTATGGGCTTACATCTATCGTTGTTCGATGATGTATGCGGGCCATGTATAAATATTTATAAATTAACTCATTTATTTATCTTTTTTATTTTATGGTGTAATTAATAAGATAACACGTGTTTATTGTTGGCCGTTTGATCATTTTTGTCGTTTATTTTTTAGAGTTTGATTTTACATCATTGCGACTAATGAAGGTAACGCTCATTTGTTATCCCGCTGATCTTTTCTATTTTAGACACTCGAATTAGATTTGGATAGACATTATGTGTTCATAGATGGTTTTCTCACGATGTTTGATCCTGATTGATGTTTACCGGTTGTCTTTCAATAGTTTAATATCATGTTGTAGTTCATTTACCGTAACAGTCAGATTTGTTCGTATTTACCTATTATTCAATATTTTTTTTAGATGTATTTTTTTTACTTTTTCATTGTGTAATCCATATATGATCGTAAATAGTTAGTTTTCTTGTTTTAATAATTATAGAAGAAAATCCCAATTATATGTTTAATTTACCATTCTAGTTGTAAATCCTTACTGTTTTTTTATATAAATTTTATTATTCAAATTAGTTTTTTTCTTTAAAAAAAGTTTTAATTAGTTGATTCAATTGTTGTTACAGCATATAGAATACGTGAACTTAAGTACATTTAATCGTATAATATTTTTCGATGTATGATTGAAGACGAGTTTCAATAATTTAGATATTATATAGATAGAAAATAAATTTTATTATGATATCTTCGGTATTTATTTATTTATTTATTTATTTATTTATTTATACGTCTATATTTAAGATTGTGGTTATCATTCTCAAATTTTTTTAAAAGCAAAATAAAATTTTAATTTTTAAATTTGATTTTACATAATTTTGTCCTATCCTTCTGTAATATTAGAAAACATTATCAATTGTTGCGTCAATAGTAATAAAATGACTTTTACCTTATAAAAGATAAAAAGGACATTTAGACTTATTATTAAGATTATAAAAAAATAAAGATACCGGGTTAAGCTAAATTAAAATAATAGAATATTAAAACTCAATTTTTAACATAATAAAAATGACTAAAATAATATTGACATTGGCCGATCGAAATGCATACAGACAATGTTGTTTTTAGGGATGTAAATGAGACGAGACAGATCGTGAGTTACTCGAGATTGACTTGGTCAATGCTCGATAAATACTCGGATCGAATGAACTGACTCGAGCTCGAGCTCGACTCGAATTCTTAACGAACCGAAATAAGCTGCTTGATGCTCAACTCGAAAAGCTCGTGAGCAGCTCGAAAATATAATATATTAAGATTTTATTTTTTAAAAAATAAATTGTTAATAATATTAACATTTATGTGTTGATTTGTTTTTAAAAAATACAATAAAATTTTTATGTATTTAAGATTCAGGTTCGAGTTTGAGTTTAAGGCTTCAATCTAGTTAAGTTTAAGTTTTTTTTCATTTCGAGCCTTTTCGAGCTGCTAACGAGCTTCATTTCAGGATTTCGAGTTCGAGTCGAGCTTAAAAATTTTAAGCTCACGAGTTTTCAAGTCGAGTCAAGCTTCATTTTAGAGTTTTCGAGCCGAGCTCAACAATACTCGAGCTCGACTCGGCTCGTTTACACCCCTAGTTGTTTCCGATGATTAATGTACATGGAGAGTGGATGTGGCTCTTGCTATTCCTGAAGTTTTTGGTCTAATAGCATTTTAGTCTCGTATCAGTTTAAACTTAAGTAAAATTAGACTTTTATCCCTTGCATTTTTTTTAGATTAAATACTTAACAAATCTCTATTATTTTGAACTTAGATAAATGATTCCTTCGAATATTTGATCCTAAATCGATCCCTAATTATTTCTATTTCCATGCCACATTTTGACAAGTTAATAGTAAACAAATCGCCTCTAAGTTGCCCCTCTCATTTTTAATTTTAAAAATTAGATAATCTTAGTATATTATTTTTTTTAAAATTTAGATATTAATTGAAAATTATTATTTCTCACTTAGGGTGAAGTTTTTCTTTAATATAGCTGAGAATAAAAAAATTAAGATTTATTTAAAATGTAAAGATTAAATTTAATTATAATGTAGGAAGAATATTAAAATTTGACCTAAAAAGTCATTACCCTTTGACATGCATGCAGAATACGGTGGTTCTATTGCCATCTCGCCTTTTTAACGGATAACCATATTTATGTTGATGGAAATTTAAAAGTCATGAATAATGACGAATTTATTAATATTAATATTATTATTTGATACAATATCATTACTGACATGCATATGTATATATATATATATATATATATAAGAACAAGCAAAACTTAACTTAGAATATTAAGAGAATATTATGAAATCACTAATCGTGATTATCCTAATATCATTATTAGTAGGTGCATAATGGAGGTTCATCGATGTTTAACGTAGGTGCATGAGCCTTTCTCCATTAATCCAGCCTTGAGATTCTTCATCCTGCGTATTAAAAGAAGAATATTACATATATATTCATGTAATAAGAGTGTGTGATTTAGCCGCGTGAAAATAAGCCGACATTCTTATGATTATCGAATACCGAAAATATTATCATCACATGTGAGAGTGTTTACCTCCGGAGTTCCTGCCGGTGGTGGTCCTATAGTTGGGGAATGGCACTTGACCCGACTCGATTTTCATCACATCATTCACCAGCAGCTCGTAGTGCCTCTTCACTTCTTCCGCAGTTTTACCTCCGACAGCCTTGGCAACATTGTACCAACGGTCGGCTGAGTCTTTGTCGTAAACGGCCAAAGCCCTCTCGAAATCCTTGTTCTGCTTCGCCGTCCACGAACCGGAACCGTGCGACGACATTGAGCTCGACGCCATTTTCAAGATACTGTTTCAAGAAAAGACTGCGAAGAAGGGATGATATGGTGAGCAGAAGGACTCGGCAATGGCTGCTCTTTATAGGCAGCAGAGCAGCCATAGGGGGCGTGTGGGGGTTAGGGATGGACAGATGGATCATGAAAATTTCAAATTCTAATATAGTTTATCGTTTATTTATATTTTTTTATTGATGATTTAATCATATACTCTCCAAATATTAATATACTTTTTAAAATTCGTATCTTTTAATATAAAATTTTATGTTTATAACTGCATAGGGTTATTTAGGGGCAAAGGCCGATTGGCCTAGAAATCTTGCACACCAGGTTGTAAAGATTTGTCTCCTTAAGAACCACAGAAAATGTTGTAAAAAAAATGATGATGAAGAGGAAATGCATGAGAATCAGTATCTTCAATTAAGGATGACAAATTAATCTAAAATTGACGGATTCTAACTTGATCCTATTTAATAAGGTCAAATTTTATAAATATAATTCAGATTCGAGTTAGGTCGAGACAAATTTTATAAATGAGTGGAGTCGGTTCGAGACAAATTTAACAGTAACTATATACGTAATTGCATTTAAATCCTTTCCTTTTTCAGATATACTTTTTCCGCACATGTGATTTGAAGTCAAAGATATTTTTTGTTTCATGATCATGGGTAAGTTGTATGAACTGATTGATTTGAGTTTTATTTGCCGATAATAAAAATACTTTTCATTTTATCCACAACAAAGACTCTCAGTTGACGATGGAGCTTAGGTTATAGGCATCGTAATGGCTATGGATGAATTATATATTGCTCGAATTATTCATTTTATTTGAAATACTCTATACAAGAAAGTAAAACCTTTAAAAATAAAAATGTATACTTGTATCTAAATAAATTTTAAAGATTTTTTTATTTTATATATATAAAAAAAACCCATAATAAGATCTTAAGCAAAATAAAAAATTTGAATTATAAAATTATAAATGAAGGAAATTAAGTTAGAAAGACCGTCCCCGTAATAAATTATTATAATATATAATCTAAAATTTAAAATTTCCTTAGTTTATTAACAACATTCATATCTTATATAAATACAAATAATTATATATATATATATATAATTATTAATTTGAGTTTTGCATGTTTATGATTCTAGTTCTTGCATGCGCTTAAGTGGGCCCATTCTCGAACCATAGACCAAATCACCAAAATCTAATGTCCGTACTATAACCTCACATGTTCACCTTATTGTTAAATATTATACTACGTTAGGGATAAAATCAATTTTTAACCTTTAAATTTGGTATTTTTTTCTTTTTCTATCCCTATTAATCTCCTAATTTGACAAAAAAGAAAGTCAACTTTTAGTCTTTTCTAATGAAAGGGCATAATCTTCTAGTGTCGTATCATCAAAATGACACAAAAAAGGGCCCTAAATTCATGGACTCGTGTTAAGAAAAGTTATAAAATTTCAGGAACTAAAAGTTGATTTATCCCTTAATATTAGCATTCCAGCTGGCATGTTGATTTCGTAATAATCACGTGCGTGTTTGTGTTTCTTCTGCTACAAAGGTAAACAAAACATACTTGCAATTCTGAGTTTTCTTTGATGAATGGTTGGTTTTAAAGTGTGTGTTATAGCTTAGTTTAAGACCTGCAAATGAATGAAAGAGAAAAGTGACAGACATGGCAGAATTATTGTCACTAAAATGTGCAGACCACGTCAAAAGCTGGTACCAGACGAAATCGAGACAGAATACTTCCGTATGTGAGAAAAGATATCAGATAGAGTTACACCCACTTGTTCTTCAATTTTATTGCCCCTGTACTACAGAAATTATTGCTGCTTCTTTTAATGTCTGAATTTGTTTCCTTTTTTCCTTGTCCAAATGGGAATTTGATTTGAAATCTTTCCGAATAAATGAGTATGATCTTCGGCTGGTCCATATCCAATGATGATGATCCATAATCGTCTACCATGTACATTTATTTCATGTTCATCTCCTACTCATTACATTTTATTTGTGAATTCGTAAATGAAAGGGAGAGAATAAATATCTGGTTTTGGAATAGCAAGTCAAAATCCTCAACAGCATCACACATTCGTATAGCTTTGCAAGTTGAGTTATAGAGTTAGCTGTTACCCCCAACCTATAATGGACCTACTAGTACGCCCTCAGCATTTGGGGAAAAAGCATGACGACGACGATTCCTTCGCATCGATCTCAACTAGCAGAGGGGCATCGCTTAAAAATGCGAGGCTGCCTAGCTGGTTTACCATTGCAGCATTGTCTTCACACACAAGGTGATGGCCTCTAGTGTGTCAAGTTGCGGAAGGACCGACCACATGCAAATGGGTGATGATTGGTTGAAAGTTACATCAAGATGGACTGAGGAGTATTCGGGGTGTAATCATATCTCTAAAAATTTTGAATTTTCATACAATTTATGTATCCTTATATGTTCTATTGATAACCCTCTTAAAATTTTAATATAAATTCTTAAGTTCATACACTCGAATACACCCTTTCCTAACTTTGACAACGTACAACTTTGTCGAGGGGGATCCTTATCATTCATTGTTTGGCCAAGTGGTCCTTGTCTCGTCCAATTGCCTTTCGCTTTCCCCAATGATTTGTTAATCATTTCAAACTTAATCCGTTGGGGTGTTACTAAGCTTTTGAATTATATTATCGGCAATAAATACCACAAAATCATGAAGATGAAACTTCACATGGCTTAAACTCAACTGCGAAAGAATAAAGATGATGATGCTACTTTAAACTTCTTTTTTACATGTAATCTTTGAACAAAGTGAAATTTCGTTGTGCAATTTGAGTAGGAGGGCGAAAACCAAAAGCTATAGGGGTATTGTCGTAACCGTCCTTCGGGTAGGTTCAGAATCGGGTTTCGACTTAAATTTGATGTGTTAGAGCCGCCACCGATCATTTAAAATTAGGTTGACCGGGCACCTTAACTTACCATTTACCTGATCTGCGTTTTACCAGAAATTTATCGGACTCAGGAATCGATTACAGTCAATGAAAGATTAGCACCCTCATACTGCATTTTTTGTATCAATTTAATTTTTTGGTTATCTTAATTGTAAATATTAAAAGTTAAATTAAAATTTAAAATTTCGATCCGAATTACTTAACTTTTGATAGATTTTAAAATTGTCCTAAAAAATAAACCAAATATTAAACAATAAAATTAAATAAAAATTAAATAAATAAAAAAATAAAAAGAAATTTTATATTAAAAGGATTAAACTGAAAAGATTTAAAAACCAAGGATAAAGTTGATATTAATTACAAGCTGCAAGGAAAAAAAAAAGAAGTTAGGGGGTTTAATCGCATAAAAATAAAAAATATAAATAGAGACCAAATTGAATTAATTCAAAATTCCAGGGCCAATTTACAATAGGTGACCAAAATGAATTACGTATCAAAATAATATAGACTACTAAAATAATTTATGAATTTGGTATTTACAAGGTGGTCTCCTATACATACCCATAAATTCCCAAAAAGATCATTTCATCCCCGTTTTTTTATAAAAAAAAACTCTCAAGCCTTCTCTCAACCCTCTCCCCCATCCAGTCAAGTGTCGGCCACCCAACAGTGAAGACGTCGCCGCTGACCGTCGCTCCTAAAATAAAACTCACCCAAAATGCTCCTCCCAACCTCGTGAACGCAAATCCAAAGCTCGACTATCCCAATAAAAACCAAATCGGCGTATATCTAAGTTTTAAGGTTCAAATTTTTACCTTTTCCAACGAACCCTTTCGACTTCCGATGGTCATTTCCTTCCCGATCCGAGACTAACGTTGCATTTATGTTTTTTTGCTTGTGTGAATGCAGTGTTTTGAAAATCGGATCAGACCGGCCGGTTCAACCGGGAACCATTGTCTAGTCCGGTTCAATCTAGACCGGTTGAACCGCTACTAGTGAACCGGTCAGAACGGCTGAACCGTTCAAACCGGACCAGTTGAAAATCGGAAAAAACCGGGAAAAACTGCCATTTTTGTTTTTGTTTTTTAAATTAAACCAAACGACGTCATTTGTTAAACGAGCCAAGTCGAACTTGAGTATTGCTGAGCCCGACTCGAACTTGAAAAATTTAAAAGTAAGCTCAACTCGACTCAGACTCACGAGCTAAAAATTATCAAGTTTAACTCGAAAAATATAATATTGAAACTTGAACTCGAAAAGGCTTGAACTCAAAAAAAAATTTAGAAGCTCGATTGAAGCCTAAAATTCGAGCTTGATTGAAGTGAAAGAATAGTTCACTCAATGCTCACCAAAAGGCTCTATGATTTTGAATGCCAAATTACCTCTATTATTTATAGAAGTTAGTTGGGATGATCTTCTATGTTTCTTAGCCATGTGAGATTGTTTTAAAAAAAAAATTAAACCAAACAATATCATTTTGTTATGATTTTTTTAGCCCCAAATTTATTTTTTAATTATAGTTATATAATTATATTTATTATTTAATATGTTTTACCTTAAATATTATGTTGTAGTTAATTTGAATCATTTTGTTTTACTTGATTTTATGGTTTTTAACTTATATATGTTATGACTTGCTTTGAATATGAATTCTGATATAAAAAATTATTTTTTATTAAATATTTTTGGTATTTTTATTTGATTTTTTAAATAATTATGACGTCGTTTAGTTCTTCCGACCGGACGGACCGGTTCGACCGGTTGAACCGGTAGCATGATCGGTTCGCTAACCGGTCCTGTTCTGAAAACCATGTGTGAATGCTTCGTTTGGTTTTGTTTCGATAATTGGTTAACTTGTTTTTTGGTTTTTTTTTGTGTATGCTTTGTTGCTCGATGTTCTTCGTATATTTTCGGTGCCGTCACTTAAATTCACCGACGGCTTTTATATCACCTGAAAACCTTGAATCGGTTTGTTGAGATACCGATTTAGTTCGATTATGGCCGATTTTTCGATGTTGGTTGCTGAGAAACAGAAGAGATTTCTTCCGATTTGCTCCCTAGTTTTTTTAGTTCGACGTTGGCGCGTGGTTTCCGTTGTCAACGCGTGGTACTCACACGCTATTACCTTGCGACACCCTCGCTAAATATAAAACCCTAACCCTTGGTTCGATTATGCCAATCATAAGTTGATTTGTTGAATAAATTTTCCCTTTTACGATTTATGATTCTCAGTTCATCAACAAAGATAGACGCACTAACAGAATACAAATTTTATGCATGCAAATTACAGGACAAATCATTAGAAACCAATCGCATCACATCTAATCTCAATTCGAAATAGCTATCGAGTCTGTTTGTATCTGTGTTTGTTTCGTATACGGGATCGTATGTCGTCCGTAGCTTTTTTAGAAAAGAAATGTATAAAAATTTAGTCTTTAAAAAATGATGGTGTTAATGGAGATTGGTAATTTTGATGGTACACACTGATTCTAATGGCTATTTGATATAACTGACACCAATTTTTTTAATATTCTCTTTCTGACACCGTTTGATCAATATTTCCCGAAGTAGCATCATTTCTGCTGAGTTGGCAAAGGCGCGTCCCCGGGGACGCACTTTACCCGTGTTTTCGCTGAGTTGGATGCCACGTGTGGAAGGCGCATCCCCGGGGACGCGCCTTTCGCCAGCTCGACTGCCACGTATTTTGTTTAATAATAAATATTTTATTTTTATTATTATTATAAATTAATAATATATTATGTAAAATGTTTCGATTATAATGTAAGAATTATCAAATGTATTTTGTTAATGTGTGTTAAAGGTGGAGTGAATTATATACATTAATATGATATAACAATATATGAAAACCAGTTTTGACTTTATTGTAGTTATAGGAAAAATGTATGAAATTATAATATTACACATATGGTTATATTATTATTTTTTATTTTGATTATCGATCTATTAATTTTATCAGTTAATTATTTAAATGTTATCAATCTAGTCATCTCATATCAATATTTAAAGAAAATATTGATGCATAAGTTAATAAATTAGTATAATTACATATTTAATCTTCAAGACTTACATATTTTATAAAATTAGTCTTATTGAAAATTTAATTTAATAAATTTAATCCTCCAATCAGAACATGAAATGTGTCATCGTATACATAAATTTTTTAATAACTTTTAATTTGTTTAATTTAATATTTTTCTCTACTTAGAAGGTGGAATTATTATTATATTTAAAAAAATTATAACTAATAATATTAATTATTATATTAAATAAATATATTAAATATATTTATGTATTTAAAAGTTTTAAAAAAATTATTTAGGTGTACATACATTGACAAATTATATAAATACAATAACATTAAATTATTAGAAACATTCATTTAAATACAATATTAATTACATAAGAGTTAACGGTTATATGATGATAACAGAGCTGGACATTTTTTTCTATTGTGCCCGATGTTTCTACAATGCCCACATCGTTTTTGTTCTGTTGACTTCTCCCGAATATCCATATCACAACGTATTCTAGTAGATTTTGGACGACCTGAGTCCCTCAATAGCAATGGATCTGGTACAATTATAAGCCAAGTTTGAATCTCATTTGGGTCTCTTTCGTTTCCTATGGGCGGAAACTCAAATTCATATACCTTGAATACTTGTGAAAGTTGGTATACGGGATCAACATAATTTTTGTAGTCCAAATGCGAATGTGAGCAAGCAGCAATGACATGAGAGCATGGATATTTGAGTGCTTGAAAGAAACCACAATCGCACCACCTCTCTTGCAGATTAACTCTGAAAGAGTTAGCTTCAATCCCTTGCAGCGGACGTGGCATTTCGGTTACACGAAACAATTCACGGGTGCGAGAAAAATTTATAACTAACATCCCATTTGATGCAGCCACTTTTTTCTGTAAATCAACTACTAGTCTTGGGTGGTAAATATATCCGTTTTGCATCCAAGTAAGAGCTTGTCCACCGAGCTTTGCAAAGAGTTGACCCAAACGAAAATAAGTCGTTTTAACCAACGCCGTGACTGGTAAATGACGCGCCCCCTTTAAGGTTGAATTTATTGCTTCAGACAAGTTTGTTGTCATATGACCATAGCGATACCCCCCGTCATATGCATTTGTCCACATTTCTTTGCTGATGTCCATAATGTACTCGCACCCCTTCTTATTTTTGCCAAACAGCTCTTGTAGCATCGACTCAAACCTTTGAGGTAAGAGTTCGTAACCTAAGCCATTAGGAATATGTAATAGTTAATATGAAGTATAAATAAGTAATAAGAAATTGATAGAAAAATTGGGAAAAAGTAACATACCCATCCGCACGACTAACTGACGTTCATCGTTCTTCTTGTATTTTCCGTAATAGTTTGTAGCAATATGACGGACACAATAACGATGTTGAACATGTGGAGGTCTATACATTGTACCCAAAGAGTCCATTGCTGCTTTTATCCCGGCTCCTCGGTCTGAAATAATGCATACTCGTTCCCTGGTGACAACATGTAAACGTAAATTTTTAAGGAAAAAAGCCCAAGACTCAGTGTCTTCTCCTTGAACGAGGGCAAACGCAACAGGAAGAATATTGCGGTTTCCATCTTGGACCACAGCCAATAATAAAACTTGCTTGTATTTCCCATACAAGAAAGTACCATCAATTTGGACAACTGGTTTACAGTACTTGACTACATTAATACACTGAGGGTAAGTCCAAAAGACACGGTAAAATTGGCAGCGATCGCGAACCATTCGATCATTCACGTAATGATGTTGAGTTTCGAACTCAACAATTGTCCCGGGATTAAGTCTTTGCACAACATGAAACCAACTGGGCAGCTCGTTGTAAGAGGAATCCCATTCGCCATGAAGTTTGCAAATGGCATTCTGTTTTGCCAACCACGCTTTTTTATATGAGACAGTGTACCCATATTATGACTGTATAGCAGAAATCAACACTGCAACAGCTATATGAGAGCTTTGCTTCACAATGGGCATGATTGCTTGACAAATAATGTTGGAGTCCAAGTTGGGATGATCATGGTTTATACCTGTTGCACAACATGTATGAGGACTGTTGTATCTGGTTAGTTCCCATAAGTTGTTCTTCATCTTCCTCTTTGATACACGGACCATCCATTGACATCCGTTGTGACGTTGGACGCAGTAGCAGACATATTTCTCCGTGTTAGATCGATCAACTCGGGACTGAACTGAGTTACGAATATTGTAACTCTTTATTGCCATCATTACTTCCTCCTTCGATGCGAACTCCATTCCAATATGTAAATTACCGTCATTGACTGATGATTGAAGTCCATAGTTGCCAACATCAGGAAGATCTGAAAATTCAGGCTCATACATTGCATCATAATCAGCCTCATACATATATGCAGGAAGTTCGGCTGGTGTTGTATTTATCGGAACGTCATCCTCGTCATCATCAGAATGTACGTTAAACTGTGGTGAGTCAGGTTCAACGAATAATCTCGTTCAGCACCATCTGCACCTGACTCCCGAAGAGGTTCTTCTGGTGGAGATGAGAGTTCCTCCGATAATCCAATGTTGAGGTCAAATAAGTTCCCGCTTGCGTGTCCTCCCCTTGAACTTGAGGCCATTGTATCATGTGGGATGTGAATAGACTGTCGTCTCGTTGGCATTTCCATATGTAAGTCGAAAACATTGGCAGATGAATGTCTGCCCCTTGAAGTAGAAGAGATGTTGCCATATGGATTATTGGTGAAGCCACGTGGGTTGAGATCATAAGCAGTTGCAGATGAATGCCTTCATATTGAACTTGATGGCATGGTATCTGGCGTTGGATCCGCCATTAATGATGTGAAATCATTACAGATCAGTTGTGTCGGGCTATCAACTTGATCAGTTTGATATGCAATACCAAAGTGAGAGGAATATGAGAGACCACGAGTTGCACGAACCTCAATAAAAGTGGCATACATTTCAATAAGAGATTGTGAACTCCCCATATGAGCATCAACCATCATAGAAACATCATCATCGTTTGAAAGCTGAAATGATGTATACTTGAGCGGAAAAAGTTCAGTAGGAAATCTGTACTGAAGTGAAGATAGTCTTCTCTGGCCTGCTACACGAATCTTTAACGAAATTTTTGTGATTAACTCCTCAATTGTGATGTTTCTCTTTAAGGTTAAGGGGATATAATGATCTGACTCAAAAATAACCCCCTCTTCAGCTTCCTTAATTAGTCCATCATACAAAACAACAGCAGAAAGACGACTCATTTTCAGAGAATTTGAGAATTTAGAGTTTGGGAATTTGAGAATTTGAAAGTTTGTGAACTGAAGTTTGTTTTGAAAGTTTATAATATGTTACATATAATAGTGTCTATAATCGGAGTACTATTCACATGAAGGCGCGTTCCCGGGGGCGCGCCTTCCATTATTTAAGAGAATATGTTATCATTGCCCTATTATGTCACTCATGTCCCTCGGGGACACTAGATATATCAGTACCTATTATTTCACTATTCACATGAAGGCGCGCTCCCGGGGGCGCGCCTTCCACTATTTTGTCAGAGAATATGTTATCATTGCCCTATTATGTCACTCATGTCCCTCGGGGACACTAGATATATCAGTACCTATTATTTCACTATTCACATGAAGGCGCGTTCCCGGGGGCGCGCCTTCCATTATTTTGTCAGAGAATATGTTATCATTGCCCTATTATGTCACTCATATCCCTCGGGGACACTAGATATATCAGTACCTATTATTTCACTATTCACATGAAGGCGCGTTCCCGGGGGGCACCTTCCATTATTTTGTCAGAGAATATGTTATCATTGCCCTATTATGTCACTCATGTCCCCCGGGGACACTAGATATATCAGTACCTATTATTTCACTATTCACTTGAAGGCGCGTTCCCGGGGGCGCGCCTTCCATTATTTTGTCATAGAATATGTTATCATTGCCCTATTATGTCACTCATGTCCCTCGGGGACATTATTCATATCAGTACCTATTATTTCTCAGGGGACTAGAAGGCGCGTTCCCGGGGGCGCGCCTTCCATTATTTTGTCATAGAATATGTTATCATTGCCCTATTATGTCACTCATGTCCCTCGGGGACACTAGATATATCAGTAAATCAGGTAAATTATAACCAAAATTTAACTTCTTTTGAAAGTTCAGCAAGTTAAGAATAACTTAAATTAAAACGTTATGTGAAGTTTGAATAAATTAGATAAAATGTTATGGATAAATTGAATAAATGTGAAGTGATAAGTTGATTGTGACATTGAAATTGTATGGAATGAGCATTGAAATGTGACATTGAATAAATTGCCAATTCACCCCCCTCTTGGCCGATTTCGTCGATCGATTAACTCAACATAAGTTGATTTTAATGTATACGTTTTAATATATATGTTAATGATAAAATCATATGTATGGATAAATTTAATTTCAATTTAAGTATTGTGAACTATAATTGGAATATAACTTTTAATTTCGAATACAATTGGAATATTAAGTTGAAATTTAATGTTAAATTTCGAATACTATAATTTATATTTTAAATTTAAATTTCGAATAATATTATTTTTATTTTTATTTTAAATTTCGAATAATATAATTTGTATTTTAAAAACATTTATCAAACATTTAATGTTAAATGTGAATAAAAAACAACATTAAAAAATATGTATGTAACAACCATGAAACATTTAAATAACATAACCAAATTACATAAAATTCTGAAATATAATTATTTAAATAACATTAAATACAACTGGATCACCGATGTCGTCTTCTCGAATGAGTTCCACATGGCGGTGGTTGTCTATTTCGTGGAGGATTTCTTCGTGGAACTTGTTCTTCAGTCTCCTCATCTTCACTATCATCATCAGCAGCATTTTTTTCATTTGGTGTAGATGATGCTGAAGGGGCTGAAGGGCCTGTATAAAATAACGACCCTGGAGGAGTGCTAGTAACAATCCCACCGCTCCCCGGGAACTGTGAAAACTGTGGAAACATTGGCATCGATGTCTGTGATCCAGATGGAGATTGAGGTGTCTGCGGAGAAGCACCACCAGCCAAATAAGATGCATATGAACCATATGCTGGATCATTAAACATAGTCGTATATGCATCTCCATATGGTATAAAACCCTGCGGGCTAGGCATGTAACCTGGCGGGCTAGGAATGTAACCCTGCGGGCTCGGAATGTAACCCTGCGGGCTCGGAATGTAACCCTGCGGAGATGGCATATAAACTGGTGGGCTTGGCATATGAAGTGGAGGGCTGGGCATGTACCCCTGCGGCATCGACGAATAAGGATGTTGTGGTGGGACTGATGCAGAACCGGTAGCGCCTTCTCTCCGTCCACGCGTCGGGGGACGATGATATTGAGACGGTTGACGTCTTTCTCGGCGCCTAGGAATGTTAACCCCTCGTGCTTCCGCCGAAAGTAGAAACGGCTTCCCATTTTCATTAAACCAGTCCATATAGTTATCCGTAACCATATGACCAGTTTCAGCGTAATATTGTCGAGGGGCCAACAGTGTATATCGGTTCTTCCAAAGCGCAATCCAATCTCTGTGTCTCACCACCCAGTTAACATCTTTCTTTCCTCGTCTATCTATGTTATGCACGTCGTCTAAATTCCTATGAGCTCCAGGAATATATTGCGTACAACCATACTGACGGAGCACGCGATCAACTGGATGCCACTCAATAATAACATAACATATAAGAGGTATAACTGATATCCATACCTCTAATGACCCACTAAGGTGGGGTGAGATGCAAGCTTTCACTTCATCGCTCGCATAAGGTATCCACTGAAACTGAAATATAAATATACAATTCAAATAAATAAAATATTCTAATTATATCTAACATTTTAAATTAAAATATTAATAATTAAACAAATTTAAAAACATACCTCAGACCCAGCTTTCGTATCAATAAGTAAACGAATTTCCTCTAACCCAGTAGGTATACTTTTATGGTCCTTTCTTTTCATCGACCACCTATGAAATATAATATAAACTAAATATCACCCTATTTAATTGAAAATATTTAAATCAAAATTTAGTTCGAAAATTACCTCAACAATAAGGGGAATACGTATGGTTCATTCACGATCGGACATAAGAAAGGCATGCGGAACCACGCCCATTATTGTAGAAGCAGAAGATATCCACCGATAGCAGTTTTCTTATAATTCGTCACCCGACACATTTCTCTAAAGAGAAATGCCAAAACTGCAGCGCCCCAACTATATCTTCCAGCTTCATCAAAATCGATCAGATGCCGCAACCACATACAATGCACCTGGTTGCGAGATTTGTCGGGCATCAATATTCCTCCAATTATTCGTAGAATATATGCCCGAGCACATGCCTTTGCTTGATCCTCTAAAGCATTTTCATTTAAAACCTCAAAATTAGCTTTCAACCAAGATAAAGCTATTCTACCTCCATTAAACTCTGGCGAAGCAGCTCCAAGATAATCAATGCACATTGATTGCCAATCACCATCTGCTATACCACACATCATATTTCCGTCGACGGGAAGCCCCAGATGCATAGAGACATCCTTCAATGTAATTGTCGCCTTTACACATGGAAGGTGAAAAGTGTATGTCTCGGGCCTCCACCTCTCAATCAGTGCAGAAATTAGGACAGGTTCGAGTTTGCAACCGCCTATAATTGTTGCAATATACCCGAACCCGGCAGAAGCCAAATATGGCAAAATACGTTCCGGTGTCGGTATACGTGGATTTTTAATAAAAGTCTATAAAATACGATCAGTATCCTAAATAATATACATTATAAAAAATAAAAATTAATATAAATTCATAATAACTTTAAAATAAAAATAAATTTAAATATTAACATTAATTATAAAAAATATTACCATATCGCTAAAATGTCTGGAGATATGATCAATATCCAATCGCAACAGCATTTCATTTTCCATTATAACTGTAGACAAAACAATATAATTAGCAAAAAAATTAATAATTCTAAATAAATAATAATTATATAAATATTATTTTAATAAAAAAATAATATTTACATAAATATATTAATATAAAAAATAATAACTATTTAAAAAAATACTAACATAAAAATAAATTTCTTACCACTAATAACAAATTTAAAACTCAAATAGTTGGAGAATTTGAGTTATATAAGAGAGGAGAATATGATTTTGGTGTGAAGAATGAGGGAGGGTTGATGGGGTTTATATAGGGGAGGAGGAGGGGTAGTTAGGAAAAACGGATGGGGGCATTTATGGCATTTAATGGAAGGCGCGTCCCCGGGGATGCGCTTTCCACACGTGGCAGTTGAGTCAGTGAAGGCGCGTCCCCGGGAATGCGCCTTCCACACGTGGCATCCAACTCAACGAAAACACGGGTAAAGCGCGTCCCCGGGGACGCGCCTTTGCTCACTCAGCAGAAAGGGTGTTATTTCGAAAAATATTAATCAAACGGTGTCAGAAAGAAAATATTAAAAAAAATTAGTATCAGTTATATCAAATAGCCGATTCTAATGCTGTTGGAAGATTCGGTGGAGACGAAATCAGGAATGATGGTGTGGGCCGAAGATTCCTACTTCCTTTATGCTCATCTCGTCATGTCGTTTTCGCTAAAGAAACTAATAAAAGTCGATTCCCCTTCGTGTCTGCTTCGTTATTTTGTAATCAATCATACATACGGATGGACATGTGTCGGGTCGGATTTTTAGTCCATCCAATCTGACCCAGGAATAATGATTCTTCCACCTGAAATCCGACCCGACCAACATGAAATAAGATTTCATCCGATTCGAACCAGACTCGATATATAACTTAAAAATTCGACCTGATCCGACCGACCCGAAATAATAAAAAAATATTAATTTTATTCAATTCCAACAGTGACTTAATTGAAAAAAATAATATATAGAGGGGTATTGTTGTAATTATTTTTGAATATATAAGGTAAAATTATATTTTTTGGTCGAATATTTTTCACCCTAAAACCGAAACCGACCCGAACCTGGAATTTTTTTTTTTAAAAAAATCCTGCCCAATTGGATTGGGTCGAAACACGTCTGATTCGAGTCTCATGTCCATCCCTAATCATATACTTTTTTTATCAACTTTACCTTTTCTTTTCCTTTATGGTAAATATAATACGATACATCGAGCTGTTAATTTTATCAATTATATCTTTTAATTGTTTAAATAAGATCGATTAATTTAGTATCGAGTTGTTTATTTTACCAATTAGATCTTTTAATTGTCTAAATAAGATCGATTAATTTATCTATTGAAAATATTTGACAGAGTAGTCGACATTTCATCATTTGATTGAATGATTAAATTAAAATTAATATCAAATTTATATAATATTTAAATAATGGTGATCAAGTGTATACTTTATAATTATATCAAATTTGTTAACTGTAAATAATATATAGAGGGGTATTGTTGTAATTATTTTTGAATATATAAGGTAAAATTATATTTTTTGGTCGAATATTTTTCACCCTAAAACCGAAACCGACCCGAACCTGGAATTTTTTTTTTAAAAAAATCCTGCCCAATTGGATTGGGTCGAAACACGTCTGATTCGAGTCTCATGTCCATCCCTAATCATATACTTTTTTTATCAACTTTACCTTTTCTTTTCCTTTATGGTAAATATAATACGATACATCGAGCTGTTAATTTTATCAATTATATCTTTTAATTGTTTAAATAAGATCGATTAATTTAGTATCGAGTTGTTTATTTTACCAATTAGATCTTTTAATTGTCTAAATAAGATCGATTAATTTATCTATTGAAAATATTTGACAGAGTAGTCGACATTTCATCATTTGATTGAATGATTAAATTAAAATTAATATCAAATTTATATAATATTTAAATAATGGTGATCAAGTGTATACTTTATAATTATATCAAATTTGTTAACTGTAGTGTCAGTCCCTCCGTTAAATATTAATGGTATGTGATTTGTTTGAGATCATTTAAATAGTTAAATGATTTGATTAACTTGTATTTTTTAACCCTGTAATACCCTAATTTAGGGGCTAAATTTTAGAAATTATACAGTATTGGATTTAATTGATATTTTGGAAGAAAATTGAGGATTAAATTGAAAATTTTCAAAGTTGACAGACCATTTTAGGAAGTGTATAAAATTCAATTACTAAACCCATGATTTAACCATTTTTTATATGATGAAATATAACTCTCTACCCGTTGCGGATTTCATTTTTCCCATTTCTCTCCCCCGTTAACCCCTCTTTGAACTCTGATCTACTCACTGTTAGGCATCCGTTTGACGAACCAAAACCACCATCGTGTTCGTTGTCGACCGATGAACAAAACCCCTCAAACCTTTCGTCGTGAATCATCGTCGTTCGGCGTTAATTTCAGTCGGAATTATCGCCGGTTTTAACTCAATTTTGTTGGTTTTTCATTGATTCGCGTTGATCCGACCATGCGTTTTCAACACCTCCCACAACATCGTGTTCTTTACATCGTTTCGACTCCGCCGATGTCCTCCGTTTCTCCGTCGTTGCCGGCGCGTGGAGGGGTGATAAAGTCAAAGTTTTCAATATTTCGGAATCGAGCTTTCCGCCATTTAAAATTGTGAACCAAGCTTGGTAAGTGTATCAAAATGCCTTAAAATAATTTTTAGAAATTTTTTGGAAATTGTTTCGACACCGTATCACCGTTCATGCGCCGCCACTGCGTGTAGGGGGTGCTAATTTTGTAATTAATTTCTGTTAGGGTGATATTTGTGTAAAACTCGGGTAGTTTTGTAAATATTTTTAGGTGGAAAATTTTGTAATTAATTTCTGTTAGGGTGATATTTGTGTAAAACTGTTGACCGTTGACATGTGTTGACCGACGTCCTGAGTTCGATTCCGTAGTATGTTTTTCGAAATTCATACCCGAAAGCCTCGAAATTGCCAGTCAAACCTGTTGACTTTACTTTGATCGAAAATTCAATTTTTGAAAAGTCATATTTTATGTTTTCGACGTCTCGAATCTGTTTTTAGGGTATGTTTCGCCAAACTCGAACCCAGTAAGTTGTTTTTGACTGATTTATCAATTGATTCGATCCGTTTTTCGGAATTAAGCTCTGTTTTTTAATTTATGTTGATATACATCTGATGAATTGTTGGAAGATGATTTCAAAATCAAGGGTGTTCAAATGGAATTTAATAGTTGATCAGTATGACATGGAAATCGATGTAATACATTACTATCTCTCTATGCTTTATGGAACATGTTGATACTGGTAAATACATGAATAAGTTAATGTTTGGTCTCGTTTGTGTAGTTAATTAATTTCTATGCTCGATCTGAATATGGTAAAAATTCGGTAATTGAATATGGTTCAGATGATTTATACAAGAAATTGAAGGATTGTTAGAATTAAATTAAAGTTTTGTGATTAGTGATAAGGAATCAGCCATGGATGTAGCGTATATTTATATCATCAAATGTTAAACGTTAAGGGTACTTGGATGAGAAAATGAGAATACTCTAGTTTGATAAAATTACGAAAATACCCTTATATTGTAAAATGTCAAGAATTGTCCCTAGAAGTTGGTTAATAACTCTGAAAATACATATTAATCCAGTAAAATTACATATATGCATAAGAAATGTTAGTTTTACTTATAAGATTTGGATAATTGGTTTTTAACCCCATGAGGGTTTGTGCAAGATGCTAGAAGGCTGTTAAGAGAATCATTTCAAGATCAGAGAATGTTCGGGAAAGCAATTAATCATAGGATCCCTAAATTATATTATTTTCGTTAAGAGCTAATACCGAAATTATCTGGTTAAGAAATTATGAATATACCCTTGAGAGGTAAAATAATTTGAGTTAACCCTGAATGAGAAAGTACTTTGAGAATTCATACTTAACTCGATAAATTACGGATTTAATGGTTAAGATCCAACTTTGTACAGAAAATTACTGATAACCTGTTTGTAACTTCTGAGAAGGCAATTTACCTGAAAATCTCTAAGTTAAGAATAAATTATTGAGGGTGTTCTTTTGTCTGAATTGTTCGAAAGAACTAGAAAAGATGATAAGTTTGAATTCGATAATAAGATCGGACGGAATGAAATGATTATAATACATTAGATATGTAAAATGACCAAAATACCCCTACAATGGAAATTACTCAAGAATATCCCCAAGCCCCGGAATGAATAGATATCCTCAAGTTTTGAAATGAGTGGAAAAATATTTAGCACCAAAATGACCAAAATACCCTCATGGCCAAGAATAAGTAAATGTTTTGGGTTCATTAAGGAATTCAAATAAATATAGATGTGGCATTACCCTTAGAAAACTATAGAAAACACCTTAAGCGGGTCGATCAACGGTAATACTATGTCAGTACTTGAATGCCATAGATATCACTTGAATGCTTGTTCGTCTTCTCAAGTTTGGATCGATGATAATTCTGTAAGTGTTTAGCTCAGATCAACTCTACATTCAATACTAAGAAGTGGAAATTCATGAGACAAATAAATCACGAATATCAAATTGACTAAATTAAACTGAAAGAAAGTACAATATGTATCTGAAATTCAGAAACATATGTATTACTCCGAAAAACTCTGAAGTAACCGGATAGACATGATTGTTAAATGAACTAAGTAACCTCAATGATTGAGGATTAAATAAGTGATTTGGATGAATATGGAAACACTGTTGAATTTACTTGATAAGTTGTCCTTATGGGTCATGAATCATGAATCAAGTATGTCAGTATTGTCAGATATAGTTGAAACGTGGTAATGAAGTAAAGACCATTGGAATATTTGTTTTCCTCCTTAAGACTTATTCGATAATATTTCTGAAGATGGTCTATGAATAAGAGTTGTTGGTATTAAAGAGTGAATACCATGAAAGGACAATGAATTAACTCGTTGATATACATTAGTTTTGGGAGTTGTTCGATAGTTCGATCGATTGACATGGATAGTAAGTGCCCTGAATCTTCGTTTCTCCTTTATCAACTCAAATTACTCCGGTCATACCTGAACGCTCTCTTGATGCATTTGAAAACATAGTGGGATTCTAAAGTATCAACCTTAAATGTCTGATTAGATCGGTTAGTAATTGATTTTCTTCAATAGGACATCGTTCCTGGAATTTGATCAGATTGCACAAGTTTCATGTTAACCACAAGTTTCATGTTAACCATATTGATATCTATAAAATACCTCTGAAAAATACTTGGATTTTCTAGTGTGTTCCCTATGTATTAATAAATTGTTTTATTGTTTTAACATGTGGTACACTGAAATCTATGATTACCGTTTTATGGATGCACCGAATTAACGGTGATGGCTTATGGAATTAGATCACTGTATAAATTGTATCTTGGAGATACATATTTGTAAAGTACAACTTGAATCAAGCTGAAAAATTTTTATGGACCTAATGTGACTCTTAGGTAGGCTCTGCGGCCCTGAGATCATTCTCAGGTAGGCCCTGCGGCCCTAAGATGTGTTCTTAGGTAGGCCCCGTGGCCCCGAACTTTCTTGGGTAGACTCTCAGGCCCTAAGATATTCCCTTAGGTTAACTCTTTATATGATGGTTTTAAAATACGAGTTTAAAAAGCACCACTATAATATGGTTTATGAGATTTACTGAACTATCATTTGATTAGTGTACCTATTATGATTTTATCGCATTGTTGGAAAACACTAGACATTCTAGTCGATCTCCTGAAAAGGTGATGCTATGAATGCTTCCTAAAATTTAAATATATGATGAGTACATAGACTTGGAACATATTTTAACTAAATAAAAACATTAATTCCGTATGAATTTTAAGTAATAGAAACTATAAAATATATTTTGCGGAAGTCTTGTAATTAAAAATATAAAATCTTTTGACTCATAAATATATTTTCATTGTTCATATTTATTCCTAATAATATTGTTTATTAATATGATATTTATATAAGATATAGTAAAATAATTTTGAATATATAATTTAATTATATAATCTCACGCCAAGTATTCGTTGACCAGTTCACAATGGTGTGCTGGAAAGGCAAACACTTTTTTTCCCTTTTTATAAAAGATAATTGACGATTACAAGTATATCTTGAGATTTCGAATTTAAGCACTAAGTTTGTAAGTAAAGACAAACACAAGATTTTATATTAGGAGGGACGAACTTATAAAATTTTAAGTATGAGAGAATTTATAGAATTTTAGGGGACGAAAATATATTTTTTATAAAATAATACAAAGAAAATATCTAAAACATATAATAATTTAAAATTTTTAAAGAGTGACCGCCTCACCTGTCCCTTTAAGTCCGTCCCTATTTATAGGAATACGTGAATATTTATTATTAAATGACGTAGAGTTTATCAGTTCATTTAACAATAATAAAAAATTCAAAGAAAATGGCAGAGAGTTTGAATAAACGCATTAATTCATTATTGTATAGTTTTTTTTTTAAACACGAGTATCTTTGTCTATTTGTTTTACGACTCTATTTAAATTTATTTTAAATTAAGTTAATTATTTAAAAATGTTAAATTTGAGTTATATATTTAAGTTGGAAAAAATTAAATTCAGTAAATAAACACTAAGATATTTAATTAAATTATAAAATACTTATAAATCCTATCTATTGAGATGGTTTGAATCGTTCAACCTGGATGGGTTGACGTGGACTTCAACAAATTTTGTCATTCTTATTTGGGTTGATTCGAAATTTTTAAGTTGAATTATTTTAAATTTAAGTAATTTTATATTATAATTAATTTAAATTAAAGTTTTTCTTCTCTAGTCTGAATTAATTTAGATTTTAATAGTTTATTCTTTTTCTAATCGACTTGTATTGAACCCATATCTTTAAATATATAAAAAACAATTATCATTTTGAGTTGAATTAAAAAAAATTATTTTTATCATAAACCATAACTCGACTATCTTAGTAGGGATGTGCAAAAATACTCGACCCGTTGACTCGTCAACCCGAACCTAAAAGCCGGGTAATTTTTTACAAAAAATTACCTAGTCGGGTCGGGCCCGGGTAACAAAATTGAATTTTTCATTGTACCCGGTTACCCGAGTACCAAATTAGGGAATTTTTATGGTAAACTACCTATTTGGTCACTTATATATTATCTAATTTATGTTTTGGTTACTCGATTATTATTTAGGGTAAATTACCTATTTGGTCACTTATATATTATATAATTTATGTTTTGATCATTCGATTATTATTTAGGGTAAACTACCTATTTGGTCAATTATATATTATCTAATATAATTCATGTATATATTATTTAGGGTAAACTACCTATTTGGTCACTTCGATATTATCTAATTTATGTTTTGGTCACTCGATTATTATTTTTTTGAAAATTATATCAAACGTTACGTTTTGATTCTGTTTTGATCACCCATATTTAAAAATGAACAATGATACTAACATGACATTTTTTTAATTATTTTATTCGAAGTTTCGAACATTTAAATTTGTGTCTGTTTTGTTAATTAATAATTTGAAGAAAAAAAAATCGGATATCCGGATACCTGCAACATCCGAATCAGGATACATGCCGAGAAATCAATTACCCGAAGATCCGGGTACCCGGATTTACACACCCCTAATCAATGTCATTAAAAAGAGCCTGATCTAAACTTGAATTTTTTAAAATAAAAAACCAATCTTATAAAATTAGATAGGTCAAAATTTATCTACAGTCATCCCTAATTAACATTAACTAAGAGATTATGAGGATTTTAATTTTAATTTGGATAAAGAGTGGTAAATTATGATGATCGGAACCATACATATAATAGATGTTCATGAGCAGAGATGGGGTGGATTAAGATAAGAGGCATCCGGTGAAATCAGAGGTAAAATATAGAGAAAATCGCCTCAGTGACCAAAAAAAAGTTATAATATACGATTTTAACCAACTTTTTTTGGATTTGCCAAAATGACCAACAAATTCGCAACGCGAAATAAAAATCGCAACGCGATCCCCAGAATCGCAAATCAGTTTCCAAAATCGCAACGCGATTCTTGAAAATCGCGATGCGATAGTACAAATTCGCATTGCGATTTTCCATAATCGCAACGCGAATATGAAAATCGCAACGCGAACACATAAATCGCAACGCGTATCCGTAAATCGCAACGTGTATCCGTAAATCGCAACGCGTATGGGTAAATCGCAATGCGTATCCGTATATCGCAACGCGTATCCGTAAATCGCAACGCGTATCCGTAAACCGCAACGTGTATCCGTAAATCGCAACGCGTATCCGTAAACCGCAATGCGTATCCGTAAATCGCAACGCGTATCCGTAAATCGCAACGATAATCCGTAAATCGCAACGCGTATTCGTAAATCGCAACGATAATCCGTAAATCGCAACGAGAATCTGTAAATCGCAACGATAATCCGTAAATCGCAACGAGAATCTGTAAATCACAACACTGAAATTTTGGGTATATAACACTGAAATCATAAACTAAATCCCTAAATCGCAACTCATTCCATCTCCATCTATCACTCTCTCCGGCGACATCCGTTCCTATATCCAACGACATCCTTCCCAATCCGGCAACAGGTTTTAGTTTCGCAGCTCGTCTGTTTAGTAAATTAATTTACAACCATGAAATCATCTAATGTTGATCATGTTTGGATAGATTTGTGTTTTGGAGGGTCATGGGATAATGTTCATGGTGTTTTACAATATATGCCTTTACCCATGAATCTTCAACTAAAATTGTCTTTACAAAAGTTAACTTATGAAACTCTAATGCTACGTGTTTCAAATAAATTGAATTTAGAGCCCCTAAGTGGATTTAGGCTATCTTATCAGAGAAATGGTAAAGTTTATTTGTTAACCGACAATGAAGATGTTGAACGATTCATTGCTTACATTAGTGTTTCACAAGATGATGTTACATTGTATGTTGTTGAACCTAGAAGTAGTATTGTTGGGTCAGTAGCGGGTAGTAATCAACTAAGTTTTTCTCAAAACCCACAACCTTTCTCTAATCCAAATCCCAATCAACTTTCAGCACCAAATTCCGGTTTTCGTATTGACCAGTTAGACGATGATGAGCCAACAGAAAAAATTGTGAGTACTAGTCAGTATTCGAAATTTGGTCTTGGTCAATATCCGGACTTTGATATTGGTCAATACACGGATTTTGATGATGTTTCAGAAGAACAAACAGACCATGCGTGTAATGATATTGATATTGGTCAATACCCGAATTTTGATGATGAAACAGCCGTTGCCGAAGAATGTAATGTTGATGATAATGAGGAGGAAGTTACGACTGTGAATGAACATGTTGAACATCCATTCTGTAATTCATATAATCCTGAAGAAGAAAAAGAAGAAGAAAAAGTCCCCGAAGAAAAGAAAATGCCACGGGCGTATAACTGGAATATGCCAGAATTACTTCAGATACCGGAAGAAGAGTTGATAAAGAAAGCAGTTGATTGTTACACAAAAGTTATTCGTATCAAGAAAGATGATTGTTTTGATACAAAGGAAGACTTGAAGATAGCTTTATATACGAAATGTGTGGAAGATGGCTATCAACTAAAAGTTAACAAATCAAGCAAAGATCGTTTCGAAACAAGGTGTATGATTGACAAAAACTGTACGTGGCGTATGATTGCAAAGAGAATAAAAGATTGCAAAATGTTTCAAGTTAGGACTTTTATTGATAAACATACATGTTCAAGAACCCAAGTTTTTCCTCACCATAGACAGGCAAACAAAAAGGTGTTGGGTGGTTTTCTGGCTGAGTTAATGTTTTTGAATGGCAGGGTATATCGGGGACATGAAATTATGACTGACATGAATGCTCGGTTCAAGATTAGTATATCATATTCTCAAGCTTGGAGAGCCAAATGTTATGCCTTGGAATTGTTGAGGGGGTCGCCAGAAGCATCGTTTGCCCAACTGCCGGCTTATTGTCACAATTTAAAGCTGAAAAATCCTGGGTCGGTAACTCATATCAAAACAGATAGAGATGGATGCTTTGAGTTGCTGTTTATCGCCATTGGTGCTACGGTTAGTAAATCAATATAATTTTGTTGACTCATTTTTGTTAGTTACATGCATTTCACATTTAAATGATTATATTTCTTGTGTATATTATTTTGTAGATTCGTTCGTTTATTACTTGCATGCGCCCAGTTATTATAGTTGACGGAGCACATTTGAAAGGTCGATACCTTGGAGTAAACTTATTAGCAGTAGCCATGGATGCTAACAATGGGATATTGCCAATAGCTTACGGGGTTGGCAAATCTGAAACCTCTGATTCATGGACATGGTTTATGGGGCATCTTAGGGATTGCATAGGTCCTATTAGCAATCTGACAATCATATCCGATAGGGCAAACTCAATTGACAACGCTGTTAGAAGGTGTTTCCCAGATGCTTTTCATGGACTTTGTGGTGTTCATTTGTATAGAAATCTAAAATCAAGGTCTGCTGGTATAAAAAAGCACAAATGGACATACTGGAAGGCTGTAAAAGCTTATCGGGAAGTGGATTTCAATAAGCATATAAATTGTTTAAGACGTGTTTTGCCTCAGTGTGCTCAAACACTAGAAGATGTCGGGTTTGAAAGATGGTCAAGAGTACATCAACTTGGAGCAAGATATGGTTTCATGACGTCTAATAGTGCAGAATCAATCAACGCTCTAAGTCGTCATTCCCGGAAATTACCCATTACTATGTTAATGGAGTTTTTTCGAGCCTCTATTCAACAGTGGTACTACAAGAAAAGAAACCATGCAGGTATTATTTCTTTGAATTCGTAACTTATCATATTTATATTTTACTAAGTATTGTTTATTTAAATTTACAGGAACATTGGAACATCGTGTTACACCATGGACTGAAAAAAAGATAACGAAACGTGTTGTGAAGTCAACGTCATGGAGAGTTGAACCATGTTCAAACACTTTGTTTCAAGTATTGGATAATAACTTAAATGGGCTAGTCGATCTAAATGCAAAGACGTGTAGTTGTATGAAATGGCAAACATCTGGTTATCCGTGTGGCCATGTTATAAAAGTTGCTCTTCATTTAAACCAAGATGATTCAAGCGCATACGCTATGGATTGCTACACTACAGAAGTTTATCGACAGACTTATGCCGAGATTGTCTACCCTATTCCACATCCTTCTGAGTGGGACATACCAGATGACTTACAAACAGTTTTGCCACCAGCCATGGACAGAAGGCTACCTGGCCGACCAAAAAGTCACGATCGTATACCGTCTAAGGGTGAAGAGAAGAAGAGATCGACATGTAGTCGGTGCAAGGAAAGTGGTCATACAAGGTTGACATGTGGATCACCAGTGCCATCAAAATCATCTTTTCCTCTACCAAAATATGGATCCTCATCAAAATCCAAAGCTCATATGGTGTCAAGCAAAAGGCAATCATCTTTAAAATCCCAATCACGATTGGCTTCACCTTTTGAGACTGTTAACTTAGGTGATTTTTAAATGCAAACGTTGTATTATGTGGATTTTATGTGTGAACTTTTAACATTTTCAGTTGAATTAATGACTCAGGCCAACCATTTTGACTTAACCAACTCTTGTTATTCAGTTGTTATCACTATTAGGCATGCATTTGACTATCGCAACACGGAAAATACAATCGCAACGCGAAATGAAAATCCCAACATGAAAATCGCAATGCGGAAATGAAAATCGCAACGAGAGAATCGCAATGCGAAATGAAAATCGCAATGCGAAATGAAAATCGCAACGAGAGAATCGCAATGCGAAATGAAAATCGCAATGCGAAATGAAAATCGCAACGACAGAATCGCAATGCGAAATTAAAATCGCAATGCGAAATGAAAATCGCAACGAAAGAATCGCAATGCGAAATGAAAATCGCAACGAAAGAATCGCAATGCGAAATGAAAATCGCAATGCGAAATGAAAATCGCAACGAGATAATCGCAATGCGAAATTATAAACGCATTGCGATTTTCATTTCCGCATTGCGATTTTCATTTCGCATTGCGATTCTCTCGTTGCGATTTTCATTTCGCATTGCGATTTTCATTTCGCATTGCGATAGTCATTTTTGCCTTCAACATAATGCAGATTGAAATCAACAAAATCAACCATTACATTTCAATCAATTAAACAAGCACAAATAAGAATTATGTTCGCATCAATTACACAAATCAACTTTTACAAATCATCTTTTACAAATCAATTAAACAATCAAAAAATAAGCAATAATTCTTATTTCCGATCATCTACTATTGAATCAACTTTTACAAATCAATTAAACAATCAAAAAACAATCAATTAAACTATTGAATCAACTTTTGCAGCTCGACATCATTTTCACGCAGTTCACTTCTGAGATTAACCTGCAGAAACCAAACATTTGTTCAAACAACACTTTCTACACATCTAAAACCTACAAACAGCAAATTATTGAATTCTAGTTACTTAACCAAACATTTTCAAACCAAAAGTATATAAACTTACCAATTGTTTATGGACATTTTTATAACGCGGATGCAGGTAGGCAGCGTCTCGTATATATCGATTTAGCCATATAATGCCGAAACCACAAGCCTACTGCAGCTTTATCTCTATCGGTGGGAGGTAGATACTTGATGCTTCCCGTCGTCAAACGCTCCAACGCCAAGCATACGAGAGGACCACAATCTCCTCTGGCTCCGCTCGTTTGTTGTGGCGCGGTCTCGTCTCTAATAACTGTAATATTGAGCTTCTTTGGCTTCTTGTTTCCAGAACGAGTCCAATAATTGATCGCATCCAAGAATTTAGCCAAATGAGAGCTCCATCCCTTAATAACATCTCTTAAATCAGCCAATGATATGTAATTTATCATGCTGTCATACACTATTGTCTTAAGGGATGGGAGCTGAAGCTCGACGAGAATCCAATGTTTACGTTCCAAAACAGGGATAAACACCTGCAATCATAAGTAATAATTCATTCATTTGCGCACTTATTTCATAAAACCTTTAAACTCAATCTAAAATAAATACTAACCTTATCGACCTCCCACCATGCAGGATAAAGTTTAGCTTGTCCATTGCCCAAATCAAATGATTCATCTCGTGCATTCTTCAAGTGAACGGCGTGAAAAGACGTCGGCATTATTGTATATCGTATATTTTATTTTTCTTAAGTTTTCTTATTATTAGAAGACGTGTCACCCACGCATCGATATGCTGTTTTACAAAAAAAGACATATATTAGTGACTTACATAAATTTAAAAAAAAAATTAATCAAATTGAAATATAAGAAAAATATAAGACTTACCCCCCCATCGAAATAGCCATTGTCTTCGACCCCTAATAATACGCCCCACCAAGGCCGTTCAAGCAACAAAAAGATATCATCGGTGAGCTTGCATATGTCAGTGAAACACCCCTTGCTCCGCTCATGTAGATAAAAATCAACTGCGGTCTTAGCCCAAAGGGTGTTATCCAAAATTGTGTCCGGTAGTTGTTCCCTCTCCTCTTCAGATACCGGTATGGTACTGGCCGGTAACTCATACGAGAGCCAACTTGAATCCATCATGTCCGGCACGTCAGAGGGTTTCTCAAGAAGCCTACATATGACGCCATGTGAATCGGGCTCTTGAATGGTGGGAGGGACCTTTTCAATGATGACAGTGGCCTCTTAAACGGTGGGAGGGGACTCTCGAGGAATGATATGGGGGGCCTCTTCAACGATAGGAGTGGACTCTTGAGGGATGACAGGCGAGTCGGGCTTCTTCTTGCGGTGTCTTCGCACTATTGGGGTGTACGGAGACTTAATAGCACGTGCACGCTGTCTGATGCGTGAACTCCGTCGTGCAAGCATAACCCGACGTAAAGCATCCACTCTATCGGGCCGCTAAATAATTAAATACAAAAATCAGTAAATAAACAGACATGATATTTAAACAGTGAAAACAAAGACAAATATGTTTCAAACTTGCATTGTATTCACCCAAGTCATTATTCTATCATAGTTCACAAAATGCATCAGATAACAAAGAAAAATATGTTTCAAACTAATACCCTGAAGTTAGTATTTGTCTTTGTTTTGTCTATTGGTTGAAGTAATGCAATCCATTCAAGTTTCAATTTGCAGAAGAAGAAATAGTTTACTTTCGCAACACGAAACTTAAAATCGCAACGCGAAACCAAAATCGCAACGCGAAATGAAAATCGCAACGACAGAATCGCAATGCGAAATGAAAATCGCAACGAAAGAATCGCAACGCGAAATGAAAATCACAATGCGATTTTGGTTTCGCGTTGCGATCTTGTCGTTGCGATTTTGGTTTCGCGTTGCGATTCTGTCGTTGCGATTTTCATTTCGCGTTGCGATTTTGGTTTCGCGTTGCGATTTTAAGTTTCGTGTTGCGAAAGTAAACTATTTCTTCTTCTGCAAATTGAAACTTTCAACCAAAAGACAAAACAAAGACAAATACTATTTCACAGTGTTAAAGAATACACAGTTTAGCAGAATTGGCAGCAACCGAACAAATTTACTTTCAACCAAAAGACAAAACAAAGACAAATACTATTTCACAGTGTTAAAGAATACACAGTTTAGCAGAATTGGCAGCAACCGAACAAATTTACTTTCAACCAAAAGACAAAACAAAGACAAATACTATTTCACAGTGTTAAAGAATACACAGTTTAGCAGAATTGGCAGCAACCGAACAAATTTACTTTCAACCAAAAGACAAAACAAAGACAAATATATTTCACAGTGTTAAAGAATACACAGTTTAGCAGAATTGGCAGCAACCGAACAAATTTACTTTCAACCAAAAGACAAAACAAAGACAAATACTATTTCACAGTGTTAAAGAATACACAGTTTAGCAGAATTGGCAGCAACCGAATAAATTTACTAAGCAATCTAAGTGAAATGGCTAATCTAAGTGAAATTACGAGTAAATTTATCATTAAGTTAAATATGGAAAATCTTAAACTTACCTCGTTGCGTAGAGTATGAACCTCATTCTGCAACGATACTATCATCTCACGTAGAGCGGCAACCTCACCACGTAAAGTTGACACCTCCACACGCCATGCACCATCGTTATCGCGTAGAGTACCGATCTCCTCACGCAAGGCATTGACCTCATCACGTAACTCCCTTGACTCATCCCGTTGAGGTGGAGGTGGAGAACAGGGAGATAGGAGTCGTGGCATCTTTGCCGGTCGCCTATCATGAGGTGATGGTGGAGAAGAGGCTCGATGATGTGACGGGATAGGTGATGGCTCTCGTTCTAGAGGTGTATAGTCGGTTCGATCGGGTGATGGCTCTAGGTGAGGTGATGGCTCTCGAATTGGAGGAAGTGGATGCTGCTCATCATCCGTGCCATCAAAAAAATTCTGACTAGCTTGCCACCAATCAGTGGCAAGCTCTTCCTCCGTGGGTGTCAGTCTTTGTAATGGAATGTTGGCCTCCTAAAATATAAAAACTCAAACAAAGTTAAACGTCTACTATTAATAACTTGTTTATATATTATATGAAAGTATTTGTGTTAACTTACATTATTTATTGTGGCATATGGTATTAAGTCTTCCCAATCCAACAGAGTTTTCCTCTTCCAGGAAATAGCCCTGGGAATATCATTTGACGTTTTTATTGCATATGTACGCATGCTGGGGAAAGCCTCGAATATCCAAATCTACAAACAATATAATAACAAAATTAGTAATTGTTAAATAATTAATTATAATTTTAGAAACATTATATAGAAATTCTTACCTTAAAGGCCCAAACAAAGCCTGACAAAGTGTATTTGGACCCATCGCCCCGCAAACTTTTGCGGTCATCAAAGGCAGACGACAACTTAGTCCAGGTAGCTTTCCATATATACGAACCCCACGGAAACAGATTCCATGCATTCAGGTCCTCTACCAATATTATTAGCTCCCGATGAATAGGTTGTCTGGCCTCTCTGCCTAAAAAGCCGGCATACACAAGTAGTAGAAGGCATACTCGGACAACATCGACGTCTTCCATCCGAGTGAAACCAGCTTTCTTATTAAATAATTTCTTCAGGTCGTCAACATGTAGGTTCGGCTTCTCCATTGACTCATCCGGAAAAACCCGGGATAACCATGATGGGCGGGCGATATGACGAGTGTACCGGCCTACATCATCGTGTCCGAATCGTAGACCAGTGATTAAGCAGAACTCCTTCCGCCCAAAGCAAGTATACGCTGGTGGAAAATGAAACCATATCTCTTCCTCACCACGTTGTATACTGTCGGGTAGATTTGATGTCATGGTCTGAAGCCACAAATGGGTCAAATTAGCATCTCCACCCGGATGCTGTACTCTCAGCCATGGCCCGAAGCAGGTTTCCTCAAACAATTGTCTTTGAGCAGGTGAAAGCTTCTTTGCAATTGTAGTGGCCAGGCTGACTTTATTTCTCAAGGTCAATTGAGCCGAAAAAAATTTCTACAAAAACAATAAACATACCAAGTTAGATATACCAAAAACTACACTGTGAAGATATACCAAAAACAATAAACATAAAAAGTAGTAGTTTATTCTTGAAACTAAAATTTGCAACACTGTTTTGTCTTTTGGTTGAAATGAAAATCGCAACGAGAGAATCGCAACGCGAGATGACAATCGCAACGAGAGAATCGCAACGCGAAATGAAAATCGCAACGAGAGAATCGCAACGCGAAATGAAAATCGCAATGCGATTTTGGTTTCGCGTTGCGATTCTCTCGTTGCGATTTTCATTTCGCGTTGCGATTCTCTCGTTGCGACAGTCATTCTCTCGTTGCGATTTTCATTTATCTCGTTGCGACTCTTCTGCAAATTGAAACTTGAATGGATTGCATTACTTCAACCAAAAGACAGAACAAAGACAAAGACAAAGACAAATACTAACTTGAAAATCGCAACGAGAGAATAGCAACGCGAAATGAAAATCGCAACGACAGAATCGTAACGCGAAATGAAATCTAAGTGAAATGGTTAATCTATTATTGAAATGACCAGTAAACTTATCATCAGTTTCAATATGAAAAACCTACAATAATGCAAACATTTCAAAATAAAAATAATTAAAAAACTAACCCTCGGAGGTTGATTTTCCATTTCTGAATATTGTGAGGGATTTCTGACCGTGAATGGTTGTGAGGGATTTCGCCGGAGATGGGGACGGAAATCTTCGGAGATGGGGACGGATTTCTTCGCCGTAGAGAGTGAGAGATGGAGATGGGACTGAGTTGTGATTTTAGGTTTTAGGTTATGAGTTGCGATTACGGGATTTTGTCTTAATATTCTTTTTGTAATTTGAAAATAAAATACGCGTAGCGATTATAATGGCGCTTTAAATATCGCGTTGCGATTTACGGATACGCGTTGCGATTTTATGTATTATCGTTGCGATTTACGGATACGCGTTGCGATATACGGATACGCATTGCGATTTACCCATACGCGTTGCGATTTACGGATACACGTTGCGATTTACGGATACGCGTTGCGATTTATGTGTTCGCGTTGCGATTTTCATATTCGCGTTGCGATTATGGAAAATCGCAATGCGAATTTGTACTATCGCATCGCGATTTTCAAGAATCGCGTTGCGATTTTGGAAACTGATTTGCGATTCTGGAAACTGATTTGCGATTCTGGGGATCGCGTTGCGATTTTTATTTCGCGTTGCGATTTTGTTGGTCATTTTGGCAAATCCAAAAAAAATTGATTAAAATCGTATATTATAACTTTTTTTTGGTCACTGAGGCGATTTTCTCTAAAATATATTGTTGTAAATTGCTGAAATTGGGGTGTCTTTGTTAATCAACAGCTGGAAAAGTAAGCCACCGGTTCATCTTTTTCTTTCCATTTCCTGAAAAATCTTTTCCACAAGTTGATTTGTCAGAACTCAAAAGAGGAAAGAGACAGAGACAAGAGTGTTCAAAGTCCACCACTTCAGTATTTGACCGCCCACCACCTTTTCTCTAATACCATCATCATTGATTAATCAAATTATAATCAATTTCAGATTTGTTTTTACTCTCTTTCGTCAACGAAATAATTCATAATTTTAAACAAGGAAACAAAACACAAAGAAGAGGAGAAGTTGATTAAGATTGCTTACCAGCAATTTTAAACAACTTTTTATAAATAAAAAATTGAAGTTTTGGGATATCAAGATCACAGCTTTGTTCAGAAAATGTTTAGATGAAAATGGCGATTAATCGGAGAAGCATGGGGGTATTAGCTTTGTTATATCTCTTTTTGCTGACGTTCTTTGAGTCTACAGTTGAGCAGCGACTGAGTTCGAGAAGCGAGTTAGCAGCTTTATTTGAGCTCAGATCGTCTTTGGGTCTTAGGAGAAGGGATTGGCCTAGAAGAGTCGACCCTTGTTCGGGTTGGAACGGTGTCCGATGTGAAAACGGTAGTGTTTCCGGGATTAACATTTCTGGGTTTAGAAGAACCCGGATCGGTGAACAAAACCCACGGTTTGCCCTCGATTCTCTTATGAATTTTACCGGTTTGATCTCTTTTAATGCCTCCCAGTTCTTGCTTCCTGGTTCGATCCCTGATTGGTTCGGACAAAGGCTGTTGAAACTTCAAGTGTTGGATCTCAATTCTTGTAACATCACTGGTGTTTTGCCTTTGAGTATTGGCAATTTCAGTAGCTTGTCACGTCTATATTTGTCCGATAACAGGCTCACCGGGGAGATTCCTTCGACTTTCGATCAATTGTTAAGCCTATCGGTTCTCGATCTTTCGAAGAATTCGCTTACCGGATCAATTCCTTCGAGCATTGGGACGCTTTCAAGACTACGAATCCTGAATCTTTCGAGCAATAGTTTCATTGGTGAACTTCCTGAAGTAATATGGTTGATATCCGGGCTGAACCTGCTCGATATCTCGCACAATAACTTCACCGGGAGGCTCCCTAATGTTTCTTCAAATGATGATAATGGCATTGCCTCTGTACTCGACGTTTCCCGCAACATGTTCTACGGAGGTCTCACATCCATAGTCGGAAGGTTTAGTTCTTCGAATTTGTCGGGGAACTACTTCGAAGGCAGGGTTCTGGACTATGTGTCTGTGAATGCATCTCTTAGTACTAATTGTCTCCAAGATGTGTCGAGCCAGAGGACTTTGACGGATTGTGTATCATTCTATGCTGAGAGGGGCCTAAGTTTCGATAATTTCGGGCGCCCGAATTCCTCGGAACCTTCAGCTCCCAGACATAGGAGCAGCAGCAGCAACAGAAACAGAATTATATTGGCTGCAGTCTTCGGAGGATTCGGATTCATCGTGTTAATCATGTCGTTGCTATTGCTGGTCCGATGTGTCCGCAGACGGAAGAAAGTAAATCATAGAGGAATTGATGTAGGACAAGTTACTCTTGAAGCAACACATCCTTCATCTGGCTTAGCTAGTAATTTTTCGAGCCTAGGTGATCTGTTTACATATCAGCAACTTCTTCAAGCAACCGCTGATTTCACCGATGCGAACCTCATCAAGCATGGTCAATCTGGTGATCTCTTCAAGGGTGTCTTAGAAAGCGGGCTTCCCGTTGTCGTCAAAAGGATCGATTTGCAGTCGATTAAAAAGGAAGTGTACCTTTCAGAACTGGATTTCTTTAGCAAAGTTGCACATACACGAGTAGTTCCGCTATTGGGACACTGCTTCGAGAATGAGAACGAGAAGTTACTGGTTTATAAATACATGTCGAATGGGGACTTATCGAGTTCCTTGTTCCGGAAAAACAATTCGGAAGGTGATGGTTTAAAGTCATTAGATTGGATAACAAGATTGAAAATCGCCATAGGAGCTGCCGAAGGCCTTTCTTATTTGCATCATGAATGCACACCTCCGCTTGTCCACAGGTATTTTTACAGTTTTCTTCTGCATATCATCGGTTAGCGAATATGTAATCCGGCTGCCTCGTGTGTGTATTCAATTCATTCAGTTGTGCAATACACATTTAGACAAGAACTGGCAGTGACATGTTCTGTTTTGTTGTTGAAGAGATGTTCAAGCTAGCAGTATACTTCTCGATGATAAGTTCGAAGTTCGACTCGGGAGTTTGAGCAAGGCCTGCCCTCAAGAAGGCAGTGGTAATCAAAATAGAATTACAAGATTAAAGCGATTGCCACGGTAAGTATTCTGTCGAATTGTAACCCGAGTAACAGTTGCTGCGCCTCTATGTTCTCGTTTCCGATGTTTGCTGTTTCAAACAAAATGTACCAGTTTCATATGGCTTTTCCTTTGTTGCCTGCAGGTCATCGGAACAGGGTTCTTCAGGTATGTGTACATATTTAGATCACAATCGTTATCTCCTCGCCTTTTGCTCTTCGATCTGTTAGCTGTTAGTTTCAACATGTTTATTGCTGTGATATCCTTGGGCTTTTCTCTGAAATTTCATTTTTATTTGTAAAACGGCTAGATTCATCTGCAGCATTATGTGCATACGATGTATACTGCTTCGGGACGGTTTTACTCGGATTGGTAACCGGAAAGCTCGACATCAGTGCGTCAAGTGAGACCAGGATGAAGGAATGGTTAGAGCAGACACTACCATGCATCAGTATATACGATAGGGAACTCGTGACGAAAATCTTGGATCCGTCTCTACTCGTGGACGAGGACCTATTGGAGGAAGTCTGGGCCATGGCCATTGTGGCTAGACGGTGTCTAAATCCGAAATCATCTCGGCGGCCCCTAATGAAATATGTTCTCAAAGCTTTGGAAAATCCATTGAGGGTGGTTAGGGAGGATAATTCAAGCTCAGCAAGGCTTAGGACAGTATCCTCAAGAGGTTCTTGGAATGCTGCTCTTTTCGGTAGCTTCCGTCAAAGTTCTTCGGATATAGCAGTTACTCCCGCAGCCTCCGCTGCTCAAGCAGAAGGCGGAAATAGTTTCAAACATTTGGGAACAACGGGTTCGCTGGGCAGTAGTGCTCGGAAAGGAGGAGGCGACCATTCGGTCCTACATCAATGGCATTTGAAGGAGATATTCCCGGAGCCACAGGAAGCGCAAGAGATCGAAAGACTAGGATTGTAACTAACAGCAGAGAGTGGTCTCATTTTTTGTTCTCAATAAGACTGGCGGTGTTTCCATTCGAATGCCTGCTGGTCGGCACCTGACGAAGCTCGTTTCAACGAGGTAAGTCGGGCTTTTTCGAGCTCAATGCCTGCATCGAATTTGGGACTCCAAGATGTGCATTGAAGCTGTGCAGTGTAAATTGTAATTGTCCAGGATTTCTTCATATATCACAGACAGACATGTTTTCCATTGAAAGATCCACCAAAAGCAACGAGAGCTGAAGAAGAAGAAAACATGTATTCCACAAACAAGATCCACCAACAAGAGTTGGCAATTTCAAAAGGTTCCAACCGAGCTTTGAATTCGGGTTACTGGATTCAGAGCCTAATGTCCTGACTACTAGACCTTGGAACCCATTTCGGATACCTACTTTGCATTTGTCTTATTTATTACAATAGTAATAACGCCTTTTTGCCACTCCTAAAGACCAAAATTTCACGAAGCCGACATATTCCGAACTGATCCAGTAAAGTTAAATCTTTTACGGTGTGTTTGGTTGGGGGAATGTGAGATTCTCATGATAATGAAATCCACATTCTCCCGTTTGGTTGGCCGGGAATGTATTTCCGATAATCTTACATTATCAATAGTAGATTTTTTGGGTATATTACCGAGAATGTCATTACCTCTCTTTTCTTAGGTACTGTTATTACCGACGTTTTGGACTAAAATGCTTTTAAATTTTTTTTTCTTTCAAAAATATCCTTAGTATGTCATTGAATAACAAAAATTCTACGAAGGTTAAGTTACAAATTTATCCTTAAACTATTTTAGATTTACAAAAAAAATCTATAATTAAAATTTTATATGAAGTTTAGGGGTTAAAATAAAATTTTACCCTTTCATTAAATCATTTTTAAATTATATATTTTGTAAAAAAAATATATAAATTTTATGAATTTAAATTTTTTAAAGAAAATATATAAATATTTTTCAACTTTTTAAAAAAACAAATATATAATAAGGACAATTTGGTCAAATATACATTCTAATAATCTTTTATTCATTTAACCAAACACGGTAATCTTACATTCTTGCTAAACCAACTAAACACAAAATACAACATTCCTAGTAATCTTATTCCCTCGTAATATTTTATTCTCAATGATAATCTTACATTCGTGAACCAAACGCACCGCACCCTTAGGGGCTGTTTGGTTTGGCGAATGTTGGATTCCCATGAGAATGTAATCTACATTCCCTTGTTTGGTTGGCCAGGAATCTCATTCCCGATAATATTTTATTAGCAATAGTGGATTTTTTTGGATTTATTACCGGGAATATCATTACCTCCCTTCCGTTAGATATTGTTGGATTACCGGCGTTTTGGACTAAAATGCCCTTAATTTTTTTCTCAAAAATATCATTCTTCTGTCATTGAATAATAAAAATTCTACGAATGTTAAATTACAAATTTATCCTTAAACTATTTTAGATTTACAAAAAAAAAAATCTATAATTAAAATTTTATATGAAGTTCAGTGGTTAAAATAAAATTTTACCCATTCATTAAACCTTTTTATATTTTCAATTTTTTAAAAAAATTTATATAAATTTTATGAATTTAAATTTTTTAAAGAAAATATATAAATATCTTATAGTAATATTATAGTAGAATTCAACTTGTTAAAAAAAACAAATATATAATAAGGACAATTTGGTCAAATATACATACCAATAATATTTTATTCCTTTAACCAAACACGGTAATCTTACATTCATGCTAAACTAACCAAACACAAAATACAACATTCACAGTAATCATATTCTCTGATAATCTTTTATTCTCACTGGTAATCTTACATTCCGTGAACCAAATACGAAGCAAAATCAAGATTTGATTGAGTGTAAGGTGAAAAATCTTCTGTCCAAGATAATAGTATTTTTTCTATATATTTAGAGATAATTGATATGATATTTCTCTCTCTATTTTGTCGAAAATAAAAATAATTTTTTATATATTTAAATCGGATCAAGTCGGATATAAATATTTATAAAAAAAATGAATTTTGAATCGGATGAGACCTTTTTGAATTCAAATCAAATCTAATTCGAATAGAAGAGTATACTTCTCAAATCGAATGAAATTAACTACCCAACCAAGAAGACGAAAACGATCACCTCCAGAAGAAAATATCCCAAAAACCTCAATGCTGTTAATTAAAAATGAAAATAATTCGAGAAACTAAAAATCAATCTTAACATTAGCATTTTAAAGTTTAAAAGTTATAATTAATCGAGCTAAATTCTATTTATAATTAATTTAAATTTGTAAATAAGCATTTTATAGTTAAAATAATGACAATAACTCGAATAAAATTTTTAAAATTTGAGCCATGGTTTGAAAATTAGGCATTAAAAAACCAATACATAATTTGATATTTCTTACAGTCAATCAGAAATTTTAAGATTCAAGCCATAATTTGAGGACATTTTATACAATTAACACGAAATTTTAATTATAAGTATAATAATCATGCTACGTGGTCATTGTTTATCCATCATTGCTATGGAATGTAGTTAAAACAAAATAATTCATAGGATGGATTCACGCAATATAAATGCTTGCAAAACATGGTATATGACATTGCAAGAAACATGCATGTATCATTTTATTTTTCAGGCAGTAGCTGGTCTGAGCAAGAAAGGAGAGGGCCACATCAGCGATAAAGGCTTTCGGATCTGAGATTCTCTGCGATCTCAGTTTCCCATCGGTCACCATTCTCGAGCAGCTTCTCTTTGTCGTAAAGAAGTTCCTGCAATGACACCAACGATTAACAAATTTACTTCAACATACAAGCGACCGTAGATTTAAACTGAAAATATTATGAACCTCGTGAGTCTCGGTGGCAAACTCAAAGTTGGGTCCTTCAACAATTGCATCAACAGGGCATGCCTCTTGGCAAAGTCCGCAGTAGATACACTTGGTCATATCAATGTCATACCTACAAAATTGAACTAATGTTAGAGGAAGAAGAAAGCGTTAACAGAGAAGAAGAAGAAGAAGAGGAGCAGGAGAGAGAATTAACCTTGTTGTCCGACGACTTCCATCTTCTCGTTCTTCAGCCTCTATTGTGATAGCCTGTGCTGGGCATATCTGATAAACCACCACTTCATGAGAATCATGATAGTAAATCCATATTTAATAAAGATAAAAGAAACTTAATCAGAGCTAACAATATATCAGTTTGACTGGATCCAACTTTTCATAGATTGCTTTCTCTCCAAGATAAACAATGGCAGACTATACAACCCTTCTATAACCAGAAAGTGTAATACAGCTAATATACACAAGAAATATAGAAACCAATGTTTGATGCATGATACAAAAAGAATCAATGCAGTGACCATAATATCCATTTTAAGTATCAATATTACCATTTCCAGTTAGGTGTCGATACCAGAAAGCAATGGATGGTTTCTCCCCAAATGATAATATTTATCATCATATTGAAGCACCGCATGATGCTATCATTTTCATCCAATAAAAAGGAAACTCAGATAATGGGATCAATTAGATGAAGCTTCAACTTACAGCTTCACAAAGTTTACAAGCAATGCAACGTTCTTCTCCGGTTGGGTATCGTCGGAGAGCATGCTCCCCTCGAAAACGAGGGCTCAATGGACCCTTCTCAAATGGATAGTTAATCTGCATAAGAAAAGCCAGGTTTGTATCATAATTCATGCATTGCTTCAATATCCATACAATCCGCTCCCTCCCCTCAAAAAAAAAATATAAATAAAAAAGGATCAGAAAGATGCTTACAGTAACTTTTTTCTCAAAGAAGTACTTGAGTGTCAGACTGAGACCCCGGACCATTTCAGTAAGAAACAATGTGTTTATGCTTCGCTCAAAAACTGCAATTTAGTAGAGCATAAGAAACCATTTATTACCTAAAATAAATCACATACAAGTAACGGAACTCAAACATTTCAGTGCTCTAAATTACCAGAACTCCAGTCCTTTGAAATCTCCTTTGCAAGCTGCTCTCTTTCTTCATCATCTGCAGTTTACATACATGAAAACATAAACAAAGTAGACAGCACCGGGATCAGTGACCATGTATTGAAAAAAAGGCTATAACAGGCATGCTTAGAGAGATTTCCAAGTGCAATAGTGCCAGAAAGGACTCATTCCTCATTGCAGGCTGTTTTGAAACACAAAGGAACTCAGTCCCTTCCAATTAATAGCAAAGACAATTGCGCTATAATTCATATTATTAACTTCACATACATATCCCAAAGAATTATCCATACTTCCCCTTTCAAAAAAAGGACAAATAAAATTGAATTACACAGATTAGGGCAACCTTTATTGGTGCTGTAGGAGTGTGCACCGAGTCGCGACCCATAGTGTTGTGAACCCTGCAACGCTTTCCCTGACAAAACCTATTCATACATAACCAAATAATTGCTAAACTCAATTAATAAAATTGCATTGGTTAACGGTAATTCTGAAAGAAATCGAAAATCAGAAGAAAAAAAACCATATTAACAACAAGATAGAGGAAGTCTCTAACCTAAACTTAACGACGGAGCCTTGCCCTTTTCTTTAATTCATTTCCAAATTAAATTACTACATGCCATAAAATTAACACTTTTAACTCCCACAAATCTATATAACCAACAGTTTTCAATGGAGAAATGATAATCGATATCATGAAAAATACAAGTCTAGGGTATCGCTGAAAAGAAAAACCCAAACAAAAAATAAGAAAATTCGTTAGCTTTGGAGGAGGAAAAGAAAGTAAGTTCTTACGAGATGTCGAGCTCGGAGAGCATTGAGAGAGTTGCGAGCGAAGATCGCAGCCATTGATATTTTTTTCTTGGCGGTCGCAAGTGTGATTAAACGGATGAAAGACGATTAGGTCTTCGCCGATCGGAGCTGTGACTGGAAAACCTCCTGTTTCATTGTGTGATATTTTCCACCTTTTTAAAAACATTGGATGCAAACGGTGCCGTTTTCTGTACGGCAATTGCAGGCCTATTATGCTATTGGGCTTAGGTAAAGTCCGGCAACGGCGTCGTTTTAGCAAGCCCAAACCTAAATTCTCAAACCCAAATTATAGGGTTTAAGGATGAAATGGAAACGAACTGCTGAACTAGCCTCCTCCTTCAACCTCTGGTTTCACCATCCAGAATCAAGCAAAAAATGGCGTCTTTTTGCAGGTCAGCGGTGATGGCGGGTTCTAGATCCCTCTCTGTTCGATCCAAAGCCTTTATTTTAAAGAACCTAACCCCAAAATCAATCTCTCCGCCTTTCTCTTCTCCATCAAAAAGAGCCCTCCCTTGTGCTTCAAGGTACTTTCTTTTTAGCTTTTCCTTTTTCCATCTAAATTTCGTCTCAAATTATTAAATTATTTCTGGGTTTAAAGGATCCTATCGGTGTTGGGAGGAGTGGAGTCAATGATACCACTTCATAGTGCTATTGCTTCTGCTCGATTACAATCGAGCATTGCTGTTGATTCCTCCTGCTGGAGCTGGCTCTCTCAAGGTTAAAATTTATTTTCTTTTAAATTTTTAATGCGATTGGATGATTTTTCAAGAACCCAAAGTAGAACTTTTAGACAGAAATGATTTGTGATGCTCTTTTAAATTTTTACTGCTTGTAGTTTGCATTGCCTCATCCTTTATGTTAAAAATGCATGTTGTAACTTGTTTTCCTACTTCATGAAATAGGATTTGCAACACCATTGTGACAAGGCTGGATCCTTTCTTCGACAAATAAAAGCATAGGATCGTTTTAGAAACCTATGGAATTGAAAACAATTTGTTCGAGATTGTCTTTGTATTCTGAAATCATGCATTGCTTGCAGATTTATATTTGTATTTTTAACTTAGCTTTGTATTTTTTGTTTTCTGCATAAGTGAAATCTTTTTGGCTCCAAAACCATAATATCCTAGAGATCGATTAGTTACATTCCTTTGTTTTTGTTGGTTTTGCTATGTTTTTCCTTTTCAATTTGTTTCGTCGAGTTGCTTTATGCTGAGTTGAATGGTAAGATGTCATGCTGTTCTTGCTTGGGTACTCAAACCTTTACGACATGATAGGACTTTTAGGCCTTTCATATAGTTTGGGTGTCCATATCAGTCTCTAACCAGTTCCGAAGTGATGTCCTTATACCTGGCTTATCTCGAACCCAGAATGTTCTTGCAGATTTCGATATATACCCTTCCTGTTAACTTCCATATCCAATTCGTGCATGCTTTTCTTCTTCAACTTCATACTTTTTGTTGTAATCAGAAAAGTTAAAGGAAAATATTTCGGTCGAGCTTTTCCTTCTACTGATTATCTTCCATATTTCTTCGTTGTTATGTCTTAGACTTTGCAGTTCCTCGGTGACAGAGTGAGAGCTCCAGTCATTCCAAACCTAACTGGCTTGCATTCGACCAACAGTTTGATCTGCCCTATCCTTTTTCCTTCCCTTTCATGGCTAACTTTTGCATCTCTCATCTCTTTGCGAGAATCGTTTCCTACCTGTGGCAGAAAATTGTGTATGGAGTAATATTGTGTTTGAATTTGTTTCAAAATAGTGAGGTTAAAACTTGATTGATAATCCATTCAAAAGAAATTTCAATTTATTGTTAAAGGTTAAGGGTCAAACTGAAAAAAAAACAAATGTAAATGTAGAGGATTACAATAGTCATTTTGCCTTTTTTATATCTATCATATCAATAGGTAACAATATATTTGAACATAAGTTGAGGGAAGGATCATAAAATTGAACAAAAATTAAGGGAGGTATTATTATTTAAAATATAGTACTGATACAAGTTTTGCTAAAAATATATATATAATGATTAAAATTAAAATTTGAAATTGTACAGGGTCCCTTGACATATTTAATCCTACAAATATAAATTATTTATCCTATATCCCATAAAAACACTAGATTGAACCTAATTCTACGCGGACAAAGATATCTATACAATGAATAAAATAATACTTCTTTTAGAAAAATGTAAGGTTAAACCTATATAAGCCTATTAGAGTTCCTAGTTCTCAACCGCCAAAGAAAGCCAGAGTAGGTCATTGCCTTAGCAAAACAAAGAAGAACAACGATGTCGATTCAAGCCGTCTGATGAAAATTTGTTTGGAACAATAACAATCTAAAGCAAGCTTTTAAATGCAAGTGAAACTGGGGGTAACATTTGAGATTATGAAATAGCATAAAATCTGATTTCAAACAAAGAAAAACAAATGAGGAACATAGAATATTACAAAGAATCCACACAACTAAATCCAACCAATTCAAAAGCATAAACACACCATTTTTGTTTATCAGACAAACACTATGAATCCATAAAATTGGTTGGGTAAATGGTAAGACCAAATCATTCGTAACACTTTAGGGGTACTTATTTCCTGAGCCAGGGGAAAATCACATGGTACATTTCAACATTCGCATCCACTAGACCTCGGTTGGCTGCTGGTTGCAACATCGATGGTGTCGGGCAAGTATCTTCACAAGTTAAACATCCACGCACATGAGAAAACAAAAAATGAAATTATGTATAAATCAGACAGTTCGGAATTAAACAAAAACTAATGGAAAAATTAACTTCAGAAGCCAAGATGTTAACTATGTGTACTCAAAATCAAATATGTCATGCAAATAGTCAATGCAACCAACTAGTGTTACAACTGACACTACCAAGTATACTTCAAGGTTTTTCCCATAATTCAAATATGCTAGGGAATGTAAATGCCTGCAGGAAGAAAACTGATAATGGTGTTTAACTTACATGTCTTCCTCTTCCCCGCTCTTCAGGGCATTCTTTGCAATGCATTGGAAAGCTTCTTCCACATTAACTCCCTCCTTGGCAGATGTCTCAAAATATGGGATATTTCCTTTCGACGCACACCATGCTCGAGCCTTTTTCTCAGACACCTAGAGAGTCAAACAAATGAGATACTTATATCTTTGTCAAGGCGGGGGGAGAGATTGTAGAGGGAGGGAAGAACTAAAAAAATACATACAACTCTACTGTTTCCACCATCTACATCAACTTTGTTTCCCAAAACAACAAACGGGAAATTCTCTGGATCTGAAGGGCTTGCCTGCAAGGTTTTTCAAATCATCAATTTACGATAGTAAATCCCAGAGAGCTGGCTGATGGTTTTCAATAGCATTCAGAAGTTCAGAATATATACCTGGATAAGAAATTCTTCTCTCCAGTTGTTCAGATTATCAAACGATTTCATTGAGTTCACATCATATACAAGAACACAACAATCAGCACCGCGGTAGAAAGCAACACCGAGGCTCTGGAATCTTTCCTGTCCAGCTGTGTCCCATATCTGGGAAAAGGAGAACACGAATGTTCATGAATTTTGAGCAAAGTGGCCACTCAAATAACGCCCAAAAAAAAACTTAAAGAAAACCTGAATATTTTTAGAATGTTATGCTAAAATTTTCTATAATATACTCAAGATAGTGGCCCATAAGATTGCCTAATACTAAAATACAAAGAACTTGTTGATAAAAACAAAATTCATGCAGTAGTCAACAACTCAACATAAGTCTAATCAATGAGCAGAGCAACATAATTCTCTAGTCAATCATCAAAATGTCGCTCCTTGTAAAATAATATAACTACAGGGAAAAAAAAAGAAAAAAAAACCCATTGAGTTCTTCAATGAATGTAAAAAATGGTTGCCCGTGGCAATTTTGAGTTAACTGGAGAGATACATCTGTTACAGATCTTAAATGTAATGAAGAAATCCTGGTTAAGCTCTAGTCCATCAAAGATAGAGCTGATTAATATAAACAAACTTCATGTGGCAGCCAACATAAGCCTAATCAATGAGTGGAACAACATAATTATTTAGTCAAACATCGCAAATCCACTCCTCATCGATGATTTAACTACTGAAAAAAGAAGCCATGCGATTTTCAATGAATATAAAGAAAGGTTGCCATTGACAGTTTTGACCTAACAAATATCATAGTGCAGAGATACATTTATGTAATGGAAAAATCATGGTTAGGCTCTAGTCTGTCAAAGCTAAAGCTCGGTTCATGAGCTAGGGATGAAAATCAAGCCTCTTCTTTGTACCAAAAAAAACCCATAAAAACAAGCCATACTCAGAATTGGAAATTAAGATCCCAAAAATACAAATGCAACAGCTAAAGCAAGCTCAGCAAAATGCTAAAATGTTTGTATTCGTGCACAATAAAAAAGGGTACTATCATTTCATCAGATCAAACATGGATATAAGTGTGAAATCTAACCTGTAAGGTGAAAAGCCTATCCTCAAACTGCACTTCCTTGGTCAAAAAATCAGCCCCAATCGTAGCCTTATACTGATTGCTGAACTTCTTATTTACATATCTAAAGTAAAATGTAAGGGAAAGCACAACCATAACTAATAGTAACATAATTACAATTATCTGACAACAAATAAGACCTCAATTTTTTTTTTCAAATAATTAGAAATAAGAACAGCTGTAGGATACTGATTCATCAAAGACGTCTTCCCTACCCTGAAAAAATAAAAATCAATTGCAAATCACAATCATCAACATCGTATTTCAAAAATTAACTAGAGATTAACAACAAACGAGACCGGCTATTAGAACCGAAAGATCCGTGCGGAAACCCTAGAAATGAAATCTTTCAAAAATGAAAAAACATGCGAATATACACGCAGAAATTGTACGGACGGTCTTAAAAAAAGGGGGGGGGACAACGAACCCGCTGTCACCGAGGATGATGACCTTCAAGAGGGTTCTACGTCGAGACGGCATCGTAAGAAACACAAAGGGATCGGCTGATGTGTAGATCGAGAGAAAGGCTAAAGAAAATTTACTAAATCTTAGACGAGAGAAAGCGAGTAAAGGACAGGCTTGTGGACTTGTTTGTCTAAAAAAAAAATTGGCTCAACCTTCTAGCCTTTTTTCTAAGTTTCTTCTAGTGTTCTCTCTCTCTCTCTCTCTCTCTCTCTTCTTTACTTATTTTCTCTCTCTTGTGAGTCATGCAAAAGCTGAATTGACCGGTAATTCGGCATTTCTGTTTTATTTTATTTTTAAAATTAAATATAAAGGGGAATGTCTCAGGAAAGGCGGGTTAATATACGGCTAATATACAGCATTACCGGATACATTAAAATGTATTTAATAAATTCGGTTTAGCGGTACCTATTATGTTGACAACTAATAATGTTTTAGGTAGAAAATATGAAAAACTATTAAAAAATTTGGTAACTGGTAAATTTTGGTTATCGGTAAGTATCTATCCTTTTTATAAAAGTGTCCATACTTTTAACATATCAAGTAAATTTTACCGGTTTTGTCATAATGAATCTGGTTTTGTCATATTTTTACCTGTTATATTGTAAATTATCTATCCTTTTTATAAAAGTGTCCATACTTATTTCACTGTGAAAATATATTTATTATTATCTTTAGTTAATATTGTTAAATTTAAAATCTAAATAATATTTTATAAAATATCAAAACAATCAAATAATTTTTTGTGTAAATGAAATTATTAAATTAATATTGTAGGTGGAAAACATGAAACACTATTAAAAAAATTGAAACATAAATTACATAACTTTCAAAAAAGTATATATCATTTTTATAAAAGTGTCCATACTTATTTCACTGTTGAAAACATATTTATTATTATATTTGGTTAATATTGTTAAATTTAAATTCTAAATAATATTTTATAAAATATCAAAACAATCAAATAAAATTTTGTGTAAATTAAATTATTAAATTAATATTGTAGGTGGAAAACATAAAACACTATTAAATAAATTGAAACATAAATTACATAACTTTAAAAGCAGTTTTAAATCCTAAAAAGTGTCGATACTTTTAAGAAATATATCGATCCAAAACGATATACCAGGTAAAATATGATAAACCGGTAACAAAATGATAAAACCGGTAAAATTAAAAGTGTCGATACGTTATATAAGGATCGACACTTTGTGAATTTAAAAGAGAAGCAGTTATAGCGCCTATAATGTGTCGATACTTTAAAAAAAAATATCGATCCACAACGATATAACAGGTAAAAATATGATAAAACCGGTATCAAAATGATAAAAACGGTAAAATGATACCGGATATATTGAAAGTGTCGATACTTTCGTAAGTACGTGTAATAAATTATCGACACTTTCAAAGAAATAGGTAATTATCCTTTCGAAAGTATCGACACCTGACATAAAAGTATCGACACTTTTGTATTTGTATCGATTAAATATAAATAACATATCCGATGAAAATATAAGCTAAATATCCTCTGAAAATAGATAGAACGGACGAGTTTTTGAAATCGAAGAGTAATTGTTGCTGCATTTCAGAAGGCGTTTCTAAAGCGAAGTTTGTTTGTTTGTTGCTGCAGTCGAATCGAAAAGTATGTTGTCGAAACCCTAATTTTTTATTATTACAGTAATCGCGATAGGGTTTTTTATGTGTTGTTTGGGGTTTTGGAGTAAGGAAGCATTTGGGACCGATTGCAGGTAGAAATAGATATTCAAGGAAAACGATAAATGTCGATACTTTTATTAAATATTATAGGTAGAAAATGATATTATAGGTTGTATAAATGTGCCGACACATTTTGGTGTGGCCATTCAAATTCTTTTGAAGAAAACCGTTTTACCACAAGAGTAGTTATCTATATTTGTATATTGAAAAGTGTATGTAACAAAATAATTTGATTTGCGTAAACTGATATATGAAGGAAAAATGGAGTCAATGGGTTGGAAAATTGTTGGTGGAGCAGATGACTTTGAAATTGAGGCCGAGACTCGAAAGCAACCAAAGGGTGGATATATGTACTTCTAGTAAGTATCAATGTCTTTTTGTTATTATTGTTGAAATGGTAATTGGATTAAAGTATCGATAAACTTTAAATTGATTACAAATTTTAAATGTTAACAGTATGGCCGAATGCAAAAGGATGAAGGGAGATGGCACACAGAGCGGTTCGGTATGTAAAATGAAATTGACATTGAGTAGTATTAGTATTTAGTGTTAATGTATTGATTAAGAAACGTTTATGTTTAATATTAGGTGAAAAAAGATGTGAGGTCCAAATGGAATTCAATGAGTGATGCTGAAAAGGAACCTTACATCACACAGTCAAGGAATGATAGTAAAGAATACAAAGAACGGAGGAAAGCACATGAAAATAAGGTATTCATTAAACTTGTAAATACGTTGATACAAATATATAAGAACTATAACATTATATATTGTTAAAAAATGTAGGAAGTTTCGACAAGATGCAGCATTAAAAGGGTGAATTTATTAATTAAACACCTTAAGGAGAAGGGTCAGTTGAATGTGCTGGGAGAAATAGGTTTTGGATCGTTGATCGGAGTAAGGGATCGACCTATTCGGAGGGAATTGTGTCGATCCTTGATGGCACAATTTGACGTCAGTCAATGTATGGCTAAGTATGGTGATTATTCATTCCCTCTGGGGGTATCGACTGCTGCAGCCGTATTGGGGGTACAAAACAAAGGCAAAAGTGTTATAGAAGTCTGTAGGAGTAAGAACTGGAAAGCACTTGCCTCCAAATATGGTTTGAATCATAAGGTGACATATACTGAAGTTGAAGAGGATATCAAAAGTGGATCTTACTTGGGGGATGAGCTGAAGGCCCGAGTTCTATTGTACCTTGTCGGTATATTTCTTTGTCCAACGGGTGATACGTCAACGAACAAGGAATATATGAAGCTCATTTGCGATGAAGGCTTGAAGGGTGAATTCAATTGGGCTGAATATATCCATTCGAGATTGATTGAATCAATTATCACCTTTAAAAAGGGCAGCCAGAGATACCTCAAAGGGTGCATAGCAATCTTAGAGGTAAATGAGTTGAATCACTTTTTTGTGTTTTTATATAAAAATTCTAATTTTATTATAAATGCAGGTTGCACTGTTCGATTTTTGGTCGGGCTGTGAGGCAGTGCCGGCTTATGAAAGAACCGGAGTGGCACGCATCCGTGCATGGGGGAAGGAAGAGGTGGTTAGAGTGATGGTGAAGTTGAAGTTGGATAGAGGGAAGAAGCAAGAAATGGTAATAAATGTAATTAAATAATATTAAGAATATAATCAATGTCTTAATATTGTAATTTAATTTTTTGAAGGTTATTGGCAAGGATGTAGAGGAGGCAGTGGAGGCAGAGGAGAAGAAAGAAGGGATGGTTGTATTGGGGGATGAAGGTGAGTGGGACGACGGTGAAGCAAAACAGAGTAACTTCGACATTTTGATGTCTGAATTGGCTGATATCAAAAAATCCAATTTGAAATCATGCAAAGACAATCAAGAGTCGAAGAGAAACTTGATCAAGTCGTAGAGAAACTCGAGAGGCATAAGGGGGTAGTGGAAGGAAAAATAGATGGAGTGGTGAAAGAAGTAGAGGTGTTGAGGGGTGAAGTGGTGAAAGAAGTTTCGGTGTTAAGGGGTGATATTAAGATGGTGACGGGAGAAAAATTTGAGGGAGTGGTGAAGGAGGTTGTTGATTTGAGGAGTGAACTTACGGGGGTGAAGGGGGTGGTTGATAAATACTCGGATGAAGGAGCTCAATTGAAGGGTGAAATAAAAGATATGAAGAGCTATGTAGAAAAAAAGTACGATGAACTGAAAAAATATGAAGAAGAAAAGAGGGAGGAGGAAGAAGAAGAGATGGAAGAAATGAGGAGGAAGGAGAGGCCCAATGTGCTTTATACACCGGAGAGTGTCATAGCAGCAGTGTTGGATTCGGAATGTCCTGCACCCCAGAAGAAGAAGCAGAAGGTAAGTTTAATAAAAGAATACTTAATTTGATTTTTATTATGTTGTTGTGACAAAAATTTGTATGCAAAATTGTAGGTTGAAAAAGCGGACATTCCAACTGGAATTGATGACATCGAAGCTGCAATTTGTGATTATTTATGGAATAGCGAGTTAGAATCGGGGTAAGTGAAATATATTGTTTTGTGAGTGATATTTAAATATTTCATGACAAGATATTAATCCTAATGATTCATACAGATATTCTGTAATATCAATGGGAAATCAATTCGCTACTGTATACGACGTTGCAACGTTGAAGCCTACAGAATGGGTTGGCGGTGTGGTAAGTAGAAAGTAGAAAATAAATAAAACTTATTGAATATGTTCTGATTGTGTAATTAATTTTGTTAGGTTATCGATTTGCTCGCCTGGACCATATGCTACGATTCTCAAAAGTCACACCGGAGGATTGGCTACCTTCCATACCTCTTAGTGGTGAGTTAAATTAATAAATATTGAAAAGTAGTGTTATAGACGGTAAATTAATAATGTTTGTTGCGTAATTACAGCAACAGGCGTTGGAAGCCAACAATAAAGAAAGTGTTGAGAATATTTCTACCTTCTGGGGTGTCATATTGGATAACTATGTGAAATTCACGGACTGTGAGAAGGTAAGACACCATACCAATTGCAAATGATGTTTTCGGATATAGAATGTTGAATTTTGTCAAATTGGGTGTGAAATTTGTTGCAGATAATGATCACAATAAACTACCATAATTCACACTGGTATCTGTTGGTGTTGGATATGGTAGATCATGTTGTAACAATATATGATAGTATGTTTACAACTGAAGCAGCTAAACAGAGAGTGAAGGATGCTAAGAGATTGGTATGTATGTATGTATGAAAGGACATTATGTAAATTATAATGCATAATTTTTTTGGTGCATAACTTCTTCTATTTTAATGCAGATTAAAATATTAGATTCTTATAATAAGAAACGCATTTGGGTTGAGTCATGTGGATCTCTAGGAAAGTATCCCTTGAAAAACTTCAAATTTGTGGAGCATAAGAAGAATAAGCAATTGAATGGGTATGAGATGTTATCACAAATAGAAAGCTTAATTTATGCAGTATTCATCATAATTGACATGTGTGGTTTTCAAATTTTGTAACAGATATGATTGCGGCATGTATGTGATGATGTGGATGGAATCGATCGGTTCTACAGGGGCAACTGGTGATTTTGTAAGTGGATAGAAAAAATTGTTTGTGGTAAAATTGTTAAAAGCCGTAGATTGAATGCTGTAGTTGACAATACTTAACGTTCTGACAATTTGAATATAGGTTGTTGGAGACTGGGATCGATCGCGAGTATTAAATGATCTCGTAAGCCACAATCAAAATGAACGAAGACAGGAGATAACAAAAGCCGCAATATTACATAAGAATAACAAAAGGATGCAATGATGTAAATGTCGAGTTAATTTTGTATAAGATTTATAATTTTGTATACGATTTATAATTTTGTATACGATTTATTTTTTTTATGTGAATATAATTATGAATGAGATGAGAAAAGTTAGCAGTATGTTGTTGTACATGTTTCTTATACACATTAAGGGTCATGTCGATACTAATATAGTTTGTGTCGATATTTTTTTTCCAGAATGAATTTTTACAAGGTGCATCAATAAAGTGTCGATCCATATATAAAAAAGTGTCGATCCCAAAATCATCGAACCCAAAAGTATAATGTAATATGTAATTTTTTAATCTAACCGGTACAATTATACCGGTTTTATGAGAGAATAAGTCTAAATAATGTGTCGACACTAATATAGTTTGTGTCGATATTTTTTTCCCAGAATGAATTAAAAACAAGGTGCACCCATAAAGTGTCGATCCATATATAAAAAAGTGTCGATCCCAAAATCATCGAACCCAAAAGTATAATGTAATATGTAATTTTTTAATCTAACCGGTACAATTATACCGGTTTTATGAGAGAATAAGTCTAAATAATGTGTCGACACTAATATAGTTTGTGTCGATATTTTTTTTCCAGAATGAATTTTTACAAGGTGCATCAATAAAGTGTCGATCCATATATAAAAAGTGTCGATCCCAAAATCATCGAACCCAAAAGTATAATGTAATATGTAATTTTTCAATCTAACCGGTACAATTATACCGGTTTTATGAGAGAATAAGTCTAAATAATGTGTCGACACTAATATAGTTTGTGTCGATATTTTTTTCCCAGAATGAATTAAAAACAAGGTGCACCCATAAAGTGTCGATCCATATATAAAAAAGTGTCGATCCCAAAATCATCGAACCCAAAAGTATAATGTAATATGTAATTTTTTAATCTAACCGGTACAATTATACCGGTTTTATGAGAGAATAAGTCTAAATAATGTGTCGACACTAATATAGTTTGTGTCGATATTTTTTTTCCAGAATGAATTTTTACAAGGTGCATCAATAAAGTGTCGATCCATATATAAAAAGTGTCGATCCCAAAATCATCGAACCCAAAAGTATAATGTAATATGTAATTTTTCAATCTAACCGGTACAATTATACCGGTTTTATGAGAGAATAAGTCTAAATAATGTGTCGACACTAATATAGTTTGTGTCGATATTTTTTTCCCAGAATGAATTAAAAACAAGGTGCACCCATAAAGTGTCGATCCATATATAAAAAGTGTCGATCCCAAAATCATCGAACCCAAAAGTATAATGTAATATGTAATTTTTCAATCTAACCGGTACAATAATACCGGTTTTATGAGAGAATATGTCTAAATAATGTGTCGACACTAATATATTTTGTGTCGATACTAATTTAAATATCAAGTGTTTTCCACCGTTTATATAGTACTCTTAATCGAGAAACCCTAAACATAAATGCAAGCAGGCAGATCTTCCTCTCCTCTTTCTTCCTTCTACCGTTATCATAAGTGACGATCAGATATTCAGGTAAATTTATCGATATTTTATGGGTTTGATTGATTTCTATATTGGAGTTTTTATCCTGAATGTGTTTGTGTTCCATTGTAATAGGGGTAGCATCCAACCAAAATGGCTCCAAAACGTCAGCGTCAGAAGCGAGGTCTTTCTCAAAGCTCTTCTCAACCCAGTTCTTCTCAACCACCTCCTTCTGTAACAAACGATTCTTCTGAGGAAATCAGGTCCTTCGAAACTCTGAACTTTAGATCCGACATGGAGAAACAAAGATGGCAGACGAGTTTTAAAGTAAGGAAGATTCGTCCCGAACGTGTCATTGACCTGGGTTTCTTGTTTGATGATAAATATGCATTTAGTTTTAAATCCACATTTACATCTTGGGGTTGGCTTGAATTCCTTGGTGTAGAACCAAGATATTATCCCAACCTAGTTAGAGTCTTCTACAACAATGCTTCCTTACAGCACGAGCCTAATAAGACTAATATAATAGGAATTAATACACATGTCATGGGGAAGGATATATATATCTCCAGAAACTATTGCGGAGGGTTTAGGTGTAGCGAATACAGGGGATTCAGATGAAAATGGTGTAGATTGGTCTACAATTAAACGGGTTACTAGAAATAGCCCAATTCACCTCGATGTAGAGTCGAGAGTGTTTCACAAAATGCTCACATGGTATATCCGGCCTAGTGGGGGAAAACATTCAACGCTTCGAGACAGCGATTATTGGTGGATAGCAAAGTATAAATCCAAAACGGCTCCAAACATTGCAAAACTCATATTTAATACAATTGTATATATGGTCACAAAGGGAGCAACAATTTCAACTACACTACCATATGGATGTGTCATCACCCATCTGTTGAAGAAGAAGGAAGTTGATTTTTCGCATGACGCCCCTGTTCGATTAACCCGCAAGATTGACATGGTATTTATTAAAAAAGCGGGATATGATTTTGTTGAAAAACTCGGTTGGAAGCGTGTCAAGGAGGTCGGATTAGATCAAGAGAGGGAGGAAATGGACCCCGTTGGCCATGAAGAAGAGCAACCAAGTGGAGACGCAATGATGGAAGAAGCAACAGTTGCAGAGGATGTCACAATTAAGACCGTGATGGAATACATGGTCAATTTTCGGGAGCATATTGATTCCCTTGTGAGTGGAATGCGATCCGATATTTCATCATTGCAACGTGAAGTCTCCATGTTGCGTAACGAATTACGTCAACGACATCAAACGAGTTAGGTAATTCATTATCTATGTTTCTTAACATTTACACGTTCTGAACTTTATTTTATTTTCTTTTAACAGATGTGGACAACCAATCGGTCGCAGAAGATGAAGCTGACGATGAAGATGACGATGATGATGATGATGACGATGATGATGAAGATGATGATCCAAACAAGTATATCGTGTCTGCAACGCCGCCTTCAAGAAAACTTTTAATTTTTGATCTCAATGGTGTCCTTGCCTACATCCCAAGACTGCCGGCAGGTTTTAATTCTATTCTTTTGTATCCATTATTTTAACATATAAGCGTAGAACTTTAATCTCATTTTCTTCATGTTGTAGATGTTGTCCTCAGAAGAGGATTATTTGAATTTATGCAATTTTGTGTCGACAATTTTGTTGTTGCCCTTTGGTCTTCAAAGATGAGGTTAGAACATGTTTGAGGCAATTGAATTACTGTAGTCAAAATCGTTAATATACATTTGAATGTTAACATTCAATCTTGATTACAATCTCAGGCATAACGTCGACCGTGTACTTGAGAAACTACCTGTATTTTCCGAGCATTTTCTATTCGTGTGGGTAAGATGAATGTCATTACAGTTTGCTGACTTTTCCTTGTCTATGATTCCTACATATTTATGTTCGACTGTTTGTGAACAGGATCAAAAAAAATGCAAAACATACGATTCTGTTACCTATTGTAAAGATCTCAATGATGTTTGGAACGCGTGTCCAGATTTTAACGAGCTAAATACACTTTTGGTCGATGATTCAGCGGAAAAAATGATTTATAATCCGGTAGGTTGCATTTATGCAATATGTTTCTGATCAGTTGAACAGGTGTTCAGACATTGATTATTTTAACAACTTATGTGTTTATATAGAAATACAATTACATATGTCCACATACCTTTGACGCTGCTTCCCATTCGAACGACAAAGCTCTAGGTATGACACAAATTTATTCATGCTTATGCGAATTTAATTTATTGTTAGTAAAATTGCACCTCATTAGTTTGATAATTGAAATTATTTATGTATGTCCTCAGAAAAAGGCGGAAACATACGAGAGTATTTGGAAAATTTGTTGAAGGCCTCTAATGTTCCGGACTTCGTTAGAAACAACATTATGTGTAAACACATAAGCGCATTCACATCCCCATCGACGATTTCCTTTGCTTTACCTCTTTGAAGTGCATTGTAGAGGTCTTTATGTGTAAATCCAACATTATGATAGCCCCCTGCCTGCTGCGTTAAATAGTTCATTACTTGTGACGTGCCAACACCGACCTCTTTCAATGTTGTTGCCTCATCGATATCAGCCTTACTTACAGCTCGATTAGAACGCATAAATGGTGTCATAGCAGATGTGCACAATGCATGATTATGTTTCTGATCAGACTTACTTATAACCCACTGATCGTTTGTATTTGTTGCTGTAACTACGACTCTAGCCTTACATCCTGTTCTTGTGACTGGCGTATGAGCACGTTGACGATCAACAGTATTGACTTTTGATACTCGAAACCCTTCTTTGGAACAACAAAATTCTTGTGTCTTCACATTCCCTTCCACGTCAAGCCGTGTTGTTCCCTTACGTGCACTAAACCCATGTTCCCGTGCGAATCCCTTGTAAAAGTGCCAAGCTTGATCACGTGAACAGAAGAGCTGACCAACCAATCTGTCAGATTCATCAACATTATGTACTTCATGGCATTCCTCGGTTGGCTTAACATTGTCTATATCAGTATTATCCATGGCAAAAATTTTGTTGTGCAAGTTCAGTGCTCCAGGAGTTGATGGATATGTAAACGAAGGTTCATTTTGAACATGTTTCTGTAGTTAAAGGGTGGGTACAACATTAAATTCGCAGTACATATTTAGGTATGTACAATAACTACAAGTATATTATCATTTTAAATTCGCAGTACACTGTTAAAAAAATTGAAACATAAATTACATAAGATGTAATAGGTAGCCCTTATATAATGTAATAGGTATCGTTTATATAATGTAATAGGTAATGGTTATATTGTAAAGTGTCTATCCTTTTTATAAAAGTGTCCATACTTTTTTCACTGTGGAAAACATTAATTTAAGGTTATCTTTTGAGTGAGTTTTAAGATATTAATTTAGTAATTATAGGCGTCTAATGATTTATTTTTTACGTTACGGTATATATTATTATTAAATTAAAAATTCTAAATAATATTTTATAAAATATCAAAACAATCAAATAATTTTTTGTGCAAATGAAATTATTAAATCAATATTGTAGGTGGAAAACATGAAACACTGTTAAAAAAATTGAAACATAAATTACATAAGTTTTAAAAAAAAGTATCGATCCTTTTTATAAAAAGTATGGACACTTTCAATATAATAGGTAAACATATGATGTAATAGGTAGCCCTTATATAATGTAATAGGTATCGTTTATATAATGTAATAGGTAATGGTTATATTGTAAAGTGTCTATCCTTTTTATAAAAGTGTCCATACTTTTTCACTGTGGAAAACATTAATTTAAGGTTATCTTTTGAGTGAGTTTTAAGATATTAATTTAGTAATTATAGGCGTCTAATGATTTATTTTTTACGTTACGGTATATATTATTATTAAATTAAAAATTCTAAATAATATTTTATAAAATATCAAAACAATCAAATAATTTTTTGTGCAAATGAAATTATTAAATCAATATTGTAGGTGGAAAACATGAAACACTGTTAAAGTATCGATCCTTTTTATAAAAAGTATGGACACTTTCAATATAATATAATGTAATAGGTAAATTTGCAATGCTATCGGTATAAATATACTGGTTTACTTATAAAATAGGTAAATATAAGCGCTACCTATTACATTATATAAGCGCTACCTAGTATGTTATTGTACTTTATAATATTTCCGGTTAAATAATATAACATAACCGGTCTAAATTTTAACCGGTCACTTGTTTAACCGGTCACGCCGTATATTAGCCGTTTTTTAGGCGCCGCACCGCAGAACGACCCAATATAAAGTCTATTTAAAGAAGGTAACCTATTTTTACAGGGATTATTTTTTATTATAGACGTGTATATGAAGATTACATATAAAGATTGTTTAATTATATATTTATTTATTTATATATGCATTGCATTTTATATTTATTTTTAACTTTCTGACTGCCGGAGGTCTTCCACGGAAGTTACTCTCAATCTAGCGTTGGGGACAGCCTACTATCGTACCTCCACTTATCCCATTGCATATGAAAATAGGATTTTATTGTTTGATGTTGTATTTTTAATTTACTTCAATAAGTTTAATTTTTTAGGACAAATTTGGTTTGATTAATGTTGTGAGAAAAATGAGTTTCTCATGCAAGGAATTAGGATGTTTAGTTTTTGATTTAAGATGAATGTTTTAATGTTCTATAAAATACGTTAAGAAATTTGATAATTTTTTAAAGATGCTTAAAAGACATGGTTAATGTCTTATGAAAAGACGTAATCTTATTAACTTACATGATGTTTGGAGAAGACGTTATGTCTTCTGGATATATTCTAAAAATCGTCGAAAATCGTTGAATTTTTCAGACGTCTTTCAAAAGTCATCCTTAAATAATAAAAATATAAGTATCTAAAAATACTATAAGACAAAATAATCACCCTAACATCTTATATAACAAAATAATTTCCCTAACATCTTATATGAAAAAATTATTTTTTTAAAGAGCTACAAATATATTTTATTAATTTTAAGTGTTAAATTTTTTTTTTGTTAAATTATGTGCTTGATGTTTTTTTCGTTAGTGTCTAAAAATTTATTTTGTTACCATTTTAAGATCATCCCATTAGCACAAGTAGGGATGGCAAACGGGCGGGTCGAGTGCGGATACCCCTTCCCCATCCTCATCCCCATACACACCTAATATTTTTCAATCTACCACCCGTCTGCCATTCATGATGGGTAAAAATTTTCAAATCCATACCCGCCCACGCGGGTACATTCTCAAATCCATCCTCATACCCTCTACCCACTGGAGACGTACCCAGCTAGAACCGCCAGACAACAAACTTAAGTTATACATAAACAAGAAACATAATACAATAAACCAATGATTATCTGAGTTAAGTGTTAATATAAATCTTAAAGTGCATAAAACATCATAATAAAAGGCATAATTAAAGTCTAGAAACATAAATGACAAACACATAATGTTTTTGTTCTTTGGCACAACATTCTAAAATTTCAAGCAATACTTGTGACATCTGATACTCCAGTATTACAATCATCATTCTCATAAAAGACCATAATAAAACACCAGTATTGCAAAATACTCGGTTGAAATTTAAATTTGAAAAGGTCAGTTTCAATTGAAACACTTAATTCTATTCAGTGGCGTTACAAATAGAGATTTGAGAAGCAATGATCTGACTCTGTTAGTCAAAAACGTGGGTGCTCAGTCACAAGATACTGATTTGTAGAACATTAAGAAATTAAGCTTAAAACAAACATTGAGATGAATCTAAAAAATATTTAAAAAATCAATACGAGCAAATAAAAATTAAACTCTTAAAACGAAATGCAGAGGAGCTTAAAACGAAATGACTACGGAAATGACTCTTACAAAAATTAAATTTTAAGTAAAAATGGAAGAAACATACCTGAATAAGCTGGAGAGTGAAGACAAGAGGTTTGAAAGAAAAAAAAATTATGCATAAATTTATCCCTAATATTTGGTTAAATTACAAGTTATATCTTATAAAATATTAGGATTTATAAATTAGTCTCTTAAAATTACACCTAAATTCATAATGGTTCAAAATTTAATGGATATTTAGTTGGGCGGGCGGATGTGGGACGGGTGGATGTGGTGCGGATGCGGGGCGGGGTGGGTAAGGTCTTCAAACTCATTACCCGCCCACTACCCGCGACGTGTACCACTTTCTAAATCCACACCCGCCCACTACCCACTAAAATTATACCTATCCCTGCCCCAATTGGAACGGGTGCGGTGCGGAATCAACGAAATTGTATCCGCTTGCCATCCCTAAGCACAAGTTAAAAAAATACACCATTCAATTATTGTTTTACATGAAACATTAATTTCTTAACAATTAATTTCTCAAAGATAAAAAACATAAAAATTCCGAAGGAAAAAAAATCTCCTCCAAATATCTAATCTTCTAATCCCTAAATCTTCAAATTATCTTAAACAATCAGAATTCAAGCAACAAGCGACAGTCGAAAGTTCGTGTAATGCCTAGCGTTTCCCAAATCATACAATGATTCAAGACGTAGTTTTGACACACACAATGAAAAGCATCAAATGATTCAAGACATATACTTCATTTCCCTCAATTGTCTCGTTCTTATCAAATTATCTAAATATGGTCACCATACGACATGCGATAACAAGAGAGACGATCGATCGATAGGAGTTTGATGATAACAGAAGTGATCGATGGTGGATGATTAGTAGTTGCATATAGACTTTAAAGATTATGGTTAGAGATTTTCCAGATTTTAGGATTCTTTTAGAAAATTAATGATTTTAGTTTCTTAATTAAAATAAAAACATAAAAAATATTACGTGTCAAACACCGATTGAATAACGATTTTCTTTAACGATTATTAATTGTTAGATACCTTAAATGATAACTTTGAAATGTTAGGCACCTAAATAAATAAATAAAACACTTTAGACACCTAAAATCAACAATAAATATAATTTGAACACTTATTTTTTAATTAAACTTGTTTTTATGATATTTTCTTATAAAAAAAATTTAATAATAAATTTAATTTCTATTATCTATTATTAAATTTATAATTTATATTTATTTATTTATTTTTAAGTTTGTTCAAGTTTGTCAATAACCTATTAATACTAAAAATTCCCCTTCCCCTCCCCTATGTTGAAATTATTAAAAAAATATTTGAATTTATCTCATATTCGCTAAGAATTTAAAGTTTTTATTCATGTCGTTTATTTAAAATTATATTTGTTTATATTTTTATTTAATATTTGTATATTTAATATCCACAAACATATTTATTAATACGTTCACACACATTAAATGAATACTAAATAAATATTTTCATAAATATATAATTTAATATGTTTGTAAACAATTAGAAAATTTTCATAAATAATAAAAAAACAATTATAAATGAATATTTATATATATATATATATAAATATAACAAAAATAAATAGTTTTAAGTATTACGAAGAAAGTATTGACTTTAAATAAATAAATTGATAAAAGTTAACAAATAAATTTATTAACGAATATAAATAAATTGAATATGTATTTATTTAAATTTATAGAAATTTTATATGTATTTATTTAACTATATAAATAAATAATATATAAATATCTAACTTGTGAAATATACTACCAGATCTACCCAATCACCCACCTGTTTACCATTTCACTTGCTTGCGTTCTAGAACACCCTCCGCCCCCCTCGTTTGGGAAAACAAATGCGTTAAAAGCATAGCAGGGAGCTACCGAGCGCTAGAGAGAAGAAATAAAGAGGGAAAATATTGACGCGCCTGTAAATATATATATATTAGAGAATATTCGTTTAAGTCAGGTTAGATCTCGAATATTCAAATTGTCGATTAGCGATGGCACAGCCTTTGGTGAAGAAAGACGATGATCGCGACGAGGAAGGTAAATTCAATTCTCATTCCCTTCGATTCATCTTCTGTCTGCTTTTTCACAGTTTTTATGTATCTTGTTTCTTACTCCGAATAGAATGTTTGTTTCGTATTTAATTAATCGTAAATCTTATGTTCGCGATTTTGTTAGATAAGCTGTTAGCTTCTAGATCTGTGCTCTTTTGATTCTTTTCAATTGATTTAGAGATGCATTGCGTGACTATAGGTTTCATTTCGAGGGATTACGCTATAGTTTTAGTGTAATGTTTTAGTTTCTCGGTTGATCTTATTTATTCTATCGGTATACTAGATTTTATCTTTTTGAAGGGGAAATGTAGCTTGTTAGTTTGGATGGATGCGTGTGATTTCAGTGGATATGACGTGGATCTCGAGGCTTTATGAATGCATTTTGTTCGATTTTTATTTGTAGTGTTGTTGAGTTCTTCTAGCTTTTTGGTGTTTGGAGAATGTTTTTTCTTATTGCACTTTTGTTTGTTAAACAGCGGATTACTCTCCATTTTTGGGGATTGAGAAGGGTGCTGTTCTTCAAGATGCTAGAGTTTTCAATGACCCTTAGCTTGATCCTCGAAGATGCTCTCAGGTTTCTTTTTTTAGTCTGTCTCGATTTTCTATTTTGTGTTTGATTTATCATTTTATAGAGGAATGCTTGTTTATAATTTTTTATGTAGGTTATCACAAAGCTTCTTTATCTACTGAACCAAGGAGAAGCATTCACTAAGGTTGGTCTTTCTTTTCTAATTGTACGGGAAAGGATCAAATCCATTTTTTTTGAAAAGGATCAAATCCATTTTTTTAAGTATGGATTTCATCTGTAGTTAAGTATGTATGGTGAAGGAAATGTGCTCTACCGTAATTAAAATTTCCCTTGTTGAATGACAATTTTCTTGTGTTATATGGATAGGTTGAAGCGACAGAGGTTTTCTTTGCTGTGACAAAGCTGTTCCAATCAAAGGATATAGGTTTGAGGAGAATGGTCTATGTGATGATAAAGGAGCTATCTCCATCAGCAGATGAGGTAATATGTGTTGAATTTTCCATGTTCGTTGAATAACTTTTTGTGCATTTGTGCATGCATGATTGTGTATTTAGGTACTAATTAATCCTTCCTTTTGTTGATAATAGGTTATTATTGTTACAAGCTCTCTCATGAAGGACATGACTAGCAAGACTGATATGTATCGAGCAAATGCAATTCGTGTTCTTTGTCGGATAACAGATGGAACTCTTCTAACCCAGATTGAACGATACTTGAAACAAGCAATTGTTGACAAAAACCCAGTTGTTGCAAGTGCAGCCTTAGTCAGTGGTATCCACTTACTGCAGGTAACAATTGTCTTAGGGTTGCTTTACACACACACATGCGCACACATAGTTTTTAAATTAATAACAAGACATCTATGATTTATTAACATGTCAAAAACATTTTGGCAGACAAACCCTGAGATTGTTAAAAGATGGAGTAATGAGGTTCAAGAAGCTGTTCAATCAAGAGCAGCCCTTGTGCAGTTTCATGCTCTAGCATTGCTCCACCAGGTATTGTATTCTTCAGACAAATTTTAGCACACTGTCGTTATCTTTTTACTGCAATTTAACTCATAGTGCAGCATGTAGATATTAAAATGTATGTGACAAAGGAAAGTATAGTAATTTCATGCAAATCCATGGTACTTTTTCATCCTTGCATGTCTGTCTATATGCATGGTTTGATTTGGGGCAATGCTCATTAAATTGATTCACATCTATGATGAATCTATGTGATTTCATACTTGCAGGTACGACAAAATGATCGACTAGCTGTTAATAAGCTGGTTAGTAGTTTGACTAGGGGAAGTGTGCGTTCACCTATAGCCCAATGCCTCTTGATACGTTATACCAGTCAGGTACTTCCCAACTCTGAAATATCTTTCCCTTCTGCTGACCTTTTTTGTTCATGAAAATTGTCAAGTAATTGTTGAGTCTGCAGGTCATTCGCGAGTCAGCCAATAACACCCAAACAGGGGATCGCCCTTTTTATGATTTTCTAGAGGGGTGTCTGCGCCACAAGGCTGAGATGGTGATTTTTGAGGCTGCTAGAGCAATCACGGAGCTCAATGGTGTGACAAGCCGAGAATTGACACCAGCAATCACAGTTCTTCAGCTTTTCTTAAGCTCTTTTAAGCCAGTGCTTAGATTTGCTGCAGTTCGTACGCTGAACAAGGTTTATTTATTTTCCTTAGCTAATTAATATATCTCTCTATTATTAGATCTATTGTTGGCTCAGAAGAAGCTCAGCAAAGCACTTTAGTCGGAGTGGCCTGGATAGTTTTATCTGCAAATTTCAGAAGTTCAAACATGCTTATGGAGCATGTTGAAAGCTTATGTGCATCCTGATTGTTTGACTTTGTGACTTATCTTCCTTTTAGGTTGCAATGACTCATCCGATGGCTGTCACAAACTGCAATATTGACATGGAGAGTTTGATTTCTGACCAAAATAGAAGCATTGCCACACTTGCAATCACTACCCTTCTCAAGACTGGAAATGAGTCAAGTGTGGATCGCCTGATGAAGCAGATAACTAATTTTATGTCTGATATTGCCGATGAATTTAAAATTGTTGTTGTGGAAGCTATAAGATCACTGTGCTTAAAGTTTCCATTGAAGCACAGATCTTTGTAAGTGACACTTGGCTTTGCATTATGGTTTAGTAGGCTTCAGTAAATGATTCTCTTCTAGTCCCTTAAAGTACTTTTTTATCCATTGTTATATTCAGGATGAATTTCTTAAGCAATATTCTAAGGGAAGAAGGTGGCTTTGAGTACAAAAAGGCCATTGTAGATTCAATTGTGATTCTAATCAGAGATATCCCTGAAGCAAAGGAGACTGGATTGCTTCATTTGTGTGAGTTCATTGAAGATTGTGAATTCACCTATCTTTCTACACAGGTAGCATTTTCATCCGTTATCTTGCATCACCTTTGTCATGTTCTGTTTTTATTTACTTTTTTTTTCCAGTTTTCTCCCATATTTGAGTTTCTGTTAATTGTCTTAACATTGTATTATAGATACTTCATTTCTTGGGGATTGAAGGCCCAAAAACCTCTGATCCAAGCAAATATATACGTTATATTTACAACCGCATGCATCTTGAGAATGCCACTGTTTGGGCTGGTGCAGTGAGCACCCTAGCAAAATTTGGTGCTATGGTTGATGGATTGAAGGTTTGAAATTTTAATGACTTTCATTTTTCTGGTGTAATCTCAACTTTTGACTCTTTCTCACATATTTAAGCCGGACAATCTTGCACTATCTCTTTCAGCCCCACGTATTTGTTCTCTTAAGACGCTGTCTCTTTGACACTGATGAGGTTAGTCTATCATGAATAGTTTTTGCTGTTTTTTTGCATTTTCTTTCACAATTGTATTAAATGCTGTAATATGTGTTATTGTCCGATCATTTGTTATTTATGTTAGTTGCATTTTTAATATGGTGTTTTTGGGAAGTCAAATGTGTTGCTCTCTCTCTCTCTCTCTCTGTGTGTGTGTGTGTGTGTGTGTGTGTTAATATTCAAATAATTTCATGTTCTACATCTTTTGTGTTGTAGGTTCGTGACAGGGCTACACTCTATCTTAATACACTCGGTGGTGATGGTGCTGTTGTTGAAACTGGTGCAGATGTAAAGGAGTTTCTCTTCGGTTCACTAGATATCCCTCTGATGAACTTAGAGAACAGTTTGAAAAATTATGTAAGTTTCTAAATTTCTGCGACAGTTTTGTCTTCCTTTCAGATCATATGATCTCATGTGTGTAAATTGGGTGCAGGAGCCATCAGAAAAGCCTTTTGACATTAGTTCCGTGCCAAAGGAGGTCAAGATCCAGCCACTTGCTGAGAAGAAAGCTCCAGGTAAAAAACCAACCGGTCTTGGTGCTCCTCCCCCTAGCCCGTCATCAACTGTTGATGCTTATGAGAAGCTTCTTTCATCAATTCCTGAGTTTGCAAACTTTGGCAAGCTTTTCAAGGTACGACCATTGACTTTGCCGTTTGTTCATTGCTTATAATACGTTTATTCCGATTTTGAACTTACCGATGCTTTGTGATTGGCCAGTCCTCTCCACCTGTGGAGCTGACAGAAGCAGAAACAGAATATGCAGTTAATGTTGTCAAACATATTTTTGATGGTCATGTTGTGTTTCAGTATAACTGTACCAATACCATACCGGAGCAGTTGTTGGAGAATGTAATGTTCAAATTACATGAGCATCTATATAAGTTACTTAAACATCTGATAGACTATTTTGATAACTTAATCTGCCTGTTACCAGGTCATCGTTATTGTGGATGCTTCAGAGGCTGAGGAATTTGCTGAAGTAGCTTCTAAGCCTTTAAGGTCGCTTCCATATGATTCACCTGGACAGACCTTTGTGGCATTTCAGAAGCCAGATGGGGTCCCAGCTGTTGGAAAGTTTTCAAACATGCTGAGGTTTATCGTAAAAGAGGTTTGTCTTCTCTTTTTTTCTCCGGAAGAATGTGTGCTTTTTGTTTATTGCTCCACTATTTGAATGTACGATTGCCAAGCCCCAGATTTAACTCGGTTCCGAATGGTAACAAATTTTTGCAAAGCCCGCACATCAAGTTTAAACTGGTTCTGAATGATAACATGTTTTGCAAATCTCATTTATATTCCCTCCTCTCTCTCTCTCTCTCTCTCTCTCACCTTGCATTGAGGAATTTCCGTAATGGACAGAACATTTTGGGTTGTTTTCCTATATCTCATGCTTGCAATGGTTCCGCTTGGTTGATCCAAGTACTGGTGTGGCTGAGGACGATGGAGTTGAGGATGAGTACCAACTGGAGGACCTTGAAGTTGTCGCAGCTGATTATATGTTGAAGGTGGGCGTCTCTAATTTCAGGAATGCATGGGAAAGCATGGGCGCAGACTTCGAACGTGTAGATGAATATGGCCTTGGCCCTAGGGATAGCCTAGCTGAAGCCGTCAATGCTGTCGTTGATCTTCTTGGCATGCAACCCTGTGAGGTAAGTACCGGTTTGATTCTTTTGTCCCAGTTTTTGCTTTATAATGATTATGTTTTATCTTTTGGTGTTCAGGGCACAGAGGTTGTCTCTCCAAATTCAAGGTCACACACTTGTCTTCTATCCGGAGTGTACATAGGCAATGTGAAGGTGCTTGTACGACTGCAATTCGGACTCGATGGACCAAAGGACGTGGCCATGAAACTCGCTGTTAGGTCCGAGGATGAAACTGTTAGTGATGCCATTCACGAGATTGTAGCCAGCGGCTAGTTTTGTCGTTTTTTCTCTTTTTTTGGGGTGATTTTGTATTGTGCTCCGAAGTCGAATAATTGTAGAGAGATTGCATGCGATTGATTCTGGGTTTTTGGGTTACATTTTAAGCTACCAATAATACCCTGTACCATGCAAATCAAGCCCATAGGAAGGATTTTTGTTTTTATTATTATGTTTTAATTTTTTACAAATTTCTTATGTGGGGTTCAATTGTAGAGGATCAATATTTTGCTTTATTTAGAGGTCGATTAATTAATTGAATAAACAAAATTTTAATATATAATTAATATATTTCTAATTTTAAGTCAATATCTTATCAGTGATTCATGATATCTAAAATCTAATATTTATATTTTAATTCCATAATTAAGTCCAACCCAAAAGAAGAAAAAAAACAAAGACTAGTAATAAAAGATATCCAATAAAAGAAACTCATTTTCAATTTATTACTACTTGAATTGTTATTTTTAATCAAAACTAAAAAAAACTAAAAAAAAACAAAAAAATTGGATAGTTTAAAAACCAACAGAACTTAACTCGATTTAATTAATGATATTTTATAAAATTTTGGTTCAATTAATGGTTAAAAACTTTAAGAATTTGGTTCTGTTAATAACCGACCCCGACTATTTGAAAACCCCTAGAAATCAGTATATATATATACCAAATTTAAAATAGTTTGTGGGATCACTTGTAACCTTTTTAGGAATAGGGATGGAAAAGGTCCAAAATCTCTCTCTATGCGCTAATCAAATTGGGGTTTTAGACATGGAAGTTTGTTTACAAGCAACAGTACAAAGATTAGGGGTTCCTAAACCATGGACATGACTGAAATACAAAGGATTAGGATTCATGTAGGATACTGCAAGTAGGGTGAACCTGAGACGGAGAGTACTCGGCAATATCGAATCGGTTTCCCGTCTTACAAATCAAATCACCCTCCTATGCCCTCCAAATGCCCAAATCTGCCATTACAAGATCCATTCCACGTTAAAAACAAATTCTGAATTCTCATTTTACCAATTCATACCAGTCCATACTCGAAAACGCAAGTGATAAAAGAAACAACAGACTAACCTTGAGATTTGTATCCGAACTTCCTGTACATAAGGCACTACCATCGGCCGATAAACCCAAACAGGTAATCCGTCCCTCGTGCGAGTTCTGGACGGATCCCAGATTCAAAACAACCTGACAAAACAGATAAAGTAAATAAATAAATAAAACGGTGCCTGCTATATGTCAAACCCAATCAGCTGTAAACAATTAAAGCTAGTGCATAATTGCAAGTAGTTCATACTAAACATCTATGTTAACAATGCAAAAGGCGAAACCATATCGAGGCTATGCCGATACGATTCAGACGAACGTCAAAACCAACAAAAGTGGAGAAGTGTCATCTTGAAAAGAAAATACCGGGAATCATATAAAGGGATCGAAAGATGAAGAAAGTGAGACAAATAGGGGTGGATCGAGGTTAAGTTATTACCTTAGCCAATAATGTGTCCCATACATAGCAATCCCCATTTGAGTATCCAGCAAAGAGAAGTCTTCCAGAAATGGAGAATGCAATGGAGGTCACATGTGGAACCTCGTTATCACCATGCTGTTGATAGTATACTTGCAATTGGTGACCAGTTCTTATGTCAAACAACCTGCAAGTTCCGTCATCCGATCCTGTTCCAAATCTATTGCCATCTGGAAAGAATTTCACGGTGTTAACATCACCCTCGTGACCATGAAACGTACGCACCGCTCGACTTGCCACGCGTGAATCCCACAATCGGGCAGTTGCATCACATGAACCAGAGACAAACATTCTTGAGTTTGATCCATTAATCGAGACACTGAAAGAATAAAAAAAGGTATAGAAGAGAACTTATTATCTTTCATCAGAAGTTTCTATGAGCATGAATATCACTGGTCATAGGGTCCACCATACCAATAAAACGAGAACAAACCAATCAGATACCGGAAAATGAACTTTTGCTATAGTTAAGCTGATAACCATATAAGATCGAACGAAGAGAACAAAAACGAAAAAAGTAAGATACCTTAGCACATCAGCAGTATGTCCTGATTGAAATTCTCCCCCAAAAACAGAAGTACGGAGGCCAGTCGTAATATCCCATAGAACACAAGTCTGATCACCCGAACTGGTAATAATATGAATGTCTTCATCAGGAACATACTGACAGCATGAGACATAACCCTTATGCCCACTAAGGGTTTTCGATACAGGTAGGTTTCCATCCCTGTCGGTCTGAGAATTCAAGTTGAAAATAGAGCACATACTATCGAGACCCCCACAGGCAACCGACTGACCGGCTGGAGAAAAAGCACACGTCATGACCCATGCACAAGGCAGCTTTATGGCATGTGTTTTCTGGCTTGTTAGGGCGTTCCACACAATCAAGCGTCCATCTTGAGAAGCGCTAACGATTCGGTTCCTTTCCGGAGTCCAATCCAAAGAGTATACCTGCATAGTTCATATACATTAAGTTCAAATACACAACTTCATTGATAGCCATCGGCACGAAAACAAGTGATCTACAAATGAATCATAATTAATTTGATTTTCTTTCCTTCCTATCATCATGCAGAATTCTAAAACTATCCAAATGACATTAGAAAAATGCAGTAAAAAAAGAAGTCAAAGGTTGCTTCAGGGGATCTCATCAAAGCAGAAAATTTTACTTTCTTCAAGCTTAAAAAACAATCAGAACACTAGAAAATTGCAGGAAAAGAAGAAAATTTTAACCAAATTAGCACATTTTAACTTTCTTAAAGCTTAAAAAACAATCATCAAACAAAAAATTTGCAATAAATAGGCTAAAAAAATTTACCTTGCCGGTGTGACCTTGCAAGGTTCTGCAACAAAGTAGATCGGTTGGGCCAAAAGTGAGTGGACTTTTTCCTTGAGATCTTGCATATCCGGCAACTACACATAATTTTCCCAATACCAAAACAGATCTTAGAATCTAAATAATTTATAACAACCCAAAAATGGAAAAAAAATTGATTTTTTTACCATCAGTGTCGAGCAACTGCTGGCGTCTCTGCTTTAATCGTTCTCTCAGATTATTCACAGTCTCTGTCGCCGCCGCGTGCTTCTCTTTCAGCTCTGCAACAGACATTTTTTTTACCCTTTTTTTTCTCCTTCGAAAACTTTTTAAATCAAAAGGGAAACATTGTTCTCTCAACTCTTTATCTATGGATCCATAATTGAAAAACAAAAAGGAAATAAAAAAACCCAGAAAAAGGAAGGGTTTTTATTAGTGAAACTGATGATTGATTGTTGTAAGATTCTGAAAGAGAGAGAAAGGGTGAGTTTATGGCTGGTGGTGGTGGATGGGTAGGTGTTTCGATTGTGTTTTGACTTCGCCGCCAGGCCCAACCACTCTTCCACGTGGATGTCCGCTGCACCTTCTTTTACACCGTTAACAAGGTTAAAATTCTCTTAATTCTTTTTTGACTTAATATAGAATAAAAATTGTTCAAACTATATTTTTTTTTTCCATTTCATTTAGGCACTATTTTTTTATTAATAAAATGTTTAACGTTTTCGATATTATCAATCAGGTGTCTGATCTATGACAGTCATAAAAAAATTGTCAATTATTCAAAATGTGACGTGATAATTTTTTATTTTTTTATTTTTTTAAAAAAAATTAAAATTATTATTTTTAAAATACCCTAAAATATTTCTAAAATCTCAAATAAATCCCAAAATTCTTAATCTTAAAGTATCCATCTCACTCGTTGGTCGACTATTGTTGTTGCCATTTCCATCATCGGTCGTCAATTGTGACTTCAAACCCTCAAAATCTCTAAACCTAAATCCAAACCTTAAATCTCTAAATTCTAACACTCGTCTATGCCAATGGGTGGGTGAGTGGTGGCAGGTTGATAACTTATAGGTGAGTGGTGGCGGGATGATAACTGATAGGTGAGTGGATGATCACCGACGGTAATAGTGGTAAGCACCATAATTGAATGTATTGAAATATTTTATGAAAAATAGAAAAATTTAAGTTTTATCTTTTTGAAATTTATGTTTATTTTTTAAAAAATTAAAAGAAAATAAAAAAAAATCAGTCACGTGTAAAATATTGATTGTTGACTTATTTTTCATGAATTTTTAACGACCGTTACGACATAGACACCTAAATGATAATATTGAAAACGTTAGATATCTAAATTCACCAAAAAATAATTTAAGCACCTAAATAAGAAAAAAAATATAATTTAGACACTTTTTTATATTAAATTTTTTCTCTGTTAAAAAGGAAACAAAAGCCATGGCTGAGAGGTAGAAGTTTGATTTCAATGCATTATATCATCCTAATAATAATACTAATACTATTGGTTAGAATGGCTGCTAATGGGAAGAATATTTAATTTGAATTTGACATTTTGATTTAATTTAATTTATAAAATTAGATTAAAAAATTAAATTCGAATCAAATTGAATTTAATAACAAAGACAGATCAAATTGGAGTTCATGATGAAAAATACATGACTTGATTCGAGAATAATATTTTAATCATAATACAATATTCAATAATAGAATATGATCAAAATCAACAGACGAATTGACATAAATCTAGAGAATTTAGGCATTAAAAATGCCAAAGTCGTTGACCATAATATAATACATTTTACACATAACTGGATGCATGAAAACATGGTACATAAGACATGCATGAAGCAAAGGGTGACCCCATTTTCTTAACCACTTAAGTTCTTCAATATCCCAACCCTAACTTTATTAGATAAAATAATTTAAAAGGAGAAGAACTTTACAGTTAAAAGTGTTCCCATTTATGTGACTTCTTTTATTCAAGTGCTCCCACCTGGGTAGATGCAATTACTGTAACCTGCAATTAAAGGAAATAGAGTTGCGTGTATGAGAGAAAGGAGTGTATACTGTGTTACGTTACTATATTACTCGGATTCGGGTGAGTCAGATATTATATTCGTATCGTGTACGACTGAGTTTTGTGTAAAAGACAGATACTATAGATTTGAGATGTCAATGGAGTGAAGATATTTACTAGGATTTTGGGATGTTAGTGTTGCCGTCTGTGAGAAATCACAATTCCATGGATTCTTGGCAGAAGACTGGTAGTAAAGGTTCATGGCGTAAGCAGCGTGTGATGCTACCGTATTCGGTTCGAAACAGGCACCTCCTGGTTGTATCTGACCGCAGTCGATGCCTTGGCTGCAGGCATAATCTAGACTTGACTGCAATTGAGCATCAGAAACACCAGCTTTTGGCATGCACCAGCCAGCTGCTGTCGGTTTTGGTTGGGGAGTCACCGGAGTTGTAGGGGTCGATGGAGTCTGGAACATAGGGAAAATTATGGAAGAATGTCACTTACCACAGTAGCCACTACAATGGATTATGCAGTTCAAAAGGTTAAGAAATATCTCACCTGACTACTCTTCGAAATGCCGATATCATATGTCATGGAAAGGTCAGGCTTGAAAAGTCCGAATGCACGTTCGGAACCAGGACCCGGTTTCAGGTCTTCATCATAGAGAGCAAAGAGGTAAGTATCCACAGATTTTCCAGGCATCAATGGAGTCCCAACCATTGATCTCAAATGTGCAATCAAATTCCCGTTGTAGGCTTTTGCGTTCTCGACACTAGTTCCGACTTCGTTACTGTCACCGCTATACGGCCATCCTGTCTCGGCAACCATAATCTCGACATCCTTGAACCCCATAGCACCCAGAGCAGAATGCACGGCATCAACCTGCAGAATCATAATCAAAAGTATGGAGCTAAATTTAGAATTATTGCAATGGCCAGCCTGTAACCAAGCACAATAAGTCAAATCAACTACACTTACGGCCTACAATTATTTCATGCAAAGGCCCCAGAAAAATGCCTATAATTTCACATGATGGAGATTGAATTGCTAAATTTTTAGGGTACGCAAAGAGCAAATCCACCGTATTATTAACTAAACATTTTACAATTTTGAACCAAAAGAGTACCATTTTAAAGAATAAAATTTCTACAATTTTGGGATCAAAATAACACTTTTACCAACCCCTGGTGCCACCCCATAACATGATACTTGGCAGATTGTAACAAATAATGAATTTAATCAAACTTTGGAACAAAAACACCTCATTTGTATTTTAGTGATATATGGAATAAGAAACAAAAAAACACCTCATCAAAACCATGGAAAAGACAAGACAGAATGAACAATCATCTACGTTATTTTAAGAGTAATTAATCGACTATACATGATTAAGGGTGTCAGTGTCACCAGCTATTTCCTAAAGGAAATGCACTGAGATAAACCTTGCATCTAACCACATTTTCTAATATCAATATCATTGTAGGGATGGACATGGGAGCGGCTAGATACATTTGTCACCTTTCAAAATTTTAAATTATTATATATTTTCTATTGGTAATTTATTTTTTTCTTAAAATTTTATAAATTCGTCATCTCTTAAATTATAAAAGTTTGTTTCTACTGACATAAAATCTTGTATTCGTCACTAATAATAACATCCTGATTTGAAAAGAAAAAGAAGTAGGATTAGGCAAAGAAAGAACAATAAAATTGCGGATTTTAGTCTAAAATAATAATAATAATTCGTGCAATCTAATCCCTAAACATCCTACGTCAATGTCATGGACCAGTGGCTAAAATTAAAGTAGTCCCCACGTTCATTCCATACTGTCATTGTTGTTGGTTGACTCGGATCCCACTTTTAAACTGGGTTCGATCCAAAAACAAAGCACAGCTCAGCCCATTACAGAAAAAAAAAGGTTAAAATTTGTTCACACGTGATGAGAATGACAAAATTCCACCGACAATTACATATTTACTAGAAAAAAAATAATCTTTTGAAACATTCATTCGTGTGTGTATTTATCGAATATCAAGTTTTTATTTACTTTCATTAATATTTTTTTAAAATATGTGAAACGGAATAATTGATAAGATGTTGAAACTAATTTGAGGATTAATTAAGAAACCGAGTAATGGTGTTTTAACTAACCTGAGCGTCAAACATGTTCATGTACATGATGCCGTTTCCCGAGTCAACTCGTCCCGCGTTGGGTTGAAACAAGCAAAAAGCAAGCGTTTCAGGTCTGGAGTCACTTTCGTAAGCGAAAAATGGGTAAGGATTAATGGCAAAAGGGGATCCATTGTCCCTATGGAACTGAAGCAAGCCTTTCAATGCCGGTTGATAACTCGGGCTAAACGAACCGGAAGAGGGCGGGTCGGATTGACTCAATACCGCCATTGAGTGAACAGTTGAGACCTTTATCTTACCACCGAGTTTCGCCCCGTTAATGGCGTTTTGCATATTTTGCAGTGCCGGTAGCAGTTGGTTTATCAAGTTCGGGTCATTTGTAGTCAAAACCTGGTAAAATAATAATAACATTTATGAATTGGAAAAAAAAAACTAAAATTTGCTTTAATTTGATTATAATAAGAATATTAAAATCGAATCAAAACACAACCAAATTCTATTAATTCCAGCTTCTTTTCAACTGCAAAAGCTCACTTTTACTAAAATTTAAGAATATTTGGAACCTTTTTTTTTTTCAAAAATGAAAAGGGAGTGTAAAGGGCGAAAGGCAATTTGTGGAAAGTGACCTCGTTGCCAACAGTGATGAGAATGATGTTGCTAGCAGGGTAAAAAGGCAAAACGTTCGAGTTAATCCACTGAGAAGCTGAGTTGGGATCGGAGGCCAAAGCTGGAATATCTCCATTCGCAGCTCCGATAACGATTCCAATTCCGGTGTTAGCTAGAGCTTTGATGATGGCCGGATCCGCACCGTACAGCCTGACTTTCTCTATTGACGTGGATTGCAGAAGCTTTGCGGTGGCTGACGGCGGAGGTAAGTTGTCTGCTACCTGGCCGTAGTTCACTCCTATAAACGGCTCAGCACCTATTTTTGAAAGAAAAAAAAAAGACAAATTTATTAATTGGAAATTGAAAGTTCAGTAACTGAAGGTGATGCTGCTTCTTGGTGAAGTGAAAAGGAAAGCGGTGCCGTTTTGGGAGTAAGAAACTTACTTGAGAAGTGAATGCAGAGGAGGAGGAGGTAGAAGAAAAGGATTAAAGTCGCCATTAAAGAGACGGAGAGAGACGGAGAGAGAGAGTGTGGGTATTTGCTTATTTCTTAAGCTGGGAAAGGGATGAATTGATATAAGGGCAAAACTATTATTCACATTTAATAAACTCAAAATGCATTTCGTTTATATTTATTAGATATTAATTTATTTTTTGCATATACTTTTATATATCATATTTTATTAAGTTTAAATTTAATCTCACATCCGTAATTGATATTTATTTAGCTATTTTATTAATTTATATCTAAGACTTAAAATTAATTCTTTTATATTTATAGATATGTGAAATTATTCAAATAAATCATGCTTGATTTGTGATAAAATCAATTATCTATATATCGTTGTTGTTGTACTCCATTTATTTTTATGTTATTATTGATGATTAATTTTATTTATAGGATATGATCTTAATAATAATAATATATAATTCATTTTTAATATATAAATTTATACATTACAACCATATCAAATATGAACTTGTTTATAAAAATAAAAAGGTCTTTGTTAATGAAGATTCGATGATTTAGAATGATTTTTTCCGAAGGTATACCAAAACTCTTTTATGCTCGTAATATGAAAATAAAAATGCTATCTATTAAGTAGATAATAGTAAGAAATTTAATATTTTTTTAAAAATTGAATTTACATGTTACATTTAATTTAAAATTTTAATTCAAATAATCTAAATATAATAAGAAACTATTAATTTAAAAAAAAATCATGCTGTAAATGTTGATTGAAGATGCAATATACATTTGCAATGGTGGAGGAGAGAGATGACGGGAGAAATTGTGTAGGAAAGTAGGGGTGAGCAATCAAATCGAGAAAATCGAAAAATTGATATGAATAGAGTAAAATGGTTCGATTTGGTTCGGTTTGATTTTAAACAGTTTAGTTTTTGGTTTGGTTTAAAGGTTTCATTTTTTTGATTCGGTTCGGTTCGGGTTTTCATATGAAATTCATTTGTTCTATATTGAACTGAATATGCAATTTTTGTAAAAAAAATTATAGTTTCAAGTGATATTTTCATTGAAAAACCGATAAACGAACCAAATCGAACCGAACCGAAAAATTTGAGCATTTAAAAAAACTGAACCGAACCAAAAAAATCGATTTCTATTTTTTTAATTTTTTAACTATTCGGTTTCAATTTAAATATTAAAAAATCATTTATTTCGATTCGATTCAATTTTTGATAAAAAATTAAACCGAATCAAATACACCCCTATAAGGAAAGTGGGGTTTGGGAAAATGTGTAGGCTATGTATATGTATATGGATATCGTTTAACGGTTAAAAAGGTTATGAGAATTTAACATTTCAACTACCTCGTGTTGGGGAGGTGGGACCAATTGTCCATTTTTCCACCATTGAATAATGCACTCACTGCTCTTTTCTTTATGCGGGGACCGCAATGTGTGTTTTATGTCTCTCTACTGTTGAACTTACTTTGGAAGATGGGCATGAAAGAAACTTTCATGGTGTTTTGTCTAAAATCGCCAATCAAGTTGTATTTCGTCATTTGGCTTTCCACTTTCTAAATATGAAATTTTAAATAAAGGGTAAAATATATAAATATATTTTTAATTATATAATGACGATTATTAAAAATTACAAAATAATTATTGATTATATGACATTGTTCTGTTGAGTTTCTCAACTATTAAAAGTTAAAAATGATCATCCGACTATTCATATGTTTCAAACTTATTATTTTGATAAAAAGTTAACAGTCGTCTGAGCTAGACGTTAACATGCTGATTGAAATATGATAGTCGTTTGAGATTCTAGAATCATATTTTAGCATATCTCAGTTAACATTTTAACGTCCAACTCTGATCGACGTCATTTTCTAACGAAAAATGATGAGTTTGAAACATATAAATAATCAAGTAATCATTTTATAATGTTTAATAATTGAGGAACTCACCAATCAATGTCATATAGTTAAAATATCTTTTTATATTTTTTAATGATTGAGAGACTCAAAAAAATAATGTCATATAGACGGGGATCATTTATGTATTTTACCCTTTAAAAATAACTATATTAAAAATATGGAAGTATGAAAAATATAAATATTAAAATATAAATTTTTTTTATAAGGTGGCGATTATACCAAAACATTGATTCATTTGCACTCGAAGGGCTTTCACGCCTTAAATCCAAAATTTACAACAAAAAAAAAAGTGTTGGGTAGGGGTAGGGGTGTATTCGGTTCGGTTCGGTTCGATTTTTTATTAAAAACTGAATCGAATCGAAATAAACGGTTTTTCAATATTTAAACCGAAACCGAAATCGAATAGTTAAAAAACCGAAAAAATCGAAACCGGTTTTTTCAGTTCGGTTCGGGTTTTTAACGGTTCGAGTTTTTCGGTTCGGTTCGGTTCGATTTTTCGGTTTTTCAATAAAAAAAATCACTTGAAACTATAATTTTTTTTACAAAAATTGCCTATTCGGTTTAATATGGAACAAATGGGTTCCATATGGAAAACCCGAACCGAACCGAATCAAAAAAATGAAGCCTTTAAACCGAACCAAAAATCGAACCGTTTAAAGCCAAACTGAACCGAACCGTTTAAAGCCAAACCGAACCGTTTTACTCGGTTCGTATCGATTTTTCGATTTTCTCGGTTTCGTTGCTCACCCTTAGGTAGGGGAGGAAGAAAACTGACAAGATGTGAACCAAAGAAATGTCAAGTAAATAACGAGTTCTAGAGGGAAGGTAAATTTTTCGGATTATGTATTTATGTTTTGAGTTGAAAGAACGAAATAGTGTTTCTTTCTCCTACCTGGCTCTGGTTTTAGTTAAAATGGACGCAAGTGTTGAGAGAAATGGAAGATGATGGAGTAAACCCGCATTGTAAATTTTGAGCCACCGATTTAATAGATTAAAACATTTATTTTTAATTTAACTGATCCATCCGATCCGATTCAATGTGCTTTAACTTGACAACGACAAAGAATGAAGAAAGAGCGTGGCTGTGTATTGCGACACGTCAAATCCCGACCCATTCACACCAGTTTTCAAATTCAAACACCAATCCTGTAAATAAAAAAAGAACCAAATACCAAAAAAATCAGAAAACTATACTAGACGCGTCATGCTTATTTGGAGGACGCACATGTGCGTGTGGTCCACCAACCATTCCTCTCATCAACGGCCATTTCACCAGTAGACGGGGGCAGAGGGTGAAAAGTAACTAAATTTGATTAACCAAGCGTGCATATAGTGATTTTGGGTAAAATATACGTGTCGGGTTAGTTTAGAGTTTTAAAATTTATTAACAAATACATGAAAATTTCTTAGTGATTAAAGAGATAATTGTTATTTTTAGAGGTCAGAGAGAATATAAAAGTGTTTGAGTTTCACTCTCAGATTTTATCATATCTCAATCACCAGACAAACGTCAATTTTTTTAATAAAAAATGATCATTTTGAAATATATGAATAGTCAAGTAATCATATTATAACTTTTAATAGTCGAAAAATTCAACAAAATAATCTCTTATATCAACAAAATAATCTCTTATAGTCGAATGATCATTTTATAACTTTCAATAGTAAGGAAACTCAACAAAATAATATCTTATGGTCATGAACCATTTGTGTACTTTACACTAATTTTTAAATTTAAAGATTTTCGAATTAAATAACTATATATTTAAATAAATTTTATATTTATATTTATGTTAACTTAAATTTATGAAGGATCTCTCAATTATATTAGTCTAAATCTTTAACAATAAGAAATAAAAGAATATTATATTCCCATGATGTTTGATATTGTTTCAACTTTAAAAAATTATCTATTCTTGGGAGTGTCTTGATTAAGAAGACCCCAATGTTTTGAACAGAATGTTATAAAAATATAATTGAATAGTTTGGAGACTTAAAAGACATAAGTAGCAAATTTGGAGGACTGAATGACCCAATTGGAGAAGCAATGATATTGAAAGTTTCGATCGAACCATCAATACCGGTTTACTATTTCTCTTTACATGGACTCGATAACCAGAAACATAAGCAGCCCATTTCACGTTTTCATATTTTTATCACCCAGCTTCTTTCCAGGACATCCAACAACGTAAATAAGTAAGCAACTTAAATCCCCAAAAAGAAGAAGAAGAAAAATTGAGCATTGCAAAATTGAAGTTCAAATTGCAACATAATATAGAAAGAGTTCATAAAGGTCCTCGTGGAAGATATTCAAATTGTTTCGAGTAAAACGAAGAAATAAACTCAGATGATGACATATAGGTATGTGTCATAAATTTGATCTAAGGGTAGAAAAAGAAGAGATCAAAATCCCAAGGAAATAAAAGATTTTTAAGTTAAAAAAATAGAAACATGCTAAAAAAATAGATTGAAGTGTCTTACTTTAAGCTCCTGAGTGCGAGACTGGACCAGTTTCAAATTGGCCGTTCTTATATACATGGATATATTGTTGCGGCAAAGGATGCTCCACCTATACGACCAAAAACATGGTAAGCCATCCGTTCACGGTAAACAAAAATAATAATGGAACAGGGGACGAAACTAGGATCTTAAATTGCTTAACTTTAAAAAATAAGGACTTATTAAACATTTAAACTTATAGGGACCAAATATGCTATTTGACCATAGAAGTGAGGAGCCCTTCCAAGCACCATGCAGTGCATATCCCCGAATGGAACATGACAAGCATTAAACTACTCGTAGATTAATCTATGTTAAATTATAATTTTGGTCCATTCACTATGCTCAAATTTGGAATTTGGTCACTATATTTAATTTGACATAATTTTTTTGATTAATCTAGGATGATTTCAAGGTAATATTTGTTCCCACTACTTTTATAATATCATTAATTAGTTCAAATAATTTTTATTTCTTAGTCTCTAGAATGTGTGATCATAACACTGTCGATAACTGAAATTAAGAATCAACTATCAAGACATAATCAATCGAGCATACCTATGTATTTGTATCAAATGTACCACAAGCTAACCCATTGTTATACTTCCGATTTTATAACCGAATTCTAATTAGAATTGCAATTCCTAGCCATGCTATTAATAGTCTTTCAATTTATATGCAGAACGAACTTCTAACTGCACATGAATATTGCAGTTTAAAACAAGAGTAAATTGCAGCAGGCGGTCCCCAAACTATGGATCAAATTATCAATTGGTTCCTAAAGTTCAAAACATTATAAGTGAGCCCTTAAGCAATCAATGTCATTATGTCAATCAAGCCATAAGCTTGAACATTAAATGTCAACTTAGATATGATGCGGAACATATTTAAAACACATGTATAAAATTTTAAGCTTTGCACAAATACTTCATGAACAACTTGAATTTAACGTGTTAAAAAGAGAAATAACCTTATTAGAATTTAATTACACAAATAGTTTTTACATATCAGATCCAAATTATCCATGTAGAATGTGCACAAGTGTTTAAGATTTGATCCAAGTGTTTTAGACATACTCTACATCAGATCCAAGTTGACATTTAATGCTCAAACATATTGCTGGACTAAAAGAACTTGATTGAAATGATATTGATAGATTAAAGGTTCAATTAGAATATTTTGAAGTTTGGGGTCAATTGAGAATTTGGGTATACTTTGGGGATGTATGATGCAATTAACTCATAAAAATAAGACACGGAAATCAAACGGATATCAACATAATTCAAGCTCAACTATCTATAAGTAAAACAAATGAATTCCAAACAGAGGAAGCAAGAGTTATGTAATTAATAAAACCGTAAGTCAAAAGGTTCGAAAACTTGAAAACTTACCCAGTCAGAATTAGAGTCGGCACCAGGTACTAATACATTGACGTCAACTGACTTTGCTGTTGTTATAGATGCATCTAAAGAATCTTTGCTCAAGTACAACTGAGCTCCAGATGTATTGTCCACTGAAATTGTTGGAGCAAAACCCTAGAACAGACACGAAGTAGATAACCACAGGTATAGAAATTATCACCAAGTACAGGCCACAGCAGTGGTATATGGTAAAATTATCAAGCTAAGAGCACGGAACAGGACCAGATGAAGAATGTACCTGACACTGTGCCTCAACACCATTGCAATTTACTATCTCAAAAGCAGCCACAACATCCTGTCGATTTAAAAGGCATAATGAGTACATATTATGCTTCAGAAGATATATACGTAAAAAGTAGATCTTGCCCTACAAACCTTAAATATCACTCCCATCTTCGTGCATTTGTCAAGTGTTATATTGTTAACTTTCCCTGCATAATATAACAACGCTAAGTTGTATATGACTTTTCAACAGTCATCTCTTTTCTAATAGAACCAAAAAAAAAAAAAAGCACTGAGATAAAGCAAACAACCATACATGTAAAGAAAGTACATTGCATTGTCAAAAAAATAAATATATTACATCCATGGATATAATAAGTTTACCCTGAATCTGCAAAACGGAATCCTTGCATCCAAAAACATACACGGACTGTTTGGCATCACAATCATCAATAACCAAGTTCTTGATTCCAATTTGATTCTCGACAGCCCACCTACCAATATTACAAGTAATAGACACTCAATAAATCAACTACCTTTATCAAGTATCAACCGCCCAAATAAAAGTTAACACAGGAAATATGCCGACTTACTTACGACCCATTTGCAGCTCTAGTTTTGGTGGTCCGACTTTTGGAGCAGTAGTAGCTGGGATGGAACGTGGTCGCTTTTCACTGGTGCTAACAACCCCTGATCTATCAGTACGGTTCTTCGACTTCATATCATCAGTAACCTTCCTCAGGCCTACACATTAAGAGAATCAGATCATAGTTGCTCAACATCAAAGTGAAAATTAGTCAAGAAAGCAGGGGGGAGAGAGGGGTAAGAGGTTAACCAGCAGTGACATCCCCGGAATTGATCTCTTGGAAAATAGCCGACAACCCTTGTTTTGGTTGTGATGAAGAAGGTTTAGAAGATTCTGAGCTGAAATAAGATGAAGGTGGAGGACAAGGAGCTGCTGGGGCACCTGGTGGAGGAGCTTTCAATGGAGCAGCATATGCCTTCTTACCAGAGGCATTCCATACCGGTCCAAGAGGATAATGACTTTTGACATAATCTCTCAGACCTGGTAAATACAGCTCCTTCAATGCTTTGGCCCACTCAACATGGTTTGGATCTTTGCTTTTGTACTCCATAAGAACCTGAAATTTACAATACATATTTTAATACCGATCAACTAGACATTTTGCTTAAATATATGATCATATCAATTCAATTGACACCATTACATGAAAAGATAATGTGTTAATCACAACTTACTACTAATTTCAACTTATTAGAGTTTCTACTCTGATAAATATGTGCGTGTTTGTGTGTATTTCATATTTTTGGAGGAAATAGATCAATTGCATCAAAAAGAGAGGTTAATCTGCCTAACAACAATATCATAATCGATCCATATTTTTAAGAGAAAAGGAAACAAAATAAATATAAGAAGATTTAACACCCTTTTATGCTATGCATCCAATGATGTTCCTTAATTTTATTCGTTAGCTTCAAAATAATAGAAAACAAGTTAGTGGATCACAGTTTCCAGCTTGAGTTGCTGGCTTGCTGGAAATAAAAAGTACCTTGTTGGTGTAAAATTCAGTGGCTTGCCAACTTTCTTCCACATGTGCAATAGGCATGCTCAAACCTTGAATAAGGAAAACATTACAAAGAATCAAACAAGAAGCAGGAGATCATATTCTAATGTCATGTAAAATTGTAGAATGGCTATTTACACATAACACAAACTTCACTCGATATGGTTACATACAAGCAGCAGCACCTCTCAAATTCTTTTACAAAAGGCCTAAGCATGAAAGTGAGAAGGGAGGCCACACTTTTCCTGTGTTGTGATTAGTTGAAAGCATGAGCCTAATTCTAGCATTGAACAAAGGCAGGAATATAAATCGACACTTTAAACAGATGTGTGAAACAGACGCCAGCATTGTTCAAAATTGGTTAAGATTTATGGTACACTACACCCTACACGTAAGTCACATCATTGAGAAAAGTGGCTACTTAATGCAGAAATAGCTATGAGCAACTAGGCCACAACATACATTCACATACCACAATCTTTGCCAGTGTAAGCAATCCATGCTAAAGCTGAAAGACTTTCCCCCGCACTCTTGAAGTGGTTGAAAAATTCGGAGCCTCTCTGTTCTGCCTTAGCAGTAACTTTCATGATCACTTCATTCAATGGTTTGAGAAATTCAGCCATGCCTACCATATCAGGTTTCTGTACAAACAGAGCAACGCATTCAAACGTCTCATTAATATTTACCAAGATGTAGCCACACTGAATACAATACTTGCAGAATAAATGGATAAAAGCATATAGTAGCTAGAACCAACTTATTCAAAAAAATCAATATGAAACACTCAAGCCACCAAATGTTAACTTCCTCCTCGATAACATCTTATTAGGATAGCTGCCTATAAACTCTATCAGTGAAATGCTTCGTGATTATTTATTTGGTTTAAAAAATTGCTAAATAATATTGTATTTTCTCAATAATTCTAATGCTTCTTAAGGTCGTGTAACAATCATAGTCAAATTTCATAAACATAATGGACACTCTTCAGGTTGGAAAGAAAGCTATCTAATGACTAAGATATCTTTTCGCATTTCCCTCTTTTGTACAATTCATCGCCAAAACCACACTGAGCTAAAGATAAATTGCGCCGGAATCTAGTTCACTGGATTTCACATGATTCGTCCGGAAAAAAATCTCAAACAAACGCAATAACAACAAAAAGTTATAACAAAATAAAAAGGAAAGGAAAGGAAAGAAAAAACAGTAACCTGAGTTTGCTTGATCTCCTTAAGAAGCTGCTTTTGCACCGAAAATGCCTCGAGAAGCAATTTAGTTACATCCAGCACTTGACCTCCGATCTTCTCCGCCGCATCGGAAACCTTCGCCGCATATTGATCAATCAGATCGTCAAACGCAATGATAGACGGATCCGAAGACATATCGACACCGATATCCGGAAGGCCCCTGGAGGAGACTCCTACACCCGCGCCTAGAGCCTCCAGCCGCTCCACTGCGGCCTCTAACCTCTCGACCAACTTCGCCTCCATAGCAAAATAAACTTCCACACACACTCTTCTCTACGAAACGCTCGAAATGTATTCCAAACTTCCACACAGCAAATGAGGGGAGTTTGAAGGGATCGTCGTAATAACTAACTTTTTAATTTCATTTGCAATTTTTAAGGGGGCTTGATTTTTGTACACGTGTAGTGTAATGACGAGGTAACTAGTTGTTTTAAGATATTGAATGTGAAAGTGACACGTGTCGTATAAAGCTCGATTAACGTCTGTTCCTGCATCGTAAAACTGACGTCAGTCAAGTGGATTTATGTACCAAATGGATTAAATTAAACAGAATTTATATACTATAAAATAAAATAATATAAGATTTAATGATACTTTTAAGTCCCTATACTCTTCACACAATGAAAATTTAGTCCATTAACTCCTATTTCCAAGAATTTCATTTGCCTTTTTCTTTTTTTTAAAGAAATTTAGAGTTAGGGAAAATTAGGGACGAGTATTTGATTCGAACTCAATAGGTTTTAATCCATCCTGATTCTCTAAGGTTATTTAAAAAATAGTGTTACTAGTGACAAATATCACAATATACATCATCTATTAATTGAAACATTTTTTTATTTTAATTTAATAATTTAAATATTTTTTTATTAATTTGGGATAATTACAATATAATACATATTCGAACAACTCAACTATTTGATAATGAATGTTCAAACACAAAACACCCCTGCATACAATGTACTTGAACCCAATATATCTCAGAATAACAATCATCCATTTAACAACTGATATCTGTTTAATTTGTGTTAATTTTAAACATATTTGTAAATTCGTGGTCTTCTTCGAGTACTACACACGAATATATATATATATATATATATTAGGGAATCAGCAATGTGATTTTTCTTTTAAGCTGTTCCAGCCATTGTGCCAAACGGCAGTTGCCATTTTCATGCTGAAAATCTACGGAGAAATAGGCCTATTTCAACAAACAACGAGATATTCGGTGTCCACATCCACAATAATAACCATAGAGCACTTTAACACGGCATCATCGTTCCAAAACAAACAAAAAGGCGCTGCCTGTGCCTTGTTATGTTGGTGAAACCAACAGGGTTACCAGGTTAGGTAAAAACCGAATATCCAAGCATTTCCTCTTCTGTTAACCCGAGAGTAACCGTTCAACCGAACAATTTGATCTATGATCGACCCCCAAACTTAACTCGATCCGATAAATCTGAAGTTCGAACTTTGATATTGCAGAGTTAAACAGACTCTGGTATTATATCAATATTGAAGCAAGTCCATATATACAAGGCTCGGGGAAACCAAAAATGGCGATAAAAAGTAACCGAGTAAGAAAACATATATATATATATGCACATCCAAGGTGTTTTAATCAGTCTTCATTTTGGACAAAATGGAAAACTTATTCTACAATATATTCTGACCTCAGTAACCATAATGCCTTGAGTAAGAAGCAATCATTTCCTTCTCGATTTCATGGCATCAACCTTCTCGGTGTGCTTCTTCGGGTGTGGAACTCTTGCGGATATCGGCACAGTGGATGGAACTGAGGATCCCTCCCGTGCCAGTCGGTGCTCCTGCAAAATAAAAAGCATTTTAAGGGATTCCATAGGCGTATTATCACCAACTGCTGCCCTGGGGCCAACCTGAAGTGCTTAATATGTGTTGTGGTGTAATAAAAGAGTACCGACATCGAAAACATCGGTCGATAATCATAAAATGAAACTTTCATTTACGGAACATGAAACTATGATTCTCTTTATACTAAAGTATTAATTATGAAGGTTGTGCACCAGGCTGCATGCATGTGATAGGAGGGCTTACAGAGCGGAAGGGAAAATCATCTGCTTCGAGCATGTGAACAATCTGCCCCATTTTCGGTCTCTTATTGGCATCCAAATCAATACATCGGAGACAAACTAGCAAGGCTCGTTTCAAAGCTCGAGGTGAGGGTTGAACTTCGATCAAAGGGTCCACGAGTTGTTCTCCACGATGACTTGCTACCATACCTTTGAACCAATCAACCAAGTTCATCTGAAATGCACAGCAAAACAGAAAAGGCATTGTTTATGGTGTTCAGGCCTCCGGGCATCCAATGAAAGCATTGCAAGAGAAACACAGTGTTCACCTCTCCAGGTGCCCGAGAATAATCGATCGGGCTTCTCCCTGTAATGATCTCCATCAGTAGAACCCCGAAACTATAGACATCACTTCCCTCATTCAGCATACCCGTGCTAGCATATTCAGGTGAAACATAACTGCAGAGAACAACAAATACTACCAAAATAAGAATCAATAATGTAAGGTACATAAAAATTCATATAGACATGAGATTTTGTAAGAGAACAAACCCGAATGTCCCCATTACACGCGTTGTCACGTAGCTCGCTTCGGATCCTAAGAGCTTGGCTAATCCGAAATCTGATACTTTAGCATTCCACTTCTTGTCCAGAAGGATATTACTCGATTTGACATCACGGTGCACAACTTTTGGTTCTAGCCCTTCATGCAAATAGGCTAATCTGCAAACATAAACAAGAAAACAACAACTAAAAGCTAAAACCAAAACCATTCTGCTAACTGTTTCAACATTCTGCTTCATGAGACCATGAAAAATGACAGAACAAAAGATGGAACTCCCCACCCTTTTGCGGTTCCGATCGCGATCTTCATCCGTATATCCCACGTAAGAGGACTAACAGGATCAACATCACCGTGCAGCCATTGTTCCAAGTTCCCATTGTCGACGTATTCATACACAAGAATCCTTGAATGAATAATGTTATGATTTAGTATTCGATTGTTAATTTCCAAATTCCCATTGTCGACGTATTCATACACAAAAATTTACCTTTGAGCACCTTCCGTGCAGTACCCAACCAGACCCACCAGGTTCTTATGCCTCACTTTGCCAATGGCTTCGACTTCCACGTTGAACTCCTTCTCTGCTTGTCCCCTGTGAACAAACAAAGTGGTCTAATTCTGTTTCTAGTCCCTGTACCTATAAACTACTTATAAAGTACTTATAAAGTTAAAAAATTAAGGGTTCTTCTAATAAGTGCAGACGGGAAAAATGTTGAGTAAGCTCAAGAAATAAATAAGAACAAGAAAAATGGTCTAATTCTGTTTCTAGTCCCTGTACTTTTCGTACATTTGCAATTTAATTTATCTACTTTTAGTTCTAGGTAGAAAGTAAAAAACTTTGCTCCTCTGAAAAAAAAATACCGTGGAATCTTACGACCCCAGATTTAGAATCAGAAACCTTACAATCCATCCTCATATTTAATTTTTTTATTTGCTTATTCAGTCTTCACGCATTTAACATTGGTCATATGAGCAAAATGACTGTTAAATAGAACATATATAATCTAATTTAACTTAATTACTTTGATAGTATTATCAATCGGACTTCAATTATTAAATCAAAAGAATAAAGGAACTAAATTATTGTTGTTAAAAGTAAAGAGATTAAATTTTAAATGTGCAAAGATAAAGTGATTAGGAGCATAATTGAACCAGAAAATACTATTTTTTAATATTATTAGAAAAATGTTGAAGCAAAGGCAAAGTCAAACCAGTAATTATAAGAACAAAAAAACAAATAATCTCCAACGGTCAGACTTGGATCTATCATGCATGAATAAGATAACCAAAGAGAAATATTTTCACAGAAAATGTTTTGTCTTTTCCCGGCAAACAAACAGAGCAAAAGCACAATATCTCGAAACGATCATAAGAGGTATATTTTTACTGTTTACGTACTTGTTATTAAGAAGACTTTTTACAGCGACGACGGAACCGTCTTGCAAAACGCCACGGAAAACGACGCCGTACCCACCTTCACCAACCACATTCTCCTCTGCGAAACCACGTGTTGCCATCTCCAGCTCCTTCATGCTGTACCACCGACCCCAACCGATATTCTGAGCATCCGCCGACGACACGTCACTGGCTCCCGATACATCATCGCTAACTCCCTCACTACTCTTACTGGGAACCGAGACTCCGATCTTTCCCTCCTCGACAAAGCAATCGGCGTTCTGATTCAACGCCTTGATCTCCAATATCTCTTTAGAGACCAACGGGATTAGACCGGAGCTATGTTTCACTTTGCGCTTGCGCGCGTTTCTGTTCAAACGCAAACATAGGAAGATCATAAAAGAGAAAAGAAGTAACAAGACCACGAGAATCGATATTAATGCGTAGAGCTTAAGATGGAACAGCGGTGTTTTGGAGGAAAGAATGTGGGCTACGGAGTTGGTTTTGTTGAATTTGCCGTCGGTTTCGCCGGGGACCGGCATTGGATCCGGTGAGATATGGAACTTCTTCTTTTTTCTCGGGAAAGTAAAGGAAAATTATAATTGGGAAGGGAAACAAAATTTAAAGGGTTGGAGAGGTTTGGTTGCTTTAAAGAGAAAGAAGAAAAGTGAAGTTTCAACTTTCGAACGGGGATACAAAACAAAGGAAGAGCGTGAAGAAGGCAGAAGAGGATCAGTTGTATAACTTTGGGTTTGATTATGCGGATCTATTACGAGAATGCCACTTACTAATTCTATTAATCAAATGACTAAAATGACATCGAACGACTAAAGACACATAGTGCAAATCTGAATATTTATAGGTGTTTATTTTTTTTAATTTAGACATCTTAATTTTAAGTGTTAATATAATTTTAAAAAAACTATTAGTAACTTCATATCCCTATTTTGTAACGGGTTATTGTTTAAACTTTAGCATTATTATTCGCTAATATTTGAAATACTGGATTTTCTAGGGTTTTGTTCTAGTTTTTTTCTTTTTTTCTTTATCATAGTTAAATTTTTTTAATTTTATATTAGTAACGGCATTAGTTTTGATGTTGATCGTCGACCGCTGATTTTCATGATTTTTACTTTATTTTATTATGGTATATATTTTTTTTAAATTTAATAATTATGTTTTTATGTCACGCTTTCTTCTGCCATTAATGTACGATTTTCTCTGCCTTTATTACACGTTTTCGGTCGTTTTGATGTTGTTTTCGTTTATCTTTTTTCTCAAAGTTGAATTTGGCATCATCACGACTAATCAATATGACACTTATTTATTATCATGTTGATCTTCCATGTTTTGGACCTTTGGATTGGATATGCGAGTTATATTCGTGGATAATTTTTTCATATCGTACAAATCTAATTAACGGTTTGTCAATGATCTCTCAATAACTTGATCCTCTTTGTGGTTCGTTTATCAAAGCGATCAGATCTATTCGTATCTATCTTTTGTTCAAGTTTATTTGGTTAAATTTTTAATATTTTCCTTATATGATCTTAAGTGACTAATTTTATTTTGTTAATAATTATAGAAAAATGTCCTTATCACATGTTTAATTTACTATTATATTTGTAAAAACCTTCGTTGTAATTTAAATTTTTTTTTAAATTAGCGGCTTTAATTAAAATAAAAGTGTTAATATTTTTTTTGTATTTTAATCTAATTTTCAGTTTGATTTAAGTGACATATTTTAAGTTTATTTCATATATTATTATTTTATTTTTATTGTTATCAAATCATGTCATGTCTAATAAAAATTTTAAATACATAAAAAAATAAAAAATTAATTTATGAAAAATACTTTGTCATTTTGTTTAAAAATATCAAAAAATATTTTTTCAAAATAAAGATAAAAAATAAAAAAACGAAATTTAATTTAAAAATAAAAATCGGGCAAAAACAAATTGAATTGATCTCACGTCTAATTTTACTTGAATTTAAGATAAATAATAAATATATTTAGATTTTAGAATACATTTAAAAAAATCAAAAGTTATATATGTATATCCAAACGCTGTAATATCAGTTGAAAATGACGATTGTAAATAATGCAATTTTTGTATTAGCATGAATCTATGACTCTAAATTTATTAATTTTAATTGCAATAAAGATTATAATGGTCCAGTTAATTATTGTTCAATTGGATTTAATTTTACAAAAATAGTTTAAATTTGACTGTTTAGGGCTAAATATATAATTGAATTTATTGTTTATACAAATAGTAACGTGGCTTTCATGTCCTTTAATTCTCGAACAAAGATTCTCCAGGTCATTAAGATTTTAGAATTTGGTTAAATTAAAGTTGTGTTTTCTTTTTCTTCAACTAACATCCTTCATTAGAGGGTCAATGACAAGTTTGCCCTTTACGTAGATCACAATTTTAAAAACAGAGTAGAATTTCCATGGATATTTTAACAACCCATTTGTCATTTGTCGTTAAAACACTGCACCAGGTTTAGAGTTGGGCACTCAACCCGAACTCGATCCGATCGGGTCGAATTTTTTTTATAAAAAAAATCGGGTTTGAATTCGGGTTTAGGGTGAAAAATACTCGACCCGAAAAAATATATTTTTACCTTATATATTTAGAAATAATTATAATAATACCCTTTATATATATATTTTTTCAATTAAATCCGTTTTTATTGAATAAAAATAAAATTTTTATTATTTAGGGTCGGATCAGATCGGATTTATAAGTCATATATTCGGATTAAGTGAAACCTTATTTTAATTAGGTGGAGTAGGATCTCAGGTGAAGACTCTCTTATTCTCGGATCGGATCGAGTGGACCAAAAACTCGATCTAACCCAACCCATGCCCATCCTTGGTCCAGGTTGGATGTGAATATCTAATGTAAACTTCCTACCTAAACCATTTCGTCTTTTTCCCTCCTTTATTTATTTATTTATTATTATTCCATATTTTTTGTTATTAAATGATCACATTAATTCTAATTAGGCCTAATATAGAAACAATTTAAATTATATTTTTTTCTCGAGTTTAAATTTTTTTATCAGTTAATATAGGTGTCTAACATTATTAACGTTACCATTTTAAGTATCAACACTATAACAATTGTTTAGAAATCAGTTAATAAATAAGTGTTTGACTCGTTAGCCTAATTTTTCATTTCTTTTATTTAAAAAATAAATTTTATAAATCTTAAAAAACTCTAAATTTCTTATTTTTCAGAAAATACCTTAAAATTTATAAAATTTTAAAAATATTCCTAATCTAAAATTCATGTCTCATTTCATATCGTCGTCGTTATCATCAATCGCTGAACAACCACCCACTCGTCATCTTTGTCGCCAAACACCCCACTCCCACAAATACACCCCACCACGTATAAGCCCCTTCTACGAACGAAACACCCCACCATGAAAACCCTTTCTACGAAAACAATTGTTGCAATCATACATCTCTGCCAACGAAAATTAAGAGATTTAAGCAACTTCTAGGGATTTAAACAATTTTTCTACGAATCATACCCTTTCTACGAATTTAAATATTAGTGTTAGGGATTTAGTTATTGGAAATTTTGAGGTTTAAAAGTTTGAGACGACGATAAGGGTGATTGTCGATGGGTGATCGGTGATTGGTGAGTGGCCATGCAACGGCAGTAGTGACGGCCGGAGATGGTTTGGCGACAGTAATGGAGGTTTGAAATTAAAGATTTTAGAGGTTTGCTTTTTTTTTTTTTGAAATTTTAGAAAACTTTTAGGATTTAAAAAAATAATTTTAAGTTTTTAATTCAAATAAAAGTTTTCAAAAAATTATAAATGCACCATATGTCGTATTTTGAGTGGTTAACAATAATTTTTAATGACCGTTACGGCATAGACATTTAAAATAATAAAGCCTGTAACGTTAGACACCCATATTGATTGAAAAAAGTTTAGACACCTAAATGAGAAAATATGTATAGTTTAAACACTTATTTTTATATTAAACATTCTAATAATATTATTTTTTAAGTTGTTCACGAGTTTTTCGAATCGGACATCAAATAATTTGTTCGACTCATTAATAACTCTATTTGAATTTAATTTCAAATTGAGTCCATTTGATCTAAATATCGACCGAAAATATTAACTGGACTTTGATCGGATAAAATTCAATTAATTTGAGATTTGTCTGGTCTTATTTACAATCCTAAAGACGAAGACAAGAGTTTCTATCACTTAGGACCACTTGTGGTACCATTGAGGAAACAATATCTGTCCTTTATCTTATGAAAATCAACAAGTTAAATCTGAAATATTTTCATGAACTGAATTAGGTTGAATGAATTTGAAATTTTTGTTTTATTTTTAGTTTATTTTGTATTTAAATCCACAATTCAACTTAATTTAATTAATGTTCAGTTTTAATAAACATATGGAAAACAATATGAATATATACTAACATAAATTCAATATAGGCGTGTATAAGTACACATATAATTCTAAAGTCTTAATTGATATTGTAAATGAGACGAGACATGTTATAATTTATTTAAGTTTGATTCGATCAAAGTTTAATTAACACTCTTATTTTTTGGATTTTACTCAAGTCTAAACTCGATTCGAGTTATTAACGAATCGAAGGGAACTACTTGATACCATACTTGGAAAGCTTGTTATCAATTCAAAAAATACCATATTTTTAGACTAAATTATTTATAATATTAACGTTTATATGTTAATTTTTAAATGCAGTATAATTTTTTCATGTATTTAAAGTTTAGGTTCGAGTTTCAATCAAGTTAAGTGTTAATATTTCAACTTTAAGTTTTTTTTAACTCAAGTTAATCTTATTTTTTTTATTTTAATTTCGAGTCAAACTTATTAATTTTAAATACGTGAATTCTCAAAAAAGTAAAATTCAACTTTAAATCTTTTAAATTAAATAAAATTCAACAATATTCGAACTTAACCGAATTATTTACCGTCCAAGTCATAATACGAATGTTCTGTTCACAGTTTGAGATTGGCATGGAAAGTAACAACTACGTCACGCTACATGTGGTGCATCGTAACTCCAGCTACCGCATCTATGTAATTAAATCACGAGCTGAGTTGCTCGTGAAACCCATTCAAACTCGACCGACTATTAAAATTTGGCTCTAGAATTTCAAAAATCAGTAAAATTAAAAAACATGTGAAGACATGGCTATTTTTATTAGGAATGAGCGTTAAATTGAAACAAGTAAAAATTTAAATTATTTAAATTAATGAATTTTATTTTATTATTCTAATTTAATTTTTAAAAAGTATAATTAAATTGAATAAAATAAAATTTAGATAAAATCAAATTAATTTGTTCAAGTTAAACTTACAAAACAAATCAAATGAAAATCTGCGTAATAATATAATTCAAGGACGAAGATAAAAAAATTATTGGGGACGAATATCTTTAATTTTGTTGGAGGGTCAAAATACAATATTTTATTTAAAGTTTTATAATTTTTAAAAATATTAAATTCTGAATTAGCATATTTGTGGGTCAAAATACAATTTTAAGTTTATATTATTCTAAAATTTTTGAACATTTTCAAGAATTAAATAAGAATTTTCAATGTTAGGGCCCTACATGGCTCCTAGCATCGTATGTGATATGACCAAATTTGAAGTTAGGGCAAATAAATTCAGTGTCCTTTATATTTAAAAAAATCTTTTAAATAAAATCTTTTGATATATTAATTAACTTGATAATTTATTTATTTAATGGAATTTATTATAATTTTAGTTGAAAATGACCAATTGCATATTTTGAAATTAACATGGATTTAAGTGATATTTCATTGTAACAGTCATTTTCGTATGTGAAATCAACGTCTCGTTTTGCAGCAGTCATTTTCTCCGACAAAAACTAAAAAAAAAAAATCGTTGGATTGAAACAGAGAACACAAAAGAGAAGAATGACAAGCATAACGGTAATTTCATTGTAATCACAACGGATGCATCTAAAAACCGGACGCGAACAACATCTAAAAACTGGTGTCAGCGTTTTCGAAAAAGATGGGTTGGGGAGAATTGGGACCCGAGTCCCATGCGGTGTGCGGCAAAACAAGGAAAGATTTTGCAGCGATATGTTTGATGGGAACAGTGCCAATGCCCCACTCTTACCCACAACAACGTGGTTTGTTGAATGTTGAAGGTCTCATTTTTGGTTGGCCGTTTCCCCCTGTGGTCCACGTTTTTTGGTCGATGTTCTCCTGTGATTTATCCATTTGCTTGCGTTTTCAGGATGCTAAAATCATTACTCTTTGCCCCACCATCCTCACTTTCCCCATCGCCACTCTTTGGTTCATATATATCGTTTTTCTAATTCTATACTAATTTAAGACTATATGATGATATGATTGGATGATGTCATAGAGATCAACATCGAGAAAATTAACATCTCGGGTTTTAAATTGATCGATATTTGAGTTATTTTCTGCATCAACGTGTGCATTTTATGATAATTGAGGATCTTGGATAAGATTTTTCCGATGACTTCAGCTAGGGAGAGGGATTACTTTGTCGGTGTGATTGTTTTCGGTGATGTACTTGATCATTTGCGATTAAAATGCTATCGCTTCTTCTTCTTCGAAAGTCTTTCTGTCTGAACTCTCTCACAAGGAAATGATAATAAGTATTCTGCTCACTGTTTGTCAGTCATGCTAGAGAATGTTGATCATAGTTTTCAGTAACAAAGTAGGTCTCTGAATAAACTAGCTTCATGGATGCCTGTTAATTTGATGTTATAAATATTGAAGGAGAAGAAAATGAAATATTACTCTTTGGTGTTTCCTCCTGCCGTCAGTTTTTGTATTCATCCTTTTTTATGTACTCACAGGATGGTTTTCATGGACGAAAGTTCATCATTTGGAGGAGAGTGTGTTGCCTTTATTCTTTAACGGGAAATCCCCAATGCGTACCCCTGATGTGTACTTGGAGATACGTAATAGGATTATGAAGAATCCAAGTAGACAAATTGAGTTGAAAGATCTGTCAGATATTGAAGTTGGAATATTGGAGTTCCTGGACTACTGGGGTTTGATTAACTTCCATCCATTCCCTCCAGCTGATTCAGCTGTGGTCAATGACAGTGGTGATGGGACAGCCAAAAAGGATTCTATGCTTGAAAAGGTATTTCACTTTGAGGTGATTGAATCACGCCCACCGGTTGTTCCCAAACCTAATCTTTCAACTCCATCTGCATCATCTGGGTTTCCTCCAGAATATGGAGTTTTTGATGACTTGCTGAGACCCGAGGGACCATCTGTGGATTACCATTGCAACTCATGTTCAGCTGATTGCTCTCGGAAGCGTTACCATTGCCAGAAGCAGGTTAGTGAATAGTGATTAATGAGTTTTAACCTCAAAACATTTCTTGCATTATGCAAGAAAATAACTGCGCCAATAATGTCTGTCCAGTTCTCCCTTTGTTGTTATATATTTTTTTCACGGGACTTATATTTCTAACGGAGCAAGAAAGAATTCTACCACTAAAAGATTAGTTTTTATGACTTCTTTTTCTTAGGCCAAATGATAGCAAAAAGTCCACAAGCCTTTTTAGCTTTCGCTTCCCATCTAAGTGGTGTAGAAATAGGTTTGCATCATATAAGAAATCAACATGAATCTTTTGCACCATCTGCATGAAGCAAGTCTGTTTTATATTGTTTAATGTTTGGCACACTACTTAAACAATAGAGCATTGAGCGAAGCTTTGTATGAATTGAACGATGACGATGGAGAATATTAACTAATTTAGTAAATTGGCTTATTTTTAGTTATCGACTTATAGATACATTTCTTTATGGTGCTAACTATTTTTGTATTTGACACAGGCAGATTTTGACTTATGTACTGATTGCTTTAATAACCGGAAGTTTTGCTCTGGAATGTCTTCTTCTGATTTTATTCTCATGGAGCCTGCTGATGCACCTGGTCTTAGTGGTGGCAATTGGACAGATCACGAAACCCTTCTTCTTCTTGAGGCTCTTGAACTTTATAAAGAAAACTGGAATGAGATTGCAGAGCATGTTGCTACAAAAACCAAAGCTCAATGCATTCTGCACTTTGTTCAAATGCCAATTGAGGATGCATTCTATAATTGTGATGATAATGTAGACACCAATTCCAAAGAAATTGCTGGACTTGCTGCAATAAGTGATGGATCATCCGTCCCTAAAGATTCCCCTAGAACAAAAGAGAGTAACATGACTCCTTAAGAGGATCACACCCAGACTACTCTTGGAAACTTCTCCTCAAGAGGATCACACCCAGACTACACTTTTGGAAACTTCAAAACCTGCAGATGAGAAAGAAGTGAGGGTTAGTGAGGAAATGTCAAAACCTGAAACTGGAACTGACGTAAAAGGTGGTCCAGAAACATCGAAGCCAGAACAAACCAAAGAAGCAAAAGATGGACAAAAAACCAATGAAAATTGTGCAATTATGGCTCTAAGGGAGGCATTTGAAGCTGTTGGTTATGATTTAACATCTGAAAGGACACTCTCATTTGCTGATGTGGGAAATCCTGTCATGGCATTGGTATTTGAATGTGTGAGTTCATAATTTTGCGGTTCATCAATTGATATTTTGAAAGGAAAAGAAACTTCCTATAACTTTCTAAATTTATACACGGCTTCTGAAATGATGTTCTCATCTTAAAAAATAATTGGGAATGATTTATTTGTGTTTGAATAATTTAAATGGCTTTATCAGGTTTGAGTCTTATGAGAATACTTACTTGTTCATGGATTTAAGTCAAGGCGTGAAATAAGCTGATTGGAAAGGTTGATGACTGGACTTAATGTAGCTGTACTTTGTGCAGTTTAACCTGATTCTTAAGTTAATGAATCTGTGAAACTAACCTTACGATTCTATTTAGGTGATTGATTGTAATTATTGTTAATGAAATTGGCACCAAGCATCCTTGGATTTACATTCATATTTTGCCAACCTGCAACGTAAAAGTTACGGTGGCCTGCTTGGTCATCAAATGAATGAGAAAAATCCAAAATGCTGTTGCATTTTGCTCTTATTCTCAGTTGCAATAGCTTTTTCATGGTTTCTTTTTTGAATCTGCTTCTTTTTGAATGGTTGTTGTGCTATACAAGGTCCTTTATTTATTTCTTGCCCACATATGCTTAATTATGGATAATCTTCGTTGCTTCTGTATAAAACTTTTGCTTCAATTCGACTTTGCAGCTTCTCTTGAAATGTTTGTTCTTGATTTATTCCACTTTTTCATTATTTGCATCTGTCTAATCAGTGGTGATGTTACAACTTAATGGTACTTCCTTCGCAGGCTGGATTTTTAGCATGCCTGGTTGGGCACAAGATAGCTACTGCTTCGGCCCGGAGTTCTCTTAAAGCATTATCTGGTAGTTCTCCCAGCATTCAACTGGCTGCAAGGAACTGCTTTCTTTTGGAAGATCCACCAGATGTCAATAAGGAACCAACTGTTTCTGAGAGGTAAGTAAACCTTTTCAAGCTTTTATATTTCCTTGGCAATTTGTGGTTCTTATTTCTGATGTCAGTTAAGAGTTTGGCAGTGTTGTCAACGATGCCGGTAATCAGGATGCCCAGATTGTCGAAAACTCAGAAAACCAAAGCCTCAAGGAGGATCAGAAAAGTCTCAGCAACCATGCTGACCAAAATGCGGAAGCTTCTCTTCTAGAAGAAAAGGTGACATCAGCTTCATCCAATGGCCTATCCACAGATTAGAAAGAGCCAGACACTTCTGCAACTAATAAGGAAGTTAAAAAGGATCATGGACCAAGTCTAACAAGGGGATCGGATAACATGTCAACCGTTGTTCTGCCAAGTTCTGTGGAGGAGACTGGGGGGAAGGAAGCCTCATCAAAAAAGCCTTCTCAACAGACAGAGGTAGTAAAGGAAGTAGATATGCCTGATTCTGTTCCATTGGAAACGAATGAGCCTTCTGAGGCAGCTGCATCAAAGCCAGTGGCAGAGCTATCTGAGGCAGCAAAGACATTGAAAAATGTAGAGACAGTTTCCAGTTCTCCTTCCAGAGCGAAGAATGAGCAACAATCAGCTAAATCAAGTTCTGGTGGAGAGCCTGCTCAGCCTACAGATGCATCAAATGATGTTGAAATGGTGTCCGGTTCTCATCCGTCAGAAAGGAATGAGCCTCAGCAACCAGTCACATCTAATTCTACAAATGAAAATGGAGCAATCACAGGTTTCTTTCCTTTTTCCTGTGAATTTTTCGTTCACAAGCCAATTGCACTGAAAATTTTTATTAATATTTTGTGGGAGTATGTATAAACATTTTGTGCGTTAGGTTTAAAATATACATGGAGAGAGAGATGCAATACTCAGTCCTACAAGGTTATTCATAGTCCATCTTTCTTGATTTTATGTACAGTAGCTTGGAAATTCAACCTTGCGAATGTCTTTACGATGTAAAGTAAAACATAAACGGCAAGTATAAGAAGTACCTTTTTCATCTGTCTCATTTTTTATTATTATTCTGGGCAGATGCGACTAAAGAAGGTAAAAATGAGAGTCATGCCCCTACAGAGACAAAAGATGATAGTAGCATTGATAAACTAAAGTTTGCTGCAGTAACAGAACTCTCAGCGGCAGAAGTGAAAGCAAAACTTCTGGCAGACCAGGAAGAGGATCAAATCCGGCAACTTACGATATCATTGATAGAAAATCAGGTAATTTAGTTGCAAAAACAGTGCGGTCTCCTTTTTCTAGATTTGCAACTGGGACAAAATTGAAATTTTCAGAAGCTGGAATTCGATGCAGTTCCATAAGATGGAAGCCAAATTAGCTTTCTTTAACGAAATGGAGGGTGTCATGATGAGGGTAAAGGAGCAAATAGACAGGTCAAGGCAGAAGCTTTACCATGAGCGAACACAGATACAGCTTGATTGGGCTTGCCAGCTTCCTCCTCTAGAGCTATGCATCCAGCAAATACTGCAAATAGAATCGCAACAAACTTTGCAAATTCAGTCGCAAAGCCTCCTGAGAGGATGACTGCTGACAGGCCACCAATGTCAAGATCCACGGGGCCTATGGCTCCTACCTCTTCTAACACATGTATCTACAGCAGTTGCAGGAAGCTCATTCCGGCCGACTACCCAAGACAACCTATCTTCAGTCTGATCAAAGTAGTCTCTATTACCTGTGAATAGAATTTTTCATTCATTCTTATACGATCACCTATAATAAGGTTTACCAGGTGAGTACCTGTTTCCTTTTAGTGTTGCTCTTTGTCTCCAAGCAACCGAAAAAAGTACTGTACATTGGAATCTCAGCATCATCATGGAAGAAAGGAGCAGATGGTTACTCCTCACCCTTTGATCCTACTGGATTCGGAAACAGTTAGGTCTTACTAACCTGCAATTTTTGTGTGCCTAGAATTTTTTAAGGGATAGTTGGTAGTTCGGATACTGTTTTGATGAATTTAGTGCAAAAATTAAACATTCATAACCTTACGAAACTCTTTTTGAGTATCTTAAGGTGAAAGTATGGCAGATGTAACTGATGTATTCTATTTAATGAACGGGCAGTGATGTTTTAATCCCAGTTTTTCAAAAATACAAATACAAGTACAATCATCCGAGAATTACGAGTATACAAGTACGGATACAGAGTTTTAGAATTCGGGGCTTGATGATTGCCCCAGTTTGATCCCGATGTTCATATGCAAACAATTTGCAATTATAAAGTGCTGCTCTTTATTCCTTCAACAGTATTCTTTTTTACAGAGAGATCTCTTTTTCATTGTTCATGAGAGCAAACAATAATTTACAAGCTCTTGGAATGGTTCAAAATTGAAGTATTGCACGCTGATCACCTCGAACCACAGCTAAGACCTCGCTAATGGAAATACTGCGGCCTGAATCACTCTTCAAACAGAGCAATGCCGCCCGAGCCATACAATGAACGACCTTCAAATCATCATCTTTATCAGACAATCTTGGATCCATCAGGTGAGTGACTGAATCGCTTTCAAGCAGTGGCAGCGCCTGCATTAAAAATTCACAGTAGAAGAGTGTCATCAATGGATCATAATACTTCACAATACATCTATATTCTCTGTCACTGAACTTTTTATGCATCCGATACATTGACAAAACTTAAAAAATCGAATATACCCCTATTAGACACATGTATTCGACATTTACCCAAATCCGGTAATATAATTTATAGTCTGTTCAGGAATGCTAGATGCCTACAAACTTCCTAGAATCAGCCTCTGCGTATGTATAACATGATAATGCATGAACACTTTCATGGCAAAACTCCTTAAAACAGTTGAAAATGTTTCTTTTGATGGGTTCCGACTCTTTTGGAAGAAGTCTTGTCCACAAATAGTCGATCGTAGACCTCTCAACAGGTCCGGTATTTGATCTGTATGAGGTTTTAACCCCAGGATTTATCTCTCGTACTGCACATGGGAGCACCTCTTACACCCTACACCCCAAGTGCGGTACGAAAGACAAAATCCGAGGATCAAAACCACAACTAAACACCTTTCCGAAAGGAAAGCCGCCTTAGCATAGGAAACAAGTTGATCAAACATCTTACCCAGTCCTTTAAGGTCTGACCCTCATTTTCATGTGGAAAGCAACCTGCAACTTTTCCAGAAATAAGCTCCACAAGGAACAATCCATAGTCATGTACATCCACATAAACCCTTTTGTCTTCCTCTAGGTTTGGACATCTTCAAACACCAAAGTGAGAAATTATATCAAATATTTTGACATAGCAGATGTGTTAAAGTTCCAATATATAAAGAAAATTGCATTATATTCAAGCTCGAGCATCATATAAGAAAAGTTCTCTTACTTGCCAGTTGAATTCCCATTACATTGAACCTCACCCTTGTGCCACTTAGATGTTATAAAATTACTTAGCTTCAATATGGTAAAATAAAACCATATGAATCAGTCAGTAATTTGCATGCAAATTCTGATAAAATTGAGATAAACATATAGTTTTGTATATACTTACCATAGGTGAGTAACCATGGGAATAAACGATATTAGATGAACAGACCGATTGGTGAACAATCGGTCCATCGGGACATTCTTCGTGAAGATAGCGCAAGCTGCCACCTATTTCAATGGCGGTATACCACCTTGCTCTCCAAGTCAGGTTAATTGCAGAAATATCACCTGCACAATGTTAAGAATGTTTTGCTCTCAGGCTGTGGAATCCAAACTGATAAAAGAACGCCAATAAGTTGAAGGTATCATACATTGCAATTTCATTGCAAAATTATACAAACACGGATAGTCGGATATGAGTAATCCGTTTGTACCACTGAGGCAATATCCAACGATGTTCATGATGTTGCGATGGCGTACACGGAAGAGGATCGTAAGCATCGACCAAAACCGTTCATCGTCTTGAATAGATTTGACTATAACAGGGGTATTCTCCAATACACCTTCATAGATTTTAAGATTCCCCTCTTCACAAATGATATCAGAGAAGCCATTTGTAATCTCTTCGATTTCGTCCAACGAAAATTCTTTAGGGAAACCGGCTCTATATTGCAACGGATACCAAGAGGGACCCCGTGGAGTTTGTAGTATAGGTGATTCCCCTTCCTCGACTGCTTTCTGATTCACATTTTCTGGATCATTCAGGGGTTGATCGTCGGGCCAAGTCTCGGCATCCGCTCTTTCGCTACTTACCGGCGAGTGTTTGGGCTTGGGAGCTCTCGATGGCATTAAAGTGGCAACATCTTTTCCTTTCATTACTGCAACATTGCATTCAACATTCCAGTATATACACATTTTGTACTTCTTCAAATGGCTGTCAAGAATCAAGAACATCACAACAATCATCAATATTCAATCCCCTTTTCCGTTCAAGAATATATATACATTAGAATTGTTGGAGCATCGAAGTTATCGTCTTCATGTTATTGGCACGACACTCTTAACAAAAGTGCAAAATAGAAGCAACGAAAGTGTATTGTTGCCATGAATACCTATCAAGAACTATCCATCGTGTGTTGGAATTTTGAGCTTCTTGAGTGTTATTTCTATGGGACAAATCCCTGCTGCAAGTTTGACCTCCAACTTCACCTGATCAACCCAAAGTTTCAGATGAGATGCTGGTAAAAACCCATCTTTTGTTGGAAAAAATGAGATTTGGGTTACCTCATTTCTTTTACATTTTCGAGTGAATGGTTGAAGGATAGCTTGGTATTGTTCCCTTTTTCTCTCGAGTTCTTCTCCAAGATCTCTGGGTTTCAGTTCTGTATGTCCTGATGAAAACTCCAACTTCTCCACTGCAATTTAAAGTACGTACCTGTTTAGCATGCCTATTATGGGCACACATGATGGAATATTCAACCCATAATTGCCTTTAAAAATTAATTTGGTTTTTTAAATTTTTTAATGTTTTTAATTAAACCCTCTCCCAAAACTTTTTAAAGTTCTCGTTAAGTTCTCTAAACTTTTAAAAATTTAATTAGATCCCTAAATTTTTTTAAACAATTGATTCCCTTCAAAATCATAAAAGAAAAAAAAACTAATTTAATCCTTTAATTTAAAAAAAATCATTAATTTTTAAATATTTTTAATCAAGTCTCTCCCAAAACTTTTAAAAGTTCTCCTTAAATCTCTTAATTTAAAATTTTTTAGTTTAGTCCCTCAAAATTTTAAAAATTTTCATTTTTAATATTTAAAGTAAACCCTGTCCCGTAACTTTTAAAATTTCTTGTTAAATCTCTCAAAAATTTTAGAAATTTTAATTACATCCCTTAATTTTTTGACAATTTAAATTAAACTCTTAAATATCTTTAAAATGTTCAATTTTTTTTAATATTTTTAAGTAAACATTCTCCTAAAACTTTTAAAACTTCTCATTAAGTCTCTGAACAATTCAAAAAAAAAAAAAGTCATATCCTCAATTTTTTAAACAATTTAAATTAAACCCTTTAAAATCTTTAAAATAAATTATTTAGTTCACTAAATTTTCAGATAGACCCCACATACTCTTTTGCCGATATCCGCCAGGGTCCCAACCCCACAATTCAACAGCGAAGAGACATAAACAAGGTGAAGCATTTCAACAAACATGTGGAGTTGTAAATAAAAAGACTCACATATTCCAGAGATGTTAATCCCCATATTCAACGGAAAGCAATGAGCAGCGTTCTTCTTCCCATCTCACCCAAAACTCCGATCACAATCACGGTGTCTTTCCGGCGAACACAGTGTTTAAGTGCCCAGTCAAGCGCATCCACCATCCCTTTGTTTCTCTTAGCATCCATCACGACGATCACACTCTCTCGCGCGTTCGAATCCGTTTGAGACACCATTTTTTGCTTATTCTCTATTGCTTTGTTATTAGCTTTGGGATTGTCGATACGAAAGCAATGAACGAGATGCTCCGGCCTGGAAGTGAGTATTTATAGAAGAAGGTTTGAAAATGTCCATTAATGGCGACTCGGACGAGATTGGAGTTTAGGTTGAATCGCCTGCTAACAATGTTTTGGCTCAATGGCGTGTTCCTTGTCGATTTATCAAATGATCCAAGAAAGGGTTTTGTTTATGTGATCATGAGGGCCGGCTCTGGGCAGGCCAAGGGCCTATAATTTTGATTTATATTAATTTATTATATTTTAATAAATTAAATTAAAAGCATGACTCATATATATTAATATATTATTTTTTATATTAATGCAAAGGCCCATAAATATTAATGTTCAATTTTAAATGATTTCTCATCATGATCACGAGGGCCCGGTTACCATAAATATTAATATATTATTTCTAATGCAAGATGACTCGTAAATATTAATATAAATTAATGCAAGTTGAATTTAAAATTTGTGGATGTTCTCATCTTATAAACGTTAATGCAAGAGTCAAGGGCCCATAACAAATATTAATATATTATTTCTACATTAATGCCAAATGACTCATAAATATTAGTGTAAATTAATGCAAGTTGTTGGATGTTCAACGTTAATGCAAGAGGCCAAGAGCCAAGAGGGCTAACGATTACTTTTTTTTATTTCCTATAAATGATAGGAGAACATTGAAGTAAAATCAATTTATTTCTTATTGTTCTCAATTTTCAATTTCTCATATTTTTCACAATTCACAATTCACATACACAATTACTTATCATCAATTGTGGTCATTGAAGATATTTTTAAAATCCTAAGTAAGTTTGTGTTTTCAAATTCTTTTATTTTATTTTTATATTTCTAAATTATAGATAAACTTATTCTCTTTTTTTTGTTTCATAAATTTTGGATATGAAATGTCAAACGTGGATATGCATATACTTCATCTTCCTTTTAAGTTTAATCATTACGGTGTTGCGAATTTGGCGTATAAATACTTCGATCGAGGATCTTCCCATTTACAGATGTTATTGTTCTTTTCTACATTAGTTGCATTGTTATATAATGTTTCCTAAAAAACATTTGTCTGGTAGTGAAAAAAGAAAAAAAAAACAAATAGATGATTTAATAGAATCACAAAAGGGAACTCTTGATAAATTCTTTAAAAATAGAGTAGGAGAGTCTTCTAATGAAAATTTAAATGATATTACTGAGAATTTAAATAATCTTGATAGTTCTTCAAATGAGTCTAATTTAAATGTCCATAATCATGCACAAAATGAGTCTAATGTTGAAGATGTTGGGATTGATCAACACTTAGGTGGTGTTTGTTTTTACTGTGTAAGGTCTGCAAAGCTCTTATGTCTGCGTCGCGCAGACCACGCGCAGACATTGAGCTTCGCAGACCCTTTGTTTTTTAGAAGACAGAAGCCCTTCTAACGTCTGCGCGTGGTCTGCGCGGCGCAGACGTGGTCTTATGTCTTCAGACGTCTTCTAACCTCTTCAAAGAGGTTTTATTTAATTTATATATATTTTATTTTAATTTTAATATTAATTTTTAAATAAATTAAATATTAATATTTTAATATTATATTATAGATATTAATTTTAATATTAATTTTTAAATAAATTAAATATTAATTTTTTAATATTATATTATAGATATTTAATTTTATATCATATAAATTATTTTATATATTATTAAAATTTTATATTTATTTTAATTATTTTGATTTAAGTTTAAATATATTTTTTAGATTTGTTATTTTTAAATTATATTTAAACTTTTTATACAAAGTGTAAGTATTTAAACCACATTGCTTAATAAAAAATAATTTCATTGTTTGATAATTAAGATTTTAAAATATAAAAAATTATAAATTATGTTTTTAAAATTTTAAAATATAATCACAATTAAAAAAATTATTATTGTAAAATAATTTGATAAATTAAAAAATATTTTCTAAAAATATCATATAATTATAAAAAAAATTATGAATATATATTTAAAAAAATTAAAAGTATTACAAAATTACATATTTAAAAAAATCATATAATTTAATGATCATTTATAAATTTTATTCTATAAAACTTATAAAACTAATAATACATGTGATTATGTGCGACGTATAATAGAATTAATAAGGTAGTGTTTGTTTTTTAAAAAAATTATATTGTAGTTGTATAATTATTTAAATTTTAGTATTGTAAAACTAAAATTATTTAAATATCAGTATTACAAAACTCTTTTAAGTTTAAAAAATCAGTTTATTTATATTTCAGTTTATTTTAGCAGTTTGCAGACGTTAAAAAACAAACAGTCTTTTTCTTGCAGACTGCAGACTTTTGGTCCACCTCTTCTGCTGCAGATGCCTGCAGATGTGGTCCGCAGACTGCAGACATTTTACCTCTTCAAAAACAAACACCACCTTAGTCCCTTTTGTAGACATTTATGATCCTAGAAATTGGGGTAATCTTGATAACAAATCTAGAGATATTTTAGTTGAAAAGGGGCATATAAGAGAATTGAATTTGAAATTTCCCTTAGCCAATAATTCTAGGCCTTTTTCATATGCTTATTTTTCTAAAAAGTTGAGTAATGGAGAGATTAGCGATAGAAAATGGTTGGTCTATTCTAAACATGTGGACAAAGTTTATTGTTTTTGTTGTAAATTGTTTACAAACAAAACAATAAGAGTTATTTAGCAAATGATGGATTAAATGATTGGAAGCATCTTAGTGAGAGACTCGAACAACATGAAAATAGTATTGAACATATGACTACCATGAATATTTGGAGTGAATTAAGAGTGAGATTAAAAACTAATCAAACACTTGATAAAGATTTACAACAAGGAATTTCAAAAGAGAAAGAACGTTGGAGGCAAGTTTTAATAAGAATAGTTTTTGTTGTAAAATGTCTTGCTAAAAATAATTTAGTTTTGCGAGGATCTAGTGAGAAAATTTACGATGAGAATAATGGAAATTTTTTAGGATTAATTGAAATGATTGCTGAATTCGATTTGCCTATGCAAGACCATATTAGGCGTATTCAAAGTGAAAATATTCATTATCATTATCTTGGTCATATAATTCAAAATGAACTAATCTCTCTCTTGGCTCATAGTATTAGAACTTCTATTCTAAAGATCATTCAGAAGGCAATGTATTTATCTGTTATTCTTGATTGTACCCCTGATGTAAGTCATCAAGAACAAATGACTCTAATAGTGCGATGCGTAAATATGTCAAACAACAAAGTAAAAATAGAATAATACTTTTTAGAGTTATTGAAAGTGGATAATACATCTGGATTGGGGCTTTTCAATGAATTAGTAAATACATTGCAATCTCTAGAGTTGAACGTTGATGATGTGAGGGGCCAAGGATATGACAATGGTTCTAATATGAAAGGAAAACACCAAGGTGTTCAAAAGAGATTGCTTGAAATAAATCCTAGAGCTTTATATACCATAATCTTAATCTTTCTCTTTTTGATATAGCACATTCTTGTGTTAAAGCTATTTTTTTTGGGATTGTGCAACATATATTCATTGTTCGCAAGTTCTACCAAAAGGTGGAAAATTTTATGTGATAATGTTTCGGAAACTGTGAAATCTTTATCTGATACTCGATGGGAAAGTCGAATTAAAAGTGTCAAAGCTATTAAATGTCATACTCCTAAAATAAGGTTAGCTTTGTTACAATTATATGAATATTGTGGTAATGATGCAAAAGCAAAAAGTGAAGTAGAAAGTTTAGCTAGTGCCCTTCAAAGTTTTGAATTCTTACTTGGAATGGTTATCTGGTATGATATTTTATTTGCTATCAACACGGTAAGTAAGAAATTACAATATAAATCAATGTGCATTGATACTACCATAAAGGAGTTGGAAGGTGTAATGTCATATTTTGAAAACTATAGAAATAAGGAGTTCGAAGCTAGTATATATTGCTAAAAGTCTTGCATTAGATATGAACATAGAGCCAATTTTTTCGACTAAACATCGTATTTTTAGAAAAAGACAATTTGATGAGAATGACCACGATGAAGAAATGCAATCAGCAGAGGAGTCTTTTAAAGTTAATTATTTTGTTGTTGTTGTTGATATGACGCTCGCTTCTTTGAAAGATAGATTTGAACAATTAAAGATTTTTGAAAATTATTTTGGATTTTTAGTTGATTATACAAGGTTGAAGTAATTGGATGACAATAAATTAAAAGAATGTTGCAATAATTTTAAGATTATTTTTTCTCATAATAATTTGTCGGATGTTGATGCAGATGATTTTTTTTCTGAAATGAAAGTGCTACAATTGACTTTGCCAAATGTATTCATGTTAGTGCTTGAAGTTTTTGAGTTTGTTAAAGCTAGAGATTGTTATCCTAATGTTATTAACACTGCCGGTAACGGTAGCATCCGCGGAAAGAAGTTTCAAAGCTGAAATTATTGAAGAATTACTTGAGGTCAATAATGTCACAAGAAAGATTGAATGGACTCGCTATGTTATATATTGAGAAAAATATGTTGGAAAGCATTGATGTTGACACTATCATCAATGATTTTGCATAAAGAAATGCTCGAAGACAATGTTTTTTAAAATATTAATATGCTTAAATATATTTTGACATTTTTAATATTGTAATGAATTAATATTTATTTAATTTAATAAAAATTAATTAAAATTTTATATTGTGTATTTTTTTAATATTCTTTTAAATTAGAGTCCATTTTTTTAATTTTACCCCGGGTCAAAAAAAAGTCAAAGCCGGCCCATCATGAAGTTGGCGTATTCGTTTTATATTATAATTATAAATTAAGGATTATTACGAGCGGAATGTTGAATTGATTAGGGGAGTTTATAACCGTTGTTTGATGGATATAATTTAAATAATTAAGTGATTTAACTGATAAATTAGAAGATTAGTGGTCAGATTAAAATATTCTAATAATAAAATGGTCATGATTGTAGTTTACCCTTGTTTTCTATCTATATTCTAGCATTTTCCACTTTCCAGCCGGCATCCGCTGCAATACAACGAAGGAATGGCGACCGCGACAGCGGCAACGACGCCTTACGCAGCTCACTTGGTTGGCCGCTCCTCCACTCGTCTTCAATACTCCGCACTCGCTCCTCTTTTTTACCGGAACGCCGCGTTTTGGACCAAGAAGAGTACAAGAGCAAGCTCTCGTCGAGAAATGCTTCATCTACTATCGCCGCTTTACCTTTCGAACTCTCCCCTCCCCCTATTGACCATGATTTCCTAGTATATCCCCCTTTGCCTCCTTTAATCTCTAGAAAAGTAATATTATGGTTATGTGATTTAATTTTAAAAATTTTGCAGGATTCAGTTGCTGCTGAAGGTGCAAAGGTTTCAGATGAAGGGATAATAGAAACGTTCGACAATGACGATGAAGCTTTGGATGCATTCGATAATGGTGTGGGCGGTAAGATTCTACTTTTAAATTTCAACGTCGTCTACTGCTTACTAGTATTTCCAATAATTTTCTTTGTTTTTGATTTGACGAATTGGTTAGGTTATGGACCTTTCGCATTTTGGAAGGATAAGAGGTCGGTGTCACTGCTTATTTTACTACTTCAATTAATTTAAGCTTAACTATGAATTTATTCTTATGAACACATGCATTGGATGGAATTGTTGAAGTCAGCGGAGATGATCGGATTCAGTTTCTTCATAACCAAACCACTGCCAATTTTGAATGTCTTAGTGAAGGGCAGGTGATAGATCTACCCTTTTTTCCTGCTTCTCTTTTGCTTCTTTGGTTCAAATTGATTGGATTCTGTTTGATGAAATTCTTAGGGATGTGATACAGTTTTTGTTACACCAACAGCGAGGACTATTGACATTGCTTATGCATGGATTATGGTAGTCTTCTTTACTATTTCTAATGACTTTGGTTCCCCTCATAGAAATGGATTGATTCTAGTTGATTGGTTTTGAATTACTACAGTTTTGTTTATGTTTTCACAGAAAAAGTCAGTCATACTGATGGTTTCACCAGAGACCTGTGGAAACATAACTGAAATGCTAAATAAGTAAGTGCATCAATCTCTTTTAGATCCTTCATTTATGAAGAAAACAAAGTACTAAGTGATTAGTTTTTCTTGTCCAGGTACATATTTTTTGCTGACAAGGTAGAGATTCAAGATATCACCAAGCAAACTTGCTTATTTGCTCTAGCAGGTCCGAAGTGCTCCCAAGTAAGGAATTTCGTATAAATCGGTATTCTTACATGGCATTTCTCTTTAATTGTTGGCTTGGATTTGGTAATCTTGAATGACTTTAGTTGTAATGTGAAAACAGGTGATGGCTAATTTGAATCTGGGCGATCTTGTTGGACAACCATACGGCACAAACCGTCATTACAGTGTAAGATATCTTCATATTGCCAATGCCAAGTTGTAAATGTTTAAACATATGAACTATTCTGTACTTCTATATTTTGTAGTAGTATGAGGTAATCTAATGTCAAAACAATACTTGGGATAAGAAAATAGTAAAAGTTCATTCTGTTTAATGCTTATTTCAGTGAATCAAAATGAAGATTGTTATCCAATTTCAGGTGAATGGTATGCCTTTAACTGTTGGGGTGGGAAATATCATTTCTGAAGATGGGTTTTCATTGTTGATGTCCCCAGCGGCGGCTAGTCCAGTCTGGAAAACTCTTCTATCTAACGGTGCTATTCCTTTAGGTTTTAATGCCTGGGAAAAGCTAAGGGTTACACAAGGTGGTAGTTCTTGATTTGTTGTTTAGTGATGGTTGACTTATTGTAACAAGTTCTTTGGAAAATCTAACTTAATTGTGCAGGAAGACCAGCTCCTGGGAAGGAGCTAACCAATGATTTTAATGTTCTGGAGGCTGGCCTTTGGAACTCGATTTCATTGAACAAGGGTACCTAATACTTACCATTGAATATCTGCTGAGAAAAGTACAAATCATGCTTTTTTTAAAACTTTGTACTTACCATTGAACAAGGCTGTTACAAGGGACAAGAGACAATATCAAGACTCATCACATATGATGGAGTTAAACAGAGAATATGGGGTATTCATTTGTCCGCACCAGCTGAACCTGGCAGCCCCATTACAGTTGGTGGGAAAAAGGTTCTAATCTGACTCTTTCCCTGAAGTGATATGTATGGTTTCTATTTTGGGTAGTTTACGGCTATGTTGCTTGGACTCTTCGGTTTCATTGAAGTACACGTCTTGTCCCACCCATGGATATGAGATATGATATCCAAGGATCTACTAAATACATGGAAAGGTTCAGAAAATACTAATTCTAACTTGCCGGATACATACCCGTATCCGCACTCATGCCCAAGTCCGAGTAACATCGGTTTTGGAAACTAATTTACATTAAGCTATTCTTTAAATTCCTGCAGGTGGGGAAGCTAACAAGCTATACAACTGGAAGAAAGGATTGTGACCATTTTGCTTTAGGTTACATCAAGAGAAAAGCAGCTTCAGATGGAGACACTGTGATTGTCGGAGAAAATATTACCGGGACAGTTGTAAATGTTCCTTTTCTTTCTCGACAATCTCCTCCGGTAAAGAACACCAGGCCTTGATTCAACTGAAATTATACGGATATAACTATCTCGTTGTATTGATGTTGCTCATATTTGTGGTATTCTAATGTCCATATTTAGAGTTGAAAACATGCATACTTTTTATGGTATATAATGATGGGCTGGAATGTAACCGAGTTGAACCGAGCTTGAGCTGAATGAAGTAACCTCGATCGAAATCTGGGTTTCAAAGTTCAGTTAACTTGATTGTCACTTCTAGTTCAAGCTCAAATTGAGAATTTTTTTTTTTAAAAAAATGAAGTTGATCAAACTCATGTGCTGGTAGAGTCAAACGTAAGGGATACTCGAGTTCGGTTCACTCAATAACTCGAGCTACTTGACTCAAATTGATACTTTTTTATTATCAATCATTTTTTAAGAAAAGAAGTTGATCGAACTCGTGTGCTGGTAGAGTCAAACATAAGGGATACTCAAATTTTGTTCACTCAATGAACTTGAGTTCGATCTTAATTTAATAATTATCAAAATAAATTTGATTTTTTTCCTCCAAATCAGACCATTGTTAATGACGAGAAAACTTTATTTATTTATTTATTATACAGATGAGAGAATTTTATTAAAATTCGATATTCTTAATGGTCAACATGAATCGATTCACTAAAAACTTTATTTATTTATTTTTACAGATGAGAGAATTATGGAGGCAAAGAAAATAAAAGGAAAAAAACACAGAGTTGTAATTACAAGAAAACAATTAAGTCATCATGAAATTAATTACAACATATTTAGGAAATTCAACGATGATTTCTCTGTAATTCAACAACACCCACGTTTTGGATATTGTGTGTCAGATGTTTGTTTTATTACAAAATGTCAATATTGTCAACTGTATTTTCTCTGTTGAAACTTAATTTTCACCTATTTCCCTTATTTTTAATGTAAGAGAAAAACCATGTGATCAAATATATTATTAAAAATCTAATTGTTCTTCATTTTTAAATATTTTTTTTAAAAATATTTGAGGTTATCTAGACAAGTCTACAAATGTACAAATATAATTTATAAAATTATAAATTTTATGAGTGTAAAATTAAATTATTAATGAAAAATAAAGAAAATATTTAAACTATATAATAAATTAAAATTTTCATAAAATGCGACAACACTTTACAACATCTATTTAATTAATTTCTAATAAATAAATAAATAAATATAAATATTTAAATTCTGATCCACATAGAATATGCTACTTGCTCCATGTAAGATTTGAGCTACAATTTAATAGCCAAGACGATTGCTAATTAACAGAAAAACTTGATTAATATGATGCGATATTCAATTAATTTTTTAAAAAATTTGGACGAATTTAAAATATAAATTGTAGTTTGATAAGTTAGGATGAAATTAACCCTTTTAAAAATCATGGAAAGAAAATTAGATGGCGTGAATCAAATAGCGTGTCATCAACGCTCCAATCCAAAGCCATTTCCATCCGTCCATTTGACTTGTTCAACGGCTGAGATATCCATTGAAGGTTTGTCCGGACAAAAATATTAGACTTATTTATAATACTTACTCAATACTCGAACATTCAATATACGAATTTGACAAAATGAAGTTTATTTTATAAGTTTAATATAATATAATATAGTATTATTATATTTATATTGTTTAAAAATTAAATTGCTAATATGTAATATTATAATATAAATCTTTAAAAAATATGTTCAATAGTTAATACATAAAAGACTAAAAGTTAAATAAGTTCGATAAAAATTATATAAAATTTAAAATAGAATAATTACTTCTAAAATAACAATAATAATATTAGGGGTGTGCAAATCCGGGTACCCGGATTTTCGGGTACCCGATTTCCGGGTACCCGAAACTTCCGGGTCAACGATTTCTCGGCCCGTGTCCCGACCCGGATGTTACGGGTACCCGGTAATCGGCTACCCGGATTTTGCGGGTACCCGGTAATCGGGTACCCGATACCTGGTTTTTAATTTTTTATTTTCAAATTATTAATTTAAAAAAATATATACACAAATTTAAATGTTCGAAACTTCGAATTACATACTCTAATATCCGAACATAAAATTTAAAAACATTAAAAGTTCAAAATAAAAAATATAATAATCCATAATATAAATAATTTATTATATTTTATAATATATAAAAAATAAAAAAAATAAAATCTAACCGGGCACTACCCGGAAAAACTAGATTTTGTGACCCGGGCCCGACCCGGGAAATGTCGGGCCGGGTACCCGACCCGGCCGGGTAATTTTTTTAGAGAATTACCCGGTTTTTTTAGATCCGGTTCGACGGGTCGAGTCAACCGGGTCGGGTATTTTTGCACACCCCTAAATATATATGAAACGAAAATGAATTTAGATTAATCATTTATGAATTTAAAAAAAAATTAAATAAAGTTTAATATATACATATTTTAAATATGATAAATTATGTATTTAGTCATTTAACTATTTATGCAATTCTATTTTGACCATCTGACTATTTTTTAAAAATTATATCAATATTACGTTTTGGTTTTATTTTGATCACACACCTTTAAAAAAGTAATAGTGATAATGATATATCATAATAAGGGAATATCATGTTATCATTGAAAAAATTAAAAATTTAACGACAATAATTGTATTAATTTTTAACGGTGGATGACCAAAACGTAACGTTATATAATTAAAAAATAGTTTGGGGACCGAAATTGAACAACTCAAATGATTGAGTAACTAAATATGTGGTTTAGCCTTAAAAATTATTCAGATATAAACTCGGCCCGGTCTATAAACAGCGTATAATCAATCTGTTGAACGTGACTAACAAGCGCCGCCGATGAAAGTAGAAACACAACAAAACTCAGCTGCCAAAGAAGAGTGAAATGAAAGAGGCTTTGACTAATAATGGGTCACTTTCAGTCCATCGATCTCATCAACTTCACCTTCCTCTGTATCGCACCTCCTCAATGAATCAATCTTCCCTTTCCTTTTTCACCTAAAAGAATCCAAAACCCAGACCCCAAAATCTTCAATCCAACACAGAAAAACACTCATAAACAGAAGAATCAATGAAGATCATTGCTTTACAGGTTTCGTTTCTTGTTTTCCTTTCAACCCTTTCCTTCACCTCTGCTGCTTCATGTCCAATGGATCTCAATTACGTGACGAGAATCCCATGGAACTCATCTGTTTGCCGTGATTTCCACCCACTTAACTCGACACCCAAAGCAGAAATCTCGAAGCAAAACTGCTGTGTCGCTCTATTATCAGTATTCGGCATTGGACTCGCCGAACATCTCAAAGAAACAACCCTTTTTCAGCTCCCGGATTTGCCTACTTCCAACACTTGTCTCCGAGATTTCCAGGCGAAGCTCGACTCTCTTTCTCTCCCCAATAACGTCGCTTCCCTTTGTTTCGACCCGATGCAGTTCGTGATCACGCCTGATCTTTGCGCCAACATACAAACAACTCGAGATTGGGTTGCTAAGTTAGGTGAATCCACGGCTCTCGACCAAGGTTGCAGGGCCGATCTCAGTGATCTCACGGCTTGTGATACTTGTCTCCGTGCCGGGACCGAGGTTCATTCCAGGTTGGTCTCGATCGATGGTAATAGTTCCCACGGCACCGATTGTTTCGATTTCATTGTTCTTTATGCTGCTGGGATTGTTAATGAATTTGGACCTGAAAGTAATGGTGCTGTTACGTGTGCTTTTCTTTAGCTTTGAATGGAAAATCTGGTTCGAGTAATAAACATTCGGCTCTTGTTTTTGGTTTAACTGGTGCTGCTGTTGCTGTTCTTGTTACCTCTACTTTACTGGGGTTTTACTTTTGGTATGAAAAACGATTTGGAAAGAACAAAATGGTAGCTCTGCTTCTAATTTTGATGATTTAGAGGAGCAAGGGTCTAGGCCTAGATTAAGGCCTAATACAGGTTCGATTTGGTTCAAACTCCATGATCTTGAGAAGGCTACCGACAATTTTTCGAAGAAGAATTTCATAGGGAGAGGCGGTTTCGGTTTTGTTTTCAAAGGGGTTTTACCTGATGGGACGGTGGTTGCTGTTAAGAGGATTTTAGAATCAGAGTTTCAAGGCGACGAAGAGTTTTGCAACGAGGTCGAGATTATCAGTAACTTGAAGCATAGGAATCTTGTGCCTCTTAGAGGGTGTTGTATGATCGATGATGATGAGATTGGAATCAATGATCATGAGAAGGGAGTCAGAGGTATCTCGTGTATGATTATATGCCGAATGGGAACCTCGACGACCATTTGTTCCCATTGAAAACGGGGAGTAAACCATTGAGTTGGCCTCAGAGGAAGAACATAATCTTGGATGTGGCAAAGGGGTTGGCTTATTTGCATTACGGAGTGAAGCCTGCGATATATCATAGAGATATTAAGGCTACGAATATATTGCTCGATGCTGATATGAGAGCGAGAGTGTCGGATTTTGGGTTGGCGAAGCAGAGTAGGGAAGGGCAGTCTCACCTTACTACTAGAGTGGCAGGGACTCATGGATACTTGGCCCCTGAATACGCTCTATATGGGCAGCTGACCGAGAAGAGCGATGTTTACAGTTTTGGTGTCGTTGTATTGGAGATAATGTGCGGGAGAAAAGCTCTTGATTTGTCTTCATCAAGCTCACCGCGAGCGTTTTGATAACCGATTGGGCTTGGTCGTTGATGAAGGCTGGAAAAGTCGATGAGGCTTTGGATCGTTCGTTGATGATAGTGAGGATTCTGTGAATTCGAATCCAAAGGCTATAATGGAGAGATTTCTGCAGGTTGGGATTTGTGTGCTCATGTAATGGTTGCTTTAAGGCCTACCATTTTGGATGCACTAAAAATGTTGGAAGGTGATATCGAAGTCCCCCCGATTCCCGATCGACCGATGTCTCTTGCCCACCCTTTAATTTACAGCGACGGCAATGCTTTCAGCATCTCACCCGCATTAAGTGGACCGCAACTGCAAAAAGGAGACATGCTCAGGTAATCTTTAATGTTTACTACTCCGAAACATACGAAGTATTAGATTGGATTATCGACATATGATCTTCCATGAAGCAAGGATCGGCCTCATTTTGCTGCCAAAGAAGATCTGGATGGTGAGAAAGTCCGGAAATCGATCAACCAGCTGAAGATTTCCGGCTTTTTCCCATCGTAAAACTAATCACGTTGAATAATCATGAAAACCCGAAGTTGCAACTACGATATTTTCTTCATTTCATTACACATACCGAATCTATGTCACTTCTTTCTCCAAAACCTGGAGAACATGGTCTTGAACAACCGTTCAATGGAGTGGCAGGCTTGACTGCTACGTTTCTGCAGGTTATCCGAGAGCGATATAGAAGACATCGGTGGGTTCTCGATTCGCGAAGACTTCAAGCAATAACCCCCTAATGCTATTGATTAGTTTAACTTGATTTTATGCCTAAAATAGATCTAATTATTTTGTAAAAATTGAGGAGTCTGTTGTTGTTTACATAAGTTTTGGATGTCTAATTACTTCAGTTATTTGTACAAGATTTCAAGAAATTATTTAATAATGTGTATGTGCTTAATTACTATATGTAATAATTGTTGGTTAAAAAACCTCCACTAAAAGATTACCGCTTCTATATGCATATTCCCCAAGAGGAAAGCAGTCTTAAACAATTGTAAATTACAATTCTCACATAATCAGGGAAATGGTTTTCCCCTTTGCTAAGTAGACTCCGACTATATCTAGAGTCGAGCCAGATCGAGTCTGTTGATCATGAAGACTACGACTATATCTAGAGTCGAACTGGATTGAAACCCTGAATGAAAACAAAACTGGTCTTTTTCATTCACAAGATTCAAACCCGAGACCTTATTTAAGGAAGGTCTAACTCTTTACCATAACCAAAGTGATTATGACCTTTAACTAGTGCAAAGATTGTAATAGAACTAATAAGATATTCTTAATAAATCAAATCAACTACATAAAATGACAAGATCAACAAATAGTTGATCTTACACTGGATCCACTATACCAAAGGCAACTGATGAAAACAGGAGAGAATTCTGTGCTTAATTTTTTTTATAACACTTGCAAATCCCAATTGAGACCTGCATTGATATAGTGGTATATATATATATATATGTATGTTTCAAAAAGTATCAGCACCTTCACTGTCAAAATTGTGGCATTGTTTTCAGGAATTCAACAACAGTTGTAGAAGAAACATGATGGTGTGGGTTGGTTGCAGGAAAAACAAACCTTGCATTCTCACCAAAATGCTGGTGCTCCTCGCAGTTATGCAGAAGCATTAAGTGAGATTCAGATTCCATCTTATATTGAAAGATATTTCTTTTAAGAGACATGTTACTTTCAATTGTGTTTGCTTGACACGAGGAATGTAATTAGCTTGATCATCTTCTCTATCAGGGGAAGCGGTGCTAAGATCACTCTCAGGATGGAAGGTAGCCCTTCTTATAGTGAAAGGTGTTTCTTTTCAAAGACATGTTACTTTCAATTCTGTTTTGCTTGATGATGCATACTAAAAAATATATTTTACGATATGGTTGGCCAAACTTTTGTAGCAGCTGCTCTGGGGCTTCTTCTCGGGAATGTAATTAGTTTGACCTTAATGATTACTTTTTTTAAAAAATGCGTTTTCTTATAATATTGAGGAATTTCAATTATAGTTTCACAAATGTAATTTTTGTATTGTTCACGTCATTTACTCATTGGTTTCTAAAATAAATTTATTTATTTATTTTTAAGTTATTTTTCTTAGTTTTAAACGAAAATATGATTTCAATGATTTTATAATTAGGTGACGAATTGATTCTAATTATGAAAATTGTGTTCTTGGAGTTTAATTAGATTTTATAATTATATATTAATTACTTAAAGTTTATTTTGAATACATCTAAGAGTGGTCCTTTGATTTAAATTCTAGTGTTGCTATATACCGTGGAGAAACTCTAATGGCGTGAACTCTTATCCTCATTTTATTGGGTATGTGTTTCACTAGTTAAAAATTTGTGCATATCATTATTTTAAAATTGTATAATTAAATATAATTGTATTGCTTCGAGAAAATAAATTATCCGAAATTTTCCTTGACTTTATATGGCTTTATAGCTTTTAATACAAAATTCGTACGAAAAATCTGAAACCCACGAAAATGTCATTATTGGGGGTAAAATATTCATTTACGGGACTAGATTACACAATTTTTTAAAATTACACTTTGATACCTAATTTTTTAATTTTATACTTTAGCCACTAAACTTTCAATTTATTCATTTTGGTCATTAGATAAAAATTCGGGGTATTACAGGAGCAATCTAGGACATGCCTGCCCGGGATGAATGCAGACTGAGATCTATTGATCAAACACTCAATGCATCGTTGAGGTTTATTAGCCAATACTTTCGCCAAAATCTTGTGAACCCCTCCTACTAAGCTAATCTAACGATAATCTTGAAACAGTTATGGATTTAGTCTCTTAGGAGTAAGAGTGATAAATGAATAGTTAATGCAATATTCTCATTTATGATGATGATAAAGTCATTAGAGAAGTTATCAATATCCTCTTTAAGAAAATGTGAGAACTTTTTTAAAAAAAAAACCTACATTAAAACGGTCCGGACATAGAGCGGAGTTGCCATCCAGTGAGAATATCACTTGTCGAATTTCTTCTTTTGATAATCTTACAAATTATTATAACATTCTTAGTAATATGTCAAGTAATATTACATTTTGATAATCTTATCGGATATTCTCATGTTTAGATGCTTAAAGTATTTGATATTTGGTTTTTTGCATACTGCAAATTGAGTATATATAAAACTTGAATACTTGCTAGCGTGGGCAATAAAATGCTTAGTATTGGTTTTTTTATAAACCGATCTATTTTATTTTATTTTTTACAAATCAATCAATTTTTATTTTTGAAAAATAAAAAATGGACAAGCTTAAAAAATTAGATTCCTAATCAAATATAGAATTTAGGTATTTAGGTGAAATAATTCAAGAAACGAAGAAGTGAAATTTTGTTGTAATAATAATAACAATTTGATTGAAAATAAAAAAATAGATAATTTATTAATCAAGCAGTCAAATACTTGTTTAAGGGAGATTTTATTATCCAGATAATTCACATGATTTATCGTATTTTGCATTGTTATAAATATTTCTAGAGAATTTTTAGTATTTGTTCTATAATATATTGTTTTTTTTTTCTTAAACTAAATTCAATTTTAGTAATATATTCTTAAATTATTTCAAATTAAATTAATTTAGATTATAAGAATATTATTTATGTCCTTTTCTCCTTTCTTTCATTTTGACCAAACTTTTGTAAGATATAACCCATTTTCTGTCACATATCATTTCATGAATTAATCATGAATAGATGTTATTTACGTAATTAATTATGAACAACTGTTATTTGTATAATTAATATTAATATTAAATAATTTAAAAAATAATATTTTATATTTATTTGAAATAACTAGTAAAAATCGCCTTAACAATTTAAAATAAAAAATTAATAAAAATCAACAACTCAAATTTTGCATTTATAAATAATTACACAAATTTTTAAATTTAGTAAGGTAATAGATCAAGTTTTGATACATTAAAAAAATTAATTTTCAAGGATGGAAACTAAAATTAAACCTATTTACTTTATCTTTATTTAACCCACAAAACGCGTGAATTAGAATAATTACAACAACAATTTAATTGTAAAACGAGTTATTTCTGAAATTATAATTTATTTTTATTCTAGTATATCTAGCCGTTACATATTTATTATTTCCAGCCGTTACTTATTTATTATTTCCAGCCGTTACATATTTATTATTTTCCAGCCGTTACTTATTATTATTTTCAGCCGTTGATACAAAATTCACCGACCTGCGAAATATAAATAAAAACCATCCGTTGCAGCGCCATTCATCTTTCAATTTTCCTCCAAATCTTCTTGTTCTCTTTTCTCTTCATTCCAGTTTCTCCTTTTTCTTTCCCTAAACAAATGCGTGAGATCCTTCACGTTCAAGGTGGCCAATGAAGATGTAAATCTTGTAAGTCTCGGTGCTCTTCTTGATCTTCTTCTACTACGTTCTACCCTAAACGAAATCAAGGATTTGAAAGAAGGCGAGTTGAATCAGGAGATAGGGAATTGAGGGGGTTCGGCGGGGGAGTTTTTGGTGGCGTTGATGGAAGCAATAGTGGCGGAGGCATCTACGGGGGAGGTAATGGGCGTCGGAGATTTGAAGGCTTAATTGGGAGCGGCTGATGAGCTATCTGCTTTATCTCCGGCGGAGGCATGCATGCTCTGTAGCCTTCATTGATGAATGGAATAAACCAAGACCCAACAAAGAAAATTACGTGGAAAGCCTTTGCAAGTTGCAACTCCCTTTGTCTGCTTGGTTATGCTACTTGAAGGAAAGCATTAACCATAACAGTGGGGGTATGTATGAATGAACATGTATTATGCTGGGATATCTTCTTTCTTTCATTATAAATGACTTAAGGTGTTGCTTTGTAATTCTATTGCAGGGATTGCAGAAAGGTGGGAGCAAGCGGCGTACAACACCGTTTTATGAGATAGATGTTTCTTTATCTCCCAATGTTGTCTGGAAAAAGGTCCATCTACGGCATAGTTAAAGTAAAAAGAGAGAACAGTGAGCTCAGGGTTGGACCCTGACTGATGAACCACTCTGCAAACTCTCCCAAAACCATGAGAGTAAGAACTAATTACTCTTTTCCTGTACCATTTGTAACATATGTCGCTGGCTTTCTTACAGAAATGCCAAGAACTTAAAACCTTTATCCTTATAGAAACGACGGGAGTATATAAACAAAGTTGCACCGAAGATAGCAAGTCAGAAGAGCTTGTATATCAATCAGGATAAGTTACCGATTCCTAGTTTCCTATTTACTGCAGAATACTTTGTTGTAGAAAATTATGCAGTGACAGTTTGAGTTTTCATGTAAAGAGATCTCCTAGACATATCAAGTATTGAACAACTTTGCTGCCAAATGTCCACATAAATTGAGTCGTTCACTATTACATTCCAGATCACAGTAATTTCTATGAACCAATTTCCTAATTTACCTTCTGCAGGGTTTGTTAGTGATCCTTATGAGGGCAATGCATGGCATGCGGACCACATTGTCCCTGTTTGTAGAGGGGGAGGTATATTATTGTTCAAGAACATACCTTTTCTTTGTTCTTAACTACTTGTTTTACTGCTATTCTGTTAAATTGAGCTTAATGTTGGTTTTCATTATGTATCCAAAATTCCATGTGAATGCAGGCTAGAATATGAGGACTCTTTGTGTGGCTTGTCATGCTGTCATTACTACAGAACAATGCGCTGAATTGAAGGTCAATGTGGACCAAAGCAAAGAAAAAACTTAAAGCCATCATGCCTGACCTTAAAAATGCTCCGAATAAAGAAAACAAAGCTTCTTGTGGAAAGGTATTCGGGCAAGGTTGAAGATTACATTGTTTTTGTAGATGCTGTTCATTTCTCTGTTGTAACATGTTCCAACCTGAATGGTTAGTCATTTAAATGGGAATATACTTTTTGGGGAGCTAAACCTTTGTTGTTTGTTTTGAATTTTATATGCTCAATTCAAAATGAAATTGCTGGTTGGAGTTCCATGTAATCGTACGGAACAAACTCCCTTGTTCTTGTTTTTCTTGTAAATAGAAGTATATGATAAGTTAAATGACTGGAATCGATACCTGACGGGTCTCTTTTGTTTTGGATACAGATTGCTCCGAGTTAGATGACAAGTAGCCTAAAATCAGAACAGCCAGTGCCATAATCGAACAGTGGGTTCAAATGGTAATTCAATTAGACTACGAAGGCAACAACGATATCAGAGATTACTCCTGGTCTATACTTAGCTAGCATAAGTAGATATGGTATGTCTGAATCTATTTGCTCAAGAATTAAAGGACAATAATGAACCATAAAGCAATTTCTCGCATGAGTTAAATCCAATTTCTTATATTCCGATTTAAATATTATTTTCAAAAAAGAAGGAATTTCCTCGGATGTTATCTTTGGATTTTTCTGTCTGTTCATGCATTAATTACATACAAAACATGCATTAGGGACCGAGTGAGAGAGTTGATAGTGGCAAGCAAATGGAAACCTTTTCCTTTCTAAATGAAATCGTGGTTCAATGTAGTGTCATTCATATATGACCAGCCAAATAAAGAAATATATTTTGAGGTCGCTCTAAGAATTATAAGTTTAATCTGTGTAGGTGGTGGTCTACTGTACATTAGAGATATATATATTTATTTATGGCTAATATTTAGTTATTTTTCCCTCTTAATTAAGTTATTCTTTTGGCTAATATTTAGCTTCCTGATGCGTAGCATTCTGACCAAAATGTTGGTGCTCCTAGTTAAATAGAAGCAGTAAGAGTGATTCAGATTCTTACCCATAGTGAAAGGTATTTATTTTAAGAGATATGTTACTTGCAATTGTGTTTTTATTAATTAGTTCCCCTAATATATTAATTTATTCTTAAATTAAATTAATTTATTCTTAAATTAAATTAAAGTTATTTATTCTTAATTTATATTAATATATCAAATATAATAATATTAATATTTAAATTATAAATTATAAAATATTATAGAAATATATTAATTTAAATTATATTAATATATTCTTCACTTTGAAGAAAAGTTTAGTAAGGCACATTTTGAGGTGAAACAAAGTGAAGACAATGCTATGGAAGCTCAACAGGTATGATCTAGTTCAACAATGTGTAAAATAGTATTTCCTTTTAATCTTATCTTATAGACATGAAGATGAAAGTATTCCACCAGAGCAACCCAGTTCTTGTACGACCTCAAGCAAGAAAGTTCTGCTTATATAGACAGTGCTGGTCATAAAAATGTTTCCTCCTCTGATGCTCCTCAACAAGATAGAGTGCAGGTTAGTCCCTCTAACGGCAGTAAAGTAGCAGGGGTCAGAAAACAAGCTAGTTCCAGTAAGTGGTTGGTTGCTTCAAATGTATCTGTTATTGCCTAGAGAATACTTCAGGTTTTCCTATGCCTCTAAAACTATTCATTTTTTATGTCAAGCTAGTTGTGCAATTGAATTTTAAATTTTCCTAGAATGTTGACTGGAATGTTGAGATATATTTTGTTGCAAGGTCTTATGGCTACTCCTTCCAGACCTGGTAATGCTGCAATTCAGGGTGGACTTGAGTTAAATTCAAGTAATGAAAATTTACCTTCATCAGAGGTATGGGCAATACTCATTTGGTTATCAGTTTATTCGTCCCTTAGATGAGGAACTAATCCCTTTGCTTCAGTGTTGTTGGTTGATGATTTAGTTAATCTGTTGCCATCTGTATTTATGTTATATTGTTATTGATTCAGGGTTTTTGATGATCCATTTGGTGATGATCCTTTTAAAGTTGCCCCTTCAACTGATATTTTTTCAGCTGCGCAACAAATTTATACTTACATGCCTATTTTTGCGAATTCAGAGACAAACGCAAACTTCATCTTTGGGGACTCATTCTCTTCCAATTCTTACTCTGCACTTAGTGGGTCTAGTGTTCAACCTCCATCAACAAACTCCCAGTTTCTGCCTTTAGAATTTTCAACTCCAAATGAGGAAAATAATTTACTGACTTATGTTTTCCCAGCTTCTTGGCCTGCACATCCGGGGATTAATGTGTATGGGCAATCTGTGCTGCCAAGTGCTAATCCATGTAGTCAACCACCACAACCCGATGCTAATTACTGCAGCCAACCCTAATTTCTTGAAAAGGTATATACACTAAGGACTATAGACATAGTTATCAGCATTTACTTCGTGAAGTTACCATGATACATAATTATGATGTTTTCAAGAATATACGCAAATATGCGGGTGGTGACGATCTATCTTCAACATGTCGGGCGATTGAAGGACTTAAAGTAGTTAATGGTTTGGAGTGCAAAATCGCTTGCAATTCTTCCAAGGTATACTCAATTAGATATTTCGTCGCACATTAGTGGAATTTTCTTCTTTTTTCCCATAAGATGTTTTCTTGTAAATAGAAGTATATGATAAGTTAAATGACTGGAATCGGTATCTGATGGGTCTCTTTTGTTTTGGATACAGATTGCTCCAAGTTAGACGACAAGTAGCCTAAAATCAGAACAGCCAGTGCCATAACCGAACAATGGGTTCAAATGGTAATTCAATTAGACTACGAAGGCTACAACGATATCAGAGATTACTCCTGGTATATACTTCGCTAGCATAAGTAGATATGGTATGTCTGAATCTATTTGCTCAATACTTAAAGGACAATATTGAACCATAAAGCAATTTCTTTCATGAGTTAAATCCAATTTCTTATATTCCGATTTTATTATTTTTCAAAAAAGAAGAAATTTCCTCGGATGTTATTTTTGGATTTTTGTGTTTGTCTGTCTGTTCATGCATTAAATACATACAAACACATGCATTAGGGACCGAGTAAGAGAGTTAATAGTGGCAAGCAAATGGAAACTTTTTTCCTTTCTAATTGAAATCATGGTTCAATGTAGTGTCATTCATATATATGACCAGCCAAATGAAGAAATATATTTTGAGGTCGCTCTAAGAATTATAAGTTTAATATGTAAGTTGGTGGTGGTCTACTGTACATGGAGATAATGATATATTTCTTTCTGGTGTATTACATGACACATATGTTCATTATCCATTCATCCATATTATTTTTCCCTCTTAATTAAGTTATTCTTTTGGCTAATATTTAGCTTCCTGATGTGTAGCATGAGCTGAAGCATTCTGACCAAAATGTTGGTGCTCCTAGTTAAATAGAAGCAGTAAGAGTGATTCAGATTCTTACCCATAGTGAAAGGTATTTATTTTAAGAGATATGTTACTTGCAATTGTGTTTTTTATGATGGTGCATACTGAAAAAATCTTTTATGATAGGGTTGGCCAAACTTCTATAGCAGCTACTCTCGGGGCTACTCTTCCTGCTAGTAATAATAATCCTAATCCTAATCAAGCAGCCCTTGATCTTAGAAATTCAACTTCTTCAAATTATTATGCGGAGGTCTGTGATGAATTTTTGATCCCCACGGTTCAGTTTCAGGTATGAAATTGTATATGAATTCAATGATTTTTATGTTCCAATTCTTTTATTTGGATGGTCATAGAATTTGACTTGCTCTGTTGCTTCGCATTCAATTTTATTATTTTTTTTATTTTTCATGTTGTAGGTTTTAGTAAATTTTTTATATGTGAATTACATTTTTCTTGTCAAATGGTTAGTCATTTTAATAGAGATATTACTTTTGGTGAGCTAAACCTTTTGTCGTTAGTTATTACCAGTGACAATTTTAAATTAAAACATAAAAGACTATTTTGGTGACTTATTTCAGTTTTGATTTTTAAATTAGAACATAAAATCCTTGAACCTGCTTTGGATTGTCTATATGTATGTAGAGTCTTTCTTTCCCGATTTAGTATTTTTGAATGTTTATTTTCTTCTTTGTTGTGTCTAAACTATACCTCGAAAAACGTTTTAGTGACAAAAAAAGTTTCCGTTAAAAATAGGTATTTAACGTTTTCTCTGTTACCATTTCAGGTGCCCAGACTTTAACCGCCATTAAAAATATTCGTTAAGTGACACGTGTCACGTTTTGGTAATTTTGTGAATTTTTATTTTATTTAAAATTAAAAATATATTTTAAAAACCCTTAATTTTTTTCAAATCTGAAAAACAAACCCAAAATTTTCAAAACTTTAATTTTAATCCCGTTGCCACCGCCGACCGCTACCAACGTCGTTAATCATCGTGGGTGGTTGGCCAGTCATACGTCGTTGGGTGTTTGGTCGATTGACGGTGTTGGCGGTGGCCGGCGGTGGCAAAGGATTAAAATTATGGTTTTTAAAGTTTTGAGTTTTTTTTAAGATTTGTTTTTTTAAATATATTTTTTATTTTAAATAAAAATTCTCAAAATTATCAGAATGTGACATGTGTCACTTAACTTAGACTTTTAACGGCTGTTAACGTCCGGACACATTTTTAGCGAAAAATTCTGTAGGCACTATTTCCTCTCTAATGTTAAATTTCTAAACTGTTTTTGGAAATATTATTGGTGTGCAATAACTCACATGATTTATCATGATGTATTTTGGCATTGGTATAAACATATAGTAATCTTTTTAAAATTAGTTCTCCCTATATATTAATTTATTCTTAAATTAAATTAATTTATTTTTAAATTAAATTAATTTATTCTTTAATTAAATTAAAGTTATTTATTCTTAATTTATTAATATTATAAATATAATAATATTAATATTTAAATTATAAATTTAAAATATTATAGAAAATATAATTTAAATTATATTAATATATTCTTCACTTTGAAGAAAAGTTTAGAAAGGCATATTTTGAGGTGAAACAAAGTGAAGACAATGCTATGGAAGCTCAACAGGTATGATCTAGTTCAACAATGTATAAAATGTATTTCCTTTTAATATTCTTATAGACATGAAGATGAAGTATTCCACCAGAGCAATCCAGTTCTTGTAGGTCTTAGTAGCGGAATGGGGATAACGACCTCAGCAAGAAAGTTCTGCTGATATAGACATGCTGGTCATAAAAATGTTTCCTCCTCTGATGCTCCTCAACAAGATAGAATGCAGGTTAGTCCCTCTAACGGCAGTGAAGTAGCAGGGGTCAGTAAACAAGCTAGTTCCAGTTAGCGGTTGGTTAATTCAAATGTATCTGTTATTGCCTAGAGAATACTTCAGGTTTTCCTATGCCTCTAAAGTATTCATTTTTTATGTCAAGCTTAGTTGTGCAATTGAATTTTAAATTTTCCTAGAATGTTAACTGGAATGTTGAAATATATTTTGTTGCAAGGTATTGCTACTCCTTCCAGACCTGGTAATGCTGCAGTTCAGGGTGGACTTGAGTTAAATTCAAGTAATGGAAGTTTACCTTCATAAGAGGTACTGGCAATACCCATTTGGTTATCAGTTTATTCGTCCCTTAGATGAGGAACTAATCCCTTTGCTTCAGTGTTGCTGCCTGATGATTTAGTTAATCTGTTGCCATCTGTATTTATGTTATATTGTTATTGATTCAGGGTTTTGATGATCCATTTGGTGATGATCCTTTTAAAGTTGCCCCTTCAACTGATCTATTTCCAGCTGTGCAACAAATTAAACTTGCATGCCTACTTTTGCGAATTCAGAGACAAACCCAAACTTCATCTTTGGGGACTCATTCTCTGCCAATTCTTACTCTGCACTTAGTGGGTCTAGTGTTCAACCTCCATCAACAAACTCCCAGTTTCTGCCTTTAGAATTTTCAACTCCAAACGAGGAAAATAATTTACTGGCTGATGTTTTTCCAGCTTCTTGGCCTACACATCGGGGGATTAATGTGTATGGGCAATCTGTGCTGCCAAGTGCTAATCCTATTGTCAACCACCACAACCCAATGCTAATCACAGCAGCCAACCCTAATTTTGTACCATATTTCCACAATGACTTTCTCTTGGTAGTTCCCAAGGAAAAGGGGAAGCCCGAGATTTTCTTGAAAAGGTATATACACTAAGGACTATAGACATGGTTTTCAGCATTTACTTCGTGAAGTTATTATGCTACATAATAATGATGTTTGCAGGAATATACGCAAATGTGCGGGTAGTGATGATCTATCTTCGACATGTCGGGTGACTGAAGGACTTAAAATAGTTAATGATTTGGAGTGCTAGATCACTTGCAGTTCTTCCAAGGTATATCCAATTAGATATTCCTTCTCACATTAGTGCAATTTACTTTTTTTTTCCCATAAGATTGTATTTTCTTGTAAATGTTATATGAGAGCTCACAGGCGGGGGACAAGTGGATCAGCATTTACATCTTCTGTGCAAAGTGTGCATATATTATAGCAGAAATTTTCTTCAAATTTGTCTGCAATTAATTTTTTATGTGGTTTATAGTTTTCTCATACTACATGATACTTTGGATGAGTCACATTGGCGAAATCTAAAGAAGAGTCTTCACCATGTTTCATCCACAACAAATGAAAAATATGAAGCAATGAAAGAGATTGAAGTATCTACTCTATCTCTTCTCCTTCCAATACCCAAAAAAAGTGACAACTTACTATTTATGGACTGCTCTTTTATTAAAAACATAGTTTTACTGTATTTTTGTGTGCGGGATGTATAGCGCAGAGTTTGGATTCTTTCTAAATGAGAATGGCAAAGATGCAGGTGTAAGTGGCATTGTCTACTTACACTGTTTTGAAGTTTTTTTTAACCTATTCATAGATACCCATCACATTTCAGGCTATGGTAGGGAGATATCAGGATTCATATGATATTTTTGCCTATAATCAGCATGCATATGGCTGTTTCTTCAAGGATATGTCTCTATTCCTTCCATAAATCTTGTTTAGTTGTTTATATTTAATTAAATTAAAATTTAACAACCGCATACTTGAAAACTATTTTAATATATGAAAAACACTTTTCACTACCCCCAAAGAAAGAAAAAAACCTTCTTGGTTCAGGTTACTTTACTTTCATATATGATATATACACAATGTATACTAACTATGTTACTCTACTTTATTTCAGGGAAATGGGGGTGGGGTTCCTTTTACTTTTTATCCATATTAATTTTTCGTTTGCTTGAATTACTCTTTTCTGCTAAAAGGTGATTTCTTTCCGGACGAAGTGACAACCGAGGTAAAGCGCATGAGGTTGAGGACGAAAGTACTTTGAGGAGAGATATGGCTTGTTCATAGGTTTTCTCAACTTTTTCATGCATGCTTCCCAGCCTTTAATGTTTATTGATTTGTATTTTTATAGAAATAATTTTTAAAAACTGTGCTCTTATTAGTGTTATTTCTTATTTGTTCTTACACCAAAAGAGTTTGGATCCTCCACATTCTTTTACTTTCAATGTCAATTCTTCCTAGCAAATCAATTTGGGGTAATCCCATAGCAATTTTTTTTAGGAAACTTAGTCGATATGGTAAATGGAAAATTATTTTACACTAGTTTGATATTCATGTTGAGCTCTCTACCATTAGCCATCTGTTGGAAGTAAACTGTTCAAAACTTGCTAGGAAGCACCAAGAATGCATCTGAATATAAACAGACACTTGGGGATTATTATGTACTCTTAACGTACTATTTCCATTTGGTGATTTAAGATTTTCTTGAGTTTCACAGAAGCTAATTTAATCCTGAACTCTGACGTTTTCATGGAATCCAATTTTATGGTTTTAGTTTTCAGTTTTTAAAAAAAGTCACATTACTTTTGATGAAATGCATACTTAGTCTATACTCTGAAAATAATAATTCTCTGCTTGGCGTGATGATTGCATGTGCACTTGTACGGAGATCCCAGTAACTGATGTATCTCCGCCTTACACTGAAATGCTCGTCTTAAAATTACCTAGTTTGAATAACGTGAATCTATTTGACACGCCTGCTTCGACAAGGCCTTCTTGACTTTTGCATCACATTTAGCAGCTGTCCATATCATAGCTATCCCAGAAACTTCTGTGACAAATCGTATTGTTTTTATTTTTTGTATTTCAGTACAAAATGTGTCTTGTTTTCCCTTTTTTTATTTTCTAAATTAAATAAACTGATACTATTATTTTTTATGTTTGCTCGGTTGTTAAAGAGAAGCATGCAGGGCTTTTGGGATCATATGGTGTTCAAATCAATCACTTCCATAATGGATTCTGGTTTGCTAATGCAGCTTTACTTTGATGATTTGCTTTTGCTGCCAGCTAATATGGATCCTTCTACATGTCATGAAAAATTATTAAGTTGCTGGCAAGATCAACAAATTAATTCTTGCTGAAATCTTCTATGCTTATGGATGGCCATATTTTCGTCTAGGTTTATTAAAGGTATTCTTACTCTTTAGGACTGCTTGATGACTCTGGAAGTTATTTATGCTTCATTGAAAAAACAATACAAGCTTGTTTGTTGAATATATCTTTGTGTTCCATATGCATTAAAACATTTTTGAGAAATTGAGGTGTACCTATTTATTGGGAATTATGGGGTTCACCTAGCAGAAAAGTGAAAAATCCTCGACTGAAGTTATATGAATTTAAGTTTTTACTACTACAAATACATTTTTTCAGGTTTTTAATGATTTCATTGGTTTTGGTGGACTACTGCTTCTGAATAAGCTAATTTGGTTTCTTCAACAAGGTTTTCATATCTCTAAATCTAATTCTTCTTAAAAAGATAGTTGTGGCCACCACTCTCTAGTTTTGTTGTAGCACTCTTTTCATTCTGTAATATCTTCAACATGTCGGTTGTCTAAAGGACTTAAAATGGTTAATGGTTTGGAGTGCAAGATCACTTGCAATTCTTTCAAGGTATATCCAATTAGATATTCCTTTCCACATTAGTGGAATTTACTTATTTTTTGCAATAAGGTTGTATTGTCTTTTAAATATAAATGTTTGGAATCGGTACCTGATATGTCTCTTATGTTTTGGATACGGAAGATATTTTATTTCGAGTTGGATTTTTGTTCTTTCTAAATGAAATCGTGGTTCAATGATATATATATCTATATATATATATATCTATATATATATATATATATTATATATATATAGATATTAATATATCTATATATATATATTAATAAAGAAATAGATTTTGAGGGCGCTCAAACAATTGTAAGTTAAATCTGTGTAAGTTGGTGGTGGTATTTGAGCCATAATCGTCTACTGTATATAGGAGTTAATATGAGATATTTCTTTCTGGTGTATTACATGACACATATGTTCATTATCCATTCATCCATATTATTTTTTTCTCTTAATTAGGTTAAGCTTTTGGCTAATATTTGGTTTCCTGATGTGTAGCATGAGCAGGAAGAATTCTGACCAAAATGCTGGTGCTCCTAGTTATGTAGAAGCAGCAAGCGGGATTCATATTCCTACCCATAGTGAATGGATCTGCCTCAGTCACCATCACTGATGCTTCAGGTTTGTGCATGTTAGAATTTGCTAGTTTTACTGAATAATAGCCACTACTCTTTTAAGGAAATCGAGTCTCGATGAATTTTTTGTGTGCGTGGAATAATGTTAAATGTTTAAATATTTAGAGGTTGAGTTTCAAAGTTCAAACCTAACATATTCACAAGGTTATTGCACTGACCCTATTTTTATTAGTGCTGGTAGGAGTTTCAGATTTGTGGCACTTTTGAATCACCAACTGGCTTGTTATTCTTTTGTTTAAACCATTATTTTTTATTTTCCAAAATATTTTTTTGTTTTTTATATACTGCAAAAGGATTTTTTCCTTTATATTTTTTCTGATTGGTGAAGGCAGATTACAAATAAAATGGAAGTAAAATTTTAGAGGCAGTTTGCTAGATTTTATGGCACGATAATTGATGTTGCTAAAAGAGCTGAAAAAAATGAGATATGCAAAAAATTGGTGCTAGATTAAAGTGTCTTGAAGACAAAGTAGTTGATCATTTCTGTATTTTTCTTAATGCATATGTCCAATGAGATTTGTTGAAGAAAGAGAGATCAAAGCAAAGAGAAACTGGATTCTAGAAATTGAATTGGAAAATAAAGCTTTAAAAAAAATTAAGGTTGTGGAGTTCTTTAATTTTTTTCTGTGAACCTTGTCTAGGAAAGGAGGCAGCTTAGAGAGAGTTCTTAAATTCTTTTAATAGTTTATCTTTTAATCCCAAATTTGCTTAAGTACATGTCTTCTCTAGAGCATTATAAACATATACTTTTGGGTTTTCAATTTGATAAGTTGTCTTACTTCCCCTTCCATGTCTCTTACAGGATGATAGAGCTCACAGGCGGGCAGACAATTGCGGTCAACATTTACACCTGTTGTACAAAGGTGCATATATTATAGCAGAATTTTTTCTTCAAATTTCTACTATGGTAAGGAGATATCAGGACTATATGATTCTTTTAATTAAGGGACTTTTAAAGATTTCCCCTATTTCCTCTTTCCCTTATTTTTTTAGTTAATCTGTTTCATCTATATTTATGTTATATTGTTCTTGATTCAGGTTTTGATGATCCATTTGGTGATGTTCCTTTTAAGTTGTCCCTTCAATTGATGTTTTCTTAGCTGCACAACTAATTTCGACTTATATGCCTACTTTCGTTCTGCGAAAAACCAAAATGCATTTATTCCTCAACCCCCTTTTGTGGATTCGGAGACTGCCGTAAACTTCATCTTTGAGGACTTATTCTCTGCCAATGCTTACTTTGCACCTAGTGTGTCTAGTGTTCAACGTCCATCAAAACTCCTAGTTTCTGCCTCAAGAATTTTCAACTCCAAATGAGAAAAATGATTTGTTGGCTGATGTTTTTCCAGCTTCTTGTCTGCACAGCGGGGGTTATGTTTGTGGTCAATCTGTGCAGCCAAGTGCTAATCCATATAGTCAACCTCAACCCGATGCTAATCACTGCAGCCAATCCTAATTTTGCATCATTTTTGCACAATGACTTTCTCTCGATACTTCCCGAAGAAAAAAAGAAGCTCGAGATTTTCTCTCGATACTTCTTGAATTTATGACTATAGCTAAACATCAAGTAGCATGATTTCAGGAATATGTAGTCATAATTGTGATAAATGTTGATAAATGAATTTATGACTATAGACATAAATGATAATCTTATGTAGTTAGTCATAATTGTCCTTAGTGTATATAGTCATAATTGTCCTTAATGTATATAGTTACACCATTCTGACCACTATGGACTATAGCTAAACATCAGCCAAAAGTAAAACTATAGATATGGTTATCAGCATTTGTTCTTGAAGTTATCATGATACATAATTATGATGTTTGCAGGAATATACGCAAATGTGCCGGTGGTGATGATCTATCTTCAACTTCTCTTATGTTCTGGATTTGGAAGCTATTTTGTTCTGAGCAAGACGACAGACAACCTCAAATCTGAACAACCAGTGCCATTACCGAGCAACGATTTCAAATGGTAATTCACACGATCAAATATGGTATTTCAACTTCGCTAGTATAAGTATATATGGTACGCCTGAATCTGTGTGCTGTTATGTTCTGATTGTTCAAGAGTTAAAAGACAATAATGAAACATAAAGCAATTTCTCGCATCAGTTAAATCCAATTTTTTAATTCCAATTTAAATAATTTTTTTCAAAAGAAAAAGAGAACATCCTTGGACATTATCTTCGGGTTATATGTTTCTCTATTGCATCATGCATTAATTACATACAAACACAGGAATTAGGGACCGGGTGAAAGAGTTGTCGGTGACAAGCAAGTAGAAACTTTTTTTCTTTCTAAATAGATCATGGTTCAATGTATATATAGACTAACCAATAAAGAAATAGATTTTGAGGGTGCTTTAAGAATTGCAAGTTAAATTCGTATAAGTTGATGGTGGTATTTGAGTCTACTGTAAATAGGAGGCAATATAATATAATTCTTTCTAGTCTATTACATGACATATATGTTCATTATCCTATCCATTTATCTATATTTTTTTTCTCATAATTAGGTTCTATTTTTTTGTTAATGTTTAGCTTCCTCTTAATTATATAGAACCTAGCTGCTACTCCCGAGGTTTCTCCTCCTGCTAGCAATAATAATCTTAACCAAGTAGCCCCTGATCTTAGTAATTCAACTTCTCGAAATCATCAAGTCTAGGTCTTTGATGAATTAATCTTCACGTTCAATTAGGTATGAAATTCTATATGGATTTAGTGGTTTTTAGTCCAATTCTATTATAGGATGGTCATAGTTTCCCTCAATTATGAGACTTACTTCATTTGTTGTTCTTTTGTCGACATGTCACACTGGATGGTGGTAAAATTTTTCCTGTCTATAACATGTATACTGAATATGGTTTTGGTTTGTTGATAATTGTTCTACCTGATAGGTATGGATTCTTAAATGTTGCATTTATTTAGTAACTTTCCATGGAACTTTTCTATCCAAATGTACTTGTAGGTGTCATTTCACTATATAATATGTCCAAATTTAATACTTGAGATCCTTGTGGAATTTTAGTATGATGATAATACCTTTTTGATATGCTTGACATGGGGAAAAAATTAGCTTGATCATCTCTTCCAGGGAACGTGCTAGAGCTAATGATCGCTCTCAGGATGGAATGTAACCATGTGTTGATGCAATATGAACTTGTAGTAGTTGAGTTTTCTTAAAGGAGATTGCAGCCTAGGAATAACGGATGAGGTTACAAGTGTTGAAATTTAAAGTCTAGACTTGTTGGATGCCACCTATTAAGTGTGTATTCTTCAACCAGCTAGGCTAAACTTTAATTGTGATGTCATCTTTTATTAGACAATAATTGTTGGTTTCTTGTTCTTAAATTTTCTGGAAAAAATATTTTTTTGTGCAAGCAGCATGAGTGCAAGCATTCTCACCTAAATGCTGGTGCTCCTCGTAGTTATGTAGAAGCAGTAAGTGAGATTCAGATTGTGCTTTTCTTGACATGGAGAATGTAATTAGCTTGATCATCTTCTCTATTAGAGGAAACTATGCTAGAGCTAATGATCACTTTCAGGATGGAAGGTAACCCTTCTTATAGTGAAAGGTATTTCTTTTCAGAGACATGTTACTTTCAATTGTGTTTGTTTGATGATGCATACTGAAAAATATCTTTTATGATAGGATTGCCAAACTTCTGTAGCAGCTGCTCCCGAGGTTTCTCATGCTGCTAGTAATAATAATCCTAACCAAGCAACCCTTGATCTTAATAATTCAGCTTCTTGAAATCATCAAGTGGAGGCTCTAATGAATTTGCTTCCTTTGGTTCAGTTTTAAGTATGAAATTCTACATGAATTTAATGGTTTCTATGTTCTAATTCTATTACCTGGATGGTCATAGTCATCTTCAATTATGAAACTTAGTTTACGTGCTGTTCTTTTGTCTTGACATCTCAGCGTGTAGTTTTCTTAGTTTTCCAAATATTAGGTTTGACATGCTCCGTTACTTCAATTCATTCTATTATTTAATTTACTTTTCATGTGGTATGTTTTAGTGTACTTTTTTATCTTTGGTTTACATGTTTTTTGCAAATTGTTAGTAATTTAAATAGGGATATTATATTTTGGGGACCTAAACCTTTTACTGTTAGTTACATACTGATGAGAATTTTAAATTAAAACCTAAAAGACTATTTCGCTGACTTATTTCAGTTTGATTTTAATTGAAATATAAATCCTTGAACCAGTTTTGGATTGTCTTCATGTATGTAGAGTCTTTCTTCTCGATTTACTATTTTTGAATGTTTATTTTTTTCTCTGTAGTCTTCATGTTTTTTATAAAATTAAGGGAATACATAATTCATCTGAAAGCCTGCTATTTTTGAATGCTTATTGTCTTTATGTTTATTTTTGTTCAATTTGATTTTAGAAATTCAAATGTTATTTTTTTGCAAAATGATTGCAGACATGATTTGTTTTTAATTCCATAAGATTAGAAAAATTGTTATGGATCATCTTGAGTGAGATAATGGTTTAGATGGTAAATTTTGTTTTCTGTCTACAAGTATATTGAATATGGTTTGTGGTTTTTTGATAATTATTCTACTGACAGGTATGGACTCTTTTGTCTGTTAACCTTGTTTTTAAGTATACTGCAATACTGCAAGTGCGAATGTACTCCTTACTGCTATAGCACGAAGTTCAACTTCAGAGGTAAATTGTCTAGGATCTAGTTATCTTGTTTATTTTCTGTATATAACCGGTCTTGTTGTAATTTTATAATTAAAATTCAGTCCATTTGTTGCTTCTTCCGATAATTCCACCTTAGAAGAAGAAACAACTTCCTTAGGGGACTAAAATGATAATGGAATAAGTTTAGGGGCACTACCTCTGTCAAGGGGTTTTTATTTTCATCTATCAAAGATCTTCAAATATTTCTTGTGGTGCTGATATCAATGTGCATCTTTCTATTTGTTGTTGTTTTGATTCATTTAATTTCAAGGACTTAAGTTTTATATGAATTTCCAGACATTTTCTTTTTTGAAGTTTATTTTGGTTTTAACGGTTCTTAAGATGAAATGTATTTGCTTTGTAAGGTTTAGATGAAACATTATCTGTTTTATAGGTTGAACTTTAGTACTTGATGTGTTATGTGTATATGTTGTTCACATAACATGAGACACGTTTATGCTACACATCAGTTACATTTTGATGTCACATTAATTTGTCCATGGAAAATTATTGAGATCGATTAAAGTGGTTTTTCTCCAAATGTGCATTGTATTTTCTCTCCTTGCCTTAATTATAAGATATTCATTGTTCATGCATTCACCAGTTGACATAAATTTGTTCTTCCTTTCTTGAGTAATAAAACTTTGAGAATATTAGCATATAAATGGAACTCAAATAAAAAAGCTCCATGTAAGTTCTAGTTACATTTCTTGATCATGATCAAACCTGTAAACAATTTGTTAAAGATATTGTTTTGGAGTTTCATTCTTGATGTGAGAATATTAATTAGTAGGGATGTTGAGTTCTTTCATAATATTTTATTGTTTGTTTTATAGGTTTCAAAATACATCAACATGTGGAATGTATACGCCAGATTCAGGGGGATATGACTACAACTATGATTATGATCGTTATGGAAACAGGGATTATGATGATCATAATGGTCATGAAAAAGACCTTGAGTAGGGTTATAGCGATGATGATAAGTATGGTAGATTTGGGGATTTAAACAATTGTGATGGAGATTGTTATGACAAAGATTATGAAGATCGCTACAACAGGGATGATCACTACCGAGGTAGAAAGTGTTGATGATTATTAATAGACACAAGATCTAGGAGCTATGGTAAAGACCGTGCTTTTGATGAGGATGACACTTCTTCTTGGTATGCACTTATTTACTTTGTGGCATTTATATTGCTATGTTCTTTCATGAAACATTAATATTGTTGATCAAATTATGTTAACCATGTCTCAATTTTTATTGAAGTAATAATGAAAAAATTCAAAATGGAAGGTGTAAATATTAATAGTTTATGTTGCACTAGATTAGGATTCTTAAATGTTGCATTTACTTGGTAAGTTTCCATGGAATTTTTCTATCCAAATGTGCTTTTGGGTGTCATTTAATCAAATAACATTTCCAGATTTAATACTTGAGATCCTTGTGAAATTTAAGTACAGTGCTAATACATTTTTGATATGCTTGACATGGGGAATATAATTAACTTCCTCTTCTCTGCCCAGGGAATGGTGCTAAAGCTAATGATCACTCTCAGGATGGAAGGTAACCATGTGTTTGAAGCAGTATGAACTTGTATTAGTTGAGTTTTCTTAAAGGAGATCGCAACCTAGGAATAATGGAGGAGGTTATAAGTGTTGAAATTTAAAGTCTAGACTTGTTGGATGCCACTTCTTAAGTGTGTATTCTTAAATCATATAGGCTAAACTTTAATTATGGTTAATCAATCTTTTATTAGACAATAATGGTTGGTTTCTTGTTTCTTAATTTTTTTGAAGAATTTTTTTTGTACAGGCAACATGAGCACAAGCATTCTCACCAAAAAAACTGGTGCTCCTCACAGTTATGTAGTAGCTGCTCTTGAGGTTTCTCCTCTTTCTAGCAATAGTAATCTATTATGAACATAAAAAAACAGAGAATTTTGAGGGTAAAATAGAAAGGAAAATACTAGGTTTTAGAAAATAAATTCTCGTTCAATAATGACATAATTCTCATTTCAGCAGTACATGGTTTTATTTGTCTACAATGTACTAATTCACCTAATATCTACAACTGGCTGTCCTTGCTAACGGTTAGAATAATCTGTGCAGGCTGTGAACATTTCTACCATGATGGGCTTTGGATTGCTGTAGGCCTGTGTCTTTGTTCAGCAAGCAGGTATCATGCTTCTCATGTTTCTCACGTGTGTGACTCATGTGTTTCTCCTCTTTGGCAATAGCAATTTCCCCCAATTCAGTGTTTTCAATCCCAAACCCTTTTTTCCTTCAATTTCCCCAATTTCTTATCATCGAGTCTTCCATCTTCTCTTTCAACAGTAACAATACCCCCTACATGAGAGGATACTTGTCCCCAAGGATCGAATTCAGGAAACTGAGCGTGCAGAGTGGTATAATCCTCCCAATTATTGTGTGTGGAATCGAGATTTGTCCATTGAACCAACAGTTGAGTCACTGGTTTATTAACTCAATTTACTACCATTCTTCCTAAAATCTTCAAAGGGTAGACCATAATCTGACCATCATTACCAATTGTAGATAAATTAGTGGAGGGAACGATGGACTCACCCATTCTCTTATTCAACAAGTTGACGTGAAATACAAGATGGAACTTCGATTGTTCTGGTAAGTCTAACTTGTATGCAACCTTCCCAATTCGTTCCAAAACCTTGTAAGGGCCATAGAATTTTGCTGATAACTTCAGATTTTTTCAGTGCTAGAGATGATTGACGATAGGGTTGTAGCTTTAAGTATACCTAGTCCCCGATTTGAAATTCGTATTCACTTCTATGTTTGTCAGCTTGTTGTTTCATTCGATTTTGGGCTAGTTGCAATTGATCTTTGATTGACTTTCGTAGTTGTTCTCTATCACCCAACATGTCATTTACATTGTGTACTGTAGAATCAGTTTGCCAAGCTAATGTGAGAAGCTTATAGTCGTAGAGGGCTTCGAAAGGGGTTAAGTTGAGGGTTGTGTGATACGTCGTGTTGCACCACCACTCAGTGTGCGATAACTAGCAAGCCCAAGTAGATGGCTTGCAGAAGTATAACCCCCATAGATACTCTGACCATCCGTTTCAGGATGGTAGGCTGTACTGTAGAGTGTGCTCGTTCCTAGTTGCTTCATTATTTTTTCCAGAAGAGACTTTTGAATGTCTTGTCTCGACAAGAAATGTCCATCTTCAGTTGACCATGCAATTTGTAGACATTATCTAAGTAAACTTTGGCAACATCCCCAGTGTAAGGGTGAGGCAATGCTAGGAAATGGGCATACTACTTTGTCGACCACTACGAATATGTAATTTTTTGCAGAGAATTAAGCAAACCTTCCACAAAATCCATGGTAATTATTTCCCAAGCCTGATTAGAGACCAGTAATGGTTATAGGAAACCGAGCTTAGCCGCATGCTTGATTTTTGTCTGTTGGCTTACATCACAGTTTTTTACATAGACAATCAACATTTTCTTTAGCCCCGACAAGTAAAAATTTGCTCGAAATCGTTGCTATGTTGCTTGAATACTCGAATGGCCTCCCTGTGGAGAATCATGCAAAGTTTACAATATTGTAGACAAATAAAACCATGTACTGCTGAAATGAGAATTATATGATTAAGAATGAGAATCATGCAAAGTTTGCATGTTCAGATCTGTCGTAAATTCACTGATTGGCTTAACACCGAAGGTCTCGGACGTCCCGATGATGCTCTAGTAGCCAACATGAATGTTGTGAGGGCTACGTGTCGTGTTGGATGCTGGAGATGTTTGCTTTTGGCTTTGAGCTTTAGTGTGGCTATTGCATCGTCATGGAATAAGAATCTCTTAGTGGTATGCCACCCTTCTCGGAAAAAGCGTTTCGGTTAAATTCAATTGGTCTTGAGGGATCGACTCCATCGGAGGGAACAACTGTGACCCTGCGTTTAACATGTCGGGATTACGTATTTCGTCGTTGGAGCCTCGGTTGAAAGCAGCCCAAGCCTTTACGAAAACTGTCCCTATTGTGGTGTCATTGAGCTTGTGAAAGCCACATAAGCCAATGATAATCCCGCCACACTCGAAGACAGTGACTTAAATAGTCCCTAAGGACGGACGATGTTGAAATCGAGACAATGTAAAAGCATTGCAATGGAATCAGCTAGCTTCGACACACGACATGCCTTTATCGTAGCAACCGATGTAGAGGTTGTCGATGGTCCGACCACACAAAGGGTAAAACTGATTCACGACTTTCGTCACGTGTTTGTTTTAAAACAAGATGAATGGTGTGAAATGTGATAGAGTGAATTGATCCAACAATGACAATGGGAATGGCTTCTGGCGATAACTTTCCGAGAATATGGCTTAACCATTTCCTTTGAAATAATACGAACTCCCATCTCGATTTTGTGTTGGTAAATAAACGAGTAATTTCCCTATAACCAAATTTGTGAGAATGCGAAATAAAAGCGGAAAAATAATACCCGAAATTGATAACGGAGTTCATCCAATTTTGCCTACATCTCCGGATTGCTAGAGGTTGTCGATGGTCCGACCACACAAAGGGTAAAACTGATTTATGGCTTTCGTCACGTGTTTGTTTTAAAACAAGATGAATGGTGTGAAATGTGATGGAGTGAATTGATCCAACAATGAGAATGAGAATGGCTTCCAACGATAAACTTTCCGAGAATATGGCTTAACCATTTCCTTTGAAATAATATGAACTCCCATCTCGATTTTATGTTGGTAAATAAACGAGTAATTTCCCTATAACTCAATTTGTGAGAATGCGAAATAAAAGCGGAAAAATAATACTCGGAATTGATAACGGAGTTCAGCTAATTTTGCCTACATCTCCGGATTGCTGCAGATCTTTTATTAAAGAGAGAAAATTTACATGTGTTTACAAAATCACAACTCACAAGAAAGCTCTCTAGTATTGGGAGAAAGAAATGATTTGAGATGGCTTAAGGACTAATCTTGTAAATACCCTAAAGTATGTAGGGACTAAAATCTAATTAACACTATTACATTTTCCAACAAAATTAGGCAACGAATTCGTTGCCCCTAATTTTTGAAATCGTGCTCCCCTTTGTTGAAAACTAGCCCACCCTTTTTGACTTTCAATTTCAACAATCTCCCACTTGAAGACTGATTTTAATATTTATTCACACCTTTATCAATGCAACAACATTTCTAGTCTTGTTATTCTAGCGTGCTAACTGAAGTTGAACACAACTTCAGTTTGTCCGTGGTCACCATCTTCGTCAACATGTCTGTCAGATTTTGAGCTCCACTAATCTTTTCAAGTTTCAAAATCTCATCTTCCAGAAGAGACCGGATAAAATGATATCTCAATTGTATGTGTTTCGTCCTTGAATGAAAAGACGGATTCTTCGCTAGATGGATAGCACTTTGACTATCGCAGTACAATACATTGTTTTCTTGTTTCTTACCTAACTCTTCCAAAAAACTTACGAGCCAAACCATCTCCTTGCTGGCTTTCGTAACAGCGACATATTCTGCTTCAGTTGTGGAGAGAGCAACTATCTTCTGTAGTTGATAAACCCAACTCACTGCAGTACATCCTAGAGTATAGATATACCTTGTAGTTCCTTCTGATGTCAACATTTTCAGCTAAGTCAACATCTACATAGCCTGTGAGTATCGTATATTCACCTTTGAAACAAAATGCTTTATTTGTGATACCCCGCAGATATTTGAGGATCCATTTGACTACTTCCCAGTGTACCTTGTCCAGATTATTCATGTACCTGCTAACAGCTCCCACTGCATGAGCAATATCTGGTCTAGTACAAACCATGGCATACATCAGACTTCCAATTGTTGAGGCATACGACATCTTCACCATGTGTCCACATTCTTCCTCCGTCTTTGGTGATTGTTCTTTGGAGATTTTAAAATGAACACCTAAAGGTGTACTTACTGGTTTAGCATCTTGCATGTTGAACCTGAAGAGTACTTGTTGATGTACTCAGCCTGTGATAACATCAAAATCTCCAACTTTGTGTCTCTCTTAATCATCATCTCAAGAATCTACTTTACAGCGCCCATATCTTTCATTACAAACTGCTTCGACAATTTTTGCTTAAAGTTTATAATCTCTTGCATGTTTGAACATACAATGAGCATGTCATCAACGTACAACAATAAAATAATGAAGTTGTTGTCGAACTTCTTGATATAGCAACAATGATTTGCTTGACATCTGGTAAAATCACTGTTACTCATGAAGCTATCGAACTTCTTGTACCACTGTCTAGGAGCTTGTTTTAAACCATACAAGCTCTTCTTAAACCTGTATGCAAGGTTTTTCTTGCCTACATCTATGAAGCCTTCTGGTTGTCTCGTATAGATTTATTCCTCCAAATCACCATGAAGGAAAGCTGACTTTACATCTAACTGCTCAAAATGTAGATTTTCTGCAGCTACAACTTTCAACACCAGTCTGATTGTAGGCAGTTTCACGACTGGAGAGAAAATTTCATTGTAGTCAATACATTCCTTTTGCTGAAAACCTTTGACAACCAATCTTGTTTTGTAGCTTTTGCTCCCATCATGCTCTTCTTTGATTCTGTAAATCCACTTGTTATGGAGCGCTTTCTTGCCTGGTGGTAATTCATTTAATTCCCACGTCTGATTTGACATAAGCAAATACATCTCATCTTTCATGGAAGATTCCTACTTGACTGAATCCTCCACCTGCATTGCTTCATCATAGCATTCTGGTTCACCGTTGTCAGTCAGTAACAAGTAGTGCAAAAAGGTGAATAACGTTGGTTTGGTTTAGGAATTCTGGAGGAGCGTCTCACTTCTGGTGTGCTTGGTTCTTCTTGAACTGCTTCAGGACTGATCTGAACATCATTTCCAGAAATCTCCTCGAACTCAGTAAATTAATTTGTTTCAGCTTCGGTATTGGAGCTACTTGATTCTATGGATGACCTATCTTTGTACATCACATTCTCATTGAAAATGACATCTTTGCTTCTGATGATCTTCCAATTTTCATAGTCCTAAAATCGGTAACCGAACTCATCACCACCATAACCAACAAAGACGTATTTGTTGGACTTGGCATCAAGTTTACTTCTTTCAGGAGAGTTTATGTGTAAATAAGAAATACACCATAACCACCATAACCGCTTGACTTTCAAACCAGTCTCATTTTCCACTATGGCCTTCCATTTTCTGAAGGTATCAAAGACTTCTAATTTCTTCTTCAAAAAATAAACACACACCTTCCTTGTAGAATCATCGATGAAGGTGACATAATATAGTGAGCCTGCAAGAGATGAAACTGGAGATGGTCCACATACATCGGTATGAACCAACTCTAACTTTTCAGCCTTGGGTAATCTTTACAAAACTGATTTTCTTTTGTTTGCCAAAGATACAATCATCTCATAGTCCGACATCTACATTTTTTAGATCTGTCAGCTTATCTTTTGACAAAAGTGTCTTCATCCCTTTCTCACTCATATGGTCAAGCCTTTGGTGCCATATGTTTGATTTTCTATCAGTATTTGCTACTGCAATGATATTATCTAAATTTGAGGTTACATAAAGAGAACCAGTCTTCTTACCACGAGTAATGACAAGTGCTCCTTTGGTAATCTTCCATTCACAGCCTGAAAAGGTTGTGTTATATCATTCTCCATCAAGTTGTCCTACAGAAATCAAATTTCTTTTGAGGCCATGAATATGTCTCACTCCTTTCAGCGTCCAGGTGGTCTGGTTTGGCAACTTTAATCGAATGTCTCATTTTCCGACGATCTTCAAGGTTTCATCATCAGCTAGATGAACCCTCCCAAAATCACCACTGACATAGTTCTCCATGATTTCTTAGCATGGGGTGGAGTGGAAAGATGCCCTTGAATCCAATATCCATGATTCAATCAGACCGTTGACGCTTAGAACCATGGCATCACCTGTCTCCTCTATAATGTTAGCAGATTCCTGTGCGTCGGTATCTTTCTTCAGTGCTCGATAATCCCTTTTAAAGTGACCCTTCTTGCAACAATTATAACAGGTAAAATATTTCTTTCTCGTTCTGGATTTAGATCGCCACGATTTGAATTTCTTTATGAAGTTCTCCCTCTAGACTCTGTATGCAAGGCTGAGGATCTTGATGCTTCATCCGATTCTCTTCGTTGAATTTCTTCACTCGATACCATATCCTGAACATCATCGAATCTTAATTTACTATTTCCCGACGACCTGCTGACTGCTGTAACAGTAACATTCAAACTGTCAGGTAGATATGATAAGAGAATTAAAGCTCGAACTTTATCATCGAATTCAATTTCCACTGAACTCAACTGGGTTATGATTGTGTTGAGTTCATTTAGGTGTTGAGTCATTGATGCCACTTCCGCCATCTGCAAATTGAATAATCGCTTCATCAAGTGAATTTTGTTTGAGGCCGATGACTTCTCATACATACTGGAGAGAGCAGCCATAAGACTCTCCGTGGTTTTTTTCTTTGCTATGTTGAAAGCAACATTGCGGAATAATGTCAGTCGGATAACTACGAGGGCTTGTTTGTCGAGAAGAGCCCAGTTTTCATTCTTCATGCCCTCTGGTTGCTTTCCTTAGAGAGATTGATATAGATTTTTCTGGTACAGAAAATCTTCAATCTGCATCTTCCAAAAGCCAAAGTCCGCACCATCGAACTTCTCAATTTTCATATTCCCTTCGTCTGCAGCCATCGCTCCCACTCGAATCTGGCTTCGTTTGGATCGTTTCTGACAATTTTCGCGAACCACTGTGTATTAAAACACCTCCGTCGACAAATTCGTATCGCCAACAAAATTTTTACTATTCACGAAATTCACTATTTATGTGAATAGTAACCTTACAAAAATTTGACAAAATTCAAAATAAAAAGCTCTGATACCAGTTGTTGGGAAATAAATGAGTAATTTCCATATAATCAGATTTGTGAGAATACGAAATAAAAACGAAAAAATAATACCCGAAATTGATAATGTAGTTCAGCCAATTTTGCCTATTTCTCCGGACTGTTGCAGATCTTTTACTAAAGAGAGAAAATTTACAGGTGTTTACAAAACACCCACAACTCACACGAAAGCTCTCTAGTATTGGGAGCAAGAAATGATTTGGGATGATTTTGAAGCTAAATGTGTTAAGGTATTTATAGTTGAAACTTAAGGACTAATCTTATAAACACTCTAAAGTGTGCAGGGACTAAAATATAATTAATCTTATTACATTTTTCAACAAAATTGGACATCGAATTCGATACCCAATTTTTGAAATCGTGCTCCCTTTGTTGAAAACCAATCAACCTTTTTGACTTTGAATTTTAACATTTGGGCCAAAGAGTGACCAAATGAACCCTAATCGAAAAAACTGAAACAACAGGTAATACTTTGCTGGTTTAGATAATGAAAACTATGGCATTGAAACACGTATTTATAAGCTTTGCTAAGGCAATGCTTTATCTCAAGCTACTTCATTGATAAGGAGATTTGACGCGATCAACTTGTCTCTGTATTTAATTGCCTAACGTATCATTGAGATATTATATGTTATCAACGTGCTTATATATTTTTATAGTTTAAAATAAATAAAAGTTATTAATCAAAATTTAAACAAATTGTTTTAATATTTAAATATATAATTAATAAATTTATAAATCATTTCATCTCTAATAAATTAGTTTTTGAATAAGTTTTATAAATATATTTAATGTTATCGACCTGTTTCTATATTGCCCAACGTTATACTTGTGCTATTTTGTATGATTTTATGTTGTCAACGTGCTTACTACTATTATAATTATATACGCTTAGGCAAACGAAAGTATCTTAATTTTAATTTTTTTTTAGAGAATACAGTAAATATAGTTTTATTATTATTCCATGTAGGATTTAATCACTATAGTAATAAATTATTAAATTCATCACTTCCTTTTTTTCTAAAAAAAAAATCATTTTCGTTATACAAGTCCAATATTTTTCATTTTTTTGGGGTTTTGAAAGATCATTTTCGTTTGCCTAACCTTATATCATTATACTAATAAACACGTCCATAGCATCAAATATATTTATAAAATTTAGTAAACAAATGATTAATTAGAGATGAAATGATACAAAAGTATATATTAATTAATTAATTGTACATTTAATTAGTAAAAATAATATCTTCAAATTTTAAATAATGTCACCAGTAGGAGTGTCTGGCAACTGAAACCAAAACCCCTTTGACCTTTCGTCATAAGTTGTCGTCGTTTGTTGTGGAGAAAATTTCTAAGATAGTTGGAAAAAAAATCAAGGTTTGCAACTGTTTTTTGTAATTTTTGGCCACCTCTGTTGCCCGAACACCACACCGCCGTCACCACAAGGCTCCCTGAAGCCTTGCGACCAAAACCCAATTGGTGGGTCGCTTCTCCGTCCGTCTGTCGTTGGGGGTAAGCCTCATGTCACTTTTCCGATTTGTTTGTCATAGTTTTGGCTGGATATTGGATTGATTTTGGGTTGTTTTTTCATGAATGGATGCCCACGGAATGCTGGGACTGCCCCTTAAATCATAGACCTAAAATCATATATCTCAAATTATAACCCTCACTCGCACCTTAACGACAACACCTACAAATTGTACCTCCCATGTGTTGCATCAGACTCAGTAAGTCCCTAAAGACATACAATCGTCACCTTGTGAGGCTTTTCTCGAAGTGTATAGCAACTCATCTGACAATTAAACGTTGCTTTCATGGGTCCAAAAGCCCAAAAGAGATCATGGAATTGGGAGCAATTCAATCGTTCCACGTACTCTTATATTCAACTATTGCTTACTTTCACTACCAATCTTAGAGACGAACAGAACCATTGTTCTTGGTATGGACGAGACCCTAGTGCATTCTAGCTCTGACCCGCTTCCCAAAACGTATGATTTCATACTGAGGCAGGGTATGAAAGGTCAAATCATGAATTCTTACCTCTTGAAAGCAAGGATTAAAGGTTAAGGGAAGAAGAAATGGTTTGTGGATTGCTTCGATTGCAGCAGTTGGATGAACACTCTCGGAGGAAACGGCGTCGATTTCGGATGGGGACAGCCAATGCCTTTACGCCTGGGGTGGAGCGAGACTCGCTACTATCCATTTGTCAATAACTTCGTCTTAAAAGCGAACGAGAATGGTAAGGGCATTGAAGCAACCATCACTTTAGATGCAAAGGCAATGGATATTCTGGCACATGATTCCCATTTTCTAGCGTTTGCTTCTCCTACTTCAAGCTTTTTCTCCCCCGAAAGCAAAATTTAAAATGATTAGCAATGGAAAAGAGTTGGGACGATACAATTACAGAAGGTGATGCAGCAGTTTTGATGAATAAGTTCAACGACCTTCAAGATGTTTTGTCTCTGTTAAGTGTCTGGGAAGTTCCAAAAAATTTAGCTTGTGATAATACTTTTAAAATTTTACCTTTTATTGATGGTATATAAAATTAGGGTAAACTATTTTAGATATTACCGAACTTTAATTATTTCTCGTTAACTCATTTATATAATTAAATTTTTAATTTTGACAATTATAACGTTAAATATTAATTATGTTATTCCACCGTTAAGTTAATAACATAATAATAACATGAATAATGGTTGTTGATATGGTCGGTCGCACAAAAATGACATCGTTTTGGTGATGACAATTAATTTTCAAAACGACGTCGTTTTAGACACTAAACTTTAGTGGCACGTTGTTTTAGTCATTGAACTTTTAAATATTTTACTTTTCTTACCGCCACCGACGATCAATCATTGTTTGTCACTAGTCATATTTCACGACAATATAAGTACCATAACGTACGCATTTCACTTATCTTTATTCTTCAAGAATTAGTCTTCTACGAAATTCATTCAAAATTGACAAAAAATCATTTAAAAGTTTAACATATTAATACTCAAATCTCTTTTAATTATCATTCGATGAGACTAGTTTTGAGTTATGTTTTTCGTCTTCTAAAAATAATGTTTCTCACTGTTTAATTTTTAAACAAACATTAAAAATCATATAAAACTAAAAAATCTCCAAACATCTTAAAAATGATATTTTTTATTTAATTTCGTTATTTTTTAGTGATCTACTAGAAAAATAATCTTATAAGATGAACGATCAGTGAAATTCAAACATTTTAGTATTGATTTTGTTGCGAAAAATAGTTGATCATTGGCAATTGTTGACATTTTTCTTAAAATATCATGTCATTAGATTTGTCAAATTTTTAACGATTGATTATGAAAATAAATCAAAATGTAACGATATGTATAATTTAAAAAATAATTATTGAATGACCAAAACAACCGAAACGGAACAAATATAATAGTTGAGTCACTAAACTTATAATTTACCCTGATTTAATTTGTGAGATCAAATTCAATCGTAAATAATTTAAATATATTTTTTAATTCTTTAACACGTGCGTAACTCAGACATGCATGAAGCAATTGTGGCAGTCCTTTTTTCTTTTCATAATATGCGGCTGCTTTAGCTATTTGACACGTGATTCTCACGACGGCCAACCAGCTAAGCAGCCCGGACTTATACGTCTCTCTCTCTCTCTCTCTCTCTCTGGATATGCTTCTTCGGAGGGAAAAAACACTAATCGATGTGGGTCCCACTCTTCGGCTGCTCCCTGCCATTAGTTCGGCGGAGAACTGGGCGACACGTCACACGCCTTTCCGGGACTTGCCTTCGACGTTTTGGGCCGCTTGGAATAAGTTTTGATGATGGACAGGTTAGTGAAAGCCATAGCGAGTGGATTCCGATTAACGTACTCGCGAGAGTGTGGTTTGAAAAAATATGAAGTTACTGAGAAGAGACGGTGTTAGGTTGGCGTGGCAACTTTAGCCGAAAAGACGCGTCGCGTCATCGTGAAGCATCGCAGCAGCCTTGGTGGCTAGGCCGTAATTCAAATATATTAAAAGGATAAACTACAAGTTTAATACTTAAATTATTATATTTATTTCGTTTTGATATCTAAACTTTATTTTTTTAAGTCATAACTAATGTTTAGTTTAGGTTTCATTTTAGTATCTCATCGTTAAAAATTTAATGGTGATGTTTATGTATCATAATAAGGTAATCCCAAGTCACAATTGAAAAAATAAAAAATATCACATCAATAGTTCTATTAATTTTTTAACGGTGGGTACTAAATTGAAACATAAACTAAATGTTAGACAAAGTTTTGAAAATAACAAATTTTAGGTGCCAAAAAGAAATAAAAATAATAATTTATGTACTAAATAGTTTACCCACGTTTTAATGACGTATCAGTGAATGACAGATTTATCCCTCTTATTTAATTTTTGTGTCCTTTTCTGTCCCCACATTTTCAGCTCTTAATCGCGATGGAGGCCATTGGGCCCATCGTAAGATTCCGTCTTTCTTTAGTCAATTTAAAATGTTTAATTCGCTTGCGGTCCCTATAAAAATATAAATTTATTTTTTAATAATCTATAATAAAAATATGAATTTTTATAGTTATGGATATAAGTTATCTTCTGATTACGATTTTAAGTGATCGGAATTAATGCTTGAAATTGGTTTATTTTTTACATAATCCGTTACGTATTAAATTCTCAACCTAACTGTAACCCTTCAATAACGAAAATCACGTTATTGACTTTTAATTCTAAAATCGTTTTCTTCGTATTATCTTAACAACGAAAGTTTTGCATTCAATTATATATTTAATCCAATTTAATTTTAAATAATATCAAATATCAACATAGTTATAAAACATTAACAGGTCTCGAATCAAATAAACAAATTAATTTTAAATTTTAGATTTATTAAGATTCCATTATAAAAAATATATTTCTGGGTATATTTAATCAATATCCAAAAATTATAGTTTAATCATCAAATAACAACGAAGACGTGCGATTCATTCTTTAGCGTTTTGATTTGCGATATCATTTTATCATCAATAATTTAACTTTGAGGTCGTGGAATCGAGTCTTATGGAGGATATTTAATAATTTAAAGGTCTCCTATGGAAACTACTCTCAACCTAGTATTGAGGACAACCTATCTCCCCTTACCTCATTACATATAAGTACAAGTACAAGGATAACCAACCATTTTATCATCAATAATAAGCAAAATAAGAGAGGATTCATGCCCTAATTAGTAGCAAAGCACATGCGAAAAAGGTAGGGGAATGATTGCTTAAAGAAGTGGAAAAGACTTAAATATTGTGAAATAAAGTCAAGTACTAAGTAATTTTAGTGATAAAAATTTTAAGGTTATTTTTTGAGATTTCAGATTTGAACATTAAAATTGATGGAGCGTGAACATTCAATATCAAATAATTTAAAATTATCTTTAAACAAATACTACTTTATATATATTCCAGATTGATCAAAACAAATATTGTAAGACAAAAAGTAAATTGACATAAAAAATAAAAGATTAAATACTAATAATCTTTAATTACTACTAAAATAATTTAGTTCGTGAGTAAGGGGATGTTTGTTTGTCTCTTAATGGAATCATTCAGCGTTGAATGCTGAATCGTTCAACATTCAGCACGTTTATTTCGTACCTCTTAATGATTCAGTGCTGACTGATTCAGCAAAATATTGTTGAATGATTCAGAACCATTATTAAACAACATGTCACATTGAGATCTAATTCATACAGAACTTCTGAATGATTCAGAGGCTGAATCATTTAACATTTAAATAATTTAACGTTTAATCATTCTAAAATAAATAAACAACCACTAATTTTAAGTTTTTTTTTCTTATCCTAAAAGGAGTATTATTGCTAAACAATAAATATGTTTGGCAGTCAACCTTGTAACTAGATAGCCACCTTTTTCTCCCCTTTATTTAAATGCACCCCCCAATGCTGAAAACCTACCTTTATTCTTTCCCTTGTTTGAAAGACTTAAATATTATTGTTCTTGAAGAGGTTAATTTACTATTATCAATATTCTTCTTATTATTATTATTTTCATTATAGTTTAATGTGGACCAAACATAAATCGGGGATCAAATTGGGGAAAATTACTAATCTTAAGGACTAAATGCCGTTTTATCCCTTTAATTTGTTAAAAGTATTAACGTAATTTTAAATAAAAGTGGCGGTGGGTCCATTTTATGAAGTGGCAAACACCAGGCTAATACGGATTAAGTATAACCCAACTCTGTTTCTTTTTAAAGCTTTCAAAACAAGAACTTCAACAAGAACTTCAACAAGAAGAAGAAGCGAAGAACATACCAATTCTCTCTCATTTCTTCTCCAACTCTCTAATTCTTTCTTAATTATTCAAAAAAAAATTCATTTGATTTAATTCTGTTTTCCGATCAGTTCGGACTTTTTCGGATCGTCGTGATTGTGGATTTGTACGGGTACGTTATCTCTCTGTTGTTTGATTATTGTGAAAATTTGGTGTATGAGTAAGTGATGATGATGGAGACGTCGAAGAGTGGGAGAGCGGTGGCGATGGAATTTCCGGCGAGTGAAACGCCTTCGTTTTCGCGCGTGCCGAGGAGGATTCGGAAGAGGCTTCTTTCGGAGTGCAAGACTCCTACTGTGGAAGAAATCGAAGCCAAGCTTCGACACGCCGATCTTCGTAGACAGGTAAAACTCTAGAGTTTCAGTTTGTTCCCCCCCCCCCCCAACACAATTAAAATGAAGTTACGTTTCTAAATCATTTCTTAAAGAAAGTGTTTATTGAAACAAAATTTACGGAAAGAATTGAAGCGTTTTTTAAATTCTAAAGAATTTTCTTACAATTTAAGACACTGTTATAACAGAGTTTAAGAAGGACCGATAAATTTTCTTATATTGGATTTTAATTTTGAGTTCCAAAACTTAATTACTCATGGAGAAGAAAAATAAGTCCACAACTCCACCTAACTAAGTGGTTTAGGTTAAGTCATTTTTTATTTTAAATAAAGAGAGCAAATTAACTGAATTTTTTTATTTTTTCTGCATTTTGTTCACCATTTATTTAACTTCTTGTTTGTTTTAGTATCTGGAAAACAAATAGTCTATGATTCTATTTCCTATGTCATGTCATGGATCGTATTTAAATGAAATCAAAATTTAAAGATTTTGAAGTATTTTTCTCCCTATAGTAAAATCTTTGTTTTGAAGCTTTTTCTCTGCGTTAGGTAAAAGGGTGGGGTGGGTGTTGCTGCCTAAATTATTTTTGCAATTTTTGGTACTTTGTTTCACGTGCAAGATCTTCTTGGGAAGTTTATTTTACCATGATCGTTTTTGAATCATCTGTATCATCAATTCCCCTTTACGCGCATGCCAAATTCGGTTTATGTTATTTAATTCCACATTTCTTTTATCTGTCCAATATACAGCAATTCTCTTCACTTTTTTTGTGGTGGTTGTTTGACTGTAGCAATTTATTGAAAGTGTGTCAAGCAAGGCAAGATCAAAGCCAAGAAGCCCTTCTCGATCCTCATCAAATGAGGAAGACCTTGGTCAACGCCTTGAAGCAAGGCTCCAAGCTGCTGAGCAGAAAAGGTGAATTCAAAGTCTAGTGTCGTGCTACCTCTGATGATAATCAGTTGTTGCATGCTGACAATCGTCTTTCTACTATTATTTGAATCCAGCTGTGTCCATTTTTTTGTTGTTTTCTAAAGTTCTCCGTGTGATTTCTTTGTGCTGCTGTTATGTTATTTTAGTTGGAACTCATAGTGTGATCTTTTTAAGAGAACAAATTCCAATTCTGCTTTTTTGTTGAAGTTTTGTAATTTGAATTTTCACGGCTGGTCCATCAACAGGTTGGACATGCTGGCAAAGGCTCAGATGCGCCTAGCCAAGTTGGATGAGTTGCGGCAAGCAGCAAAAACTGGTGTAGAAAAGCGTGTTGAGAAGGAACGTGAGAAGCTTGGCACAAAGGTTGAATCACGGTTCCAGCAGGCAGAGGAAAATAGAAAGCTTATTCTGAAGGCTTGCAGTCAGCGAAGGGCAACTCTAAATGAGAGATCATCACAATCATTGTCACGGAGGATGGTTAGAGAAAGCAAATATAAGGAGCGTGTGCGTGCAGCTATTCATCAAAAGCGTGTGGCTGCTGAGAAAAAGAGACTGTCCCTGCTGGAAGCAGAGAAGAAGAAAGCCCGTGCCAGGTTTCTGCAAGCTCGACGAGTGGCTAAGTTCATCTCACATCAACGTGAGGTTGAGAGGAGGAGAATGAGGGATCAGTTGGAAGACAGACTGCAAAGGGTATGCATGTTTTATAAAATTTCTATAGTATTATCCTCCATCTTCAAGTGCAAATGTGTTTTTCTTTCTTTATATACTTTTTGCATGAATTATGTTTTTCTTATGAATTTATTGACAAAAAGGCAAGGAGACAAAGGGCAGAGTACTTGAGGCAGAAAGGAAGGACACAAAAATCTCTTCAAGTGAATTGTACCAGGATGCAAGCTGATATGCTTTCTAGAAAACTAGCAAGGTATAAGACAACTGACAGTATTGTTTATTATCTACTGTTGTAATCTTCAAAGGGTCTTTAAAGGACATAGAACATTATTATAGGAAATCATAAGAAATCACTTTTTGCAACACATTCTGGTGAATACCTGAAAGGCTAACACTACAAATGAGTGTGTAATACTTTTTGTACTATGCAGGTGCTGGAGGTGGTTCCTAAGGCAGAAGAAAACTACTTTAGACTTGGCAAAAGCCTATGATTCCTTGAAAATCAATAAGACATCGGTGAAGTCGATGCCATTTGAGCAATTTGCCCTTCTAATTGAATCATTGGCTACCCTTCAAACTGTGAAAGTCTTGCTTGATCGTATTGAGAGCCGCGTTAAGGCCTCTAGGGTTGGTGGTGCTGCCGATCAGCTATCCAGTTTGGATAACATTGATCATCTTCTCAAAAGAGTTGCTACTCCAAAGAGAAAGACCACTGCCAGGACTTCAATGAGAAGCAGAGAGGGTAAGAGAGTTATCTCAGTGAGGGAGTCTGCCAAAAGTCTTGCTAAATCATCAAGATATGCCGTCAGAGTCGTTCTTTGTGCATACATGATATTGGGCCATCCCGATGCGGTTTTAAGTGGTCAGGGGGAGAGAGAGGTTGCTTTGGCCAAGTCTGCAGAAGCATTTGTTCAAGAGTTTGAGTTGTTGATAAAGATTATTTTAGAGGGTCCTATACAGAATTCTGATAAAGAATCTCAATGTGCTTTGCCCAGACGTTTGACCTTTAAGTCACAGCTCACAGCATTTGACAAAGCATGGTGCTCCTACCTGAATTGCTTTGTGGTGTGGAAGGTTAAGGATGCTCAGTTGTTGGAGGAGGACTTGGTAAGAGCAGCATGCCAACTTGAACTCTCAATGATTCAAAAATGCAAATTGACTCCAGAAGGAGATAATACTGCTCTTACACATGATCTGAAGGCTATTCAAAGACAGGTAATGCTTGCAGCTTATTGATTAAGAAGTTTACTGAATTTCAAACATACAATTAAAGTTGGAGATAATCATGCTTCTTTTGAAGTTCTAATATATAAATGCTCTACTCTATGTTGCATAGATACTAATTGAATATTCTTATAAATCAGGTTATGGAAGATCAAAAACTTTTAAGGGAGAAAGTGCAACATTTGAGTGGATGTGATGGGATTGAAAGAATGGAAAGTGCACTATCTGAAACAAGGACTAAATTTTTCCAAGCAAAGGAAAGTGGGAGCCCAATGGGGTCTCCACTTACGTCCTTTATATCTCCAAACACCCATGGTTCCCCTAGTTCTCCGACTGCTCAAACAGATAATAGAAGTGCTCGGACTCAGACACAAAACCGTGTTGTCCGCTCTCTGTTTAAGGAGGATGGCACATCCCCTTCTAAGTGTTCTTCTACGGAAAAGAATACAGTCAATGAGAATGAATTGATTGTTAATGAATTCCTTCATGGGCAATGTGGGTTTGTTGATAACTTCAGTGCCATTGACGAAGATAAAAATAGCTTAAAGGTATGTGCATTTATAATAAATTAGTCTTTGGTAGAACAAGCAGACACTAAGGATGGGAATCAACACTTATATGATTATATATTGCAGGCAAAGATGAGAGAAATAATGGAGAAGGCTTTCTGGGACGGGATCATGGAATCCATGCGACAGGATGAGCCTGATTTTTACCGAGTTATTGAGCTTGTGAGAGAAGTGAGGGATGAAATTTGTGAGCTGGCTCCTCGCTGTTGGAGAGAAGAAATAACCGATGCCATCGATTTAGAAATTCTCTCTCAGGTACTAGAATACCTTTATAATTGCCATATTAGTGTTCTCATCTTTTAAATATTTTTTTTTCCTAAAAGAAAATTCCCCTTTTTAAGGTGCTGAAGTCAGGCAAACTGGACATTTCTTATCTTGGAAGGATTCTGGAATTTGCATTGATCACTTTACAGAAGCTCTCCTCTCCAGCCAATGATGATGAAATCAAGGCTGCTAACCAGAGGTTATTGAAAGAGTTAGCCGAGATATGTGAAGCCAGAGAGACCTCTGACAACTCTCCTTCCCTTGCAATGATTAAGGGTCTACGTTTTGTCCTAGAGCAGATTCAGGTGGTTTTACGTCTCCATTTCATATTCCTCTTGATTGAATGGATTCTTCATTGTATCACCTGTTTCAAAGGCATTGAAATTTGAGGAAGCTCTTTTCTAGTATCGTAATATGCTTTTTTCCGGACAGGTTCTTAAGAGAGATATGAGCAAAGCTCGTATAAGATTGATGGAGCCATTGTTAAAGGGACCTGCTGCTTTGGATTACCTTACAGAAGGTTTCACTAACCGTTACGGGCCACCTTCTGATGCGAACTCATCTTTACCACTGACCGTGCAGTGGCTTTCATCTGTCTGGAACTGCAAAGATCTGGAGTGGGGAGAACACCAAAATTCTCTGTCAACTTTGAAGGCAAAAGATACTTCATCTCAGGAGCTTTTTACTTCCATCACGCTTAAAACCGGTGGAAACTATAATTCGGGAAATTCAAGCCGAACTACATTTGTCAACCCTAGTGCTTCTAATGTTACAGGTTTGCATGTGAAACTGCTAATATTGTTTGAAGAGAATTTGTTATAACTCCCCAAAAATTGAAGTTAATATACTTCCTGTGAGTTAGAGACATAGGGAAGCTTAGCGTATTAGCATCAGGGGAGCTACCTAAAAATAAGCTTCCATGTCTCTTAGAGACATCCAATCACTTTTAATAATTCGTATGTTCTTTGGTCAGGCCATGAACAACCAGAATGCAAGGGAGAGACAGTTGATGTACTGGTTAGGCTCGGTTTGCTAAAGTTAGCGAGCGGAGTTTCCGGTCTAACACCGGATGCTTTGCCAGAAACCTTCACACTTAACTTCTCTAGATTGCGGGGCGTACAGGCTGAGATTCAAAAGATCATTGTAATATCCACAAGGTATTTCATATTAGATATTTTATGTAATTATGTTGCAAAATTCATCGAGTGAAAAGGATCTAATGTTTTAGTTTTTCATCTGCAGCATTCTTATTTTTAGGCATATCCTCTCGAGCGACCAAGTAGTGGCTAGCTCTGATGACATGGAAAGAATAACATCAAATTGTGCCAAACGGCTTTCGGAATTCTTAGACCGTGTCGAAGATGCGGGAATCGAAGGGATTGTTGAAACAATCAGTAGTGACAAAGTAACAGACGACACGAGGAAGGCTATGATGGCCAGGATGCTAGCAAAGAGCTTGCAAGCCGGGGATCCAGTGTTCGAAAAGGTGTCCGGTGCTGTTTATTTAGCTTTTAGAGGGATTCTGCTCGGAGGGAGTGGTACCCATGGTAGACAGTTAGCAGGAATGGCCCTCCATAGAATCGGAGCTGGTTCTTTAACCAAAAGGGTCGTGAAAGAAGCCGAGGTGTTGGTGGCTGCAGCCACGGTGTCCACCCGCGTCCACGGGCAATGGTATGCGACCTTGATTGGTAACATGTGATTTGTGAACATAATGGTAGTTTGTGTAATGTGAATAATGTGTGAAAAAAGAGAGGCTACATTTAATGCTACTGATGAACATATTATATGGTCAGATGGATTTATTTTAGTTGTATATGGTCGTTCTAATGGAAATGTTGTAATGCAAATAATGTAATTTGGTTCATGAAAAAGGAATAAATTTGTCTACATGTTATAATAAGATTAATAATAATAAGAATATATTTTGATTTTTGTATTTTTAAAATGAAGAAAAATATAATTATAATTATTAATTTCAGAATAAATAATTGATTTTGTTAATGCAAAATGAAATTAATCATTGAATTTTATTTTATCTCCGACGTTTAAAATATTTTTTTCTGGTAAAGTTTATGACTTTCATCTGAAGGCTAAACTTTAAGGTTACAATTATGTTAACTAAGATCATGTAAAGATAAACATTGTTGTTAGTTTCATGCTCTTTGAAACAACTCGTATAGTCTCAACTTTTGTTTCTTCTTCATATTCTTCTTCATCGATGGTTGATGGCTGTGATGCACTTATGTTTATCGACTCCGATCTCCGATAAGTACTCCTCCACCCTCGATGATACATTGCCTGGGGCAGTGCTGGAAGTCCCGAGTATGGCCGCCGCCTGTTCTGAGGATGTTATAGTTATTTGATTCAATGACTTCATGGATGAACTTCTCGACAAAGTGCCAACCATGACAGCATCCCTCTCGTCATCGACAATCGATTCGAGTGAGCAAACGGATCTCGCAGTATGCGAGTGCGTGGATTCACGTTTCGACTTCGCTTTCACTCTTTTACGCCAACTGTGAAGTGATTCCCTCACACTCTCGGCAACTAAGGCTTTCTTGCATCGCGATCCCGTCTGAAAACATCGGCGAAAGCCGACGTCGATGAAGCGAAAAATATCGAATGTTTACGTTATAAAGAGATGCATGAACTACGTGAATACTCGTCGAGTTCGGGGACAAGCAAACCTGTGTGACAATTACATACAAAGGCACTGTGATAGAGCTACACCAGAACTGAAGAACCCTTCATTTACCCCATAATACACATTATAGACAACAAGTGATCATTGAAGTTGTGTATAGAAGCTCAGTGTCAAAAGAAAACGTACCCGGAAACCAATCGGAAGACGATCATAAGATGGTTTTTCATGAAGCACGATCTATGCTCGAATCCCCACTAAACAAATCGAGAGTACAAAAATTAGTACAAGACCCGCAAACGCATTGCAATGCCCAAGAACTTGAAGCTTACCAATGACCAGAGAAATGTCGCCATCACTAAGGCATTCTGCACGAACAGAACGAGGAATAAATCAGATATCGATACTAAACCGAATAGTACGCAAAACGTAAAGCATAGGGTCTTACCTGAAAAATGATAAACTGTATCAACCTGAGTAATATCTCAGGTTTCCTGAACCAGAACAAATCGTTGCGTGGCTTTACTTGCGCTCCGGTAGGCTGACCAGTGATCTGTTCCTTAATCTCCAGTGCTAATGAGGAAACAACATGCTGAAGCTTCGTCCCAGCCAACATCACAAGCTTCGACATGCGAAACAAGTCACTTCTTTCTTTCTCGAAAACGAATTTCTAGTTCGAGTCAATGTACTTACAATGGCAGGGATGAAAGACAACCAGAAGTAAATATTCAATCCTGAACCACACAAGTAAATACGTATCAGCGTGCCTCTGTTCAACCGGACTCACGAATAGTAAAACCGAAGCAGATGTACAAAGAAAATGTTGCAGAGGTGAAGCAGTTACCATGAATGTTCACAAAGATGCAAGCTACAGCATATGCCCAAAGTGGCCAGCTGCAAAACTGAATTATAATTCCGTTACAGTATCCAAAACAGCAATAATTTTTCTTGAACTTCTGTTTAGCATGTGCACTTACCTAATACCAAGAATGCCCCGACACTCATCTTCCATGCTTCGAACCATATAGCTATGGAAATTATACGAAAGTGGCAGCTTATGCTTCTGGAAAACCGAAAAGAACATGGAATCGCAAACCGGAAAAGTAAGCAACATAGATAATCAAGGAGAAAGAGATAAACTCACCGTGATGAACCCTAGACGAAGTGCCAGGTAATCTGATTTCTCTATAGAGCTCCTGAATTGTCGTAAAAAGCAAAGATGTACACACAAACAGCAAAATCAACAACTAACTGACAGAAAATAACGAAGAAAGTTGCAGAATTTGTGTAGTTGATGTTGGTAATGCTCAATCCACATAGTATTAGAAATACTATTGGGAATAAGTATTTATGGTTTGGATTTCTTACTTTCTTGTTAAGTGAAAGAGAAAAGGGGACTCTGCGCACCGCCGCCGCCGTCTCGTCTCGGTTTCGGGTGTACAGAATTCGGAGCGACCATGTTAACCTCGGGAGATGGTCGGTCCGCCTACTGAAGTGATTACACACATCGTGACGAATTTATTTCTAAGACAGTGATTAATACCACGATACGGTTAATCGATTCTTTATTATATTTTCAATATATATCTTTCTTCTCAGTGCTAATGCTTCTTTTACATCAGTATATTTTACCAACAGTTGAGAACGAAGATCACACCATCCATTTGAGAATTGGACTCCTGCTCCATGGATGAGATGTGTGATGGAAAACGAAGGTGGTCTGTCGTCTCATCACTTTGTTTCTCTTCGCTACACACAAGGGAAATCATAATCGGAAAGAGAAAAACTAGTATTATGATGTTGTTATCATTTCATCACGTCCCCTGCAAGCTTCCAATTCCATCAGCTATGGAGTTGGCTTGGTTTTCCCATTTTCTCCAGCTATAGATCTGCATAGATGGAGAATCCAAAACCATTAACCACTTCTACAGTGAGGCATCGTAGATCCCAGCAAAACAAAATCATAAAGCATCCCACCACGACATTTCTGGGTTAAGTGAAAAATATTCACGTTAATATGAGATTACGAGCATCATTCTATCAAATTCTATTTTAAGTTTTTTTAGGTGAATCAAATTTATCGAATCGAATATATTTGTTTGAATTTTGATTTAAATTTAATTGAAATTGGTTATAATAGATGAATGAATGATTCACTCACCTTCCTTGATCTTCTCCAAAGAAGCAAACAAAGCTTTCCGCCTCGTTTTCTTTAACCACTACACAGATTAAAATCAAAGTCAGATGAAGGTAAAAGCAATGTAGTGGTTCAGCAGCCACATAACCAGATTTTCCTTCATGCTTTTCGGCATTTTCTCAGTAACCAAACATACTGTCTCAGAACTAAAACTAGAGATAGTTCAATACTCACCTTTCCAAATCTATAAATGAATCGTTCAACCAAAAAGCAAACAAAAACCAACACCGTAGTCACAGAAGCAACAGTATAAGTTGGAGTCTCTGCTAAAGACCTTCCTCCCATCATCTTCTCCATGTTTTTTCTTTCTTCTCACATCGAAAACTAAAACTAAAACCTTCTCACTTTATTCCAACACCACTGTTTATAAAAATGAAAGCTTTGAAGAGAAAATAAAGAAGCCAGTTGGCAGGAAGATGAAGGATCCGGGAAACAAGGAAATGGGGTACTAACTAAAGGATTTAACAATGGAGGGGTTGAAGGCAAAAACTGAGACTTTTTGTTAAAAGGTGAGAGAACGTGGGAAGATGTTTAAAAACCAAATAGAGTTTAAATTGCAATAGTCTTCGTTGTTGATCTTCACCGAATCCAACCTACTCACATGGGAAAGGGCTCCTCTCTCTCTCTTTAAATTTATGGGTGCTTCTGAGTTTTGAAGATGGTAGAGATGGTCAAATGATTTTAATTTTATTTTTTTCCATCAAAGTTTTTTTCTTTCTTAAATTTGAGTTTCTGATAAATTTTATGGAAAAAAAAGAAAAAAACAATTCAATCTAAAATAGGATAATTACTACTATAATTCTCTTATATGAATTTAATTAGGATTATTATAATATTTCTTTATATATATTAATTATTTTTAAATTTTATCAAATAAAAAAAGATATTTATATAGAGTTATGTCGAGGATAAATGTTTATCCTAAATTTTGAAACGAATTTAGGAGGAGTAATAATAATAAAAAAAATAAACACATTTAACGTGAAAAATTAAAATAAAATAATCACAAGTAAAGGAGAAAAATATTATTATAATCAACAATAAATTATAAAAGAATTATATACAAATACATCAATGTACCAAAAAATATACAAATACAGCAAATCATAGAATCTCATGTGTTATTAAAGTTTATTATTGAAGTTTTGAAATAGGAATCTATTTTCTGTTATTTTTTAATTAATATATTATTAAAGTTTTGCTTTATGAAAAATATATAAAATGCTAATAGAATATTATTTTTAAAAAATAATAAAATTTAGTGTTGACTGGAGTTGGACTTTATTTAAATAGAGCTCGTGCAGCTTAGCCGACCTACGCTATAAACCTAAAGAGTAGAAGTATTGTATATGCCCCTATATTATAATAGGGACTGCAAAACGGTTCTGTAATTGTTGTCTTGGTTCAAGAGCTACTATTGAATCTAGAAAAACATCATCTCAACTTTCTTTCATTGAAGACCGCATAGCGCAGTGGATTAGCGCGTCTGACTTCGGATCAGAAGGTCGTGGGTTCGACTCCCACTGTGGTCGTTGTTTTTACCTGTTTTTATTCTCTCGCCCAAATGTTTAAGTTTTGGGCCTGATTTTTAGTTTCAAACATCACTTATCGAGTCTGATTTTTATCAATCTAATGCTAATTCGAGAATGATACAATCATATAATCAAACATTCAATTTGGATTTTGAAGTAAAAAATTAAAATGATCCACATAAATATAAAAAATCATTTTTATTTCATAAAATAATAATTTAATTTAAAATATATAAAGGTGTGTATTATATCAATTATCCCTAAATAATAGAGGATAATTATATCATTGTCTCAAATTGACTCATATTTTTCACCTTAAATTATATCCAATCCTGAACACAAAGCTGAACTAACAAAAATCAATCCTGAGGTGACTAATGATGAAATCAAGGATGTCATCTTTGGGCAGGGGGATAATAAGGCTCTTGGGTCGGATGACTATACTTCTTATTTTTTTAAGGTTGCATGGGAGGTAATGGGGGCGAACATTATTGCTGTTGTGCGTCAGTTCTTCGTTTCCTCTTCCTTGCTCCCGGGGTTTAATGCTACAGCTCTTGCCTTGGTTCCTAAGGTCCCTAATCCCATTATGGTCAAGGACTTCAGATTTATTTCATGTTGCTCGGTGGTGAACAAGACTATCATTAGAATTCTGGTTGATAGGTTGTTGGGGTTGTTTGATGGTATGATATCCTGGAATCAGTCTGTTTTAGCTCAGGAGTTAGTTCGTGGGTACTCTCGTAAAAATTTGTCCCCGAATGTGCCCTCAAGGTTAATCTTCAAAAAGCGTTTGATTCATTGAGTTGGAAATTTGTGTGGCGTGTCTTGGAGGCCTTGGGGCTACCTATGCAATTCATTGGCTGGATTAGTGTTTGTTTGACTACCTATCAATTCTATGTCTCATTCAATAGGAGTTTGGTTGGATTCTTCAAAGGAGATCATGGGGTTAGGCAAGGGGACCCCCTCTCCCCGTACATTTTGTGTTAAATGTTATGTCTCGTATTCTTGATCTTGATGTGGTTAATGGTGTTTAATTTCCACCCAATGTGAAAAAAGCTTGGCATTACTCATTTGTGTTTTGCGGATGGTCTGTTGATTTTTTGTAAAAGCTCTATGGAGTCGATCATTGGGATTCAGAGTGTTCTGAATTCTTTTTATAGTATGTATGGGCACAAGTTTAATGTTGCTAAATGCGAACTTTATGCTTTTGGGATCTCTGAGATGGATAAGGAGATTATTCACAGTGCCACGAGATTTTCATTTGGTAACCTGCCTGTTAAGTATTTAGGGGTGCCTTTGGTGACCTGTAAGCTCACTGATCGGGATTGTCAAAGTCTTATTGGGAGGATTCAGCCTAGGTTGAGACAATGGGCGAGCATGCATCTCAACTATGCTGGCATACTTCTACTAATTCAGTCTGTTGTCTTTAGCATGGCTAACTTTTGGTGTAGACAATTGGTACTCCCTAGGGGGTGATCAAAAGGGTGGAGTAATTGTGTGCTCGGTATTTCTGGAAGGTTCAGATTCCCCATCAGTTGGTGCTAGAATAAGTTGGGGGATGATATGCTACTTGAAGTTGGAATGAGGATTGGGATTGAGGGATCTTTGATCTTGGAACAAAGCATGCTCTATCCATCTGATTCATAAGCTGCTTGTTGGGGAGGGGTCTCTTTGGGTGGCAGGGATCCATGCTTACATTTTAAAAGGGGTTGATTTCTGGCAGGTGGGGATTGGTGCCAATATTAGTTGAGGGTTCAAGAGATTGCTCAAGTTGAGACCGGAAGCTTTCTCGTTTCTTTCTGCTTCTCCTTTGGAGATGCTGAAGGTGAAGCAGGTTTGGGAAGAGATAAGATTGAGAGCTGCTCGGGTTGATTGGCATAGATTGGTTTAGTTTCCAGGCCATGACCCAAAGCACAACATCATTTCTTGGATGGCTATCCTAGGAAGGCTCCTTACAAAGGATAAATTGATTCGTATGGTGGTTTGGGTTGATGATGGTGGTTTTCACTCTAAAATATCGATATTTATCTTAGCACGTATATTTTAAAAAAGTTCTTAATTTGTATGCATATTAACTATATATATATATATTAAGTTAGTTAATAAACTTAATCGATCTAAGTGAAATCAATTCAATTAATTTAATTTACATTATAAAATCTATTGATTTAATTATTATAGACGTGAAATCATTGAGTGTCCTCAGTTGATAAAATTAGTGTTATTCTCCTTTGAGAGTTTAAGTTCGAGTAATTACATCTGTATGATATATATAGGTGGTCAACGATAAAAAAAAATTATATTAAAATATTACCTTATATTCATCTCACATATTATTAAAAAAGTAGTATAAATATAACGATAAAGTGTAAAAATAAAAAACAAAATAAGGGATTTAATTTGTGGATCCCAAAGAAAAGTAAGTAGTGGCAGTAAGAATCTATTGGAGGAGTGATGTCCCTTTCCTATTCTAGTATATCTTGTGGATTGCAACTTGTTGCAGAATAAGGATACATGTGACGTGTATTTTCTTTTCCTTTAAATATTTAGTGATAGAATAATGCAAGACAAAAGGCCAAGTAATGGAATTGTAGGTGGACCACATTAAATGGTATGAAATAATAATATATTATATCGAGTTGTGCTTAAATTTTTTTTAGAGTAAACATATATATTAAAAATATAATATTTTTTTTATAAACGAGTGATTATGAAAGTTTCGAAATAAATAAAATAAATAATATATAAAATATAATTTTGATTTCAAAGTGATCATTTACCTACTCTAAATAAAAGGTACATCAACTTCTTATTATAATCATATGAAAACTAATTTTTTATCGAACGATGGCAAATATATTTTGAGAAATAATATAAAACACTTATACTGTTATGCAATTATTATAATTTGCTCATTATTTAAATATAATCATTATAATATTTAACGGAGAATTATTGTTGTCTTAAATTATATTTTTTCTATGTAATATATATATAAGATAAGATCTTATTACACAATATTAAACTCTTTTAATTTTACACATATTTAAGATCGTGTGAAGTTTGATTGTCTTTTTATGCTTAACGTGTGAAGTTTGGTTGTCTTTTTTCATTTGTATATTTTCTTCATCTCCTTTTATTTATCAACAATAATAAAAACAATAACAACACCAATAATAGAATGAGTTAATTATATCACATATCCTTAGAATATAATGTTTATTTTAAATTAATTCTTAAACTTCTGAATATTTTAATTTTATATTAAACTATAACTCTCGTTATAAAATGGTACATAAACTTTTGAACATTTCAATATCATCACAAACTATCTGTATATGTTAATAAAAACCATGTTAATGACAACTCATGTTAATAAAAATACTAGGCCAAGCTATATTATTTTGTGTTTGAAAAAACTCTAGGTTAAACTATGGCTGAAACTAATTACATTTTTTGATGCATTTTGGGTGTAATTGAAAGATTCAAAAGTTTTAGACTAATTTAAAATTTCAAAAAAAATGTATATGTTAATGACAACCCATGTTAATAAAACCACTAGGCCAAGCTATATTATTCCATGCTTGAAAAAACTCTAAGGTTAAACTATGGCTGAAACTTATTACACTTTTTTTTTTGCATTTGGGGTGTAATTGAAAGATTCAAAAGTTTGAGACAAATTTAAAATGAGGGTCATAGTTTGGAGGTGAAAATGGAACTTTCAAATGTTAAATGGGTTAATTTCACTATGCATCCTCAAACTATAAATCTCATTCTAAATTCATCCCTAAACTTTTGAACATTCTAATTTTGACCCAAACAATGACTCTCATTCTAAATTAATCCACAAACTTTTGAACATTTTAATTTTATTCCAAAATCACGACTCTCATTCTAAATTAGTCTATAAACTTTTGAACATTTTAAACTCATCCTAAACTACTAGTATATACTAATTAAGTCCCATGTTAATAAAACCTTTAGGCCAAACTATATTATATTATATTTGAAAAGATAAAATGAAATTTAGGTTAGACTATGGTTAAAACTAATTATATATTTGGATGAATATGAGGATAAAATTGAAAGCTTTGAAAGTTTAGGGATCAATTTAGAATAAGGGTCATAATATGAGGATGAAATTAGAATATTCAAAAGTTATAGGAATAATTTAAAATAGGAGTCATGTTTAAGAAAAGAATTAGAATATTCAAAACTTTAGGGATCAATTTAGAATGAGGGCATAGTTTGAGGATATATGATGTAATTAGCTCTAAACATTTTAAACCGAAAGTAGTAGCGAGGGTTAGTACATAATATTTGTATTTTGAAAGGGTTAAAAGGTAATTTTTTTCCAGATTTTATTTTGTTAATTCCAGTCCCTGATTCCCCACTTACAGACTCCAATGCAGAGAGAGGGAAAAATATAAATAAAAGGACGGAGGAAGCCTTCATTAAAAAGAAAAGAACTACAAAAAAACCCTAATTATTAGTTAGCTATCGATTCAGAAACATTAGATTTCAAATCTGAATTCTTCAGTTTCAGGAAAGGTAAGCTTTTCGTTTTGTTGTTGTAATTATTTTGTTTGTATTTTTATATTGCACAAATTTAGCATAAAATAATGTTTTATTTGTGTTTGTTTTTATTTATTTTAACTTCGAAAGCGAATCCGTTGTCGAGGAAACATGGAAAGTAAAGAGACTTCAAAGTTCTTTCAGTATATGAATCTTCAGTATTCTATAGCTTTGCTTAGCTTACGTGATTTTTATTCATTTATTATCGAGTATTTAGAGCACAAGTTATTGTAGGATTTGAAAAAGAAGCTGTAGATAGTGCCGGAACCGTTGTTCTAAGTTCATCTGTGAGATTCTGCTTTGCATTTTCGAGTTTTGTAGAATCAATTGAAGACTGTCATTCAAGGCTACGACTGAGTTTTTAGAGGGTTTTGAGGATTGTTCTTGATCTGTTTCCCGTATAGACTTGCTATCTTGGTGAATTTGTTAATATGCAGTTGGGGGGATATTTCTTCTTTTACTTTGTTTTCTAATTTGATGTTGGGAAATGTTCAAAGGTTGTTTGGCCATGCAAATTAAGGGATTATTCCTTTGCTTCCTGGTAAAAGTACCCTTTTCTGTAAATTGGTATTTGCTACAGTACTCTGACAATAGTGAACAATTTTCACTTGGGGTTTACTAAGACTATTCATAGTGTCCTTTTATGTGCAGTTTACCGTCTATGCTTATGCTGTCTACCAGACATGGCTGCTTATATGTTTGGATCATTATATCCTATATAACAGTAGTAGTGATGCATCATTTTCTGATTTCCTCTGCTGAATGGAGATATTATTGTCTCTTGCTTTGTGAAAAATTTCACTGGGGTCTTCATGTTTGCCTTCGTTCTTTTCATAACTAGTTGTTTCATGATCCCACGCTCTTTGCAGGAAAAAGGTTGTTCTTAGCCATGGCAAATTCCAAGGGTCCAACAAATATAAGAAATTTTATGTTTTCTGGAAAGCATGCTTTACTTCCTCCAAAAATTCCATTTCCACCGGTCTCCCCCACATATACTGATTATGTCCCCAACAATGTAATTGGGTCAAGAGCAGTTCAAAAGCGTAGGGAGGGAAATAAACATCATCAGCGCACTTCCTCTGAAAGCTTCCGGATAGAGGAACAGCCTTCTTGGTTCGATGATCTCCTTAATGAGCCAGAGACTCCTGTGCACAAAGGAAGTCATCGACGTTCTTCAAGTGATTCTTTTGCATATATCGACCCATCTAGTGCTCCTAATGTGGATTATGTGGCACAAGATGACTATAGATACGAAAGCATGATTACTGCACCATCTTGGGCATCTCAAGATGCTCGGTTTTCCTCTTTCTATACTGATGTGAACTTGGTAAAGCAAAAGAATAGGGCATGGGATTCGTCTTTGAGTGTTGTGTCTCATCTGAGCAGACTTCCGTCTCTTAGAGAAAACACCATTCTTCAGAGTTTAGGATCATCATGTGCACCACAAGAAGTAGAGGTTGCTCCATCAACTGCAAGTGAAAAACAAGATTCTTCTGAACCTGCTTCTCTTGGTGCAAAAGCTTCTTCTGAGAAGAACGATAATTCTCACAATAAATCTCCTGCATGCGACAGCAATACTAAACGTGCCAAACAGTGAGTTTCCTTTTGTATTGTTCCAATTGTTGGGGTTAGGGAACTATTATATTGAAGTAACATGATTAACATAAAACGATTCGTGCTTGGGTGGTCCTGTCTGCTATATTTTTTTTCCTTCTTTTTTTATCTTTTTTTTCTTCATAAGCATGCATACCGTTATCAATCTTTTAAAAAAGACATTTATGAGCTTGAGGAATACTTGCTAATGTTATTACTTGTTAGTAATTAATCGCTTATTTGCTTACATTGACAAGGTGCTTGTCAACTGGTATGCAGTGCGATTTGGCAATGATGTTAGCAGGAGCAAATCTAGGCATGATTGCATTGATTTTATGTTTCTTGTGGTTGCATTGATTTTTATTACTTTAATGCATTTTTGGCCTTGTACCTTTGGTTCTTTGGCTAGAAATTTTAGCCACAAAGCACACAGATTTGCTCCTGGTTTCCTGGAATCCTCTTTGATTGTTTATCATGTTATGAAACATAAGGAGTATGCTGGTGCTTTTCTGTAGTCTGTTTTGCAAGTTTCTCCTGCATATAATACATGGTAAGGGATCATATCAATATATGTTCTTAATTCTTATGCTTTCTTTCATTTTTAAATTGAACCACATGACACTTTCTTTCTTCCCATTTCGTTTTTTGTTGTACATGGTGTTTGATTTCCATTTTTTAACAACCAGTGACTTTGATTCAGTTTTGTTGTGCGATAGTTGAAATTTTCTTATCATATTTCATATTTGGTTATCATGCGGATGCTTATGCCCATACATTGATAGAAAATGTTGGATTACAGTACTTTGTTACTGCCCATTGCAGGCAGTTTGCTCAACGGTCAAGGGTCCGTAAACTTCAGTACATAGCTGAGCTGGAGAGACATGTTCAAACTTTGCAGGCAAGCATCAGTCGTAACAGAAGTTCTTTTTTTGAAAAGTATAAAAATTGTCTAGAGAACAGTATGCCTTACTATGAAGTGTTTGTTGTGCTTCTTACTTAACAGGCAGAAGGATCTGAAGTTTCAGCTGAGCTTGAATTTCTCAACCAGCAGAATCTCATTCTTAGCATGGAGAACAAAGCTCTCAAGCAACGTTTAGAGGGTTTGGCTCAGGAACAGGTTATAAAATATCGTACGTCTCCAATCTATGACCTCTAATGCTCTGATTATATGTTGTCTTTTATGAATTACAATTTTTTTTTTATAAGATTTGAAGGCCTCATTAAAAACCCTCTTTTTGATTAATGGATCTTGTAAAGAAGCTCCTTTATCAGCGGAATGAGGAAAAGAGTGCCTTAGGATTTCATTAAACATAAGAAGAATTACAATCGAGATAAAACTAAGCCATATACCCCTTACAAGAACCAGCAAACCCCCTCCCCTTACTGGAACCAGAAAACCAAATGAGAACTGCAAACAACAACATAAAAATCAGCCTATACCAGCCTTTGCTAAACCATCAGCATCAATGTTTGTTGTCCTTGCAACCCATCTAATAACCCCCTCAAAAATTCTAAGATTATTAACTATATCTCTAACAATAAAAGCATACACAACTGGACATGAATCAACATTGTTAATCCAGTCTACTGCTACCCTGCTGTCACTCTCAATAATCAGTCGATCTTTAACCATCCCTTGAAAAGAGGCAAAGAAAGATAAACCTCTTTGAATCGCTTTAAGTTCCATCAATGTAGGAGGTCCCGAACCAGCAGACTCCTGAAGAGAGCCTAAAAATGCACCTGAATGATCCCTTAAAACACCTCCAAGACCACTTTTCTTCCAATCACTGCTAGTGGTAGCATCCACATTCAATTTGATGAAGCCCATAGGAGGAGGGCACCACGGGACTATAGATGACTTCAGGATATTGTAAGAAGAGCAAGAATCCACTATTGAAGGATCAGTAATTAAAAAATCCTTAGGAATAGAAATATCCTTATGCTTAGCTAAGAACCAAGAAGCAAGCCTAAGTCTTGCTAAAAAGAATAATTCTGTCTGGTCAAGCTTCCCCCCTTCAAAAACAATATTATTCCTGACTTTCCAAACGGTTCAAAGAACAGCCCCCGGAATGAATGTCGATATAGCAGAATTTTTCTTCAAATCATCCCAAGCTAGTAGAATTTTTTTGCATCTGCATGAAAAACAGAACTGAACCTCCAAAATTTCATAAATTTGTTCCATAAGGACCACACTACCGAACAAGTAAAAAAATAAATGCGTGGAAGACTCCTCAACCAATTTACAAAGAGGACATAAACCATCCTCAATGCCTTGAACCCCTCTTTTTACCAATTCGGTCTTAACAGCCAACTTTTGAAGAACAATTTGCCACTAATGATTCTACTCTTGGAGGAACCAAACCCCTCCAAACAATATTTTTCCAGAACTGAACCTCTTCTGAACCTGTTGCACACCTCTTAACACAAGAACTGACTGTAAAAACACCATCCCCACTGCCTTTCCAAATCAAACCATCACTGTAATCTTTCGACAGGGAAACAGTTGAAATGATGCTCATCAAATTGCACCATTGATCAAGCTCCCAATCATTTAAATTCCTTCTTACTTTAACATCCCAAATCCAGCCCGAAGGTTGAAATTCACCAAACTCACATAACTTGCCAGTTTTATTATTAGAAATCAAAAACAATCTGGGAAAGCGAACCTGGAACTGATAATCCGCTGCCCAACTATCTTGCCAAAAACGAATGAGCTTACAATTTCATATTAACTATTCTTTATCTACCTTTATTCATATGTAACCAATATTTTGTACCTACATTAATTCAAATCATAGGTGTTGGTAGATTCTGTTAGATTTTATAATCCATTAGTTGCCCATGAAAATACTTTGAAAAGAAAAGCAGTATAGGTGATACAAACTTTGACCCAAAAAAATGACCGGAGAGTCGGGTTGAGACAGTTAGAGAGTTCCAGTCAAAGTGAACTGTCTTGTTGCATTCTAAAATGGTTTGGTAAGAAGGAAGAAAACATTTGGAGAAACCTTAATAAGACTGCCGATTTCTTGGGTCATAGTTTTGTTTGTACAATAATAAAATATAGAAATGTCTTTGTTAAGCTAGGCCTGACTCATGAGCGAGCCACTTTTAGTTGCTTTCCCTTCATTTTTAGGGGGATCGTAATTATTTCAATTGATTAAAATGAAAATGGTCTTGAATAGAATCTAAATTATACAATTATTATGATCAGTTGAGCAGGAAGTATTGGAGAGGGAGGTCAGTAGGTTACGAGTCTTGTATCAGCAGCAGCAAAATCAACAACTGCAGCAGCTATCATCTAGCCACCGAGGTTCTAGCAGTAGAGATCTCGAGTCTCAGTTCACAAGCCTCTCCCTGAATCGTAAAGATGCCAATTCCACTCACGTCCCTATAACTGGCCCACTCCACATCTAGATATTTTCTTTAGCTGGAGCTCTGTCTTGCCACTACTTATACTGGAAGAGCCTCATGCTTCCCGTCACGCTCGGATAAAACCCCGAGTTCATCCCGTTCTCAGTACCCTCCCTCTGCCCAATCTTCTCTTTATTTCCCTTTCTTTTGGTTCTTTATCAACGATGTGCACCTGGTAAGTCATTGCTAGAAAACTAGATTTCAGGCATATGATTTAACTGAGGTGGTTAAAAAAATAAAAGTAAAAATCATAACAGGATCCCATGTTTCACACCGTCGTATCTGTTGATTAGGCTGTGTTTGGATGTGCATTATTTATAAATGCATAAATGGTATGGGGAAATATTTCCTGTAAAATGTTTTCGATGAAATCCTATGTTTTCTTCTTCTTCTTCTTCTTCTTCTTCTTCTTCTTATCATTATTATTATTATTATCATTATTTTGGAAAAAAATCAATGGAAAAAAAAATAATGATTTGGTGTGCATCATTTCTTATTATTTTTGTTTGATCGTTTCAATTATTATTTTTCCCTTTTATATACAAAATAGATATATTGAACGATGAGAATGCATGTTCTTTAAACATGTACGTGAATGTTTCACATTTGTATTATAAATAAATATAGGGTTATTGTAGTTTTGGGCCTTTGATTTTAGTTTTGATTTGTAATTTAGCCCCAATTAATGTTGTATATTTATAATTATCATTTTTACTCTTAATCTTCATTAATATTTTCGATTTTTAGCATAAGTTATAAATATTTTTTACTGATGTTAGAAATATGTTCTTATTATATTTTATAATTTATTTAATGATTAACATATTTTCATAAAATACATGAAATTTATTTTAATTAGAGTTTAATTTATATAATATTTTTGTGAATAATATAATGTCTTATTAGTTTGGTGTAGTGGTTAGCCTTTGGACTATTCTCTTTCATTTGATCCTTTCATTTGAACTGGAAAGTAGAGATGCACATAGTCGGATTTAAATCTGATCCGGATCGGATAAAAACCGATCTGGTTTTTTCACTAAGCCAAAAATCGGTTTATAAAAAAACCGGTTCGGATCATAACCGGTTTGGAGGGCCGGATGATGTAACCGGTGTAACCGGTTTTGGTTTGAAAAAAACCGGTTTTTTTAAAAAACCAGTTTTTAATCCGGTAAAAAATCCTGTCATCCAATTTTTTAAACCCCAGACCGGATTTTTTTCTGGATAAAAAACTGGTTTTTTATCCGGTTTTTTCAAACCGGTTTTTAATCCGGTAAAAAATCCGATCGTCCATTTTTTTCTCAAATCGGTTATATTATCTAGTTTTAAAATATCTGATCCGGTTTTAAAAAAATCGGTTTTTCCCAAATTCGATTTTGGATATTTTTTTGTACAAAATCGAATATTCAAATTTTTTATGCACCTCTACTGAAAAGTGTAGTGGTTAGCCTTGGACTCTTGTCATTTGGACTAGAAAAATAAAAGTGTTTCTTAACTATATTAATTCTAATTTTTAACCATCAATATTTAATCTATTGTTTAACTTACTTGGATCGGTATTTGTAGAGATCCATTATAAAGTTGATCTTTTAAATTTTTACTTGAAGATTTAATGATGACTATTTATCCTAACTATACTATAAACTTAAAAATTAATAAATAAAAAGTATATTTATTGTACATATATCGACATGTTATTTAATTAAATGTTATAAAATAAGAAACATAAACATGTTTAAATATAAAGCGCTTTTCATTACCATTCAATCACACAATGATATTTACAAAGCAAACCTAGTAAGTATATATAAAAGAAACAAATAAAGATCACGATATTTTTAATAAAAAATCATAAAGTTTATATATACATATTTGTGATAAGTACATAGTAATATTTGTTTAAAGAACGCTCTCAACCATTTAATATTAATTGTTTGTACCTCTGGTATTATCGATGCTCGAACTCATGACATCAAAGAATAAATATCAACAATTTTTTTAACACTAAAGTCACTGAGGTTCGTACTTATATTATTTTAAATAGTAATTATAGCTAAATTATATAAATGCTGGGTGATATTTAAAATTTCATATCTTATCCACGTAAAATTATTATTTTATTCGCTATTTGACTTTTAGATTACATTTATTTATTTTGTTATTATTTTGATTAAGTAGAGATATATTATATTATTAAGAAAAATATTGGAATTCAAATCCACACAAGATCCTTAATGACTAGATCAATTAATGAATCTTATTTTTTTCATTCTTAAATTTTATTAATTTTTTTTAATTTAATTAGATATTTAACATATCCACAATGTTAAAATTTAAATTTTTAACTTATTTAAAAAATATAATGTCTTATCTCTCTATATTAATATTTAAACTTAAAATTTTAACGCTTAACTTTTGAATCTATAACAAATATGATCTATTTAACTAAATGATGTTAAAATTATAAATATAAATATTATAAAAAGAATAAATTACATTATACATAAAAAAATTATTAAAATTAGGTAACTAAAAATCATATTAAGCCTAAAATTAGACGCTAAAAGGTGTTTTTCTCCCGTAAAGTTCCCCGTCTCCCTCTCAGCAATGACCCGCCGCCAAATAAACTTGTATCTTCCAGTTCCTGACCAAAGCCCTCTCTCGCCCTAGAGTTTCCGGAGGAAATTAAACAAGGTAATTTTCAAAACCTAAGCTTTCTTCGTAAATTGATTTCTCCCTCTGCCTATCTCTGTTTTATTTAAATTTTCTGTTTCCGATCATACTGCTTGTTACACTTTCTATCTATGTTTACTTCTTTGAGAACAAGATTTTTCTCAAAAGCCGTCGGTTTAGTTATTTTCGGAGTTACGCTGGTATTTGCGGTCGCGATACGCTGCCATTGATGTAAAATTTGTTCGCACCGCTGTTGAGGTCTTAACAGCGATGGTGGATGGCGCGGCTTCCTCGAAATAACAGCCCCGATGCTGTTATGCCAAAGCTATATAAAACACTTAGAACTACTTCTTTATCTATATACAGGGATAAGGTCCACTTACATCTGGTAATACTCATTAGTTTTACCCAAAAATATAACTAAATCTAAATGATTACTGAGATTAAAATTTTGCGCATTAGCATCATCCTATTTCTTTTTCAATTTTCACCGAAAAAGTGAACATTTTTGTTTTAATCTCAACGAACCATCTGTATAGATTCATCCAGTGGTTATATTTCAGTTAAAACTAATGAGATTTATACAGTTTAAGTGGATCCTAGCATATATAGATATATTGACTGTTAGTGAATGGCCGTAGTTGGGTTGTAAATGCTAAATATGAGTGTATCATAAGCTTAAGAAGGATAGAGTTAGAAATGAGATTATCCATTGCCAAGTTGGGATAGCTGCATAGAGCATAAATAGGAGAAAGCCATTTACGGTGCTTTGATTTGCAAAGAATGCAGAACAAGTGATGCAATTGTAAAATGGTGGATTGAATTGATATTTGTACATTGATTGAATTATGCATGTGACTTGATGTATTTTTTTCGATAACGTGTGTCTCAACTCAACACCAAAAATATGGAGATTACATATGAATGACGGTAGAATTTAACAATAAGAGTGAGTGAATAAATACCGTTAGTATTTCGTTAATCTTTTTAAAATCTTAGTTACCGTTGGGAATGGTAGTGAATCTTAAATGAGGGGGAGAATAAAAAGGGCTCAAGGTGTTAGGTGAAGACCATAGGGGATACTTGTGAAATTTATCATTATATTGATTATCTAATCCATTTGCTGGAGTAAAAATTATGGATTACTTGTAATAGTTAAACTTTGATTGCATATACAGAATTTTCCAAAGTAGATGTTCTAGTTTGAAATATGAATTCTGGAATCAGTTTAACATGTCATGGTTTTCTTTGCACTTGTTATTACTGATTCCGTTATATTGATGTTGGTTAAATGTACTCTTTAAGGCAGTGTTTAGTGCAGTGAGGAAGAAGAAATGAGTGCTTTCAATAAGTTCAAAACTAGTGTTCCCGTTGCGTGGAGTCCAAACCTCTATATAACCCTTGTGAGGGGAATTCCCGGCACCAGAAGGCTTCATAGGCGCACTTTGGAAGCACTACGCCTAAGAAAATGTAATCGCACTGTCATGAGGTGGAACACCCCCACTGTCCGGGGAATGCTTCAGCAGGTATCAAAACCCCTAGTCTGATTTTTGTTCTTCCATTGATTTTTTTACTTCATTTTTTTATTGAGGTGTTCTATGTCTAGGTGAAGAGGTTGGTTGTGGTTGAGACGGAAGAAATGTTTAAGGCACGCAAAGCAAATGAAGCTGAACACCGAGCACTACGCCCCCCTATTGTCATTAGTCATATTCCAGCTTCTGCAACCAACTCCTCTAAGCAGCCTTAGAAGGTCTAGAATAGTTTGCAGGTGAAGTCAAGAACTTTGTGTTAAGAGCTATTTGAGATTTGAATTACGAAAATTTGACGTCAAAACGCAGGTTTACCATGTTTATTAAGGTTTATTTAAGTGTTTGAAGGAACAAAGAGAGTAAACACCTCTGCCTATTAGCTAGTTTTTCCACCTCTGTTTCAGTAGTGATTATTGTGATATAGTCTGTTTGAAGAAAATAATCAGGTAAAAAATGGTGAAACTTGAAATATTAATGTATTGAACCTTTTGTTCTCCATGCATGCAAGTGCTTTAACTGGTAGTTATGTATTGTCCTTGTGATATTTTGAGTCTTCCATTAGCATCAAATCAGTTGGGTTCTTTAATGTTTATAATTGTTGACCTATAACTAGTGAGGTGGCGGTTGGTGGTGTTTGACTGTGGTTCATCTTATCCTGTCTAGACAGAGAGCCGTTAGGGGAGAAAATAAATATATTAGTGGGCGGCGGTTTACCCCTTTTAGTTTGGATTGAGTGCTGTGGAGTGATGACAATGATCGAAGATAAGGATTCGGGTTTTACCTTCTTCTGAGAAGGGAGAGAGAGAATAAAAAAGTCAGACTGTGTCCCTTCCCTGTTGGGAGAGATAGTCTTATATACTCTGTTTTTGATTCAATAGATTGGCGGATAGAAGAAAGTGGATAGATCAGTTCGAAGTCTGTCATGTTAGTTTACTATCATATATCTTATTTAGTTAAAGAATGTGACTATACAAATTGAATGATCTTGTTCGAGTAAAAATGCATGCATTGGGGGCTATAGTCCTACTCCGAAGTCGGGAAGTATTTTCCTATGCCGGTCCCTGTGGAAGTTTTAGGCCTATTGGAGATGATCTATTGATCAGCTGGTATAACAATAGTTATTAAAAATCAGTTTAAATTTGATGTATATTATATTTAAAACACGTAAATTAAATATAAAGTACATTTATCCTTAAATTGCTCCGTCATGTGGACTTGCCTATTTGAAATAAAATATATTTCATGTCAGATTCGAACGTGTAAATTGTTGGCTAGAATTTGAAGTTAGTTCATGTAAGGATACATTAGCAAATCCAGTATTGGAAAGACAAACGACTAACTTGCTTCTCAAGAAATATATCTCATGCCTGAGCCAGTTTCATTTTTGGGTCATAGTACCAAAGAAAACATTACATATGTGTATAATTATATAGAAAAGATAAAAACTAATGCCAAATAAAATGATGTTCATATAGGTTTGAGTCACTGTCACGCCTTTGTAAAGGAGAAGCAAAGTCTAGCTTTTATCGGTCGCACTGCTCGATGCTTGCAATCCCTGAAAAGAGATACTATACTTGTTAGAAAAAACTAAATGTACTGATTTACCGGGCAAAAATCAATGGGAACATCGACGAGGGACATTAAAAAGACATTGCTCTTGAAACGAAAAACTTGGGAAAACACGAGACATATACCTTAAGACGTGAACATTATTGCACATGAAATCCCTAGCTAGTCAACTGTCGGATCGATCATGCCTGCCTGCGTCTTTTAGTATTGTCGTCAGTGAAAAACTGCCAATTACTATGATCAAGAGCACTCAAGTCATCAAGATCTGCAATGGCTAACAGGTATTGGGTGAGTTTTACAAGCTCCTGATCAGTGTCTCGGTTGGCATGTGCTTTCCGGAATGGTTTAATCGTCAAACCGTTCTGTGGGTTCATCACAAAATTTCTTCGTAGATCATCAAACATTATAGTGTTCTTCGAACTGTAAAACTGAAAATATGTAAGAAGACCACATGTCAGTCTAACCAGCAACAAATTCATCGATTCTGATTCAAACACAATGACCTATTGAAGCAAGCAAAACAGGAGCAAATTCAATTTAAATATGTACCTCGGGAAACTGTGCCCAAATTAAACCAAGTGGTTTGCAATCAAAGATTCCACGAGTATCTGATTGAACAGTGATCATCGCTAAATGATCTAGAAGGGCTGTGATTTTGTAGTTCGGGTTGTTTAGTACTCCAAGTTGTCCCATCTTCAATTCAACCCATTTCATGCTGGAGAGACAAAATATAAGCTTTAGAAATCCAGTTATAAGAACACAAAATTTGCATCGTGCATCTCTGTAGCTCAAATTCGTCATTTTCTTGAAATGAGTCCAACTCCAACTTTCATATCAGATGCATTTCCCGAAATGGGTAAGGGAACACAACTCTCAAAACATGAAAAAAAAGGGAGAAAACCAACATACCGATGTTGGGTATGGGTTTGATGATAAAAATGATGAGAATCCTATTACATTAAAGATCAAGTTATGATAAACTTTAAGGCTTACAAGACCCCTCTTCCCTGCTTTGTTCTTGGTCTTATCTAAGGGCTTATTCTTCTATTTCGAATTTTATCCCGGGAGTTGTTTTGTGTTCATTATGGAAGGCTAGGAATTCGGTGGTGTTTGAAAATTGGAAGTTCGACAGTTTTTCTCTGTTCTTCATTTCCAGATTTAGGCTGGCTAAATGGTTTTTAGCTAAATTCCCTCATGTTCATATTCAGGCTGATTTACTAGTTGGGGATCCCTCGCTTGCAGACAGGATTCCTAATAAATCCTTTAAGATAAAGAAGGTTCACTGCTGCTTCCTCCACCTGATTTTTTTAAATTCAATGTGGATGGGGCGGTAAGAGGTGATGGGCTGCAGGGTGGAATTGGAGGAATTTTGAAAGATTATAATTGCTCTACTTTAGCCACTTCTCTATTGGTGTAGGGCCAGGTCCTCCTCCTTTGGCTGAGTTGAAAGCCATTAAAGAAGGCATTGATTTTTTCCTTTCTTCTGACTGGGCATTTAAGGGAAGACTTATCATAGAGAGTGATTGTAAATCTGCAGTTGGCTGATTTTTGATGCCGTTCTCTGCCCCTACGTTTTTCAGTTATTTGGTTGGGGAAATTGGGGCCTTAGTTTCTGCTAGGGAGATTATTGTTAGATTGATTCCTAGGAGCTGTAATTGGGAGGCAGATAAGTTAGCTAAGGAGGGGGGTTTTTAATGAGGTCTCCTATTTCTATAAAAAAAACTTTTAGGCTTATATGTGACAACTCTGACATGAATCTCTAAAGAATTAAAATTATGTTGCTGCTAAGCATATGTTTCTTTGGTAAAAGTCAACATCTTTGGTCAAAGGAAAATAAATATTGTTTATAAAAAATCACCTGGTTGCAGACCAAATCATGATATCGTACTCCGCATATGCAGCTGTAAGAAACTCATGAAGATCTGCAATAATATATTTTCACCATTAGCTCCTATTGGAATACACCCAACATGATTTTAAATAAAAGGGTGATAAACTTACAAGGCCGCATGAGTTGAAGTGGATTCTCAGCTGTCGACCGATGATCAAATAAAGTATAGTCTATATCCAAAACAAGCAGTTTCTTTCCTTTACGGCATGGAGTTTTTAGTTCGATCTAGAAAAATATGACCAGAAAATCTCATCAACAAATCGTATGCAAGGAATGTTTAAAAAGGCACATTACTCAACCTTGAGTAAAAACAAATGCAAAATTGATAATAAGAGGGTTATACTAACAATGTCCAATACTTTACTAATTCACCGAAGCAAATTCAGATATTGATCTTTCACATTCAGAGCTCAAACATTTTCTACCACCAAAACAACATATTGGTTACATGAAAGCTGAAAAAAGTAAATAATTTTCCATACAAGATACTTCATTGCAAGGCCCTTAAATGTCGACTTTAAAGCACCCAGAATCAAAGACCAAGGAACGAGCAACCCTTCATGCATGAAAAAGAGACTCTAACCTTATATTGATCAATGCGTCTCTTCAGTTTCTGCTTGTTAACCTCTTTATCTTTGATATCAACAGCTTCATCTTGCCCAATTTCGAAGTCATCAACAACCTCGGGAGTCTCGACAGGATCAACGATTATATCATCTTCGACAGTTCTAGATATTCATAAAAACAATAGTTCAATCAATCGCTACTATAAACCGAGCCACAATCATCAAAGCAAAATTAATGACTTTTCTACAATAACATGTTCAGAAAACAGTTGCAATACCCATAAATGCATTCTAAAACAAAACCAAATTCAACAAAAGAACACAAAATTCGCAACAAAATAAGAAAATAAACAGGTGTGAAAAAAAACAAGCTTGATTAATTAGAGAGTACCCAATCATGGTCATCTTGAGAGAAGACTTGAGGGGAATCTGAGAGAGCAAAAGGGAATCATCGGCGAGTTTGTTTCCGATCTTAGGGTACAGAAGCTTCTGTCTTTTGGGTAAAACATTCGTCACTTGGCAGATTCTTCGTTTCAACTCGGCCACTGAATCATCGCCGCAGACTCGAACCGTGTACTCTTTCCCGCTCCATTTTACTATCAGCGTCAGCTCTTCCTCCGTCAATGAAGAAGATGCAGCGGCAGCAGCGTCGGCGGCTATTTCCATCTTTTGAGATGGTAAACCCAAAACACCAAAAGAATCTCGGTGGAAATCAATGCTGGTGCCCTCCATATAAGAAACCCAAACACAAAATGATAAGAAAACAAAACGGGTCATGGATCAATGCAATTCATTGGATCACCATAGATCTTACTTGGGCCATTCTTCAGTTTCTAGCATCTTTAAGCCACTTTTTCTTGAAAAATGAATGGCCCATAAATGTAAGTGACACTAAAATATTTGTTTGGGTTTAATTTATGATAATAGTCCTATACTACTACGTGATTGAATATTTAGTCCTTATTTTGACATAATTTGCTTCTTCGCTATGTTATCAACAGTCTTAAACTAATAACATCATTAATCATACAAAATGATGATGTTGACTAAAAAATACACAATTTTAAACATATATTTGATATGTAAATTAATTACTAATTAAACATATGTTTAGGCATATATTTGATATGTAAATGTTTAACATTTACAACTTCCATGTTTGTTATTTTTTGTATATTCAACAAATATATGATTTATTGATAAATTAATCTAAATCAACTAAAGTAGAAACCCATTATAGGAGTCATTAAGATTCAAATCTTTGATAATTATCTTAAATTAAATTTTAGTTTTAAACTTTCATGAGTTGTTGGTTGAAATGATAACTATCTTAATCCGGTAATAATGAGAATATAAGTAGGGATGAACCGAGGGACAGTTGACGGGGACAATCACTCCTTTTGAAAAAAAAGGGGTAAATTCTCATATAATTTAAGTATTTTTATTGATAATTTATTTTTTCCTTAAAAATTTATAACTCCAATCTTAAAAATTTTATAAATTTATCATTGACATAAAATTTTATGTCCCGTTTTTTAATAAAAATATGTAGGGGTGTTCAAATAACCGAACTAATTCGGTTTCGGTTCGGTCGATTAACGGTTAAGAAAATTTTTAGAATTCGGTTAACGGTTAATTCGGTTCGAATTCGGTTAATTAACCGAATTAACCGAAATTAAATTTTAAATATATTATATATAACATATGGGCTAATTAGAACCCAATTAATAATTTAAGATCCAATAACTTTTAAACCTAAATCAATATTAATTAATTAAAAAATTTATCTGAAATTTTTATTTTATAATTATATATTATTTAAATTAATTATAAACTTTTTTTTGAATTAAAAAATATTTAATTTTTATATAAATTAGAAAATTTTAAAAAAAATCGGTTAATTCGAAAATTAACCGAATTAACCGAAATTTATTCGGTTCGGTTAATATTTTCAAAAAAAAAAATTTTGGTTTTGTTAACGGTTAAAAAAATTTCGATTAATTTGGTTATAATTAACTCGGTTCAATTTTAACCGAATGAACAGCCCTAAAAATATGTATTCTTTGTTGCATAATTCCCATGTAAATAATTGTGAAGAAAGAGCTTACAAGTATCATATCCCGTATGAAAGGTGTACATATTATCTAATTAATCACGTACTCACGGCGGAGTTTTGAGTCACCAAGCACGCGCACGATATGACGTCATGGAATCTTGTCACTCCTCTTCTAAATGAAAACCTAATTGATACATATTAAATCCGAAAAATTATAATCAAACATAGAAAGGGATAAATTGTAACACCCCAATTTAGGGGCTAAATTTAAGAAAATATAAATTGGTGGATTTAATTTGGTATTTTGAAAGAAATAAGGGATTAAATTGTAAGATTTCAAAGTTGACATACCGTTTTAAGAAGTGCAGGAAGTTCAGTGGCTAAACTCTTGGTTTAGCCATTTTTAATTATGAGATGTTATAAACCCAGACTCCCGTATGTTTCTGGAAAATTTTCCAGTTTTCCTCTCCCGTTCTCCCTACTTCCAACTCCGATCTACTCGCCGTCCGACCTCCAAACGACAAGCCGAAACAACCATCGTATTCGTTGTCAACCGAGGAACAAAACCCCTCAAACCTTTCGTCGTGAATCATCGCCGTTCGTCGTGAATTTCAGTCGGAAGTATCGTCGGTAATAACTCGGTTTTAGTTGGTTTTTCATCGATTCACGACGATCGGGTCATCCGTTTACGACACCTCCCGAACCATCGTGTTCCTTGTGCCGTTCCGAGTCCACCGGTGTTCTCCTTTTTCTCCAGCGGCGGCGGCGCGTTGGGAGGTGAACCGGTCAAACTTCCCGATTTGTTGAAATCGAGCTCTCCGCCATTCAAAATTGTGAACCGAGCTTTGTAAGTATCTCGAAATCGCTCAAAATAATTTTTAGAAATTTTCAGGGATTTTAACACTGTTCACGCGCCCCCACGCGCCGCCACTGCGCGTGGGGAAGGGAAAAGTGACCGGTTTGACCGGTTTTGGAACTGTTTTGACCGGTTTGACCGGTCACAACCCGTTTACCCGACCCGTTTACCCGACCCGTTTACCCGACCCGACCCGTTGACCCGGCCCGTTGACCGTTGACCCGTTGACCCGTTGACCGGAGTTGACCACTGTTGACCAAAACTTTGACCGGCTTTGATCGGGCATTAAACGACCTTTGAATTCGACCGAGTATACCTATCCTAACATTTTTCGACGTTCCAAATCCGATTCCGCTGTCCGTTTTTCAAAACTCGAACCCGAAGGCCTCGAAATTGTCAGTCAAACCCGTTGACTTTGATTTTGACCGAAAATTCCAAATTTCCGAAAAGTCATATTTATGCTTTCGACGTCCTGAATCCGAATCCAAAGTCCGTTTCACCAAATTCGAACCCGGTAAGCCGTCTTTCACTAATTTATCACCCGATTCGATCCGTTTATCGTAATTAAGCTCCGTTTCTGATATAATTTATGTTGATATGTATCTGAGGAATTATTGGAAGTTGAATTGAAGATCAAAGGCGTTCGAATGGAATTTTTATGGTCGATCAGTATTGCACGGAAATCGAGGTAATACTTTACTACCTCTTTATGCTTTATGGAACATGTTGATATTGGTAAATGCATGAATAAGATAATGTTGGTCACTTTTGTGGAGTTGAATAATTTATTCACTCGATATGAATGTGGTAGAAATTCTGTAACTGAATACGGATCGAATGACTAATATAAGAGATTGAGGAATTGTTAGATTAAATTATATGTTTGTGATTAGTGATAAAGAAATCAGCCCTGTATCTGCAACTTATAATTTATTTCATCAAAGGTTAAATGTTAAAAGTACTTGGATGAGAAATTGTGAGAATAATCTGGTAGGGTAAAATTACGAAAATACCCTTATGTTGTAAGATGATAAGAATTGTCCCTGGAAGTTGGTTAATAACTCTGAAAAGATATATTGATCTGGTAAAAACTATTGATGTGCATAAGAAATGCTAGTTTTGATTAGGAAATGCGGATAACCGGTTTTTAGTCTTATGAGGGTTTGTGAAGGATACTAGAAGTCTGTTAAGGGAATCATTTCAAGATCAGAGAGTATTCAAGAAATCAATTAATCATAGGATCTCTAAATTATACTTATTTTCGTTAAGAGCTAATATCGAAATTTTCTGGTTAAGAAATTACAGGAATGCCCTTAAGAGGTAGAATAGTCTGAGTTGACTCTGAATGAGAAAATACTTAGAGGATTCGTACTTAACTCGATTAAGTACGGATTTAATTGTTAAGATCCCGACTTAGTACAAGAAAATTTATGATATTCCGTTTGTAAAGTCTGAGAAGACACTTGACCTAAAAATATTCGAATAATGAGTAATACTTGAAGAGTAATTTATCGGGGTCCGTCCTAGTCTATACTTAATCTCACAAACGATGATTGATGAACACACTACTGAAAGAAAATGGTATTTTTACATGCATCATTGCTTCGTGTTTGCTTTAGTACTTTGATACACGAGTCTGTGTATTTATATATAACGTATACAGATATGTATCATATGTTTCCTTTTAAATTTGGATTGAGCTCTAAGCCTTCCAAGTTTCAGTTTATCTGTCATATAGGGTTTGTTTTATCAAGTTGTTGTAGAATATGATGTATTTGGTACTGTAATTTAAAACTATAAGTATATCAAGTTTCAAGCTTTCATGCATGGTTGGCCAATTAATCGTTCTTCGATTTGCTCCATCCTTCTTTGGTGTTTAAGTAAAGCTTTGATAGTCTGAGATGTTAAATGAAATTGTTATCACTAAATTTGTGAACTGTTATCACTAAATAACTTAACAGAAGTTTAAATACTTGTCTCTGGCAAGATTTTATCCCTATCGGTTAGACAATTAAATACTTAGATGTTAGTTTGAGTTCGAGGGCGTATCTAGACCTAGACCTACTTAGGCCTTGGCTCACCCTATGGCCAAAACGGTTAAATTACGTATTTAGTCACCCATTTATTATTTAGTTTCTAGTTTGGTCACCCAACTATTATTTATTTTAAATCACACTTAATGTTACGTTTTGGTTCTGTTTTGGTCACCCGTCTTTGAAAAAATAGCGATGATATTAATGTGTTATCATAAGATAATGCCACGTCAGGATTGAAAAAATAATTAAAAAAATATCATGTTAACATCTTTGTTAATTTTTATTAATTTTATAGCGGTAGGGGATCAAAATAGAACCAAAACGTAAGGTTATGCATGATTTTGAAAAAATAATAGTTGGGTGACCAAAACATAAATTAAGTACTAGATGGACGATCAAATAATTAGTTTTTACCCTAAATAAAAAAATATGTATGAATAAATTATATTAGTCCAATTATTTTTTCTAGATCTAATTACAAATTATTTTAGATAATTTTTTTATTATATTTATATTGAACTAATATATAGATTTTTTTTTTGGATTGGCTATTGTTTGAATTCTTATTGGATCTATTTAGTGATTGGATGTTAGTTGACAATTAATTAAAAGATTATTAAATTTGTTGGACCGTTTAATTCTAAGTTATAAAACCATATTATATTAATGGGTTACATAATTTAACAACCCAAATATTTTGTAATTCATTTGTAGTTAAAACAGATCCAATTCTAATATACTCATTCAAGCGTTCTCTCTATCCTAATTACAAAATATTTAAGAGTTAATTGCATGTTCTCAAAGTGTGACTCTCATTTTAAATTAGTTTCTAAACTTTTAAATGTTCCAATTTATCCCAAACTATGACCTTCATTCTAAATTAATCTTAAACTTTTGAACATTTCATCCCAAACTATGACCTTCATTCTAAATTGGTCCCAAACTTTGTAAACATTCCAATTTCATCCCAAACTATACATATATATTAATCACATCCATCGCTAATAAAATCTTAGGACAATTTATATTATTATGTGTTTGGAAAAAAAACAAAATTTAGATTAAACTATGATTGAAACTAATTACATATTTGGATGAAATTGGAATATTCAAAAGTTTGAGAATCAATTTAAAATCCCCAAACTATGACCTTCATTCTAAATTAGTCCTTAAACTTTTGAATATTTCATCCCAAACTATAACCTTCATTCTATATTGGTCCCCAAACTTTTTAAACATTCCAATTTCATCCCAAACTATACACATATACTAATTACATCCATCACTAATAAAATCTTAGGACAATATATATTATTATGTGCTTGAAAAAAAATTTAAGTTAAACTATGATTGAAACTAATTACATATTTGGATGAAATTGAAATATTCAAAAGTTTGAGAACCAATTTAAAATGAATGTTATAATTTGAAGACATATGATACAGTTAACTCATTATTCAAATTCCAATAACAACATTTACGTATGTATGAGATTCAAAGCCCTAATATACAAATGCTCATATTTATGTACAAGTCTCTATTCGAGATATTCTCGAATCTTGATGAAGTACGAGAGATATAGTCTTGACATAATAGCTCGTGCATCTTACAGATCGAGAAAAAGAAAACTCATACTATATTCAATAGATGAAGAAATTTTATTTTAAATTCAGACGATCTAAATACATATCCGTCGTGTTCGATGCCCATATTTGTCTGGTTAGTTACAGTATTATATATATATATATATATATATATATATTCTAACTTCTTGGAACCGCCATTGAAACTTCATTTGACTCGGCCCCAAAAAAATCCATATACGAAACAGTCAAACGCGCTTCTTCATCTATATATACCAACCGACCCAGCAGCCTAAACTGAGCAACTCAAATTTACAATCGATTCACCACAGCATCGAGCTCCATCTCTGAAACTTGATTTTGATTTTTGACAATGTCGATCATTTCAAAGCTGTTAACAAGAACCGACATCGAGAAGAGCTTACTGATACCCACTGATTCATTCAGCATCTTCCCTGTCCCGTTCCAAGGTGGCCGTTTCTTTAACATCACCGCCATTAATGAGACCGGGAAAGCTTGGGATTTCCCGTGTTTTTTTCTGCAAAGCGAGGGCATCGTTTCAGTCGGTTGGTTTCAGTTTCTGAGCGGCAAAGACGTGAGGGTCGGTGATGCGGTGCTTCTTCATTGTAAATGGATGAACGACGGCGATGATTGGACGGTGAAGATTGAAGTGAAGAGGAAGATCAGATTGCTGGGCGAAGATATCTGGGCTGTACTTCACTGATTCTTCAATCCAAGTGCTTTAGAATACCGATATAACTGTTTATTGTCATTTAACAATAGATAACACTTATTTTGTTATTATTCGGATATTAAAGTGGGTAAAATTTGTCAATTTTATGTATTACATCTAGGGATAGTTATGGGTGAGGTCGAGTGTTTGATCGACTCGACTCGAATCCAATTCAAATATTATATCTCGTCATTTTATTTGACTCAAATTTAAATTTTTTAACTTAACTCGAAATTTGATCTAATTTTTTAGGTTAAAACTCTTACTCAATCCGAAAAACACATATATATAGAGAGAGGGTTTTGTTAAAATTATCCGTAAATATATGAAAAACAATTATACTACAATAGGTAGGTCGGGTAAAGTTAGATATTTTTCATAAAAAATCGACGTTATCCTTGTAACCTATTTTTATTTTTATTTTTTAGGAATAAATTTAACATGAATTTTTCAATTAATGTTTATTTAGTTATCTTGTTGATTCACCCTTAATCCTTAATTTGAACCATGAGATTGATCATCTTATATTGATTAATGCTTGCAATCACCTCACATAAGTCATGTTTGAGTTTCGATAAAACCAATTATAAATATATCATCATTGTTATAGTTATTTCTAGGTTAGTATTGACCGTGACTACATTTCATACGTTATAGTGTTTATTTGAATAATTTATTTTTTAAGTTATTTATTTAGATTTTTTTAATCTTTTTCTTATGATTCTATGCTGTTTATTTAATAGTTAATTTATTTTTATAATATTAGAAAAAATAAACGGATTAACGTGATTAATCTACCCTAATTCTTGTGGTCTTTGGTAGGTGATTTTATTATATATATTTGTATTTATCCAAAATAAAATTAACTGCGGTTGTTGTTAGTTAAAAAAATTCTAAAAATTTGATTGTAGGCAAAAAGAAAGAAAGGGTGTAAGTTTCTGTTAGGTTTTCAAGAAAATAAATCACCAGAAGACGTAAAGTATGGGAAAATACAAACATCCTTTGAGTCTTTGACCAGCCAAACACCTGATGAAAACCAGCAAATTAAGAGCTTGCCAAAGTAAACATATAGGAAATGAGAAAGTTTCTTGATTAATTCTATCATATATATATATATATATATATATATATATATATCCCTACCTTCGTGAAATCGCCATTGAAACAGTAAAATGAAAGCGTTTCTTCATCTATATATTGTTGGAAATATAGCTTACTGCAAAGTGAAATATTAGCACTAACTAGAAAAATAAATAATATGAATAAATAAAGACCAAGTAATTTTACTGTGTCGTATAGTCACTGCCTTGAAGCAATTTCGTCCGGACTAGTATAATCCCTAAAAATGGACGTTGTCCCTAAGATTAACACAGTCTTCCGAATTTCGTACACCCGAAATAAGGAAGTAGAACTCTAAATAGTGTTGCTCTTTTGGAGGAAGGTAAATATTTTATCTGGAGTAAATACTACCAGAATAAAAAAATATCAAATGTCATCGAAAAGGAAAAACTTTACTATGCTTGTGAAGAGAGAAAAATAGAAGAAGATAGGAGAATGAAGGAGTGATTTGAAAACGAAGGAGAGGGACTCCTTTTATAGCTAAAAATTAAGGGTATTTAGGTAAAAATGTAAGGAGAAAAATCAGCAAAAAGTCTTTTAAAATCTTAACTCCATTATCTCAACAGTTAAATTTGAATTTTAAATTTTAAAATTTTAAATTTAAAATTCAAATAAAATTAATTTCTTTGCATTATTATATATATATAACCAACAATCCCCCACTAATACAAAGAAATAAAGATCCATAAAAGAATTAAAACAAAAGAGCAACGACGAAACTAGTCGCTTAAGCACTAGTATTTGTTAGATTTGAACTAGTACATAGTGAAATGAGTAATTCTTCTCTTTAACAAGTGAACAAATCTTGAACTTGTTAAAATTAGGGTTAACTCATAACACACGACTAATCTCAGATCTATTTGAGTTACGTGATAGATCAAAATTTTGTCAAATAATACCTCGAGATGCTCATAAGTGCTCTAGAAAGACAACCCAAAGTCTTTTATTGAAGGTGGTTAATCCTTCACACTTACATAGGTGATTTCATCAAGTCTATCTCAATATATACCACCCGAATTAGGGCTATAAAATCATTAAAAGCTTTTACTAAGCTCGACCTCTCGTTTATAAATTCAGTGAATTCATCAAGTTCGTCTCATTAGGACCACCTACAAACTTGGGCTATGAATTTATTAAGAGTATAAAACACAATCTCTCAAGTGTACACAATACGTCATAGGGATAGGTAGGAGTGTACGATATGAATTACTCATCCAATGAGCTTAAAGTCCCATCCTACTCGACGAATCAAGAACCATTTTCCTATATAACCTTTTCGTTAAGAGATCAACAATGTTCATTTCTAATTTCACGTACTCTACAGCGAGTACTTTATTTTTTATAAGATATCTCACAAATTCGTGTCTTATCCTGATGTGTCTCTTCTTACCATTGTATGATTGATTATTGGCAACGCAAATTGCGGCTTTTGAGTCACATAATAATGACACTGGAGGTGTAGGTCTCCCCCATAAAGGAATCTCTGCAAGCAGATTCCTAAGCCACTCTGCCTTTTGCCCAGCTAAATCAAGAGCAATGAATTTTGATTCCATGGTGGAGCGAGCAGTACACGTCTGTTTTGCAGATTTCCAAAAAATAGTCGCTTCACCTAAAGTAAAAATATACCCACTAGTAGAATTTACTTCATCATTGTCAGTTACCCAATTTGCATCACAATATCTTTCAAGGACTACAGGGTATCCAACAAATTTAAGTTCCCAATTTATTATACCTTTAAGGTATTTAAGTAAACGATTAAGAGCATTCTAATGCTCACCACTAGGACTGTGAGCATATCTACTTAATCTACTTACAACATAGACAATATCAGGTCGAGTATAGTTTATTAAGAACATTAGGCTTCCAATCATCTTTGTATATTCAGATTGTGAGACACTATTCCATTTATTCCTTTTTAGTTGCATGTTATGATCATAGGGGTAGTCACAGGGATTACATCAAAATTGTTAAACTTTTTCAAAACTTTCTCTATGTAATGAGACTGGTTTAACGAGTATCCCTTATCTAATTTAGTTACTTTTACCTCTAAAATTACATCAACTTCTCCTAAATCAGTCATTTCAAATTTAGTGGATAAAAAATCTTTAGTCTCTTTAATGGCTTTTATGTGTGTACTAAAAATCAATAAGTCATGTACATACAGACTTATGATAACACAATCAAATCCAAACATAACTGAGAATAGTTTTATAAAATTCCTCATACCATTGTTTTGGAGCTTGTTTTAGACCATATAAAGATTTTTTGAGTATGCAAACTTTATTTTCTTTCCCAGGTGCCACGAATCTTGAAGGTTGTTCCATGTAAATCTCCTAATCCAAATCACCATTCAAAATTATTGTCTTCAATTCCATATGATGTATCAACAAGTTATGAATGGAAGCTAAAGCAAATAAAACATGAATAGTGAAGATTCTAGTAGCAGGTGAATATGTATAAAAAAAGTCAATCCCAAACTTTTGGGAAAAACCTTTTACAACTAGTCTTGCCTTATACCTTTGTATAGATCCATCCAGTCTAAACTTCTTTCTAAAGACCCATTTATTACTGATAGGTTTACAACCTTTAGGCAAGTCTACTTACTCCCAAGTATGATTACATAAATTGGATTCTAATTCATCTTTAATAGTATCTCTCCAAAAACTAGCATCAATAGAACTAATAGATTCATCATATGTTTTGGATCTTCATCTATTAAAAATGCATTAGTTATATATCACTAATTGAGTCTAAATCATCAATATCAATTGTGAAAGAAGTAAGGAAGTCAGGTCCGAAACTAGTTGCTACATTTTGTCTTTTACTTCTCCTAGGTTCATCATCATTTTGATCATCTCTATAAGTTTTCCTAGAATAAGAAACAATCTCATCTAATTTCATGTCATGATTACTGTATTTTTTAAGAGGGAAAACATTTTCAAAGAATACTACATCTTTAGATTCACATATCGAATAATCATGCAAGAGCATAAATCTATAAGCAACACTATTTAAAGCATAACCAATAAACACAACATCAACAATTTTAGATCCAATAGTGTTCTTTTTAAAAGCAGACAATCCTACTTTTGCTAGGCACCCCCACACTTTTAGATAATTTAAATTAGGATCATAACCTTTCTATAATTCATATGGGGTACAATATAACTTTTTATGAGACACTCTATTAAGGATATGATTAGAAGAAACTACGACCTCCCTCCACATATTATCAGACAAAATAGAGCTAAGAAAAAGAACATTCATCATATCTTTTAAAGTTCTATTCTTTCTTTCAACTATGCCATTTTGTTATGGAGTGTAAGAGGCAGAAGTTCATGAATAATGCCTTATTTCTCATAAATTTCTTTAAGAAGATTAACCATATATTCTCCTCCCCTGTTAGATCTAATTTTTTTATTCTTTTATCAAGTTGGTTTTCTACTTCTGCTTTATACACTAAAAAGAATTTTTCTGCTTCATCTTTGAACCTCAAGAGATAAACTTTAGAAAATCTTGAGTACTCATCAACAAAAGTGATATAATATCTTTTTCCACCTTTACTTTCTATATTTTTAAAGTATGCTAAATATGTATGAACTAACTCTAAAAGTTTAGTTTGTCTAGAAGTAATAGATTTGAAAGAAGGTCTAGCATGCTTTGCTTTAACACATATTTCACATTTATTAAAGTCGATTTCATCTAAATTAGGAAACATGGTCATTTGTTTTAACCTTTTTAAAGAGTAAAGGTCCACATGACCTAATCTAGCATGCCATATATCAAGTCTCAACAGTATAGGCAGAAGTAGATGTCTTATTCATAACATTAGCCATAGTTTTAATAACAAAGAGCCCCCATGTAAATACCCTTTCCCCATATAATCATTATTACGAGATAATTTAAGCTTATCCGATTCAAATACTAACTTAATTCCTGCCTTATTCAAGAGTCCACCACTAATAAGATTTCTAGTACGGGAACATACCAATATTATGCAGAGCTAGAGCTTTTCCAAAAGTAAGTTTAAGTAAGATTTTTCCTTTACCAAATATTTCTGAATTGTTGGAGTTTCCCATGTAGACTTGTTCACCTTTTTCTACATCTTCGAACTCAGTGAACATTTCTCTATTAGCACAAAAGTGTTTGGAAGCATCAATGTCCACTACCCACTCAGTATGGAGAACCACCAAATTGACCTTAAAGACTATAGCAACAATCATCTCGTTGGATTCTCGATCAAGTTTGTGAAAGCCATGTTTTACAGTAAGTAAAAATTGCTTTTAATTTTTTGGAAATATAACTTACTGCAAAATGAAAGATTAACACTGATTGGAAAAATAAATAAGATAAATAAATAAAGACTAAGTAATTTTAATGTGCCATGTAGTCACTGCCTTAAAAGCTATTTTGCATGTTCTGAATTTCGTACACCCAAAATAAGGAAGTGGAACTTTGAATAGTGTTGCTATTTTGGAGGAAAGGAAAGTATTTTATCTGGACTGAATACTACAAGAATAAAAAATATCAATGTTTACCAAAAAGGAAAAACTTCACTATACTTGTGAAGAGAGAAATATGGAAGAAGAGATGAGAATGAAGAATGAGTGATTTGAAAATGAAGGAGATGACCTCATTTTATAACTAAAAATTAAGGGTATTTAAGTAAAAATATAAGGAGAAAAATCAGCAAAAAACTTTTAAAATCTCAACTCCATTATCTCAACCATTAAATTTGAAATTTAAAATTTAAAATTCAAATAAAATTAATTGGTTTGCATTATTATATATATAACCAACATATATATATCACTCGATAATGTAGATCATTTGAAAGCTGTTAACGAAAACCGATATAGATAAGAGCTTACTGATCCCCATCAGTTCATTCAATGTCTTCCCAGTCCCGTTTGAAAGCTGTCGATTTTTTAACCTCGCCGACATTGATGAGACTGGAATAGCTTGTTCCCTTGGTTTTTTCCTATAAAGTGAGGGCATTGTTTCCGTTGGTTGGCTTCCTTTCCTGAGCGGCAAAGATGTGAGAGCCAGTGTTACGATGTTTCTTCATCGTAAAACCATGGATGGCGGCGATGATTCAACGGTGAAAATTGAAGTGAAGAGGAAAATTAGATTGTTGGATGACCAGATACCTGAGCTATTCTTCACTAAGTAATAATCGAAATTTGGGTGGGAATTTGTATTTAATTTATTTTGTTAGTGATGTTTGTTATTAAACAATTATATAATTATTTACCCTTAAATTAAAAATGGGTTTGATGGTAAAAAGTTATCCATAAAAATAAAAAAATAATTAAGTTCGTATTTTAATTATCATAACTAGAAATTTAATTAATCGAGTCTCTTAACAGAATTATTAGGATACTGCTTTTTTTTTAAAATAACTCATATAGAGTATTGAAGAAATTATTTTTTAACTACAATAGAATAAATGTTAAGAAAAAGGATATTTAATGGAAGAGTACTTTATATATTTCATATATCAATAATGTTTACAAAACTAAAGTATTTATATACAATTATTCTAATTGCTTTAGATCTAACTAAAAGGCTAACAACTTAATAACAAATAAACTAACTAAATAACAAGCAGATAACACTCGCTCTCAAGTTAGTAGTTAAAGATGTTGATTAACCCCAACTTGGAAATCAAATAACTATATTGTTAAACTCCTAAAGCCTTAGTCAATATGTTTGTCTGCCACTTTGTTGTTCTCACATGTTCTACTTCAATTAACCTTTTTTGGATTTTTTAGGAGCAAAGTGACAATCAATTACAATGTGCTTTGTTATTTCATGAAAAACTGGATTTGCTACTATTTGAAGATTAGCCTTTTTGTCACACATCATCTTTTTTAGTTCATTTCTTTTAAAACCAAGTTCATTTAACAGACATGTCAATCAAACTATTTCTGCAACAATTACTGCCATGCTGCGATATTCAACCTCAGTTAAAAATCTTGCTATTGTGTTTTATTTTTTAGACCTCCAAGACAACAAAGAGTCCTTTAGCTAAACAAAAACCAATCATCGATCTCCTGGTCATCGGGAAAGTTGCCCAATATGAATTACAATATCCTTGGAGTTGGCATTGATTTGTTTCACTCAACAAAACTCCTTGACCTAGATTACCTTTAACATACCTTACCACCCTTAAAGCTACTTTAAGGTGTGTTTTCTTTGGTTGCTGCATGAATTGGCTTAGAAGTTGAACCGAATAAGCAATGTCATGTATAGTATTAGTAAGGTAAATTAATCTCCCAATCAACCTTTGATAACTTGTCTTATCCTCTAGCAACTCATCTTCTGAATCATCAATAAAATCTGCTAAAGTCAGTCTTCTATTATGCTATAAAGGTGTTGGAGCATGCTTAGCTCTCCCTAGCCCTATTTCTTTAATTAACTCCAAAGAATACTTTCTTTGGTTCATCAATATCCCTTTATCTGACCATAATATCTCCAAACCAAGAAAGTACCTTAACTCACCATGATATTTCATTTTGAAATTTCTGTTCAAAATCCCTTTAAGCTCATCAATCAAGCAACTATAATTCCCTGTAATTAGTAGATCATATACATATAGGAGTATCATGACAACTTTACTCCCTTGTGTTTTAGTGAACAATGAATAATTAAATTTGCTTTGAGAGTACCCTGCTAGCAACAATACTTCTGTCAGTTTCATGTTCCACTGCCTTGATGCCCGCTTTAATCCATACAAGGATTTTTGCAGTCTACATACCCTAGTCTCCCATTGACTACAAAATCCCTCTAGCAAAGTCATATATACCTCCACAACTAGATCACCTTGGAGGAATGTATTGTAGACATCCATTTGAAAAAGAGGCCATTGATGAATGAATACAAGAGCAAGAATGTTCCTGACATTGACCAACTTTGCTATAGGAAAGAATGTCTCAACATAGTCAACCCCTTACTTTTGAGTGTACCATTTGACAACAATACTAGCTTTGAACCTTTCAAATTCACCATTTGCTTTGTATTTATTTCGATACGATCACTTACTCCCAATTGGAACTTTACCAGAAGGCAGAGGAACCACTAACCAAGTACTATTTGATTCCAAGGCTGAAATCTCTTCATTCATGGCTTGAATCCAGGCAGGGTTTTGAATGATTTTTTTATAAGTCTTATGCTCAACCAAATGGGAGATAAAAGAAATATAAAGTTGAGATTTAATAGGCAAAAGTGAATAAGAAAGAAAATTTGAGATATGATAAGTACCTGGAAGAGATGAAGATTGATATGACTGCACATAATAATGTAACCAAACTGACTATTTCTCGACCCTAGTAGATTGCCTAGGAACAATATGATTATTTTTTGGTAAAAAAACATCAGAAATAATAGGCTGATCTGAACTAAAAATTTGTTCAGGAGAAACAATTTGAATTTGGTCATCAGGAGCATTTGTGGAAGCTTGAGGTGATGCAAACTGTTATGAGGAAACATGAAGTAAAGAAGAAGATGGATCAAGAGAAGAAACTGGCTGAGGGTTGTGAAAAGGCAAAACCAAAAAATCTGGGTCTGAAATATTTTGAGCAGGGAAAAAGGGTGAAGATGAAGAAACAAGAAAATAAAAAGAGAAAATGTCTTCATGAAACTTGATATCCATGTTAATGAAGAAAGTTTTTTTTTATCTATATTGAATAACAAGTATCATTTTTGGGTTGTTGAATATCCCATGAAGATAAAGGGTACGACTTTAGAAGAAAATTTGTCTTTATAATTTGGTTTAGTGTCATAACATAAACAACCAAAAACTCTATTGAGAAAGGTTGGATGGTTTACCATAAAGGAGTTCAAAAGGACTCTTTGCTCCTAAAGAGGAAGAAATACTTCAACTCATTAAATATCCACAGGAACATCGATTTTTATCTTTGCTACCTATTTTATTTTCATTTTTTTATTCATTAGTTATGAAATAACTAAACTACCCATTATAAACACAATTTTCAATTATAATTTTCTGTCAAAGAACAACTCATTAGAACAATTTTAAAATTATTATATAAACTTTAAAATTTTATTTGTTAATTTTTATAATTTTATAGAATGATTTTTAACCATAATTTGGTGGTTCCCCATGTAGTTTACCCTATTATTAATAATAATAAAATATTTTATTCAATGAAAATGCAAGGAACATTCCTTGTTGATCAAAACAACAGAAAACAACAACACATACCATACTAGACATTAAATTGTGTTTCCATGGTAGTTTATTTTTGCATCGATCAAGACAATATCTTCATAGTTACAATTTCAGAAATTACAATCAGAAGTCATGTTCGTCCCAAAAGTTGGGCATGCCCTGAGCTACATTTTAAAATAATGCCCTAAAATATTTTATAATAAGGATTGATTTGTCAAATTTAAAATTATGAGGGATCTATGAGGTCTTTTTACCAAAAATCAAAATGGAAAACAATTAAAGATATTGTCAAAATCTTAGTTTCCAACTTTTTCTCTGCTACTTTCCCGAGAACCAAACGAAAAGTTTGTTTTTCCTTCGAACGAAAAGTCGTTAGGACACAAAGGTTATACATGGACGAGACTGAATGGCATTCATGTGTGGGCTCCTAAATTTTGGGGCCCTATGACGTGTCACAGGCCACACATATAAATGGACGAGCCTGCCAGAAGCATTAAGTAAATCCATTTGTCACAGATAAACCCTGCATTTTCATTTAATATCAAGGATTTTGGAGACTTTAGGGAATTCGAGTGATGGTCGGTTAAGGGTGGTCAACGATAGCGATAATGACTTAGATGATCGACGGTGACAACAGTCGACGTAGGTAAAGGGACATGGAATTAGGATTTTTAAAATTTTGGTTTTTTTTTAATTTAAAAAAAATTAGAGGTTTTAGAAAAAAATACAATTTTAATTTTTTTAATTTAAATAAAAAATTAAAATTTTATAAATGTGACACATGTCACTCAATTGAAAAGAGATATATTTTGAACATTTTTTATATTAAGTTTATTTTTTATATATCTAATTTAAATGAGTGAATCAATGAATTATATATTAATGATAATAAAAAATATTTTATTTTATTAATTAATAAAAATAAAATATTTAATATTTAATATTATAAAATGAAATTGAGTCAATTTCTTTTTTCGCTAAAAATTCAATTTTATATTTTCGTGTTATTTTTAGGGTAAATTACACGTTCACTCACTGAACTTTATAGATTGAATTTTTTCAATTCGCTCACTAAATTTTATAGATTGAGTTTTTTTAGTCACTCCGTCGTTAATCTAGTAACAACGTTAATGACATGGCAAATTTTAAAAGATTTTTTAATAAGAAAAATGGTATATCTTTAAAAACCCTTAAATTTTCCACCTTATAACTTTCATTCTATACATTTTCTTCCCCAAAGAAGCTGTAACCAGGCTCGCAAAACACACAGCTCTAGCACCATCAACCCATCATTTTTTCTTTTCAAATTCAGCCTCACATGGTATGTTCTTTCTCTCCCTCCTTCAATCTGACTGGGGTTTAAACTCGAATGAGGATTCAAGCTTAGGTTTGGAATCAACGATGAGGAAGATAAGGTTGTGTTGCCAACCATTACCATCTTTTTTTTCTTTTGCCCAATGAACCCTTATCTAACAGACATCGTTTAAACATCCATTGTCACCCTTCAATCAACATGGACAACTATCACAACTTAACCCTCCATCAACATGCACCATTTCCTCTCATTCCCAACATTGTACAAACACTTGGAAGCCACACACTACCAATGCACCCCTGAAGCTTAAAAAATGGGAAAAAAGAAAGAAAACTTAACACAAAGCTTTAAACCCAAACACCTAAAACCAGATAGAACAAGTGTGAAACACCCAACAAAAAAACCTCATCCTTAAAATCGAATACCTCCTTAACGTACCCATTCAAAACACTCAATAAATTATACAAACAAACATAATTTACCATAAAATATCAAGACCTATTGAACACCCAAAGATTAAACCCCCAAAAAATTGATTTTAAATTCGAGAGAGTATCGGAGGTAGAGGAAAACAAAATCAAAGTAGTAGTGAAAAAAAATAAACAGAAATAAAATAGAGGTCTCATTCTCTAACATCTACATTTGAGTCAGAGGTGGTGCAAATTGTTTAACTTTGTTCTAAGTCGACGATGGTGCAAACTATTTAGCATTGTTTTGAGCGACCCTTGGTACAACTTGTTTAGCTTTTCCCAAAACAATGTTGAGGATTCAAGAGTTGAACCGGTCAGACTATTGGTAACAGCCGAATGGGTGTTGGAGAAGGGGAACAAATGGATGAAGAAGATGAGCGATAAATGAGCAGTGAAGAATGAAAATAATATTAATAAAATATTAATTTAATTTAAAAATTAATAAAATTTCCATGTCATCTTAAAGTTATGGAAAAATTGATGGAGTGATAAAAAATTCAATGTATAAGTGATGAATGAAAATAATATAAATTAAATATTAATTTAATTTAAAAATTAATAAAATTTCCATGTCATCTTAAAGTTATGGAAAAATTGATGGAGTGATAAAAAAATTCAATGTATAAAGTTCAGTGACTAACATGAAAAAATTAAAAGTATGGTGAGTGAAATAGGAGAGAGTAAAGTTTAGTGAGTAAACGTGTAATTTACTCTTTTTTAAAAATGCAAGTTGTAACGGTTCAAAAGTTTTCTTGCAAGAAAGAATCAAAGAACTGAAATGTAAAAAAACTGAACTTCCGAAAATATCCAAGTGTACCTTTCTTTCTTCTTATTAACGGTACAAAAAGCACCGCCTACAATTAGAATCCCTCCAAAACATGAAAAGGAAATCTTCACAATTTACCTATAAATTCCATAGCCATGGCTTTCAATACCCCTTCACCCATCGTTGTAGTCTCTTTCTATCTTTCTCTTTTCTTTTCAATTGGTTTCTTTCCTTTATCTTCAATTTTGATTTCTTTATGGCTTCTTGATTACTCTTTGAATACCTTACGTCAATACAAGTTCCCAAAATGTTGTTCTTGTTTCTTGAGGGCACGGGCTTCACTGGAAGAAGTGTTTGATTTTGTTGCAATTGTTGTGGTTTTACATCTCAATATGTTAGTTGTATCTTCTCTTTTCTTTTCAATTGGTTTCTTTCCTTTATCTTCAATTTTGATTTCTTTATGGTTTCTTGATTACTCTTTGAATACCTTACGTCAATGCAAGTTCCCAAAATATTGTTCTTGTTTCTTGAGGGCATGGGCTTCACTGGAAGAATTGTTTGATTTTGTTGCAATTGTTGTGGTTTTACGTCTCAATATGTTAGTTGTATCTCAAACCGGGACTGCAAATACAGTGGAAAATCAACCAGTGGAGGTTCCTCCTTCATCAAGATTCACTTGGAAGATTGATAACTTCTCTAGGTTACACGCAAAGAAGCATTGTTCAGATGATTTTACCGTTGATGGTTTTAAATGGTACATTGCTCATTCCCTTGTTGATAGTACTTACCCTTTTCCCCCATTCATTTTCTGTTTTGGCGATAGTAATTGGGCATTCATACTCTTGGTTTTGACTATCATAAAGGTTGTTGCTTGAGGCATTAATTTAGATAATGGTTTTAGCATTGAGTGTACTTCTTATAGCTATATGGCCGTTCTAGGTTGCGCGAGATGGTGATCTTGCAGACGACTTTCAATGTGTTTAAGGTTCAAAAAAAGAGAAAAATATTTGTTTTCCTTTATGTTAATTGATGCTTATGGTTATATATATATGCCTTTTTGGAAAATTGGTTTCTTCATCATAATGGTACTCTTCTTTTCCTGTTTTCCTCTTGGTTATTACCTTTTTAATGATGTTTCATATTTCAAGTTGAATTTTATCTTCCTTTTCTTTTTTTATATGATACATTGTGGTTCTGTTTGGCTCTCCATGTTATGATTTTGCGCCCGATTTACTATGTTTCAATGTGCAGGAAGAGGTTGCTAGAGAATTTGGAGTACCAGTGCAATTCCAGCGACTCTGGTTGTTGGCCAAGCGTCAAAACCATACCTAACCGTCCGAACCGAGCATTGGCACTTTTGGAGCACAATCTGTAATATTTCTCACTATTAATTATTATACCATGGTTCAAAAGTCTTGTTTGAGGAGTAGTTGTTTCTAGATGTTGCTTCAGCCCTTGTTATGCATAGTTTTGGATTAAACTGTCTGTTTTGAAAAATGCAGAATAAGAAAATATGCTCTTTTTAAGTTCAAAAGGATCTAACTCCTTGCCTAATTGTCTCTTCCTCACTGTAGGTTGGAACCTTGAGGGAGGTATCTAATAATCTTCCCCAATGCAGTACTAAAGTTTTTCCTGGAAGTTGAGCTTGGACTGGTAATCTGGTATAGGTTTTTATAAGCAACATGTTTCTTCTTTGATGCTTGAACTCGCTGTCCAATGATGTTTTCATTCATGATATTCATTCTCACACCCAAAACTAAAATTAATAGATCCGAACAGACAGGCCTAATTTGGTTCTAAAAAGTTTCAAGTGTAAAAAGTTCTATTGTTTTAGTAGGAAGAAATAGAAGTTAGGGATAGACCTTGAGGAGTTAAGCTTCACAATTATACAGATTAATCTTCACAATTATACAGACAGTGTATGAGGTGAGGTTTGAAACTGAATAAATTAAATTTACTGAGAGTTATCTCAATTGACTTTAATAATTAATAATCCTCAATGAAACATTATTCTTACTAGAATCTTCTCCAATATGTCTATGCGGTATTTTAATAATCATAAGAACTATTTAGCCAAGAGGATTCTTTTAGGATTTTTGGTATTCCTTTCATCTGATCCATCATCACCTCTCCTTAGGGCTGATGGCCAGCTGGTAAAGTTCCCTTTCCACTGCTGTTTTGACTAGAGTAATACTATCTTTAGATTTTGTCTCAAGGTTTTTAAATCAGTTGCTAAACTTCTTGGATTCTTGCCTGAGGTTATTGGTCGTCAATGGATAGTATTACATTGGTTTGGAAGTTACAAACGTTCAGTCATATATGCTCCAATGATCTCTTTTGCTTCACAAGCTAAAGTAATATTACCACTTATTTTCACCTTTTCATGGTAGGTTTTGCACTTTCAGTCTTGGGTAAAACCCAAGGAAGATGATTTCTGTCTGGAGAAGTAAGTTCAAATTTCCAGTTGAAGTCACTTTTATTTTTGAAGTATCTTTAGTTTCTTACTGGTAAATGGAAAATTCACTGTGTTGTAATTTGTGCTATTTTTATATGTCTGTGAAGTTACTTTATATCCCTTACCTTTTTAACTGTTTAGGTCAAAGTTTTCTACTTACGATGGTGTTGTTGATAGAGTAGCTCAGCAATTTTGTTTGGATGATCCATAAAAAATCAGACTAACTTCGCATAATTGTTACTCTCAGCAAACTAAACTTCTGCCTATTGCGTATCGTGTAGTGGATCATTTGTCTGACATGTCATGCTCATTGAGAAAAGCCTTAAGGATGAAAAGGCCAAAAGCTAATCAACCAGTTGAATTTATTCTTTGACAGACTTCTAATACTTTGTACTATGAAGTATTAGACATTCCTCTCCCAGAATTACAAGGTTTGAAAACATTGAAGGTAGCATTTCATCATATTTAAGAGTTTTAGTGAATGAATTTTTTTTTGTTTTAATGCAATAAAATTATGTCCCATTTGATGCCAGGTTTGTTAACCAAACTATTAGGCTTCCGAAACAGAGCACTGTTGGCGATGTGATAAACGATCTTAAGACAAAAGTGGATTTTCTTTTATTTTACTGATTAAATGATCATGTTGAAAGTTCTTAATGGAGTAAAATATGTGAATCATCGTGTTGAAACAGGAGGAGTTGTCTCATCCTGATGCAGAGCTGAGGTTGCTTGAAATTCTCAATCACACGATCTACAAGGTGTGTTAATATTATCTTTTCATGGTTACTTTCACTGATCTCTGTGTTTGATGAAAATATGAAATGAGAAAAAGGCACATTTTTATATGTTTGTTTGATTTAAGTTCCAACATTGCTTGTTGGAAAGACAGTTTCCTGGTATAATTTTTTTTATCTGCATATTGTTGTATGTCTCATGTTTTTCACTCTTTCTGATCTCTTAATTGGGGTTTCATGGTTACTTTTCATTTTTCATGTTTTTTTTTATTTCATAGTGTTGTATGTTTCTATCATGTTTCTACAGATTTTCCCACCTAGTGAGAAGATTGAGAATATAAATGAGAAAAATATGAAATGACAAAAAGGCACATTTTTATACGTTTCTTTGATTTAAGTTCCAACATTGCTTGTTGGAAAGACAGTTTCCTGGTATATTTTTTTTATCTGCATATTGTTGTATGTCTCATGTTTTTCACTCTTTCTGATCTCCTAATTGGGGTTTCCTGGTTACTTTTCATTTTTCATAGTGTTGTATGTTTCTATCATGTTTCTACAGATTTTCCCACCTAGTGAGAAGATTGAGAATATAAATGACGAATACTGGGCATTGCGGCCAAAAGAGGTCACTTTATATTTGCACGTGCAAGTGTTAGATAGTGTACAAAATTATACCCGCAAAGAATGGCAACAATAGAAAGAACAGAATAAAATTCCGAAAATTCCCAGCCATGCCTTTGATTCTTTGTCTCGACCACCTCCTGGTGATCCCTCTCTAATAGCTTTTCCACACAGTAGTATAAAATTCACCCAATACAATTAGAACCCTCAAAAAAGAAAAAAGAAATCGTCCTTATTATTTTTTAAACTTCCCGATTTACCTCTCAAATCCATAGCCATGACTGTGATGACCCCTGCACCCATGGATATTCTCTTTCTTTTCCTTTTTGATTAATTGATGCCTTTGGGTTTTCTTCAGTTTTTTTACTTTTATCTTCAATTTTGATTTCTTTATGGATTTTGTTACTGATTTAGTTATTTTTGAAAATTTATAGATTGCTCTTTTATTTAAGCTTCAAGAAGATGAATAAATAACTATTTTGAGAAATTTACTTCTTTGAATAACCTATACGTTAGTGCAAGTTCCCAAAATATTGATCTTGTGAGCATCTCTGGAAAAAGGGTTTGAATTTGTTGCGATTGTTGTGATTTTTCGTTGTATCTCAAACCAAGACTGTAAATACTGTGAAAAATCAACCAGCGGAGGATGTTTCTCCATCAAGATTCACATGTAAGATCACCTGCAGAGCAGATTGGCAAAGATATATAATTTGTTATTGTCATTAATGATAATGTCAGGAATTTTCATATTCAGAAGTTGACGATTTTCAATGTGCTTAAGGTGCGGTAAAAGCGACAAATTTTTTTATTTTCCTTTGTGTTAATTGATACATATGGATATTTTCCTCTTGATTACTACCTTTTGTTGGGAAGAGGTTGCTAGAGTTTAGTATACCGGTGCATTTCAGCGATTCTGGTTGCGGGCCAAGCTTCCAAACCTTACTTACCGTCCATCTTTGAAAAATGCAGAATAAGGTAAATGTGCTCCTTTTTAACACGGATTCAATTCCGTGCATAATTGTCTCTTCCTCACTGTAGATTGGAGCCTTGAATGAGGTATCAAATAAGGTTCACAATGCAGACATAAAGTTGTTCCTGGAAGTTGAGCTTTTTATAAGCAACATGTTTCTTCTTTGATGCTTGAACTCTCTGACAAATAATATTTTCATTCAGGATCTATCATCCTCACCCCCAAAACTAAAATTAATAGATCCAAGCATAGAGGCCTAATTTGGGTTTAAAAGGTAAAAGCTTTCCAGTCCAAAAAGTTCTGTTGCTAGAGTAGGAAGAAATGGATGTTAGGGATAGTCCTTGAGGAGTTAAGCTTCACAATTATATATGATAGAATGCTTATATGCCCTTGACAGTGCAAGTTAGTGAGGTTTGAAATTGGCTGTAGTTTACTAGATTTTTTAGGCAATTTCTGGTTATGAATCTTGCCAAAGCCAGGTCTTTTGTTTCATTATGCTGCCCCTTCCACCTTGATAAATGCTTGGGGTCTTCTTTAATTTGCATCCTGATGTTAAACATATTTTTTCAGAATATGCGACCGATAGTTCCACCGTATAAGACAAAGGAAGATATTTTACTTCTTGAAGCACTATGATATTAATAAAGAAAAGCTTCGGTAGGTTGTCTCATGTTGTCTATTTCCCTTGTCTTTTTAGATAATTACGTGAAATCTTATTAGGGTTATCTTTCTGATCTATTAGCTATATTGGAGGGCTGTTGTGAAAAGTGCAAGAAAGCTAATAGATATTTTGTCCAAATTAAACAAAATGGCAGGGTATGGTTCTGATGAAGAGAACAATCTTTATGAGGTTAGCTTCTAGCAATATCTTTCTCAATGGAGCAATTCCAGTTCTCAGTCATTTTTCTCTAAGCCAATAGAAATTTTGTCCAAATTAAACAAAATGGCAGGGTATGCTCCTGATGAAGATAACAATCTTAATGAGATTAGCTTCTAGCAATATCTTTCTCAATAGAGCAATACCAGTTCTCAGTCATTTTTCTCTTTTTTCCCTTTTCTGTTTCAGATATTTTTACTGGTTATATTGACAATTTAAGCTAATCTATAAGTTGTACCTTGTTTTAAAATAGTTTTGTGGGTTTGACTGTGAAATGGTATTTTTTGCCATTTAATTAATTTTTCTAACCTTTAATCTACTTTTGACATTTTTATGAGGCATAATGTTTTGGTTCTACTTTAATTTCCAGGAAATTAAGTTTGAGCCCAGTGTTATGTGTAAACCAATTGACAAGAAAACCACATTCCAAGCTAGCCAGGTATACATTACATTTCAATTTGTAGCTGTTTGTTTTGGTTGTTTTAAAGTGTTCTATTCATATATCATTTTCACGGCAGCTTGTGGATGGTGATATAATTTACTTTTAAAAATAATTTCCTGTCAAAAATACTAATCAATATTGCTATCCAGATGTTCCTTCATTTCAGGAATATGTTCATAAAAGAAATTACATCTTTTTCATTTTAATGCCTTTATTAGCCTCTTTTTTGATCTTCATTCCATCCGAAATTACATGCTTTTACCTTTATTGGCCTAAGTTTCCTTGCCAAATACATGTTGCTCATCTACTAAAGATACTGATTTTAGCTAGCTTTTACATGCTTTTTTGCTTGTTAGCATGTTTACAAGGATATATTGCTACTCAGTCACTTTGTCATTTTTAGTGCTTCTGATTTAATTATCACAGCAATTGAGTGTACCGTGATTTGGTTCTGTAGATGGATACATAGCATTCTTTCATTATTAAATTTTATTTTTTTGATTATTAACGTTATTTGAAACTAATGAAACATCCTTTATTAGCCTCTTTATTGATCTTCATTCCATCCGAAATTACATGCTTTTACCTTTATTGGCCTAAGTTTCCTTGCCAAATATATGTTGCTCATCTACTAAAGATACTGATTTTAGCTAGCTTTTACATGCTTTTTTGCTTGTTAGCATGTTTACAGGGATATATTGCTACTGTCAGTCACTTTGTCATTTTTAGTGCTTCTGATTTAATTATCACAGCAATTGAGTGTACCGTGATTTGGTTCTGTAGATGGATACATAGCATTCTTTCATTATTAAATTTTATTTTTTGATTATTAACGTTATTCGAAACCAATGAAACATCCTTTTCTCTTCTTTTTTTCTTTAATAAAAGTAAGGATAAAATATTCATATCAACACCTCTACACCAGGTCTTCTTAATCTGTTGGACGCAATCTCAATTGAATTTAATAATTAATAATCCTCAATGAAACATTATTCTTACTAGAATCTTCTCCAATATGTCTATGTAGCATTTTAATAATCATACGAACTATTTAGCCAAGAGGATTCTTTTAGGATTTTTGGTATTCCTTTCATCTGATCCATCATCACCTCTCCTTAGGGCTGATGGCCAGCTGGTAAAGTTCCCTTTCCACTGTTATTTTGACTAGAGTAATACTATCTTTAGATTTTGTCTCATGGTTTTTAAATCAGTTGCTAAACTTCTTGGATTTTTGCCTGAGGTTATTGGTCGTCAATGGATAGTTTTACATTGGTTTGGAAGTTACAAACGTTCAGTTATATATGCTCCAATAATCTCTTTTGCTTCACAAGCTAAAGCAATATTACCACTTATTTTCCCCTTTTCATGGTAGGTTTTGCAATTTCACAAGGAAGATGATTTCTGTCTGGAGATGTAAGTTCAAATTTCCAGTTGAAGTCACTTTTATTTTTGAAGTATCTTTAGTTTCTAACTGGTAAATGGAAAATTCATTGTGTTGTAATTTGTGCTATTTTTATATGTCTGTGAAGATTACTTTATATCCCTTACCTTTTTAACTGTTTAGGCCAAAGTTTTCTACTTACGATGGTGTTGTTGAAAGAGTAGCTCAACAACTTTGTTTGGATAATCCACAAAATAATCAGGCTTACTTCGCACAATTGTTACTCTCAGCAACCTAAACCTCGGCCTATTGTGTATCGTGGAGTGGATCATTTGTCTGACATGTTGTTCCACCACTATCAGGTAACCAAATGGCCTTATTATGCTCATTGAGAAGCCTCAAGGATGAAAAGGCCAAAAGCTAATCAACCAGTTGAATTTATTCTTTGACAGACTTCTAATATTTTGTACCATGAAGTATTACACATTCCTCTGCCAGAATTACAAGGTTTGAAAACATTGAAGTTAGCATTTCATCATATTTAAGAGTTTTAGTGAATGATTTTTTTTGTTTTAATGCAATAAATTATGTACCATTTGATGCCAGGTTTGTTAACCAAACTATTAGGCTTCCGAAACAGAGCACTATTGGCGATGTGATTAACGATCTTAAGACAAAAGTGGATTTTCTTTTATTTTATTGACTAAATGATCATGTTGAAAGTTCTTAATGGAGTAAAGTATGCGAATCATTATGTTGAAACAGGTGGAGTTGTCTCATCCTGATGCAGAACTGAGGTTGCTTGAAATTCTCAATCACAAGATCTACAAGGTGTGTTAATATTATCTTTTCATACTTTCACTGATCTCTGTGTTTGACGAAAATATGAAATGAGAAAAAGGCACATTTTTATACGTTTGTTGGATTTAAGTTCCAACATTGCTTGTTGGAAAGACAGTTTCCTGGTATAGTTTTTTTTATCTGCATATTGTTGTATGTCTCATGGTTACTTTTCATTTTTCATTTTTTTATTTCATAGTGTTGTATTTCTATCATTTTTCTACAGATTTTCCCACCTAGTGAGAAGATTAAGAATATAAATGACGAATATTGGGCATTGCGGCTAAAAGAAGGTCACTTTATATTTGCACATGCAAGTGTTATATAGTGTACAAAATTATACCCGCAAAGAATGGCAACAATAGAAAGAACAGAAAATAAAATTCCGAAAATTCCCAGCCTTGCCTTTGGTTCTTTGTCTCGACCACCTTCTGGTGATCCCTCTCTAATAGCTTTTCCATACAGTAGTATAAATTCACCCAATACAATTAGAACCCTCAAAAAAGAAAAAGAAGCCTTCCTTGTTATTTTTGAAACTTCCCAATTTACCTCTCAATTCCATAGCCATGACTGTGATGACCCCTGCACCCATGGATGTTCTTTTTCTTTTCGATTAATTGATGCCTTCGGGTTTTCTTTAGTTTTTTTCCCTTTTATCTTCAATTTTGATTTCTTTATGGATCTCGATACTGATTTAGTTATTTTTGAAAATTTATTGATTGCTCTTTTATTTCAGCATCAAGAAGATGAATAAATACTTGTTTCACACTCTGATTTGACTGGCAATCACCAGCCCATGGAAGGTACATTTTTCTTAGAAAATAATTATTTTGAGAAATTTACTTCTTTGGTTAGTGTAAGTTCCCAAAATATTGATCTTGTGGGCATCACTGGAAAAAGGGTTTGGATTTGTTGCGATTTTTGTGATTTTACGTCTCAATTTGTTAGTTGTATCTCAAACCAAGACTGCAAATACTGTGAAAAATCAACCAGTGGAGGATGCTTCTCCATCAAGATTCACATGTAAGATCATCTACAGAGCAGATTGGCAAAGATATATAATTTGATATTGTCGTTAATGATAAAGTCAGGAATTTTCGTATTCAGAAGCTGACGATTTCCAATGTGTAGGTGCGGTAAAAGCGACAAAAAATTTATTTTCCTTTGTGTTAATTGATACTTATGGTTATTTTCCTCTTGATTACTACCTTTTGTTGGGAAGAAGTTGCTAGAGTTTGGTATACCGGTGCATTTCAGCGATTCTGGTAGTGTGCCAAGCTTCCAAACCTTACTTACCGTCCATCTTTGAAAAATGCAGAATAAGGCAAATGTGCTCTTTTTTAAGTTTCACACGGATACAATTTTGTGCCTAATTGTCTCTTCCTCACTGTAGGTTGGAGCCTTGAATGAGGTATCAAATAAGGTTCACAATGCAGACCTAAAGTTGTTCCTGGAAGTTGAGCTTTTTATAAGCAACATGTTTCTTCTTTGCTGCTTGAACTCTCTGACCAATAATATTTTCATTCAGGATCTATCATCATCACCCCCAAAACTAAAATTAATAGATCTAAACGTAGAGGTCTAATTTGGTTTTAAAAGGTAAAAGCTTTCCAGTGCAAAAAATTCTGTTGCTAGAGTTGGAAGAAATGGATGTTAGGGATAGTCCTTGTGGAGTTAAGCTTCACAATTATTTATGATAGAATCGCTTATCTTCCCTTGACAGTGCATGTTAGTGAGGTTTGAAATTGGCTGTAGTTTACTAGATTCTTTAGGCAAGTTCCGGTTATGAATCTTGCCAAAGCCGGGTTTTTTGTTTTATTATGCTGCCCCTTCCACCTTGATAAATGTTTGGGGTCTTCTTTAACTTGCATCCTGATGTTAAACATATTTTTTCAGGATTTGCGACCGATGGTTCCACCATATAAGACAAAGGAAGATATTTTACTTCTTGAAGCACAATGATATTGATAAATAAAAACTTCTGTAGGTTGTCTCATGTTGTCTATTTCCCTTGTCTTTTTGGATAATTACGTGAAATCTTATTTGAGTTATCTTTCTGATCTATTAGCTATATTGGAGGGCTGTTGTGAAAAGTGCAAGAAAGCCAATTGAAATTTTGTCCAAATTAAACAAAATGGCAGGGTATGCTTCTGATGAAGAGAACAATCTTTATGAGGTTAGCTTCTAGCAATATCTTTCTCAATAGAGCAATTCCAGTTCTCTGTCATTTTTCTCTAAGCCAATAGAAATTTTGTCCAAATTAAACAAAATGGAAGGTTATGCTCCTGATGAAGATAACAATCTTTATGAGGTTAGCTTCTAGCAATATCTTTCTCAATAGAGCAATTCCAGTTCTCTGTCATTTTTCTCTAAGCCAATAGAAATTTTGTCCAAATTAAACAAAATGGAAGGTTATGCTCCTGATGAAGATAACAATCTTTATGAGGTTAGCTTCTAGCAATATCTTTCTCAATAGTGCAATACCAGTTCTCAGTCATTTTTCTCTTTTTTCCTTTTTCTGTTTCAGATATTTTTACTGGTTATATTGATAATTTAAGCTAATGTATAAGTTGTACCTTGTTTTACAATAGTTTTGTGGGTTTGACTGTGAGATGGTATTTTTTTGCCTTCTAATTAATTTTTCTAACCCTTAATCTACTTTTGACATTTTTATGAGGCATAATACTGTGGTTATGCTTTAATTTCCAGGAAATTAAGTTTTAGCCCCGTGTTATGTGTGAACCAATTGACAATAAAATCACCTTCCAAGCTAGCCAGGTATACATTACATTTCAATTTGTAGCAGTTTGTTTTGGTTGGTTCGTTTATCATTTTCACGGTAGCTTGTGGTTGGTGATATAATTTGCTTTCAAAAGTCTCTTGGTTTTGTCGATAGTACTTCTCTTGGTTTTTTCCCTTTGATTTTCTGTTTTGTTGATAGTAGTTGATGGTTTTAAATGGTCATTAGTTCATCTTCTTGTTTAACTCTACTATACCCAAATGAATGTTACAAATGATAATTGGTATCTTGAGTTCTAAAATTGGTTGGCATGTTCTGTTATAGTTTTAACTTTTAAATGAATTACTTTTGGTAAGGGCGTGGTGCCGTGGTTGTCCAAACCAGTGTAGGTGTCATTATGGTTTTATTATAAATCGAAATGGTATCTGTATCATGCCATTTTTATTTTTCAAAAATTGGTTGGCATGTTCTGTTATAGTATTATTCATACCTTCCTGCCGGTTGGTATATAAAACAATAAAAAATGAGTAGTTTCCTTTTTTTCCTTAAAAAATCATGGATCAAGATAATCACTACCATACTAAGGGCATACTGTTTTGAACTGAATCTTTCCACTATTTTTGTAGATTAATGACCGTTATGAGTTCCCTTTGCAACTTGACCTTGACCGAGATGATGAAAAATACTTATCACCAGAGGCTGGTAGGAGTGTTCGAAATCCTTACACGCTTCACAGGTGCCTATAACAATAAACATTCATCTTGTCTTCTTTGTTTTTTCCCTTCAATGTTCCTATAATCGTTAGGTAGACAAGTTGCTGACGCACAATTTTATGGGCCACAAATATTACTTTATGTTTTTTTATACTGATACTCTCATCTTCGAGTTTGTTTACAATGTCCTCGTTCATAGTGGTGGTGTGCATGGTGTGGACATTATGCATATATCTGGCCGACTCTTTCTGATCAGTTATATGTATCATCTTCTGAAGCATCTTAGGGCGTATTTGTATGCTTGTTCATTGAGAGTCTTCAGAAAAATTTTAGCAGAAATTTCACATTTTGAAATTTTATAAATGACTAAATATGTACAAGTGGCCCTGCTGGGCAGAGCCTATGTGTAGCCAATTTTTGATGATGTTTTGAAGTCTTTCTTGGTAGACCAACAATTGTTAGATTTAGTGGTAGTAGTCAAGTATTGTAGCATAAATCACATGGAATTTTTACCAACTGCTTCACTCAAATTGATGCATAATGTTCTTCTAAGCAAAAAAAAGTGTCATATAAGAATCATCATGTTGAAACAGGTGGAGCTGTCTCATCCTGATGCAGAACTGAGGTTGCTTGAAATTCTCAATCAGAAGATCTACAAGGTGTGTTAATGTTATCTTTTCATGGTTACTTTGACTGATCTCTGTGTTACGAAAATGTGAAATGTGCGAAAGGCACATTTTTACACGTTTGTTCGATTTAAGTTCCAACATTGCTTGTTGGAAAGGCAAATTCCTAGTATAGTTTTTTTTTTATCTGCATATGCCGGTATGTCTCATGTTTTTCACTCTTTCTGACATGGTAATTGGGGTTTCCTGGTTAGTTTTCATTTTGCCTTCTATTTATTTCATAGTGCTGCATGTTTCTAAAGATTTTCCCACCTAGTTAGAAGATTGACAATATAAATGAGGAATATTGGACATTGCGGACAGAAGAGGTCACTTTATATTTGCACATGCAAGTGCTATATTGTGTACAAAATTATACCCGCAAAGAACGACACACTGGAAAGTACAAAAAATAAAATTCTGAAAATACCCATCCATTCCTTTGGTTCTTCGTCTCGACCACTTTCTGGTGATCCCTCTCTAATAACTTTTCCACACAGTAGTATAAATTTTATTTTTTGATTATTAATGTTATTTGAAACCAATTAAACATCCTTTTCTTTTCTTTTTTTAATAAAAGGAAGGATAAAACATTCATATATGTTAGGTATGGCTCATAAATATACCAGTAAAGAGGACAGGAGATGGAGCGGAGTGAGCGAAGCGAACATCAACTGTCCTTACAAAGAGAGTCTTGTAATTATGTACCAGGGTTTTCTATTATAAATAGAGATGTAACCTAGACCTAAAAAATCATTGAATAAAATTCTAGCGCCGCCTAGGCACCGAAGACGTAAGCACATTGCCGAACCTCGTAAAATTCTCGTGTTCTTTCGTTTTCTTTACCCGTTTTCGTCAACAATTGGTATCAGATGTCAGGAGCAAAATTCGAAGTCGCGAAATTCGATGGTCAGGGTAACTTCGGATTATGGCAAACGAGGGTGAAGGATCTATTGGCGCAGCAAGGGATCTTGAAGGCTTTGCGACCTACAAAGCCGGCGTCGATGGATGAGGAAGATTGGGAAGAATTGCAGCAGCGAGCGGCAGGAACCATACGATTATGCTTGGCGGACGAGGTCATGTATCACGTCATGCATCTATCGTCTCCAGACGAAATTTGGAGGAAGTTGGAAAGTCAGTTTATGTCCAAATCCTTAACGACAAAACTGTATCTGAAGCAGCGGCTGTATGGGCTGAAGATGCAGGACGATCACGATTTGGCGCAACACGTGAATGTCTTCAATCAAATCGTTTCTGATCTGGCTCGGCTTGATGTGAAAATTGAGGATGAAGACAGAGCGATGATTCTGTTGTGTTCGTTGCCTTCCTCTTACGAACACATGGTGACTACTCTTACATATGGGAAAGAGACTATCAACGTTGAGGAGATTACTGCAGCCTTGTTGGCTCACAACCAGCGGAAGCAGAATGCAGGGGAAAGCTCTCAAGCCGATAGCTTATATGTCAAGGGTAATCGAGATCGTGGACGGAAGCCAGAGAAGGCAGGGTCCGGGAAGCGGAATTCCAGATCCAAATCCAGGGATAAGAAGACGATTCACTGTTACAAGTGCAAGGAGGCGGGACATATGAAGCGAGACTGTCCGAAGTTGAAAAAGCAGATGATGAGAAGCGTGATGGCTCATCCAAGTCTGTGAACGTGGTCGAGGATGATACTTCTGATTGCAGTGAGGGTGATATGCTTTCTATTTCAACGACACAATTGACGGATGCTTGGATTCTTGATTCTGGATGTTCTGATCACATTACGCCAAATAGGGAATGGTTTTCGACATACAGGCCGGTTAATTCTGGTTCGGTTTATTTGGGTGATGATCGATGTTGCAATATTGTTGGTATTGGTGATGTCAGAATTAAGATGCACGATGGCTCCGTTCGGACGTTGAGTGGTGTTCGACATATCCAAGACTTGAAGAAGAATTTGATTTCCTTGGGCACTTTGCACAAGAATGGTTTTATCCCTAAGGCTGACGAGGATAGGGAAACCATTCGGATTGTTAAAGGAGCATTGACTGTGATGAAAGGCAAGATGACTGCAGGGAATATCTACAGATTGTTAGGGAGTACCGTTGCAGGTGGAGTTCACTCTGTTGAGTCCTGTGATGATACGACAAACTTGTGGCATATGCGCCTTGCTCATCTTAGTGAACGTGGTATGGCAGAATTACACAAAGAGAAACTTGTTGCATGGTGTCAAAAGCTGTAAGCTCGATTTTTGCAAGTATTGTGTTCTTGGTAAACAGACTAAAGTCCGTTTCAAGACTGCGAAGCACACAACTCAAGGGATTCTTGATTATGTGCATTCTGATGTGTGGGGGCCTTCCACGACATCGTCTTTGGGTGGATCTAGGTACTATGTTACTTTTATTGATGATTTTTCACGGAAAGTTTGGGTGTATTTTTTTGAAACAGAAATCTGAAGTTTTTGAGAAGTTCAAGCTGTGGAAAGCTGAGGTAGAAAACCAAACAGGACGAAAAATCAAGTGTTTGCGGTCTGACAATGGTACGGAGTACACAGATTCACAGTTCCTACAATTCTGTAAGGAGCATGGGATTCAGAGGCATTTTACAGTGCGCAAGACACCACAACAGAATGGTGTTGTGGAACGAATGAACAGGTCGTTGAATGAAAGAGCCAGATGTTTGCGGTTGAATGCGGGGCTTCCCAAACACTTCTGGGCTGAGGCTGTTAACATGGCGTGTTACCTTATCAACAGATCGCCAATGGCATCGCTGGTTGGGAAAGTTGCAGAAGAGGTATGGACTGGTCATGATGTTAGTTTTGATAACTTACGGATTTTTGGTTGTCCTGCTTATGTGCATGTACCTGCTGATGAGAGATCCAAACTTGATGCAAAATCGAAGGAGTGCATTTTTCTGGGTTACAAGAAAGGTGTCAAAGGATTCAAGTTCTAGGATCCAGTTGCGAAGAAAGTTGTGATTAGTAGAGATGTCGTTTTTGATGAACAGTCTATGTTGCAGCAGAAGCAAGACACGACAGTGGTAGATTTTGAGCAGTTTCCAGTTAAGAAACCAGAAACTTCTCAACCGACTTCTGGTGGTTCCACTACGGATGATTTGCAGGATTATAGTCTCGCCAGAGACAGGGTGAGACGGACGAATATAAAGCCTCCGAACAGATTGGGTTTTGAAGACTTGGTATCTTTTGCACTTACTGTTAGCAGTGATGATCCAGTTACTTTTCATGATGCCGTTACTAGTCAGGAAAATGACAAGTGGATGGCAGCCATGGTTGAGGAGATGGAGTCTTTGAATCACAATCGCACATGGGAGTTAGTTCCCCTTCCTGAGGGTAAGAAGCCGATTGGTTGCAAATGGGTGTATAAGAAGAAACCAGCAGTAACAGAAAAAAGAGGGGGAGAAGTTCAAGGCTCGTTTGGTAGCGAAGGGTTTTTCACAGCAGAAAGGAGTTGATTATGATGAAATCTTTTCTCCTGTGGTCAGGCACACTTCAATCCGAGCAGTACTTGCATTGGTGGCTAGTTGGGATTTGCATTTAGAGCAGATGGATGTTAAAACTGCTTTTTTGCATGGTGATTTAGAGGAGCAGATCTACATGCGGCAACCTGAAGGTTTCACTCAACCTGGAAACGAGCATTTAGTTTGCAGATTGAAGAAATCTTTGTACGGGTTAAAACAGTCTCCGAGACAGTGGTATAAACGGTTTGACTCCTATATGATCAAGATTGGCTACAACCGATGAGTATGATTGTTGTGTCTATGTTAAGAGCATTGATGATGGTTCTTTATTTTTCTATTACTGTATGTTGATGATATGTTGATTGCTGCGAAGAACATGGATGATGTTATCGGTTTGAAAACTTTATTGAGTCAGGAATTTGATATGAAAGATTTAGGTGCTGTAAAGAAAATTCTTGGAATGGAAATTTGCAGGGACAGAGACTCAAGGAAACTGCGGCTATCTCAACGGGGTTATGTTGAGAAAATGCTAGAAAGGTTTGCGATGAGCAGCGCGAAACCAGTTAGCACTCCATTGGCGAATCACTTTAAGCTCTCATCAGAACAGTGCCCTAAGACAGATAAGGAAGCTGAAAATATGGCAAAGGTTCCGTATTCTAATGCTGTTGGCTGCTTGATGTATGCGATGGTATGTACTCGTCCTGATTTAGCTCATGCTGTTAGTCAAGTTTGTAAGTACATGTCTAAACCTGGTAAGCAACATTGGGATGCAGTCAAGTGGATCTTTCGGTACTTAAAGGGTACTGTGGGACATGGAATTGTTTTTGGGAGTCAGCGGGATAATCCTTTGGTTGTAGGATATGTGGATTCAGATTATGCAGGTGACTTGGATAATAGAAGATCTACGACAGGGTATGTGTTTACTCTTGGTGGAGGGCCTATTTGCTGGAAGTCTATTGTTCAATCTGTCGTGGCACTATTTACAACTGAAGCTGAATACATGGCAGCGGCTGAAGCTGCAAAAGAAGCTTTATGGCTTACTGGTTTAGTGAAGGAGTTGGGTGTTCAACAAGGTGGAGTTCAGTTGCTTTGTGATAATCAAAGTGCTATTCACTTGGCTAAGAATCAGGTGTATCGTGCTAGAACTAAACATATTGATGTAAGGTTCCACAAGATCAGAGAGTTGGTTGCATCTGGAGAGGTTTTGTTTCAGAAGGTACATACTGATGAGAATGCCGCTGATATGTTCACCAAGCCAGTTACGACAGACAAGTTTAAGCATTGCTTGGACTTGTTGAATGTTTCGAGTTGTTAAAGAAGCAAGGTAACCCAACCCACATTGAAGTTTCCAAGGGGCAGGATATTCGCCAAGGTGGAGATTTGTTAGGTATGGCTCATAAATATACCAGTAAAGAGGACAGGAGATGGAGCGGAGCGAACATCAACTGTCCTTACAAAGAAAGTCTCGTTGTGGGGTTACAAATTATGTGGGTTGGGGGTGCGGGGGCTGTGCCCCCGCGGTACGGTACAGGGTTGATTTTGTAATTATGTACCAGGGTTTTCTATTATAAATAGAGATGTAACCTAGACCTAAAAAATCATTGAATAAAATTCTAGCGCCGCCTAGGCACCGAGGACGTAAGCACATTGCCGAACCTCGTAAAATTCTCGTGTTCTTTCGTTTTCTTTACCCGTTTTCGTCAACAATATCTACACATGGTCTTCTTAATCTGTTGGTCGCAAATAAATTATTTTTATTGAGAGTCATCTCAATTGAATTTAGTAAGTCATATTCCTCAATGAAACATGATTGTTAATAGAATCTTCTCCAATATGTTTATGTAGCATTTTAATAATCCTAAGAACTATTTAGCCAAGAGGATTCTTTTAATCTGATTCATCGTCACCTCTCCTTAAGGCTGATGGCCAGCTGGTAAAGTTCCTTTTTCACTCTTGTTTTGACTAGAGTAATACTATCTTTAGATTTTGTCTAAAGGTTGTTAATCAACTGCTAAACTTCTTGGATTCTTGCCGGAGGTTATTGGTCGGCAATGGATAGTATTACATTGGTTTGGAAAATACAAGCTTTCAGTCATATATGCTTTAATAATCTCTTTTACTTTACAAGATAAAGTAATTTTACCATTTATTTTCCCCTTTTCACGGTAGGTTGTGCACTTTCAGTCAAATTTCCAGTTGAAGTCACTTTTATTTTTGATGTATCTTTAGTTTTTAATTGATAAATGGAAATTCATTGTGTTGTAATTTGTGCTATTTTTATATGTATGTGAAGATTTATACCCCTTACCTTTTATCGTTTGAGTCAAAATTTGTCAGGTACTTTAGAATGAAAAGGAAAGGATTGCATCGTTCTTGAGTCTCAATAAGAAAACCCAACACATCCTTGTATGATCATTTACAACTATAAGAAAATACCTATAACAACTATGAGTAGATACTCTTAAGGGGCCCCACAAGTTAATATGATGCCTGAGAGGAGTTGTTTGGAAAGGATAACCTAGACTGTTTGGTAAGAGAGCAAATTGAACACTCATGTATATTATTAGCATAAAATTTGTGTGAATGCAAATAAGGTATCTTATGTAAATTGGATAGAGAAGAATGCCCTAAACGAGCATGCCAAAACTTAGTATTATTAATGTTTGAATGACTTATACAACTTGAAAAAGCATAGACAATAGACAAATTGAACACCATGGGTTTCTTTCAGAAATTCTGGCTAATTCTGAAGCCTTATATTATGAAATTTGTTGAAGATTTTTATAATGAAAGGAACTGGGAGCATGGGGTCAATCATGCATTTTTAACTTTGATCCCCAAGATCCAAAATCCAAAAGAGATCGAAGACTACATACCGATTAGCCTAATTGGCAGTATAAAATAATTTCCAAAATCCTATCCATAAGGCTTGTTTCTGTTATTAAAGATTTAGTAAGTCCTCCACAGTTCGCCTTTATTCCTGGAAGGCAACTGCTTGACTGTGCCTTTTTGGCCAATAAAGCTATTGATTTTTGGAGGAAAAAAGGGAAGAAATGTGTTGTTTTTAAGGTTGATTTTCGAAGAGCATATGATTCGGTGGAATGGCCAATTTTGTTGAGATCACTGAAAATTATGGGATTTGCATTTCATATCTCAGTTCTAGTCAATGGTTCTCCAATTAAGGAATTTAAGATGGGAAAAGGGTTGAGACAAGGGTGCAGTTTGTCTCCTTTGTTGTTTAATATAGTTGGGGAATTATTGAATTTAATGTTGACTAAGGTTGTTGATTGTGCTTTGTTTGAAGGGTTCAGTGTTGGTAGGGAGGATAATATGTTCCATTTGACTCACTTGCAGTTCGCAAATGATTTAATATTATTCTGCAGGGATTCTCCTACTCAGATTCTTAATATTAGGAGAGCCTTGAGGGTTTTCAGTTTAAAGTCAGGCCTCCATCTTAATTTATATAAGAGTAAGTTGTTTGGAGTTAATTTGGATGAGGATATTCTAAAGAAATGGGCTTATATTGCAGGCTGTGGTGTGGGGGCTTTTCCTATGACATGCCTTGGTTTACCGATAGGTACAAACAAAAATTCAGAACTGTTGTGGGAACCAGTAATGCAGAAATTCAACAGCAAATCAGCAGGCTGGAAAGCTAATTCATTATTGATGGCCGGGAGATTAGTGTTAATGAAGACAGTTTTGTCATCCTTGTCGATTTTTTCCTTTCTATTTCAAAATCCCTTAAAGAAAAATCATAAGCTGAATTCTTTGATGGCTAAATTCCTTTGGGGGATGGTCCTATGAAGAAACGGATTCATTGGGTAAATTGGAAAACGGTGTGTCAACCTTACGAGGAGGGTGGCTTGGGAGTCCTGGATTTGACTATGGTTAATAGAGTGTTACTTGGGAAATGGGTTTGGAAGTTTGCAAATGAGAAAGATTCTCAGTATAAGAAGATGATCTGTTGTAAGCATAATATCAATAAGTTATCTCTATCAATTAATAAGACTGCTAATCCTCATGATTCATGGATATGGAGAGGAATTTTGAATAATTATGAGAAAAAAGATTATATTGGGGAGTGTTTGAGGTCTAATTCGAAGATCCAAGTAGGGAATGGTAGATCAATTGAATTCTGGAATGACGTTTGGGTTAAGCATACTACTTTAAAATAACAATTTCCTAGGATTTATACCTTATCGACGAATAAATGGGGAACAATTGCGGACTTTGGTTGTTATGAAAATAGTTGTTGGGTTTGAAATATTCGATTAAGGAAGAATTTATACGACTTGGAATTGGATCAATAGATATATCTAATGACATTGATAGAAAATATTATTTTGATTGATTCAATTGATGATTTTCTGACATGGTCAGGGAATGAAGATGGTTTGTTCTCAGTTAAGGCCTGTGGATCAGCACTTACACGTAGTTCTGGAGGGAATTTTCAGTGGAACAAATAGGTATGGTCTGGATTGGTTCCTCCAAAAGTTGAAACAGTTTTATGGCAACTATCTCACCAAAAACTAGCTGTTAGAGTAGAGTTAAAAAAAGAGGTGTTCCCCTGGAAGATTTATTTTGTCCTTTATGTCAAAAGGAGGAAGAAACAATTCAACATCTCTTTATATTATGTCTTGTTGCTTGGGAGCTGTGGAATAGGTTTATCAGGTTATGGGAGATATCTACAGTTTTTCCCAATGATCCCCTGTCACTACTTTGCTCGTGGTCTTTTTTAAGGGCTTCATCTTCTATCTGGAATTTTATCCTGGGAGTTGTTTTGTGGTCTCTATGGAAGGCTATGAATTTAGTGGTGTTCGAAAACTGGAATTTTGACAGTTCTACACTGTTCTTCATTTGCAGATTTAGGCTGGCCAAATGGTTTTTAGCTAAATTTCCTAAGGCTAATATCCATATTGATTTATTAATAGGGGATCCTCTGCTTGCAGACAGGATTGCAGTTAAATTTCCTAATAAGAAGAATGATCAGTGCTGGTTTCCACCTCCATCTGAATTTTATAAATTCAATGTGGATGAGGCGGTTAGAGGTGATGGTTTGCAGGGTGGAATTGGAGGATTGTTGAAAGATTCGAATAGCTCTATCTTGATCACTTTTTCTAAGGCTGTGGGACCATGTCCTCTTTTGTTTGCTGAGTTGAAAGCTATTAAAGAAGGCATTGATTTGTTTCTTTATTCGGAATGGGTGTTGAAGGGAAGACTTATTCTTGAGAGTGATTGCAAAACAACAGTGGATTGGATTTTGAGGCCTTTTGTTGCCCCTGTGTTTTTCAGTTCTTTGGTTGGGGAAATTGAGGATTTAATTTCTGCTAGGGACATTATGGTTAGGCTAGTTTCTAGGGCTTGTAATTGGGAGGCAAACAAGTTAGCTAAGGAGGGGATATGTTGAATGTCTTCAGTGTTATAGTGGTTATGTTTGGTCTTTTATTTCGGGTGATTTTGTAAACAGAAGTCTTATGTAATTTTGGTTTATTAATATATTGAGGTACTCTTTTCCTCCTTCCGTTAGTTGCCTCTAATCTAGAGGCAACTATGAGGGAAGTTTTTAATGAGACCTCCTATTCTTATAAAAAAAATTTTGTGTGACTGCAAATAATGTATCTTATGTAAATTGGATAGGGCAGCATGCCAAAACTTAGTATTATTAATGTTTGAATGACTCATACAACTTGAAGAACCAGAGACAAACAAATTTTGAAGAACTTGAAAAAATAGAATTACAATGAAAAATAGAAGAAATGCCATAACCAAACTAGAATAAAAAAATACAACCTTCGAGACTCTCTATCAATCCCCTTAATCCTTACAGTGGAGAAATAATGTAAATACAAAAATCAGGGTAAAAAGAAACACTGCAATTTAGTTCTTTAGTTAATTTGAAGACTGATAAAAGGTTACGAGAGAATTGTGGAACAAACAAAACATTAGTAATTGAATGGTCCTGATTAAAGCAAAAAGAACCTTTGTGAGTGATATGAGTTGTTTGACCATTGGGTAAATGTACAAGCCTAGATTTTAAGCTACACGAAATAAGAGAAATTAACCTCTGAAAGTCATATAGCATGTGGTCAGTAGCCCATGTATCCAATATCCAATTTAAAGAATGATCACTCAAGTCAGAGTTGTCAGAAACAATAACTGCAAGGTTTATTGCTGAGTCCCAGAAGGCTCCTTGTTTAAGAGATGAAGAATCTGGTTGTACTGGGGGTGTGTAAACAAAGGAGCAATTGGAAGACTGGAAGTATCAGCTTGTTGTGACTCAAGACTTGCCTGATTGGGAGGACCAAGAACTGATCGGGTAGAAGCCAGAGCTACTCGACTCCCTTTTTTCTTGGTGAATTTGAAATCAGCATGAAAACTGATTAATTTGTTATGTCCTCGAAGTTTACAGTGATCACACACACCTAAAAACTGTTTTCGATCACTATGCCCAACCGAATTGGAGTACATAACAGAAACATTTGAGATTGGAGAAAGTATTGACCCAGTGTTGACCCTTCCGACCTCACCCAAGAACAGCTGACGCGTGAAAAAAAGGCTAAATGGATCGTATGACTCATGATACCATGTTAGAACAAGAATATTTGATGGAGAGTACTTCATATATTTCATATATCGATAATGTTTACAAAGCTAAAGTATTTATATACAATTACTCTAACTGCTTTAGATCTAACTAAAAGTCTAACAGTTTAATAACAAACTAACTAAATAACTGGCAGCTAATAATAAATATTAGGGAAAGTCGACTGAATCATTTGATGTCTTAGAAAAGACGAATGAAAAATACGACGTCTTCTCTTCATCATCCATACATGTCTCTAGTTACAGGTAGGGATGGATCAATAGAGGGCGGAGATAGTTGGCTCTTAAAATTCTCAATATCTCTTATATTTTAAAATTTTATGTGTATTTTCTAAGTTTGCCTCTAGCATAAAATCTTGCATACGTCCCTAGGTCTAGACTTCAAGCAAAAACACCTTAGATCTAACCAATTTCATAAAGGAACCAACCGACTTCTCTCATACACCATCCATTTCACCATGATTGAAAAATAATTTTTCAACAGTCCATATGTGTCAATTCCCCCGCCCCCCCCCCAAAGCATTATCCCAACAATTTTTATTGATTTACTCGATGACACTTAAAAATCATGCTCGATTAATTTTTTTTAAGTAAGATTATGACAGACTAAAGGTAAAGTAACATTAACTGAAGAGAAATCTCAAGTTTAATATGTACAAGATTAAAATATTGACCGAGAAGTTATCAGAGTGAATTCCGCTCTGAAAATGAAACCACCGTATGTTAAAAACAAAATAGATTTATCCGACCTGGTGGATTCGAACCAGCAACCTAAAATTAGCTGATCCTATTCCCATATGTAATGGGATGAAGGGAGGTAAGGTAGTAAGTTGCCCCCAACGCCAGGTTGAGAGCAGCTTCCGTGGAAGACCTCCGGCAGCCAAAAATCTTTACAAACCGTAAAACAAATGACTTATCAGGCTCGAACTTCTTCATCTTCCTCCTCTGTCTTTTCGGATTTGGTAGCTCTGCACCTGAAGAATGCGATTTCACTTCATTAGCAGAATCTCTTCAAGTTCAATTAAATATTTTAATTGAATATTTAAGTTGTCAACTATTAGAACTAACAAATTATAAAAGTAGATTGAATCATGCAGAGTTAAAGAACAATTCTTAATTATAAGAACAGTTGAAGGATAGAAACTGTAATTTAGCATTTTTAAAGCTATGGGAGTTTGGATGTAGCTGTAGGAAATCATGCACAAAAGATATGGTTTTTAATACAAAATTTCATCATATTTCAACGATTCATTAAAAAAAACCATGAAATTAAAGAGAGAAAAACAAGGATTTTGATTGATCAAACATTCATCCAACACCCACTTTCCAGCATCCCTGTTTGGATGCCGAGAAAGTGAATTCCGTTCTGGAAATAAAAAAAAATTAAAATAAGTAAATCCCACCTTCCGGATTCGAACCAGCGACCAAAGGATTTCGGATGGGAGATGCTCCAACCACAGTCCTCCGCTCTACCAAGTGAGCGAAGGTCCGAAATTGACTGAATTGTAATAAACTCAGACTACTTTGTAATATATTGAATTTGAAAGCAATCTCCCATACAAGGCTATTATTTCTCATTATTTTTCCAACCATTTCCATCTCTGCAAATACTATCTCAGATTCTGCATAATTCTATGGTATAGCATGAATTACACTACACCTCTCCGACGCCTACTTAAAACCGGTTTTGACAGCGGAGTGCTGATTATGGAAACCAACGGAACCGAGGATATCATCAATGACAAGGCTAAGACGGTTACGGTTATGGTTATGGCTATAACTATGTTACGCCACCAATCCCGGATCCTAGCGTATATGTTGTTCCTAGTGCATCTTAACATACACGTAGGGACGTAGTCAGAACAAACGTTCAGGGAGATAAATGTAAATAATAACAAAATAAGAGGTATAGTTTAATTATTAAGTAATCCATTTTAAAATTAGGGTGTCATGCTATAATATATTATTTAATTTTGAAATTGATAGGGTTTTAATAAGTATTTAAACTAAAAAAATTATATATCAAAACTTAATTTGCCTAATCTCAAAACTAAAGGGACTTAAAAGATAATTTAACCCAAAATTTGAAGAACCAATGCTTTTTTTTAATTAATCACTGGTATCCGATTTATTAACCGACTAATCCAGATCGGGTACTACAGAGGCGAGGGCGACCCTCCCAACCCAGTTTGCTTCATCTGTAAACGTCAGGATTCGAACTCCTGACCTTGCTTAAGGGACCTAATGCCTCATCCCACTAGGTCAACTTGTTGTTGGTGAAGAATCAATACTTTAATTTGCCTAATTTTAAAATAAGAGGGCCTAACAAGCAATTGAATCTAAAATTTGGTTGGAACTAAAATTTTAAAATTATGAATGACCTAAAAATAATTAAACCTGTTTTTTTGGTCCATAGGGCAGTCATGGTTGGATATTTTTCTATTAAAAGATAAATAAATAAATAAAAGAGTTGTTGAGCTTTGCATATTCAATTACAAAAGTTGATCAAATTTGACAATAAAAAGAAAATAAAATATCAAAGTTGACATAAAACATCAAATCACGTGTTTTAAATGTATTACTAACACTGTTTTTCCCCCAATTAAAATTAGGGTTTGATTAATTGGATTATTGGCTCACCAAAGGAACAATGGGAAACCAGGTGGCATTAGATTATACAAACCAGCTTCCAATAAAATATTCAAACGAAAACAATATTAATTGTCCTAATTATCTGTTAGAAGATTATCAGTGTTTGATTTCTAGGGTTTGATGGGTTAGCTCTCCTAACAAGAACTTTTTGTATACATCAAAACTAGAACTAGATACCTTGCTTAAGCAATATCATACTGCTCAACACTTGAATCGACCCATGTTGATTAAAATATTAAAATTTTAAAATGAAACTTTGTTATCAATAAAATGTAACAAATAAATCATTTCTGCCCCTCATTGTTTCACACCTAACGAACCCCTTTGCAACTCAATCATACAATGATATGTCATACATGCATATATATAACAGTAGTTAGATTTGTAAAATAATGGCGGCTCCTTTGTCACTGTTGAGTCCTTGGTCAATATCACTCTCCTTCCTCCTCCTTTCCTATATATATATATATATATATATATCACTCCCTCGTTTATCTTCTTCACCTTGGGTTCTAATAACCTGGAAATCTTGAGAAACCCAAGTATGTCAATGGAGATCGAAGTTCCGGTCCCTGCAATCGAATTCAACTTCGATAGCACATGTTCATCTCCTTACATGACTGCTCCTTCGAGTCCTCAACGCTTTGACAATTTCTTCAACAGCGTCCCCACCACTCCCTCTTTCTATCAACAGCCTAAAAGAAAAGGAGGAGATACGATTGACGGCGAGGACGGTGGCGGGTGCAAAGATTTCAAGTTTGACTTTAGTGGACACTTAGAGAGGACTTCATTGTCCGCGGAGGAGCTTTTCGATGGCGGAAAGATCCGGCCTTTGAGACCTCAACAACATGATTTTGATCCATCCGAAGCATCGAGCGAGACAAGTCACGGAGGAGTAGTATTACTCGTAGAACAACCGAAGCGAAAGCAAGAAGAAGAACAAGAGGACAAGAACATACAATGGGGACAACGTGGGAGAGAAAGGACGCACAATGTTCATAAAAAGACCAGATCTTTGTCTCCTTTTAGAGTATCCGACATCATGTTTGAAACAAAGGAGGAAAGTTCATCAAAAAGTACAATTTCTTGCAACACAAGCAACTCCAAATCTTACGTCGATTCAATCCTCTCTGCCATTTCGCTACCTTTCGGTAACGGAAAATGGAAGTTGAAAGACATTTTGTTGTTCAGGAGTGCATCAGAGAGCAGAGCAACAACAAGTGAAGACTCCATTAGAAGGAAATATGGTGTTCTGTGTAGGAAAGAACCGGAGGATGTGAAAATTTCAAGCTTCCGGTCCACAGAAAGCATCGGTTCGGTTTCGAGGAGGAGAGGGCCGGTTTCGGCTCACGAGTTGCATTACAAGACGAACCGGGCCGTCTCGGTGGAAATGAAGAGGAAGACTTACTTACCTTACAGGAAGGGGCTCCTGGGATGCATGGATTTCTAGAGGTATTGGGTCTTTGACACGTGGATGAACGGGATTTCGTAATTAAGCACTATGTATATCAGTATCAACTAGCAGCTCATTTTTTTTCCATACAGAGGTAGATTGTCAATGTAAACAGGTCAGGTTTAAAAGAAACTGCGAATTTTTTTGGTTCCAAATTGCATAATTCGGATTAATGCGAATTTTGTTGATCAACTTTTGGGATTTTTTGCTCATATGAAAGTCATTTCATCTCTTTCTTCTTCATTTCATCAAATTTTCAACAACTTTACAATTTTTGGAATTTCTTCCCCATCTCACACCGTCATTAATATTGTCATTTTCCAACGTCTTCTCTTGTCATTCTAGATATCGACCAACTGATTACGTCATTTTTTATCACTCAATCAATTTAATTTTTTTTCTTCTAAAATCTCTTTATCATAAAACTTCAACCCAAAACTCATAAGAGTAATATTCAATCTGTATCATCTGATCATTGTGAAATCATGATATATTACTCATCTCCTACTTATCCACCTCCCCATCATTAGAATCTGAAAGAACATGAGAATTAAAGAAAATCCTAGAAGTTAAAAGTTTGTGAAGAAAGATTTAAGAATATTTTGACAAATTTAAAAGAAAATTTTGAGTCCTCTTCAAAAAATTTAAAAGACAGATACATTGTCATAAAAATAGAACAATATCAAAATTGAATGATCAAGTTTTAAAAAAATGGTTTTGTTGGGGGTTAAGCCGACTCTAGGCACTATATTTTTTACTAAGCTCCAAATGTTTGACTTGGAAACCCAACAGAGTCCCATTGTACGCCACTTGCTCAATTTGTAGTATTTAATATTATCTTACGAGCCTGACAACAGTCACCAGACCAAAATTCACCAGGTCAACGTTGAATTTCAAGGTTTTACAAGCAAAAAGAGAGAGAGAAAAAGGATTAAAAATGCAAGTATATACAACAAGCAAATCTGCCACTTTCCAATAACAAGAATGTGTTGAGAGCTACCATTTTGGTTCATTCTTTAACATTAATACAACATTCATGTTAAGTAAAATATATGAACCTGCTTCGACATGTTTCCGGTATCTGCGACGAAATACAGTTGAAGAAAATCACTCTATTGCCCTAATAAATCAGTTTGGTATTTCTAATTGTAACAAAGATATTATAACCAAAACACACTTGATATTGACCCTAGATTTCCAGGGTAAAATATCATAAATCAACATATTTGGACCAACCAACCAGTTACATGGCTATATAGTATACAGCCAAAGTTGTGTCATCCACTCCATCAATGACATTTTGCTTCTGCAGTCAATGAAAATAAAGTATAAATGGAAAAACAAACGAGGGATTAGAGTAACGTCTTCGATAATAGTAGTACAATATATGGAATATGGTCAAATTAAGTTGCCCCCCTCTCCAAACCGAGAGAAGGAAAATGGAAATTTAGTAGCATGCTGAAGCATACCTCTTGAATCAAGCCGAGCAACGGTTTCTCTCTCTCTTCAACTTTCTTTTTCGCAGCTTCCCTTGCTTTGAGTGCAGCTGCCTCTTCTTTAGATACAGCCTTGGGTTTCTTCTCATCTTGTCTTTTTCTCTTAACAGCGAGTGAGGGCTGAGCACCTTTAACAGATCTCATGGGGTTTAGTGTAGCTGAAAGGACAGGCCCGGGTGCAGTCTCATTTTTACTTTTAGCAACACTTTTGCTATCTGCAACTGGTCCTGCCCCCAAAGTTGGAAATGGCTTTTTCAAAATAGGACCGCTCGGTTTAGTATTTGATGAAGCTTGAACCTTGGCGTATGCCTCTTACTGAGTCACCCACCTGCCTGTGGCAGTCCCTCTAAGTAAATATACCAAAGACAACATTTAATCTAATATATTATCTTCAGAAAGAAAGAAAGGAAAAAACACTTTGTTAAAATGCAGATTTATACCTATATCATCGGAATAGTAGAATCCTGACTTTGAATCATAGCATAAACCGTTGTTTTGATTGTAGTAATAACCTGAACTACTGTCATATTCCCAGTCTGCATCAAGCTGTAAGAGTTAGAATAGTAATGGACTCTATATGAAGTGAATAGTAAACCAAATAATACCTTATGCTACGGAAGTTTAAAAGTAAACATTATTACATAAACTAGATTAGACATGCATTTTCCTGCAATAATCCAAACTCAAAAGCTCCACTGTTACGACAGGAAATTTAGCAACAGCAAGATGGTGTTAAAAGCCAGTCTCGATGTCATGTAAATACTCAAGAAGAGCTATTAATCTCAGCTGAAATCCAATGCATATAGCCTAGGTTTGATAATCTCTTATTTAAACAGAATACAACACAACGCTGCATAGTCCTAAGTAGAATCTAAAGGGTTTAAGACCATACAATAAGCCAATCATGCAGATGACGACTGCAACTCAAAGTTTCAAGACTAACCAAAAACTTCTATCACTACCATAAGTTTTACTATTTAAAATAAAATGGAAGTCAAAGATGGCATGTACTTTACCTTCTTGCCCGTCTAATTCTTGCGCATTAGAATCCCTCGCCTAAAAACTAGCAACGACCTTCTGATAACTCCGCTTAGCTTTCTGGCAAACATTGTTCAGAAATACTAATCATTAAAAAGAAAATAAACATAAAGCATTAACAAGAAAAGCCTAATTGAGGGTTACTTACAGCTTCAATCTGTTCAAGAGCACGAACTGCATCCTTTTGTTCTTTCTCTTTGGCTGCACTCTCTTTACGCATAGTAGTTAGCCTCTTAGCAACATTTTCCTTAAGCCGTTGACCGAGCTCGTGGTTCCGAATACTTGACGGGTTATTCGATAGGAAAATTTTTGCAGAAATCACACCATTTATTCCCCTGACTCACCCAATACTGAAACCAGTGCAATTACAGCCAAGTAACAGGGGAAACGACTAAAACGAAAACTTAATTCATTGAAAGTCTTGTTGTAAGAACAAAGATCAAGTGAATTCATCTATAACAAATTTGCTGGGTTGCATTTCTTTAATGATTGTAAAGTATACAAATGGTACTCGGACTATAGGATACTATTTTATTAAGTCTTCCGATTATAGAATATTATTTTATTGAGTTCTTCGACTATTAAAAGTTACACAAAATGGTCATTCAACTATTATACATTACAAAATGGTCACCCGACCCGACTATTCATTATGTTCTAAATTCATCATTTTTCATTAAAAAATTAACGGTTATTTAAGCTAGACATTAACCTGCTACATGAGATATGATAGTTGTTTGAGATTATGAGATCAAATTTTATCATATCTCAGTTAGCATGTTAACGTTTAGTTCATATTGTCATTAATTTTTTAACAGAAAAGGACGAGTTTAGAACACAATGAATAGTTGAGTCACTATTTTGTAACTTTTAATAGTCAAGGGGCTCAACAAAGCAACTCTATATAGTTGGATCCCATTTTATAAATTTTAATATTTAAGAGACTCAATAACACAATATCTTATTGAAAGAGGATCATTTGTGTACTTTACCATTATTTAAAAATATATTAAGTGACATTATTGATATTATTACATTATAAAAAAATTAAAATAAATAAGTTTATAAATTAATATAAATTAAAATAAAATTTGAAGGACTAAATTGGAAAAACTGTAAAATTTAATAACTACAGGTTGCTTTATCCCTAACGAAAACTATCAACTTTCCCTTCCCTGTTATTGCTTCAACTGAAGTCTGAAACATAATTTCCTTTTTGTTCTTCGCAAAAGACTTGAGAAGCAAAGGAGATTAACATAACGCTTTGAATTCATTGTCAAAAAGTTGATGTTTTTCTTCACATTCAGCTGTAAACAAAGCAAACCCGTATTCCCAAATTCCTTGATCTTTATTTTTTCCCCAAATCCAATCACTCAAAAACCCTAATCCTTCCAAAAAAAATCCGAAACTTTTTTTTTCTTGTTTGTTCATCATCAATGGATGAAACTTTCTTGTTGATGTTATCGAATCTCCTCCACCTTCACAATTCTCTCGATCCCACCACTTCCCTCCTTTCCCCTTCCTCTCCTCCCACTTCCTTCCCTTCCCTTCCTCTTCCTCCTCTCCTCTCATCTTCTTCCCCTGCCCTCTCCTCTTCTTCACTCTTGCATCCATTCTTTCTTTCCTAGCAACCTCTTCTTCCAAGAAAAAGGAACCCGATTCCTCGCCTTCTCCTCCTCCTTCCTCTTCCTCCCACTTCTCCGTCGCCGCTTTTCGCGCTCTCTCCACTGACCATATCTGGTCGATGGACCCTCCAATACGTGATGCCGAATGGAGGTCCTTGTATGGGCTTTCCTACCCGGTTTTCACCACCGTGGTTGAGAAGCTCAAGCCCTTCATAGCCGCTTCGAATCTGTCCCTTCCTTCTGATTATGCTGTAGCCATGGTGCTTTCTCGTCTCTGCCATGGATACTCAGCTAAAACCATCGCTTCACGCTCTTCTCTTGATCCTTACATCGTTTCTAAAATCACCAACATGGTGACTCGTCTCCTGGCTACTAAGATCTACCCGGAGTTCATTAAGATCCCGGCTTCTCGTAGAAGGTTGATTGAGACTACCCAGGGGTTTGAGGAACTTACTTCACTGCCTAACATTTGTGGGGCTATAGATGGGAGCCCGATAAAGGTTCGTGGGCTGAATCTCGATCGGAATTTGATGAGTTCTTATAAATGCAAATACGGGTATGATTCGGTTTTGCTTCAGGTTGTTGCTGACCATAGGAAAATTTTCTGGGATGTTTGTGTTAAAGCTCCTGGTGGGGCAGATGATGCTACTCATTTAGAGATAGTTTGTTGTATAATAGGCTTACATCGGGTGATATTGTGTGGGATAAGGTCATCAATGTTAGGGGTCATCATGTTAGGCCTTATATTGTTGGAGATTGGTGTTATCCTTTATTGTCATTTTTTATGACACCCTTTTCTCCGGATGGGGCGGGGACGCCTGCTCAAAATTTGTTCGATGGGATGCTGATGAAAGGGAGGTCTGTTGTGGCGGAAGCTATCGGGTTACTTAAAACGAGGTGGAAAATTCTCCGAGATCTGAATGTGGGGCTTAATCATGCACCACAAACTATTGTAGCTTGTTGCGTGTTGCATAATTTGTGTCAGATTGCAAGAGAGCCTGAGCCTGAGATTCAGAAGGACTCAGATGAAACTGGGGCTCCAGCAAGGGTGCTCGAGAGCGAGAAGCAGTTCTATTACTTTGGGGAAAGTTTGAGACAGGCATTGGCTGATGATTTGCACCAAAGGCTTTCCTCCCGATAAGTTATGAACTTTTTTGAAAAGAGGTTGATTTTTTAACCTTGTGTTATCTGTATGAATATGTATTTGAGTAGCTCTAACATGGCTAATATAACATGTGCGATTTCACGCCTATCTTATTTTCATCCTCGTTTTAGTAAGCAGCAGAAGTAGATTTCCTGTGGAAGTAACATGTGCGATTTCACTTTTATTATCAACTGCCGTAGCAAACTAACCTGGTATTTATGGAAACAAATTTTTTTCTGATTTTAAGAAACTGGCATTGCAAATTTGTTACTGATCTTATTAAGTATCTTATAAATTGATGCCTTTGATAATTTTATTATCTTTTGATGGATAAATTGTTATTTGCTTTGATGTACTGTATATCCATAAATGTGAATACTATGTTAAATTAACCCTATGGAATTTGATAGAAGGAATCTTGTGTATATTCATGATTGTGTGAACTGTCTTGTTTTGTTTCCATCTGTATTAGCTTTATTCTCCTGTGAATTCCCTGTCTGCCTGTGTTGCATGCATATATGTATGTCTTTATGAGATGCTTCTGGTTGTTACTAGCAGCCTGTTGTATATTTAACTGGTAAGGGTTATGTGTCTAGGGAACTAAATTTATAACTCTTTTAGTTTCAATGGCCTTCTTAGGACACCAGCCTTTAATTGACAGAAATTATTGGTATTATGTTGAGAGTGAAATATGGGTCCATCATGTTATATAGAAACCGCCGGTAAAGGAGATGAATTGGTCAAGCAGTACCCATATGACTCATTTGCTATTTTGATAGTTTGTTTTTCTCTCTTTTTGATTGACAATTAATATATATGCATCATGGTTGTGAGTTCCATGAATCTGGTGATTTAGGAAAAGATTTGACTATATGATCTTCGTTGTCTACTGGTCGAGGGGTTGCAGATTTCTGTTTTCGTTCGATTAACTCATGTACTTCCAGGGAAATGCTAACATAGTGCAGTATGCCCATATTACATGTTTCTTAGGCTCCGTAAGAGGAAATTTGTAAAGCGTTTTCTTGCCTATAAATCAACAATAATCATGGTTTAATGCTGCCATTTATCAATGCCATTCCGACTAGTTATACTCCTTCCATGTTCCAGAGAACATGGCTTCTGAGGCCCCTGGTATAAATAGCCGTAAATGGTTGACCTGGAAAGCCTAGATGTACAACAAGAGGTCATGCTTAAGGGCACATGGAAAGGCAATGGATGTTCATTGACCTACATTAAGTGTAGATGGAATTGAATGTACCCTAATCGACACATTCAAAGCATGTTAGAGAAGGAAGTCGTAGGGGTGTTCATTCGGTTAATTCGGTGGCCGAACCGACCGAACTATCATTTTCGAATTAATCGAACTTTTTTTTTCTTTAACCGTTAACCGAACCGAATTTTTTTTCGAAAATATTAACCGAACCGAATAAATTTCGGTTAATTTTCGAATTAACCGAAATTTTTTAGAATTTTAGAATTTAATATTTTTTTAATTAAAAAAACAATTTACAATTAATTTAAATAATATCTAATTAATTTGATTCAAACATTTTGCATTTAGTTTTGATATTATTTTAATTAATTAATATTGATTTTGGTTTTAAATGGATTTTAAATGGATTAGACCTCTTAATATAATTATATTTAAAGGTTAATTTAGTTAATTAACCGATTTCGAACCGAATTAACCGTTAACCGAATTCTAAAAAAATCTTTAACCGTTTCCTGATCTAATTAATCCGGTGGCCGACCGAATTAATCGAACTAATTCAGTTCGATCGGTTAATTCGGTTAAAACCGAATTTTGAACACCGAAGTCGAGGTAAATGCTGTAAGAAGTAACCTGAATGAATTTTGTTGGACTATCAGGCAGCCAATGAGATCTTTCTTTTCATGCTGCACTCAATGACAAATGGGGAAATATTCTAAGATGCTTGTATAAGTAGGCAACGCTGCTTGTTTTTTGTACAGGGAATCATATTAAAGACTTGTTGAATGGTCGAACCCCATCATGAGGACCAGAACTAATAAAGGCTTATAGATATAATTCAAGCAACTAATGACCCTATTGGTGTTTGACCAAATAATGTAACCCCCAGCATAACAAATTTACGTTAAGCATTACATTATTTTTGTCCTAAAAAGAACACTGCCAATGAACGTGCAAATACTTTAAAAATTTGAAAGTTCAGCACTGTTGAATGCCCTCTACGCATTGGAATTTTGTCAACGAGGGAGAAACAGGATTGCTCAATAACTGTGTAACTTGTGCCTTGTCAAGAACCGCCAGCATTTCTTTCCTTAGCCAAGGGATTTACCAGAAATTTAGCAGTTGCATTCCCTTGATGAAACTTATGCTCCAGCTCATGGTTTGGAGTCCACACAATGGGTGTGCAGGTTCACAATTCTCCTTTACCAACTCAATATAACTAATTGTCATGTTACATAACTACCGAATCAATGTAGACAGTAGTGGTTCACAAATGATGCAGAAAGTAGTTCAAACAAAATGCAGTAGAATTACTTTCCACAAGTTTTGTTGTTACACGCTTGCATTCAAGTTAAGCATGTGCAGCATAATAGACCTTTGAGTTGCTGTAACAGTGGTGCAATCCCAGAAAAGGAATACCAGTCATTTTTCTATGACAGTAGTAGATAACACCAGCTTGGTTCATTTTTCAATGTATTGCAAAAACCAGGAAAGCTATGCAATTCAGTCTGCTTCCTTTATGATCTCCTCTATGTAAATGGCAAATAACATGCAAGTCCTTGATCCCAGCATATATGCAGTTCAGCCACTTTTTGGAAGGAGGCCGTCCTCGGCCATTTCTGTTAGCACATTGAAAACCATATCCATGTTCCCTTCTTTATGATTTATTTCAAGAAGTACTTTAGCAAGCTCAGCATCAGTAACCTTACAGCTTTGAAGTATGTTTGCTATGACATGACTTAACTCATCAGTCTTACCAACCGTGAATAGTGCTTTAACCAGTGCAATAACAGTCACAGTATGAGGAAGAAAACCCAATTTCACCATTTCCTTGTACAGATCATATGCTTTCTGAATATTTCCACCTCTACAATGACCGTGTATGATAACATTATATGCAGCTTCATCAGGATTATGGTTTCTCTGAAGCATCGAGTCAAAAACTCGATCGGCTTCATTCATCAAACCCTTCATACAAAATCCCTTTATAAGAGCTACAGCACTTCTATATTCAATATTGCCACAGTTCTCTATCAGCGTATTATATGTGACATCACTTGGGACGGACTCATCATAAAACAATTTGAGCAAAAGCCTTTTTGCTTCCCTTGTCCTAGCTTGTTTATTAAGACAATTGATAAGCACACTATAGGTAACAACATCAGGAAGGAAGCCCTTCTGAACCATTTCATCATGTAAATGAAAAGCCTTCTTTATATCCCCCTCTCTGCAATAAGCATATATTAACACAGTATACGTAAATTCATCGGGAGTCACACCTGCACTCAGCATCTCCTGGAAAAGATCACATGCTTCAGCAAGTCTACTCTGCCACACAGACCCTGAATCAGTGATGAATATGTAACTGCGTCTGGTTTAACTCCTTTCTCAATCATCTCCCGCTTCATTTGGAATGCGTTCTGCAAATCACGGCATATAAAAAATCCAGAAATAATTGTACTATAACTTACAATGTCTGGAGCTAACCCTTCTCCTACCATATCTTCTATCATTTTTAAAGCCTCTTCTACCCTTCCAACATACAATGCCCATTAATAAGAGCATTATAAGTGACTAGCGAAGGTGAAAATCCATTCCTGACCATCTCATTTAGTACCCAAAAAGCTTTGTTTAAAAGTCCTCGCTGGCAAAACCCATTTATCAAAGTAGTATAAGTTCTTTCGTTTGGTCGAAGTCCTCTAACATGCATCTGATCAAAGAACTCAATAGCTCTGTTCATATTCCCAGCCTTGCACATACTATTAATCAACGAAGTATATGTAATGACGTTGGGAGTCAAGCCATTCCTCACCATCTCTGCATGCAAAACAAGCGCTTGATGAAAATTACCATCTTTACAGTGTCCATTTACAAGCGTATTATAAGTTACCTCATCCGGAATGAAACCCTTCCAACTCATCTCCTGAAGCACCTCATTTGTCTCCTTCATCCTACCTTCTCTACACAATCCATTGATGATTACATTATAAGTAATCAAATTCGGCTTCAAACCCTTCAATGCCATTTCCGTAAACATCTTAAATGCATCATCAATCTTATTTGACTTACAGTGTGCATCAATCAATGTATTATAAGTAACCACATTAGGCAAACAACCCTCTTTTTCCATCTCACTGAAAAATCCCAAACCCATACTCAAATTCCCGCCAAGCAAAAACCCCGAATCAAAATGTTATAAGTAAACACATTTGGTGAAATCCCATTTTTGATCATCTCCTCAAAAACTTCTTCAGCAAATGTAACGGGCTTTCTACATCTAATCACAGCATCCAAAATAGCATTGTAAGATAAAACCCCAGGCATGAAACCATTGAGTTTAGATAAATTAACAATGTTAAGAGCCTTATCGATGAATTTCAAATGGGCATAAGATTTTACCACCAAGTCGAAAACAGAGGAGCTTGAAGCACACGAATGGTAGGTTTCCTTGAGGCATTGAAAGACGAAATCGCCCTTCGGATCGGATGTACGGCTGGCGAGGTCTTCGGCGAGGGACTGTGCTGATTTGTAGAGCTTGAATTTGGTGAGGATGTGGAGGGCGATACATTTGCAGCGAGGGGTGGAAAACGGGTGGGGTTGCGCCCATTTTATGAATTTTAGGATTAGGGTTTGATCGTTTTGGGACTTGAGGAGTAAAAACGAAGTTGCTTCAGGGGTGAAATTGGAAGAGAGGGAATTCAACAGGTTAGGGTGATGCTTGAGGAAAATTAAAACTTCGTCTACGAGGGAGGCGTCAGTTGGAGACGAAAGAGAATAGAGAGATTACGATGAAGATGGAGGTTTCGGAAGGGCATGTCGTGAAAATTGCGAAAGCTAGGGTTTATTTGGAGGCATGTAAACGAATCGAACACACACGAACGAAGGTATGTTCATGTTCGTTCATTTAAAAAATAAACGAACATAAACGAACAAAATTTTTTTTGTTCATGTTCGTTTATTAAGGAATATAACTTGTTCATGTTCGTTCATTTAATAAATAAACGAACATAAACGAACACGAACATAAATGAACACGAACATAAACGAACATAAACGTTGGAGACCCTACCTTCCATTGTTCTTTTATGAAAAATAATCGACAATGCAAATCAACCAAATCTACAGTGATAAATAGTGTAAGAGCTTATTAGCAGTGATGAAATGTTTGAAGATATTAAATATTTCGATCTATCTTTTAAAGATATTAAATGATTCACACGACTTTAATTTAACGCTATAACATTTATCTTAGTGTTCCATGATTACATATGAACAATCAATTTCCGCTATTACACTCTTTTTCAGAAATTGAATAGAAACCTTTGTTTTGTTTTCTGGCAAATTCTATATATTTTCTTTTTACTGATGCTCATATACTTCCGATTTTTACCTTTATCTTCCCATCTATTTCTAGAAAGAAATATTATGTTTTCTTGAGTTTTAGATGTGAAGATACCCACAATAACTTTACATATCAACTATTAAGTCAAATAAAACAGAGAAAGAGATGAAAACAGACCTGTAAAACTTCATATTGCACTATAATATAACTTGTTTTGAATCTTTCATAGATCGTCTCCACTTTCCAGTGAACAATAAGGTTTGGGAAAAAAGGGAGAAAATGAATATAAGTGCGAGGTGCCTCACAGGTTAACATATTGGATTTAATCTCCAAATAAAATTGGGTTAATTATGGAGTTGGTCATCAGAATATCAGATTAATATTTTTAAGATACTTACAAATTGGTCACCAAAATTGATTTAAGAAGATTGTGTTAAAGATAAATGAATGAACATAAACGAACATAATCGAACGAACATAAACGAATATAACCGAACGTTCACGAACGTAAATGAACGAACGAGACCTATGTTCATGTTTGTTCATTTAATTAAACGAACAAAAAATCTTGTTCATGTTCGTTCATTTAATAAATAAACGCACATAAACGAACTTCCCACCGCACGGTTCATGAACGGTTCGTTGAACGTTCAGTTCATTTACATGCCTATTTATATGAGGTTTTTCTAAATCTTAAAGGAAGAAGTGAAAAGCCATTGAAGTTTCTACAGCGTTATGTCCCAGTCTAATTGTGCTTTTAATCCCTGTGTTTTTCAAATATTTAAACGTTAATCTTTTGATTAAGGGTAAAGTATGAAAGAGGTTACTGAACTATGTTTAAATAATCATTTTAGTTATTAAATTTTCAAAAATTACAAAATCATTAAATTTATCTATATTTACAAAATGATTATAACAATGTTATAATAAGTATAAAATTTGATAAATTTAATAAAAGTCAATAATAACTTAATAAACTTTAGGATGAGGTCACTAAACTATGCTTAAATGAGTATTTTAATCACTAAAATTTAAAAAAGAATAGCATAATCATTAAATTTATCGATTGATCATCAACGGAGTTGGTTCAAGTGGAAAACAATTTTAGTATCGTTTAAGTAGTCTTGAGTTCAAAGTCTTGTCTACGCAGAAAATTCCTACTGAGAGACTCACTCACCAAAGTCAAATATGTGACACAGGTCGACCCGAATTAATTACGACAAAACTTTGAAGAATCGAAAATACAACCAAAACTATTTTTATTAAATGATCGTTAAATTTTATCAAAATATTATAAAAATGAATAAACTACATAAATCATCACTTAACTTTCTTCTCACTTCAATTTTGGTCACTTAAGTTTAAAAGTTTTCAATTTAATAACTGGACTTTATACATTAAATTTTTTTAGTCACACTGTCGTTATCTTTGTAATGTCAAGTATTTTTTTTATTACTAACCTTAGTTTCAAATTTGTGACTGTCTACAGCATAACGAAAAGAGAAGAAAACCTCAATCAAACCCTCTTTTCCCTTAATGGTACGTTTGGTTCACGGAATGTAAGATTACCAGTGGGAATAAAAGATTACCAGTGAATAGGATTACTGGAATGTTGTATTTTGTGTTTGGTTGGTTTAGCAGGAATGTAAGATTATCGTATTTGGTTAAATGAATAAAAGATTATTAGAATGTATATTTGACCCAATTGTCCTTATTATATATTTGTATAATATTACAAAGAGAAAATCCTCAGTGACCAAAAATCCCATATAATATACGATTTTGACCAATTTTTTTGGATTTGCCAAAATGACCAACGAAATCGCAATGCGATTTCTAATTCGCAACGCGATCTCCAGTATCGCAAATTCGCGCTGTATTTCTCGTTGCGATAGTTGAAAATCGCGTTGCAATTTTCCATTTCACGTTGCGATAGTTGAAAATCGCGTTGCGGTTTTCCATTTCGCGTTGCGATAGTTGAAAATCGCGTTGCGGTTTTTCATTTCGCGTTGCGATAGTCTACAGTGTCGTTGCGATTTTCCATTTCGCGTTGCGATAGTCTACAGTGTCGTTGCGGTTTTCCATTTCGTGTTACGATAGTCTACAGTGTTGTTGCGATTTTCCATTTCGCGTTGCGATAGTCTACAGTGTCGTTGTGATTTTCCATTTCGCGTTGCGATAGTTTTAAAAATGGTATTGCATTTGTTTCTTAAGAATTTTCTCTAAAAAGGTAGTATCCGCGCGGACGTATCGAAGACACGTATTACCACGACCACGACCACGACTCGAGACGAGACGAGACAGCGGCGACGACGGCACGCGAGAGTCCCCCTTATTCTCTTTCACTAAACAAGGAAGTGCAAAATCCAAACCTTAAATACCATTCCCAATATTGTTTCCAAAACTATGTGGGATTGAGCATTCCCAATAGTAATATCACGGATCTTACAGTATCATATCAAACTAGATCACATAAGAAAATCTATGAGGAAGAGATATTTATACAATGTTCAACTCATAAATTATTTTATTAATTCATAGATAATAGAGTCTCTTTAAATATTTTGAAAGATCATCAAGCATAACATTCAGGATCATTAGTCTCACTCAATTACTAATCACTACCTCTCCTTCAAGCACCTCACCATCCTCTCTCTACTCTTAAGTCTAATCATTGTACAACATAATTCATTAAACAAATTATCTTGATCTCGCTATCTTTTTATATATCAACACGTAATTATTTAAGTCGAATAAAATGCAAAGACTAAATATATAGAATTTGGCTTATCTTTGAATGTATAAAAAGCTGAAACTACTATAGGATTTACCATATTAATGAGCTGAACATTGTATAAATATACTCTATTATCTAAGTGTTGGTAATGTTCAATCCCACATAGTTTTGGAAACACTATTGAGAATGGTATTTAAGGTTTGGATTTTGCACTTCCTTGTTGAGTGAAAGAGAACAAGGGGGACTCTCGCGCGCCGCCGCCGTCTCATCTCGGGTCGTGGTCGTGGTCGTGATCGTGGTAATACGTGTCTTCGACACGTCCGCGCGGATATGATCTTTTTAGAGAAAATTCTTAAGAAACAAATGCAATACCATTTTTAAAACTATCGCAACGCGAAATGGAAAATCGCAACGACATTGTAGACTATCGCAACGCGAAATGGAAAATCACAACGACACTGTAGACTATCGCAACGCGAAATGGAAAATCGCAACGACACTGTAGACTATCACAACGCGAAATGGAAAACCGCAACGCGATATTTTCAACTATCGCAACGCGAAATGGAAAATCGCAACGCGAAATGGAAAATCGCAACGCGATTTTCAACTATCGCAATGCGAAATGCAGCGCGAATTTGCGATACTGGAGATCGCGTTGCGAATTAGAAATCGCATTGCGATTTTGTTGGTCATTTTGGCAAATCCAAAAAAAAATTGGTCAAAATCGTATATTATATGGGATTTTTGGTCACTGAGGTTATTTTCTCTAATACAAATTGTAAAATATTTATATATTTTTTTAAAAAAATTAAATTCATAATATTTATATAATTTTTTTTTACAAAATTTAAAATATAAAAAAGGTTTAATGAAATGGTAAAATTTTTTGTAACCCCTGAACTTCATATAAAATTTTAATTATAGACTTTTTTTTGTAAATCTAAAATAATTTAAGGATAAATTTGTAATTTAACCTTCGTAGAATTTTTATTATTCAATGACAGAAGAATGATATTTTTGAAAAAAATAAAAATTTAAGGTCATTTTAGTCCAAAACGCCGGTAATGTTACAATACCTAAGGGAAGGGAGGTAATGACATTCCCGGTAATATACCCCAAAAAATCTACTATTGGTAATAAAACATTACTAGGAATGAGATTTCCGGCCAACCAAACATGGGAATGTCGGATTCCTATCCCATGGGAATCTCACAATCCTTGAACCAAACACCCCCTAAATGTACATCCTGTAAAGACGAAGCTTCTCTAAACCAACCAAATATTGTTAATGCTCAGAATTAAAACATTTATTTATATTTAATTTTGTTTTAAATAGAATATTAATGTTGTTGAATAGAATGGCAGTTTTACCCTCACTGTTTAACCTATAAATAGTAGGCAATTTTACTAATTCTAAATATCCCCTAAATAATTGTTTGCTTTAGAAACACTCTCTTTGGATTTCATAAACTTGTTAGGAGTGTTGTTTTGAGTTGAGAGAAGAGCAGTACCACAGAGTCCACTCCATCTTTCGAGTATACAAAATTTGGAGAGTCGTGCTAACCTTAGGGGCTCATTCGTTCATTGTAGCGATTACACACATCGAAACGAATTCGTTTTTAAGGCAGTGGTTAATATTACGAAACTGTTAATCAATTCTTTGTTTATATATTTCATTATATATTTTTCCAGTCAATGTTAATGCCTCGTTTTGCAACAGTCTATTTTCCAACAATTTAGACATATGGTTGCAAAACGCGATAGAGTTTCAACTATTATTGTTGAAAATAAAAGTTCAAACGAACACATGTCCAACAATTAATAGAAAAATCGTTGGAATCGATAGAGGCTGGTAATGGAAAAATCGTATAACAATGATTAATGCATAGAAACATTTAAACATGAATTAAGGTTGTGCATGATTAATTCAATTTAAATGCAATAAAGTTGTGTATTAAAGTTTACTTGAAACTTACATGTAAATATTTACTGTTTCATGACATTTAATCTTATACATGAATGTTGATTATAGACATTATGATCTAAATGTTTTAAATTTCAATACTAGGTTGGACGATTTATTAAATGGTTATATAAATATTTGTTAATAGCTATATAAATGTTAGTCTTTTTTAAATGTTTACACATGCTATAATCAAGAAGTGACATGTTTATAATGTTATGAACATTGAAATTTCGGTATGAGAGATAATGCGTGTATGATATTTGGTTCATATGGAAATATGAAATCATTTATTCCTATGTGGGGTAATATTATACAGTTCCTGAAAACTAAGGTGAAAATAATTGTAAATGTTTTGCCTTATAAATAATTTCCTTTGAGAAATTTGTAAAGACACGAGACATGTAATTTTTGGAGAAGTATGGAGCTGGTGATGCTGAAATGAGAATATTCTCCAAACCGAATAGTGGTTAAATTTGGATTTGATTTCCACAATCTACTAAAGGAACCAAAATCTTGAAGATAAAAATCTTCTTACTATCAGTAAATTATTTTAATTTTATTATTGTTAGTAAATTATTTCCAAGACCAACCATGTATTATCTTCATTTGAATTTAGAATATTCAAAAGAGATGGTTTAGATGAAGTAACTGTCATGATAGATTTTGGGACCATGCTGATTAAAGATGATTATGCAAAGATTAAAGTTGCACACATCGTGAGAATGAACAAGTCTGTTTGGGAGTTATAATTTTACCTACGTGGTCAAATTATTTAGACTTGTTGCATATTAATTCATGGTTAGAATGATACATGAATTAGTTCAAATGAACCTTTAAGTTAGTCTTTTAAACTTAGTGGATATATTATGAAATGAGACAACCACTAGTAAATACTAAAGCAGTGAAAAACTACTAAGACTAAGGTAGTAGTGAGCACTAAATGTGTATGCTTAATAAGATATTCTTTAAGAAGCCTTAAGAAAGAGAAAATCCATAAATGATTTATTGGAAAGTAGTGATGTGATGAGTATGGAAGTGTATGTCTAGGATTGGTTCTATGAAGACATGGTATTTAAGCGTGCCTAATGCACCACATCTCTTTTATAGAAACCTACTTGGTGCATTGTTCATTACTATGCTCACTATTCCAATTTATAAAATATTATGATGTGTTAAGAACTCTTTAAACTTAGTGCAAAAGTTAGCAGAAGTTAAAAGAGTAGAGATTAATTTGGTTGAGTAGGATACCAAACTTAGTCATAGTAAATTAAAATGTGAATGGTCTCTTTATGGCTAATATATTGAATGTTATGAATGAAAAAAAAATGATATACGCTAGTGCTACTAAAAAGATTATTTTCTTAAGGAGTTATGTTGGAATCTCTTAGTGAAATAAGTGAGATAATTTTCCTAATGCTAGGAAAAGTTGAAAATTCCTGATAAACCTTTTTCATAATATTCATAATTTTCCTAAACAATTCTTATGAAGAATTAGCAAAATTGAAATTCCTTTTGAATGAAAAAAAAAAATCATGAATGACTATTGATGAGATATAAGGAATTTCATAATCGTTTGAGATTATTCATGCTAATCTTAGTAGTTAGTAACTTTGAAAATATAAGTATGTGTGAACATAACTTGATTTTGTTAAACATAGTTTTATAGCTAAAACTCATAACAAACTTTACTCTAGTATGATTGAGTATATGTGCAAGAAAATTTATTTACACATTATCCAAGACACTTATGGATTTATTTATATCCTAAAAATGTTAGAAATGTGGGAGTGTCTTAAAATGATGATTAAAATCATAGAGGAACCTAGTTGATATACTTATGAAATGTTAAAGTCAGAAGTTGGTTCTTGATTAGTCGAGGGGGGATGGGTTTAAAGCCCATTGGTTGAGGAATTTATGGTGGATACCCCACTTAGTTATCTAAGTTCAATGTGGTCAAACGAAGCAATGAAAAGACTCATAGTGTACATTTCTACCTACCTATCCCTATGATGAATAATGTACATGCACAGGATGAGCTTAATAGCTCTTAATAAATTCATAGCTTAGGATTTGGGTGGTCTTAGTGAGAAAGACTAAATGAACTTACCGCCAAAGAGGATGAGTTTTCTTAAAACTCTTAATGAATTCAAACGTGAGAGTTTGAGTAATCCTAGTGAAAATAACATATTGAATTCACCGATTAAAGAGGTTGAATATTTATTCTTAATGATTTCTTATCCCAGAGTTTGGGTGGTTCATTTTAGATGAACTTGAAGAAATTCACTTTACCTATTGTGAGGTTGACCTGTCGTAAAAGCTCTTAATTATTTCATAGTCCATTTTTGGATGGTTTATGTTGAGATAAATCTGATGAAATAACCTACGTAAGTGAGAAGAATTAGCCACCTTCTATGAAGAACGTTGGGTTGTTTTTCTAGTACACTTACAGGAATCCTAAGGAAAGAGGGCTATATATATAAATAAATAAAAAAATTTATATACTCTTTGTAGACACATAGATGACTTTGGTAGATGAAGGAGTTAGTTGTGTGCTATGAGTTCACCATAATCTTAGAAAGTTCAAAATTTGTTCACTTATTTAAGAGAAGAATTACTTGTCATCACTATGTACTAGTTCCATATACGTTCATTGGTGCTTAAGTAACTAATCTCGATGTTGCTCTCCTCATGTTTTAACTTTATTGTTCTCCTTTTTTACGAAAGAGTTTTTTCGCATTAGTGGGGATGTTGTTAATGCTCATAATTAAAACATTTTATTGCTATTTAATTTTGTTTTAAATAGTATATTAATGTTGTTGAATGGAATGACAATTTTGCCTTCATTGTTTAGCCTATAAATAATGGACAATTTTACTCATTCTAAATATCCCTTAAGAAATTGTTTGATTTAGAAACACTCTCTTTGGATTTCATAAACCTGTTATGAGTGTTGTTTTGAGTTGAGAGAAGAGCAGTACCACAGAGTCCACTCCCATCTTTCGGGTGTACAAAATTTAGAGAGCCTAGCTTATCATGGGGTCATTCGTGCATTGTAGCGATTACACATATCGGAACGAATTTGCTTCTAAGGTAGTTGATAACTCCGTAAAAAGACTACTTTTAAGGCATTTTTTACTTAAGTTATTGTTTGTTTAAGGGTACATATAGTTCATTTTAGATGTATGTAGCTATATATAATTGCATTTGTTGTGGTTGTGTTATTTTATTTTATTAAGGTGTTATATGAGGAGGAATGTGTGGTTTTTAGAGATGTGCATAAAATAACAAGCAAAATAGGAGAGATGGGAAGTAATGTCGCGGCATCACACGCAAATTGAAATGTCTTGGCATTTCTGGCACAGAAAACGACAAAAATATATAGTTGTACGAGGACAGATGGCTCTGCACGTGAAATGATGGCTGTAACAGCCTGTTAGGGGACCACTGCCACATTGAGGATAAGGTTCACACACAAGGTGTGATCCTAGGGGTATGAGGGGTATTTTGCACCCAATAATATCCCAAAAACCTCATCATTACCCATAGATATTTTTATTATATATTACACCTCACAAGAGAGAGAGTGTGTGGAAGAAAGGAGACGCATAGAGTAGAGCAGAAAAATCTCATTTTTATTTTCCCTTTTTCTTTCTTCTTCCTTGGGTTTTCCTCCATTGATAAAGCTTCAAGGAGTGTATAGCTAGGTGCCGAAAGGAGGTAGCGAGCTAAGGTGGTTCGTGGTAGCTAAGGAGACCTCCGGTGGCGCGCGTCGAAGGCTACTTCTCACTTCCCTTTTTGCTACTATTTTTCTATTTATTTGTGGGATTGTTGGAACGAATATTTGCATGACTTTGTGTTTGGATATTTTGAACCCCACCATGAACTAACTTATTTGGTGGTGGTTAGTTTAATGGATGTTTAGACTTTATTTTAATGGTTATTTAAGTTTATTTTGGTTCTTTATTTGCTTTGCTTATGAATGCTTCACCATCTAGGCTTGTAAGAGGCATGGAAATGTCCATTTCTTAGATGAAGTTTAGGCATTCGAGAGAAACCTAAGCTAAAAATACTTGTAAGTATTCGAGAGAACCGCAAGACAAGATCCTCATAAGCAATGGGTTATAGTATTTTCAAGGGGCTTTGAACTGGCCTAGGGATATTATAACCTAATCCCTTAGATATCGGGAGAGACTAGGATAGGATTTCAACGACTAAAAAGGGTGTCTTTATCAATAGGGTAGGCTGGCCAACATCGTTGAGTGAGAGCATATGCCTTGACATCCTATTCTGTTAGGTTTCTTTGAGAACATTTTAGGAAAGCCCTGCCGAGCAAGTAATGATTAGATAGCTTAAATATGCCTGAGGAATAAGTTTAGCATCCTTAAATCAATCCCTATCATTCATTCCATTGGAAGCTTGTCACGTGAGGATTATCTACTTTTCATTTCATTTTTTATTTATTTACTATTTTTACCATTTTTCATTGCCTTGATATTTCACCATACTCAACATTAAACATCTGTTCTTGTCACTGCATTTACATTCACTACACCATCAGACCATTCATCTACATCCACCTTCATACACATTTCATTTGCCTCAGCATAATCATTTGTGAATAACATTAGCTATACTTAATTTCTTTAGAATAGTGCATAAACTTTATTCAATATCCTTCCAATCCCTGTGGAGACGATACTCACTTATCACTTTATTACTTGAGCGATTGTGTATACTTGCACATTATTTGCGTATAATTTTATACTACTCACAATACGCAACAGTAGTGGTTACTACCACGACACGGTTAATCGGTTCTTTATTTAATATTTCGTATATATCTTTCTAGTCAATGCTAATGCCTCATTTTGCAGCAGTCTATCAATTCTCTGGACTGCCCTTTTTCACATAAGCATGAAAAAACCTCCATTTATGTTGTCTCTGCTCACCTTTTTTTGTACATGCTGAAATCATCTCTTGGTGTTCTATGCTTTTGTACTATCTCTTCATTTGATTTCTTTTCTCTCAGTTAAAATCGCCCCTCAAAGATTCTTTTTCCACTTTCAGAGATTGGGACCCTACTTCTACGTTTTCCAAGCCTCGTTTTGAAGACCCAGTTTGGTGTTCATGGTCAAGTGTCGAGTGTAATCCTAAGACAGCACAAGTCATGTCTCTCGATCTCTCCACTTTACCAGGTTAAAATTGCTTGAATTGACAGGAAATGCATTGGAAAGCACTTTACCACATCAATTCGGATCCTTAACTCAGCTTAAACGGATAGAGATTAACTACAACGCTTTCTCGGGCACCATACCAGTAGAGTTTGCACTGTTATCAGATCTCAAGTACTTTGACATCTCAAAGTGTATTCTTAAAAGATCACTCACGTGTAAAGAGGATATTGTTCTTCAAATGATTCCAACTTAATTCAAGAGTTTCCCAATTACTAAGTCTTGAAAGCCATTTAAATATCAGTTAAAAACCTTTCACGTTCATTACTTCTCTCACGTATCATGCGATATATCAAAGTTGGTCGTCTAAAATGTATATGAATTTAACTTTACCACTCGTATGATCTGATCATGTGAGAGTGTTGCTTGCTAGACGTAGAGATTTAATAGGCGAAAACTCACTTAATGATGATAATAATATGATATCGTTCAAGTAATTGCCACTTAGGTCGAGGATTTCCAATTTTTTCAATGCAAATGATAGCTTTCCAATACAAAAAAAGAAGAAAAAGCAATGAAATCAAGAATTTTATGAACAAATATTGATTTGTATTCAATGACGATCTTGCCATAGGAAAGGCAACAAACCTTCATTGTCGACAAAACCAGCTACTCCATTTCCAACCAAATATAGACTCTTCAACCCCTTAAAGTGAAGAAACCGGGAAGCATTGGGATAACCATCATATCGATCCTTCTGCCATTGCCTTGTATAATTAAGATATTGAAGCTGTTGCAAATAATGAGAAACATGGTAATAGGAAAAAAAACAAGGAAGCTGTAATGGTAGTTTCTGTCATCTTTTTGTTTTATATATTCGTTTGCTGTTACCAACCAAGAAAAGACATAATAAAACCATAATGATGAAACCTCCCATTAAAGCAATAACCTGTGAAAGAGATTCACCAAACTTTCTTTTTCCTTAAATCTATCTCCGGTAAAGACCGAGCTTCTCTAAATCAGATTCACATTTTTACTCTCCAATCTCCATAGCTTCAGATGACAACTTAGCAGAGCAACGGATAAGAAAAGAAATTAAAGAAAAAAGAATTTGAAAATTAGAAAGTTGGAAAAGAATAATTTAAAATGCCATGTCATCACTCTGTTGGTAATTTAACAGAGCAGTATAAAGTTTAGTTATTAAATTGAAAATTTTTAAACTTGAATGACTAAAATAGGAGTGAGAAGTAAGTTGAATGATGATTGTTATAGTTTATCCTATAAAAATACTCATTAAATTTGTATACTTACTCTATCACAACGATTATTCTGTAACAGATTCATTAATTTTTTATACTTACTGCGTTACAACGATTATTTTGTAATAGATTAATCAATTTAGTATTATTTTATAAATTTTAAAAATTCAATGATCATTTAAGTATATTTTATTAATTTCTAACGTATTTTATTCAGCGGCCAATCCAGAAACTTAAGAAGAGATCTAAAATTTTTATATTTTTTCTTAAAAATAATGGGTGTGCAATTTTTTTTTATTTTTCCCTTAACACATTAAACTAAATTTAATCAATTTTTCAAAATTGTATCCTTAAATTTTAATGATTATCAACAAATTTAATTATCATTTCGTAGTAAGTTTTAAAATTTTAATAAACAAAACAATCATTTAAATATAATTTAATAACTTCGGATATATTTTATCCATTTATTAATTTTTTAAAATTGGTTTCATTATTTTAATTTAAGAACTCAACAATTAAAGTCCGATAATTAACATTGTTAAAAATCTGTTATGATATAATAAATCAAACTCATATAATCATAAATAATAAAAAACGTGAAACAAGACATATTAGCCCCCATTGAAGCAAAAGCTAAAAGCTTAACCATATATTTTCTCTACATTGTGATTGCTTGCCATCGTTGTCAATATATCTTCAAAGTTTCCCGCGACTCTCAAACTCCTCGGACATTTGACTCGAGCTGGAATCATGGAGTCTCCAAGCCAAGCCCCAAAAGAAAGATCGATCGGTTTTACACCCGCGGCTCGTTGAATTGTCTTCCGGCAACTAGCCCGATTATTGTACCTTTGCACCGGCTCGACTGGATGGACCACGCAACAGTTTCACAAACCCAAGGAAACTCAACTTCCCATCAGTATGTCTTATCCAGTCGTTAAGAACCGCATGGACCGGAATCGAGGGTCCAAGACCAAGTTCCTGAATTTAGTGGTAGTGGTCCGTTTAGATTTGCATGTGGCGGTATGATCATAAAATGTTATTTAACGTTTAAAAGGAGGATCCTGAAACTTACGGAAGCGAGTTCCTCGATGACAATAGCCCTGTTTCCATCCTGCTCGAAAATCTCATACGCACAACGGGCATGTTGTTCCCAGTGATCAAATGCCTCGAGCTGATGGACGCTTAATGCAGCTGCACAGAATTCTTCAAAGTCCATTCTTCTGTATTGGAGTGCATTTAGCTGTCATGCAAATGCAAATTAAATGAAAGAAACTCGGATAAGCTACTCCTCTATGACCATATAAGAAGTCGAAGAATAGAAAGAAAGGCAACCGAGTTCATACCGATAAAAGAAAATCCAGAATGCGGGACTCCTTCATTGCATCTGTTGCGTTTTTCATTAGGGCCTGTTAGCAAGAAATCAGATGATCAAAACAAGTGCATAATCTAATATCATCTTAATCACTTCTTTAGGGAGCCGAAAGGCTAACCGTCTTAATATTCTCCAAGGTTATGCTACCATGTTTCGGCTCTAATAAAGCAAATTGCTCTCCCAGGTAAAAGAGTTCATCGGGAGTCGATGTCTTCGACAAAGCCTGCATGAACATATCTTTCTATTAAAGGACATGCCGCATAAGAGATCATTCACAATTTCGATAATGTACAAGAAGAATAAAATTTTTTTTTTCCATTAGTGTATGTACCTTTAAAGCAGCCTTCCGCAAAGGTGATGATTGCATATACGTCTTTATAAGCCTAAATGTTAAAATATCGAGTGGAACCTTAATATTACCAAGACTCTGAATCCAAGGATGACCTGCAAACGGAAGATCACGTTCAGTTACTCTGGCTCAATGATGTTAGCAAAACCTAATATTACGAGTAAAAATGATGCACGCACTCAGAGCCTGAGCTGCTGTCATTCGCTTCCTAGGATCCTTAATCAAGAGACGCTTCACAAAGTCCTTGGCTTCTAACGACAAGGAAGGCCAAGGTGGCTCGTTAAAATTTGGATCAGCTTTCAGGACTGCTCGAAAAATTCCAGACTCGGTCCTAGCCCAAAATGGTCGACTCCCACATAAAAGAATATAAGCTATCACGCCAATACTCCAAACATCAGCTTCTCTACCATAGGACCTATGTAGAACTTCGGGGGCCACATAGTATGCACTTCCCACAATGTCATTAAGTCTTTCATCTGTAAACATGATAAGCATTAGAAAAAGGCATTAGAAAAAGGGAATCTCCAAGGTTGTGCAGAAAGAAGATGAACGAGCAGAGTGCAAACGCAGCAAACCTGGTCTCACGAAATCCGACAGGCCGAAGTCTATGGCTTTCAGCAAAGAGTTCTCCTCCTTTGAATTATACAGAAAATTCTGATCCAGAGAAGTGCAAATTTAGATTCCGGTATGGTAAACAAAACACATAAAAAGTCCGGCATCTATGCTTTTAAACATTAACAGAAATGACATGTTGCTCCACCTCTGGTTTAAGATCTCGATGCACAACACCTTGAAGATGACAAAAAGCAACTACGTTTAGTATCTGAACCATTACACCCTTTGCATCATCTTCCGTGTATTTTCCACCCCTACAAGCATAATAAGTCTTCCAGTTAGAGGCTAATATTGAGGTAGAAGCAAGAACAACGATAAACAATTCCGAAAATTTTAAGATAAATATATTAGAAGAATGATCACCTTGCAAGTATTCTATCCAAAAGCTCACCTCCTTCACATAATCTGTAATTTCAAATAAGTTACTCAAGATCTTATCGACTTTTTTTATTAATTGCCATGAAAAACCAAAACAAGATAACATGAATAGTGGTCCATATTTCATGCTTACTCCATTACTATATAGACATTATCATGATCTTCGAACGCATCGTAGAATTTCACTAGATTGCTATGTCCTGTCAAGGCTCGCAATATCTTCACCTCCCTTCTCACATCCTCAACTGCAATAGCTGTTGTCATCTGACAACATAAAATACTATTAACTGTCAGGAGAAAGACAAGGAAGAAAAAACAAGAGAAAACAAAAAATACAAAGCAAGATCATAATCTCACTTTGTTGAAATTTCTGTACTTCGAACCTTTTTCCCAACAAACAAACCGCGCCCAAGATAACTAGACAAAAGTGTTCTCTTTGCACTACATTTGTAATTTGAGTGAAGAAGAGAATTACAGAAAAATGGCAACCACGTACATTGACCTTATGATTTTCATAACACATGTTCTTTATTTTCCGGAATAAGTGGATACAAGTACTAGCAAAAAGACAATTAACCAATGTTATTCTTCTGCTAAATCCAGTCAAATAGGAGCAAATAATAAAATCTTATCCCAAGAATTTTTTTCATCAGTTCTATTCTACTACTGCATGTTGTAAAGGGAAACCTATTCCTATTGATTCCTCTGATATTTGATTCTCCATCTCACAACAGGCCATCGCAATCAAAGGTACACATGGGAGGAAAGTAAGATAGAGAGCAATAAATCAGTTGTTACTTGTTACAACTTCTTAAGCTGCCTTGCAAGAACGGATTAAACTTAATCAAATTTCCACCTTATAAATCGTAAGATCTTGATCAGAAGCAAAGATTTTGTCAGCTATGTATAATTTGTAAACAACCCTACTCATGAGCGATCTTTGTTAGGTATGTGAGGTACAATGTTTCTTCTACCATGTAAAGGTTCAATGGACTGAATGTACCAAACCCGGATAATGGTTACCAATCAACTAAAATACAAACATTTGTTTCGTCAGCTGAGCTGTAGTTGACCGGCTATGCATGAAAATTACAGGTGAGGCCATGATCTTTTCAATAATTCAGTATGATTCATAACCATGGAACAATTGCGCTCCAATAGAAGCTTTCAGTTCAGAGGTGTAGAGAAAGCGATAAGTCAATACGGTCACCGGAGAATTTCAACAGTTTCTTATCATACAATATTCACATCCACCACCATCCAGATCCAGCCATACAAAACTAAATGATGCAAAGATGCACTTTTTAGAGCCAGCTTTGATTTTATACTTAATATATCCAAGTAAGATGTGGTAAGCTTAGCAGATCAAATCATCCAAGTGGGTCAGGTGGACCAAAGTAATTGACCCCAGAAAAAAATAATCAATAAACAAGTTGGCCATTTGATGCTGTTTTACAATCAAGAAATGGTAACTGTATTTTTTCCCAGTATTTTATCCATCTAAAAGATCTGAAACAGTAAATTACCCCAAGTTTTTACTTTTGCTAAAAGTCTTAAGTCCACTAACCTTTGAAATTTTAACACTTAGATGCAAAATTGATCAAATTTCAACACTCAAATAGGAAATTGAACAAGAATCCATGGAAGACTGAAACCGAAGGTCAAAAGTAAAGCACACTGCATTGAATTCAATTTTGAGAAAAAGAATTGAAGAACTCATTTTGCAAAGCATATATCTATCGACATTTACAAATACATGGATTTTGATTTAACCAAAAATAGTTGATTAATTAAAAAGAGAAGGAAAGGTCTTACCTTGGACTTTGGGACAACTTTAACAGCAACCTGCTGACCTTTGAATTCACCTTTCTTGAACTTAGCAGCACAAGTATACCCAAAATGCCCTCTGCCAACTTCCTCTCCTACCTCCAACCTACTCCTCAATTCCTTTGAGAACCCAAATCTTTTATCCAGCTCAACTCCTTCCTCCTCGTCCGCATCCGTCGTCTCCGCCGCGATTCCCGCCTCCTTTTCCGCCTTCTTATTACTCTTCCGCCGCCTCAGCCCGCCCGAATATGCTTCGCCGGAGAAGGGGGAGGAAACGATCTCCGAAGAAACCTGAGCGGCGTCGAAGGAGTCTTGGGTTTGTTCGGGTGGGCCGGACTCGGAGTGTACATGGGGAGGAAAGGGGTGGTCGGCGGCAGAGGCGGAGGAGGAGATTTGGGTGGCTGAGGTGGCGCAGGATACTCATTCCGGTGGCCATCTCTTGAGCCGTATGGATTTGGCTTGAAGGCTTCGAAGTGCAGCCTCCCATTGTCGAGGAAAGATAAAAGAAATAAAGAAAATTCAACAAGAAACTGGTGATTATGTTTGCATTCTGCAGAGATCTTCGAAGTTTTCAGCTTAGAGAAGCAAACAAAAGGTGGGAGATGAAGGAAACAAATAATATATACATAATTTATACACACAGAGAAGAGAAAGTGAGATTTTGCTGTCTGTTAATTTTTTTAATGTTGTAAGAGGATGAAGAAGGAAGCCCCTGTGATTCAAGTAGGGCTGTACAAACTTGTTACCCACGTGCCACGCACATGATTATAGTTAGCGCAAACATAATTACCATCAATACATTTATATAATTTCGACTGTACGTCACGGATTATAATTTCAATCAGGGTTTTAAATCGCGATCGCGGTCGTATTTTCAGTTATTTCTATTTTATCGTAATTGCAGCCGTCGCGGGTGTTATTGCGGGTGTAGCGGGTAACTTAGACGGCGACGAAACTACTATATCACAGACGAAATCGTAGTCGCGAAACGTTTTTTAAAACCTAATTTCGAGTGCACAAACCATATACCATATTATGGAAATCGACATCTTTTACAAGATTTTGACCACATTTGTTAATTAAGCAAACTTAACAATTACATGACTTAATAAGTTTAGAGATCTCTTCCCTTTGTTTAAATTAATCAAATCCTTGGAGTGCAAAGCACATCTATTATTAAATCTCATGTGAGACAGATGTGGATTAGACCCATCTTTCATTTACCACTTTGGTTTGTAAAATTTGATTACTTCGAGTTTAAGGGTTTTAGTTGCGCCTTGGAATGTACTCTAAACTAAGTTGGACCACTAACTATTTTTGTTTTTGACTACGTTCCTTTAACTAAATCGGTTCAAAGGTCAAGTTATACAAGGATGGTTATGAGTCAGGTTTTTTTATCCACCTAAACTGCACTCAAGTGTAATATTTCTCTAAATTCTCGAATTTATAATTTTTGTCTAACCTAAAATTCGTATGATACAACTCAACTCAACTCGACATAAATATAAATATATAAAATTCTGTCTTTGTGACACATTTTTCTTCTTCTTTCTCGTCGTTTGGTCGCTTCTTTTTATTTTATATTTTTTTAGGGTTGAATTTGACAACACCACAACCGATCAAGATGATACTTATTTATAATCCCGTTAATCTTCCCTGCTATGGACTCTCGGATTGAATTTGAATACACGATTTTAAGTTTGTAGATAGTTTCTCACGACGCTCGACTCTGATTTACGATACTCGATAGCCTTTCAATAGCTTAACCCCTTTCTTGGTTCGTTCTACTGTTTAAATCCATATCTTCAAATCTATATTCTTTAATTTATAAATGTTAGTATTTTGTATTTTGTTAAGAATAATATATAGGTTCAATGGATTAATTACAAACTAATCTGTTTACAAGAACACATTTTAAAAAGTTATATTATACTCTTAGTTATAATTAAAAAATCGTTTTAATTTTTATATTTTTAAAATTTGAAATTTCATTCATGATTCAAACAATACAAAGACTTTACTACTAAATTACATAGACGTAAAATTATCAAATTGAATAACGAAAATAGAAAATTTTGATTTAACAGATTTTACTATCATTATTTAAGATAAAATTAAAAGTTTAAAAACCGAATAAACAAGATTAAAAATAACCTAATTAGAGTACAAACGATGAATCAACAACTATAATATTCTGGGTTTATTTATTTTATTTAATATTTGATTTCTTCTTCGATCCCCATTTTGAAATGAGGCGTTTTTCCCGAAAAATCACTTTTTCATTTAATATTTCGATCAGGCACTATTCAACTATATTTTCCGATCTAACACCCTTTGCAGGAAGGCGTGCCCCTGAACCGTGCTTTACGCCACGTGGTCGAAGGCGCCCCCCCGGGACACGCCTTACCAAATGTGTAAAAAACCCTGGCGTGCTAGTTTTGTAAATATTTTTAAACGGATGTCAAATACGTAATTGATTTCTATTATTGTGTAAAAACGTCAGTATTTTGAATTGTGCACAGCTCACTTCACAGGGTTTTAGGTTCTGGGGTTTTAATGAAGTGTGTAGTGGTTGAGTTTATTAGTATTTTAGTGTCACGAGTTTATTTTTTATAATAATAAATATTTTATAATTTTAAAAATTATAAATTTCATATATTTTTGAAAAAATTTATTGTTTTTTAAAATTAATTGTTTAAAAATATAAAACAAAATATTAAAATAAATTTTTAATTACAATTGAGGGATCAAATTAATTATTATTCATTAATTTTTATTTTTTTAACAACAATTAATAATGTTTATTCATTTTTAATAAAATTATTTAAATTTTTGCATTAAAATTACACAATACGTAAAATCTAGTATATAAAAACTTTGAGGGTAAGTATTTTAAAATATGAATAATTTTATAAAAAATTTATAACTAGTATTTATTTTACAAAATGATGATGATGATGATAAATATTTTATAATTTAAAAAATTATAAATTTCATATATTTTTGAAAAAAGTATTGCTTTTAAAATTAATTGTTTAAAAATATAAAACATATTAAAATAAACTTTTAATTACAATAGTTCAAATGAATTATTATTCAATAATTTTTTTAAAAAAATATATGAATTTTATAATTTTTTAAATTATAAAATATTTATTATTATAAAAAATAAAACTTGTTACACACTAAAATATAATAAACTCAACCACTACACACATTGTCTACTTCATTAACTAGTCAGTTCACCTGAAACCGTGCTGTGTGGGGTGTCTGGATAATTAAAATGCTGACATTTTTACACAAAAGTCACCATAATATAAATTAATAACGTATTTGATACCCATTTAAAAAATATTTACAAAATTAATACTTAAATTTTTTATACATTTAATAAGGTGCGACTCGTATAAATATATAGGGTTAGGGTGGGAGAAACGCCTTGAAATGATTAAAGGTGAAAAGTAGGAGTAAATTCTGGGTTTTGTGTAAAACAATCATAAGGAATGATTATTCATCAGTTATTCGCAATAATAAATCATCAAAGTCGTTGCAGAAAGAAATAATGTCACTGTCAATTTAATCTGCAGAAATGATTAAATATAATACATGCTTTTTATGGAGAAAGAACCCACAATTTCACACATGATGGAGGACGGTGATGGATTCTATAAATTCCGTTATTTATATATATTTAGGGATGGACATGGCGGATAGGTCGGGTTTCGGTCAATTCGATCCGACTCAAAAATTTTACATCTTTCACCCGAAATCTGAAATAATAAAAAATAGTATATATTTTTTAATAAAAACAGTTATTTAATTGAAAAAAATAATATATAGAGGGATATTATTATAATTATTCCTAAATATATAAGGTAAAATTATATTTTTTTTCAGTTCGGGTCGGGTATGATATTTTTCTCCCTAAACTCGAATCTAACCCGATCCAAACACCACCGTTAAAAAAACGATCCGACCCGACCCGAACTCGTATTTTTTTTAAAAAAATTGTCGGGTTGGGTCGGAATCAGTCGGGTTCAGGTCTCATGTCCATTCCTATATATTTTTTGATAGTTCGGATTTTTGATTTAATAATGTTTTAATTTTTTATTAATTAAAATTAAAATTTTATTCTCTTTTAACCCATTAATAAATTGAATATCTAACAAATTCTTATTTATTTATTTATTCCTTTTAATATGTAATTATAACTCCATCTATGTACTTAAAATTTTTAATATTTTATCAATTGAATTCTAACTCGATCAGTATAATCGTTATTATAATATTCAAGCTTACATTAATTTAAATATTATCTTTGAATTTAAAAATTTAAATTATTGTTCGAACCAAATGACTTCAATGGTTCTAGAATTTATTGTTATCTGTTAAGGTTTCAGGTTCGAACATTGTATATGTAGAGCATTCATATTAAATGGTTGAGAATTTTTAAACCTATACTACCATGTATTCACTACGTATTTATCGGAAAAAATTAAAATTATAAAATACCATGCATGGCCATGGATGAATGACGAACATAAAAGAAAAGAAAAGCTCATAAGCATAGCCATATAACCAGTCCTTGTGTGATGAATTATAACTCCATGGATGGATGATGATGGCCATTACTGTATGTCTGTCAACTTTGGGGCGCCCACCTATCTATGATGGGCGTACATCTGATGCATAATGCACACGTAAATCATGCATCACTCTCTCCCGATTCCTTTTTCTGACGTGAACCACAAATATTTTCTACTTATCCGATTAACGATTTAAGTAGAGATGAATGGTATCGAACCAATAGAATCACAGAGATTATAAAATTATCTTGTTGAACGAATTCAGATATTTTGAGTCCTTATAGGATGAAAGCTCGAGGATTCTCTCTCTTTCGTCCTCTTCATTAGCTTAAGCCACTTAAGGTATCGAAGAAGAGGAAGATAAAAGAGAGACAACACGAGCTTGAGTTCATATTACAGTAACTCGAATTCATTTCGTCTTCTTCGAAGAACGTCTCTCGAATCTCGACTCAATCCATCAGCGAACTCGGGATGGGGAGTGGTGGGGGTTGATACAACGATTTTTTAATGGGAATATCTACTTTTAGAGGGGGGGGGGCAACGAAACAGCCGTTAGAAAGCGGAACCAAACAGCTCATTGGAGCCGTGGCCCTCCGGACACATCGTTATCCATTTTCGATGCTCCGAAGGTGTAACATCAGATACGAAACAGCCATTGCAGAGAGCAGAAATTGGTACCTAATCAATTTACACAAACGTACAAAGAAACCTCCAAATGGTCCTAAAACATTCTGCAACAGCCGTTTAGAATATAGACATTTCTCTTTTAGATTGAGGATGACTTCACAAAAAGCTTTAATCAAACTATGGAATATATATATATATATATATATATGTATTTGTATATGTATGTATGTATATGTATATCACATGGTTAAAGGGTTTTAGTACATGTCGTTTGTGGTGTAATTTGTGCTCTGCAAGGGTAGAAATCTCAAATATTGATTCCAAGTTGTGGCATCCTTGGGGTACTACATTAAGGGGTGTCCTTATTGATTCTCTTGTACCCAGGACCCCAAACCCATTCTTTTTTTCTTTGTTGATTTGTGGTCCAAACCTACCACAATTCATTTGTCTCTAAGCTTTTGGTACATTTTCTTCCATCTTCATTACTAGATCTATGATCGTACTTCAAACTATGACCCTCTTAGTTAGTGATCTTCTGTTCGGGAAAGTTATATTGAGGGATATTGGTGCTGTTACAATAATCAATAAAGTAACGATAAGTAAAACAAACAAAAATTAAAAATATTTTTTTTAAAAAACTCATCACAACGTTAAAATTATGGTGTTTCTGTTGTATGACACCCTTAATATACAATTAAAGAAAGACGTTAGTGGAAATGTTAATATTTTTTTAACATTTCCGGTAAAGTGCTACATAAAACATCATTTCTTTACCGTAAATGTTAATTTCGTTACCTAATTTTCGATAGAAAAAATAATGTTTTACCGGTAGAAAAAATAATGTTTTAGGTAACGCTTTACCAGAAATGTTAAACATTTTAGGTAACACCTAATATTAACATTTTCAGTAAAAAAAATAATGTTTTATGTAACGCTTTACCAGAAATGTTAAAAAAATATTAACATTTCCGGTAGCACATTTCCTTAGTAATATATTAAGGTTGTTGTACCTGAAACATCCCTTAAAATTATAGATGTTTGAGACTACAAAATCTCATATGAAATCTAAAATTTCGGATTACAATAATTCTTTTAAATTACTTAATAAGAAATATTTTGAATTCTTAATTAATAAGAAAGAAACATATTAAAACGAGTCTTTTGAATTTCTACTTTCAATGAAAGCTAACCGAAGAATTATAATTAAAGTTAATTGCATCATATGTCCTCAAACTATAATCATTATTTTAAATTGGCCATTAAACTTTTGAATATTCTAATTTCATTCTCAAATTACGACTCCCATTCTAATTAGTCCTTAAACTTTGAATATTCCAATTTCATCCAAATATGTAATTAGTTTCAACCATAGTTTAACATAAATGTTGTTTTTTTAACATATAACAATATAACTTGGCCTAACGATTTTATTAACAAGGGACGTGATCAGTAGATACGTATATTTGGGATGAGATTGGAATGTTCAAAAAGTTTGGGGACCAATTTAGAATGAAGGTCATAGTTTGTGGATGAAATTGAAATGTTAAAAAGTTTGAGGACTATTTTAAAATGATAGTTATAGTTTAGGAATGAAATTAAAATATTTAAAAGTTTAGTGACCAATTTAAAATTAGTCATATTTTGAGAACATGTGATACAATTAACTCTTATGATTATGTATGAATTGGATATACAATAAGGTCCATATTATAAAGGTCACACCGGTCACAAACTCTAACTGATAAAATTATAATTGTCGCACGAATCAAATAATTTCAGTAGTTAAATGACTTGTTATCCCTTGAGATCCCGAGTTTGAGCACTGTAAATGCTAAGAGTATGAACGTTGATTCACATGAACAGAAATTTAATCATGCTTTTGTCCAAATGAAGATCCCAAAATGAGTGTTTGCATGGTCCCAAGAACAAAAATACATAAGAAAATTTTAAATTCTGCTATTTTCCCATTCATTTGAAGCCAATACAACCTGCCCAAAACAGTAGTGAAATACAATGTACCATTGGGAGTAGATCCATCACACAAGTGCATTGTGAAAATACAGAGCATGTTTATCAATGGCTTTCCTTCTGATCCATGGAGGCCATATCATATCTTGTAACAAAACAAGCACTCAATTTTCTTCCCAACTCATCGAGTAGTGGACCGATGCCGATATCAGTGAGATTTATTGCCGCTAAGCGATAGTTTTCCGATAGGTTCCTGGTGAATCTTTAATCAAAACGAGATATCCGGATCTTCATCGAGTCAAATTCAACCTGCACGCAAGTTATATGAGGAAAAAAAGATGGTAATTATGCTGAAACCATGGATTACAAGATATTGAAGCAATCGGTAACATGCTTACACTTTACACTACATATAAAGAATCTTACGTTTTCATCAACCAGCAACGATCCCTGAAATCCAGATGCCGACGTTTTATTCTCTGGATAAGAGTGACCGGAAAAACCCAGTGAGGCATTTTTAACATCACTCTGCCTCAGCCCCATGTCACGGTTCCATTTCTTGAACCGTGCTCGAGTATTTTGCTTGATGGAACTAGAGCTAACAGAGGAAGTTGTAGGAGAGCCTGGCAATGCTAGTCTTTTGATGGAACATTGGTATAGTTATGATCTTCCTAGGAATATGAAAAACCAGAAAGAATAACATAATATCACACATATCCATGTTCAACATTCGCCTTGATCCGAAAAGCATTCAAGTTCCATTGATACACTACAAAAGAATTCCACATTGTTATTTTATACCAGTTGTTTTAAGAAATACCAAAAGGACTATCTTGGACTAAAATTGCAATCAAATCTTTAGTCTACAACAATTGGTTCAAGCCTCATACGTGCAGAGTTCAATTTTGCGCTGAATACCCGAACCATCCGTAGTATTTTGTCTGGAAGGTAAGAGATCCTAATGAAGGTCTGAACCAGATGACACTATCCGATTATATGCAACTGCAAAAGGTTATTGAAGCTCTCGAACATTATTGTTCATCTGCACCTGCATTGAGCATTCCCGTACATAAGTATATACCATCCGTATGTCAAGCAGCAATAAGAAAAAATGAATGTGATCATGTTTTACGTACCAGTTGGGTTTGATTGGAACATCTTACGGTATTGTCTTCTCTCCTCATCGCGTTGATCATTGATCTGTATTCAGCAAGCTTTGTTGCATAAATACATTTGTTCACTTATGTTTGATGCCGAAAGAAACTATGAATTCAACTTTATGTACCAACCTTTTTCATAGCAGCAGCAAGCTCTTTCTTTATTCTGCCTGAATGGAATGCATCGCAGAATGTTATCGGAAAGTCTCAACCAGTTCAGATGTTCACAATATACACTGGCCTGATGTCAAGGAGAATAATCTCATCAAGTTCGTCACTAAGCATCGTTTGGCTCCAATCGCAAAGCTTTCAGCAGCAGCATCAACATCATTAAGTGTCCATGTGTGCCTGGCAAAAAATTATTGCAATCATCAGGACAATAATGTGCTTGAATAGACAGAAAGTGCAAGCATAAATAAGATAACCGAGATACGAGATGCAAAGGCAGCTTTTACAGAAGGCTCACGGTGTGCTTCTCAACAATTTTCCTGGAGAGAAGATTAGCTTAGACCAAAAGCTAAACCCGTCAGCATCCAGGCAGCAAACCAGTGTAAGCCTAGGTTTCAAAATCTTTCGAACCCATAGCGCTAAAAAATTCATATTAAGTCAAAGAGTGGCGAATGAAGCTTACAGAACTATTTGTGAATATCTGGGATTTCGTCTTTCTCAAACTCCAACTCTTCTCTGCAAGGTCACAAAATATTGTATGCAAAAGAACCATGGTGAAATGAGAATCCTACAACTTTATTTATAAGAGAAAAATGATACCATGTACAGAAAAGTAATGTCGTCGCCTTCATCAATACCTTCTTTCTCTAAGCAGATATCTAAATAGCGCAAAGGCTTCCGGTTCTTCTGATACCTATCATATAGTCTTTTGTATGTTAAGGAGCCATTCAACTTCTAGTAAAATAGTATAATTTGGAATATATATATATATATATATATATATATATATATATATATATATCTTGAGAATATTTGAAAAATAATAAAGAAATAATAGATGTCTAGAAATATTCATAAAATAATCTAAATTATTTTTTTTGTGAAAATTGAAAAAATAGAAGAATAATACTAATGCATAAAATTTTAATAGCAATTCTCCATTTAGATTCGTTTCATAATTATATTTTCGTGTAAAACTAATGAATTATACATAATATAAGAGGATCATATGAAAGGTTTAAAAATATTAAAAAAATAAAAAAAGATTAAAAAAAAGATTAAAAAATAAGTGAAAAGTGTAAAATTATAATTATCAGAATTTATAGAGAATAAATTTATAAATTAAAAATATTTATAAAGCATTAAAAAAATAATTATTTTTTTTTCGAAAAAGTTATGAATCGTCTCTCGTTAGTTTGGTCGTTAACCAACACATTATGATCGATTTTCCCTATTTGTTATCACACTGTATCAGATAAAAGCGAACGCAGGCTTATCCTGCAACGAAAAGAAATCATGGATTTACAAGCATGCATGCACGCGGACGGATTTGGACAATGAAAGAAAGAAACAGATGTAACGATTGGATTGGATTATTCGGATACATTACAAGATTCAGAGCAGAAAAGCTGATGGGATGAATCCAGAGAAATACTCAACAAAAACCCAGAAAAAAAATGGTGTGCCAGAAGGAAATCGCCATCAAATAGTTATGAAGCAGTACTAAGCTACACGTAGGCCAGACTTACGCATAACTACTTGATCATTTCTTGCTGCTTTCAGGAAAATGCAGAGCTGTTTTCAGTACTAGTTGGTTAATATAAGATAGGCAGAGCTATTTCATCGTCACTCCAATGGTGAACATAACGGCTTGCCTCGTCCCATGGTGAAACCCCGGGTTCCGTCCGGCATTCTCGGACCCTTCAACATCTGTTTCACTGATGCTTCGCATTGGACTGCATTGCTGGGTTGAGGAGATCCGGGAAGCAGGCCACGTCCGGCGAGGCTTTGGGTGCAACCCCGAAGCTTCCCGCGCGGCTTAGACCATCCCTTTTTCGATCCCATTGCCCTATCTTCAGCCTATCAGGACAGGAATTTTTCAGGTCAGCATGTGACTCAAGGAACCGTATAATGAACATGGATAATCAACATCGATGCTTACATTGTTCTCAAATGATTCAGCATTGTTTGGTGGAGAAGAACCTTGGGAGTATTCAGCATGCGGTGAATCGTTGTCGTCCAATATGCCATCGAATTCTGATTTTCTTGTTTTCAGAACGGATTTAGGCTGCATTTATGTCGTAAATGCTTTCTATTAAAGCAGAAGCATGCAAACGGATCAGGTCTGAATTGCAGAAGACACTACATACCGAGAGTCTAAGCAGCAACCTTACTCGGAGCCCCTTTCTCCAATTCCTTTCATCGTTTAGCTTCTCAACCTGCGTCGAATACGTAAGCTTCAAATGGCATTGCAAAAGAGGAATTCGAAGGACTGAAACAATTGAATCATAAGAAGTTGTAGAAGTAAAACTGCATTAACATACCGCCTTCTCAGCAATCCTTGTCGACTCGTATTCCACAAGTGCATGTAGCTTGATGAATAATAGAAAAAAAGGAACCATGAGGCAGATTGTGTAATAATCTCTCGGCTTAGCTAAGAAAACAAGTTTGATTCCAACTTTCATACCTTGTTCGACAGGAAATAGTCGTTCTTCGAATGGGAAGAATTGGATTCTTGGGGATGACATATTCGGATGTTCTTCACACTGTATATAAACACTAACAATAAGCTGCAAAAGAACCCTTCTATACATATGACAGCGAATTAGGAACATAAACCGAAACTGATCAATGTGATGAAAACCAAACCTCCCGACAACATTAAAGATTTTATCAAGGTTCTGATGAGAGTGATCTTCAGGCAAATTCTCTACGACAACTGTACGAGACTGCAAAACAAGGAAAAAGGTAGATTGCAATCTGCAGCATACAAAGAAGTGGTCAAATCTTAAGGAAATTCCTATATACTACCTGCACTTGCTCTCGTTCTTTCTCGGTGAACGGGTGTTTTCGACGAACCTTCTTGCCATCATCAATCACAACCTTCCCAAGCACATCAAAAGAACAAAGATTTCATTCCAAAAAAAACCCAAAATGAAGATAATGGTGTAGATTAGTTTTACTTTAGTAGATGAACAAGAACAATGGAAGTAAAAGAACTTACAAGCTTTAAAGAGGAACGAAGTGCCTGGGCCAGTAACTGGTGGTTGGTGATGAGGGACTTGATTTTATTTGTTGAAGCAATAAAAGATATAGGCACTAAAGAAAGGCCAATACTCATGAGTGAAGGTGGAATTACTGAACTATATAACTAACTCAACAACGAATTCGACTCGAATCGAAACTAACTCATGGAAGGAATGACGGATTCATAAGTTTTCTTACCATAGCCTTCAGGATCTTTACTTATTTGCTTCGACAACGATTCATTCGCGATCAGACTCATGTCACTGAACTGGTATTCCACCTGTTTTATATACACAATCAGGATCAGATCACACTATTTTCACACCAGGATTGTACAAAAAACACGTGAGCCATATCCCATAACCAGTCATTGTTAAATATAAAAAAGTTAAGGATCGTAATGATGAAGTATGCAAAAAGAGAAGCAACCCAAGAAAGATGACCTGTTTGATGATCTTTTGACGTAGATCATCAGTTAGAACGTTCTTGGAAGAACAATTGGGGATTGAGAGATTAGGGTTAGAGTTCAAATAAGTAGAAGTGTCTTGTTCACCAAGAAAGAACCAATCCGAGGCGGCAGCTGCACCACCACCGAGGTAATGGAAACAAGGGTAATAATAACCCGAGATGGGCCTTTGGCTGAGCGATTTCGGCACAAATTCGGGCGCATGCGCATTGAACTTGAACGTCACACCGTTTCCATTGCCGTTGCGACTCCCACTAGTACCACTTCCACTACTACAACTGATCATCTGTTTTGCAGCAGCCATGGAAATGGGGTTATTACGACTAGTTGTTGGCTTTGCAGAAGCCATTGCAATTGCTTGATGATCTTTCATTTGAAACCTGTCCTGGGGTTCTTCCTTAGGCTTTTCCTCAGGTCGGGCATGCGCCATTTTTGTTAATTTTTCTCTTACAAAAAAGCAAAAACAAAAACCAAAAAGAACTCAGTGTGATCTGTCCCCTCTGTTGTTTTCCTCTGTGTATTTTAGTTGTTAATGTGTGTTTGGAAACTTTAAGATTTGTTCTGTTTTTTTCCTCCTGAAGTTTAGCTAACTGATTGCTTTGAATCCACATTTGGCGGCAAGAGAGACAGAGCAGAGAGACGAGATGTTCTTACATGTGACTGTTGCTTTTGGGGTTTGACCATTTTGTTTTAAGGTTTGGAAATCGGACTCCACCAGGGGTCGGCTCTTAGCCCTTATATTTTCGTCTTGATTATGGATGACATATATTGTGCGACACCAGACGGTGTTTCATGGTGTATGCTTTTCGCTGACGACATTGTCCTAATTGCCGAAACAAAAACTGAGCTGAATAAAAGACTGGTTGCCTGGAAGACTGCTTTGGAAGAAAAATGTCTAAGGATCAATATTGAAAAGACAGAGTACTTATGTTCAAACTTCAGTGGGAACCAAAACGATGAAGATGTAGAAGTATGCATCGAAGGACATGTTCTCTCCTTAAATGATTGTTTCAAGTACATAGGGTCTATGATACATAAAGATGGGGTGTAGATGATGACGTTACACACCGTATAAAGGCGGGATGACTAAAGTGAAGAGCTGCTACTGGAGTTTTGTGTGACAAGAAGGTGCCTCTAAAACTTAAAGGAAATTTTTATAGAATAACAATAAGATCAGCGCTGCTGCATGGATCAGAATGTTGGACAATCAAGAAGGATTACGTAAGAAGGATGGAGGTCGCATAAATGAGAATGCTTCGATGGGTATGTGGTAGGACTCTGTGGGACATGACACCAAACTCTGCAATTAGGATGTCATTGGGGGTGGTGCCTGTATCCGAAAAATTGAGGGAGGGAAGACTACGATGGTTTGGGCATATCCTTAGGTGACAACCGACGGATGCAGTCAGGAGGGTAGAGTCGATTACTGTCGACGGTGCCAGAAGGAGAGGAAGACCAAGGCGGAGGTGGGAAGACTGTTTGAGAGATGATTTGAAGGATTTAGCCATTACTGAAGACATGACCTCTGATAGGAAAGTGTGGAGACTGAAGACCAGGGTAGCTGAGTAGTGCGGGTCACAGACATAGGGTGTAACATCTCTGTCCTCTTTTTAATGCCTTTGTAATATTTTCCATGACTTATACTTTATATATGTTTTCTGTCATTAGAATTTATGAAAGCTTAAGACTAGAGTAGTTGAGTAGTGTTGCCTTAATTTAGGTTTTTAATCCATTAGACTTTATTCCTTCTCGTAGCTTGCTACCGTTGACTATTGTGTATCATTCTCTTCAGGTTCCCTCTTTTTAAATTTAGTCGAGTCTTACGTTTCTGTCTTTATGCAGAGATTTTAATGTAGTGATTTATTTACAAGGATTACTTCTCATTACAGTTGTACATATGAAGATGGCATATGAAGACTCTTCAACTATGTATTTATTTATTTATACATGCATTGCATTTTATCTTTATCTTTAATTTTTTTACTGTCGGAAGTCTTCCACGGAAGCTGCTCTCAACCCTGGCGTTGGGGGCAACCTACTACCCTACCTCCCCCTTACCCCATTACATATGGGAATAGAGTTTTGTTGTTGTTGTTGTTGTTGTTATTTAACTAACTTCCTCTCTTTTCTCTTCTTCCTTTCTCACTTTCCATTTACCTATTTGCAGAGGAGTATCAAGCTCTCGTTGAGATTATCCTCTCTTCATTGGATCATGGAGCCAGAAATTGGGTAAAGTATATAAAATGTTACTAAACTATACTTTAAATGATTTTTTGTCATTAAAATTTTAAAAAATTACAAAATAATCATTAAATTTATCGAACTTCTATAAGATAATCATTAAAATATATCAAAAAAATTTAAATGGTCTTTAAATTTACCGAGCTTTATTATTATAATAACATCATGGTGAACATTGTGTAATTATTTTAAAAATTTAATGACCAAAAAGATTATCTAAGCATAATTTTGTGACCCCTATTGTAGTTTACCCGCCATAAATTTTATTAGATACAGTTATGAAATTATAGAGAAATTGAAGGTAGAAATTTTATTTCCTAAAAGACTAAATTCAATGATGAATTTTTAAGAAGGATGAAAATGTAATTTTCCATCTAATAAAAGAGTTAAAAGGCTTAAATTGTATTGTATTAATGTTTGTGAATAACTAAAAAATAATTCGATCATTTAACCCAATAAGTTAGAATATCAATGTCATACGTTACAATTTAATTAAATATTAAAATATTATATTATACTTTTTTGGATATAACCATCGGTATATGATCAATTGATCGACTAATTCGGATCGGGTAATGCAGAGACGAGGGCGACTCTCCTAACCCAATTTATTTCATTCGCAAATGTTATGATTCGAACTCCTGGCCTTACTTAAGAAATCTTATGTCTTATCCCGCTAAACAAACTCTTCATTGGTAAAATATTGTATTACATTTTAATTAAATGTTAAAATGTTAATGCGATTAAATTAAATTATATATTAAATTAAACGTATTGAGTGAGCTCAATAAAAGAAGAAAATAATATCGTTAACTATGCATGCATGTATGAAATACCTAATCAAGCATGCATATATGCATGCATGCCTATGAATGAGGGCTAACAGCTGGGAGTTTCAAACTTCTTCCTCGAAAGATGTTGCTGCTGTTTACAGTACATGATTGAAAGTTACAATTACCAGACAAGACAACAGCAAGAACCCTAATTTCATCTCGAAGCAAAATACATTGCTTCGCAAGAGCAGCCAAAATCATAGCAAATAGACTTGAAAATATAAGGAAATTCGGATTTCAGTACCGACCCTGAACTCCATGTACATCCACCATTAATTAGGGGATGTCATACTTAAGATGATATCACCCTTCGTCCTTTTTTATTGTCTTTATTAATCGGTGATGACATTAATTTTAATGTTAGTTGTCGATTGTTAGAATTCTTTATTGTCATTTTATTTTTTTATATTACATCTTTATTTTCTTTTGTTTTTCTATTTTCAACCAGTCTGCATGTATGACACGTTTTTTTTACCTTTTGGCATATTTTTCGATTGTTTGATCGTTGTTTTCATTTATTTTTTTAAGGATTGATTTGGTATCGTCACGACTGATCAAGCCGACGTTTATCTGTTATATTGTTGATCCTCTCTGCTTTGGACCCTCGGATTGGATTTAGATGCCCATTTTGCGTTCGTGGATAGCTTTTCACGTCGCTCAAGTCTGATTTGTGGTTTGTGGGTGATCTCTCAGTAGTTTGACCCCCTTTTGTGGTTCGCTTACCGATGTGATCAGATCTGTCTGTATCTATCTTAATTTAAGTTTTCTTGGTTAGATTTTAATCTTGCCTTGTATGATCCTTATGTGATCTTAAGCTGCTAATTTTGTTCCAATGATTATAAGAAATTGTCTTAATTATGTGCTTAATTTACTAATACGATTATAAATCTTTATTGTAGATCTGCTTCTACTTGCATTACCCTCTTGCTCTGCTTCTTCACCCTCCTCTTGCTCCCCTTCGTTTTCCTCTTCTTTTTGACCTTTCAGCATTTATGGAAACAGGATGATCATCATCTTCGTTCTCTTCTTCATTTGACCTTTCAGCATTTATGGAAACAGGATGATCATCGTCTTCCTTCTCCTCTTCTTTCCCCTCTTCCTTTGCACTTTCAGCATTTATGGATACAGAATCATCACCATCTTCGCATTTCATCTCATGATCTGAATCTTCTGAATTTAAATTGATGGCACAGCATTAATATTTAAACAACCACATACATTATGCAAGTTCATGATAATGCCTCAAGAAAAAAGACAGAAAATAATAATAATGAGCATAGAAATTGCTAATTATTGATATTCTCTTTAAAGATAATTTAGATTAAATATTGTAAATGTTGGTTACGATGTTAACACTTTTAATCTAGTTTGTTAGTTTGTTTCCTTCACAATATCGAAATTCAAACTTTAAATATTTTTTGATTGGTATAGCTAGGGCTGTAGATGAAACGAGACGGACCACAAACTACTCGTGTTTGACTCAATCAACAGTCAAATCGAGTTCGAACTCAACTCAAGTTCTTAACGAACTAAAGTGATCTACCTGATATCCGACTCAAAAAGCTCGTGAGCAAATAAAAAATAATATACTAGACTTCTAATTTTTTAAATTAAATTATTAGTAATTTTAACACTTAAATGTTATTTAAGTTCGAGCTTTAATTGAATTAAGTCTGAGAATATTTCGAGTTTATATTTTTTTCCCCGAATTTTAGTCAAATTCTAATTTTTAATTTCAAATTCAAGTTAAATTTGATCATTTTAAACTAATAAACTTTCGAATCGAATCAAATTCAATAATATCTAAACTTTTTAAAATAAGTCAAACTTAATAATATTTAAACTTGACTAAGGTTAAACATAACGACTCAGATTACTAAATCATAACATTATTCCAAAGAAATTAGACAAATTTATCTGAAAAACGAGATGTTAAATTCCACCTTAATTGAAAAATTGTGTGATTACGAAAAATCTTTGATAAAAAAGTAAAGGCATAATAATAAAAAATTGCCCTCTAATATTTGTATAAATCGTCACTTTGACTTTTTTTTTTTTGGAGTTATTTTAACTCCTACCATTCTAATTTTTAATCAAAATATTTTCTATTGGAAGAAAATCATTAATTGATTAACGATTAAAACATATTGCTGACGCGATATTTTCATATGTATTTAATTATTGACGTGGCAATGTAATGTCAACACCATGTGTTGATCATTACTGAACTAATGATTTGCTTTCAACATGGGTTATTTGACAAAAAAAATTAAAACTTTGGAGGTTAAAATGTTAAAAAAAGAATAGGGTCAAATTAATCATTTATGTAAGCTTTAGGAGAAATTTTGTAATTATGCCAAAAGTTACTTAAGGGGTATTGTTTTTCACTGAATTCATAGACCAATCATGGACCATGAAACTTTCCTTCCACTGAGAAATCCGCACTGTCACACTTGATCTCAGTTTCTGGATTAACAGGAGAAAGAGCCCCACCTTTAAAAAGTCGGTATTTTTCTTTAAAAGGAGAGAGAAAAAAGATTGTAGCTTTTTATAAAAAGAAAGTAAAGTCTGGGATTCACAATTTGAGGGGAAGAAAAGCCGCATATTTCACGAGCTCCCACATGTCTTTCTTTCTTTCTGAGATCAGTTCAAGTGGGTAAAGATTTCACGGACAAAATCTCATTCAATCGCCAACCTAAACAGAACCAAACGCATTTAAAAAAAGAAAAAAGAAACTCATCGTACGGATGCTGTTCTGCCACGTTACCCTCCATCAACTTCACCGCCTAGCTTGATCTCAAACTGGGTTTCCTCTTAAACCACAATATCATAATGTGAAAGCTTTGGGTTCTGCCTCTCTTTTTTTTTTGGGTCTGTTTTTTTAGAACTTTAAGCTTTGTTTTGAGTAAAGAGAAATGAGCCGAGAAGCAGTAACAGTGGGACCAGGGATGGATATGCCAATCATGCATGACAGCGATCGTTATGAGCTGGTTAAAGATATCGGTTCTGGGAACTTTGGGGTGGCTCGGCTGATGAGAGACAAGCAGACTGATGAGCTTGTTGCTGTTAAGTACATCGAGAGAGGTGAGAAGGTTAGTTTCCTCTAAAATTTCAGTGATTTTTTTCTGGGTTTTCTTTTTCGTGTTTATGAATTTGGTGGTTGAGCTTGAATGGATTGTAATTTGGTGAAGAATTCGGTGATCTTTGAGTTTACTGCTAATTATGGTCTTTGAGTTTGTCTTTAGTGAAGTTCAATTTTGTAGCTGCAAATTTCAATTTCTTTTTCATGTTTATGAATTTGGTGGTTGAGCTTGAACGGATTGTAATTTGGTGAAGAATTCGGTAATCTTCGAGTTTATTGCTAATTATGGTCTTTGAGTTTGTCTTTAGTGAAGTTCAATTTTGTAGCTGCAAATTTCAATTTCTTTTTCATGTTTATGGATTTGGTGGTTGAGCTTGAATGGATTGTAATTTGGTGATCTTTGAGTTTATTGCTAGTTATGGTCTTTGAGTTTGTCTTCAATGAAGTTCAATTTTGTAGCTGCAAATTTCAATTTCTTGATTCATACTTTAGATTTTATTACATAAATGGTATTGAATTTAGAACATGTATCGAAAATCGATGAGCTCTAGTTGATTATCGTTATCATGCTTAATTATGAAGTTGCAAAGTTTGTCTATGAAGAATTTGTAGCTGCAAATTTCAATTTATTGATTCATACATTAGATTTTATTACATAAATGGTATTGATTTCAGATATTCATTTGGGACGGCATGTATTGAACTCGATGATCTCTAGTTGATTGTCGCAATCATGTTACGAAGTTGCAAAGTGTCTATGAAGAATTTATCAGTTTGACTTAGTGTTTCTTTTCCTCTTCTTGAGTTGTGTGCAACAGATAGACGAAAACGTACAAAGGGAAATCATCAACCACAGGTCGCTAAGGCATCCGAATATCGTCAGATTCAAAGAGGTTTGTTTTCCATTGTTAAATGTTTACTACCTTTTCCATCCTCGAGGAAGTTTTTTAACTTTTGAAAACTGAAAACTGTGATGTGGTATAGGTAATATTAACACCGACACACCTGGCCATTGTAATGGAATATGCATCCGGAGGAGAGCTTTTCGAGCGGATATGTAATGCCGGCCGGTTCAGTGCCCGATCCGCCCCATCTTTGTTCTTTTAGTGTTAGTGATGTGGAATTTTCTTTTATGTATCTCAGTATATTTTCAGGCACGCTTCTTCTTTCAACAGCTTATATCGGGAGTCAGTTACTGTCATGCAATGGTGAGTAACATTTGTTTTGTTCCCTTATCTGAAAGAGAATTCAAGTTGTGATTCAGCTGAGATCCCCTTTTTGCTGATTTTCTATCTGAAGCAAGTATGCCATCGAGACCTGAAATTGGAGAACACGCTACTTGATGGGAGTCCAGCTCCTTGCTTGAAGATTTGCGATTTCGGGTATTCCAAGGTACAATATATGCCTATTACCATTTGCTTGTGCCATGGTAGAGTTTGACTTTAACTGTTCTGTTTTGTAACAAATATAATTGTTTAGTACATCAAAGGGTGTTTGCAAAGCATGCAACTTCATTGTCTTGATTTTCCATCTACATGTATGTTGACATCGAATACTTTTTCCAGTCTTCAGTGCTGCATTCACAACCGAAATCAACCGTTGGAACTCCCGCTTATATAGCTCCTGAAGTGTTACTGAAGAAAGAATATGATGGAAAGGTAATATTGCTTCTTATTTTTCCCGTTTAAACTTCCGCATACTTGTGGTAGTGCAAGCTCCATCTAACTAAGAATGTTGTATTCTCAACTACCAGGCTTATGTTCTTCGAAAGAACTATTCTAGTCTTCCAGTATGTGAACCGTTTTCCCCGTAATAAACCTTTGATAATAACACCTCTTCTTCTGTCAGAAATTAAATGCCGTATTCTTCTGTCTTAATTATTCTGGCGCACATTGTTTTCTGGCTTGTGTTCTGAAGTTCTCGACCAATCATATCAGATCAATAACTATCATCATGTCTTACTATAATGAGGTTGAATATGAACAACGCAAATCTCAGGGACTAGGAGAATAGCCACTAACATCATGCCCTGTGTTTTCCGTGGTTTTGTTCTACTACGTGTCGTAGGTTAAGAGAACAGCCACTAGTGAGAACACAATGCATCCTAGTAAGTGGGATAAGTTAATCATAGATATAGTGACCTGTTAGGGCTTGTCGAGAATATCATTCTGTTTAATTCCGCCTCTAAAGGAAAATGTAAAAAATAATGTGGAATAAGGGATGTAGAATTGCTCGAAGTTTGAATAATTGATGGTTCTTGCTATTGGTTAGGATCAATGGATGAAATAAAGACCATAGAAGCAGATTAGAATTGTAGTCTGCAGGAATGGCATTGTAGCTTATATTAAAATATATTTATGATCGTTTTGTCACTTGATTTTTGCTCTGCTTAAGGTTTTTATGATCGGCTTCTCAAAATGATTCGATGACGTATTATAGTATATTGCTGTAGTACAAGAGCAAGGATAATACATTTTTTAGCTCATGTTTCGCTTTCTAAGTACTATATATGCTTATATTTTCTTTTCCAATGAAATATGTCAGATTGCAGATGTCTGGTCTTGTGGTGTAACCTTATACGTTATGTTGGTTGGAGCGTATCCATTCGAAGACCCCGAGGATCCTAAGAACTTCCACAAAACAATTCATGTAAATGCAGTCCTGTTTTGATAAACTCAGTGGCAACTACTTTAAAATGTTGACTGACGTAATAGAATGGTTTTTGCAGAGAATTTTAAATGTCCAGTACTCAATCCCTGACTACGTTCATATATCGCCTGAGTGCCGTCATCTGATGTCAAGGATCTTTGTGGCTGACCCTGCAAAGGTTGGTTCTCTTTCTCGAGACCTGCGTAAATATGCTTGCCCTCATTTCTTCTTTATTCCTTGATTCCTAAATTCTAATGTAGGAATTTTTTTTTTTATTGCAACAGAGGATATCCATTCCCGAAATTAGGAACCACGAGTGGTTTCTAAAGAACCTACCAGCAGACCTCATGGACGAGAATACGATGAACAATCAGTTTGAAGAAACCGATCAACCGATGCAAAGTGTCGATGAGATCATGCAGATCATTTCTGAAGCCACTATCCCTGCGGCCAATACAAATAGTCTCAATCAGTATTTGACCGGTAGCCTGGACATCGACGACGATATGGAGGAGGACCTAGACAGTGATCCCGAACTTGACATTGATAGCAGTGGAGAGATAATATATGCAATGTGATTATAGCCATGCACATGTGCAGAGAAGGGTGATCATCCAACATTCATTGAAGTTTTACACCCTGAACCTTTCGGGGAGAAACGACAGAAGAGGCTATCATTTTATTGTAAGCATGGGACAGGAAATACTGGGTTTTTCTCCATGTCAAGCCAGAATCCAGCATTTCATCGGTATTGCCGTTTATGTACTGTTTCTTTAGTCTTGTGACAACATGTAATGAAGTGTTGGCTGTCTTTTTAACTGCACTGGTGTGGTGACTCATTGTCTCCATTTCTAGAAAGTTTGTTGTATAACTTTATACAGTACATGAAATGAACCTTTAATGTCCGACCAAAAGAAAGTTTTTATTTAATTAAGATACGAGCTAAATGTCTTCAATAGTTGATGGGTTAGGTGACATGGTAGTTAAATATTTTGGTATAATCTCACATATGGTCCATGTTATTTACATATTCTCTCAATTTAGTCATACTTTTAATAAATTAAAATAAATTTAATCATCTAATCGAATTATGCCACGTGCCATAATACTAAAATATATTTTTATAAGTTTAGATAATAATAAAATATATATTTTTAAATTAAATTAAGTTAATAATAAAATTTATTTAAGAAGTTAATATAAACATATTTTTTGAAGTTAATATATATAAAATATTATAAATTTAAGTTTAGTATTTATATAAAAAATATTTTTTAAAGTTTATATATATATATATTATGCCATGTGGCTTCATTTGATTGGACGATTAAATTTATTTTAATTTATTAAAAGTATGGTTAGATTGAAAGAATGTATAAATAAAATGGACCAAATGTGTGATTATACCAAAGTATCACGTCACTTAATCTGTTAACTGTTAACGACAGTTAACCCGTTGTGACTACATCTTAATTAAATAAAATTGAAAGTGACCCTGTCTTAATTAAATAAAACCGAAAGTGACAATATATTATGCATTTTGAAATCAGTGAAGAAAAGTGAACAAAATACAAACATAACTGATCAACCATGTAATTAACCCTTTTTTATTGCTCTCTCATTTTCTTAGAGTTTTGTTCTGGCTAATTCAGACCGACATATGTCACACAATTGGTTTTGCTAGGTAAACCTTTCACCGGGAATTTGTTGTATACAAAAGATCTCGAACTCGAGACCTACTTAAATGATATCAAATTAATTACTACTTGAACCAACCTATTATACTATACATTGTTTTACTGGACTGAAACTTTGGACAACTTATGAAAATATTTTATGAAATTTCTTATAATTAATTGAGTTCCAAAAGAGAGAAAAATATTTATTCAAAATCGATTAAACGTGGAATGAGCCTTTGAAGTCCGAATGTCCGATTCCAGGGACCCTACCCCATAAAAGCATCGGCAAAACACCATATTAATCTCTTCATGCTTTGAAATTTGAACTCACTTTCATGTGAATGCCAAAACGTTGCTTAAGATTCCTTTGTAATCACGTACTAGACGACCTAATTAGAACCATAATAAATCTTCATTCTTATCCTCAAATAAATTTAAAAATTTTGCATGGGAAGTTTTCTAAATAAAAAAAAGGTTAAAACCCTATATGGTAATTATTATATTTTACATTTAGAGATGAATTGAAAGATTTTGACAGACAATCGTATTAATTTTGGGTAAATATACATTTTGGTATATGAATGACATAAGGTTCAATTAGTATCTAAATAATTTTTTAGTCTTATTTTGGGAGTGTGAATTTGATTTTTTGGGTTCAAATTGGTACATGAACTCATATTCAAATAACTCGTTTACTATAAGTACCAATTTTGATTAAAAAAATTAAATTAAATTATTAATTTGAACCAAAAATTAAATTTAAATATTTAAAGTCAAAACTTAGATACCTACTTAAACCAAGAAAATATTTGGTACCAAATTAGACGTTAAAACTAAGTTCAATTACCAAAATGTAAATTTATCCTTATTTTCAGGAAGGGAAAAAAAAAGGCAAAGACGACCTTTGGTTGTTTCGAAAGGTTATATTTATCTAGTATAAGCAATCGTTTTCATCTATGTTTCCTACCACCCAATAATGTTACACATATAATATATTTTATAAAAATAAAATATTATATAAAAGATATTAAAGATTTTTATACCTAAATGATTATTTCAATTTTTAATTTTTAAAAAAATTAAAATAACTATTAAATTTATCAAACTTTTATAATTATTATAACGTTATCATTATAATTTAGTAAATTTAATATTTATTTTAATTTTTTTTAAAATTTAGCGATCAAAATGATCATTTAAAGAATGATTCGATGACTTCTAGTATACTTTATCAAAACTATAATATTATAAGAAAAAGTAATGCATGAATGTTTTTTTAAATAAAGGGTAAAGTAGATAAATGTTTCGACTATAAATTATTATTTTGTTGAGTTTTATGACTATTAAAAATTATAAAATAACCTCATGATTATAAAATATTATTTTGTTGAATCTACGAGTATCAAAAGTTACAAAATAGTCACTTAACTATTCATATGTTCTAAAATCAACATTTTATATTAAAAAATTGATTCCCTTTTGAACGAGACGTTAACAAGCTAACTGAGATATGATAAACTCACATTTTAATGATGTCTATTGGCATTGTCGTTGCTTTCAAGCACTAGCTCGCCAACATAATATTTCAAGCACTGCCTCGACGATATAATATAAACAGACCTTTGATCCACAAAATATAACTAAAACGATTATGAGATCAAATTTTATCATATCTCAGTCAACAAGTTAATGTCCATCTTAGACGACCACCGATTTTTAACGAGAAATAACGAGTTTGGAACATATGAATAGCCAAGTGACCATTTTGTAACTTTTAATAGTCGGAGGACTCAATAAAATATTGTCCTATCGTTAAGGGTTCATTTTGTAAATTTTAATAGTTAAGAGACTCAATAAAATAATACTCTATAGTTAGGGGATCATTTATACAATTTACCCTATAATAAATACTTGACAATATTATAATTTTGCTTACAAGAAATAGTAGTATATAAATAGAGCCATCTTAAAGAGCAGAGATAGAGAAAGACTCAAAAAAGTTAATACATAGAGAGAGAAAAGTACTTCTTGAAGAGCTTTTGCAAAAATGGTGCTTCAAAGATTGGAGATCTGCGTGGAGTTGATGAGATTAGCCGTCGAATTTGTCATGACCGTGGCTGAAGCAGTTGGCGTGGCTATTCATCAAAACGAATTGCCGACTGTGGTGATGACTAGCCGGTCTTTTGCTTCTCCGATTCCCTTAGTTGGGTTTCTTCCTTGAGATCGATCGATTTCAAATTTTCGAGTTGTCTTGTTTCATTGGAGAAGCGATGATCGTTTCAGATCATTTGTAATTTTGTTGTTTTCTTAACTAGCTACGTTGTGGGGATTTGGACGTGTAAATTTAGGGTATGAATTATGATGGTTTTGCTAAGATAAACATATTTTCTATTTGTATCTCTTCAATTTTCCAACAAGATTTCTGGGTGTAGTACTGAGATTTTGGAATTTTGATCCGTGGTTCTTTTGTGTGTGTGAATTTTATCTTTTAAGAGTTGAGGATGGATGGTTATTAAGGGGGACTCGTTGATTTTGATTCTGGCCGGAGAAGCTGATCGAAGAAGTGGCGGCAGGGAAATCAAGGAATGTGGTGGTCTCGGTTTAGTGATTTAATTGATAGATCTTAAATATTTTAGGGACAAAATAAAAATTAATCATTATTAACAAATGGTTCAGTGAACTTTAGTGATTAAATAAAGAGAAAATAAAAACAAAAGTGATTTATGATGTAGTTTATCCATAATTAAAAAAAGTTTTGGATAAGGTAAAAGGAACTGAAGATAAGGTTGGGGTAGAGCCGTAGAGGGATGTGATATATTTAACGCATTCCTTGTCAGCCGCATTATTGCTTTTTGGAAAAAAATTGACCTTTAAAATTACTTTTGAATTTTAAAAACATGACCTAAATAATTCCTAAATTAATAATTTTAATTATTTTATTGACATGGATCACTAAAACAATAACATTAATGCATGTTTTATGGACTTGTTGGTCTAATGAGATGATATATTTCATCTTTTAAGCAATGATCTAGTGAGACGGGATATTTTATCTTTTAAGGAAAAGTCAGAGATTTAAATCTTGACGTTTGCGAATAGAGTAAACTAGGTTGAGAGTATCATCTTCGTTTTTGTAATACTCAATTCAGATTAATTAATTAATAAATCGAAAACGAATGGTTGTATCAATATATATATATATATCAAATCAGCTTTCAATGTTTATCCTATGACCACTTTAGCTTTCAATGTTTATCCTATGATCATTTTAGCTCTTATATATATATTAGCTCTTATATATATATTTGAAGTTTAATGTTTTAACTTTTAGGTATAAGATACTATTTTGTTGAGTTTCTTGATTATGAAAAATTACAAAATGATCCTTTAACTATATGACATTGTTTTATTGAGTCTCTCGACTATTAAAAGTTACAAAATGATCACTCAACTATTCATATATTCCAAACTCGTATTTTTCTGCTAAAGATTTGATGGTCGTCTAAGCTAAACTTTAACTTACTCATTGGGATATGATAAAATAACATCTTAATGACATCTATTAGCACCACCGTTGCTTTCAAAAACTGATTCGATGACATAATGTTTCAAGTACTAGCTCGATTACATAATGCAAACGGAGACTTGATTAAAAAATTACAACTTAAACGATTATGGGATCAGATTTTATTATATCACAGTCAATATGTTAACATATAGCTCAGATGACTATCGTTTTTTAACTGTAAAGGAAGAGTTTGGAACAAACAACGTCCTATGACTGAGGGGCCGTTTTATAACTTTTAATAGTTAGTCGATGGATCATTTGTGTACTTTATCCTTACTTTTTTTTATCAAAATAGTTCATATTGGATGAAAATAGTTAATTAATTAATTGTCAACGCATGTTAGAGATTAATATTTTCACATATGTTTAATCGGATAACATGACATATACCAGGTCTTCACTTACATGCGACATGTCAACAATATTTAAGCATATATGAAAATATAAAGCCAACAACATGCATTGATCGTTAGTAAATTGACGGTTTCTATCCAATATAGGTTATTTTGATTACAATTTGAAATATTGAAGATTAAAAATATATAAGTAAAAGTGATCATTTGAACAAATGTTATGGGTTAATTTTATTATTATGCCTATTTTAAAAAATTAACCTGTTAACCACAAGTGTTATTTTGTGTTATATTTAAAACTTAAGGAGGCAATTTGAATAAACTTAATAAGATCGGGGACGATTTGATTTTGAAAGAAAAATTCATGGACCAATTTAACGGAAAAAGAAGTTGAAGAGTTACTTGATCAAAGTTACCAAATTTAAGGGTGATTTGTGTTTTAAACCTCTTATAATTAACTTCACATAAAAATAATGTCCAAGCCCAGTACAAGGGTGATTGTTGATCCCAAAGTTGAAGGTGAAAAATCCAATGAAAGAAGCAAAAAAGAAGACAAAGGCATTCTCTCTGCAATGTTTTCCCAACAGAACAACAGCCTCAGGAGTTCCACGTACTCTATTCTGAAATGTTGTTGGATCCTCTCAGATCTCTGATCATTTATACGGCCATGGTAATTTTCTTTTCCGCCTTCGTCGTTTTCATATGCAACGGAGTCAGAAAAAACAATCCCAAGTCCAGCGACGGGAAAGCTACGACGCCGACGACGATAACACCGAGTTCGTTACTGGAAGTGAAGGTTATGCTTCCGATGAAGGTGATATTCGGGGACGCTACGGTCGCCAAGAAATACGATCCGACGGAACTGGCTCAAATCCCGAAAACCAGGCTGGGTGAAGGCACTTTAGGGACACTGTTTAAGGTTGTTCTCGGATGCGGTTCGGTGGTAACAATTCGGAAGATCCGAGAAGGGCTGATGGTGAGCGCGGGTGGTCTGGAGATGTGGGTCAATTTCTTCGGAGGAATGAAGGATGATGGGCTGTTGCTGCCTATACATTTCAGCTTTTGGTACGGTGGAGAGGCTTTCATCATGTATGAGTACTTGATCTTGGGAAGTTTGGAAGAGCTTTTACATGGTAACCTATCATTTCTTCATATGCATATATACTTACATATTCAATTTGCTGAATTAAGCCTTATTGAGGATGAATCTTATGACTCATATTTCATTTTACATTACTTCGAAGTTTATTATACAAATCGTTTGGTATAATATGGTTTTATTCAATTAAAATTAATGTATTCATACACCTATAAATATGTATATAGGATTTATTATTTATGATTCTAAAGTTCGATGTATTATTGTATAATTCTCTTATAATTTATCGTTGATTATTAGGGATGATTATAGGTCGGATTGTGTTGAGGTTTTAGCCCACCCAAACTCAACTTGAGTATAACGCCCTTCCATTCGTCATCCTATTTAATCTGGGTTTAGGAAAGTTTCACTCGAGGTGATATACAATTTGATTTTTGGGATAAAAATTTAAACTCATCCAACCTGACATATATATATATATATATATATATATATATAATTCTCATTTTTATTAGGATAGAGATCTATTTTAAACAAATGTAGAAATGCGTTATAGCAATTATCCTTAAATATGTAAAAGTTAATTATATTATTATTCTCAGGTTGTGTTAAGCATTTTTATCCTAAACCTGATCTAATCTCATCTTTAAAATAACTTGACATAACCCGAACCTAAACTTATAGGATCACGTCAAATTCGAGTCAAATATTAATCTCTACCTACTATAGTAAAATTCTTCTTCTCTATTTATGATTCTTTCTTTTTTATTTTTTTTACATAAATCTTTATATTCTTTATCTTTATTATTGTTTTCCATTTAATTGCCGTTATATTAACCTAACTATTTATTTAGAATTCAAATTATTATTATTTTCTTGGAAATGTGTAGGCAGTGAAGGGATCCAATTCACTCCATTAAACTGGGGAATCAGAAAAAGGATAGCATTATATGCAGCCCAAGCAGTAGCTCTAATCCACAGCCGAGTAACTCAAAATGCCGAACCACTCATATGTGGTGTGATCAAGGCTTCCAACATCCTAATCCGAGTCGATTTCTCCGCATGTCTCTCGAGCTACGAAACGCCGTATCTAGTGCCCCCGGAAATGACCGTCAAACGAAATCCGGGCCGAGTGGCACCCGAACTCAAGGGTCATCACCCGAAAACGTTCACTCAAAAATCCGATGTCTACAGCTTCGGGGTACTGTTGTTGGAGCTAATCACCGGGCAAAGACCCTCGATGACCAACTTGAGGGCTTACGTGCACGAGAGGAAGGGGAAATGGGGATTAAGCAGCGTGTATGATAAGAAAATGGGTGATTTAGTGAACGAAAATTTGGCAGGAATGATAGAAATTGCAAGGATCTGCTTGTTGTGTAAACCACAAAGTAGACCTTCCATGGAGGATGTGGTCCGGATGATCAAAGCATTGTGAGTGGAAAAAATATTTGTTTTCTCCACTTATGTGATAGGAGAGATTATACTGTAAATCAAGATACACTGTCATGTATCTAAATGTTATAAAATCACAATAAAATGAGTAATAAACAAGGTGAAACATTTAAATTGATTTTTTTTCGTATTGATATGCTATGAATTGATTCATTTTATCAGCATAATTGTTAGTTTTGAAGCTTCAGATGACAATTTACTATCAGCTTAAACGACAACTTGATTATAGAATCTAATTTGAATACATGGAACATATTCTAAATGCTTTTGTATGAGGAGCTATAAACCAAGTGCAGACAGAGCGGAAATGGAAGTTTCGAACGCAAGGTTCTTCATTCTTGTTATCAAAGAGGAGAAAGAGTACCGTCGATTCTCGAGGATTGCAGGAATTGGAGTTAACTTCACCGGACATTGAGATCGGACAACCATGCTTCCTTTCGAATTCGTTGAAGATGCTAATATTACCGCCGCGGCTTCCGGTGTAGTGCTCGCCGCTGGCGGTGGTGACAAGTGTTCCAGTCTCTGCTCCGGCGTTTTTTCTCTCTCTCGTTGTTCAAGCAATAATAACTCATGTGGATGTGGTATTGTGGAGGATAGTTTGAGATTCGTAGATCTAGAGGTGAAGTTCGTATTTCCGTTTCGTTTTTCTTCTGATTTCTATTTTTGGTTCTCCCGTTTGGTTGCTGAGAAAAATTAGCGTGCGAGGGAAATTAAGAACAAGAACTGTTTCGTATGAGCTTTTATCTATCGTTTTTTTAATAATTATAGACTTACAGTTCATGAATGTGTTTTTGCAGGCCAAGAGTTTTGAAACTGAAATCTCAACGTGCATCAACATCATCAAATTCAGGTTATTTTTAACTAATTCCTTCATTAATGACTACTATTATTTTTCATTTATCTCCACTTCTATCCATCAAAAAAATTCAAAAAAGGCCGAATCGTTTCCTTTTAACTGTCACCTTTTTATAATCTCTCCTCACCTATTATATTTTCAGTAGAGAAACAACTCCATTATCAAACGAGCTCAGAAGAGACTCAGAGGAAATGGAATCACCGGAGAAAAATCCGCCACCGCCACAATGTAAGCAGCATCCGAAAACACCGTCGCAAGAGGAGATCGACGAGTTCTTCTCCGTCACCGAAAAGTACGAACAAGAACGTTTCGTTGAGAGGTAAGTGTGCGTAGGATAAGGAATGTCACCATAATGTCGCACTTTAGCGTTTGTAGAATCTGGAAATCCTAGTCTCTAACTAACTAATAAACTTTCTTTTTGTATATTTTTGCAGGTACAACTATGATATTGGGAAGGATATGCCTGTGGACGGTCGATACCAGTGGGTTCGGTTAAAGCCATGAAAGATCACAGAAGATGACAGAAAAGAGGTTAGAGTTACAAGCGGTAGCACGGTTTATGCTTTTTGACAGATAATAAATGAGAGTAAAGGAACGGCCTGGTTTATTTTTGTGTCATTCACTTAATTTGTACATACAAGAACATAGTACCAGGGTTTCAAATCGAGATCGCGGTCGCGTTTTTTGTTATTTCGAATTTACCATAATTGCGGCCGTCGCGGGTAACTCGGACGGCGGCGAAACCGTTATATCGTGGCCAAAATCACGGTCGTTGACCGTTTTTTCAAAACCCCACATAGCACAATTTTTAATATATATATATATATATATATATAAAAGACAGGTTATTGAGAGAAATTTTTGTATAAAGTTGTGTAGTTGATTATGTTTTTCTTATATTCATTCCGAATTTGATATCGACAAGTTTTGATTTGAATTATTATTTTTATATATATTTGTGAGTGTGAGTTTTTATCATAAAAATCAGGTTGAGAATCGAGTCGAATGAAATTTTTCTAAATCTGTACCAAATCAAATACAGATGAAAAATTATTATATTCTAGTTGGATTTGAGTGTCAAAAATCCAGCCCCTTCCTATTCTACTCTACCCATAATCATCGATAGTGTTTTTTTTTGGTTAAAAAAGGTACAAAGGGCTGCTTAACTGCTTGTTTTTATCAACAATTAGAAACTTATCAGCTTCCTTGAATCATCGATAGTGTTTATTGTATGAAAGCATAATCGATCATAACTTTTCAAAATCATTTTATTGGTATATATTATTCAAATTAAATTATAATTTATAAAATATTATTTAACGTGGTTTGAGGAAAAGTATAGAGTTTGTTTTATTTAGATGTTAGAACTTTGGGATTAATTTATCAAATATATTAATTTGAACATATTTCTTATTTAATAGAGATAAATTTAATACATTTTAATGGAATTCTTTTGTAAGATAAACATTGATGAATGAACGTTTTGTTTTCTAAGAAATCTTATTCGATAAAATCAAGTTCCTCTAATTCAATTTAGGTCAAGTAATTATAAATAATTAAAATTTAGTAATTGAAAAACAAATTTAATTATTATGTTTAACAGCCCGATCCATCCTTTTGTCTGATTAAGGTGAACGGGCCTGATTCCTCTGATATTCTTTGGTATCACGGTATTTTGTCATCTCACTGATATATAAAAGCATAAACCAACCTTGAAGAATATGATACCGTATCTGTACGTACATGTATGCAAATGCAAACAACGTAGAGAGTTTCAGATAGAACAAATTAGTACGGTGAGAATGTTTCTGGGTGTTCATCATTAGTAGCATTATTTGTCATTTTGGTAAAAAGAACCCAGAGATTGTTTTTCTTTTTGGTTTATTGATGAACATCGACATGAAAATCAAAGTGGAAGAACAAGAGGAGCCCTTGAAAATGGAAGGAAAATGTTCACTTGATGATGACGAAGAAGAAGAAAATGACCATGTCCCCATTTCTCAGCTTTTCCCGCTTCTTCAACAACGCCATGTGGTATGTATGTATGTATGTATGTATGTATGTATGTATGTATGTATGATTTATTTTTGTACGTAGATAACATGACTACTCTGGGTTTTTGCCCTTTGTTCTTATTGTTTTCATGTGACTTGTTGTATAGGATCATGCTAAACTAAACCATCTCTGTAAATCTTTGATGTATTAAGAAAACCCACAATGTAATATGATGTTCTTCAGCTTATAGTTTTGGTTTTTCCAGTGCTTGTTTTAGGATTTGGGTATGAGCCCTAAATTGATTTTAACTCAAATGATAGACTAATGGACAACTGGTTTCTTCAGCAGGGAATCTATGGTTGTCCTCGCAAGGTTGTGAGGTTTGTAAATTCATTGATAAGTTTTTGATTTATTCTCAATGATGTAGATTTTCATTTTTGTTTTTAAGCACTGTTGATTCTGTTCATGTTTATGGATACTGAAGGAAGAGGCCGAGGGACAAGAACTATACCTTTGATTATGCAAATTCCCCGGTCGTAAAGAGAGCAGAAGAGGTTCAAGCCAATCTCTCACCTGAATTCCCTAGTTTTTTCAAAATTATGATCCCCTCAGTTGTTTGTCGTGGGTTTTGGATGGTAAGCAATGATATTCATATCCAAAGTTTTAATGGTTTCCTGGACAATTCTTTCTGCACATTGATTTTTCTGTCTTTGGCTGTGCTAGTCATTACCTAAGGAATTCTGCCAACTCAATTTGCCAAGCCATGATGGTACAGTCATATTGGTTGATGACACTGGAAAAGAATACCGGATTACTTTTCTCGTCCAAAGAAAGGCGTTGAGCGGCGGGTGGAAAAAGTTTTCCGAAGAACATGGTTTACTTGTCGGAGATGCTGTACTTTTCCAATTGATCAGGCCTTCCAAGTTCAAGGTATTGTCTCATACTTTTTACCCCATTGTTGCTTATGACAGTTAATGGATGAAATGAATTCAAGCCAGTTGAAGTTTGGAGTATATTGATGAAAGTGTATGGAGAAACATACTGGTGTGCCATGTTCAAATTTGCAGGTATATATAGTGAGAATGAATGGCTTAGCTGAAATAGATGCAGCTATTAGCTTACTTAGATTAAAGAGCAGTGTAAAGCAGACAGGCATCTGTAGGTTATTTACTCATCGACTGTTCTTTATTACTATTCATATTTCATATATAGCCCCACAAGTGATTTCACTCTGGTCTTCAGGGCATATTTCCCAAGATATTAACCAATATGAAGTCCACAGAAATGGCAGGTCTTATCTTAGAGCTGAAGAAAACCAGTCAGAGAATGGCAGTTTGGATGTTGGATCCGGTGAAGAAAAGGCCGAATTCGTACAATCGAGAGGTACTAAGAAGTTCACTATTCTTCTTGTTGAATTGTTTGGCCTTGGGAACAAATACCAGCAGCCGATCTAAATATCGATATTGTTAACATTGCAGATGCCGTTAGAGCTTTCGAGGTTTCCACCTCACGAGCTGATTTCGCGACTTCGGAGAACTCTTCGACTGGCCTTGAGCTTCTGGATGTTGATGGTGGTTTGCATCATCTACAGAGCCTAAATTTTGAATCAAAACAGGTAGTGAAATCAAGGAGGTCTCTAGAATTGGAGCTTTCGGGGAAAAAGGAGGAAATGCAAAGGCTGGATGCCGAAATAGAGGGCTTGACAGTGAATTCTAAGAGGTATAAACTAATTTTTGAGGCAGCTGCTAACGCTCCATGGTGATGAGTGTGATGAGAAATGTTAACTGATACATCAACCATCAACCGTCCATCATTCTATAGATCATATAGGAAATATTAACTGATACTTGTCTTCTCTTTGTTTCTTAGTATGGGGAATTACTATTAGGTAGGTGATAAATGCACAAGATGAACTTCAAAGTTTAGTTCTTCAAACCATATTCAATTCATAGTCTAGACTTTGGTGCTTTAATCACATGAATGTTCTTCAACATTTACATAGTGGGTACAACTAACGCAAATCAACTAGGGGATACAACTAGAGATGGACACGTGATTTTTTGTTAGAGATGAATTTATAAAATTTTATAGGAACGAAAACAGATTATCAATAGAATGTGTGGAGATATTCTTTCATGCTCTGTTTTATTTCAATCGTGATGGGGCTCGATGTATGCTGTAACCATTGGTGTATCGCTACCGGCCGGATGCATTTCAACGTGTGCACGATATCCGAGACAATATTTATCCATACTCTGTTTTTCTCGTATTTCAAGATTGATTTTAATCTGTCTATATTGAATATGTTGATCGACGATGTCGGTGTAGACCTGCAATGGAAGTCGATATATTAATTTCATTATGTCCAGATTGATGTAATATGATCCGAATTCGATGGATTTTGATCTATCAACTTGACCCAATATAATAGTATAGTTTTAGCCCCTCTCTCTATATACATATATTTTCAATTAGGCCCATTTTTTATCAAATATTTATATATATATATATATTTGTGTCGGGATAATTGTTATAATACTCCTCTATTTATGTTTTTTTTCAATTAGGTCTTTATTTTATCTAATAAAATGAAATTTATATATGTCGGGTCGATTACAGGTTTTTATCTTAAAATTGGATCGGATGGGTTTTAAATTTATATTAGATCGGATGACGAGTGAAATATTATACTCAAATCCGATTCGAGTATACTAAAAAACTTATCTGACTCAACCCATGACAGTCCCTAAATACATCCCAATGATATATATTCAAGGATCAAGTGAAACATATATGTACCTTGTTGGTTTCTTGTGAAAGATTACTCCAGGCAACGATCCACTTTTTGCCATGATCCAGATGGTAGAGAAGACAAGCTTTGGAGCCCAGAGCGTTCTTTTCTTCGGTGCATTCGCTCTGCGTGTGCGTAAAATCGCCGTCGTCTCCATGCATAATGCTTTTGGGGAAATCGGTATAAGTAAAGCCTTTCCAAACTCGGTTGCCCCGCAAGGACAGAGCTCGCGCACAATAGTTTTGAAGCTTTCCCAATGTGTACGTTTTAGCAACGCACGATCCCATGCCAATGCCACCTGATATCTCTGTGTTTCGGTTTCTTTCCCAAATATTGTGTTCCCAATGCTCAATACACACCCTATTTATACACACGAGTGAACTACTTAAATATAATGTGAGGGTTTGTTAGTGTATGAATCTAAGGTTACTTGCCATGTTGCCAATTTGGTGAAAATTATATATACTTTTTTTAGTTGACAAAGGAAAGATTTATTGTAAAATAAGACCTCGTGCAAAATGTCACATGCATATTCAGTTTATATAAAGTAATACGCAAACACTTCTAAGCACGTTGTTTATAAAACATGACCACTATCCATGACTCCATGTGACTTGCAATTTTTAGTTAACACGTCGTCTACGTGAATTAGCCATGTTATTCAGGTTAAATCGGTTTCATTTAATCAAATGTATTGATGGATTATTAATTCTCTTGAAAATATATCTCTTCTAAACATCACGTTTATAAAACTCAAGGCCATATCATCACTACAATTTTTCAAACTCACCAATCTCAACTTGTATCGATGATATGACCTTTAGTTTTGAAAGAAAAAAAAAAAGTTCAAAGCATGGAAAAGACTAGCGGAAGAAGACATTAGTGCAGAAATTGAGGTCCCGAGGTCAGGTTTGCGAGCATTGAGCGGTGACTCAAAAGTTGCGAGTAAAGAAACGGGAAGAGTAGGAGGAGTTTGTTGGGGAAGTTGTTCTTACTGGGTAGGAGAGGATAACACATGGCATAGTTAGGGATGGGCATGTGTCGGGTTAGGTTGGGTCGGATTTTTGGTACACCTGACCCAACCCGAGAACAATGACTGTTCCACTCGAAATTCGACTCGACTCGCATAATATATACCCTTCATCCGACTCGACCCGACCCTAAATTAAAAAAATTATTTTTATTCAATAAAAACAGTACTTTAATTGAAAAAAATAATATATAAATAAGTATTATTGTAATTATTCCTAAATATATAAGGTAAAATTATATTTTTCACGGATTGGGTCGGGTCGGATATTTTTCGCCTTAAATCCGAATCTAACCCAACCCTATAACCACCTTTAAAAAACTTGACTTGACCATACCCGAACCCAAACTATGGAAGGGACCACGGGGATCAACTACGTGAACTGCATGGTAGTTTCCATTCAACTTTTGTATCACAAATATGAAAATGACCATCCAGCTCAGTTGGTAGAGCACAAGGTTCTTAACCTTGAGGTCGTGGGATCGAGTCCCATGGAGCATTTCATAATTTGGAGGTCTCCTACGGAAGTTGCTCTCAATTTAGTGTTGGGAGCAGCCTACTATCTTACCTCCCCTTACCTCATTACATATAGGAACAAGGGACAACCATTTTTCTATCACAAATATGTTGTTTTCTTTTTTCTAATATCGAAGGCCTACTTATGCCTTAAGTCCATGTACTTTTGGGACTTTTGAAATTTAGTTCTTTTCTTTTTTTGATATATCTACTTGTATTCGATCTATTGGTCGAGATTAATTTAGATCGGATATTGTAGAGATTCATTGTGTGATGATTTTCAAATTCGGTTTCTTCCATTCATCATGTCAACATTCAAATAGTTAACTTTGTTTAAGAATTTAGTGACTCATAAAGTTAGATTGATAGTAGTTTTTTCTACTTGTAAATCCTTAATTCTATTTAAAAATTAAAGCGTAATTTATACAAATATTAATCGATTTTCCTTAATTTGATTATGGAAAATAATTTTTAACACGACTTTAATATAAGAATGTCACATCCAAATTTAATGAAAGTACTTAAACAGTTATTAAGTTTTAAACCAAATAAGTAGGGCGATTAAATTTAAAAAATTAAAAGCCAAAGGAATTAGGTACAGGGACCGGAAGCATAATTAAACCATTTATACATGGATGGAAAGCGAAGATCCCTAAAGCAGACGTTTATACATGACGGAGGACACGGAAGAAGAAACACACAAGCAAAGTGAAGGAAAACTGTAATGACTACGTTGAAATTTCAATTTAAACTCACTTTATATTGTACCCTGTACAGAGTTACCCAAATACCCCAATTAACATCGTCTAACTTCAGTGGTACTCGATACGGGTGCCGCGGACTAAGATCGAAAGTTATTCGAGTTAATCTGTACCAAGTAAATCTGAAAACAAATAAAACGTACAAAAAAAAGAAACATGGTATCAGAAGACACAATCTTTGGGACGAAAATGAATAAATCGAACTAATTTTTAAATTTTCATAAAGTATGAGAATTGAATTTTAGCAAATTGGAGGGACCAACTTCTCGATTTTTATAAAGTAGAGGGATAGATTCATAGAAGAAGTGTAGTGTAATCTCACCTACGTGTTGCTGATAAGATGTTCACCATGGAGAAACATAGGCATAGCACCCTTCTCTTCAACTACTTTCTCAAGCACGTGTTCATTTCTATCCTTTTTCTTGGACACAATGTTCGTCCTTTTAAGCCCCAACCGCTCTTTCCACTGCCCCGAACCCTTTCGCAAGTTCGGGAACAAACCGTCGTCGTCGTCGTCATCGTCTACGAGCAGTGTGTCTCTCAAAGTCATCTTTCTGCCATGATCAGTGCCTCTCAAGGGCACTAACGTACCCTTGAAGAAGATCTCATCTGCAGGTATCATGGCATAGTTGTTCACCGAGAATTCGAAGTCCGAAGACACCGGAGCTTCTCGGTAGTTGCTCTCGTACTTGATCCCTACATGAGGATCTGCAAAATCATTGGAGAAAGAAATCCTTGGGTCCATTGTTGAACTACTAAACAGACCTGGCTGCTGCTTCTGTTCACTGTTGAACATCTTTAGGCATTGCCTCTTTAGTAATATATCTTCACAAAACAATATATATATATAATGGAAAGTTGTTGTTTCCTTGTGTTAGAATCCACATGGAGATGTTTGGTTTTATATTATGCTCTTTGGGGACATCTCATGTTACTTAGATTTGTCATGTAATGAGATTTATAATATAATGTGGATTAAACTAAAACTCTCTTTTTAACTTTGTATTTAGTTTAACGATGTGGTAACCATGCAAATGAAAAAGGTGGCAACAAACCCATGTATAGACCCCTAGGATCTACTACTCTTTTCTCACTGCTTTGAGCGTTGGCCAACTCGTGTGATTAAGTTCCAATGATTATTAATTCAATTATTTGCACACAGTTTCTTAATTATGTAATTAACTTGTTAGTGTTAAAGAGTTATTCTCAACTTAAAAGTTGGTTTGTGATTAGGGTTAGAGATTAAAAAAAATATTGTAAAAGGAATTAATTTAAATAATTAATTTTTAATAGGGACCAAAAGTGGAAATTTTCACTTAAATTATGGTTAAAAAGTTTCTATTAATTTTTAATTAATAATTTTGAGTTATGTTCACTCCTAGAAAACTATGTTGTGGGACAATTATTACCTTCATTATCAACTTAGACCCCATGTTTAGAAGGAAGAGGAAAAACAAACAAACTATGATTCACCTACATGTTTGTACTTTTGTTTATGTTTTGTATGGTGAGTTCCCCAAATCCCCATGTTAGGGTTCCTGTATTTTAACGTTATGTTTAGCCAGTTCCAACCATCTAAGAGTTCCAAGTCTTCCTATAGCTCCATGTGAGCCTTAGCTGCTAAGGATTTAAGTAGAAATAAAGTTTCTCAACTCTTACCTATACAACAAAACCACAACGCATACACAAAACATGCAAAAGCCTTAATTTATTCATCTATTTTGACCATCAATAATTTTTTCTCCTCACCTACTGACTTTTCACATGGTTCTTCCTTCTCGTCTCAATGGGTTTCTTTTGAGGTTTAGTTATGCTCACGTCCATAAGCTCTTTCAACTTTTGAAGTTGAGTCTAGGAATGTAAATGAACTGAACGTAAAGTTCGTTTATGTTCGTTTATTTATTAAATGAACGAATATGAACAAGATTTTGCGTTCGTTTAATTAAATGAACGAACATGAATAAAGGGCTCATTCGTTCATTTACGTTCGTGAACGTTCGACTATATGTTCGTTTATGTTCGTTCATTTATTTCATTTATGTTCTAACAGAGTGCAAGTTGAATATGTTACGAAAATTATTGAAGTTGTTTGGATTTCAAGAAGATTGTTTTGTTGAACAAATTAACTTTAAGACTTTATTATGTTCATATAACTTGTTTATGATTTATGTATGTTTTTGTCGTATTCGAACAAATTAACTCTAAAGTTGCAGGTTATATTAATGAATTTTAAGTTGTTATTCTTGTTGTTTACTTTTTTTACATTCGTTTGTAGTGTTCGAATAAGTTTTTTTTTTGTTTGTGTTGTTCGTTTATGTTCGTTAGTTCGTGTTCGTTTATGTATTAAATGAACGAACATGAACAAGCTATATTTCTTAATGAACGAACATGAACAAAAAATATTTGTTCGTTTATGTTCGTGTTCGTTTATTTATTAAATGAAAGAACATGAACATACATCTGTTCGTGTGCGTTCGGTTCGTTTACCGGACTAGTTGAGTCCCACTTTCAATTTCAAGGATTTACGTCTCATTTAACGTTGTTTTTTTTTAAGTGTTTGGGGTCAAAAACCTATTTTGTAGTCATAGACAACACTAACCCAAGTGCAAAGGTTAAATATTTCGGCTTTGGTTAAGCAAGGTCATAAGTTCGAATCTTGGCATTGTAAACAGAGTAAATTGAATTGAGAAGATTGCCCTATAATAGAACTTTATAGTACTCGATCCGGATAATTCGATCAAAAGCTGACCGAAGTAACCCTTTTTTACTTGTTTGGTTAAACAATTAAAATATATTAAATAAGATTAACGAGTTATCAATTGAACTCCTAACTTCTAAATCAAACAAGAGACTAAAAAAATTCTTGAAATCAAACACAGAAGGGTTAAATTTTAAAAGTACAAAGAGACAAGGATCGAGAACAAAATTAAACCTTTTTTGGGGTACTTTGGCAAGTGTACCATTCTGATGTTTAGGGGGTACTTTGGGGTTTATGAGGCAATGGATTATATAAGTAAAGACAATGTGCCAAAAGTGCCCAACTTTTCATGGTCTGATGGAGAAAATATTGGTCTAATTGGGCAGGTTGTGTCTCATTTAGGTCCCCCATTATGATAGCAGGCTTGTCTTTGTTAAATCTTAATCTAAAAGAAGAATCTATCTTTATAATTTTGTGGGGTTGAAAAAGATGCTCGCTTTACAATGTTGGATCTCAAATAAGAAAACCAATTCTTTCTTAATTAGGTGCTTTGAATGTAAACCATGAAGCATGATTTACCACTACTTGAGACCAGGGTAGTTGAGTAGTGCGGTTCACAGCCATAGGGTGTAACATCTCTGTCTTCTTTTTAATGTCTTTGTAGTACTTTCCATGACTTCTACTTTATATATGTTTCTGTCATTGAAATGTATGAAGGCTTAGAACTAGGGTATCGGAGTAGTGTTGCCTTAGTTTAAGAATTAACTCATTTGAATTTATTCCTTCTCGTAGCTTGCTATTATTGACTTCTGTGTATCATTTCTATTCATGTTTCCTCTTTTTAAATTTAGCTGGGTCTTACATCTTCAGTCTATATGCAGAGATTTCTATGTAGGGAATTATTTGCAGGGAATTATTTACAGGGATTACTCCTCATTACAGACGCACATATCAAGACTGCATATGAAGACTGTTCATCTATGTATTTATTTATTTATTTATTTATACACGCATTTGCATCTTATCTTTATTTTTAATTTTTTGACTGCCGGAGGTCTTCCACGGAAGCTGCTCTCAACCTGGCGTTGGGGTCAGCCTACTACCCTATCTCCCCCTTACCCCATTGCATATGAGAATCAGGGTTTTGTTGTTGTTGTTGTTGTTGTTGATGGATTGAAAAATAAGGACTTAAATAGAAAAATAAAGAGAACAATCTCATTACAATTGTCTCTAAATATACAATAGATAAAGTAATTGAGTTATGGGGTAACTAATAAAGTAATTGAGTAACTGGGCTGGTTATTTTAAATTTGGGTATTTAATTTTATTATAATTAATTGGATAATTAAATGAATTGTTTGGGTTATTCAAGTTGGTTTATATTAAATGTTTGGGTTGGATTTACATATTGAGTTTAGTTTGGGCTGGGTTGGTTTCTATGGACATTGGGTGTTGGAATATTAGATTAAACTTATCAATTAAATGTAAAATAAAAACAAGCCATCCTAGCATCCAGCAGCAAGCACCATCCCTCGTCTTCTTCAACCGTTACTATTCCCTTATGAAGGATAAATGGAATAATCACAATAAAGACTGGGTTATTCCTTGGCGTGTTGCTGTTCCCGAACGCATAAGATGTTTTTAGTGCCTATCTCTCAAAGATAAGCTCCTTTCTAACTCGAACCGTTACCATCGTCATCTCTCGGACAACCCTTCCTGTCTCATTTGTGGAGCTATAGAGGAAACTACCCTTCATATTTTGCGCGGTTGCCCCGACACCAAACGACTCTGGGAATCCATCATTCACCGCTCCCAAGTTAAAAATTTCCTCAGCGCCCCGCTTGATCAATGGCTCCTTGATAATCTGAAAACTCCATGTCTATTCCAAGGTACAAATATTTCTTGGAATAAATTGTTCTCTTCTTTAACGTGGCAAGTGTGGAAGAGAAGAAATGAATTTGTTTTCTCCGGCACTAGTCTTCCAAGAGATAATCTTCTCCATTTGAGTCTTCATTGGGCTCGTCTCTATGAAGACCCTTGCACCACTCAAGTTGGAGTCGTTCCTCTCTCCCGTCATGGAGCCGTTTGGAATTCCCCCCTTCTGGTTGGATTGCCCTCAACACAGACGGTGCTGTCTCCAACTCCACATCCCTTGGTTCAACAGCTGGCCTTCTCCGTGGCTCTCTTGGAAATTGGCTCGGAGGTTTCTCTAAATCTCTTGGAATTACTTCACCTGTTCACGCTGAATTTGAAGGCCTCAAGCTCGCATGGTCTCAAGGTTACGAGAAAGTGCAATGCCAAGTCGATAGCAGCGACGTCTTCAACATGGTCTCTTATGCAAACGCTAGATCAAGTCCGCTTTCGCTTGCTCGATCTATTGCTTCCTTGCGTGATAGAGGATGGGCCATTGAGTACAAGCTCATCCTCCGAGACGCCAACGTTGCTGCTGATATCATTGCCAAGTCTTCTCTCCGGCAAACTCCAGCTCAAATGTTTCTCGACTCTGCTCCAAGCTTCCTCCAGAACACATTAGGAAATGATATAAGCAGCCTCTTCAATACTGCTCATTAAGTTGTAAAGGCTGTGCCTTCATTACCATTCCAAAAAAAAAATGTATGAATTATCTACATTTATTGAATGGTTCCCGATTTATTCTTCTCAGATGACTCGGATTCGAACACCTATATTTATTTAACTAAAAAGAGTCAAATTCATGGAGGAAACTGTATAGGAGTGGGGATATGCATATTATGAACAACTACACATTTAGAAATATTTGTAAAGGTGAAAACATTAAAAAATTAAATTTGTTAATGGATACATACCTACCTTAAAAAATGCATGGATCTATATTATTGGTTACGTCGAGATAATCTCGAATAACTTAGAAAATTCAAGAATGAACGTGACATTAAAAGACTACCACAGGCACTTGATTAACGGAAAGCCTGTAACCATTAATGGATAAATTTGTTGGTCAGTTATATTTCCATTTCAGTTGAATTACTCGATCCTTCTGCTAATTAAGATTAGCAATTGTAAGTTAGGTCTTGAAAAGGACGATTACGTGACATGTGATTATATTCGATATTTATACGTAAATGTGAATAATTTTACAAGCAGGTAAATAAATATGGAATTGAAAACGATTTTGATCGTATGTCGAACTCATATAGTCATGATGTTGATGGTGCCATGTGAATATATGCACAGCTGTGGCACCGCGATGGGCTAAATGATGATAATGTGATCCCATGTTCATACAATGTTGTGATCGCCATGTTCCTAGTGACTGAATGATACGTCTTATATATGTTCTTGATGCAGACGGGCACGGTTTAAGCCATGATAATGGACTAATTCCTAGAAGTTTCCTTGAGTCAGATTTTAAAGGTTTAATTTCCAATTTGGTACGCTCAAGTATATTTTTTTTCTTCACTTTGTATCTTAAAAATTTTCTCTCATTTTGGTGGGTCAAAGAATATAATTTTTTTTCACTTTACACCCTAAAATATGGTTTTGTTATATTAAAATTTTCAATCTAATTTATAAATTAATGTCATTATATTAAATTTATTTCATTAAAAGTTAATTGATGATACGTTTCATCGTATGATAATGACTTATTATATATTCAACTCATAGATGATCATGTGGACACAGTGCAGTGTCCTTGTTGCTTAGGTTATTACAACAAGAGTGCACCTCATCTCGGTTACAAGATTCGTGCCTTAAGAAGAAGAAAAAATATCAATTCATTTGGGGCCACCATGGGTTCTAGAGCAGCCGCAAGAACCACAGATGTAGGCCGTATGCATAGGAGTTATTGTGCCTGGTTTTGACGGTACCTTGTGCCCTTAAACAGGGAATGTGCCCACCAGCACAAGGGCATTCGTGAAGAACCAAAATGTACATTTTACACGCGTCGCTCTTGCATGGATGGTGCTCGATTTTTAAACTTACGTATAGATTTATACATCGACAATACATCAGATATTATATTTTATTATATATCGAAACTCGTAACATGATTTGTTGAGACCCCATTGGTGAAAAACAGGTGGGATACAGTGGTGCGATGGGGTAGTAATTTTCCCCAGATTTGGAACTAAATAACTAAATTAAGGGCAAACATCTTGAATAGGACTGCTTTGTTCCTTCCAAAATCTGGCTGGGAGTCCTTGTTGAGGCACTGGGAATGGGCCATATTGAATACCACTTTTAGAACCCACCACCTCCCACCTGCAAATTTCCAAAACCATTCTCAATAAATACAGACGGACTTTTCAAAATTATTTAGGGTTGCTTGCATCAAATGCACGTCATATAAACTTGGAAATATTTTTAATTAATCAAGTACTTTCATCAGCTCAGTCATCAACTTATACACATGTATGTATCTATAGCATGTACAACATGAATCGGACATGTTAAGAAAAAAAATAAACAAGGTCCGAAGCTGTTTTTTTAACACGTTAGATTCAAGTTATTCGTCCTACAGGATATGTTTTACGTCGAACTTGAGCTGGCATTTAACACTCACGTTGATGGTCAGCGGACGAAAGGACTTGATTGATAAGATATTAGCATTTTGAGGACTTAATTAAAATGTTTTCAAATTGAAGGACCGATTTGGAATATAAACCATAATTCTGAGCACATCTAGTAGAGTTAACCAAATTATTCCTCTATGAACAAAATGTATATATACCTAAAGCGTGTTACTAGGTGGTGGATAAAGATGAGAGCCTCCAGCTTGGCCAGCTCGTTGCCGGGGCAAGCATGAATGCCGTTTCCAAATGGCATGAAGGTATTGGGTTTTGGTGCCACCTGCTCAAAACAATAAATTGTAAGTTTTGACGGATTTCGATCCGACTCGATTCGAATCGTAAAATTAACGAAGATTCGGTAAAAGAAAACATACCTCAAATCTAGATGGATCAAATTCATGAGGATCAGGAAAGAATTCAGGGTTATGATGAATATTCCTGAACACTGGCATCACTTTCCAACCCTTGGGGATTAAGTAACCTGAGGGACCAAAAACAATATATTCCAGATTAATGGCAATTACTGCAGTTACATATAATAGAATATTACAGACTAAGCACCCCCTTTAATTACCCTTGTATTCCACATCAACTACTGCTTCTCTAAATGTGAAAGATATGATGCTTGCCATCCTCAAGCTCTCTAGTATCACCTGCAAAGGAAGCTACATCACTTCTAATCCAAATCCAGAACTACTACATGGACAACTTTTAAAGTTTAGACATTATCACGTACCCTATGTGTAAGAGGCATGCTTCTTGTTTGTTCCCATGTTAGGGGCATTGTTCCTCCATTGTTTGACTCATATATCGTCATTTGCTCAGCCTGTAGTAGTGAATTTTGGAAATTACAAAATCAGGATACGATGATATAATTTTGTAACAAACTAGTCCCTAATGAGAAATCCCATGATTTTTCTTACCTTAACTGCTTCTAGAAGTTTGGGGTCATCATGTAGGAATTTAAGAACCCATGTTATAACACTGGCTGTTGTGTCCTGTGCTGCAAAAAGTACTCCAATAATGTTATCGGCAATCTGGTCATCGCTCAGAGTTTGTCCATTTTCGTCCCTGAAGTTAAAAAAATGTCCCAACAAGTCCTCCGACAAAACCCTTCTCTCTTTCCTCTCACAGATTATTTCACCCAAAATCTCATTCAGCTTCTTCCTCGCCTTTGGACAAGTAAAAAGAACAAGGCATCATATGAGTGCATGGTTATGGAATTGTCTGATAAACGACAGTGAGAAAAATGGGTGTAATTCTTACCAGGATTGCTTTGTGATACGCAGTCCCGGGAATGTTTGTTGGGAAAGAATTGTAACCTTTATCTACGTGCCGGTAGTTCTCCTCCAACATCACTTTGAACCCTTTGTCTAGGTGACCAAAAATGGATAAAATGCCAACGTCGAATGACAGCTGTGGGAAAAAGTCAAACAAACCCATGTTAGAAAGGTCCCAGGGTTTGGCTAGCATCGATAAAAGGGTTAATTTCACTATACGTCCCAAACTATTGCACAGATTTTAAATTGGTCCAACGAGCCGTTCATACCATATAGGGGTTAGGGATGGTAATGGGTTTGGGTTGGGTTACATTTTCGGCTAATCCAACCCAAACCGATAAGCATACCTCCTCCTTCGACTTGACTCGACCCAAGTTTCGGGAAGTCCTGCCCGTTCTAAATTTTAGGATAAAAACTCACATCCGATCTGATTAGATCCGACATGTATATTAAAAATATTTTTATTTGATAAAATAGATACCCACTTACAAAAATATAGAGGGATGAGTATTATAACAATTATATATATATATATATATATATTATTTTTGGTCGGATTGAGTCATAGATTTTCTATCCTAAATTCGAACCCAACCAGATCTCACCGTTCTGGTCTGAATCTATTTTTTTATTAAAATACTGATCATATCTTATCAAGTTGGATCGAAATCCATCGAACTCGAGTCAAATTATCTTTCCTAATAAGGATAAACTTTATTTAAACTCAAACATAAAAATTTTAAGGCTTAATTAGAATGTTTTACTATATACGTATGATGCAATTGACTGTCCAGTTAAACAAACCTTTTTCATCTCATAAAAGGTGTTTATAACTTGTTGAGAGGCAGCCCATGATTCGAGGGTTTTAAGGGCTATGTGTTGGATATCAGGGACAAGCTTCTTAATTGTTTGAGGGGCTAGGGAGTTTTGGACCAATCTCCTCAGCCGAGTGTGGTATCCGCCGCGGTGGAAGAAGAGCGCGTGAGGGCCGATGAGCTTCTCTTTGCTCTTGGGGTACGTCGGCTTGAACAAATGGGAATGAGTCACCAGCACAAACCTCACCGCCTCGGGGCTGCTCAGCATCACACAAGGGCAACCCAGGATGCGCGTCTTGAATATTTCTCCATATCTGAAACACAAAAATCATTAAACAAAATGACACCAACCAAACCAATATTACATCTATTTAGGGTTTAACTCGACTCGACTCGACTCGAAGTATATCTGCAACCAACCTTTTTTGTTTAGTCAAGAAGAAGATGTTAGGGTCTTGAGAGTAGAGTTGAAGGGTTTCCCCAACGTATGGCCAACCCATTGAACCAGGAGGAAGCCTGTACAATCTTTTGAACTGAATCCCTCTCTTCTGCTTCCTTAACAATGGAAATGAAACAAGAGTTGAGAGAAAGAGAATAATATAAACCAAATGAGAAGCTGTCTCCATAGCCAAAAAAATGGTGAGTTGCAGGTAAAAGCTCTATAGTACTTGTGCTGTGAAGATCAATGGGGGGAGATAGTTTGAGGGTTTATATAGAGCCAGGGATTCGTTTGATAGATAAGGACCTTTCATCTTTAATTTGTGGTTTTCATTAACAACTGTTATAATTCTCACTTTGGTAACTTTGATTTCCAAACGTTTGCTTTATAGTGACTCCTAGAAATTACTCATATCTTGATGAACGTCAATGGAATCCAAGGGTTCAAGGGGAAGTTGGGGTTTACTTTGAAAATTTAAAACAATTCAAGGGTCTAATTGTGAATTGCATCCTTCTACTTTATAAAAACTTCAAATTAAACTAATATGACTAACTTTATTTTTTATAAAGTAAATGGATGAAATTTATAATTAAACCAGAATAAAATCTATATAGTTAAATATTATGATAAATTTAATCCTCAATTATTATATTTTTATTAAATTGACACTTATTCTTTTTTAAATTAGATTTAGTGCTCTATCTTTCATAAAAATGTCAAATCATTTCTTTCAATGAAAAGTGTTAGCTAAAATATTAAAGCTTCAACTGTTTTGAATTCCACATGTGATACTTCACATGTATTTGGTGTTGTTATAATATTATTTATTTTATGTGTTATATCAATAAATAACTTAAAATTAAAAAATTTGCATGAAATTTACATAGATTGTCATTAATATAGTCAGGATTTCTATTAAAAATAATAATTTTAACAATTTTTTTTGGATAATCAATCTATTTCATCCAAATGGAAGCAGCAAGCTGCTACAAAAAAAAAACAGTTTACAACCAATTAAATGAGGCCCCAATCAATACAAAGCTATCTATTTACCCTATCCAATCTATTCATATCATGCCTATACAACTTAATTATAACATCCTCTTTTATAGCATGTACAATTACATCAGTTGAACGCGACAATCCTCTAAAAATACGAAAGTTGCGCTCTTCCCAAATGGAATAAACGAATCAAGTCCATGCCAGTTTCAGAATGTGAACTAGCAGGGACTTACCCTTCCAATTTTTGGCCATCCAACAGAGCATATCATCCCAGCTTCCTCCTTGCTGTTGTAATCTACAATCATGTAAAACAGAGTCCCAGACTGATCTCGAGTAAGAACATTCCAAGAATAGGTGATTCATGAACTCTAGTCCAATCCCACATAACCCACAAACAAGGTCTGTCGCCACTCCAAACCGAGCAAATCTGTCCTTGGTAGGCAACTTATCAAGGATTGTCATCTATGTGATTAAAGAGAATTTTGGAACGTGAACAGGAAACCATATAAGACGATGCCAATCTACTTTATTCTTCCTTCCCCTAATTCTATCCCATACCCATCGACCTCTAATATGTGTCCAGCTTGCAGAAGCTGGGAGCAGGACCCTGGCCTCATCTCGCAATTTGATTAATTTCCTAAGTATCCAGCTGAAATGGGGCTTAATAATTTTAACAATTGTTGATGACTTCCTATTGTAAAATATATTCCATAATTTTAAATTAATAAACGAAAATTTAGTAAAATAATTTTTTAAAAATAATTTTCAGTCATGTTATTTCTATATTTTTCTTTTTCTTATCATTTCCCTAAATAAATATATTTATTCTACATTTTAATAAGCTATGAATAAATAAGATCATTCATAAGATTTAATAAATTTTAAAAAATGACAAAAATAAAAATAGTATACCTTAGTAGGGACGTAATAGCACTAAAATGGAAACTAGAGGGGGCAAAGTCTATCTTTTTGTGATCGAATTGATACGGCGGTGCATCACAAGTCACAAACTTACGCCGCTATGATCTCGTGTTTTAACCTACCAGATCAGCCTGGGTCCGTGCCACGTCAAGTCACATTTCTGGACGGTGGACCCAATAAGCAAGAATCCATGACGTGGCAGACGATGGAGTGTAGATGGCTGTAGCACGTGTCGGTCCCGAGGCCTACCGGATAATTCCTCCCCATATAAAATTTACGTGACGTTGTAATCGGGGGTGGACAACCGTGAAATGAAAAGCCACGATCAGAGCAAAGCTGACCGAACACGTTTCGTTCATCCGTTGGTCCATATCGAGAGGCTTCGAAGAAGGTCAAACATTTCACATCCAGCCGTCCGATTGGTCGACATGTCGGTCACTGACTATTTTTCATTGATTATTTGTCTAATTTCTGTCGCCAGTCCCTGTACTAATTTAATAGAACTTCAAAGAAAATTATTAAAAGTTCCTTAAATTTCTCAAAACATGAAGATTTCCTGATATTTTTTTTTATAAAAAGTATCAAACTAAATTAAAAAAATCATGTAAGTAATTAAGTGATAATTAAATATAACTTTATATTTTTTTTACATGCCATTACTTTTTTTTAAATTATCAAACTAAATTAAAAAATATATTTAATTAGAAAAGTTTGGAGAGAAAAAAAAGAGGGCGAAAATTGAATGTTTCACGTCTGTCTTATCGGTCAATATGTTGATAACCAAACTTTTTGACAATTTAACAGTATCCTGTAAAGCTTCTATACCTTCAACTATAGGGGAACTTTTTGACAATTCTGTTCCAGTGGAGCTGGGGCTGGGTTGAAATGGGAAAATGCGACAGTCTTAATATACTATTAAAAAGTTTTATTATTATTTTTAATAATAAGATCGGTAAAAAATATCGAAATTATTATTATTTTTATCGATTTTGTTATTATTATTAATTATTGATATAAGTAAACGCGGTAGAAAAATAATATTTTCGGTAAAGAGCTACCCAAAATATTATTTTACCGGGTTTTTACTACTGTATTTACCTATATCGGTAATTAAACTCGGTAGAAATAATAATGTTTTAGGTCATTTTAAATAACAAAACCGGTAGTGCTTTTTTTTAGTCGTATATTAAGATTGTCGCACTGTAGAACTTTCCCGAAATGGTGGAATCAAAAAATTATTTTTTGAAATAGGGTGAAAGTTACAATGAACATTAGAAGTTAGCCGAAGTACATAGCGTCTTTCGAAAAACGACCGAAGCATATGGTGTCTTTAACTCTTCACATTCAAACTTGAATCTACAGTAGAAAGGGAGGAGGAGAGAGGCTGCAGTCAGGGCCGTGGTTAGGTTTTCGGGGGTCTTGTACAAATTCTCATAAAGATGCCCTATTTTTTAAATATATTCGATTTCGAGACAATAATAGTGGCGTTTTTTTTGAAAAAAACGTCGCAATAGGTCAACCTATAGTGGTGTTTATTGGAAAAACGCTACTATATATATATATATTTGCATTTTTTGGGCCCAGCACAATAATAGTGGCGTTTTTTGAAAAACGTCACAATAGATCCATCTATAATAGCGTTTATTAGAAAAACGCCACTATATATATACTTTTTTGCGGGCATTTTTTGGGAGAAGAGAGGGAGGCTAGTCATGGTGGTTCGGCCTTGAAGACGCCGAGTACTCCGGTCGTTTTCCCAAAAATAATGTGTCCATAAGATTCAACAAAATCCCTATTAACTAATATTGTAATTACTCTAAATTCATACCTATAATCTTAGGAGGGAAATGATAATTTTTTTCTCTTCCTCCGTCCAATAAATAATAACCTTTCTCTTATTTACCGAGAAATTCTTTTTCTTAGTTCTTCTCTCATTCTTTTGGGGGAAAACACACACACACACCAATCTTTACTATTCAAAAGTACTCATTATACCCGGACCTCTTTAATCATCATGTACATATAATTTTTCATCCAAATTAAAAATGATGAATTACAATTAACATTAATCATAATCTTCTCCGATATTATGATTCTAACAACTACGTCTTTTCTAGAATTAATATTATGGTCGAGCACGACTACGACATCGACATATTGCTAATTTGTTGTTCGTTTTGGCCTACACGCATAAAAAAAAGAGAAAATAACTTCAGTGACCGAAAATACCTTATAATATACGATTTTAACCAATTTTTTTTAGATTTGCGAAAATGACCAACAAATTCACAACGCGAACTCCAATTTCGCAATACAGGTTCCAAAATCGCAACACGAATAAGTAAATCGCAACGCGAATATGTAAATCGCGTTGCGAATTTGAAAATCACATTACGATAGTACTGTTTACATTGCGATAGTACTGTTTACCTATATTGGTAATTAGCGTTGCGAATTTGAAAATCACATTGCGATAGTACTGTTTACCTAAATCGGTAAATACCGTTGCGAATTTGAAAATCACATTGCGAATTTGGAAAATAACCAACAAATTCACAACGCGAACTCTAATTTCGCAACTCATTTTCGGAAATCGCAACGTAATTTTCCAAATTCGCAATGCGATTTTCAAATTCCCAACGCGATTTTCAAATTCGCAACGGTAATTACCGATATAGGTAAACAGTACTATCGCAATGCGATTTTCAAATTCGCAACGCTAATTACCGATATAGGTAAACAGTACTATCGCAATACGATTTTCAAATTCGCAACGCTAATTACCGATATTGGTAAACAATACTATCGCAATGTAAACAGTACTATCACTATCGCAATGCGAGGTAAACAGTACTATCGCAATGCGATTTTCAAATTCGCAACGCTAATTATCGATATAGGTAAATAGTACTATCGCAATGCGATTTTCAAATTCGCAATGCGATTTTCAAATTCGCAACGCGATTTACATATTCGTGTTGCGATTTTGGAACCTGTGTTGCGAAATTGGAGTTCGCGTTGCGAATTTGTTGGTCATTTTCGCAAATTAAAAAAAAATGTTGTTAAAATCGTATATTATAAGGCATTTTCGGTCTCTAAAAAAAATTACTAGTAATTGAGTTATCCCAAAAGAGAAGGGACTGAGTTGCAAATTCTGCAATATAGCCGGCCTAAAGTTATATAATCCAAAAATGTCATAGCAATGGTCGTTTTCCTTCTCTCATTTATCTGCAAAGATTCGCCACCACCCCCACTACACTTCCTTAGTTTCGCTTTCATTTTTTATTCTATAATATTATCAAATTCATCATTCTGGGTGTCTGGAACCACTTTCTCGTTTCTGTTTGTTTCTTGGGACAATGGTTCAAATTAATGTATTTACAGATAAATGGATTAACTTCATAATTTTATAGTAGAGAAATTAAAATAAGTTATCAACCTTTGTAAAGAAGAGGGATAAAATTCATAACAAAACTAGTTAGATAAGGAGAGAAGCAAAATGTAGAAAGGTGGAATTATCCCAAGAAACAAACAGAAAAGAGAAAGTGGTTCCAGATACCCAGAATGATGACCAAATCCACCTACAACAAGTACTCACCCTTTTCACTTTGCTTTCTCATTGCAGGTTTTTTGGAACATACGGCGACTCATTATGATTAATATGAGTGAAAGAATTCTCTCCACCTTCGTTGCTCGACCCCATGTCCCATGCCACAGTTAGAAGCAGATCAATTTCGTAAGTATTTGTATTCTTATCAAGAGTTTTATCATAAGATGCAATTAGATATGATTCGAGAAGTTTGTAAATAAATTCTGATGTGATCCGATGATAGTTTACGTGTTAAACATGTAGGAGACACTAGTTGAACAATTTCTCCTATAAACAAACTCTTTTCGAGTTAAAACGATTAAACTGATAAAATGAATCGAACAAAGTGATTATGTGTAATAATTTTCGACTAGGGTTGCATTCGTCTGCAAGTGTGGACGATACGACCTGATACGTTAAAGGAACACTTGCAGGGGACTGTGTCTTGTTGTGTGTCACTGTTTTTAAAACTATCGTAAGATTTGCTGGAGATCCTGGTATGATGACACACTGCAGACTAAAATGGAACCAGCAGTGCCAGTGGCCCCTCCTACATGAAAGTTTTACTTATATTATACGTTGCATTTTTAATCACTTTTTTTTTTTAAAGAAAATAGTTATCCTTCTAATTATGTGTAAAGGGTGTTTATAATCGGAGAGCAATAAGATTTGAACATAAATAAAATACTTTAATATGAATTCATTAAACTGTTTTATTGGTAAATAGGAGTGCTATTTTTCTTAACATTCTTACTTCGAGTATGTGCATTGTTAATGGTTAAGAATAGGCATGTAAATAAATATGAACGAGGGTATGTTAATCTTCGTTTAACTTTAACCGAACAAATTAACAAACACGAGCAACTAATCGAACAAAATTTCTTGTTCTTGTTCTTGTTCTTGTTCGTGTTCATTCGTTAATAAATATAGTTTGTTCGTGTTCGATCATGTTCGTTTGTTAAAATGATAAACGAACATAAATTTAAAGGATATAGGGTTTTTTTCCTATCTATCGTAAAATAAAAGTGATAGTGAATTGTTTGGTGTGAAATACATTTGTGAATAAATTTAAACGAACGTATTACTGAATATTCACTTAATGAACGAACGAGTCCTTTGTTCGAGTTCGTTCATTTAATTAAATGAAAAAAAATCTTATTCATGTTCGTTCGTTTAATAAATAAACAAACACCTCCACTGAATATTTGGTTCGTTTACAGCACTAGTTAAAAAAGATTCTAAACATTTAGAACAATAAGGATATCGATATCTAAAACAATGGAGCCGTGTAGTAGTTAGGGCATAATGTTTCTCTTCTACACCAAAAATAAATACTTCTCTGACTTGAAAAATACTCACGTACCCTTGAGATTTATTTATAAAGTAAATTTCAGTAAAATAAATAAATTTACACTTTATTAATTACTTTTTAATCTAATATAATTTATTACAAAAAATGAAGAACATTAGTTAATAACTAGTAGTCTAAATGGCCAACAGCATTGATTAGCACTTAACATTATAGACCTAACAATATTGAACAATAATGGCATGGCAGATCGCAACATTTGTTGCCATTGCAAAGCATTCCACTCTCAGAGAATCAAATTCCAGGGGTAACTTTGTTGATTTATCGTATTCGGGTCGTTATCGGCTCAAACCGAGTTCAAATTCTTGTGTGGTTTGTATTTGTATAGGGTCACAAGTGCATGGCCCTTGACTACTTTCCAGTGTTCCCGGTATTCGTTTCTATGTTTTCTTGTGCTGGCCATGTCTTTGTTCTTCTCATTAATAGGGAATTGACATTTCGTTTCAACTCTTTGGATTCTTACTTCACAGTGGCTTGGCATTGAATTGGGGTTTTAAGTGGGTGTTTGAGGACACGTATCGTACGTGTTTATCATTATTGCAGACGTAACGAATACTATTACGAAACAGCCAAAACTATCAGTAACTATTTAAGTCCCTTGTGGCTTGAGAATTTGTGGCATATCAGGCAGCACCTCTCCCCTAATTAGCCAGTTTTGTCGCTTCAGCAGGCCCATGGTTTCCATATTTCTTTATCAAAGTATCTACATTTATCTGTTTGGGCACTTGTGGTTGCACCATTTGGTAGGCTCGGTCCCATCATGAATCCACCATCTGCCATCAATGAGAGAAGAACACATTATCATACCTCAAATTTGTAAAATCATATTTTTGTCCTAAATGTATAATCTGAAATTGTCTTTAAACTCGCATATTTTTGTCACTTGAGTGTACTTCAAGATATTCGAACCCACATCATTAAACATAAAGACACAACCTAATGTTTGATAATGCGAACATTAATGTCTTTATCCACTCATGGACTTGGCTCTAAACTCCCAGCATCAACCTCCACGAATTCGGGAGCTATGATGCTATCAACCTAATTTTTTTGGGGCTGGAAGAGATAATAGATGGCAATGCTTGAGGTGCAAGGAAACCAACTAGAGTAGATGTTGTCATAGAACTCAATGCATTAAACCGTCGCCCATGCGTGCAAAGCATCGTTTATAAAAATAGGAATGCCAGTTCCATCGGTAACTTGAAGGCTTGTGGGGTCCGAATTATACTCCAAGCAATTGCTAAGCTAAGCAACCTTCTGCATTTACCATGTTCGGTGGGGATATTGCCATATTGGAATCTCAGTAGGGATCAAGCAAGGAATGCAGACGAAGAATTGATTTCTAGTTATTGTAATTGTGAATGGCCTATACAGGGTTATTGGCGACGACATGTTTGCAAGTCTTTCACTTTGAGCAGCCATTTGTGTATAGTGCCCGATTTTCCATGTTGCATGACCTGAACAAGAGTTTCAGTTCAAGGATGATTAATTAACGCGAGATATACAAACATTAATATCGTAATGTAATGTAAAAATGTGTTATGATGACAGGGAAGTTAGGGTTTGATCATAGTGATTTGGGGGAATTTTCGAAGAGAAGATTGGGAGGCAACAGTAGAAATTGGGGGGAGAATCGAGTGAAATTAGGGATTGGAAAAGGGGCTAGGGATTGAGGTTATCTCTGAAGAATTGGGAATCGAAGTTAGGAGAAGGGAGGCAGATGAGGTATATGCGGGGAGTTAGTGGGTATTATGATAACTCAATTTATTTTACTGTTGAGCTTATATTTTGGGCCTGAGTCTGTTAGAACAGTATTAGGAGAGATGTTGGTTGGTGAGTTAGTATGCAGTTATTTTGTTAGAGATACTATTTGACAGCTGGTACAATACATATATAATTTTGTACCGATCCTTAGGGATTCTTATCTTATGAATGAAAGCATATTTCTGTATCTAAGTCTCTCTATTTTTGAAATCCCTAAATTCTTCTAATTTCTCATCTTAAATCATAACAAATTGGTATCAGAGCTGAGTTTTTGATCCCAAAAAAATTCTATTGTTCAAGTTGGGAAAGACAAGAAAAATGCAAAAAACTGGAACCACAGAGGTACCAGAACATGAAACAGTGGAGGTTAAAGAGGAAACCTTACCATCTTGGTGGGCTGGGAAGAAGGTAGAGCTAGAAGGAATGATACAAACATTAGAAGAAGGTATGACTGAGAACAGAGGGTATTTGCAGAGGATCTTGCAGCTGGTCAATCAGGCAGTTGAGGAAAAAGATTCACCTAAGTCAGTGAAGAACCAACCACCAGCAGATGAAAAACAGAACAAAAGTGGAGGTAAAGCACCATGTTTAATTATGGTTCTTAGTGAGAATGAAAAGTACACTTTTCAACCTAATGAACCATGGATTTTAGCTTCTAAACCTGTGGGGTTTACTGGTCCTCAACCTTTTAATCAAAAGTTGCAAGAAGAAAAGCTTATGAGTAGTTCTAGTGAGAGCAAGGGGAGGAGATGATCATGTTGACACTAGAAACTACTATAAAAACCCTTTTGGGAACCCTAACTCTATATTACCTAGACCAAAAGTAGAGTTACCATTGTTTGAGGGTAATAATCCGAGGGGTTGGGTCAGGAAATGCTAGAAGTTTTTTAATTTGTTTGTAATACATGAGGAGCAGAAACTGGAAATAACTGCTATGTATTTAGTGGGGAAGGCTGAGACTTGGTTTGATGGTTACATTATGCAGAAGTATAGGGTGACATGGCATAAATTTGAGGCTGATTTGTGTCACAGATTTTGTGATAGAAATTATTCTGATATTATTGAGGAATTCAATAAGTTAATGCAGAAGGGGAGTGTGGAGGAGTATCAAGAAAAGTTTGAAGAATTAAGACCTTATTTGTTGCAACAGAATATGCATTTGGGGGAGAACTATTTTGTGTCCAGTTTTATTAGTGGCCTCAAGGAGGAATTAAAACATAAAGTGAAAGTGCTGGAGCCTAAGAACTTATCTGAAGCATATAGGCAAGCTAAACTATATGAATTAGCTAATGAGATTGAAGGAAAGAAATACAAATCTCCTAGTAAATTTTTTTCTTACACTCCTTCAAACAGTCAACAGAACAGTGGTATTAAGAATTTCTTGCCTAAGTCAGTTCCTCCTAATATCAATAAAAAACAGAGTCTGCTGGAACATAAAAGAGCCAACAATTTGTGTTTAAAATGTGGAGAAAATTTTGTTCATGGGCATCAGTGTAAAGTCAGACAGCTGAACTGTATGGAGGAAGAGGAACCTACTGAATCTACTGAGTAGGATTTAACTGAAGAAGAGAATGAAGAGGCGGAAGGTCAAGCTAAAGAAGCCCTGGAAATTTCTATCAATGCTATTACCGGGAATGTGGGACATACTACCTTGAGGATTTAAGGTTGTATCAGAGGTAAACCTATTAATGTGCTAATTGATAGTGGCAACACCCATAGTTTTGTAACTCCAAAATGGGCCAAGGAAGGGGTTGAATTGGTTCATACACAACCATTAGTTATTACAGTAGCTAATGGGGAGAAGCTGTTCAGTACCACTAGGAGCAATAAGGTGAGTTGGAAGATGCAGGGCTATGATTTCCAGCATGATTTCAGATTATTATCTCTGGGAGGTAGTGACATGGTATTGGGGGTAGATTGGATGGAAGTATTCATCCCTATAATGATGGATTTTAAAACTAAGACCATCAGTTTTGAGAATGATGGGGAAACTGTAGTTATAAAAGGGTCTCAAAAGATGGAACTTGGAGATTTTGTGTGGACTATAGGACACTGAATTATGCTACAGTTAAAAATAAGTTTCCTATTCCTATAGTGGAGGATTTGTTAGATGAGTTGAATGAGGCTGCTTTCTTTCCAAAAATTGATTTGAGGTCTGGATATTGGCAAATTAGAATCAAGGAGGAAAATATTTACAAAACTGCTTTTAGGACTCATCAAGGACACTATGAATTTAAAGTAATGCCTTTTGGCCTTACTAATGCTCCAGTTACTTTTCAAGCTTTGATGAATGATTTGTTTGGAGCTTATTTAAGGAAGTTTGTTCTTGTATTTTTTGATGATATATTGATTTACAGTCCTAACTTGACAGAGTATAAGCAACACCTAAGAACTGTGTTAGAGGTTCTATTGAAAAACAGGTTATATGCTAAAAGGAGTAAGTGCTTTTTTGGTCAGCAGCAAGTGGAATATCTAGGGCACTTAATATCAGCTGATGGGGTGGCAATAGATCCTAACAAAATTAAAGCCATACAACAATGGCCTTTTCCTAAGAATCTGAAAGCTTTAAGAGGATTTTTGGGTTTAACTGGATATTACAGAAAATTCATAAGAGGTTATGGGGAACTGAGTAAGCCCTTAACCAATTTGTTGAAAAAGGATGGGTTTTGTTGGTCTGAAGAAGCTATAACATCTTTTGAAAAGCTGAAGGAAGTTATGTGTAATGCTCCAGTGTTGGCTTTGCCTAATTTTGAGAAGAAATTTTTTTTGGAAATTGATGCTAGTTCTAAAGGGATTGGAGTTGTTTTGTCTCAGGCAGGGAGGCCTATAGCCTATTTGAGTAAAGCTTTGGGTCCTAAGCATGCAGATATGTCAATTTATGAGAAGGAGTATTTGGTCATTTTGATGGCATTTTCTCATTGGGGGCATTATTTGGAGAGTGGTTCTTTTGTCATTAAAACAGATCATCAGCCCTTAAAGCATTTACTTGAACAGAAGTTAACTACAACTATCCAGAAGAAAGGACTTACAAAATTATTGGGGTTGGATTATACTATTCAGTGCAGGAAGGGTAAGTCTAACAAAGCTGCAGATGCACTCTCTAGACAGCAATAGGATTCTGGTGAATTTGTTCAAATGGGAGTTACTGTTATTACTCCTACTTGGGTACAAGATATTGAAAAGAGTTATGAAGAAGATGCTATAGCTCAAGAAAAAATCCCTATTCTGGTTATTAAACTAGATGAGCTACAGGACTGAAAATTAATGAAAGGAGTCTTGTATTTTAAAAAGAGGATTTATGTGGGCAGCAAAGGGGACCTTAGGCAGAATATAATTGTGGCTTTTCATGATTCACCTCAAGGAGGTCACTTAGGTATTCAAGCTACTTATCAGAAGATTAAGTCTTATTTTTTCTGGCCAAGAATGAAAGTTTTAATTCATGAGCATATACAACAGTGTGATGTGTGTCAGAGGACTAAAACAGAACATATTTCTAAGCCAGGATTGTTACAGCCTATTCCTGTCCCAAACAATGCTTGGGAAGTGATTACAATGGACTTCAGTGAAGGTTTGCCATCTTCAACAAAGTTTAATTGCATTTTGGTGGTGATTGATAAATTCACTAAGTATGCTCATTTTATGCCACTATCTCATCCCTATACAGTTCTGGAAGTGGCTAGGGTTTATCTTGATCAGGTTTATAAGTTACATGGTCCTCCTAAAGTGGCTATTTCTGATAGGGACAAGTCTTTCACTAGTTTGTTTTGGCAGGAATTAATGAAGCATTTGGGTTCAACTACATTATTTAGTACTGCCTATCATCCTGAGACAGATGGCCAGACAGAGAGATTGAATCAATGTTTAGAGCAATATTTGAGGTGTATGTGTTTCTTGAAACCTAAGACTTGGTCTAAATGGTTACCTCAGGCTGAGTGGTGGTACAATACTAACTACCACTCTGCTCTACATATGACACCATTTGAAGCTTTATATGGGTATAAAGCTCCTACTGTAACATGGACAATAGACTCTAGGATGGAAGCAGTGCAGGATGTCATGCAACACAGGGAACAGTTAAATTCAATATTAAGAGAACAACTACTTAAAGCTACCAATAAAATGAAGCAGATGAGTGACAAGCATAGAACAGACAGAGAATTTCAAGTCGGTGATGAAGTTTACCTGAAGCTCCAACCGTACAGACAAACATCACTGGCCCTGCGAAGAAATTTGAAGCTTGCTGCCCGATATTTTGGACCCTACAAAATTCAAAACAGAGTGGGTCAGCTTGCTTATAAACTAGAATTGCCTGCAAATTCAAGAATCCATCCAGTTTTTCCATGTGAGTTTACTTAAGAAAAAAGTTGGAAAAAAGGGACTTATCTCGATCGATCCTCCAGAGGTAGCGTCGGACGGCCAATTGAAGATGTACCCAGCCCTGGTTTTGGACCAACGAGTGATTACAAGACAGAATAGAGCAGTCATTCAATTGCTCATTCAGTGGACGAATATGGGACCAACAGAAGCAACTTGGGAGGATTATACAGTTTTGCGACAAAAATTTCCTTAATTCGATCCTTGGGGACAAGAATCTTCTGGAGAATGGGGTATTGTTATGATGACAGGGAAGTTAGGGTTTGATCGTAGTGATTTGGGGGAATTTTCAAAGAGAAGATTGGGAGGCAACAACAGAAATTGGGGGGAGAATCGAGTAAAATTAGGGATTGGAAAGGGGGCTAGGGATTGAGGTTATCTCTGAAGAATTGGGAATCGAAGTTAGGAGAAGGGAGGCAACTAAGGTATATACGGGGAGTTAGTGGGTATTATGATAACTCAATTTATTTTACTGTTGGGCTTATATTTTGGGCCTAAGTCTGTTAGAACAGTATTAGGAGAGATGTTGGTTGGTGAGTCAGCATGCAGTTATTTTGTTAGAGATGTTATTTGACAGCTGGTACAGTACATATATAATTTTATACCAATCCTTAGGGATTCTTATCTTATGAATGAAAGCACATTTCTGTATTTAAGTCTCTCTATTTCTGAAATCCCTAAATTCTTCTAATTTCTCATCCTAAATCATAACAAAATGGCCGGCGTAAAGTTAAAATTTTACTTGACTGTGGCTTGAATTATCAAGAACCGCCATCATCTTCAAGAGTTTTTCCCTCAACACACTGCAGGTGTTTCTTCCTCGGTCTTCATCCTCAGATTTTTTATGAGGAAGTTCACACTTCACACATAATTTAGAAGTGTAGGTGGGTTGAGTTAGCATGGAATATCAAAACTTGTAAAAGATACGAAAAAGGGTGGAAAAAAATAAGATGAAAAAAACAGCAGCAGATTGAACCTTAATTAGATTTACAAGTGATGCAGCTACCCAAGTTGTGGTTGTTGGACTGATATACGGGATGCTTCTCTGAACTACTAGCTAATTTGCAAAATAAGTTTGTATTATTACTTCTCAAATAGATTCCATCATTGTGTACCACAGTTCCTCTTGGAACAGGAAATGTTGCTGAGCTGATTTTGCCTGAATATTTAAAATGATGTAACCGTGAACTTCTAACGATATCACAAGAATCAACAGTGCTGTTGAACAAAGGGCCATTGCACTGATATAGTTTATCTTCTGGCTACAGCCATGTTGTAAAACAGAAAACTGAAAATATAGTTATATCAGTTAATAACTGAGGCAATTAATTGAGATAAAACAACAATGTGAAATATGACAAACAGATAGTTTATCTTCTTCCATTAAGGATCTCTTGATACAAATTCTGAACTCAAATGCTCAGTGTTGGCATTTGGCAAACAGAATAATGCATAGGCTATTTTTCCCAAAAAAAATATTGAATTTTAACCTCAATATATCCACCATTTTATTACTTGTTCCCCAAATGTAAATAAATGCCTATAGTCTAATATGAATTTAATGTGTCTCTTTAAAAAGTGTTTGGAGCATAAGAACAAGAGGAAGCATAATAACAGTACACAAAAACTAGCAGTGATCAATCTTGAGCAAAAATGCAGCCAATTCTATCTAAGATATAGTGAAAAAATAGGGATTTGAAACCTGCTCCACTACTAAATTATTAGAAATTCAACTTTCTTCTAGAAAGAAGAAAAACAAAATCCAAATTAACAAAGCAATCCACTCTGATTACCCATATAATCTCATTTCCAACATACATATAGAGGAAATGAAGGATTGCGACTCCCTCCCTGATTCTCAGGCCCTACTCGGTGTGCTAGAAGCAGCCCGCTGATAGAAAACCAAGTTATCAACACGTCACTGCCTACAACTACAATTTTTAACTAATAGTAATACTGAGGAAAAGGTTCAGTTAATGAGTTAAACATTTCGGTAGGAGTTGCCTACAACAATTTTTATCACCACAATTACAGAACACGACTTCGCTTTATCTTAAACCACAGAGTCTCTAAGAATATGATTCATAGTGCGTTATCTAAAACCACAGAAATTCATCACCAGAAGATAATGAAGGAAAATTTCATCACTGAAAGGCCTTAACTGAAAGGGAAAATGAACGTTAAAATTAAGGAGGAGGATTTACCGGTCTTGCATTCGCGATAGAATCTCTGACGCTCTCAATGGTTTCTAAGGCAGAGCCAGAGGAGTCCGAGATCGTCCAAGTCAGCTCACTTGCAGAAGCCTGATGACCGGAAACGTAATATCCTACCGGAGATTATTTTCCCCTTTTTTATAATTTAATTTGATTTTGCTTTCAAATCGAGAGAAAGAGAGGGAGATTTCAGATTTGTGGTGGTGTTCGGCCAATAAAAGGGCTCCAAATGACGACGCCTTTACACGTGGCAAAACGTTAGATTGGCGCCAAGTCAGTGAGAATATCTTCGGCCAATATCAATCAGATATTTAATTTTCCACGGAGCCTTAATTCAAGTTAACCGTCAGTCAAATATTATTTTATTTTTAGGTAAATTACAAATTTTTCCACTTGACTTTCTTCTCACTCTAGTCTTCTGTTGCTCACTTGAATTTATTTTTTTTAATTTAACTATTAAATTTTTAAATTATTTTTATTTTGATCATATTCTCATTAGATATTTAAAAACATTATGACATCACATACAAAATCATAATGAAATTGTTTTGAAAAAGTTAAATTTACACTAATTTGACATCATTTTATATATATATATATATATATAACTGATCCCCTTATTTTCTTCATTTTCCCATTATTTCTCTTTTCTCTCTTTTTTTCTCTCCGTCTATCTAGATTTTAGTTATTTTTCATTGTGTGGGTCATTGCTGATCATAATCAACGACATTCGACGAGTCTCAAATTTTATCATCAAATTTATTTTGTCCTTCTAATGTGAAATGGATGTTCGTGTAACTATAAAACACTCCAAATTTCACCAATCCAACATTAAACGTTCTAATTTCTTATTCTTCAATCCATGTCGCTTACCGTTAGATCGTGTTGATTTTGAAATATATACTTTTTTATTGTATCCTTCGCCCACTTATTATTGGGATCGTCTAACAAACCATTGTTGAGATGGTTTCAAGCTCATCCTCTTCCGTCGTATTCATTAAATCATTCGCTTCAAATACTAATTTATCGTACTTTTCACCATTGTTAACAGCCATAGTTAGAATGAAAAATTATTAAGAGTTTCCCACAAGATTTATTCTTTGAACATTTTGGTTGATTTTTTTTTTAATTAGACCAAATTGTTTTTGAGTTTTTTTCCAGGTATGTGGTGTTTTAACATATGTATTGTATGGAGAGAGAATAAGTGATGTTGAGGGTAAAGTTTGGTGATTAAATTAAAATCTTTTAAGTTTTAATGATGAAAATAGGAGTAAAAAGAAAATTTAGTAATGAAATTTACAATTTACCCTTTTTTACTTAAAAAATTTAAAATTACATCTAAGATGAAATTAAAAGGAATACTAATTTCTCTAGAGGTCTTGGGTTCGAGCAATTGTATCTGCAAGTATTGTTCGTAATCAATAGCTAAGAAATTTTTTTAATAGATATTACTTTATAATCACCTTAAAATATTTATAAAAAATACTCTAACTAAATTTGAGGTTGTTATGATAATCGAAAATACAATTACAAGTAAAATATATAGAATTGAAAATAAAAATACAATGATTATGTAAAAATCCTAAAATAATAAATACAGATAAAAATCATTATAATATCAAAATAAAAAGGATTTGGGACCATAAAACCTCACACATATCCTATAATTTCATCTTGCTATAATTCTAATTACTATATTTATAAGATTAATTAATAATAACAAAAGAAATATAATCTTCTACGAACTTAATGTGCAACCAAATCTGTACTGCGGACAAAACCCTCCCACTCTCGATCAAGATTTATAATGGGCTTTGGCTCTCAGGCCTTTGCATCTACGTGCAATTTTCTTTGAACTAGTGATATTACAAATTTGTCTAATCTTATCAGAAAGACAAACATTTTTAAAGAATGACATCAATGCATATCAAGTGAAACATTATTTTTTTTACTGAAAATGTTAATATTGGTCGTTATTTAAAATATTATTTTTTTACAGGAAATGTTAATATTGGGTTCTACCAGAAATCAATTAGTGAAATTAACATTTCCGATAAAAATAATATTTTATGTAACGCTTTATCGAAAATATTAAAAAAATATTAACATTTACGGTAACGTTTTTCTTTACTCATATTAAAACTAGCGTACAATATAACTAATGTGTGTGCACAATAGAACTACTGTGTGTGCAACGGAGAGAAGAAATTGTAGTGAATGCTCATTTCATCCTATATTATCGATTTTTAAAAATATTATTGTACTCAAATTTAATATATCTACTATATAAAAATTTTAAAACCCGAATCATGGAATAATTTTCCTTAAAATTACAGATATATAAATATATTATATGTATACTAAATAACTATATTTGTTTCACATGAACCAAACGACTACAATTATTAAAAGGATAATTATTATTTTTAGAGGTCTCGAGTTCGAACATCAATAATTATAATTGTATTTTACTGATCATTGAATAACTGAAAACATTTAAAATATATACTATTACTTGTAATCACCTTAGATTAATAAAAAAACCCTATATTTGTTTTAATTATGTTCATATATTAATGAAAAGTACTTAATTTATAATATTAAATTGAAATTCAATATTAAAATGTAAAATAAATTAATGCGAAGTACTTAATCACATAATAATATAAATTTAAATATATTTAAACACGAAATCACGAAATCTTGAAACTGAGAAACCAATCAAACAATTTTTTTTATATATTCAGAAATGATAACGCAATGCTATCCGAAACCAAAAGCAACAATCAAAATTTATATTACAAAAATGTAAAATTGAAGTTCAGAAATCATAAGTTAAATCAAACGAAATTAATCTCATCAAATTTCGTTATCATTTTCTTTTTACAGAAAGAAAAAGAACCTGCAGAAATCAATTTGGATTCCCAGAAAATTGCTGCACCGAGCAAGCCACCACCTGCGCCCATTGTCGCAACCTGATCTTAACCGTCTCAGGATCATCGCCTATTTAAAAAAAAATCAATTAAAACAATTAAAAATACAACGAATTAAATTTAATAAGGAAAATTTTTTGATACTAAAACTTGCCTTGATCGATTATGTTGCCGGCGTCACTGCAAGACCCTATCGGAGATGCAGACGAAGTCCTCAGCAGTCTACAGCTATATTGACGATTGACGGCGCAGTAAAACGGCAAAGCGGGTAAAGTATCGGATAGCTTCGGATCCAGTTCAGGCGAGTCCGTTTCGAAACCGAAACCTAACTCGATACAGCCTTTAAGCTCCTCCAAATCGTCGTTCGAGAAGCTCTGAGACCGGCGGAGGCCATCGCCGTAGCTTTCCTTCCGCCTCAACCATGCCTCGTCTCGCTCCACGTCGGGAGACCACGAACGCTGCTTGTACAGAGGCCGCGGTTGTTGTTTAGAAGGTGGCGGAGGTGGAGGCCGATAACGTCTCCGCATCGAGTTCAGAGCCGTCGCAAGACGGTGTTTTCACGGGGGGTAAGGTTTCCCGAGGTCGGTGAGAGCAAGGAAGCAGATTTTGGTACGTTTCTTTTAAAGAGTGACTACGCGTCTCAAAATGTATGTATATCTATATATATGGTAATACAGATATTGTTTGGTTAACGTATACTAGGATGAAGTACACAAAAATGAGTCAAGAAATAATAAATGCCAAAACGGAAAGGTACGGATAATTAAAGGACTAAATCATGTAATAAGCCTAAAAGATTTGGGGTTTAGAGACTACGGGGATCCTTTTTGAAATTATATTACTTTCTATGGGGGCGTTATGTTTGCAAAATCATTAAATTTGTTGAGGTAGGTGGGTCAACGTGGGTCCACTCATCATTTATGACCACATGGGTAAAGCTGTCAATAAATACGTGTGGAAGGGTTTTTATTTCATTTCATTAGGTATTTATATGATTTGTATCAGTTTGGTATTTGAATTTAATATATTTAAATATTTAAATTTAACACGTAATATTTCTCATTTAATTATTTTCAACAATTATTAAGATTATAAAATGCGGTAAAAATTATAAAAAATTAATTGAATATATCTAATATCATGGTTATATTTAAGTATTTAATAATATTTTTTGCCCTTAGATTTTTTTAAAAAAAAATAATCCTTAAAGTTTTTTTTTATTTCTTCTGATCTTGAATTTTTATTTTTATTTATCAAATTAAATCAATTAATAATTGACATTTTTATAGTTTTTTAAAATTATAAAATTTATATTTTAATAATTATTTCACAATTTTGAATCGAATTTCTGTTGGCTGTTGCTGATGTTTTCTTTCTGAAGCTGGCAATTAGAAAGACTTGAGAGGACTCATAAAGTCAACTGTGAATGATTCCTTTTTCCTGTTTCCATGTTGGCTTGATGCATAGTGCAGGTAAGCACATTGACCCTTTGACACTATTTCCAAGCTGGCACCTTCTCAGTGGCCGAACTATCTCGATCGAATACGACATAAAAAGATAACACGAACACGATACGAACATAACATATATTGCTATCGACATAAAAAGATAACACGAACACGATACGAACATAACATATATTGCTATCGACGGACGAAGTCACGAAGACGATCATCCCTTCTAAAAATTTTAAATTTCATATCTTTTAAATATTTTATATTAAAAATTTATTTTCACTCCTTAATATAAAACCTCATGTTCCCAAATTGATGCATCGAATCCATTACTACCCCTTCCAATCTCCTATCATTCACAACATCTAATGTCTCTGCAGCATTGCCATTTTAACAATATACAAAAATCATTGCATTCCAACAACTTTTATCTCGTACCGACATTTCATCGAATAATTTACGAGCATAGCCAAAAGCTTTGAATAAGAACATGTTACATTTCTAGTAATGTATTAAAGATATTGCATTCCAACAACTTTTATTTACGTTCTAGTTACACTTTCTTGATCGTGATCAGTGGGATCTATATGCTTATTTTCTTCTCCTATTAACAGTTTGTTAAATATATTGCTTAGGGGATGTTGAGTTCTTCCATGATATATTCATGTTTGTTCTGCAGGTTTCGGAATACCTTAACAGGTGGAATGTATAGGCCAGATGCAGAGGGATAAGGCGACAGATATGACTATGACTTATGGAAACAGGAATTATGATGATCAGAATGGTCATGGTTATAGGCAGATATGAGGATTCAAACAATTGTGATGAAGATCGTTATGACAGAGATAATGAAGACCGCTACATCAGATATGGTTACAGGGATGATGACTATTAAAGTATAAGTACAAGTGATGATGATTATCAATAGGCACAAGATCTAGGAGTTTTGACAGAGACCGTGCTTTTGACGAGGATGGTGCTTCTTCTTGGTATGCACAAGATTATGATATGTAGTAAAAACTATACATAATTAGCTATTACGATCAGACATGGCATGAAAAATTAACATGAAAACGAACATGAGACGAACAAACGACATGTCTCGTAATCACGTTTCCATGTATTATACAATTAAGCCCAAAGAAGGGCACCCCAGACTGATGCATCGGGCTTTACTAGCGGGACTAATCCCAGTAAACTGCATGTTGTAGAATAAAGCTAGTTGTAGCTTTCTTGGATCTGGGTGTGAGAGAGAAACTACACGACAGAAAATGTTTTCTTTTGGCTTTATCCACGTTATCTCCAAAATTTGGATGGATTTGCAGGATAATCTGTTTGTTTACGTGTATGATTGTATATTTTCTATCATAATCATCTCATCTACTTCAGTTGATGGATTTACAGGGTGATTTTGTCCATCATGTGCAGCTGCAAGTGCAACAACCCCGTTCTCATCGAATTTTATGCTAGCCAGTGCGGTCACTGCATGATGATCCTCCGTATTATCGATGAGATTGAAGGAGAGTATGCCGATGACCGGTAAACTCGCCTTCGAGTTGCTTGTGTTAGGTGTTTGATGCTGCTGGCGTGGGTAAGTCCCAGTTTACTGTATCTTGAATGCCTACAGAATTAGAGGACTAAATTTTCAATTTTTTTAAATATGTGGATCACAATTGAAGTACAAGGACTAACCACTCGATATTGATTGAAATTTATGATCGACTATTATAAATAAAATGTTTATTTCAATTTTTTTAATAAAAGTAAACATGATTATTAGTGATCAAATTTTGAACCGATGTCGATAGAAGGTACGAACGGATGCGCTTGGCCTTCTAGGAATTAAGTGCATACTCATTATTTTGTATAAGCTGTTAAATATAGTTCAATATATTAATGAACTAAAAAAATAGTTTAGCTATTAGGTAAAATTTGTTACAAAGATGAAAAGTTTAATTTGTTAGTGAAAAAATATATTGTAAAATTAATCTGATAAAATGTGTATTCAAGTAATTTTAAGGATGCTTATGAATCGGTTTTTCACTTGTACTTGAATGTAGCACTTCTTCATTCGTCTTTTGACTTGACTCGAGTTTAAGAAGATTCTATATAACCCGAAACCAAACCTGATTTTTAGGTACAAAAAAACACTCATATCACGCTGTCCACAAGCACAAATGTTCTCATTTTTATTAAGTAAAATAAGGAATTAATTAAAAATACAAAGAGGTGATATTACAGTAATTGTCTTTAAATATATAAAGATTAATTATTCTATTACTTTTTAAGACATGTCATATAGAATATTTTTCATCTTAAACTCAAACATGTTATTATCATTCAAAAAACTCGACTCAACATGAATATAAATTTCAAAAACTCTATTCCATCGAGTCAAATTCAAGTATGATACTCATCAATCTTATACTCTCTCGATCTAAATAAATCAAACAATGTGATGTAACATTCAAGGTTATATTTCGATAATTTTCTCTAAAAATAATCTTATATCTCATGAATCAAACGTATCTAAAAGTTTATAATCATAAAATGGAGTTAAAATCCTTTAGTTTCATGATTTTTATAATTAAAAAATTAACTCTTTTTTTTTACCTAAACTAATTGATTGGTCCGGAGATTAAATTCTCTGAACCGAATGCACGTGGTAGTTACCAATCCATTCAATGCTTTTATATAGGTAGCTGATTCAAACTACCATTTTTCACTACAGTTTATTTTTTGGTCTAATTAGGAATTTAACTCACTATTTTACAGAAATTAAGGAATTGGTCTCTCTATTTTACTTTGTTACTATTTAATCTTTGAACTTTTACAAAAGTTCAAAGACTGATGATTTTCGCTAATTTTGCATATAAATTATTTGGATTGTTGATTTTTAAGTCATTAACAATAAAGTTTAACAATGTTACCTAATTAAAATAATTTGTTAGTTTTTATAAGTTAAGGATCAAATTCTACCATATAAAAAGGATTAAATTAGCATTTTTTAAAAGTACAAGGATGAAACCCATGATTAGAGACCACTTTACTTTTATGATTTAAATAACATTGATAATCATAATACATTTAGACAATAAATATATGATATTCTTAAGATTCAATCAACAATTATAATCACAAACAAATTAAGACCCGACCGACTATAAAGAAGGGTAAAGTACACAAATGATCCTCTAATTATAATATATTATTTTATTGAGTCGTTTAACTATTAAAAGTTATAAAATAATTCTATTATTATAGAGAGACTTTTTTGAGTTCATTGACTATTAAAAATTACAAAACGATAATCGACTATTCATTAGGTTTTAAACTGATTCATTTATGTTAAGAAAATTACGATAATTTGAATATATTAACTAATATATGATAAAATATGATCTCATAATCGGTAGAGACATATTTGTATTCCAGGGTAACGGAACAGCTGTGTATTCTTACCAAACTACGGTGATAAAACTCAGTGTCCGGTCACCAATAAGTTATCAGTTACCCCATTTTCTTTTAACTTCATGGCCAATCCGGGAACTTTTTCCGACGAGCCATTGAGTCCCGGTGGCCGGCTTTTCATTCAACCAAAAACAGAAGTTATCGTCCACTGCATCGTCCGTACCAGAAATCCCATCGACGTAGATGCCGCAAAAGCGACCGTGAAGTCTTCCTTTATGGCACAGCACCCCAGATTTTGCAGCCTGCTGGTTCGTGACGAGAATGGTTTCGAGAGCTGGAGAAGAACCCGGCTAAACATCGACCAACACGTCATCGTCTTCAACAACCGGCTCGATAGATCAGGCAAGTTCATTGATGGAACTGAAACCCAAGGTCGTAGCTTCAACGAAGGAGATGATGACGAAGTGGCAGTGAATCAGTATGTAGCGGATTTATCAGTGAGCAGTCCACTGAGTACGGACAAACCCTTGTGGGAACTCCATCTTTTAACGGCGCACAAGTGCGCCGTGTTCAGGATTCATCATGCTTTAGGGGATGGGATCTCTTTGATGTCCATTTTGATGGCGAGTTGCAGGAAGGCAAGCGATGAGAATGCGCTCCCCATGATGCTTCCCGAGAAGACTAGAGAATCTAAGGGCGAGAAAAGAAAGGGCATGTTCTGGTTTCTCGGTGCCTTGTGGGAGTTCTCGAAGATAGCTTGGTTCACTTTGGTATTCGTAATGGAGTTTATACTGAGGGGTTTTCTTGTTTCTGACCGCAAAACGGTGATTTCCGGCGGCGATGGCGTCGAGCTCTGGCCTAGGAAAATGGTTACCGCTACGTTTTTGCTTGAGGACATGAAGGAGGTGAAGAAGGCAATTCCCAATGCTGTAAGTAACAAGCATCAATATAAACATATTCATACCTTTCTCTGATTATACAAAATTTGCAGACTATTAATGATGTCCTGTTCGGGGTGGTGTCATCCGGGCTATCAAGATACTTAGATCACCGATCGCCGAACGGTAAACTTGTTCATAAACTTTAATCAAACACATGACAGTATCAAGAACTGATTTTGAGTTCAATGTTTGTTGTTTAGCCATGGATGAGGGCCGTCGTATGACAGGTGTAGCCATGGTTAATTTAAGATCAAAACCAGGTTTGCAGGAAATATCCAAACTAATGAAGGATAATTCAGAAGCACGATGGGGGAACAGATTTGGTGTAATTTTGTTACCTGTGTTCTATGATAAAGCTGGTAATGATCCTTTGAAGTATTTGAAGAGAGCAAAGACAATGGTTGATAGGAAGAAAAGTTCCCTGGAAGCTTATTTCTCGTACAGAATTGGTGATCTTTTAATGACCCTGCTAGGATCTAAGGTGTTGCTGAAACTCTGAAAGAATGATTTTGAAACATCAGAAAACAGTTTACCTCGAGATGTTTTTGCCTACTGATTGTGTGCGTGTGTGTTTTGTGTGTGGGTTTGCAGTATGCTTGTCTGCTTAATTACAGACTTCTATGCAATACCACCTTCACCATCTCAAACTTGATGGGCCCTCTAGAGGAAATCACACTTGCAGGCAACCCTATCTCTAGCATTAAGGTCACTACCTCAAGCCTACCACAGGTATAGCACCGTTCCATCTCGAACTGATATCTATGTTGTTCGGACTCTTCATATGTATCTATGTAGACGAGTTCTACTGTTGTTTATGCAGGCTATCACGATGCACATGTTGAGTTACGCTGGTAGAGCCGAGATGCAAATTCTTGTAGCTAAAGATATCATCCCTGACCCGGAGATTCTAGCTAAGTGCTTTGAAGATGCCTTGCTAGAAATGAAAATGGCAGCAATAGCAGGCCAATAAAGCGTAGAAAAAAGTTATAGATTAATGGTGTAGGAGAGATTCATGAACATTACATTTATCAAATGGAAATTCTTGTGAGAAGGAATTTGCAGTGAAATCATCTCAAAGAAAGAAAAATTATGATCAAAACTCACAAATGATATTTCTGGTTAAAGCTACCAACTCAAACTGTAGTTATCTGGTTTTTCAAATGCCCTCCAACACAGAAATATACATAGCCATATCAGGACAATACACAACTCTCTCTCTCTCTCTCTCATATCCCCACACTGAGTTTTTTGCAAAAAGGACAACAAGCTCAGTGTGGGGATACTATAAGCCTGCAAGTTCTTGAGATTATTGGAGTGGGGAAGGCTTGAACTTTCCGCTTCTTGAATTTTGGGAGGCTTGAGAACATCTGCTTTGCCACCATTTTCGGCTAGCATCCGGTCATGCAAGGAGAGGCGTTCGTTCACCCTTCTGTTGTTTATAGCAGCGGCGGAAGCACCACAGTTGGAGAAAATCTTTTCAAAGTGTACTGCATCTTGGGGTGCGACCAACACCTTGAATTGCTTACCTAGGTTCAGAATTGTTTCTTGGCACTCTGCCAACTTAACTGAAGCCGCTGTAATTTCCCAACCCTGCATGTTCAAAATGCAGACATAATATCAGTGTTTCATATAGTTTTTCCATTTTCAATTTTCATCTGTTGGTTCATGCGTTTAGAGAAGGTAAACACAGGTAAAACAAAACCACTATTCGAAACAGAAAATTACCAAAGACCAGATTAAATTTTAGTAAGTCGTGCGAAAAATAGGCTAACCAGAGAATGATTTACCTTCTGAGATAGCTTCCACTCTTGATTCATGGCATACTTCAGTGTTTCGTTCTTCGCCACACTGCGAGTTTATGTTTCGTAAATCAGAAACTACCAACAAATTTCCTTTAGAGTTCACAGGAATTAAAACTAAGAAGCAAAACTTTACCTCTCTAACTGGAGCTGAAGCTCTAGACATGTAGCTTCTAGCTCGTCACAAGAGCTATTTTTATACTCCAACCCAACTTCCTAAGATGAGCACTTTTGGAAGATTTCATTCAGTTTAGCTTTGGTAACAGTGAACTGGGTATCGAGATCTTCAAATTGTACCATCTGGGCCTCACTCTTGTTAGTTGCCGATTCCAGCCTGGTTTTCAAATCCTTCAAATCTTCTTTTAATCTCTTGTTTTCTTCCTACAAGCTACAAGAAATACCCTCCTTTTCAGGGATAACACTTGGCGAAGATGATTGTTCTTCAGAAATGTGTGACATCCGATTCTACTACTAAACAGTGGCTTGCAGAAGCAACTTCTTTTTCACCATGTGAATCATTCCAACCAAAATGCCTTTTGATCTTATCCCTTGCACTCGAAGCTTCCTGAGGAGTAACACTGAAGTTCACTATCCAATCCAAAGCAAATGAGAGTTCTTCAGCAAAAGTTTCGAGATCACCCCTTTGATCCAACAGATTATTACATGCACGAAGAGAACGTTGTTGAACGGTGCTTACCTCCGAAATTTTCCATTGAAAAACACGGACGAAGTAGTCAGCATGAATGGTGATTGTTTAGGACTTCGAAATTTTCTGTAGGCAAGTGTCGGAAGAATTGGAAGATGTTAGTCCAATTCCTTCAATCAGTTCAATGATTTTACCGATTGACTTGCTCAGATTAGGCTGAAACTGTTGGCTTTTTGTTTTTCCGGATGAGTTATCGACACTAGAAGCTCCACCGAGTGAATCTGTAGTCGGAGACATGTGCGGAGATTTCCAGCCTATGTAGCCACTAATATGGAGAGCATCAATTTCTATGGGATGTATTGAACATGCATTTTTGTTAACATCTGGGGTATTTAAAAGATTGCTACAACCCAAAGCAATTTTGATGTCCTCGAGAATTCGGACTAAACTTCGGTTCGAAATACGTTTTTGCTCGGAGATAGCCTGCAAAACAACCTGAAGCCAATCAAATGATCTTTCACCGGCTACATCTTTTGACTGCATCTGTCTTGTATTGCTGAAGCCACAGTGACCCTGCTCAAATGGAACCGACTCCTTAACATCTGATAAGGCTAATTTTTCCATCTCTACAAAACGTCCATTAATCTCATTTCTGGAACTGTAATGGCATTGTGTTCTGTTGAATTCCGAAGTCATTTATCTGACCGTGCAGATTTCGAAAACAAAGTATTAGCCCATGAACAAGAAGAGCTATTTCCATCGATACTGCCAATATCAAAACTGGATGTTATAGATAGTTCACTTGATAGTGGACTACTCCTTATTATCTCCATTGATTTATGTCCTTTAAACAGCTCCTTAGGCTGAATATCAAGTTCTGTTGTCGGCCTGGATGATGTTTAGAACACATTGAACTCAATGACTGGATTTGAGCATTCTTCTTGATCATTATTTCTCTGAGAGTCTTGTTTTCTTCTTCAACATTGCATAATTGCTCCAACAGGAGATTGGTACTCATCTCTGACTTGTCCTTCCCTGGCATTTCGACTTCATTCTTCATTTTTGCCACGGCAGCTGGACCAGGCAGCCTCTTTCGCAGAAGTAAGCGTAACTTCTGGCATTCAGCTTCCAACTTGGCGATTTCCTTTGAATCTTGCGAATGTTGTTTATGTGCCAAATCTGATGATCGACAGTTGTATCCCATTTCTTCATTTCTGATCTCGAGCTCTTTCTCGAGGACATGAAACTCATATTTCAGAAATGCATTCTCTTTCTCAGTGAGACCTAATCTATCCATCACAGCACCGAATTCTGCTTCCGATCGAGACTTGAGCTTCTGCTGATTTTCGATCAATTCTTCTTTGACTAGCAGGGCCTTACTCAGCCGAGAATTCTCGGTAGTCAACTCTTCAAGCCTCCTGTTTGTGTCTGTCAACATGTCTTGTAATGCTTTCTGTCATCTCGAATTCACTCGATGTCTTCGCAACAGCATCACGGATTCTTCGCTCCTACTCGTCTCGAATGAAATTTAGCTGTTGCGTACAATCCTTCAATGCAACTTCTAAGTGAGTCAACTTTTCATTTGCCAATTTTCCCTGCCTCGGAGCTTCATCTAGCTCTTTCTTCACAGTGATTGCATCTGCTTCAGCCATTTCACCACCTAAACGAAAGATCATATTTATTCTATCGTATTCGAAGAAATAAATCGGTCTTCCAATGATCCTATATGACATTTTAGGGGAAATGGAAGAGTAAGGATAGAAGTATGTCACCTGCGTTAGCTACTGGTGCCATTTTCACTAGTCTATCTCGTCCCCCCTCCATCGGAATAATCTGTTTGTAGTGAACAAACATGTAGAATTTCGATCCTCGGGTTATCGTCACAGGTCGAAAGCAAGGATCACAAACATCTCAAAACAAGAATCAAGAAACAAGAGGAGAATGGGGTTTTTTGGTGTTACCTCTTCATTAAGTCGTTTAGAAGAAATGTCGACGTTGTCGGTAGCAACAACAATCGTCTTCTCCGAACGTTTTTTCCTCCATAGCCATGTTTTGTGGTCCATGGTTCTAGTTTCTGTTTCAGAACGAAACAAGAAAGCTGAATTTACAGTGTGATCAACATAAAGAAGCAGCAAATAAAGCAAGCTGTTCAAAGATCAAACTGGCATCTTAACCCACATATATACATGCAAGCTAAAAACTTTAAAAATTCACAAAACAGAGAGGAGGATGAACAGATTAATGACTCCGTCAGTTCTCACCTATGTTTAGGCAGAGAATCAAGCTGTTTAACAACAGCTACAGGGAATTTAAATAGCGTTCGTGATGACGCTTTCGATCGTCTCGCGTTGATTGCGGTTGCAAATATAACGGATGCCATCGCGATCGCGACTGGTGTTGAGGTCGTGAAAAGGGAGAGTAATAAAGAGATGAACGGTGATAAAGGAGGAAACTAAAGGTGAAATATGTTCGCTTGATGATCAAAAGAAAGATAAACTAAAGTAGAAAGTGCCTTGAAAATGGAGTCGCTTTCATGCAGTGGGTTCTTGGATTTCCATGAAAGAGAAACAAGAAAGAAAGGTAGTGTCACACACACTCAGAGGAGCAGAAATCCACGCGCGGCGAAAGGAGATTGGGATGGTTTCTACGTAGTTAAAGTCGAAAAAATAAGAGTTATTTGCTGCGGTAGAGTTTTAAAAAAAATTATTTGTTGAAATAAATTCTAATTGAAATTATTTATTGAGATAAAGTAAAATCTATACTTTGAACATATGTCGTCAGACGCTCTTGACGATCAAGGAGGTCGTCATGTCGTCCTTGCAAATTGTGGTGAGTTGCTTCATTTCTTATATCAGTAATTAGACATCTCATCAGTTTGATCGTCGGGATCACATGGCGACCTATAAGGTCGCCCGACATGGCGACCTCCATTTCAACGTAGTTAAAAAACCTAAAGACCGATGTAGGTAATCGTTGTTACTTAGGGAAATTTAGGTAATCGCATGAAAACCTAATTACCGATGTAGGTAATCATTGTTACTTAGGAAAATTTAGGTAATCGCATGAAAGTCTAATTACCGATGTAGGTAATATTTGTTACTTAGCCCAGCGTGTATGACGACCTACCCCTCAGATGGTCTCGGTCGAATGCGCTCGGATGCCCTCGGTCGGATGGCCTTGGATGCTCTCGCATAACTCGCTCGGATGACCTCGGATGCCCAGCGTGTTGGGATGTGCATGGCACATGCAAAATATCTCGTAGCTCACCGGGAAGAAATGGTGACCTAATAGGTCGCCCGGATAGCATGGCGACCTACGGCCAACAATGTAGATTTCACCTTATTTGAACAATTAATCTGGGGAGTGCATTATCTTGTGAATTAATTTATTCGATAACATTATCTCCAAAGTTTTGTCAACAAATAATGATGGTGGGTAAGATTTTTATTTTTATTTAAATAAAAACGTAACAAAAAATTTAAATAATTTAATTTGATTTTTTATTAAACAAATATTGGTTAGAGTGGTAAGCATTTTCATAATTCTTAAGTAAAATATCGAGTTTGAGTGTTTGTGTATATAAAAAAAATTTGTTAAAAAAGTCATCTATCAAAATTAAATATACGACACATATCGATCTAAATAAATTAATACAAAATCTTAAAACCAAAAAAAATAAATAAATATAAAAGAGTAGTTTTAAACATCACAAAATCAAATAATAAAAATATCACAATTCATATCACACACACAAAAAAAAAAAGGGGAATTTCCTAAAATATAAAAGTGCCGCACATCGTCCAATGCCACTAGCAAGTGGCACCGCACAACATTCGCGTAGGAACTATTTTCGTATGTGAATTTAATTGTTTTTTAAAATTAAAATTAATAAGTAATATGAGAGAAAAAGACGAAACAATCCGAGTTGCCGACATATCCGGCAATATAATCCAACTCAATTCAAACTCGATCCATTGTCCATAATCATATTCAAAAAAGAGGAAACAAAAAACTGTAAAATATTTGATATCCCTCGTTCCGCTAACTCAGCCCTATGGAGATCGCTCCCGCATCTCCTCCGCCGCCGGGATTTGAAAATCCCAGTTCATCCACAGATGCCGTTGTAGAAGACAGCATGAAGCCGTCTCCATCAATATCGTCTACATCATCAGAGAAGGAAGAAAAAGCTATGCCATCAACGGCGCCATCGATGTCGTTTGGGGCGGCGGCGGCGAAGTTTGGTGCGGATATGGAGGAGGAGGAGGAAGAGGAAGACGTTTGCAGGATCTGCCGGAACCCGGGCGATGCAGAGAATCCCCTTCGATACCCTTGCGCGTGTAGCGGCAGCATCAAATTTGTCCACCAGGATTGCCTTCTTCAATGGCTGAATCACAGTAATGCTCGCCAATGCGAGGTTAGGTTCTTTTTTGAAATAATTTTTGCGTACATGACAGATTATTTTCGTAAATTAGGTTAATTTAAGTTAGGGTTTTTGGTTTATTTTTATTAAACTTCATGATTTGATGTTTTATTTGGGTATAGACGGTATGATTATATGACGATTAAAAATAAAAGGCGATTAAGAAATGAAGACAATTTTGCCTTTGCTTTAATTCTTTTACAAGGAATGTCATTGAAGTTACAAATCTTGACAGCTTTCAATTGTTGGAGTCATGACAATTTGATGAAGAACATCTATTTTTCCTTTCACTGTTTTCTAATTTTTCTCATGGTTTCGGACACAACCATTCTAAATTTGACTAATACATGATCAAAGGCATAAAATTAATTCTGTTAAAGATTATTCTTGGGTTTAAAATGCTAAGACATGCACAAGAGACAGGTTCGCTGATCTTGAATGGTTTCGGTTTTCATGTTGTGAGCATGGCTTCTCATGAATTCTTAGTTTTGTATGTCATTTACTGCCAGTGTGTGTGTCAGTTCTCTTTCTCTACCTCCTGTCTATGTTTCTCTATTTATGTCTCTGCCTCTCTCCCTCTCCTCTCCTCTTGTCATTTTCTTTTTTTTTTCCTTTAAAACTTATGCTTGAAAGTATTATACAAGTAGCTCTCTCTCTCTCTCTCTCTCTCTCTGTGTGTGCGCGTGTCCCCCTTTTTTATATGATTTTGAAAAATATATTTATGCTCCAGAAGGTAGATTTGCCATATGATTTTAATGCTTTAACTATGCTCGACTTCTTTTGCAGGTTTGCAAGCATGCATTTTCTTTCTCTCCTGTGTATGCTGAGAATGCTCCAGCAAGGCTTCCTTTTCAGGAGTTTGTGGTTGGGATGGCAATGAAAGCTTGTCATGTTCTGCAGTTCTTTTTGCGCCTTAGTTTTGTACTTTCAGTTTGGCTCCTCATTATACCTTTCATTACCTTTTGGATATGGCGGTTGGCTTTTGTCCGAAGTTTTGGTGAAGCTCAGAGTTTATTCCTAAGCCATATTTCAACCACAATCATTCTTACTGATTGCTTGCATGGGTTCCTACTTTCTGCTAGCATTGTGTTTATTTTTCTTGGAGCCACTTCTTTGAGGGATTATTTCCGGCATTTGCGAGAGCTTGGTGGAGATGCTGAGAGAGAAGATGAAGGGGATGGGAATGGTGATCGTGCTGTTAGGCGACCCCCGGGACAAGCTAATAGGAATTTAGCTGGTGATGGTAATGGTGAAGATGCTGGTGGAGCACAAGGTATAGGTGGAGCTGGCCAATTGATCAGAAGGAATGCTGAAAATGTGGCTGCTCGTTGGGAAATGCAGGCAGCTCGTCTTGAAGCTCATGTTGAACAGATGTTTGATGGCCTGGATGATGCAGATGGCGCCGAGGATGTACCTTTTGACGAGCTTGTTGGCATGCAGGGTCCTGTTTTCCATTTGGTTGAGAATGCATTCACTGTAAGTCTCTTTGATTGTTTCAATTACATTATCTAATCATCTATCCTTGACTTCTATTGACATTTTCTTACTAGTGCTTGACTTGACTTTTTGTTGGGGATTTTCTTGGGAACCTTTGGGAGCTGAGACTAGTTTATCTCCATATCATCCTCAAAACAAAGGGATTTTTGTTTGATTTCATTTGTGTGAATGTGTTGAGTGGTATAGGTTCTTGCTAAGTTTAAATTTTATAAGATTTGCAGTATAGGACTTCTTGAGTGATAAAACATGATTAATTTTTCAGCATTTTTTTATTGGATGTCTGATGGTTGTTTCTTTTCTATATTTTTAATGGAGGAAACTTTATCCTGAATCTTCTTTTGTTTTAAAGAGTGACATTCTTGCCTCTATTGTCCTTCCTCCAAATGTTTCCGCTTCCAAAATACAGACACTAGAGGCCATTGTATGATTTTATAGTTTTGCGATATTTTGGCTCTAATTATAATCTTATATTCTATTGCTGTTCCTTTACATGGTACTACTTTGAATTGCATGATGTCAGCTAGGAACTCTCACTTTCTTCTATGCATAGAATTTCCTTAATTCTCTCTCTACATGCGCTAATACTATGTTTTCTTTTGACCCTTTTTCTTCTTCAAACATTTAATTAAACCGTTTCTTCTTTAAAGTTCAAATTGTAACAATTTGCAATAGAATAGACACTCAGAAATTGCAATTTTTTAGCCTTTTCTCTGGTTAACATAATATTCTTTTATGACTTGGTTTTCCATTCCTGCAGGTTTTAGCGAGCAATATGATTCCTTGGTGTTGTAATTTTGTGCCTTTCTCTATAGGCCGCATTATTCTCTATTATTTATCCTGGCTTTTCTCTTCTGCAAGTGGTCCGGTGCTATCAGTAGTCATGCCACTGACAGATACTGCCCTTTCCTTGGCAAATATCACATTAAAGAACACATTAACTGCTGTTACAAATTTGACATCTGAAGGCCAAGGTCAGGCTGTAGAAATGTTGAAAGCAAACTCTACTGGAGTCACTGAAGTCTCAAGCAACACAAGTGCATCATTTTCGGAAGATCTTTTGAAAGGAGTAACTCTTGGATCATCAAGGCTTTCTGATGTTACAACTCTTGCTATTGGTTACATGTTTATATTCTCCTTAGTCTTCTTCTACCTTGGCGTTGTCACTTTGATTAGGTACACTAGGGGTGAGCCTTTGACAATGGGGAGGTTCTATGGAATTGCCTCACTAGCCGAGACAATACCATCCCTCTTCAGGCAGTTCTTGGTGGCAATGAGGCACTTGATGACAATGATTAAAGTTGCTTTCTTGCTTGTAATTGAGCTTGGGGTGTTCCCTTTGATGTGTGGATGGTGGCTAGATGTATGTACAATAAGGATGTTTGGGAAATCAATGTCTCAAAGGGTTCAGTTCTTCACAGTTTCACCTTTAGCAAGCTCATTGATACATTGGGTTGTGGGAATTGTGTACATGCTACAAATAAGCATCTTTGTCAGCCTTCTTCGAGGGGTAAATGCTCTTTTCCACCCTATGTTATTAAGTGTTCATTTGGAACCTGTTTTCATATTGTAACGAGTTGATAATATCATTTTGTTATGGGCAGGTTTTACGTGATGGGGTTCTATACTTCCTTCGAGATCCAGCTGATCCAAACTACAATCCCTTCCGTGATTTAATTGATGATCCTGTGCACAAGCACGCTAGGAGGGTCTTGTTATCAGTTGCAGTTTATGGGAGTTTGATTGTGATGCTGGTATTTTTGCCAGTCAAGCTTGCTATGAGGATGGCTCCCTCTATTTTCCCACTCGATATATCGTAAGAGCGTTTCTGATTGCTTCACTTTTTCATACGCATTTTTAGCTTATATTTAAATGATTTACTTGTTGCAGGGTATCAGACCCATTTACTGAGATTCCAGCTGACATGCTTCTCTTTCAAATATGCATTCCATATGCCGTTGAGCATTTTAAATTGCGGACAACAATCAAATCTCTTCTGCGCTATTGGTTTACTGCAGTTGGTTGGTCATTAGGCTTAACTGACTTCTTACTTCCCAGACCGGAGGAGAATGGTGGCCAGGAAAATGTCAATGTGGAACCAGGACAACAGGATAGACTACAGATCATGCAACTAGGTGGACAGGATCAGGCCATGGCTGCATTTGCTGCTGCTGATGATCCCAATAGAGGCCTCCTGGAATCAGGGAACTCTAATGCTGAATTTGATGGGGATGAGCAAACCGATTCAGAGTTAGTTATATTGTGCTTTTTATTGACAATATTACTTGATGTGTCTGATTTAATTGTGGTTAATATATAGTCCTTCTTCATTTTGTTTGATGGTATACTTGCATGCACATCTGCACTAAGATTCGAAATATGTGATCAGAATTCGTAGGTTTTACTTGCACTACTAACATTTAAAAAAATCATTGAATTTGCAATTTTACGTTATTATAGATATTAATATTGAATAGGCTGTTGTGTTCAACGTCAACATAATATTTTCTTTGTTGCTTTTCACCTTCACTTGCTGCATTTTGTTAGTCTGATATCTTCGTAGTTGGCTGTCTAATTTTCATCCATGAATTTTTAGCAGGTACAGTTTTGTTCTTCGCATCGTCCTGTTGCTGGTCATTGCTTGGATGACTTTGCTTGTATTCAATTCTGCCTTGATAGTAGTACCGATATCACTTGGACGTGCTCTATTCAATGCAATTCCTCTTCTCCCAATAACTCACGGTATTAAGTGCAATGGTAATGCACTTGGAATCCCCCCCCCCCAACTCTCCAATTATGATTTTAGTGCTAATTGGCCGTTGTTTTGTTTTTCATTGTAGACCTTTATGCTTTCGTCATTGGAAGCTATTTCATTTGGACAGCCTTGGCTGGGGCTAGATACTACATTGAGCACATAAGAACAAAGAGGGCTTCAGTTCTGTTAGGCAAAATCTGGAAGTGGGGTGTCATTATCATCAAGAGCTCGTTGCTCTTATCAATATGGGTAAGTGATCATTAATCCGGGCTTTCTACTTTTTTCGAAGTTTCCTATCTGACTCGTAAATCTTTTTTGGTGTTGTAATGTCCAGATTTTTGTCATTCCTGTTCTTATTGGCCTACTTTTTGAGCTTTTGGTAATTGTGCCAATGCGGGTGCCTGTGGACGAGAGTCCAGTTTTCCTCCTCTACCAAGATTGGGCGTTGGGTCTCATCTTTCTGAAGATATGGACTAGATTGGTAAGTGTCGAACCACAATTTATTATATACAGCGGAAAATAGTGACATGTGTATCAACAGGCCAAGACTTGATTTCTTATATCCACAGGTTATGCTGGACCATATGATGCCATTGGTAGATGAAAGCTGGCGAATAAAATTCGAAAGGGTGAGAGAAGATGGCTTCTCCAGACTGCAGGGCCTTTGGGTATTGCGGGAAATTGTGTTCCCTATTATAATGAAGCTGCTGACAGCGTTGTGTTTACCTTACGTATTAGCCCGAGGGGTGTTTCCTGTGCTCGGCTACCCATTAGTGGTTAACTCGGCAGTCTACCGATTCGCATGGCTAGGATGCCTTTGCTTCGGCCTGTTGTGCTTCTGTGCCAAGAGGTTCCATGTCTGGTTCACTAACCTCCACAACTCCATAAGGGACGACAGATACCTCATCGGTCGTCTACTTCACAACTTCGGGGAGGACTCGGAACAGAAGCGAAGTGAGGCAGGAACTTCATCTGAAACAGTGGCTTCTAATCCACAGGGCAGTGGAATAATCCGGCGGCCTGAGCCTGATGCTGATGTCGGGTTGAGACTGAGGCGTGTTAATTAAGAATGCCTCTGATGAAACCAGTGTTGGGAACTTTTTTAGAAGCCTGCATGAATGGATTTGGTATCCAGCTGTGGTAGGGTAGTGTTTTGTGCATATAATACATGTTAACCTGGCAATTGGGGATTGTCCTAAAATTTCAGCAGCAGAAAAATTACCACTTAATTCTTATTTCAAATTTTGACTCGGAACCACTCAGATTTGTACATGTGAATATTCGTATTACTATAAAAATTAATATTTGGCATAAATTACGAATTCAATCATTGAACTCTATTCTTTTTTCTATTTCATTCAATTTACTTTTAATTTTTTCAATTTAATCATTAAATTTTATACACTGATATTTATTTGGCTATTCTGTTGTTTTCTCGTGATGACATATTTTACTAATTTTTAAATTAAGTAATATTTTTTCATTATTCACCATCCGTTTACTGCTCATTTCTCTACTCATTTATCATCATTCTTCATCGCCCATTTGCTGATCATCGACCTCGACACCCAGATATAGTATAAAGGATAACCATCTGTTGCCTCGTTCCAAATAGTCGACATATTCATCATGATGTTAAAGAGATGGTTTAAGCTATTAGAGAATTCCCAACATCTATGTCAAAATTAACAATGGAAACCCATGTAGCCAACAAAGCTAGAGTGAAGAACAATAGCTTAGACTGACACAGTAAAGTGGAAGAATTGAAAATCAGAGAAAAAACTTGGGAGAAGAAGGCTTTGGCCTTTGAAAGAGAAGGGAAGTTATGATTAACAGTGTTGGTGAAGAACAACATAAAGGGAGGGAATGCCGACGTCAGTGGGTGTCTGTTGGTTCACATGTCGAGGAATAGGGCAGCGAATGTGAGAACGATTAACTCAAAGGTACCTATTCAATAAGCTAAATCTATCGTGGGTTCCTTTTACGACCACATCAGGCAACACGGCCCTCTCACCGTTCCCAACACTTGGACCCTCGCCCAGGAAGCTGGTATTGGTGGATTAATAAACACACATGAAGATAATGCTGAAATGGACGATCCGTTACTCAATTTGTTCAGATGACAAGTTTGGTGAGAGTTCGTAACACCCTTCCTCGTATTCAAATCTCGAATACAAGTCGCAATCTCAAATTGGACTACTAACATTCACTAATAATCATTTATCTAAATATTATTCATTATCACATATTTTAATCTATATTTAAACATTTTAAACAATTAACCAATTCATCGCGTAAAATTAATTTTTCAACAACCAAACTAAACTCGATTTCAGACAGCAACTTAACAGTTCATAACTCTTAACCTATAAAAAGTATAACTCTCTAAAAATTACCTAAATTTAACCTTAACTGATTTCTCCATTTTTATTTTATTGTTTATCGGATATTATACCTGTCATTCAATTAACCATTTTCATTGTCAAACCTAGAATTTCTCAACGGCAATAGTCAAACCATCTAGTCTGGGACCCTTGACGATAGTGGCTTCAGTCATGGAGGAGCAAAACTGGACTTCGCTAACATTGACGTAAAGGATAACGACAGTACTGCTATTGTCATTAGTGCATCTGCCTTTCAACGACGCCTTCATTTCTTTGAAAGAGACATGGAACCAAAACTAATAAAGAAATCTTAATCATCTCTTTCTTGAATTCTTGCATTGTGGCGGCCACTTTGGAGCCTTCGTGAGGTTATTGACAAGCTTCATAACCTCATCTTCAAATCTGGAAAAGGAAAACGATGAGTTTATGATGCTGGAGCTGTGTTAGGCGGTTTAATGTAATTTGACGAATGTGACTGCAGCTTTAGTCTTTAACCTTTTAATTTCATAACCATGTTAGAAAGTTTACGGCGAAATGACAAAATAAATTAATGTATAAAATTTAGTGATTAAAAAAAATAAAAAAATACAGTTAGTAAAATAAGAGAGAGTATAAAGTTCAATTACTAAATTTGTAATTTACCCTTAAATTTATGATGTATTGACGAGAGAGATCGTTTGCTTGAAAACTCACAAAACTTACGTCAAAAGCAATGAAAACCCATAAAATCTCAGCCAACGAATTCAACCAAAAGGCCACACAATCAAATTCCAAATCCAAAAGACAGAGAATTAGAGTTGCTCAGTCAAATGTAGCAAAAAGAGCCATAGTAACGCATGAAAGTGACTGTATTTTCAATGTTCCAAAAACACTTGGAAAAATAGCTGTAATTCAACCCCCTGAACAACCCACAACTCATACCAGCAGGCATTCAAACTCAAGAGACAAGGTTTTCGTTTAATGACAGTGAAGCTAGTTGGTCGGCAGCAACACCAGCCTGCTGCTGAGCTACGGTCCTCAGAACCTCCATTGCTTCTGCAACTTTGGCTTTTAGAGCTTCTGGTGACTCGAGCAAATGCAAAACCTCGGTCTGATCCATCTCCAGAAGCATCCCGGTTACTTTAGCCGCTGCATCGGGCTCCAACTGCTCAACCAGTGGATAGAGATTCTCCCCCAGCATCTGCACACAGATCCATACAAGACAATTTCAGTTAACCAAAAAAAATCCGGGTAATGCATCTTCAGAAACTTGTACAGAACCTTTTCAAAACTGATTTATTGCAAACATGGCAATTCTTCAATACCATTTTTAGACCTGAAGTGTGTATTAATATGGGAATTTATATGGTAAATATTCAATACGATTTTTGTAATTAACCCTTTTAACATGGAATAAAAGGCCTTTTATTTCCATAAGTAGAATCTGTTACACTTTGACGGCACCAATATGAAGAGAGATAAGTAAAACAAATAAAGCAAAGCAGAACATACCGTTCTTTGGTGATCTGGCGTAGCATTTGCAAGAGCTGAGGCCAAAGCTCCAATCGGAATGGGCTGAGAAAGTGGTGCATCACGCATTGGCATGCCACTCATATCATATGGAACAGAAATCATGCCTCCAGCAACATTAGGCATTGAAACATCAGGAAGACCACGCCCTGGTGGATAGCGATAGACCCGCCCTCGAGGTAGCATCTGATATTTTAGTGAGCCATCAGATGAAGTATTTACAGATATAAACATATGTATCCAAGATATTGAAACAAACCTGGTGCTGCATTAAAGGAGCTGGTTGCTGGTTTTGCTGAACAGACCCAGCTCTTCTGCCACCAGGACGCTGACCCTGTTGGCCTTGCTGAACCATTGGTACGAAGAAATTTGGCATGGGAGCCCCACCAGGCCTCATACCCGGAATAAGCTGCTGCTGATATCCGAACCCGGGCTGAAAGAAGAGAGACCCACAAACAAGAGTGATTTTCTAAAGCAGATGTCACAGAATAATACTAATTGATTAATTCAGTACTCGGTAGGTTAAAATATATGTCATACGACTACCAATGACAAGAAATAAAATGCATATACAAATAGTTACCTGGGGAGGAAACATCGGAGGTGCTTGACCATAGAATATTTGCTGCCCAAGACCTGGACCACCAGGTGGGTACATTGGCATTCGAGGTCCAACTGAAGGTGCCATTGCAAGTGGTCGCATTTGAGAAAATTGCGCCTGTAAAAAATGTGGTGGCATATACCTTAGAATACTAGAGAATAAAAACCATCCCTTCTTGTGCCACTACAGTTTAGTATTGAAGAAAATATCGAAAGAACACACCTGCAACCTGGCTCTCCTGTCTTCCTTCCTTTGAGCTTGAGCAACATAGATAGGTTTGTAGGCAATCATTTTGCCATTCATCTCAGCAAGCTGTTATAACAAGAATTAGATTATGTTGCACGATAAGACTATATGGGAGTAGGTATACCATTATCAACGTACAGCTTTAGATGCTTCTTCTGGAGTCGAAAATGCAACAAACCCTGATCCTTTACTTATTCCATTAGGGTCTCGCATAACCTGTTACATTTAATGATAGGATCATCTAACTGAGTAGTGTATCACTGAACTTGACTATTCTAGAAACAAGCTATAACTTACCTTGCACGATGTTATGGTGCCATATGGAGAGAATAGCTCTTTAAGTTTTTCGTCACTTATGCTATCATCCAAATTCTTAACATATAAGTTCGCTCCTTGAAATTTATCCGCAGCCTCTTTCATTGTCTGCTCAAATCGCTGTTTCAGTTCAGCCTCCCTTTCAGATTTCTTTTGAGCTTTCCCGACAAACCATTCCTTATCGTCAAATTTCTTTCCATTTAGGGACTCAACAGCTCTAGCAGCATCATCTGCATTCTCAAAGTTGATAAACCCAAAGCCCTTGGATTTCCCATCTGCATCCCTCATAACCACGGCACTAGTGATTGGACCAAATTCACCAAAAATCTTATTCAACTCATCATCAGTAGTCGACTCCGAAAGATTCTTTACATATACATTGTTAAATTTTGTCATGCTAGCAGAAGTGTCTCTTTCTTGCTTGCGAACAAAAGGGCCGACATAGACTTGCTTATCGTTTAATAGCATACCATTCAACTGCTCTATTGCTTTTTGGGCAGACTCCTCATTGTTGAATTGTACAAACCCATAACCTTTTGACTGACCAGAGGAATCCGTGGCTAACTTGCAAGAGAGAATGCTTCCAAATGCAGAAAACGTATCATGCAAAGCTTTTTGGTCGATTCCCTTATCTAAATTCTGCCAGATTCACAGGAAAAACACATAAAATAAACAGAATGAGATACATTAAGAACATTTTCACGAAACAAAGAAGCAAAAGAAACTAATGACAGTGAAATTTCATTACCTTGATAAATATATTCCCTGCACCACTTCTACGAAGACTAGGGTCACGGTTGGAATACATAATACGAATAAGCTTTCCATTCAGAGGAGTGAAGTTCAGCAGTTCCAACGCCCTTGCAGCTGTAAGTAAACAAAATAGGATGTCATCCAGAATAACGTAACACTCTAATCGAATGATCGACGTATAGGCAAAACATAGTAAATAATTATTTTTTCTTCAAATAATATGTGCACAATAATGAAAACCTACAGCTTGAGTTAGCCTCAATCTTGCTGATAGGAGTCAACTTAGTTTATAATTTACATGGAAGACTGAGAAGATAGCAAAAAAGTATTTGTAGCATACATACATACATACATACATACATATCAACTTCACAATATTACACTCTTGTATCAGCCATTTCCAATTAAACCAAAACTAATAAATTTGTTATTTCCTTTCATAATTCATTAAAAACTAAATAAATCAAAGCAAAAACAAAACCATCGAATCTACAGTGAAGAAAATCATTTGAAAAAAGAGGGGACAAAATTAAAACTTAGAAAACTGAAAATTTACCATCTTGGGCATTGCCGTAGTTAACATACCCATAACCAAGAGACCTGCGGGTGGACAAATCCGTGCATAAGCGAACCGTGAGCAGCTGACCAACCTGGTTAAAGTACTCATAAAGCTGGGTCTCGGTCACACTGGGATCCAAGTCCCCAACATACAACGACGTTACAAACTGGTTATTGGCTCCACCAGATCCGCTGTTAACGCTCCCACCTTGCCCCTGAACTTGAACATGCGCCATCACTCTAAAAACTCTAAAGCAATAACTTAAAAAAAACCCCTAATTTCTTGAAATTTATCTTTTTTCTTCTTTCCTTTTTTGGGTTTTTTTTCTTCCCTCTCCTCTTCGTTATTAATCAAACAAAACCCAAAGAGCAAATAATATTAATAAATGATAGTAAGATAAAAATCTCAAGTGTTTAACCTGTCCTAAAGAAGCAAACTTTCTTTTCTTTTTTCAAAAGGGGAAGAGAGGGAAGGGAAGGGATATTTCCCGCCGGCGGAAGAATACGCGGCGCGTGAGAAGACTAGGTTGAAGAAAAGGAAGGGGGGAAAAAGGGGGCTTTGAAAGGAGTAGCTGCTAAGGTAACAGAGGACCGACTTTAACATGCAAAAAGCGGTAATATAAGTTCGGAGGTTTCTGTCTGTAGTAAACCCTAAGTTGGGATCACGAGACGACATCTCAGCCGTTGGATATGTAAGGGACAGCTTTCTTTTGGGACCCGCAAATGACGGGTAAAAATAATTAGGGTAAACTACATGTCTGTGACCTAAACTATAACTTTTGTTATGTTTTGGTATTTAGAATTTATTTTCTTTTTTAAAACCATATCTAACATTGAGTTTAGTATTTATTTTGGTATTCTTAGTTAAAATTTAACGGTGATGCTGGCACGTCACCGTAAGCTATTGTTATATCACTATTGAAAAACAAAATAATTTTACATCAATAATTCTATTGATTTTTTAACGGTAGATATTAAATTGAAACTTAAACTAAATGTTAAATATAATTTTATAATAGAAGGACGAAAATTATACCGCGGGTGGTTTTACGACCAGAAAAGGGATTTAAATGTTGTCAAAAACTCAACAAGTGTGGATGAAAGTGTGTTAATGATGCTTGATAACACTACTCTGTTCACCATTCATGTATGATATAAGCCTAAGAATTTTACAATTTTTAATGTTAGATTTCTCCACATTTCAAGTATAGTCAACTGCCGGCGATAGATAGTGATGACAAGCTACTAACTAGTTCTCCGTTTCATTTTTTATGGGTCTATGTATATGTACACACATGCACATTCTACATTACCTAGACTTTTTGTGTCTAAATATTAATGCTTACTGCCCTAAAAATTTTGGGTAATTTACGTTTTTCGTCACTTAATTTTGATTATATTCTTGTTTTAAGGTAAATGGTACTTAGACTTTATCATAATGTTATTAAAGATGTGACAACAAAGTGATTAAAAAATAACACTAAAATGAACGATTAAATTAAAAAAATATTTAGTATTTAAAATAAAAAATATCCAAAATTAAGTAATAAAATTTTAATTTAGATAAACATTTATGGGACATATCATTCAACATGACATCCCTCCATACGTAATCAATTGTTATGGGTAAAGAGATTTAGCGGTCCATATGTATTGAAACGTGACGACTTTGAAAACCCCAAAGTCTTATCTTTTGGACCGTTTCGAATTCATATTCTCTTGTCTTTAAATCCAACTCAAAACTGTGTTCTTCTTGAACAAGAAGGCAACTCAGTGTCAAAGTTCTCTTTGGATCTATGGACTCGGTATCTTCTCCAGTTGAGATGTTTTTCTTCCCCTTCGTGGGAGGTGGCCATCAAATCCCCATGATCGACATGGCCAGGATGTTTGCAGCTCATGGTGCCAAATCCACCATCATTTCGACTCATAAGCACGCTCTCTCCTTTCGAGAATCCATCCTTCGAGACCAAAAATCGGGTCATTCGATCTTCATCACAATCCTCTCGTTACCGGACGACGCGGACTTATCCGACACTGACATGTCCGCGACTCCCGTGACCGATACTTCCATGCTCGAAGTACCATTAAAGAAGTTGTTACTTCAACGCAAACCGGATTGCATAGTCCACGACATGTTCCATCGTTGGGCTGCAGATGCTATTGACAACCTTGAATTGGATATCCCAAGAATTGTGTTCAATGGAAACGGCTGCTTTGCTAGCTGCGTTCGAGATAATATATCGAAGTTCAAGCCTCACGAGACGGTCAATTCGAGATATGAACCTTTCGTCGTGCCTGGTCTCGCCGATCGGATCGAATTGACTCGATCTCAGCTTCCGGCATTTCAATTTGTAGCAGATGGTATGCAAAAATCAAAGGAGAATTGCTATGGGGTTGTGGTTAATAGCTTCTACGAACTGGAACCAGCTTATGTAGAACAGTTCAAGAAACAGAACAAAGCGTGGATCGTAGGGCCTGTATCGTTGTGCAACAGGAACATCTCTGATAAAGCCGAGAGAGGCAAAAAGGCCGCCATTGATGAACAAAGCATCCTCAACTGGCTTGATTCTAAAGCACCCAATTCGGTTCTTTTTATCAGCTTCGGAAGCGCTGCTCGTTTAGCTCAAGAACAAATCCTCGAAATCGCTTATGGCCTACAAGCTTCGAACCAACCATTTATCTGGGTAATTCGAGACGTGTTCAAAGGTGAAAGAACTGATTTTTTTAGTAGATTTGAAGAGAAGATGAAGGAATCGAAACAAGGTCTGATAATCAATGGTTGGGCACCGCAGTTGTTGATCCTAGAACATGGGTCGGTGGGTGGTTTCATGACGCATTGTGGGTGGAATTCGACTTTAGAAGGCGTGAGTTGCGGCGTGCCGATGATCACATGGCCCATATCGGCGGAGCAGTTCTATAACGAGAAGCTGGTCACCGATGTGTTGAAGATTGGTGTTCGAGTGGGGACCTTGGATTGGCTTTCGTGGAACATGGAGCCTCGGGCATCTGTGGGGAGAGACGCGGTGGAGGCGGCGGTGAAGCGGCTGTTGGGTGGCGGAGAAGAGGGCGTGGAGATGAGAAATAAAGCGAGACTGATGGGAGAAATGGCTAAGAAAGCCGTGGAAGGCGGTGGATCATCGTATAACAATGCCGTTGCCTTGATTAAAGAGCTCAGGGATCGACGAAGAATAGACGATATTAAATATGCAGCCTGAACAATATCAACTATACTTCTTACCCTTCTTTTGTCATCTTTTATGAATTAATTTTTGTAAGTATTTATATCACAAATCCAAAACTCTGTTTCTTTTCACGGTTGATTTTTCCAAAGATTTCTTTCTCTGCATTCCATCCCAGAATTCCAAAATTCAAGTCCAACAAAACATATATATATATATATTCTAAGTTATTTTCAAATTTCAATACATTTTCCAAGCATGATGAGGAGCAGAGAAGAGTTACAAGGCAAGTTCAAGAAGTACGTATCAAGGCCGAGGAGCAAAGCAGAGTTGCGGAGCAAGCTGCGGCACTACATGTCGAAGCCGGTCCGAGCTTTACACAGGGCAAGAGACTTCTACGTCAAAAGCTTGGAGGATTGCGCTAGTAAGGTCGGCGGCCACGACGGCCTTCTCGGCTGCCCCGCACCTCAAGTTTCACGGTTGCCCAAGAGCTTCAACTTCAACTATTCGAAATCGAACAACGACGAGAAGTTCATGAACTTCTTGGAAACCATGTCGAAGAAGAGATCGATGGAGTCGGATGTGCAGGAACGAGAAGAGGAGCCAAGGCATGTGGAAGATCGGCATGGTGGGTTTAACAGAAGTTATAGTACCATCGCCGGCCTGGGCCGGATTGACGAGGACGAGCCTTGCTACTTCGAAGAAGAAGATGCAGTGTACGCTAGAAGCAGAAGTTGCGTATACAAGAGATGCTCTTATTATTGAAGATTGGAGCATAAGAATCGTTAAATTTTTAGGGGCTATTATGAATTTAAATCTTTTATTTATTACATTATTTCTATAACTTTGATTTTATGAACAACTTTCAGATATTATGTATTATAATAGGACATTAAAATTATCATCAATGTCTGTAGATATGGTCAATTATGTTGGATAGAAATCGTTTGTTGACTAATGGTCAACTCATATTGTTGATGTGATATTTTTATATATGTTTAATTGTTGATATAACATGTATCGCATCATCATTTTGGATGATATAACACATGTTACATCATTACTTTGGATGATATGACACATACCACATCAACAATATGGGTTGACTGTTAGTCAACTAACAATTTCCATCTAACTTGGTTTATTTAAACAAAAAATTGAAACCTTAGGAGTAAAATACTTTAAAAGAAGAATATGATGCAAAATGATCATTTATACAAATATTGAAGATTATTTTTGTAATTATACCAATTTTAAAAAGGTTGTTTTATCTCTGCATGTTATGTATAAATTTTTCGTATAGGCATATACATATTTAAAATTTGATTTTAACATTTTTATATACTTTAATAGAGCTAATTATATTATACATCCTCAAACTATGACACTCATTTTAAATTGATTCCTGAACTTTTAAATATTCTAATTTCATCTATAAACTATAATTTTCATTCTAAATTGGTCTTTAAAATTTTGAAAATTCCAATTGAATCCATAAACTATGACCCTCATTTTATGTTAGTCCTCAAACTTTTCAATGCTTTAATTTCATCCCCAAACTTTTGAATGATTTAGGGGACGTTATTTGAACATTCAAAAGTGTAAGGACTAATTTAGAATGAGGGTTATAATTTGGGGATGAAGTTGGAATATTCAAAAGTTTAGGGAACAATTGAGAGTTATAATTTAAGGACGAAATTAGAATCATTGAAAATTTGAGAACCAATTTGAAGGAAGATTTATAGTTTGAGGATATATAGTGAATTAACTCACTTTATATCTGAAATAATACCGAATGCTCAATCTAAAAGTAGAACTTGATTGATAATATCTTGCTCATATATTAACTCGCCAAAAAAATCAATATTTGAGATAAATTTCAAGAGGCCAAAGGGTGGATGAGAGGGCCATGGACTCAAGTTTTTTTGTTTATTTACATTTAAGTCCTACAAATTTTAAAACTAGTCGATTAAGTCCTCAAAAAACAAAGAAATTTATTTCCAAATTTTGCTCTAAGGCTGTTTCTCATTGCAATGGTTGGTACAAAAGCAGACTGGATAAAGAGATTAAAAGGAACAATGGTAACTGGATTTTATTAATAAAAGCAAAGGAATGAAGTGTATCCATGCATAGAAAGAAAAATGAGGACAATAGTCACTCAAAAAACTCAAACAAAAAACAAAATATTAAGTCTAAAGATACGGAAAAAAAACGAAACATTCACTAGATAATGACGACCAACAACTTTAAAAAAATCTATTAATCTTCATAAAAATTCATTGTCTCCGTCGTATGAGAGATTTTATCGACAAACAACCTTTTACCAAATAGGAGATCTTATTATACTTGACCACTGATAAACCTATCAGAAAGCAAATGTTGTTTGAGCGAGCATCAAAATGACCGTAAAAGTATGCAAAAACGTATTAAAGGTCATAAGGATCATGCTACAAGAACAGAGAAAACGTCTGGCACAAGAGTAGAGAAAAGTGTGTCATAAGGATAAAAAATCTTATTCAAAATTAAAAAAGAAAACTCAAGAAAGAAAGAAAAAAAAATGTAGTATGAAAAGATAAGAGAACCAATAATCACCGATAATTGATATCTAACATTAAAATTAGTGTCGAAGCCGACTAAATAAAAATAAAAGAGAAATACGATACAAACGTGTTGAAAGAAACATATGTTAGAAAAAGGAGGAATTGATAGAAGCTTAGATGGGAAAAGAAGGGGGGGGGAAATAGAAAAAAGATAGAACTATCTTCCGATTGGGTAGTGTTTTCCGACGACCGGAGGCTACGTTTGCAAATCCGGACGGTGGACGATATAAGCAGAAAACACTGAGGAGAACGACATAGTCGAAAACTAGCCACATTGGACGGATGGCTTTTTTTTTATTTTATGTTATATGACATTTTCATTATGATATTTTGGTACAATATACTTTGTTGAAGTTTTTATGTTGGCATTTTATATGTGTAAATAATCTTGTCTCTTGATGGTATGATTATGCTTATGGGATTATTTTTGATATTTTAAATATTTATTTTAATTTAGTTCCTTATTATATTAACATTATTTGAATATTTTTAATATTTAATTTGATTTTGTTATAATAAAAAGGGAGGAGAAATATGTGAATATAAATTTATAAAACGATTGTAATTTTTTATGACATTCTAACAAAAAATAATTTAAAGAAATTTACAAAAGGCCCAAAATTACGGGACAAAGATGAGAGAATAGGGGTGTTCAAATAACCGAACTAATTCGGTTAACCAATCGAACCGAATAAGTTCGGTTAATTCGGTCGGCCACCAAATTAGTTTGGTCGGTTAGCGGTTAAGAAAATTTTTAGAATTCGGTTCGAAATCGGTTAATTAACCGAAATTAAATTTTAAATATTAAATATATTATATATAACATATGTGCTCAGCCCAAACCATTCAAAACCCAATTAATAATTTAAGATCCAATAACTTTTAAATCTAAATCAATATTAATTAATTAAAAATTTTATCTAAAATTTTTATTTTATAATAATATATTATTTAAATTAATTGTAAACTGTTTTTTTGAATTAAAAAATATTATATATATTATATATAACATATAGGCTCAGCTCAAACCATTTAAAACTCAATTAATAATTTAAGATCTAATAACTTTTAAACCTAAATCAATATTAGTTAATTAAAAAAATTATCTAAAATTTTTATTTTATAATTATATATTATTTAAATTAATTATAATTTTTTTTGAATTAAAAATATTTAATTTTTATATAAATTATAAATTTTAAAAAAAAAATCCGGTTAATTCGAAAATTAATCGAATTAACCGAAATTTATTCGGTTCGGTTAATATTTTCGAAAAAAAGTTCGGTTCGATTAACGGTTAAAGAAAAAAAAAGTTCGGTTAATTCGGTTAATGGTAATTCGGTTCGGTTTTAGCCGATTGAACATCCCTACTAGATAGGGTACAAATTTTGGGTTTATATGCGTTTTAAGCCCTATTATTTTTAAAATTAGTCAAATAAAGTTCCGGAAAAAGAGATTGAAATGAAATGAAGAATTGAAAAGAGCAAGACCTCCTTTGAGATCTGATTCATTTTCCGGCAAGCCAAACAGTCCAGTAGCAGCAGTAAGAGCAAGCTGATATACAGTTTTCAACTCCATTGATGATCACTTTCCATAGAACCATCAGTCAATTCTGAAACTTCCTGCAATATCTCGATGTCAATCATCTTTACTTTTTACAACATATATGTATCTATGTAGGTATATATGTGTATAGATTGATATAATTGGAAAACCTTGAAGTCTGTTGCAGAGAATCTTTGCTGACAACCAACGACGGTCCCCATTGAAGCTTGATCATAGGTGTGAGCAATTATTTTCTAGAAAAAAATTACAAAATCATAAGCATCATCGTCAGTAACATGAGAATGACCCGGTACCATGACAGGAGAGCAGGTGCTAGTATCATCAAGCAAAGAAGCCTGTTCTCAGTACGCCTCATCACGGACTCACGGTGCCGTTTTTTCGGCACTATTTTTATCCAATGCAGCAAGTTTAGACACGGAGTATCGGAACCGGTTATCATCGATGTCATCATCATCATCGAAGCAGCAGCCGTTATTCGCAAGCTAGACGACGAGGCAATGCGTACCATCTTTGCAGAACCGAGCACACCTCCATCCTCCCTTCTTCTGTATATGGATGGACATCTACTCTTCATAGCATAGTAGAGATGTTCATGAGTCCGAGTTAAAACATTTTATTCTCGTTTATTTAAATCAGATCGGTCCGATATAAGTTCGAGTAGATTAAATCAACCGAGTGAAAAGTAATTTATTCGAGTCAATGTTAAAACATATGTAGCCTAGGTGAAGCCCACATTGTTTTAGGGATGAAAATTTTCCTACACATTAACATCCATTCTCTCTTTGTACGTAATTTGTTCGATATTTTCGATGTTGTTATATGTATCTAATTTGTTGATTGATCGATATCAATCGAATATTATAAAGATTTATTATGGAAATGATATTTTAATTCAATTTTTGTTATATCCACATCTCATAGTCAATTATCTTCCTTTTCAATATACATGTTTTCTTCCTTTTCCGTTTTCAATAATTTTTTGGTTTGATTCCATCCCAAGTCCTTGTATCTTTGAACTTTTAAAATTTAACATTTTCTATTTTATTTCCAAGAATTTAATCCCCGTACTCGACTGGATTGAAAATTGAAATCCAACTTATTACACTTTTAATACAATTATTTAGGATTCTCGAACATATTCATTTGTATGTTCAAAAAGAGGGGGAAAATAAAAATGGTAAAATTATGTCACTAGTCCTTAATTTCTTCAAGTTTCATTGCTTGAACTCAGAAAATCATTCAATGTTCAATTTAATATCTACATTCACCGATATTTAAAATGTAAAAAATAAAAAGAAAATGATAACCAAATAAACGAGATTTCAAATGAGTTTGTTCGTGAAAATAAATGAATCGAAGACATCTCTTTTCATATTCGTTAGTTATTAAATGAACATGAAAATTTAAATCATATTTGAATAAACGAACAATTAACAAATAATTCGTCGAACAATATATTTATTTACGGCTCTAATCTTTTAAAAAATATGAATCGAACTCGTGACACAATGACACGTGGTTTAGACTCAAAGGACAAAAGGAGAGCCAACAGGGGGGAGTTGCAGGAGCTAACAAACAGTGGGAATTTGACATAACAGTGGATGGTGGTGGGTGCTGTTGATATGGGGATGTTAATGCCTTCATTGTCTCATGCATCAGCCTAATTCACAAGCTTGTCTTAAAGGCCCACACCCTTTCTTTTTCCTCTCTGAAACCTGCAGGCTGCATAGAGTATGTATGGGGACCCATTCACTGCCTCACTCAGGGATGTATATAATTCTCTTAAAAAATTTAAATTAATGTAGATTTTAGATTTTTTTAATTAAAAATTTATTTTTGTATATTAAAATCTTTATAAATTTAATTCTTCCTATAATTTTAAAAAAATTATTCTTAAAATAAAATTCTACGTCCGTTCTGAATATCACCTTAGACTTCACATGTACATCAATGCCCTTCCCTCCACCTTGTGTTGGTGCATTGGAATGGTAAGGGATTGGTATTTTTAGTTCTTTTGATCCTGATTCAATCTTTATATTTTATTACAATATTTTGTTTATTGTGTTATTAAATACTTAAATATTATATTTTTCTTTTAAAAAGATATGAAACAATTTTAAAATTAAATTTTCTTTGATTTCTATGAAATAATTTTATAATTCAAATTTTCTTTGATTTCTTGATGAGTATCTTCTTTTAAATCTCGACAGTAGAAAGTCAGAAAAGGGAAAGAATAAATTTTATATCTTAATTCTATATCGATTGGATGATGAAAATTGTAGATCAATGTGGTTTTAGATCGAGCTTATGATCGAATTTTATGATTTTTAAAGTGATTTAGATAAAAAAAAAACTAAATTAATAGACTGGTAGGAGATAATGAGACGATATTATTGATATCTTTAGTGATTAGAGAAATCAAAGAATGATAATTACAGAATCAAAATGACACATAGAAAAAATTATAAAAAATTTATCTTTAGAGGAAAAAAATAACATAAATGATATATAAATATCATTCTTATATTTATAATTTAATAAAGATGACTATCCAGCTCACTTGGTAGAGCACAAGGTTCTTAACCTTGAGGTCATGGGATCGAGTCCCACAGAGAGCATTTCATAATTTGGAGGTCTTCTACGGAAGCTGCTCTCAACCTGGTGTTGGGGACAACATACTATCTTACCTCCCCTTACCCCATTACATATGGGAACAAGGGATAACCATTCTTATATTTATAATTTAATATCTGAATAATTAAAATATAAATTGAAATTTTTAAAACTTTAATAACTGATAAAAACCCTTCATTTATTTGGTGAAGACGACGGGTCCTACCTTCAACCTTTTCTGCATACAGCCTGGATTTGCCTTCATCTTCACCATATTTGGCGGCTGTGTTCCGGACAAAACAACATAATACAGCTTTCCATCGCAAGAAATAAAACATTTTTGTGCTCATTTATTGGTATAATCAGGGATCAATGTAAGGGACGCTAGAGATTATATATTATTATTTATTATTGTTTGGATTTAACTTTGACTATGTTAACAACGATATATTCTTTAATGCTGGAAAAAGTTCGTACTCGGATTATGCGTCTCAATGAGAATCAAACCTGATCTTGATTTCCTTTAGCGAAGCTCCGTTAAGTTTGTTCTTAGAGATTTGAATTTACTACAAGCCGATTCTCCTCCCCAACAATAAATCAAAATAACATTCAAGCCAATATGTAATCTTTGAGTTGAAAGTGTAAACAATTTAAAGATTAAGTCGATTATCTAACATTGTTTGCCGAAAATCAAAAAAGATACTTAAAGGTATGAAGCAATTTTCAATTCTCGCGAAACAGATTGAGTCATCACTATGCTCTCGATTAAAAGAGATTTAGCTAAGCATGGATTGAATCATGCTTAGCATTGTGAAAAGAAAATAATGAAAGAAAAGTAAAACTTTAATAAATAGCCAAAGTAACATAAATTTCAATGAGTTCAAGGTTGAATCTAAGGGATATTTATAACCCAAAAGTTTTAAGTAAATAAAATGATTAATTCATAATAAAACTAAAACTTCTAACGAGAGTTCTAATAAAATAACTAATTCCTAAATAAAATAATTAAACTAAAAATCCTAAATCAAATGGGCTGTTTGTTTACCTCTTAATGGAACCATTCAGCGCTGAATGTTGAACCGTTCAACATTCAACGCGTTTGTTTCGCACATCTGAATGATTCAGTGTCGACTGATTCAGCAAAACAGTGCTGAATGATTCAACATAGAAGTACATTCAGAATGATTCAGAGGCAGTAAACAAATAGCATATCACATTCATAGCTAATTTATCCAGAGCCTCTGAATCATTCAGCATTTGAATCATTCAGAACTTAATCATTCTGAAGTAATCAAAAAGCCCCTAAAAGGTTTATAACAAAAGATAAAAATAAATATTTAAGTCTTGTACTTCTAGTTGAATTTTGCTCCATCTTATGGATAGACTTATGACAGATAAATTCTAATTAAATATTCAAGATGTTGACTGGACTATCGAAATCTACTACTTTTTGGACTAATTAATCCAATAAAGCTTATTTCTAAAATAAACCCAAAATAAAGATAAATGAGTAATATCCAATCGAAAAATAAGGAACAAATAATAATAAATATATGCAATATAAAATACTCATCAAGAATATTTGGGAGCAATGTAAAATAGTATAAAGAAAAAAAAATTTAATCATATATGATATTTCTTTTATAATTATCGGTACCTAATATATTGTTCGATTAATCTGAATTAAATATTATAAAAGTCTATTATAAGAAAAATGTTTTCAATTTGATTCATAACAATACTAATCATCAAAATTCGAATCTTAAACGTGTTTGAAAAATCTTGTATCGGATCTTATTAAACTTATTGGTAGTTAGAGTTATTTTTTCAGTGGGTAAACTATACTTTTTGAATCACTCAACTTTGAGCAGAATAATTTTCCGGTCACTAAATTTTAATTTTTTTGAATTTAATCATCCAATTTCGGAATTACCCTATTTTTATCACTTAAACGCTAAATTACATTACAAACATATAATACAATGTTTTTACCCATTTACCCAAATGGGGTAATGCGCTTAGAATACTTAGATTGCTTAACTAAAAGCTCCTTTAAGAATATTAATTATTAAATAACAAACTTCCCTCCCTCTCTTTATACCATCAAATCCCCACCGTTCATCATGTAATTATTAGTGCCATGAAAAAATGACAAGAGAAGAAATGGGTGGGGGATGGGTTTTATCTACGATCGCTGTACATCCGGAGCAGAGGATCTTAACCGCTTGACTGGCGGCTCTTTTTGTCCGCTAGATCCGGGATTCTCGGAGCGCGTCTCACAACTGCCGCAAGCGGCCGCGTCGAGCACGCCGACTGGGCTCGGAGGCGGCGGCGGCTCGACTCTTAGATCCTTGAATCGAGCGAAGGGACAGGTGTCGATGAGATATTCGTCCATTAGTTGGTGACAGCTTCTCACCATTTCCTATAACAAAGATAAAGGAGGAAAAAGAAAAGAAATGAAAAATCACCGCCTGATTTTATAATTTCCAACACAACTTTTTATGCTAAAATAAATATTTGCAAAACGACTCTTCAAGAATGGAGAAATCATGGAAAAATCCATTCAACTTACAGCATTTACATTCTCGTGCAAAAAAGCGCCACCACCCGGACATTCGAAGCTGTTTCCAGTAGCGCAAAGCACGGCGGCTGCCGCCACCGTCGACGGCGCAAATTGCAGGAAATCAATTACTGCGAAACCCAAAAAAATTACACTGCTCAAAAACGTTAACGAATCCCGATTAAAAAGCTTTTTGTAAAGATCAATTATACCACGCATGGTGCTGAGAATTAGATCCGAAGCAGCGGAAACAATCAAAGAAAACGAATCGGGTAATCGGGTCGAGCAAGAAGTGAGCTTCGAGATGAAGTAACGGAGATAATCAAAGGGAGTCACTGAACGTAATCTCCAATTGAGAACGGCCATGACATGAAGCTCCATTCTTTGGATGGTTTTGGGTTCGAAAATGAATCTGGGATGGAAAGTTTGAAGTTCCAGTAGCGATGGAACTTGGGGTTCCTCCATTTTCGCTGCCAATGATAAACATGCCACCGATAGAAGCTGAAGCGGCCACCCATTTGCTGGCTAGGGATCAAATTGAAAAGAAAGGGAAAAAGTAAGGCGTTTATGGAGAGAAAGTTGCAGAGTTTTGAAATACAGAGGAAACAGATTTCGTTTTTACCGGAAGATCGCGAGAAGAGAGGAAACGATCGAAATAGTTGACGGAGAGAAACGCAGTGACGGGGCTAAAATGATAGCATGCATTTACCTGCATTGTTTCATGATCACATTGGAATGATCAATCAATAAAAGTGTTCTCAAAACAAATGTGTGTGTGCATTGTGTATAATGTATGAGAAAAAAATGGTGTACTTTTAGGATCCAATTGATGGAGTCTTGACGGGCTATGACGTCGACGGAACGCTCCTGGCAACGGCGGAGGTAATCGGGGGAAGGCATATGATGGGATTCCGAGTCGATGAGTTTTGAAATGACCTTCTCATCGGTCTTTGGATAATATTCGTGTAGATATGGAGGTTGACGGTGGCCGGAACACATGTCGGGTTCCCAAGTTACTAATTCACCGGCGTCTTCGCCGCAAGACAAGCTGGTGCTGCCGTTTCTAGCGGAATAGGCGGAGGAGATGTTCAAGGGAGTTGAGTGAGAGTGAGAGTGAGAGAGGGGCATTTGGATGATGATAATAATAAATATGGGGGTGATGTACAGAGGCCACGGCGCTTAATGAAGGAAAAGCAGCTTTGACGGCGGCGGCGGCGATGGGGTGGAGGAGTAAGTGGATATTGGTGGTGGTATTTCGTCTGATCATTTAGCTTTTGGATTTTATGATGTGTTTTGCTTCCTTATGTGTTACATGTTCCAATTACTAAAATAAAAACATATTAAATACAATTGATATTCATTTTAATACAGAATTTTTAGTAAAAAAATAGTGTAAATATTATGTTAAATATCTACTCAAATACTAATTAATAATCTAAATTTCATTATAATTTTAATGATTGAATAATATTTAATGATTAAGTTCATTTAAATAAAATTTCTTTTTTAATTAGGGTTGTGAAACATTAATGTTGCTAATTAATATTGTTTACAAGTTATACTTAACAAAGAAAGAGACTTAAACCCCATTTCCAAAATGAAGGAAGCATCAAACAAGTTTAGCTTGAATGGTGAGATTTTTCAATGTTTGATTAATGGGGTTCCTGGATAAAAAAAGGACCCTTATACATCCGCAAACCATGAATCAATGCTTGTATCCACCAACCAAGCTTTAATCACAGTTAGGGATCGACATGAATCAGGTTTTTAGTTAATTCAATTTGATCGAGAAATTATATATCTTCTACCAGACTTGATCCGACCCGAAAAAGATACACCTTCCTCTCGAACCGACCTTTTGAAATAAAATTCAAACTTGACCCGATCCGAAATAATCTATTTACTAAAAAATATTATATATTTTTGGGGGTCAGATATTTTTCACTTTAAACCCGACACAAACATAACCTATAAAAAACCTGATCAGACCTGAACCCAAAACCGAAATTTTAAAAAAATATATGACCGAATATGGTTCGATCGAAACCCATTGAATTCGGATTGTGTATCCATCCTTAATCACAATTGTGTACTTTGATATTTTCTCAATTATGAGTCTCATGTTTAAAGGTTTACGTGGGATAAACTGAAGTTAATCATCCTTTAAAATTTTAAAATTCTATTATATTTTAAATTTTTTCTATTTATTTTTTATTAATAATTTATCTTCGTTCTCTAAAACTTTTTATAAATTTATCGTACTTTAAAATTTTATAAATTCAACTTACAACGTACAATCAAGCGTTTGTGCATATCTTAAACCCTAAACATAAAAAATATTATAACATTTAAGGATCTCCTAAACACACAATGGATCGAAATCCCCAACAACCGAAAGATATTATTTTCTAGGGGGTCCGTGACTTGTTTTCACCTTGTGATTTTGTCTCTCAAGTACGGTGTTTTTCTCGGAGTGATAAAAAAATGACTAAATTCGAAATGCAAAAAGAGTACAAGGACTTAGAGCAAATTTTAACCATTTAAGAATGATTCTTTGAAGACGGAATCCACTACAAACTGCAATGCCAAATTCTTAGTATGAAGGGAGATCTTTAGCCATAAGCTTTAACCAAATTGTTCTCATAAACTCAAACACTATGTGCTTCACCAATTTAATATATACCTTAGATGATCACTAACTATTAATGGTGTTACATGTTTAGTAAGATGGGAAGAACCTACTGAGATTTCCAGGCAGGGCATAGAAGCATTCAGTCCTCGAATCGGCATTGAAGTTCCTGAACTTTTCGTACCATTGGCTGCCGTTATCTCGACCGACCGATGTGTCCCCGTAACCAAGTGTGCAGTCCAAGAAAAAAGCCACGACAATGGCCAACGTTGCTGACGATGAAAACATTACTTGCATCACATTGTTGAACTGCAACCGTTAACGAAATCGTGTTAATCAAAACGAATAACGATGGAGACTGTTGTGTTAAGCATGCGAAATGAATTGACTCACCCATGTAGAAGGAGTGTGAACTGGACCATGACCGGATACTAGTAGATAGTCATTGAAATATCGAGGTATTGAGAGGCCCAAAAAGAGAGAAAATCCTAGTATGAACTTGGTTCTGAAGCTATTTAGGTTGCAAAACTGAAGAAGACCGAGTCCGGCTGAAGCTGCGCTCGATCATGGTATTCCGAAAACCGGGTTAACTCACATTATTGTTGGTTAATGAGTTCATAAAGAAGATACATACCAACATAGGCAAAGAGGACACAGTGCAGAGCAGCAACAATCGGCAATGGTACTGAAGCCATAACAGCCCCGAATTTCCCTGTCCATAAGCATCACACCGTGACAAAATCAGATCAATCTACATGTAATAATACCCCAAAAATACTCGTAAGTTTTGTTTTGAGTTATTGTTCATGTTAGAATATACAGGATTACCGTACCGAATACGGAAAAGAAAAGCATGAATAATGCCGATAGATGAATGACTCTCCGACTTCCGACTCTTGTTAATCCCAAAAGACCTGCATTTTCACTGAATTGCAGAAGACATCACCATCAAATAATGCTTTAACAAATGTAATTATTAATGAATTCCGAAAGTAAATGATAGTTACACTGAAGCAGTGGAGCCAATTCCTGTACCAAATAAACCATTGAGCAAAAGGCCTACTCCCTGGAGTTCACAGAAATCCAAGAGCTTGTTAGAATCTGGAATTAGGAAATGCAGAAGAAGAGATAAAGATAATCTTATATGTACCAGCCAACCAACCCCACGGCTATGCACAAAAGGTGGCATAGGAGTGGCACTTGCATATCTCGATGCCGCAATAAATGTACCAGTAGACTGCCAAAGAAACGGAACGAAGATGACAATTTTATTTGAACTAAGAAATTTTCATTGCAGCACCTATTGTATAGCTGATTTCTTATGCATTTGCAAAATTCGAGTACTTTTGCGCATGTTAAACATTTGAAGACCGACATCCAGAAGTCATACCTCAATGATAGAAACAAAAGAGGCAGCTATGGCGGCAACAGCATGACCGGCATTGAAACTCGGTCGTCCCCATTGAAATGGATATGGAATCCTTATCCTGTAAGCAACAAACCATAACATATAAATTAGTTGGTGTATATGACAGGGGACGAGAATACAAAAGAGAGCATGATAATATTGTGCAAGCCAATACAAGTCAACATTATCGATACATAGGAGCATACCAAGGTGCAGGACCGATGAGCCCGGATTGGTCGGTACGGCAGCTGAACTGAGTTTTTGGAGATCTATTATCATAAACACCAGCTGCTGTCAAAATTTCGCCATAAACCCATATAATCGCAACTGAGAAAAGGATTGCAAAACGATCAAGCATTGCTCCCTTGGATTTGAGTAACCGGGGAGAATACTGCAAAGGCGTCAATGATAAACCACATCAATTAATAACACGAGAAATAGGAGGAGGTGAAATATAATAGACCATCACATTATTTGCACATAAACTTGAGGGTGAAGAATTAAAAACAATGGGTCACCTGAGATAAGAAAACCACTGCTATTAATGCCGGAAGTCCGATTTCGATGCATCTGGACAACTACAGTAACAATGGAAGAAATATGAAAAAAAGTAAACAATTACTAAAAAGGAAATGGGATTCACTCACGTTCTACAGAGCAATGCCAGAATGCTTACATGAGGGAAACCATTTGCATAGAGCCCAAGTCCTGTGAGAATCACAAGAGGAGCAGTTGCAAGTGGGCTGAAAAACCTACAACACAAATTTCAATCGTTTTTAACAAATTTAAAAACCCCAAATCTTAGTTAGGCTTGTTTGCAACATATCCCACCTTATGAAAACTCTCCAAAAGCCAAAGAAACCAATAACCATGGTGAAAAACGAAGCAACGATGAGTGCTCCTTGTACATCTCTCATGGATTCTTTAAACCTCTGGAAAAAAAACCAAGTCATCATCATCGCAATCCGTATGCCATTGACGTTAAAAACAAAAGGAGAGTTCCGAATTGCAATAGAAATAAACAAACCTGCTGAGGATTAACGAGGACGCTGCTATCACTTGTCGATAAAGCAATGGAAATGGTGGAGATCATGAAAGCATTAGATCCCCCAATAACCACCGGCAGCCGGGTTCCAAGGAATGTTTGCATCAGCGTGTTTATGCCAGAAACAAAGAGAAGAGTGTTTATAACCTCAGCTTTCTCCTCCTGTTTATTTTTGGAGAAGTAAATGGGGAAAAAACGTTTATCTCGAAGAAACTGATCAAAAAAAAATCTCTGTATTAAAAGATGAAGCCCCTGTTTTCTTACATAGCCTCCGCCCATTAAAGGGACAATCGTAGATGATATTATCACAGTAGTCCCAAGCATTACCAAGTAATGCTGAAACCCATGAAGTAATGCTTCAGCTGCATTTAAACAAGAAAACTCTGAGGTTCAACAGAAAGAAATTCTTCGTTACTTGAAACACAAGAAAACAATGATCACAGCAACAAAACCAAAGTAAGAAAAGAAAAAGGAGATATGGGTATTTGATTATACGCCAGGGAGGTGAAGTGGAGATGCAGAAATCAACTCCAGGGAGCTGTTCTTTGACGGGGAAAGGCTGGGGATCATCGGATTTTGCACCACCGGCAGCCATTGTTGCTTTCTTCTTCTTTTCGGCTAGGGAAAGGTGGGAGAAGTTTCGTTACGAATACAAGTATTGGAAGAGAGAAGGGTGAGGAGGAAGAGCGTCGTACGAGGAGGAGCTATTGGGGCGACGTATCGACAGCAACCATATTTGAGAAAACGACGAGCACAAACAACAAAACAAGCACTGAAGAAATAGTAAAATTTAGAGTGTGGTGATTGGTTGGTTTTTTCTTTGGGGATTTTTGGTACTGTAAAAAAGGACTGTCAATGCCGGTGTACTTCAGTTTTGGAAAATGCCCACATCCGAAGCATCCTCCTCTTTTACCCTACTTTTTTTCTCGCTTTCTGTAACTTATCCTTTGTGTAAGTATAAAAAATGTAATAGCATCGATTCATAAAAATATGGCTTAAATATACAAAAATGTGTTCAATCTATATCCGTTTTTTGAATTCAGTGTCTAACATTATTTTCGTTCTAGTTTAGTGTTTAACGTTTCATTCCATTATTCAAAATGGATTACGCTGTAACAGACCGTCAAGTTTAACCGTTAACCTATTAAAAATACCGCATGACATATTTTTTTAATATTAAAAATAATTTGTACAAATAAAAAATAAATTAAAATGAAAAGAAAAAGTTTTAATGGGGGGAAACCAATTACTCATGCTGGTTGAAGGAACCAGAACCCCCTCCCCTGGTTTTCTGTGTTTTCGTCCTCCAATCAGGTATCTCTGACCGTCGTGAAAGTACTCTGTCGCCGCTAATGGACTCTGCAACGACTGGCGACCCAACACCGACACTCTAATCTCTTAATTTGGTCGTTGTCGAGTCTTAATCGCAAGGAGAGCTTTCGGCTGCCAATCGTCAATTCGCCCGTCTAGTCGCCGTTGAAGTACACCGCCCAACTTGGTCAAACTACAGCTTCGCTCTGATCTCAACCCAGCCGATCACTCGTCGATTGGTTTTGTCATTCACTAGGACCGAGCAATTAAAGTTTCGCTGAGAACCTTGCCCGACGTGTCTTTTCTAATCGATTATTTTTTCATTTTAATTTATTTTTTATTTGTAATTGCTATTTATGGTTCCAGCTTCTGGCTTTGCTAACACTTAATTTGAGTTTTTTGTTTCATTTATTTTGTAATTAGAGCTTGAGCTTGTTGTATCCTTGTTCAATTGCTAGATCATGTGTGTGTTCGAGCGTGAAATTGTATTGTGTTCTATCAGGGTGAAACGCCACACGATTTCAGTGTTCGTTGGGGACGAGAGTGGAATCATAAACAGGATAGCGGGAGTGTTTGCCCGAAGAGGATACAACGTCGAGCCCCTTGTTGTTGGTCTCAACAAGGACAAAGCTCTGTTTACTATCGTCGTCTCCGGGTCCGACAAGGTTCTCCGACAAGTGGTTGAGCAACTGAACTAGGGTTGGACTGTGGTGGAGAGTGAAGGAGAAAGGGGAAAATTATTTAGGGTTAATCGATAAAAGTCATTAAAACGTTTATTTTTTCATTTTAATTTATTTTTTATTTTTAAAATTTATTTTTTAATATTAAAAAATAAGTTACGTGACATTTTTAATGGGTTAACGACCAAACTTAACGGTCTGTCACTGTGTATATTACATTTATATCAATAATTTTGAATAATTATTGAATAATTTATATCTTTATTTGATCATACTTTAATATATTAAATTTTTATTCAATAATTTTGAAAGATTCAACCCTTTCTTGAATATATAAAACGGGAAGTGCGTTTATGTTCTTTTATTTATTAAAAGAATTAATATAAACAATATTTTATGTTCATATAATTAAGTGAACAAACATAAACAAAGAGTATAGTTGTTCACTTATGTTTGTGAACATTTAATAATCCATTCGTTTAAATTTAAAAGATTCGTTAATAACCTATAGAGCAAGTGATTAAAAGTTCTCAGTTGATACCTCTTATTTCTCTTAAATTGTGGGTTTAATACACAATACTTTTAAAAATTAAATATATAATTATTTTATTTTTTATATTATAAAATATCAAAATTCATATTCTACTCTACCTCCCAACAAAACTTCTCTTGAAATTTATACTCATAAACAAACTCGAAATTCTTTTAGGAAAAAGAAAAGATATAATCTTTAGGGTGTGTTTAGTAGGGGGATTGTGAAATTCTCATGGGAATGAAATCCACATTCCCTCGTTTGGTTATCCGGGAATGTCATTCCCGGTAATCTTACATTACCAATTGTAGATTTTTTGGGTATATTACCGGGAATGTCATTACCTCCCTTTCATTAGGTATTTTTAGATTACCGGCGTTTTGGACTAAAATGCCCTTAAAAATTAAAAAATATCCTTATTCTGTCATTGAATAATAAAAATTCTACGAAGGTTAAATTACAAATTTATCCTTAAACTATTTTAGATTTACAAAAAAAGTCTATAATTAAAATTTTATATGAAGTTCAGGGGTTAAAATAAATTTTTACCATTTCATTAAACTTTTTTATATTTTTAATTTTGTAAAAAAATTATATAAATTTTATGAATTTAAATTTTTTAAAGAAAATATATAAATATTTTTCAAATTGTTAAAAAACAAATATATAATAAAGACAATTTAGTCAAATATACATTCTAATAATTTTTTATTCATTTAACCAAACACAGTAATGTTACATTCCTGCTAAACCAACCAAACATAAAATATAACATTTCTAGTAATCTTATTCTATGATAATATTTTATTCTTACTAGTAATATTATATTTCGAGAACCAAACGCATCCTTAGCGTAGTCAAAATTCCGAAGCCGCCAAAGTCGTGGGACACGTGTGAATAACAGATCCATTCAGGGAACACAGCTTGCTTCCACACGTGACACGAGTAAACCCTAGAGCTCCATTTGATGAGCAACAACAAAAAGGGGAAAGAGAAAACCAGAAGAAAAGAAACCCTAACAAAAATTTCCGCCATAAAATCACAGCTTCCCCATTTAATCGCCGTGAAATCTCCTGTAGCACAGCGTCGACATGGTAGAATAATTGAATTTAATTCCTTTTTTCCCCATTATTTTTAAGAAAAATAACAAGCCTTCATTTCTTGATCTCCGGCTCAAGTTACCCACGTCCCCCCTCTTTGTCTTGTATATTTCTGCGACATCTGGTAATTTGATTCTCTTTTATGGTACTATGTGTATCGTTGATTTGTTAGGAATTAGCTAAATATACGCAATTACGACACAATATTGAATTTATGGGAGGATAATGCTTGAATTGGATATTATCTGCTAATTTTGAGCGAAATGGGTTTTTGTAGCTTGTTAAAATTGGAGGCTGCGTTTTCTTTGTGTTCTTCTAAATGGGTGCTCCTAAGCAGAAATGGACACCTGAAGAAGAGGCAGCGTTAAAAGCTGGAGTCATCAAACATGGTGCCGGAAAATGGCGAACGATATTGAAAGACCCGGAATTCAGTAGTGTCCTGTATCTGCGTTCCAACGTAGATCTTAAGGTTTGGTACATTTCTTCTTCTGTAAAATGGTTTGATATATAGCCTCCCTTTTAATCCCTGTCATGATGAATTGTATATTTTTATCCGACTCTTCATTGTTCTTGAAGTATTAGTGTCCAACACTCGTATGACTTCCACGGATCCCCTAACATAGGCTAACTTAGTGAACATAACTATACCCGTCTTAGATAGATATTTATATACAACCTCACACTGGAGTCTGAGTAACATAGGCTCTGGTTTTGTACTATCAATTCATTTTGTTTTTTTGGTGTAGGATAAATGGAGAAATATGAGTGTGATGGCCAATGGATGGGGCTATCGAGACAAAGCTAGATTAGCTGTGAAAAGGACATCTAGCTTTAATAAACAGGAGAATGCTATGGAACTCACTGCTGCTCCAAGTGATGAAGAAATCATGGATGCTAGACTCATCACAGCTCCCAACACTACATTGCAGATTCCTCCTTCTACAAAGAGATCCATTGTCAAGTTAGACATCGTTCTTCGTTTGATGTATTTGCATTTTGTATCATTTTACTTCTGACGATAATTCTTTTCACTGTTGTAGGTTAGATAACCTCATTATGGAAGCGATTACAAGCTTGAAGGAGACCGGCGGTTCAAATAAGACAAATATTGCTGCATATATAGAGGTACGCTTTTGATGCAGTATTCATGGTTTACAATTCAATTTATTTTTTCTATTTAATAAAAGTATATCTGTTGAGGTCTGTAATAAACAGAAAAAAGAAGAGCATATCAGATAGAGATATGAGAACTTTAAAATGTCACATGATTGGTTGATATCCACCTTTTCAATTTATTTTTTAACTGGTATCAATGTCTTTTTGTAGCAATCGCAAAGAAGAGAAGAAAGGCTTGTGTCAAATAAATGATAAATTATAAAGTTTGAGTTTTAAGGCGGTTAAAATCGAATAAGAGAGTTATCACTTTTGTCAGCCATTTGTCAAATAAGTGTGCTCTGTCAGTTGTTTTCTTGTTGGCTTTAGCATTCACAGGTTTCTGGAAATGTGTTCACTTAGAGTTTCTTCGTATAACTTACTGATTTTTTTCGTCAATTTAGTTTGCTTACTTCATTACTTGGATACAATGTTCCACTTCCACCTTGTATTTTGGTGATGACAGCACCCACCATGTTTAGCACAAATGTTTTCTAGTAGTCCTGTTGGCTTTTGCATTCATATGCCTCAGAAAAGGTGTGCACTTTGTTGGCATAATTTACCCTTTTTTCCTATTTCTGTAGGAGCAATATTGGGCACCTCCCGACTTTAAGAGGCTTTTGTCGGCAAAGTTGAAGTATTTAACAGCTAGCGGTAGATTGATTAAGGTAATTTATTTGCTGCATGGAAACATATTTGATGCTACTTTATTCCAAGTCATGAAGTTTGTTGTCTGAGAAATTAGTAGTAGATATATCTGGTTTCATGAAATATATCATTTGCATGTATTTTGTTGCCTGTGTGTTTGTGTTCTGTTATAATTTTTGGAAACGGTTTAGGATTTTGGAGGCGTTGTAAGTTATAACGTGATTGAAGGGTTGTATTTGATCGTAAGTTTAAGGAGCACTATCAGTCTGTGTGTATGGCATTCCCGGAACCAGTAAAAGTGATTATCGTGAACTAAGGTATTACAGTGAATAGGGCTGGTTGTCTGTGTAATTCACAAATGCTTGCAGTTTCTTTTTTGTTTTTTGTAAATATCTTAAGGATTACCGAGAATCTGTGGAAAAATTTCTGTAAAAAGTTAAAAAAATGACTAGTGTGAACTGAGAAGGTATTATGGTATAGCCTGATCGCACTCCACTGTTCCTTGCAGGTGAAACGCAGGTATAGAATTGCACCAGCTCTGTCATTTTCAGACAGGAGGAATCATTCCATGCTATTTTCGGAGGCAAGGCAAAAGGTTTCTCCTCGATTTGATAGGGATGACGTAAATACCCTCACAAAATCTCAGATTGATTTAGAGTTAGCTAGGATGCGGAATATGACACCACAAGAAGCTGCCACAGCAGCTGCTCGAGCAGTTGCAGAAGCAGAAGCTGCTATAGCAGAAGCTGAAGAAGCAGCAAGAGAGGCAGAGGTTGCTGAAGCTGATGCAGAGGCAGCACAAGCTTTTGCTGAAGCAGCAACAAAAACTCTAAAAGGAAGAAACAATCAGAAAGAGGTAAATTTCCGTCAATTGTCATAATTTATTTTGCACATGAACATATGCACAAGGAACCTGTACACAGCGTATACGGGATTGCTCATTGATTGTCATTCCCTTTAAACTTAGTTTATTTTTAGTCATCTAGCTTATGACATCATGCAATATTGTTTGTTTAATATTCAGATGGTTCAATGATTTGATAAAATGAGCAATGAGGCGTTTGAATGACTTTTTTTGTAGCAGTCACCTGTGATCAACCCTATTCGTAGCAGCAACCAGTGATCATCCTTATTATCTTCAGCCTCTCAGGAGTGCAAAGAAAACGTCTAGGCGTTTCCGGTTGCATATGCATAGGATTCTTCCTTGCCAGCAGGGCCACTTTGGAATAGTAGATTCCATTATTGGTTTCAAATGCAGAGATTCTTTGTTTTTGTTCCTTCTGATAATTGCAGTTGATATTTATTCATTTCTAATACCACTGCACATGTGATACTGGAAAACATAGAAACTAGAATGTATATAGGGGATAGAAACTGTTTGTTTCCATTTGAGATTTATATGTTGTGTAGTTCTTTATGTTCTATGCCATTCTATATTGAAATGAATTCATTTGCTGTAGTTTGTGTCAAATCTGTGGTATTCTTTGTTCCGGATCAATGTGTTAAGCCAAATCTCTATATACTTTCCACAAGCAAATGCTGAAACAAACCATGAGTAGTCTTATTTTTAAAGCTCACTCCACTAACAAAACCCAATGCCAAAATAATGAAAAATGGAGTAATATTTAGGGGAAAAAAAGACAAAAACTCCATGGGGCAAGCAGACTCAACAGTGGACATGGATGACTCAACTCGGCTATGACTCGGCAGCAATTTCCATGGATGTGAGTTTTTCAGTGATGGGGTCTTCTTGTTTGTCACCCTCAAGCTGACTATAGTTGCCTTTCTCCTTGAAGAGTTGGATATGGTGATGTTTGCAGTAGAGTTTCCCTTCATGGGCAATGTAATTTGATGGACTAATGGTGCAACCTCCATGGCTGCACTTGAAGCAGCTTCTGTGATATGATGTCCCATCAACGGTAACCTTGAAGAAACATCAACTCATAATCAAAATTTTTCTTTCTTTTTTCACATCAATGATGGGCATTTGGCATATGTTCCATAATGAAATTTCTGGGGTTTTACCTTCTCAATTGGGTACACAGTCTTACTGCATCCTACACATTTTTCTTTGGTGCCACCAAACAAACTCACCATTTTCTGTGCATTCTGTTGAATCCAACTCATTACCACCAATCAATGGCAAGATTATTGGGTGATTCGGTGGAAAGATAACATATAATAGTCTCCATAATTACCTCATTCTCCCTGTGTTTTTCAGGTTTGGCAATCTTTGGTGTTCCTGAAAAGAGATGAAATTAGAACAGATGTATTCTCAAAGTATTTACAGACGGATGGTAATTAAGCGATAATTAAACAAGGAATTTACCTTCAAAACTCTTGTCCAGACTACCAGTTCTCTTGAAGAGTTGATCATAGTGAGGCCTGCAGTACAACACCCCTTCAAACGAGTTGTAATTGCTGAGCTGCAAGAATCAAGAAAAGGAATCTTGTGATGCCAACAGTGTAGATGAAAACTGTGTCATATGGTTTAGGGTTACCTTGAGAGTGCCGTTGCAATGGTGGCAACGAAAGCAGGCTTTGTGAAAAGCCCTGTTATCAGCAGTGAGCTTATCGACCAAGTAGACGGTCTTGTCGCAGGCACTGCATTTCTGCTGAGTCCCTGCAAATGTCGCCATTGAATTTGAGCATTGATTCCATGCCCTTCTAGTGTCTGATATATAGCCAAGGCTAGCTTGCAGTGAATAGCGGGCAACTAGTTAAAAGAAGATCTGTAGATGGATTCGTACCCCACTTTACTCATCATTCTTCTCCCTTTTTTAAGCAATTTCCATTCTGTTTTACATTTTTATCTATTTCATTTTATTCCACTCTCATTTCTTATCACATTTTCGACAAAATTGCTTGAAGATCTATAATAAAATTATTAATTAAATCGAATTAGTGTTATTATTATTATCTAAAAATTATAAATTTGAATAGATTTAAATATGAATCTATCTTAATTTAAAATTTTAAAATTAAATCGAATTAAAAGTATAAGATTAATAATAGTTTATTTAAGTAAACCATTAACTTTATATGAACAAATCAACAATTTCCTTTTTCTTAAAGGGCCCTAAAGCAATTGAGTAGGAACTATTTAATCATGTGAAGGCCAGCTGGATTCATGGTTGCCTTCTTTTACTTTTTTTTTAGTTAGTAATTTTATATGTAAGATTATTATTTAGTACGAGTAAAATTATTTTATAAAATATTTTTATTTTAATTTGAAATTTAAAATTTAAAATTCTAAACATTAAATCTTAAATATGATTTCTAAATTCTAAAATAAATATAAAAAACCAAAATTTATATATATTATTATATTAGATATTTTTCTTTGTATAGATTAATGATGATTAGTGGCAACATCATAGGATTCCATGATACATGAGGTGATCTTGATTGATACGTAAAAATCTTCTTTATTTGGTATAGGATGCTCTAATCACTTAGCACAATAAATAATAATAATAATAATAATAATAATAATAATAATAATATAAGATTATTTATTTATTTTAATGATATGTGTCTTATTTAATATAAGAATCTATGATTTAAGTTTAAAATTTAGAACTCATCAAGTGGCATAACTGATAAAAGGAAATATTATTCTACCTAAAAGTTATGAGTTCAAGCAGCTACGTTAAGGGTGTGTACGTTGTTAATAGGTTAAGAAAGTTTGAATCGGATATTATCTTTTAATCACTCCGAACTATTAAAAAAATTGTGTCTTATTTTAATGATATGCATCTTATATAATAGAAATTCGAAAACTAAAAAAATGAAAAAGTTTAAGGATTAAAATGACTTTTTAAAAAGTTTGAGAGTAAGAAATGTTATTAGGCCATTTATAATCTATAAACTTAGTTGACACGTATGCAAAATTAAGCATAAAGTAACATTATTATTGTGCCTTGAATGAACCCCCAAAGAAGAAAAATGAATTCAAAGCATATCCGAGATGCAAATTCACTTTAAAGAGGCACAAACACACAAAAAAGAGGCTTTATGTCTACTGTATTGTTTAAACATATATCATAACGCAACGTAACAGGGCATTTGGTCTAGTGGTATGATTCTCGCTTAGGGTGCGAGAGGTCCCGAGTTCAATTCTCTTAATGCCCCAATTTCAAGTTGCATTGCATATTATTTTTTACCTTTATTGGTTCCCCAATAAATTTCAGAAACAAGTAGCAAAATAAACAAATAGGCCAGACAAAACAATACAAGCAACAAAATTCGGCTTTCGATCTCACTCAGAGTGCGAGAGGTTCCGAATTTGATTCTCCGAATGTATATAAAGAAAGTAAGAAACTTATGTTTGAATTTCGAGTAGCAGGTGATTGACATTGTTCTTCAAAAAGATTCAGCCTCTTCATCTTCATTCATAGGTCTATACACCAATGAAGTTCCCTAAACTCACCTTCACTAGTCTGTTTTCTCAGCTTATGAATGGCAGAAGAGAGCTATCCTGCCTTACCGGAACATGATATCTGGGGGAAAAAACGAATTTAAACCTGTATAAGAATTAGTCACGATTGCCAAAGCAATACTATTAATGGTCATGGTGGTACATTAATCATTCAAATGAAAACTAAGCTCTTCTCTTTCGGGTACGTATAGCATGCTGCCGGAAGAATATTGTTCTCGGAATAAACTCGAAGACATCATGAAAGTTTCATTTCTCTGTTTTTATAAAATAACAGCAGCATGGAGAAAGAAGAGGTATATTAAAACAGACTAAGATGAAAATAGCTGTTTAGCAAGGAGAAACCAACTTCAATTATATGTTCATATATCCGAACAGTTGTCATTATGCATAGCAAATTGCAGAACACACATCTACATGCACATATTACCACACTATACTTGTTTGAATACGGTGTAGAGAAGAATATACCTGGGTATAAGGCTACAGTTAAGAGTAAGCTAGATGTTCCGAGGCTGTGCAGCAACTACGACATTAGTCAAGCAGATTGATTTCCTTCGAGAAGAAAGAAAATAAACAAAACCAATGTTCCATCTCCTGTACCGTCACCGTAAATTTAAGTGTTCAAGAAAGTTCTTGTAATAGTGTAAATACAGCTGCATCTCCCACATTAACAATAATAAGATAACTTGACCATTTCAACTTGGCTTCAAAAGCACCATCTCCTTATTTGTGGAGCTCAGAAGGCTGTATCCTGGATCCTTCACAGCAGTTCTCCCATCCATTAATTTACGTGTCTCCCAATAACTTTCCCATGCACCAGATCGTGCATATAAGCCGGCTAAGGCAATGTAGTTAACTGATTTCTTTTGATCCATATTAAAAAGGTGTGTAGCTGCCTCTTCTCCTATGTACATGTTGCCATAGATGTTACTAGCCCCAAGAATGGCACCCCAAAGTGATGAGGTAGATTTAATATTCATCTCGCGTATCAGATTAAAAGAAGCTTCTAACTGCCCTCCACGTGCAAAGAGATCCACCATGCAGGAAAGATGCTCAGCTCGGGGCAATATCGCATATTTGCTGACCATCAAATTAAACAACTCTGAACCTTTCTTAATTAACCCAGAATGGCTGCAAGCAAATAAGAGACTCAAAAAAGTTACATCATTAGGCTTCATGCCTTCATGCTCCATTTTCTCATATAATGCGACTGCCTCATGTCCATATCCATGCTTTCCGTATCCAGCAATAAGTGAGGTCCATGAAATTACATTTCTCTCATCCATTTCATTGAATACCTTGTTAGCATCTTTTATTTCCCCACATTTAGCATACATGTCAATTAGAGCATTGCCCATTGCCACGTCATTTGTGGGGTGACATTTTAAAGAACAAGCATAGACCTGCCTTCCCAAGCTCAGTTCTGCTATATTGGCACATACATTAAGAACAGAGCACAACATCATATCATCCATTGCAACTTGCATCGAATTTATTTCCTTAAAGAGATCCAAGGCATCTCTATTGTGCTTGTCCTCACGTGCAAAGCTAGTGATCAAGGCTGTGCATGATATAATGTCTTTCATTGACATATTTTTATATAACTTAGAAGCACACTGTAAACTTCCACATTTAGAATATGCATCAACTAGTGATCCAGCCAACACGTTATATGATTCAAACCCTAGTCGATATATCAGTACATGTACTTGTCCAATCTTCATGAGACCATCATCTCCAAAGGGGACTCTCAAAACACCGCCCAATGTGAAGCAATCAGGGCACTTTCCTATTGAAGCAGTGTGTTTCAGAAACTAGGTATCTTTTCAAGGTTAATTGAAAGTGGAACATACCATGCAATCAGAGAGGTCAAAATAAGACGGTGACAAAGGAAATTGATAAACTGTGAATAATATCAACAATATACTAATAGACTATTTCTGCTCATATTAGTTTAAACAGTACGGTTATTTCTGACCATCAAACCGAAGCTCTATATCCCTAGAGGGCCCGGATTCGAGCAGTTAATTGCAAAACACCGCAAGGCAAGTACATTTTGCTATATAAAAACGAAGAATGAAAGCTAACCTTCTCTTATCATTTCTCGGAGCAACAGTACAGTTATTTGAAAGCAGAACATACCATGCAATTAGAGAGGTCAAAATAAGACAGTGACAAAGGAAAATTGATAAACTGTGAATAATATCAAAAATATGCTAATAGACCATGTCTGCTCAGATTAGTTTAAACAGTACAGTTATTTCCGACCATCAAACCGAAGCTCTATATCCCTAGAGGACCCGGATTCGAGCAGTTAATTGCAAAACACCGTAAGGCAAGTAAATTTTGCTATATAAAAACGAAGGATGAAAGCTAACCTTCTCTTATCATTTCTCGGAGCAACATAAATGCATTGGCAGCAAAACCCTGAAAAGCAAATCCACCAATCATCACGTTCCAAGAAACCAAATCCCTTTCTTCCATTCCATAAAACAGCCGACAGGCATCCTCCATGTTTCCACACTTTGCATGCAAATCAAGTAACCTACTCTGCACAAACAAGTTCCCAACGAACCTCCCTTTCTCAATACACCCTTGAATTTGCATCCCACCTTTAAAACACCTCAAACCAGTACAAGTTTTCAGCGCACTCCCATAGCTAAATTGATTACCCTTGAAACCCGCTTTTCTCATCTCCGAAAACACCAACAAAGCATTCTCAAAAGACCCATTTTGGGAATACCCTGAAATCATAGCTGTCCACGACACAACATTTCTTTCACCCATTTGAAGAACACCCATTTTTTATAATTTGACTGTGAACTGAAAGGGCTTTCCGTTTGGCTTTAGAATCGATGCAAAGCTGCAAAATTTGCATGTAAGATGAGGAATCTAATTGAACCGACTTGGAGTCTTGTTGAACTTTACCGCACAATAATTTGATGCTTCTAAGACGGTTTTGGTTTAAAAAGTTAATGGCTTTAGCTGCTTTGTTGGGAAACTATTCATTGCATTTTATGGTACAATATGTATCTTCTTCCCTCAAAGCCATCAATCCGCTCGCAGAAACAGCACGAACCGTGCTGTAGGCATTAGGCAATCAAAACCATGCTCATTTGCTACCCTCAAAGCCCGGACTCGTGAGAACGGATAAAGGAGGATAATATGTTATTGTTTCTAAGGTAATTTTTGTAAATTTGTATTTTTATAATTTTACTTGAAATTATGAAAAATTATTGGCTTAATACAAAAATAAGTAAACTATACCATTGATCACTCAACTATTTATTTATTTTACTTTTACCACATATCTTTTAATTTTATCAATCATATCATCTAATTATTTAATTGTATTCAATCAAAGCACTTACCGACGTGACATTTAACAGTACTAGAATAATTATACATTTGGTCCCTACTACTTATACATTCTATCAATTTAGTTCTAATTTACTAATATACATATATATGAAATTATTGGTAAAAAATTAAAATTATTACTTAAGTTAAAAAATTTAATTTACTGATTATATATAAAAATTATTGTTAACTTTATCAAATAATTTCATATATTTTTAATAAAAGTAAATTGAATTAAAATATATATATGAAATTATTAATAAAACATTTAAAATTATTGATTCATTTTTCCTGCCATTAGTAACATTATGTTATATTTAAAATGGTGAAGTTTAGAACCAGTTAAGGGGTACCTCTTGGTGGATTAGTTTCTGAAATTTTCCCTTAAAAATTCTAGGTTTAAATCATACTCTTCCAAATTATTTCTTACTTTTATTAATTTTCCATGTTTACTTTCTTATTCTTTTCCATTTATTACAATATTTTTTTCTTCTTCTAAATGATGCATATTAAAATCAACAAATGGATTTGCCTCAGCGGTTTAGGCGTTTTTATGTCTCCAAAGAGTCACGTGTTTGAGTCCCACCTCTCTCACCTATTCATTGCTCTTCTTCTTCGACTAATTTTCTATCCAATCGATGGTGACACATGTCATCATCTGATTGGGTGAAAAATAAAATAACTAAAATTAAGAAAACATCCTCTAGTTATGTTGTGACATGTGTCGCAATCTGATTAGAGGATTAAATTTATTAAATTAAATTAAAATTATGACCAATTGATAGAATGTATAAGTTGTGAGGATCAAATGTATAATTATACCAGTTTTATTAACCGCCACGTCAGCACTTCCGTTAGATATTAACCTGATTGACAAAATCGAAAGATCGATGATAAAAGTAAAAAGGCTAAATAATTAAATGGTCAGTGTTATAGTTTACCCTATATTTTATATAATATATAAAACCAACTTATAATTTAACATAAAACTCACAAAACCTAGTTAGAAATTTAAATCAGACTAATATAAGTTGCTTGATGTTTAAGAATGTGTTTAGGGTTTTTTGGGAATATCGATTTCATACATTAATAAAAATTATTTTCTTATTTTGAATATTATTCTGGTATCAATACCCATACGAGAGTATCGATATTATTATGTCAATATCAATATCTAGATAGTTGTATTGATATCTAAATAGAAGCATTAATATCATAAATTTATGATATTTTAAATTTTTTTAATATAAAATCGATATCGATACTTTAAGGATGATACCGATATTTATATACTCTTTTTTTAATATAAATTTTTTTTCCCATTTACCTATTTTAATCCTTTATATATCTAAGTTTATTAAATACTCCTTCAACTTATATTTTTATGGTTTTCTATTGATTAATAACTTTATAGGTTGTTTATATATTAAAAATCATAATATAATAATTTAAGATTATTTTTATATATTTTTAAAACTTTATCTTTTTTTAGGCATACTTCTAAAATTAGTCCCCCAACATTTATCAAAATAATTATTTTGTTCCCTATTATGTTTTTTGGAGTATTTTGATACATAATATTTCATTTAAGATAAAAAGACAAACATTTGACATAATAATAATTTTGTCATACATAATGTTTTTTTGGAAGCATATGATCGTTGTTTCGGTCGTGGCTGCGACTTCGGTCGTATTGCATTTATCGATGTTGCATACATAACCAATGCAATTGTAGGTATCGCTGTTGTGAATTTTTTTTTTATAAAAAAAAACCAAACAGAACAATAACATGATTAGTGGTCTGCTATTGCCTTAATTGACCTGATAACCGTTAAATTGTAGCCGTGATCCACTGCTATTTTTGTGAATCTGCCTCACATTGCTATTTTAAATAATAACGGTTTCGGACGCTACCGCTATTTAAATCCCGATTTGGACTGCCGAATTGGAATTAGTAGTGGAAAAGCTTGAAACCTGGAAAGAACCTCTTGAAATTAAACTTCTTTAGAGATGAGTTGACCGTTGACTTTCCATATATCTTACTATGGAAAAATATGATTATTATTATGATTCAAGTGATATCAATTTAATTAGTAAAATAATTGAAGAGTTAAATTCTATTATAAATCAAGTATTAACATAAATACGTGTAACTAAGTTTTTTCTAATAAATAAATCAAGGCTTAATATACCATTTGCTGCTTGAATTTTCACCTTTTCTAATGCGGTACCTATGTTTTTTGTCCAATTTGGTACTTAAATTTTTCATTTTTTCCAATTTGGTACATGAACTTGTCATTTTGTTCTAATGTGGTACCTGTCGTGATGTGGCATCTCAACAACCATTGAGATTGTGACGTGTGGCAAAAATACCATGTCATCACATGTTAAAATGGTCAAATTCAAGTACCACATTAAAAAATTTGTCTGATGTTAATAAAAAAAGGCAATTAACAAAGCAAATTGGCCTTTGCTCAACTTTGAAGTAGTTCTTTTTAGTTAATCCTTACAAAAAAAAGATAGGCAATTAACAAAGCAAATTGGCCTTGGTTCACTCATATCTTCTAATTGGTCCTCCTTATTACTAGCTAGGCCCGCATACCCACTAGAGGTGGGTATACGGGCTATCCGTCCATTTAGCCCGCAGATTTTGACGGTACGGGCTTAAACGGAACGGTTTAAAAAGCTCGCAATTATAAACGGTTTTGAATTCTAAGGTCTGCGGCCCGTCCATTTAACTTGCGGGTTAAACATGCTTACCCGCGGCCCGTTAAATAAAAATAATTTTAAATGTTTTAAATGCAATAAAAAATAATTTTCTAACTTGCTACACATTTAAAAATGACCCAGTAACTTAAAAATGAATGTAGCACCGTCAAAAAAATAAATAATATTTAAATTTTATTTTAAATAGCCAAAAATGATTATAAAATAATTTTTTTTAATTTTTTAATCATTAATATATATATATATATAACAATATAATTACTTAATCTCAAATTTAAAAAACAATATTCACTTATATCACCAAATTGAAAAACAAATAAAACAATAACCATATTATACTTTTATAAAACGCGATTATTCAATGTTGTAATATGAAGACACATAAGTGTCTGGAAGTAGAAATTCAAACAAAAAAATTCAACAAAGTCAAACATTATACAAATCTAACAATTTTTCTTTTGTAAAGACCTTTAAAAGTTGAAAAATATGTTTTCAATTTTTTCTTTAAATTTTCTTTCTTATTTTTAATCCAAATATTACGTGTCATGTGATATATTATTAGAATATCACATGAATTTTTATAATTAAAGAACGAAATGGATAACATACTTCATGAAAAATATAAAGGTCAAAATTAAATAAAAAAATCTTTAAATACCAAAATGATAATGATGTAAATTTTATAAGACTAAAATAATATATAAATCTTTTGATTTTTATTTTTAAAAGTGAAGAATATTTTATACATTGTAAATGAAAAAAAAATATTAAACAGCGGTAGAATTATGATAAATACCCTAATAAATTTAAGAACTACAATGGTTATAAGTAACATCATATTTATAGGTAATTTATTTTCTTTTTCTATAAAATTCTTTAAATTTATTTTCTCCAAAATTTTATAAATTTTAAATTAAGCAGGCTATTGCGAATTTCGCGGGCTACCCGCGATTATACCTATTAAACCCATAAATTTAACAATCTAAACTAAAAAACTCGCAATTTAAATAAAATTTAATTTTCAATGTCTAAAATTCACACGAATCACGAATTAAACGGGTAGCTCTAATACCTTGTGTATGATCCCAACCGTCTAACCCCCCTCCATTAATACCCTCGTCCCTTGCCCATCACTAATGATTTCTGTCTCCTGCAATCCACCGAGACGCCAGCTGTCCTCCTATTTTCCAGCCACGCTACAACCCTGTCTTGGGACTCATCAATCGAAGCACCATCTCCCTCAGCCATCACTGCCTGTCTGCCTTCTTCAAGGTTCTCCTCCGAAGACTCCTCTGACCAGCAATCCTCTGAAAAACCAAACTGTTCTTTTTCCTGAAGATAAACCTGTTTCTGAAAAACCGACCCAATCCTGATTCTGACTTTGAATGATCTTCCGTAAGCTCTTAACGTGATCACCTTTGAGACATCAAAAGGGCTTGCTACTCTAATCAACAGTCTTGCTAACGACAAGTCCTCCCTATTCCTTGTTGCCTCCGGGATAACAACCAGCGTTCCCCATCTTTCAGCTAGCCTCTGCAAGAAGGATTCTTGCCAACATAGGAAAGGAATTCCGTACAAATCAACCCAGCAGAACGCCATTGGAATCCCCTTATCATCAAGGAGCGGTGCCACCCGATCAAATCAGAAGGACAGTTCTTCCTTCTTACTGCTCCAAATGTCTGATAAAGCTTCGACCGATTGGAAAATTAAAACGCAAGAATTCCAAGCATAGCCCCAACTTACCAACTTCACTTCAATACCATCACTACGCAGGGCCTTCTGAACCAGTTCCAACTCAAACGAGTCCTTAATGATTCCCGTCGGTGATCGCTTCATCCATTCCGTCTCATTCGAAGGAAAATGTATCTCGAAAAGGTTCTTCCTTCTTGTTCCTAATTTTGGAGACCCCCTCTGTTCTCCCTCGACTTCTGATCTGTTGTGAAATTCGGGTTAATTTCCACCAATAACAGATTCACCGTGAAAACTATTATCTAGGTGACTAGTGTGAAAACGATTGTACTAAAAATCACCCCAAGGTAGATTCCCAGGAAAGAGGAGGGGTCACAATGGTCCCTCTTAAAACCCACTTTCCTTAGACAGAACTACCAAGACAAGTAATTTTAATAGGACAATAATTGACAACAACTATACCCGATAATAGCTATTAAATAGACATAAAAGAGAACACCAAAATATTTCACTAATAGAGGAAATATTACAAAGAGAGAAAGAATACAAATAGCCTTTAAAATAGAAGAAGGCTTATATTTGTGGGATGATTAACTAAGGAGGAGGAGGGCTTTATTTATAACAAAAGAATTTCCCCTCCTCCTTATACACAACCAATGTGGGACTTTTGCCAAAAACCAACAAATCTCCACATTGGCAAATTCCACACACATCTCTAAAAAAACAATCTTTTAATTTGTAACAATATTGACCAAATCTAAACAATGTTTAAACTTGACCGCAGTTACCACTTTTGTCATGTAGATTTCCTCATCCAAGTCTCTATGTAAAAATGTAGTTTTTACATCCATCTGAACTAGTTCCAAATCCAACTGCGCTACCAAAGCCAACAAAATTCTGATGGAGGAATGTTTTACAACTGGAGAAAATACTTCATTATAATCAACTCCCTCCGTTTGAGCGTAGCCTTTAGCCACCAATCTTGCTTTGTAGCGGATGTTATTCTTGTCAGGAAATCCATCTTTCTTTGCATATACCCACTTGCACCCAATTGCCTTCTTTCCCTTCGGAAGACTAGCTAGTTTCCACGTCTGATTCTTTTGAAGGGATTGCATTTCTTCATTCATGGCAATCCTCCACTTTTTATGTTCTGAACTTTGAACTGCTTCATTAAAAGTGGCAGGAACGTCATCAATTGCAATTGGTGATGCAAAAGAGACCATATCAACATAACGAGCAGATTGTCTAATGGTCCTCTTTCCCTTTCTGAGTGCAATTGATTCATGTTACTGTGGAGGTTCTTGGGTCTGAACCTCTTCTTCATCTGACTCTTCTTCTACCATAGGAGAGTCAACATCATTTTCTTTACTGGTTGGGACAAATTTGCTTCCTTCAAACTCCACCTTTTTAGGAGTTCCATCTGTCTGCTCCAATTTTTCTGAAGTCACCTTTCTCAACATGGTAGATTCATCAAAGGTAACATCCCTGCTGAAGATTATTTTCTTTGTTTCTGGACACCAAAGACAATAGCCTTTCACACCAGAGGTGATCCCCATAAAAATCGCCTTCTTTGCTCTTGGATCCAGCTTTGACTCCTTAACATGGTAGTATGCAGTGGAACCAAACACATGTAAGGAATCATAATCTGTAGCAGGTACTCCAAACCATTTCTCTAATGGTGTTTTACCACCAATAGCAGTCGATGGTAAGCGGTTGACAAGGTGACAAGCATAGACCAAAGCCTCAGCCCAAAATTCTTTGCCTAACCCAGCATTAGACAACATACACCAAACCTTCTCCACTAATGTTCGGTTCATACGCTCTGCCACTCCATTCTGTTGTGGTGTACCTCTGACAGTGAAGTGCCTAACAACACCTTCCTCTTCACAGACTTTCAGAAATGGATCATTTTTGTACTCTCCACCATTGTCTGTACGGAGACGTTTGATTTTTCTGCCTGTTTGAGTCTCCATCATCTTTTTCCATTTAAGGAAAAATCCTAGCACCTCATCCTTTGTCTTCATTGTATACACCCAAACTCTCCGGGAAAAATCATCAACAAAGGTGACATAATAGTGTGTTCCTCCCAATGAAGTTGTCTTGGAAGGCCCCCATACATCTGAATGAACATAATCCAAAATACCTTTAGTATCATGGATGGCTGTTCCAAATTTCACCCTCGTCTTCTTCCCTTTGATGCAATGCTCACAAAAAGCTAATTTGCAAGCCCGAGCACCCTTCAATAATCCTTGATCTATCAGTAATTTCAAGGATTTTTCACCAACATGCCCCAAGCGCATATGCCATAACCTGGTTGCTTCTGACTCATGTTCATCAGTAGAAGCTGCCACTGCTGCTGTCCCAACAATTGTACTACCCAGAAAGTAATACACATTGTTTCTTTTTCGGATTCCCTTCATTATCACCAGTGCACCAGAGATATCCTCATAATCCCATCTTTTGCCCTCACTTCTAAACCTTTTGACTCTAAGGTTCCCACAGAGATGAGATTTCTCATTAAATCTGGTACATAATGGACACCTGTTAAGGTTCTGATTGATCCATCCTGATTCCTCAAGCGAATTGAACCAATCCCAAGTGTGTCAAGAGGGGAATTATTTGCTGTGTAGACAATTCCACCTTTTAGTTCTTTAAAATCAAAGAACCATTCTCTATTGGGGGTCATATGGTGGCTACAAGCTGAATCTAACAGCCATGAACTGGAACAGCTGGTTGATGGCGTAGCAGCGAATGCGAAATCTGAATCTCCATCATCATACTCGACCACATTTGATTCTGAGACAGCCTTCCCCCTTTCAGGTTTGCCTTTATTCTTTAGCCTGGGACATTCTTTCTTCCAGTGCCCTTTTTCTCGACAAAAGGCACATTCATCTTTGCTCAATCTGGACTTTGACTTCGATCTCCCTCTGCTTCCTTTATTCTGACTCTTGGAACGGCCTCTAACAACAAGAGCTTCTGCTTCGACACTTGTGTTTTCTTGTTTGTCTTTCTTTCTCAATTCATAACTATACAAGGCAGCAGTTACTTCACTGAGAGACACATCAACCTTCCCATGAAGTAGAGTAGTTTCAAGATACTCAAACTCATCAGGAAGTGATCCCATCAACATCAGAGCCAGATCTTCGTCTTTAAAAGTCACGTCCATATTCATCAGATCAGTCACCAGCTGATTAAAGCTAGTAATGTGATCATTCATAGTGGTACCTGGTACATAGTTGAAGCGGAACAGTCTCTTTTTCATGTAGAGTTTGTTCTGACCGCTTTTCTTCAAAAATTTCTCCTCCAGTGCCTTCCACAATTTACTTGCAGAAGTTTCCTTAGAAAATGCATACTTCTGCTCTCTAGAAAGACACGATCGAATAGTACCACATGCCATTCTATTGATCCTCTTCCATTCTTTCTCCTCAACATCATCTGGTTTCTCTCCTTCAATAGCAATGTCTAGACCCTACTGAAATAGGGCATCTAGAACCTCACTTTGCCATATGCCGAAATGACCGGTGCCATCAAAAATCTCCACTGCAAATCTAACATTTGTCACAGCATTTCTTGCCAAAATTGAAGATGAAGAAGCGTCTGTCATTTCTGCTACAAATTCTATTAAATAGCTGCCAATACAGAATGTCAATTATCCCAAGGAAATTTTTCTGATGTGGAAGATCAGCCTAAGCCGCAACCACAGAGCATACTAAAATAAACCAAGAGCTCTGATACCAATTGTTGTGAAATTCGGGTTAATTTCCACCAATAACAAATTCACCGTGAAAACTATTATCTAGGTGACTAGTGTGAAAACGATTGTACTAAAAATCACCCCAAGGTAGATTCCCAGAAAAGAGGAGGGGTCACAATGATCCCTCTTAAAACCCACTTTCCTTAGACAGAACTACCAAGACAAGTAATTTTAATAGGACAATAATTGACAACAACTATACCCGACAATAGCTATTAAATAGACATAAAAGAGAACACCAAAATATTTCACTAATAGAGGAAATATTACAAAGAGAGAAAGAATACAAATAGCCTTTAAAATAGAAGAAGGCTTATATTTGTGGGATGATTAACTAAGGAGGATGAGGGCTTTATTTATAACAAAATAATTTCCCCTCCTCCTTATACACAACCAATGTGGGACTTTTGCCAAAAACCAACATGATCTTCCCTTAATCTCTTGTTCTGAATCAACACATCCTTGTAAGACCTATCATCCCGTACACTGCTCAAGGTCTCAACGCCTACCCTGTTCTTCCCTCTTTCCTTATCTGAATACTGTTTCATTCCTGTCTGAACCCTGCCTGTTGCTACTGGTCCTCTCCGCGGATTCTGATACTTTGCTACCCCCACTGTTACTTTCCTCCCATCTATCACCGAACCATTAACTTTCTCAATTGCGTTCACCATGCTCTTCTCATTAACGAACTGAACAAAAGCAAACGTGTGGGCTCTATATTTTGGTTTATTCAGAACGTTCAGAATGAAAAACTCTACTGACTGACCCATGGAACTGAAACAACTCCCTCAATGCCTTCCTAGACACTCTCCGACTCAGATTATCCACGAACACTGTCCAAACCTCAACGGAGGGGGACTGACTTTTTGACTTCTCTGACGCTCTCATACTCTCTCTATAATCAACTAACTTCAATTCTTAGCTTTAAAAAAAAAGATAGGAATATAAATATATTATAACAAAAGCTGTAAACACTTGTAAAATCACTTTATTGCTTGCCATTTATTTTGCTTGAGCACAAAAATTTGTATATGCCACGGTGTTTTGTTTGTTTTAAACACTTATGAGATAACTAATATATTGTTTTCTTTAGGATAGTTTAGTATTTTTTTTTTTGCATGGTTTTGTCTTGTATATGTTTTAATTCTGTTTTTTTTTATTTGTGTATTGTCTTTGTAGCATGAGTACTGATATTTGTAAACTAAGGTATCATCACGGAGGAAAATTGGTGAGAACCCCAACAGTTCAATACATAAATGGGACTGAAGTTGAGTATGATGAAGATATTGATTGCATTTGTTATCGGACTATACTAGGATCAGTGAAGTCCTTAGGATACGATATAGGGATGGCAGTGAAAGTATACTATGTAGAGGAGGGGAAGTCTTTGGATGGAGAGTTGAAATTAATATTGGATGATAAACGGGTTCTGGAAATGTCAAATCAGTTGAGGAAGACTAAAGTTGTAGATATCTATGTCGAGCACTTAGATGAGAAGGTTCGTGGAACAGTGTTTCCTGGTGCTCTTAGGCAACTAATAGAAGGTTCCGAACAATCTGTCAGTCAAGGGAGTGAAACATGTCAGTTGCCCCCTACACCCTCTACACCTAGATTTGATGATTCAGACACTAATCTAGAAAGGGATGAAAATCAGAATGAGTGTGAATCTGGTGAAGATCTAGCTGTATTTAAGGAGGTACTTGCTTACAAAAAGGATGATAAAGTACCTTTTTCTTTGGGGAAATATCTTTCTCTTGAAACCCACAAAACCAGAACAATGGAGGGAGACTTTGATGCCGAGTTAATTTTGAGTGAAGGCAGAGAGGTCGAAGTATCCTCTGATGAAGAAGGGTTCAGAGGAGTATGGTTTACTTGTACCATTCTGAAAGTCCTAGAGGACAAAACTAAAGACAAGGTCTTGGTTCGGTACAAACACTTGCTCGAAGATGATAATCAAACGCCATTGACCGAAAGTGTCGAGCTTTCCTTCATTAGGCCATTACCCCCAGTGCTCAAAATCCCTGGTGACGAGTGTTTTGAAATAAACGATGTTGTGGATGCGTTTCACCTTGATGGGTGGTGGACTGGTTCTATTTCTGAAGTTATTGACAACCGGAAGAGGTATATTGTGTCTCTTCCAGATCCACCTGAAGAGATTGAGTTTTCTTATTCTAATTTGAGACCTCACTGGAAATGGGCTAATGGAAGATGGGTTAAACCCTCCAAATTTCAGGTATTCCCTTCTTTGTTTTAAATGTTTTATGCTTCTTTTCCAAATGCATTTGCTTTCCGGGCTCCAAAATTTTCATCTGATGTTTATATCTGAAAGGTGGTGGTTACATCCCGCTGGGGGTATATGCATATAGGAATTCTCAATATTATCTTAGCTGGCGTTTGGTTGGATGAAATTTCTTAGAATTGGTGAGAATTAGAATCCAATTCCATCACTTTCTCTTGGTTCAAGTTTTTCAATGGAATTGAAATCTCATGTAATTCAATTTCATCAAACGAGGGAAAATGAATTCTATCAAAAAATGGATAGAATTCAATTTCCTTGTTGGAGGGAATTGAAATTTAACCATACTACTCTCATCAATCATTTGGTAACTTATTCATATATTGAATAAAAATATTTTTTTATTATTTCGGGTCGGGTTCGGGTTTAGGGTGAAAAAAACGGACCTACCCGAAAATATATATAATTCAGGTCGGGTTGGATTAAGTCACTGTTTTTATTAAATAAAATTAATTTTTATTATTTCAGGTCGGGTCGAATTTCTAATTCATATATTCGGATCGAGTCGAATGGAACTTTATTTTGTTCGGGTCGGGTTTTTTAAGTGTGATATTCGGGTTGAGTTTTTTTAAGTGTGATATTCGGGTCGGGTCGGGTCGGGTTCGGGTTTAGAGTGAAAAAATCGGACCGACCCGAAAAAAATATATAATTTTACCTTATATATTTAGGAATAATTACAATAATACCCATCTATATATAATTTTTTTCAATTAAATCAATATTTTTATTAAATAAAAATAATTTTTTATTATTTTGAATCGTGTCGGGTCGAGTTTCTAATTCATATATTCAATAAAAATAGTTTTTGGTATATTTTTTTTGTAACTAATTAACATACTCCGATTGGAATGTATCGAAATATTGCTCTATCTTTTGGTAATTTATTAACATATTTTGATTGCGATGATTTTAACTTATAATGTTTATTAGCATGATTTTTATAATTTATTGAAATAAATAATCAATCAATAAAATGAAAATTTAATATTTTTTTAATTTTTTATAATATATTACTACATGTAAGTTGTAAAATAAACTAAAATAAAGCAAAAAAACAAGAATGACAATTCTGTCATTTTACATTACTGAAATCAAATTCATCTGACATGTCTACGAATCAAACAGAATATGGAATTGGATTCCAATTTCATTTCCTGCCAATCAAACAGAATATGGAATTGGATTCCAATTCCTACAGATTCTAATTCCTTCACAGATTTTAATTCCCTCATAAATATTCCAACAAACCAAACGTCACCTTATTCTTTTCTGTTTGCTTTCAAGAGAATGTCTCTGCTCTGCTCACCATCCATTTCTCTTTTCCTTCCCCTTCCGTAAGTCGGAGCTTCTAATAAATTGTCCCCCGCCCCTCGCACACATTTAGGCCACTGGCCAAACCCATTTGTTTTCTGGGCTCCAAAATTTTCAGTTTTCATGTCTATAGTATATAGGTTTTGTTAAGTGTCAAAAAAAATCTAAAAGTAAAGTAGATTAAAAAAAATCTGCCCAACTAATTGTGCAACATAAACTACTTGAAATAAATGAATTATTCTCCAAGTTTGCCCTTACTTGAGGCATATAATCAACAAAATAGTGGCCTGCAAAATTTTGTGTTCTGCTCACTTAATTGGACCTCTTTTTCTTTTTCAGGAAGTCCCCTCTTCAGATTGTCAAAAACTGGAGCTATCACGCAACGTTGTCAAAGATGCTGAGGCAAATATTCAGCTTGAAAGTTCTGATGCTGTAAAAAGTAGCAGCAAAAAGCATGAGCTTTGCCGTGTAACTTCTAAAAAGAATAAGATGAGTCCATCGGTCGCATCTAGAGAACCAGCAAAGAGTAAGCAAGTAAGGCAGACAACACCTGAAGGTGATGCTACATCTTTACATCCCTCCAAGAAGTTCAAACATGTAAGCTTAGCAAACTCATACTCCTTGAATCTGAAATTTTTTCCTAATAGCCCTTGTTTTGAATTGTAGAGGAAATTAGAGTAGTGATATTTACTATTAGCATTGTATCTTAATATAAAATCACCATTATTAAAGTAAATTTGCTATTTTTTGGGTGGGGATTGGAAGTCGGTAAGGAAAGGATTAAAGGATGAGATTATTACTTAGAGTACTCCGTTTCAAATCCTTAGTCTGGTTTATCAGGGGGTGGTTTACCTCCTAACCCCTCCCCTTGGAAAACAAATAGGATAAACTGAACAATTTACTTCCTTTCAAACACAATGTAAATATGTTGAATTGTGTTAAGTGGCGGCAGCTAATGTTTTTTCTCTCCAAGTGTAGGTTTGCTAGAGCTCCTCCTAACTATATATTTTTAAGTAAATGACTTGTATGGCTGCAAACTATATTATAAAACTCAAACGATTGATCCACTAATGCTTGTTAATGTGTTTATGTGGATTTGTTCCTGGTGTATGAGTTTCCATTATGTGTCAATTGACCATGATCTTAAAAAAGGCATTTGCTTTCAAGAGAATGTCTCTTTTCTGCTCACCATCCATTTCTCTTTTCCTATCCCTTTATGTAAGTTGGAGCTTCTCATTGACGTGAGTTACAATTTAGAGGCCTACTAGGTTTCTGTTCTTCCTAAACTCATCTCCTAAAACTTATCTCCCAAGAAGATAAATACTAATAACAAAATATAGATAAAATTACAAATAAATTTAGACTTCTAAGACAAAATAAACTTCTAATCTTGAATTCTTTATACTCTCCCTCTCAAGCTGTGGTGTATATGTCATATAAACTTAGGTTGGACTTGAATCCATCAAAAGCTAGTTCTTGGAAGAGCTTTGGTAAGAATGTCAGCAAGCTGAAGTTGAGAAGGAATGTAACTTAGTTCAACAGTCCCATTGTTGACTATTTTTGAGATGAAGTGTTTGTCAATGTCCACATGCTTTGTTCTGTCATGATGAACTGCATTTTTAGCAGTACTTATGGCTGATTGATTGTCACTTTGCACCTTGAAGTGATCCTTGGAGTCAACCTTTAATTCCTTCAACAGTCTCTGAATCCACATTCCTTCACAAATTCCTGAAGTAAGTGCTCGAAACTCAACCTCTGCGATACTTAAAATCACAAACTGCTTTTTGTTTCCCCATATAACAAGATTACCCCAAACCATGGAGCAATAGCCACTTGTATATCTTCTTTCAATTAACACCCCAACCCAACTTCTATCAGTGTATACTTCTACCTAACGTTTTTCACTCCTTTTAAAGATTAAACCGTAGCCTGGTGTCATCTTTAATTATCTAAGGATTCGGTTTACAACCTCTAGATGCTCTTCTTGTGGATTATTCATATGTTGGCCGATAATTCTTACGGAGAATTCAATGCCTGATCTTGTATGTGAAAGATAGATCAACTTGCCTACTAGTTTTTAATTTATGAACATTGTGGGGGGAAAAAGAGACCGTAGTGTCTTAAAATTCTTCCCTTGTACTTTTACATAATAGAGTGCGACACTGTGAATCTATATTACTTTAGGTTTAATGCTGAAAGTAAAAAAAATTGCTTTTCGAACTTGTTTTCTATCCATGCAGGAGATGAATCTGCAGAAGGAACGTGGTATGAACATACATCAGAAAGAAGATGGTTTGCTGGAAAGCAGACAACCAAAATCAGTGCTTCGAATCACCCGATCTCCTTGTTGGTAAAGAAATAGAATAACATGAAGCTACCAGTTTCTGCTATCATATAATTTCATCAGAACTTACTTCTACTGCTGTATATTTTACAAGATATAAACGCTACTGCTGGTGTTCTTGAAGAAATGGTTCCTGAAGACTACAAAGCCACAGAAGCTGAGTCATCTGTGATCTCAGGGTTGGAGCGAGCAGGTTGGGTACAACATAAGATCTACCTCAGTTTAATGAATATCGATGTTGTTTTAGGGTTTATTATAAACTTATGAATGAACCAGTAACTGATATGACTAGAATTGGGACTGTAGGATATTATCTGCAGCTTGCAAATTAAATTGTTGACAATGGTACTAACTTGCATATGCAATTCACGACTTATTTGAACTGGTAACTGCTGAGAACTGCATTCAATAGGAAGGAACATGATAAAGGAAGGATGAAATTTTCATGCCCTCTGTTTTTCTTTTTGTTTTGATTTTCACACCTCTAGTTCTTGATTTTATAGGTTCTCGAACAATGTCAATAGAGAGGGCATATTCTCAGAGAAAGATAACCAAGGTGGCTGGAGAGTCTGGCAGAGTTCTTCATGAAAAGGAAGAGCAACCTCAAGTAATATGCCACGGAAACGGCTCAGGTAAATAATGTAACATCTTATCATGATTCATGTTCCCTTTTTCATTAAAATTTTCTGATTCTGATAATGTTTGTACATAGGATTTTTCCCCCCTGGATTTGAAAATCAATCGAATGATCCAAAGGAGAAACCACATGAATTAATGGTGCAGTCTCCTTTAGTTGGCTTTTCAGGTGACAATGAGCGAGAGGGGGGTCAAGGCTTACCTTTTGTGAAGAGCCTAGAAATCTGGAAAGCAGTTGAATCTATGGAAATTTTCAAAGTCATGCCTCAAAACCCGCATTTTCAACCCTTGGTTAAATCGAAAGAAATCCTCCGTGAAGGTTTAGCTGTTGCTCATATGTTGAACTTTGCATCCTTGGTGCAGAAGACTTCTGCGCTGACAGTTGTTGATCCTAGGAACCTTTTTACTACCATTTTGGATGTTCTTCCTGAATTCGAAACTCTTGGATTTGATGTGAAGGCAGTAAGGGGCCGAACAAGCGAGTTGCTAAAGATAAAAGACAGACGTGGACATCCTCAACAACATTCTGATGAGTTGACTAAAATAAATGAAGAGATTGGTGCAAACCAAAAGACGATGAGAGAACTGGAAGAAAAGCAAGCATTACTGTTGCAGAGGAAGAAGAGTAAAATTGCTGAAATTGCCTCACTTAAATTATATGCAGATTATACCACTAAAGACCTTCAAAATTTCGAGGCCGATTTCGAGAGTTCAGCCGGTAGTTCCTGGTAACTGATCTAGTACTTGGATATTGGTCTTCAGGGAGTAATTTATGCTAAAAGCCGTTATTACAAAATAGATATTTCATTATCAATAAGTGAAGAACCATCGGGAAGTTCTACCGTACGAAAGCTTTAATATACGGTAAGTAAATATGTTACCGGTTTTGTTATTATTTTTTTAACAAAATCGGTAAAAAATTACTTAAAACAATAATTTTTTTAACATTTTCGGTAAAATATCCAATAATAACAAAATCAGTAGAAAAAAATAATAAAACCGGTAATGCAACCAATAATAAAAAAAACTAATAAAAATAATAATATTTTCGATAAGTTTCTATTGGTTTTGTTAAAAAAATAATAAAAAAAATAATAACGTTTTTTCTTAGTCGTGTATTAAGAACCATTCGTATCCTACCCGCCTCAACTTATGAATTCCGAGTAAAAGGAATAATGTCATCTGCATGGAGAAATGATTAACCTGGGGTCGTTTTGACTAGGGGGTTTTATATATAAAAACCCCCAATAAATAACTTATTAGCAAAATGACCCCCCACGGATTATTTGAAAAAATACCGTCAAATAGATCACGTCGGACTGTCTCGCGTTCTGTACAACGCTCGGCTAAACGAGAAATAGAATTAATTGCGAGATATAGTTTATGGACCTCGTGTTTTGCAGCACTCGAGGACTATGCATTTCCAGGCCACAGTAGAGTGTCTATAGGCATGATCAAGTGTTATTTCTGGGTTAAAAATTGAAATTTTTTCTTAATTTATAAGTTTAGAGGTATAATATTGCAATTTATCTTTAAGTTGAGGCAACTTATCTTTAAGTTGAGGCAAATATCGTCACATACGTGATATTTTAAACGGGAAAAAATCACGTTTGAAATGATTCGAAAACATGATTTTGTGCATGAAGAAGAAACTAAAATTATTCTGAATGATGAGTATTAAAACCAACTAATGGATCTGCCTCAATGGTTTAAGCATTTTTATGTCTCCAAAGAGTCAGGTTTGAGTCTCACTCCTCTCACCTGTTTATTGCTTCTTCTACTAATTTTCTATTGGTGGAAAATAAAATAAAATAATTAAAATTAAGAAAATATCCTCCAATTATGTTGTGACACGTGTAACAATATGATTAAAAGATTAAATTTATTAAATTAAATTAAAATTAGGACCAAATTGATAGAATGCATAAGTAGTGCAGATCAAATGCATAATTATACCAGTCTTGTTAGTTGCCACATCAACACTTCCGTTAGATATTAACGACAAGTGACTTGATTGAATACAATTACATAGTTATATGGTCTGATTGACAAAATTGAAAGATAGGCGGTAAAAGTAAAAGGGCTAAATAGTTGAGTGGTCAACAGTATAATTTACCCTTGTTAAATTCATGATTTGAAATCATTTATTTAAAAATTATTTCATATTTACATTTTAAATTTTTTAAAAAAATTATTAAATAATAAGCGTACGACCCCCAAAAAATGAAACTAAAATTTATTTGTTTACAAACCAACAATATATGTACATTGAACGAACATAGTTAATTGAAGTAGTAAGTAGTTTGATATATTTTAATTAAAGTCTTGAGTTCGAGTCTTTATATATGTAAAAATATTCTTATTGGGAGACACACCCACTAAATTCATATATGCGACTCGGGTCGATCCAATTAATCAAGACGAAACTTTGGAACCGAGAAGTTAACCAAAATATATATATATACATTGAAAAGGATCAAATAAATTCATGTCCAACTCACCCACCACATAAATATTATAATTACGTAGCATAAAGCCTTAAAATTTTACATGTTTTATCGACAAATTATAGATTAAGTGGTTGAAAGCTTTAATCCCTCCAGATAAGAATTATTCAAAATAATTTTTTTTGGATAATTGGATTAACTGAATTTAATAACTACGATTACAACTTTTAAATTGATAACCATTCACTTTCTTTTTTTAAATAATATTAAAATACTACTATTAATCGTTTCAAAAAAAATATACTACTATTAATCTCAATTATTCATTTTCACTCGTGATCCACAAAACATGTAAAACTTAAAAATGTGTCAATAGATCGATCGAACCTCTATATAATACTGTAATTCGAGCCAAGTTGGAAAATTTAAGACAATGGTGTCGGTCGGACATTGACAAATCCTGTTGGTCGGACAGACGCATCCAAGTCATATATTCAACCACCCTGTACCAAGAAGAAACTACAACACAAGCTGGAAAAACAATAGACAAACTTTCTGTGACTTCAGTTCTTTGATTTTGAATGCTTCACCAGCCAATCGATCACCGTATCGATGTTGGTGGAGTTTTTGCATGAGATCATATAGCAACAAACCTCTCTGTCGGTAATCAATTTCAAGCCCCTGCATGGTCCGACACCACAAAACATGAATGAAAATTTACATTTGCATTAAGATCTACGGTTTTTATGACAGGTTCAGCGCACTTACATTTGCTCTGTCAAGTTCTCCTTGGACAAGGCTTCTGGTTTGTCGATCTTGTTTCCAAGAACCAGCAGGGGAATGCCGCTTAATGAGGGCTTACTCAACAGGTCGTGGAGTTCTCTTCTAGAGACAGATAAGTTATCGTTATCGGCAGCATCCACAACGTAACTGTATATTGCAGAAAATCACAATAAGAAGTAGTCGACCATCGATATGAAGACAACGTATCGCTGAAAAGTTGCCTACACAAATTGGGTAATAAAGCATGCAAGTTCTACTTGGAAGATACCATATATGTATGTGTCTTACACGACGAGCAAGCACGTCTTGCAAAGCATAAGGAAATTATAAGACCGGGTGGCGTGGAGTGGTGAGGTTTGCCAATTTTAAAGTTTGTGGGAAGTAAACAACCAAAGCATATCCCTCAACTGTGTTTAGGACATGCTGGATAAAAGCTAACCGGAGAACACGAGTTTCATATAGAAACAACTTCCTTTGAATAAAGACACAAATATCATAGAAACATCAAATAACGAAATATTTTCCAAGTTTTCCCCATAAAGAGACTGATAACTAAATAAGTAAGAATGACATACACAATAGCTGAAACAGCACGGCAGTATCTCTCCCACATGCTTCGAAACCTAGGTTGACCCCCAAGATCCCATAACTTTATAGTGACATTTCCTTTAGTTACCTTCCTCATATTGAATCCTACCTGCAAACAGAAGAGATGTCGTGAAAATTAAAAGAAACAAAACCGACCAAAACAAACACTTGCTGCATGAAAATAACAAAATCTCAAAAATGAATGTCGGTATTGGCTCTTAGCCATATGACTTACCGTTGGTATCATATCTTCACTATATCCACCAGTCTTGAGATAAGATACAGACAAAGAAGTCCAGTTATCAGCAACAAGCTAAAAGATTAGTATACCAAACAAACAAAACAAGGTTATAACTCATATCAGTATCCACTTACTGCAATGACATTAACTAGGGATGTTTTTCCAGCATTTTGTAGGCCTATTAACGATAGCTCCATTTCTTGCTTGAAAAAGAGACTACAAGAAATAGAAAGAAAATAAGAGACCATGCAGGAAACTGAATCCAAATAAAATGTATAAGAAAGACTCAATCAGAAACATACATCAGGAGCTCTTCTAAACTCGTAAGGTATTCCGTAAAAGGAATGCAAAAAAGGAAAACGGTCAAAGGAAACAAGATAAATTTGGGGCTGCCTCACCCAATCACACTACACATCTCCCGAAACAATACATAAACAACCCTCCCGCGTCCCGCCAGATCCACCAGCAACACCTAAAGCCTTCCGTTTGTCACCCTCGGTTACATGACAGAAACTGCTCTTTGGCAGTTTGCTAATTTGACTTGAGAAGAAAACAAGGATGGAAAGCAGTGAATGACGCTGTTCTAATTCATTATGCCAACGAGGAAAAACATGTGCCGCAAAAACCATCTATACCACAATCAACACTCTCCCCGTTAACACACGATACAATGGTTGCCATCTAGATGATCCCACTATGACAAGTGATCCTTATCTCAAGCACTTCAGAAAGATACCCTATTAATCTCATACCCCTGCAAGTTTAGCTATTGCCACCAGCAGCAACTACCACTTTCCCAACGCAATAACAAACACTTTAAGCATGGATGTGGAGAACAAAAGACATCCTTTTTCTAGCTATCTTTTAAAAGCAACCAAACCAAGCAACCACATATAAGCATGTTTATAGCATTTTACAGATCTTCTTAAAATGAAATCAACAGTGACATTGCTAATTGTAATATCTATCTATAAGAAACGAATTAAAGGGAAGAAAATTCCAATAAAAAAATCCACTATAAACACATATTCCATTCATTTATATGCTTGATCCAAATAATCAATTTAAGAAATTAAAAGCGAAATGTGAAATTCAGTAATAAGACCGGTTAGATTATACATTTGAAATCAACACGAGAATTAAAAAAATCGGGACTTTCTTTGATTCTTTAGTTTTATTTTCTCGGTAATCAAACAAGGAAGGGAATCTGACCTTCGTAGCCAATTCAGAAAAGCTTCCCATAATCCCATCTTTTTCGAATGAGGAAAAAATTTGAGAAAATTAGGGTTTCAACTTTGGGCTGATAAGATCCGACCAAAAAATAATTTTAAATTAAAAAATGGATTGCCTTTTATTCGGTTCTTTAGAAATGATTGAGTTCCCTCCGTTATTTAAATCAGAAAGAATGTAAAGATAAAAGCCTTTTAAAAAGGTCCAATTATGGACGCCACCCTCAACTTCATAAAATCTTATAATTAGTACTTATACTTTAATATTTTATAATTTGGTCATTTTTACTTTACTAAACCTAAAAAAATTGTCAATTTATCGGTGAACATATGAAACTGAACTATTTTTTTACTAATTTATTACATATAAATCACTGTAATATTGATTCCAATATTCAATGATTTAACGATAAAATTGAAGAATGTTACACATGTAGCATTGAATTAAATTCTAAATTTCCATAAAAATAAGAGAACCAAATTCCGATAATTAAATTAAAAATAAATGCCTAATTATGAATGTGTCCCTCTACTTCACAAAATATCGAGAATACTTTTTTTACAATTTAGTCAATGTACTTTACTAAACATGAGGAATTAATCCATTTGTTACTAAATACGTGAACTTGAATTGTTAATTTTTTTATAAATTATTGAATTATTGATTTCTAGATCAGCAATTTAACTGTATAGTCGTAATAGTTTTACACAATTAAACTAAATTCTCATTTTTCATAAAGTGTTACGACTAAATTGTGATAAGTTAAATCAGAGGGACTGATTTATCAGACCAAAAAGTTAAGCGTGAAGTGCTGACAGAGAATGGTCGGCCGTTGGTTGTCACTCGTTGGGAACGGAGAGTGTGCAATATAGGCCAACCGTAAAGGTTTTCTCATACATTTGGCGATAGTTAAGTGGTACGTGGTTTTCACGTACTAGATTGGCAAATGAGTGAGAGGAGTTAGGAGATAAGAACAAAAGTACAATTTGGCTAGTGGGAAAACGATTCTGTTGTTGTTGGGAGACACTACAAGTCCAGGTTGTCCCTTAACGTGTGTAGATGGTATTGGTGTGATTTTAAATTTTAGGGTAAATTACACATCTAATGCCCCAACTATCACTTTTATTTGTTTTGATCTCCCATTTTTTTTAAATTACGTTTTGGTTTTATTTTGGTCATTCACAGTTAAAAATTATCTAAAACAATAACAGATAGAATAATTGAAAATTTAATTGATATAGATTGATATTTCAAAAATTCAATCATAAATTTAAACCGATTTTATTACCAAACACAAGATGAAGTCTGTAACAATAATTCAAACACCGAACTGGACAAGGACAGTAGTGTTTTCCATATCTTTCGTTACTTCTAAGCTGATGGTAGTTGATAATCCAGTTAAAGGATGGTAAACATTTACCTTATAATCACCATGAAAGAGTGAAACTTCAGACCATCCTCTACTATCAGTTCTAATTTCTGTCCTGCCAGATTTCCACTCCTTAATCAGCTTGTCCACAACTTCTCCGATCCGTGTAGGTTTGAATTCCGAATCCGCTAGAGTCATAACATCGAATCCGGAAACTTTGGGACCGCCGAAGATGATAATGCCTTCGACCGCAGGGTGAGAATAAGCCTCACGTAGTATGTCTTCCAAGTATTGTGCCTGTGAGGAACACGAAAGTTCGGACGATTAGTAAATGTATGCAGTTATGTGTGTCGTGATGCCTCGAACGAATGTCGTACCTGATTCGGTCCTTTCACGTCGACTTCCGTGAGCCATATAGGCAACCCCATTGTTCCTAGAATGTCCAAAGCAGATCTCATGTATGCAATGTTCGGTTTCGCGGCACCGAAATGGCCTTGCAATCCGATTGCCGCCTTTAGGCCTTTGTTCCCCGGAAAAGAAAGGATCTTCTGGAGCTTCTCCTTGTATTTCGAAGCAGTGGATGCATGATCCTTACTGTTTTCTATCGTATTGTACTCGTTCATGAAAAGGGTCGTATTCGGATCGAGATGGTAAGCCATTGAGTAGAAGGCGTAAGACGCGTTTTCGCCGAGTTTATCCTCGAAGAATCTGAAATGCAGATTCTCATTCACTACATCCCATCCTGTTAACTTCCCTGCATATCTCGAAACCACTGAATTCAACCTTCGAGTCGTCGCGTTCATCAGCTCGGCCGGAGGAAGGTCTTTAACCCATTTAGGCTGCATTCTTTTATTGTCCCAGAAAACGTTATGACCTCTAATGGAAATCCCATTCTGCTCGGTGAATTTCACCATCGCATCCGCAACCGTATAGTTTTCCTTGCCTCGTATTTTCTCCGTGCTGTACCATTTCATCTCATTGGTGAAACTGGTAACCTTGAATCTCGAGGCGAACCATCGCCGATAACCTTCGCTCGTGAGGATGTGGTGGTTCATTCCACATCCCAATGGGAAGCCTGAATCAGTTTGGTGGATCGAGATCAAAGCACCATCTACTGCAGTTTTATTGGCATAAGTTACCTCGAATGACACCTTCTTCCTACGGACCTGCACAAATCGAATTCACAAACGATAGTCTTGTAACTTGTAAGTCCGCAGCCGCGACAAACCGACTCGATCAATCGCCTTTTATTTCCAGTTTACCTTGTGAATGCTTTTTTCTTGGTGGGATCTCCATTGTTTTGCTGTGAATGGTTTCAATGAAACATTATCAACCCATATCTCCACACCATTTGTTCTACTCTGCATCTGATGAAAAGTGCAAAACAAAACATGAGGTCCATCAGTTCCGAACAATAACGTTTTCCACACGAATCGAACACCGAAAGCTAAACGAAATAACCGAACAACTATACCATCAGAAGAACATCAACATGGCCTGAGAATTCTGCCACTATGCCTCCTTTCAACAGTGACCAGCACCCTTGCTTGGCTATGGTTTCGCCTCCATGAATCAATTTACCACCAGAAGCATTGAACACAACAGCTACAGCCTCACTCTCACTCCCTTTCCCGAGCCGAATCCAAGCTGAACATTCATCATGAATGATGCAATCAATCAACTATAAGATTATGCTATCACGACATGGCACGACCCGATCGAAATTTAACATTTACCTGAAAATGTATATAAGTTCCCATTCGCAAGCGTGACAGTCTGCAATGAGCGTGTTTTATTGTGCACTGAAATGAACTTGCTCCCATTTGTTCCCTGAGTGAACTCGATTATACCTCCGCCATATCGAGCTCTCTCGGGAGCTGCCAAGCACTGGTTGATGGTACAGTTTTCAGTTCATAAGCTTCGATAAATAGCGATTTGTTACATCGATCATAAAACGAACACGAAAGATTTAAAATGTACATATATATTCTACTTGCCTCCATTGTTGCAGAATAGTCATAGGAGGAAGCATAAACGCCACGTCCTGCATAACCAGTTGAAAGTAGAAAATTTAGCAGAAAATTGGTTAAAAAATGCATAAATTCTGCTGTTTTTTAGTGTATTAAAGAAAGGAAGAGAAACCTGAAAGCAGGAGAATGCATGAAAGAAGTGAAACGCAGGCCTCTGCAATCTTCATCTCAACATAGACAAAAACTTGGCCTCATTTTCTCACCTCCTATATATAAATATTTTATATTTTGATTAAAAAGTAAAAAGGTAAATTATCTATTTGTCACCCATTTATTCTTGTATTTATGTTTTGGCCATCGAACTATTATTATTTATAAAATTAAATCTAACATGCATTTTTGTTTCCATCTTTATACTCATCATTAGGTTTGACTGATGACTTAATGAAAATGGTGATGTGATATGATATAATAATGATTTTAGTCTCTAAAACTTACATATTTTATCAAATTGATCGAGTCTCATGGAGGGCATTTCATAATTTGGAGGTCTCCTGCGGAAGTTGCTCTCAACCTAGTGTTGGGGGCAACCTACTATCTTACCTCCCCTTACCCCATTACATATGGGAACAAGGGACAACCATTTTTTTCAATATTCAAAATTCTATCAATTTGATCACCATTTTAATTTGATATAATTATTAATTTATTATTAAGTTAATAATTATTTCAAATTAAAATAAGGACTGAGTTTATAAGATTCTTAAATTTTGAATTATTTTGAATTATGTTCAATTTAATAGATCATGTGAGTTTTGAGACTAAAATTGTTATTATATCAGGACACGTCACATTTTTTATCAAGTCAACTGTTAAACCTAACAACGAATATCAAGGGCGGAGCAATGATTCTAGTTCAAAGGAGGGCATGTATAATTAACAATAAAAAATGGGAGGAGCAAAATGAAAATAAATTAAAACTTGAAGGTCTAAATATGTATTTATTACTATATATTTTTTAATAATAAATAAGGGGGCGTGCGGTGCCCTCGTGAGACTATACGTATCTCCTTCCTTGAAGAGTACCAAATTTGAAATAAAATGTAGTATTAGATATAATTTTATAAAAAAAATTGTTGAATGATCAAAACAGAAATATAAGAATAGTTTAAGTACCAACTAAATAGTTTACCCGAAATTAAAATAGTTTATACGTATTGCATAAAAGCCAAAAAGAAAATCTCTGGTGGATTTCCAACTTTTTGACACGTGTATAATCTAAAATAGATATAGTTGTAACTTGTAAGATAGAGGATTCTGCATTTATTATTTTGTTTTTTTATAAATTATATTACTAACAGGCTTTCGTTTATTAATAATTAATATATCTATTTTTTTATAAATTATATTATAAGTATACTCTTATTCCTTTAAATTTTTTTAATAATATTTTAAATATTTATCAATTTCAAATTAAATAAAATTAATTTTTTGTTCATTTTATTTTTTAAAATTAAATATTTAATATATTCTTACTGTTTTGAGCTTAAACAAATTGTTCTTTCAATATTTTATTCTAATTTAATCCTTTAATACTATAAATAGTTTATTATAAGAACGATTTTTTTAACTTAATTTCCCCTATTGACATCGCCAGAATTCAAATTAATCTTATTTTAATGACATAATACGTCGTTTTATTAAATCGAAATGTAATTAATAATTATATTATCTTTTAATAATCAGGTTAAAACTGAAATAAATAAAATTTTAAACTACTCCATCACATGTATCATTATCAAATCATATAAAGATCCACTTGATTAACTTGCACTAACCCATTGATTACTTGTTGATATTAATGTTAATATTCCCTAATAATTATCGTCTAATGAGATGCGTGAGAGAGTTGATTTTATACATTAATAAAGACGTACTTCTAAAATAGAAAAAAGAAAACAAACCTTTCACATAATTCAATTCTATCTTTTAATTTCACAATGAATGCCATTGAGAAGAAGAAGAAGAAAAAAATTATAATTTGAAGTGTTTAGTAATGGGGTGGGTACAACATTTGGTCTTCATTACTTACATATTCTATCAGTTTGATCGTAATTTTAATTTAATCCAAAAAATTTAATCCTCTAATCATATGGTAACACATGGTCACATATTAAGTAGTTTATTGACAAAATTGAAAGATCATTGGTCAGAATGTAATCCTCTAATTAATTAAGTGGTTATGGGTGTGGTTTACCCAAAAAATTATAGGCACCTAAAGCAAAAACAATTATAATTTGGACACCTATCCGATCAGGGCCTATTGCGACGGAATGCCATTGCCGCAGCAAGTTGTCGACAATGTTCCCGGTCGCTAGGCAGGGGCGTGGCTGGGGCGGCGCGAACCGCGCGACCGCGCAGTACCCAAAAAATCCCAAAAAAAAAGTATATATATAGTGACGTTTTTCCAATAAACGCCACTATAGATATACCTATTGCGACGGTTTTTCAAAAAACGCCACTATTATTGCGCAGCCCAAAAAATACCAAAAAAAGTATTATATAGTGGTGTTTTTCCAATAAACACCACTATAGATGGACTTATTGCGCCGTTTTTTCAAAAAAACGCCACTATTGTTGCCCCAAGATCGAATATATCTAAAAAATAAGGCCCCTTTATAAGAATTTATACAGGGTCCCCAAAAACCTAGCCACAGCCCTGTCGCTAGGTTCCCGAAATTGTTGTTGGTCAAACACATTCTATAGCACCCTTGTGGCCTCCATGCTGCCCAAATTACAATCCCATCTACTTTAGGGTGATAGTGTGTTTCCATTAGAATCTGTTCCAAATATCTGGCCTGTCACACACAAGGGAAATCATTGAATCAAATGTAATTATATGTCTTAAAAGGGTTTAATTATTATTTTAGTCCCTCTACGATGCTAAAATTAAGAAATTCGATCGTTTTACTGGACTTTTATAATGTTAATAGTAGGTCTAAGTTTTGAAATTTCTGATTACCTGATTGGGGCCACTTTGGACATCAACTTCAGTAAGCCAGCCAGAGTATCAATGGCAGCTCTCATGTAAGGAAGATTCGGAGTATTGAAATGAGACTCCTCGTCAAAGCTCAAATCTGTCTCGGTTTCTGAAGGTACTTAGCCAGTGCGGCTGCCCCATTCGTTCAAAAACAACGGAACCGACGGATCGACCGTGTGTGCCAACCGATAAATCTCCGCCGAAGCTTGGTTCCCCATCCTACTCTCGAAGAACAAAAAATGCAGGTTCTCATTAACAACATCCCATGCAATAAGCTGGCCTTTATATCTTGACATCACCGAGTTTACTCTCCGAACGACGGCCTTCGATAGGTCGGTCGGCGAGAGGGAGTAAAGCCATCCTGGTTGGTACTTGGGATCGTCCCATACTACGCAGTGGCCTCGAACTGCAATGTTATGTCTCTTGGCGAAGCTGAGCATTGCGTCGGCCGACGAGTAGTCCTCGTGGCCCGGGGAACGTTCTGTGGAGTACCACTTCATTTCATTTTCGAATGTTGTGACACTGAACCTTGATGTGAACCAGTTTTGGCAGGACTAGTTTAGATCAAAACAAATACCGGAGAACGAATGGAGCGTCTCTCGTTGCAAATTAAGCTTCCGAGTGATGCCATCACTTGGATGTTTCCTGGCATGAGCCGCGATGAATTTGTTGCCACCAAGTTCTCTAAGTTCAATCCTCGCGTCTCCATATGCTTCCCATCCTTCCAATCCCTTATCGAACTCTGGGTTTACTAAGATTCCTCCTTCGTACAGAGGTTTAAGTGGAGTTTATCGACACTGAAAACCGAAAAAGATCGTTAAATGAGTAAAAATGACAAACAAATAAGACGTAAGACGATTTTTTAAGTCACGTATCAGAAGAAATCTTCGCATACTAAGGAATAAAGGCAATGCATTAGCTTCAAACCCTGTAAAAATCAAATGTAAAACATTCACTTAGGTCCACTTAATTTTATTTTAATTTTCATCAATTTTTTTTAAAAGTTCAATTCAACCTCCAATTCCTTTCTGAAGATTCTCATTAAACCCCTAAAACTTCTTTTTAAAAATCAATTAAGCCCCAAATTATTTTACCAAGATCCATCCGTCACTGAAACTCATAAAAATAACCGAAACTACAAGCCCAAGTGTATGAATTTATAAACCAACTGGTAGTATATAATTTTATATATCGGTACATATAATTATTATATATTTTTTTATTGTTAATATATAGTGTATGAAGTTATATATTGTTAGCATCGAATATAATATTTTCACCGTTTTGATTTTTCTTTTTTTAAAAATAAATAAATAAATTATATATAGATATATAGCTGAAGAGGCAGTCATTTTCCAACCATATATAGCTATATTTTCCTTCAAAGAAAAGTTTTTAATGCCAACACGCCTTAGCTTAATTATTAGAAAGGTTTCAATAATTTGATTTGGAAAAAGGTTATGAGAGATCAAAACTATAATTTTTGTATTAAAATTGGTTAAATTAAATCATTAAATTTTTTAAGAGGGGCCAAAACTGAAAAATTCCTATTTAATAAAGAGTTAAAATAATATATATACATGGATTATCATTAATTTTTTATTTTTAATAGAGTTAGAATAATATATATATATACACATATTATTATAACTCTATTAAATTAGGGAGAAAAGACTCATAAAATTTTTTATCTTTATTGTTTGCTTTAGAATTAAAATGTTAAAATTTGAAAAGTATAAGAATTAAAATTAATAAAAGTAAGAGTATAGAGACTAAATTCATAAACTATACACAATACAAGCACTAATAAAATAATTTAACCTATAGTTTGGTCCTCTCATAAGGCTGTAAGATGATTTGTCAGAGGAAAAACGCGGCGTTTCAGTAGTCAAACAATAAGCTAAAAAGCCAGCAACAAAACAAATAAACGGGGGAAGGAAAGAAGAGGCGGCTTAAACAGAATGACGACCCAGCGATCGGTGTTTGACGCGGCGGAGCTAAGGGCCCAATTTACCGATGCCGGAATCAACACTAAATTCATTGCTTCCATTTGGAAGTAACGTTTTCTTTCCCTCTTATCTTTCTCCGCTATTTTATTTATCTCGATCTTTAAATTTAATGATTTATTGAAGGTACGTGTTACAAAACCCTGGGTGCGAGTTTGAGGAAATTCCTGATTTGCCCTCCTCTGCTTACCTCCTTCTTCGCTCCAAGTTCAAGCCCCTCACTTCCACCGTTAACTCCGTTTTCCACTCCACCGACGGCGTCACCACCAAGCTACTTATCAGACTCCAGGTAGAACGGAACTTGAATCATCAATTTAGAAATTAAAAGAATTATTTATGTTTGGTGACACTTTGTTTTATTGTTAGTAGAACGGAGCTTTTGTAGAGGCAGTGATTATGACATATGATACCCGTTTAGGTAAATATGGAGGGAAACCTCGTCTTGGCGGTCCTAGGTCAACATTGTGCATTTCTTCCCAGGTATTTGCTTTTAAAACTTTGATTCTCGATGCAATGTGTTTTGATAATGTTCCTTTGTTTTTTTAACAAATAATGATGATTTTTATTACAGGTTGGATGCAAAATGGGTTGCAAATTTTGTGCAACTGGAACTATGGGATTTAAGAACAATTTAAAATCGGGTGAAATCGTGGAGCAATTGGTTCATGCTTTGCGCTTGACTAACATACGTAATGTTGTTTTCATGGTAATTCTTTTATTTTTTTCGTGCGACTTAATGTGTACTGAAACTTCTATTATTGTGAAGCATTAACCGATGTCACGTTTTGTGGAGGAGTTCCAGAATGCATCGGATTATTTTGATTCATTCAAGTTCGTTTGACATAAATTTATAATTCTTTTTCTTTTTCGTTGCACCTTCATTTGAGGTATTTGTTTCTATTATATTGTTAAGTTCTCCTGTGCTGGTGTTTTTGAAGTATAAATTGTATAATACTATATCTTGTCATGTTGTTCATGAAATTGATATTGATGACATTTATTTACATTTTTAATGGTCATGAAGTTCTGATGGATTGTGGAGTGAAAGCTTTTCATTTAAAAGGTCGTTGAAATTTTCTTCCCGTAATTTTGTTAGGGAATGGGAGAACCATTGAATAACTATACTGCCTTGGTAGAGGCTATTAATGTCATGACAGGATCGCCATTTCAGCTTTCACCAAAGAGAATCACAGTATCAACGGTAATTCCTCCAAAGTTTGTTATGATAGATATTCATACCAGTTTAATTATGTATATTACTATCCTCCTCCTCCTTGTGTTCTGGATTTATTGGCCATGCCGTAGCATTCAATTGGCAGCACTTGGTTCACCTTATTGTCTATTGATTATGGATATGGTTTTTCTTTGCTTTTCTTGAAGAGAGAAATCAACTCATAACTGATACTTCCAGTTTTTGAAATTGATAGTTTGTTAAGAGTTATGTTATTCTATGTGATTAGAATACATTCAATATAACTCCGAGGAAAATTCAGAGCTTGTATTATGTTCCCTTATTTTTTATAAATGAGTTTTTAGTGTTTTGAAGAGGTAAAAAACAGAATGCTTTTTTTTAAGAAAATAAAAATTGTTTATGACTGCAGGAAGCACCCAACTTATTAGCTTTGCTATTCCACCTGATTTCATGTAGGTTGGGATTATTCATGCTATCAACAAGCTTCATAGTGATCTACCGGGCTTGAACCTAGCAGTATCATTGCACGCGCCAGTCCAAGAGATCCGTTGTCAAATAATGCCTTCAGCAAGAGCTTTTCCTTTGGAAAAACTAATGACAGCACTGCAAACATATCAAAAGAACAGGTAGCAGTTTGTAAATGTTTCTTCTTAATATTAGGTTAATGTTTCGAGAATTACACTTAAGCGATCATTTGCAGAGCCCTGACTTTGGTCTTAAACTTTCAGTCAGCAAAAAATATTCATAGAGTACATCATGCTTGATGGGATGAATGATGAAGAGCAGCATGCACATCAGCTTGGTAAATTGCTGGAAACTTTTGAAGTGGTGAGCTCTTATTTTAGCATATATGATATATGCAATGGGTTTTGGTAGGCAACCTACTCCATATGCATATGTGCACTTGGTATATCCATTTGTTATTTCTGGTTAGTGGTTGTCTTTGTTCATGTAGGGGAATATGTGTGGTCCATGGGGATTGGATAGGACATTGTTATTCTTTAATGGCATCGGATATATTCTTGAATGCCAGTGGAACTTGTTGCTGGGGACTAATTTACTGGGACAGCCAAAAATGCAAAACATTGTTTCTGCAGAAGAGATCGTAGCTGCTAGTTTACAAAACATGCAGTGTATTTTAGTTTTATTTGTTCATAAGCTTGAAGCTGCAGTACTATCGTTAACCTACTTTTGAGTTTGATCAAGTAATTTGTGAAGCAGGTTGTAAATTTGATACCATTTAATCCAATTGGTAGCTCAAGTCAATTCAGAACCAGCAGTGAGCAGAGAGTATCAGAATTCCAAAAAGTTCTTAGGGGTACTTATAACATCAGGACAACGATTCGTAAGCAAATGGGCCAGGATATAAGTGGTGCATGTGGTCAGCTGGTCGTGAATTTACCTGATAAGAGAACTCGTGAAAATACAGGTCTCGTAACCGACATCGAAGATCTCCGCATTTGATGTTCCGTTTCCCTTTAAGGTGAGAATTTAAAAGTAAGAATAGTTGAGAATGGATTTCTAGTTTGCAACTGGTTAACAATTTATGTTTTATCTGCAGTCAGGCATTGATCTTAGATTCTGTCCCTCAAGATTTCACTGCATCTACATTTAATTTGCGGTGAATTATGGTCTGAAAGGCGAGTTTATCGATCGTTCATGCCGTGACTTTGGGGTAACCATATCCGGATGGAGCTACTGCAAGGAGGGGGTTAATTATCGTGGCGATATCAAAGGTTTAAATACATATCAATTAGCATGTCGTATGTTAAAGTGTGGAAGTTTAGATGTGAAACAATTCTCTCTCTATATTTGTGTTGCTTTTTAAAAGAAGGTAGTGAATTTTACTTCAAACTTTCGGACCAAATATTTTACTTTTAGAAGCCCTATTTTTGGAGGCATTATCATCTGAAAATTAGAAAATATATTCTTCCTGTCATACCAATCTGATCCGGACTGGAAACAGCAATGGAATTAACTGTCCGGACTGGAGAAGGCGGCCATGAGCCGGCCAGTTCGCCGAGAGCAAACAGAGACAGATGATTGGGTAGTAAATGAATTATTATTGTTTCTTGAGGTTATGAGTTTGAACATCATGAGTGCAAAGGGGATAAACATTCAATGTCAAATGGTTGAGAGTTATCTTTGAACAAATATTGTCTTGTACTTACTTCATATTAATAAAAAATATATAAAAAAACACAAATTATGGTATCAATGTGAACAAAAAAAACTTCAAGCACCAATGTGAAAAAATTGATAAGTTTAAAGGTTAAAATCTAAATTATCCCTAATTGTCCCTCTTTTTTGGAGCAATGGACACGTGTTTTATAGTTTAAAAATCAAACCTTTATATTTTTAACTCCACGTGTGCAATGTCTAGTGTTTACGTAGATAACAAATTAGATCCTATTTTTAAATGTGTTAAATGAAAATGAGAAATTAACTTTTACTCCTTAAATTTGATTGTTTTAAAAATTAGTTTTAAATATTTTATTTATATCAATATTTTATATTTTATATTTAATATTTTTGCATGTATAATCCTTGTGATGATGTGAAATTTTGAAAGGTTAATCAGTAGATATAATAATAAAGTGATATATCATCAAATTTTTTTAAAAAGTAAAATATACTTAGAAACCAAATTAAAAAAGTGATCAAATTCAGGACTAAAAACTGAATTATTCCATAAATGAAAATATAACTACTCATTTACTCGTATATATTTTTTTTCCTACACTATCTGCTTCTTTCTTCTCACTTCCTTCGCTATCATTCTTTCCTTGAAACTGATTCACACAAATCCCAGAGAAAAAAACCACGTGTAAATAAAAAGGGAAGGGATGAAGATGCTGAGATGTCATCTTCTTCTTCTTCATGGGTTCATGTTGTTGTCTTTGTTAATGAATTGTTGCGCGAGATTCGTCGTGGAAAAGAATAGCTTGAGGGTGACTTCGCCGGAAAAGATTAAGGGAACCCACGACAGTGCAATCGGAAACTTAGGGATACCTCAATACGGAGGAACCTTGGCCGGCGTTGTGGTTTACCCCAAGGTGAACCGAAAGGGCTGTAGAAGCTACGATGAGTCCGGGATTTCCTTCAAATCCAAGCCCGGTGCTCTTCCCACTTTTGTTCTGATCGATCGTGGAGGTGCCCATTTTCTTAGTTTTTTGGAATCTTATTTTTTTCAATAACTTTAATCCAAGTGTTTATGATTCTCTTTTGTTTTCCCAGATTGCTTCTTTGCCATAAAGGTTTGGAATGCACAGCAGGCTGGTGCTCATGCAGTGCTTGTTGCCGATAATATTTCAGAAGGATTGATAACCATGAATACGCCTGAAGAGGATCGATCATCGGCCAAATACATCGAAAACATAACGATTCCGTCGGCTCTTGTCGAGAAAAGTTTCGGTGAAACTCTAAAGAAAACAATAAATGGTGGTGATATCGTCAATGTCAATCTCGATTGGCGAGAAGCGGTTCCTCATCCTGATGATCGTGTGGAGTATGAGCTTTGGACCAACAGCAACGATGAATGTGGGGTTAAATGCGATATACTAATGGAATTCGTTAAGGATTTCAAGGGTGCCGCTCAGATACTCGAGAAAGGTGGCTATACTCAGTTCACGCCACATTACATAACTTGGTACTGCCCTCAGGCTTTCACCCTAAGCATGCAGTGTAAATCTCAATGCATCAACTACGGAAGATATTGTGCACCGGATCCCGAACAAGATTTTACCTCGGGCTACGAGGGGAAAGATGTCATTATCGAGAATTTACGGCAGCTATGCGTTTTCAGAGTCACGAATGGGACCGGTAAGCCTTGGATGTGGTGGGACTATGTGACAGATTTTCAAATAAGATGCCCCATGAAGGAGAAAAGATACAACAAGGAATGTGCAGATGATGTTATCAGAGCTCTTGGTATTGATGTTAAACAGATTAAACAGTGTATGGGAGACCCTAATGCAGATGCAGAGAATCCTGTTCTGAAAGAAGAACAAGATGCTCAAGTAATTCTCCATTGCTTAGTTATTTATGTTGCAGTATTGTGATCTTTGATCCTTTATGATCACTTAATTCTATAGGTGGGGAAAGGACCTAGGGGAGATGTTACCATATTGCCTACGATTGTTGTTAACAATCACCAATATCGAGGTTCGTGTTGATGATGCCTATGTTTCATATATATAATTTAGGATGTCTTCTTCATTTCTGATATGTTTTGCATACAGGAAAGCTGGCCAAAGTTGCTGTTATGAAGGCCATCTGTTCTGGTTTTGAGGAGACGACCGAGCCATCTATTTGTTTGAGCAGTGGTGAGTTTTTCTTGTTAGAGACCATCGAGCCGGAATTGATAGTGGCTGCTACTTCTGTTTCAGATGTGGAGACGAATGAATGCCTGGAGAACAATGGTGGTTGTTGGCAAGACAAAGCAGCCAATCTCACTGCCTGCAGGGTACGAATCAGAGAATTTCATGATAAGAGGTTCTCTACTTGCTTCTGACACTGTTAACCCTCTCAGGATACATTTCGTGGGAGAGTCTGCGAATGTCCCTTTGTCGATGGTGTGCGATTTAGCGGAGACGGTTACCGTCATTGCGAAGGTGATAACCGAGAATTTATCACTGACCGTCCCGATTGATTTTTTTATAATGTTTGCCTATGTTTGATGAGACAATACGACTTTCTTGCTTGACAAGGCATTTCTCACCTGTTTCTGTTTTTGCCAATCAGCTAGTGGCACGGGAAGGTGCAGAATCAATAACGGAGGTTGTTGGCATGAATCGCGAGGCGGACGGACTTACTCAGCTTGTTCGGTGAGTATCGACATTCCTAAGCTCTTCCCAGTTTTAACAAGTTTATGTACTAATCAAGGCTGTGAATAGGAGGATGGAAATGGAAAATGCGAGTGTCCTCCGGGGTTTAAAGGTGACGGTGTCAAAACCTGCGAAGGTGAGTCCTGAATGAATAAACATATGTTCCATGCCGTAATTAGGAACTCGAACTCGCTCAAGCTGAATTTATGTTCACAGAAGAACTTTGCGAGTTCGAGAACCTATATGTTATAATCTTAGGGTGAAGAAACTTGCATGAATTTCATGTAGATTCGTCCATCATGCAGACGTCGATGAATGCAAAGAGAAGAAATTGTGCCACTGCCCTGAATGTCGTTGCAAAAACACTTGGGGAACCTACGAGTGCACCTGCAGCGGAGATCGGTTGTATATCCGGGATAGGGACCGCGGTGCCTGCATAGGTGAGTTGTTGATCTAGGATTTGCTCCTGTTGTGTGTTTATATCAACTCCTTGAACTGTCTCAGGTAAGGCCGGTGCCGAAGTAAGAGCATCATGGGCTGCCATTTGGGTCATTGTAATCGGCTTGGCAATGTCCGGGGGCGGGGCTTATCTCCTATACAAATACAGATTAAGGGTAAGTTAGTGCTTTATCGGTTAGGCTTGGATTCCGGTACCCTGGAACCGAGGCATTTTGATCGGCATCCTCAACCGGATTCCCCCTTATGTCATGTGTTTTATTACTTTTGCAGTCGTACATGGATACGGAGATCCGGGCTATAATGGCACAATACATGCCTCTAGATGGTCAAGGTGAAGTTCCGAATCATGTGAGCGACCGAGCATGAAGACAGAAAGACAGAAACTCCACTGTTGTGATGTGGTTTCTTGTTCCACATTTATTCATTTGGATTTGAAGCATGCATATCATTGATATGTAAAATGGAACAATAAATGGCTATTTGTTCTTTATATAAACCTACGACTCGGAATCGAAATCAAAATATATGCAGATAAAATTCACATTTGATAAGATTTAAATCGGAATAAATCTCGAAGGAATTTACATATGATAAAACGACTTAATCAATTAGAGGGGTAAAGCCAGGGGCTGGCAGGGGCATTGGCTTCCTTGGTTGAGTGGTCTAATTACATTTTTAGTCCTCTGTGAATTATAAAAATTTGATGAATGATCTTTGCGGTAGTCATTATTGATTACAAATCAAGATTTTCAAGAAATAAATCCATTACAAAACGGAAACGACTTATTTCAATTTAGAGAAATTGCAGATAGCCTATATTTCGGACAGAGACGGTAACGGCCATGCCTTTCTATGATCTATTTGCCGTTCCGGCCTTGAGATCGAGTCCGATATCCATTCCGTTATATGCAATGGGCGCGTACATCCATAGATCATCGGAACTCAACAGCTGCGGGATTCCGGAATAAGGAAACAGAATTAGATTAGAAAGAAAATATCATAAGAAAAGGATCAATCAAAGCAATGCTCAGTTCGTTACCTTAATCTGCAGCTGCAAAAACTTTACATATTGGACTGCTTCTTCAAGCATTGTACTAAGATCAACCTTTGTTCCATTGGGGACAAGATTCTGTAAAATTCTCAGTCTTTCGTTGATTCTTTCCCTTCTTTTCTGCGAGATCGATAAGAACGGATCGGTTAATCAGTCGGTTTTCGATTTAATCTTCGGCAATGCTTGATTTAATGGTATATACTTACCCTTGCATAAAGGCTTTGAGGATCAGTGGCAGCTCCCCTGCCGGCTCTTGTTTTGCCATTCAAATTTAGTGCTGCATCTCCAGAGGCATTCGAATCATCCTCCGCGGAGCAACTGGCCCAGCTTTGCTCATTGAGACCGGCATTACCACTTTCTTCGTCAACGTTGGCGACCGAGATGTTCTTCTTCGACCTTGCATCTCTCCTGGTCTTTTGAACCTGCACCGGTAAACAAATTATGATAAACAAAATGCTGCATAAAAAACTGATACAGAAAGATGCATTTGTGTTTCCGCATCTCACATCTCCGGAACTCCTCGATCTTTTCTTCGAATTGTCCGATATGTTGTTGCTTTTCTTCTCGGTTACAATCGGTTCTGGTTTTGCCATCCCGAATCCCCATTTCGGCTCCGAAATCTTATCAAAATCAACATGTTCTTGCATGATTTTATCACGGTTCAAACAATCATCGGCTTCGACGAGAAACGAGCTCGTGTTCGTGCCATCTTCCATAGAAAAATCCATCGAAACCGGATGAGAATCACTCAGGTAAAAGCTCTCTTGGCTCGACGAAGACGAAAAAAGAACATTACTTCCAGGACTATAACTACTCATATCCGAAAAGCAGTAGGAAGCAGCAGCAGCAGCCATTGTCATATCCGTATGCTCATGATTTGCAGGCCAAAAAACCGATTGGATCTTCGATCCCCCATCGAGCAGATCATCACCAGATAGGGGACAGTTGCTAAGCAATTGAGACATGAAATCAGCTTCTTGATCAGTAGTGTACATCCCACCGAGACAACTCCAGTCTCCTTCTAAAATGGTCCCCGTTGAATCCATTTGAGAGAAAGGTTATCGAGTTATCGAGTTCCGGGTTTAGGGTTTTCCTCAGATTTCGCTCTGATCCTGGAAAAAGAAACAGGATGAACAGGCCTATATATACCCTCCAACAACTGTGAAGAATGTTCACCAGAAAGCATGGACTTCACTCTTGCAAATCTCTTTCATAATTACCAATTATTACAAAGCTCGTAATTAGGGGCCCCACAAAGAACAACTCGGATGAACCCTAAAATAATACAGAAATATTTAAGCTAACCTCCAAACGCCTGGATCCTTAGACCCTCTCTCTTAACTGAGTACCCATCAGGAGAATGATTGTGTACTTGGAACATGAACTAAGATTAGGTGGAAGAAAACAACAACCGGTCAGTTATAAAAGGTCGAATTATGTTTATAGTCCCTCTATTATACTCATATTTCAGTTCTTGTACTTGAAAAACAATTTGTGAGAAAAAATCATACCAACATTTTAACTAAAATAATTAACGGGATTTGAAATAATATTTGAAATAATATAAACAATTTATATTAATTATTAAAAAAGTCTTTAAAATATAATTCATGTATCATAAAATTAAAGAATTTGAATATTATTTAAATTAATTTATTCTTTTTTACATTTTAACCCTTTACAATATTTTTTTAACCACTTGATATATGATTTATTAGTCGACCCATTGGATTTTGTTACTGCATAGGTTCGTTAAGAGAGTGTCTCTTCTAATTCAAATTATTTCATTCATAATATCGTAATTCGAACTCTGTTATTTAATAAATCTAACATTTAATCCCGCTAAACCACATGGTAATTGGTCCATATATAGCAATTTTAACAACAATATTAAACACTCAAAATCAAAAACTTAAGCAAAAAAACATTTATACCGATCCAAACTAAGCACTTTTAACCGTATAATCAATGCTAAACTAACCCTAACTCATATCAAATCATCGTTCATGGACTAAACCCCATATGAAGTTCCAATTTTAAGAACAATAAAGGGACCAAAGCAGCAATTCGACCGATCTGAAATCAATGAACCAGGGAGAGATTTGGTGAAGATGGGGAAGGGAAAGAGAATCACACCTGGCAATGGACAGACGTGGGAGGGTCTTAACTTGAAAAATATCATAACATTTTCTTAAAACATAAAATAAACAAATATGTGTTCGATGAAGAAGAATGAAAGGGACGGACAGATCGTGGAGGTGAGTAAATTGGGAGCTGACATTCTCAGACCAGACATTGTATCTGATGTTGGGATACTTTGTCTCCATCAATGGCCTTTCAATCCTTTACAAGTGTCTTCTTCTTTCATACTCTTAAGAATCTCTAGCTTTGGTGTATGTATCTCAAGATCACGTACCAGAATATTTCTATGAACATGAATCTCATAATTGTTTTACGAGTTTTCTCATCTTGCATGGTGTAATATTACCATGAATTTCTCATTTTTTATCATAGAAATGGGGTTTATCAACATCGATTTAATTAACAGAAAATTTAATATCGTCTAAATAAGGTTTTAGGTTCGAATTTTATAAATGAAAATAAACCGTCTCTCAATATACGTTTGTTTTATTGTCATGAACTTATCATTTTTTTATCATAAGAATGGAGTTTATTGCTAATGTTAAATCAGAAAAATAAAGAGTTTAATATTTTTTTAGATGAGATTTTGAGTTTAAATATTACGTATAAGGAAATCTATGTTTGAAGGGCTTTATTTTATTTAAAAATTAAATCATTAATTATTTGTTCAGAAAAATCCAATTAAATGAATTATTTAATTATAGTAAGTGTATAGGGATTAGAGATTTACTTAATTACTTAGGGTGCGTTTAGTTCACATAATGTAAGATTACCAGTGAGAATAAAGGATTACCAAAGAATAAGATTACTGGGAATGTTGTACTTTGTGTTTGGTTGGTTTAGTAGGAATGTAAGATTACCGTGTTTGGTTAAAAGAATAAAAGATTATTGGAATGTATATTTTACTAAATTATCCTTATTATATATTTGTTTTTATAACAAGCTGAATTCTATTATAATATTACTATAATTAATTTATATAATTTATTAAAAAAATTTAAATTCATAAAATTTATATAATTTTTTACAAAATTGAAAAGATATATAGGTTTAATGAAAGGGTAAAAATTTTATTTTAACCCCTGGACTTTATATAAAATTATAATTATGGACTTTTTTTGTAAATCTAAAATAGTTTAAGGACAAATTTGTAATTTAACCTTAATACATTTTTTATTATTCAACGACAGAAGAATGATAATTTTGAAGAAAAAATTAAGGGCATTTTAGTCCAAAACGTCGGTAATACAACAACACCTAAGGGAATGCGATAATAACATTCTCAGTAATATACCACAAAAAATACACTGTTGGTAATAAAAGATTACCGGTCAACTAAACGAGGGAATGAAGATTCCATTCCCCTGGTAATATTGTATGCCGTGAACCAAACGTCCCCTTAAAAGTGTTTTAAAATAATTGATATCGATGAAAGAAGTAGGAAAAATCATCAACTTTCACTTTAATGCTTATACATGTTATTTAATTTTACGATGAATATAAAAATTTATTGAAAATAGCGGTTTCATAAAAATATTATTTATATCTCTTTACTTCTAGACCAAATAACAATTAAGATTTTACTTTTACCTATGTGCATTATGTATTTTTCATGATTTTTTAAAATAAAACTTTCAATAAATAATTTATCATTTATTTAAAATTATTTAAATTTTTGTAAACCAACATTCATCCTTATTTTAAAAACAAATCTAATCTAAAATAAATTTAATTTTAAAACAAAAATTCTATTTACCTACTAATAAATCCATCCATATATTCTTAAATCTATCTATCTATCTATCTATCTATCACTATATCACATCTATTATTTTTATAATATATTCATTATACCAAACAATAAAAAAGTCAAAATTCTACATGTGTGTTTTAGCTAATGCAATGACATAAATGCCCTTTATATAATACTTTTAAAAAATAATTTTAATGATTTGATATGATATAATAAAATTAAAATTAATATGCTTTGTTCACATACGGGAACATGTATATTATAATATTATAATCAGAGACGAATGTATGATTTTACGTTAAGAATGTGAATTTATGAAGTTATATTAAAAAATTAAAAGGTACGAAATTATAAAAAAATATAAAATTAAATCCCCAATTTAAAATACAAAAAACTTCTACATTCAATTCACACACCTAATATACTATTTTACACCAAACAATGAATAATATTTTAAATTGGCCTAAAGTCTTGTCATATTCGTACCTAAGATTCCGGCGGTTTTTCCTCTATTTTATTTTTTATTTAAAAGGGATTAAAAATAAAATAAAGGGTTTTCTCCTAATTAAATTGATGAATTATGGATTTAAAAATAATAATAATTCAATATTTTAAAGCTGAAAAGAATGCCGGCCATTGCACGATCTCTTCTGCAGGGTTGGATTGGAATAAATATGTGTAAAATTCATGAAACTTTTTTTTATAAAAAAATACAAAAAAGGAATAAAATCTCAACAAAATTCAAATTATTTTGGGAATTCATCAAATCTGATTTTGTTCTTCCCATCATAATAATTATTATCCCAATTTTGTTTTTTATAGTAAATTTCATTCCTACACTTTCAAAAAGTTAAAGAGGGTAACGTTCTACTTTAATTTATCATAATTCGGTCACCGTTCGATATGAAAATCGAAAATTGGTTAAGATGTTGGTAAATAGATTAACTTAAACCGATGATTCTTTTTTTATAGAATTTTTTCGGAGTCGGAATGTAATTTTATCATTGTATTGGCTTGTAATTTTATAATTTAATGACGATTAAGTCACATTTTATCATTTTAGGGGGGGGAGCAAATGTAGTTTCTCCATGTATTATTTTATAATTTTTAGAACGACTTATATGCAATTTCACCATTAAATTATCTCCTTAATCTTCTCAAGGCATAGGGATGAAATTCAAAATTTGACCATTTTTTCATTCCCCCCCCCCCCTTTGTTCATCGCCAGCTTGCGGGATCCATGCGAGCTGTTTTAAACTTTGGGTCTTAAACCTCTGTCCCCAAAGGATAATTAATTAATGATTTGCATAATTACATTAATATATATCAGTCTTATCTCATTAATCATCAGTTCTTAGTGTTAAAATAATAAATAAAATATTGATTACAGATGAACATAATAATGTTTTAGCCTAATCCCACATGTTGGGATATCTCCAGGTGGGTTCTTTATGGAATTTGTATGCTGATTAAAATATCATGATATGCTTTGTTGTTTAACAACGTGGCTTTTATTACAACAATTTCTCTTTTTTTTTCTAAATATATATTTAAAAAACAAATTCTATTTACTTGATTATTTTTATTCGGTTAAGATGAAATTTGACAAATGTCATGGTGGATATGATTTTGAAGAAAAAAGTAGTTTGATGACTAAAATAAAAATATAGGAATATGCGAGGACCAAATAGTTGGTTTACCCTTTTAAATTTTATTTATAAAAGGGTGAAATATTATTGAAAACTTGCACGAAATGTACTAATAATACTTATAATTTAGGAAAGCTTTGTTTTTTTTTTATAAAAAAAAGGACTAATTTCATAAATTCTTTTAAGGGAAACTAAATTTCGCTTTAATTAATAACCAACAAGTATTAATATTACTCTTATTTAATTAGCAGTTTATTATAATGCACTTTCCTCGCCCATGAATTAACTAATACAAATCACAGAAAGAATATTCTTTCCAAGAAAAAACTACCTATTTGGTACCCAATATCCTTATGTTTCTATTTTGGTCATCTATTTTTTTTTTCAAAATCGTACGTAACGTTATGTTTTGTTTCTATTTTGGTACCTTGTTGTCAGGTTTGATTGTCGACTTAACTGAAATAATGATATGACATGATATAATAATAGTTTTAGTCTCAAAACTTACATTTTCTATTAAATTGATCCTAGTTTATAATAATTTAATAAATCAATTAAAAGATGTCATTGGGTTACTGACAATGAAAGAGAAAAAAGATGTGGAAAATAATAATACCAATAATAAACGACGCATAAGTTTTATTGTTAAATTTTTAGCGGACGGTGATCAATATAAAAACGCAACGTTAAATACGATTTTAGAAATAAAAAAACACAATTGAACGATCAAAACAGAAATACGAGAACAGGCCAACGATCGGATATATAGTTTACCTTATTTTTAAATGTGTGTAACTATTCAATATTGGATTCATGCACACACATTAATTAAATTGTTTGTGCAAAACATGCTGAATTCTAAAAGGAAAATAAATATTGCAAATTCATTTATTGAATTATATATACAATTAAGAGATGTGAATTGATTTTAAGAGATGTTTAAAAAAAATTATAAAATAATTGATTAAATTTATCAAACTATTACAAAATGATCACTTGACATTATAATAAATGTAAAAAATTGACAAATTTGTTGATTATTTATAACAATTCAATAAATTAATTGATAATTTTATAATAAACTAATGGAATTTAATTTTAATAAATTTAATAAACATTTTGTAATTTTAAAAAATTCATTATTTCTATTCACAAAACAGTTAATATTTAATGATCTCTAGACTCTAGTGTACTTCACCCGACGATATATTAAAGACCGTAGAAAAAACTAATCCTTAAATCAAGCAAACACAAAGGATTAGTAATAAACTATGATTATCTAAATATAATAATAATAATAATAATAATAATAATAATAATAATAATAATAATAATAATAAGTGTAAACCAGGCGGTTTGCCGCGTAAAACTAGTGGAACACAAACAAGTCGGACTCCACATGTGGCTTTATTTGTGTCCATCTTATGACCTTTTCTTTTGCTGAGAAGAAAGGGGAATTTGGTTTAAGCAATTTATGAACTGAACCAAATACTAAGAAGGAAATCAACCCACTTTCAACAAAACATGTTTGTGCCTCTAAAATGTCATTCATTTCAACCACACAACAGGGGTGCAAATCGAAAAATAAAGTCGAAAGATGGCCGAGAAAAAACTAACATTTAGTTCTCACTGCATCTGGATTGATATTTAAGAAGAAAGATGTGGGGTGGATGATGATTGATGGGTAATGAGTTTCTTTGTAATATTACTTGTTTCTTCCGCCAGATAATGTGACCGAGGGGAGGACCGGAAGGGAGACGTTGAGCAGAGAAAACGGCGGTTGTAGCACTAACCAACAGGATTTGCACAAGCATGTGAATATAAGGTCTCACCAATTTCATCACAGTTTATCGATCGATTACTACTGCTGCTCATCATTGCCCACTTCGTCACCGAGAGCCCTTTGTGAAATTCTGTAGTAGAGAATACTCATGGTAGCCATGCAGGCCCTGCGCAACATAATTTATACGTGGTGTAAATAAAAAAAATCCTTCACGTGTTTGGTATTTTCGCATTTCATATCAGTTGCAGCACCCACAGGTCATTATCACAGATGCATACATAAATGCAAAGAAATATGCATGTTAAGAAGAAATGGGTAAATGCCTGCACAAGAGAGGAAGATGAATCCATGTGTGCACATGTAGCTTGGTCAGTTCTTGGTTGGTTAACATGGCCTTGGGTATTAAGGTTGTAGACTTACACGATTGCTATGACAAGAAGAATTTTTCTTGGATCCATCCGTGTTGATCTTTGGTGCTTCGAACGACCTTCTCTACCATCATCTACATTTGGTGAGTCTTTATGTAGAGGTGCAGTCACCGGGAGAGTTGGTAACGCACTTGACCAGAAGGGAATTAATGCTCTGAGAAACTTGAGATGAAGTGGTCCTACAACAAGAAATTATAAATGAAAAAAAAAGAACCATGGATATGAGATCACAGCGTGCAATGAATCATGATATATGCATACAAATATATATTTTCTCTAAGTTCAAGATTACAAGCATGCTTAGAGTGCACTTTGGATAGATGCATTAATAAACAGTCAGACCAAAAGTAGTAGGCCACGGCAAGAACGAATCGGAAAAGTTCTAATCAATCAGAGGGCAGAATGGCTTCATAAACCAAGGCTTTCTAACTCACCCCTACGAGAATACTTTTTACGGTTTCCATCTTCATCGTCTGTATAATATGAGATTTCAGAGTTTTGCCGATCAACATGAGATGTACTCTTCCGTGTTGTAGCCACAGGCTGGGTTACATCACAGCATAGAATAAAACACCCGATATAAGAAAGCAAAAAACTAACATACTGGAGTTGACACATACAAACAACCAAAACATAACATAAAATGATTTGCGAACTCAATTCAAATCCAATAATTAATAAAAAATGACATACAGCAACAGGACTCGGAGCTTTTATGTAAGTCCCAGCTGAATTAGGACTGTCTATCTCCATTATTTCTGTTACTGCAAGTTTCGAAGGTCCTGCATCAGCTGAGTATCCTTCATCTTTTGCAACAGATGGTGTTGAATTCCCATCATAATCTCTTCCTCCGGTTACATTTATCAATGGATCTGAAGCAAATGCAGGTGGGGGAACACGGGGTTCTGTTGTAGGCAAAGAAATGGGATGATTTCCAAACAAATTCTTCTCCATGCCAGTCTGTGTAATATCAAGTCAAGCCATTTAAATTTTTATTTATGCACATATGATAAGAAGTCAAGCTGCATTCATCCTAAAAAGGAGACTACAATATAAATCTACAATATATATGGCAAAACTACAATCAAACCAAATCATTTTTTCTTTCAGCAATACTTGCAGATGATCCACATATTCAGAGGCAAAAGATGATCTTCAGCAGTTTGAAACATCAGAAGATTGAGCATGCAACCCAAATACTGAGATCTACGACATTCTGGTGGCTAAAGTTGAGGTTTAGAAACTTGGAATAACTTAGGAAATGATATTTCAGTAACTTTATTGCAGTTCAATAATCCTAGTGAACAAGGAAAGAACAGGTTTGGCCATAGCAAACTTGCATGGCCTACATTTTACAATAACATGCATTGAAAGTAGTTGGTTCAGCTGAATGGTGATTAATGCATTTGACAGGTTAAACTTTCCTAGCAGAATAAATGTCATCCATTTCGGAAACCTCCACCAGGGAACAGTTAATCTCATAACTTTCATGTCAACCATCGAAAGGGGAATTCAAGCTTGAATAGCACATGCTGAAAAGGATAACAACTGAATTACAATTTACAACTGGGCAAGTGGCAAGAGTAGGACTTCCAAAACACCCAAGGGCAAATATTGTAAAGAAGCAAAGATGTACTTAAGGAAAAGTAGAAGAATAGTTTGATAAACAAAATATTGAAAGGGAAAAAAGATCAAAAGTTTTCTTTACATTTAGAATGAGCAGCCATTCTTTGTAACAACCCAAATCAAGCATGAACTCACCTGCATGATAGCCTCCTTCAGCTGTGAATGAAGACAAGATGCTGAATCTTTAACATTCTTGGGAGGCCATATCTGGGGGAAAAACCATTGTAAAATGAGACAAACCAAAGAACAAATAACCAAGACCATTTCACATAACTTATACAATACAAGAATAAAAGTAAATGACTGAGGAACACCAAAAGAAAATTATGCAGTCTTGACTCTTGAGTAACAAATCATAGAAATTCCTCCAACACATGAGAGAATGCTAATTACTGGAATATCAGAAACATGCCAATCAGCAGAGGAGTTTTCTACATTAACAACTTAAATGAGAGGCTGACACCCATTCAACTGTAAAGTTGTAATATCTAGCAAAATTTTGCTCTGTGGATGAAATAAAATTACTTATCTACTGAAAAGAAAAGAAAAAAACTTAAATGAGAGGCTCCAAAAGTCAGAGCAGCATGGTTATGGCAGTCGGTTATATTACTGTTAACCATCTCTATCTATCATTTGAAGCATGGACACATATAGCACCTACATGCTTCCAAGAACATTGTCACCATCAATTCTGGGAACATATATATATCACATGAAACAAGACAAATAGAACCATCTGGGCATGAAACAGTTGATTCATGCTGAAAAATAAACAGGTTTTTGAGAACTTACAGATGTTGAACATGAAGGACATGAATATCCAGCAGGTGCAGTGTGCGGAGGAAAACTTTTGATATGTGAAACCAAGCAATTTGTATGTATGACATCTAAAGTAGCAAATAAAAACTGTAAGATCATACAGCACAACTTCAACATACTGTTTTGCACCCAAAAAAGGGCAGTATCTAGTATCTACGTCAGCGTGAACACATACGTAAGCAACCCAATCGAGTGGTTACAGAGTCATCCCCCTCCTCAAGCACAGCTTGGCATTTGCAACATTTGGGAGGCCATTCATAGTCTCCATCTATTACCCACTCTGAGTAAGTACGTATCTAGTGCAAAGTGGCATAAAATCATCGTAAGCTCAAAACAGCATTGTATACAACACCTCCACTCACAGTTATTTTTTTACACTAAAATAAATACAGCATGCATAAATATGGAAGCCTTTTCAAGAAATTCAATATAATTTTAAAAAATGAACACAATGATGAATCATAAATAAGTACTTTTTTTTAATCCAACATATGAAAAAAGGAGTTGTACATCAATCAGAGCTCAATACATGATCCCCTCCCCCTTCTTTTTCATTTTAGTATGGATAAAATTATTACTGTTTTTTGCTCCTAGTCAATGCACTGTAACCGCACTTCATTCAAATCACATCAAAATGCTTGTGAGTAAAGTTCTGAGTCCAGTATAAGCAGAATTTATAAACTTACAACGCATATTTGGTGCTCGGGAAAGCAGATGCATTCCCCACATACAGGAACCTTGTGCACGAAACAATATAATTTTGTCGCCTGAAACACCAAGAGGAAAAAAATAGAGGCTTACACACAGAAACATTTGTGAATCTTGATCCCAGCCAACATCAGCTCTACAAATTATCTCATGTAATCATAATTAAATTCATAACATATCAAGCTATATTCCACTTGAACCTCCAAATATTAAGGTCAATGTCCTCCTCTCTTAGATTCATTTATTAATCAAATTCGCGTTCTTCTTTCAAATTAAAAACCCTTCAAATTAAGAGAGCAAAGATATGCAAAGTTGTATGCTCACGAGAAAGGAAACGATAGAGACCTAAAAGACTAAAACCCAGAGATGAATAACAAATTCCAATACAAATTTGTAATATGAAATGAATTTTAAAATACTCATATGAAGAATTGTAGCTCTGAGCAGTGAGTGACAGTAAACCTTATCAAGAGATCCAAAAACAGAGTCAGATTGATTTTTAAAGAAAAATGGTACCTTGCGGCATTTGCAGACCACCATTGCATAGAGCAGTAAGCAAGAAAGGTATCTCAATTACTTGGGGTTCGATCTCGTTTTGTACAGAGCTTCGGATTTTAGAAATTGATGAAGGCGAGCAAAAAACATGTAGTTGATGATTTGCAGATAAAGAAAACAGATTTACAAATAATAATAGTAATTCAAATATGAATAGTTGATGATTTTTTACAGATAAAAAAATTATAATTTTTGTACATATTCACATATTTAAATTGAGATTATTAAAAAAGACTCTAAATATCTAATTTATTATTATTACTATTTTATATTATATTTAAACTGATTTTAATTATTAAAATTATTATTTTTAAATTTTAAGACGTTTTAATGATTGATGTTGTTCTCATTTTTAAAACATGATATTTTTATATGTCTTATCACAAATTATTATTTTTTTAAAAATATATATTTAATAATTTTTAATTAATTTTTGGTGCACTTAACCCGTATTTGGAGGCAGATCGGGCCGTTGCATCTTGCAAGGTAGTTAAAGAACCCAAACTAACAAATAGGCTAAAAAACCAGAAATGGCATTAATGTAATTGTTCGGCTAGAGGACGAGCTTTTTCGGTAAAGTGAACTGCTAACTGATTTTGAATTCAAAAAAGTGTTTTTGCTTGTTTATTTATTCATGTTATCACCAAAATTTGAAACAAATCCGAATGACATTTCTAAAATTTCAAATCTCCTTCCCTCTCTTTGTATCGCCACCCGGTAAAGCATTCCATCGCTCTCTCAAAAACTGTAAGCTCTCTCTCCGTCAGTTCCCTAGTCTCTCTAACAACCAATCAAGCGATGACATCTGTCCATCCGCCGCCGGGACCGGGACGGGAGCTCTCTAATCCTCCGACGGATGGGATCTCGAACATTCGGTTCTCCAATCACAGTGATAACCTACTTGTCTCCTTATGGGATAAGGTGCTCTCTCAAACATCAATTGCCTTTTAAAATTTTAAGTTTCCTTTTGGTTTTTTCAGTGAACAGTGTTTTTTTCTTTCACTCTTTTTTTAATCGTAGTCTGTGAGATTGTATGATGCGAGCGCGAACATTTTGCGAGGAGAGTTCATGCACGGTGGACCGGTACTTGATTGCTGTTTCCACGATGATTCATCCGGGTTCAGTGCCAGTACTGATAATAAAAGTTAGGAGGTTAGTTAATTGAATCCTTTTTTGTAACAAATTTTCTGGTTGATTCTCGAGAAAGCTCAGGAGAATTTAATTTAGAACTAAACTTAATTTTGAGCTGTTAATTTTGTAGGATAATGTTCAGTCATGGAAAGGAGGATGTATTAGGTAGACATGATGCTCCTGTGCGTTGTATAGAGTATTCTTACGGAGCAGGTTGGTTAAAAATTGCAAATCATCTCCGTTGACTTAATTTTTGGGTTTTTTAAAGTTGAATTCAATATGATTTGTCTTTGATGTTGCTTTTCAAAGTGGAATTTCCTCTACCTGCTTGTAGGGTAGGACTCTGAGCTTCATTTTTTTTCGAACGGATAATTGGTTAATTTACCTTTGATTTAACTGAATAATAAAATAAATGAACTGATATGATGGAAAGAGTTTTCAGAAAAGATGATTGCTGATTCCATAGTCACAAGTTTCACTGAAACATGTCCTTTATGATTTAGATTTTGAAGATTAGACAAGACTATGTCTTCTAAGGAATCTACAACATACAGTGTTGAGCATGAGTTTTTTTTGTTTTATGTATGAAAATGTTTGAATCCTTAGTGTTTGATCTGTTGTTATAGGACAAGTGATCACAGGTTGGGACAAGACATTGAAATGCTGGGATCCAAGAGGTGCAAGTGGGCAGAGCGCACTCTTGTCGGCACATACCAACAACCTGAGCGTGTTTAGTCATTATCTCTAGTTGGAAATCGAGTAGTTGTGGCAACTGCTGGAAGACATGTAAATGTTTATGACTTACGAAAGATGTCTCAACCTGAACAGCAAAGGGAATCTTCATTGAAATATCAAACTAGATGTGTGAGATGCTATCCAAATGGAACAGGTAATGTTTTAAATGTCTAAAAGTTTCGTAAGCTTTTACAGGGAAAGGAAATACTCATTAAGAAACGGCTCACATCATACATGCATTTAAAGTAATATTACATGATTTTAGATCTCTGATCCATATCTTCATTAATCATTCTTTTGGATAAAAATGTTTCTCACTAAACAAATTTATACAGGATATGCTCTTAGTTCGGATGAAGGACGAGTTGCAATGGAGTTCTTTGATCTCTCAGAGACCAGTCAAGCCAAAAAGTACGTATCAATCTTTTCATTTTAGCACTATATTATGAGTTATATGCCAGCATGTGAATAGATCTAACCTGTGGGAACTGTTCTTGATCTGATCTAGTTTTTCATTTATCTGTTTGCTTGTATCAACTGATATTTTATAGGTATGCCTTCAAGTGCCATCGAAAATCTGAGGCTGGGCGGGACATTGTGTATCCAGTAAATGCCATTGCATTCCATCCAGTGTAAGTTTCAGGATAAGTCTTCAGCTGTTTATGATAAATTGAAGAGGCTGAAAACCTGAGTAGCATCTGTTCCGCTGGATAGTATTTTAAATTTTTAACTATATGATGCAGTACGTATGCGATTGATCACAACGTAGCATTGCCATTCAGAGCATTTTTCCTTTTGTGTACGAGTTTCAGGCATGGACAACTTTGATTAAACTATTACCGAGAAAATAAGTAATTTGCAAACTTTGAACTTCTTGTAAGACATTAGGTTGCAATTTGTTGGTCAAGATCTTGAACATACACAAAATTATTGCTAATATATGTCTTTCAATCCTGCAGATATGGTACATTTGCAACCGGAGGTTGTGATGGTTTCGTAAATGTGTGGGATGGAAACAATAAGAAGAGGCTGTATCAGGTAAAATGATTAGATTGAAATTCAATTTCATTTTACAGTCAAAAACCTGATAAGTTACTATCACTGTTATATGATCATTCGCAGTATTCAAAGTACCCAGCAAGCATTTCCGCTCTTTCATTCAGCAGAGACAGTCGACTTTTGGCTGTGGCCTCAAGTTACGCATTCGAAGAGGGAGATATGCCGTAAGATTCCTTCCAACTTCTCTTGTTCTGTCTTTCTCCGACTCAAAAAAATGTGTACAGTATCCATGGACATACTCGAGCTCCAACTTCGGATCCTTTCTTGATGCAGGCATGAACCGGATGCCATCTTTGTTCGCAGCGCAAATGAAATTGAAGTCAAGCCAAAACCAAAGGTATATCCCAACCCTCCTGCGTAGATGATTAAGGGTCTTTGTATCTTCTATGAGTCGAGATGTGTGAAAATGTTACACTTTGTGGTGGTTTAGTGAATGGTCTGAACTGTAAAACTAAACATATATATATATATATACAATCTTATTTTTAATGATAAGCTAGAATGTACTTTTTCACCTTGTGAATTTGTGGTGGTTTAGGATTGTTAGATGAGTAAAAATAGATGGTTGAGATTAATTTCTTAATTTTTTCCAATGAATATATTCTTATTTACTACTATCAATCTTAATTATTTATTTTCGCTTATCTAATATTTTAAATATATATAAATCCAAAAGAGATTTATATTATATAAATTGATTGTAACCTTAAATTTTACATAAAATGTCGATTTATATTTTAAAATAAATTCTTCTAAATTAAGGTCGAGTTGAATACTAGCGAATAACTTTAATTTTTCAATCAAATTCAAAATGGCCTAAAAAGCTCATATCACCTGTTGTCATCCCTTAGATACTCATTTGGTGGCGTTTGGTTGGATGAAATCTTTTGGAATTGATGGGATTTGGAATCTAATTCTACCACTTTCCCATGTTTGGTTTAAGTTTTTCAAGGGAATTGGAATCCTTGATAGAATTCAATTCTATCAAATGAGGGAAAGAGTCTAAAAATTGATGGAATTCAATTCTCTTGTTGGAAGGAATTGAAATTTGACTATACTATCATCATCAATCATTTGGTAATTTATTCATATATTGAATAAAAATATTTTTTTATTATTTCAGGTCGAGTTTCTAATTCAAATATTCGGGTCGGATCGGATGAAACATTATTTTGGTCGGATCGGGTCGGGTTTTTTAAGTGTGATGTTCGGGTTTAGGGTGAAAAAAACCGGATTGACCCGAAAATATATATAATTCATGTCGGGTCGGATTAAATCACAGTTTTTATTAAATAAAAATAGATTTTTATTATTTCGGGTCGGGTCGGGTCTGATTTCTAATTCATATATTCGGGTCGGGTCGGATAAAAATTTATTTTGTTCAGGTCGGGTTTTTTAAGTGTGATATGCGGGTCGGGTTTTTTAAGTGTGATATTCGAGTCGGATTGGATTCGGGTTTTTTTAAGTCATAATTTTTATTAAATAAAAATAATTTTTTATTATTTCGGGTTGGGTCGGATCGGATTTCTAGTTCATATATTCAGGTCGGTCAGATGAAACTTTATTTTGTTCGGGTCGGGTCGGATTTTTTTAAGTGTGATATTCGGGTTAGGTCGGGTTTTAGTTTAGGGTTGATGTTTTTATTGAATACCCCTTTATATATAATTTTTTCAATTAAGTCAATGTTTTTATTGAATAAAAATAATTTTTTTATTATTTTGAGTCGTGTCGGGTCGAGTTTCTAATTCATATATTAAATAAAATATTTTTGGTATATTTTTTGGTAACTAATTAACATATTCCGATTGGAATGTATCGAAATATTACTCTATCTTTTGGTAACTTATTAACATATTTTGATTGCGATTATTTTAACATATAATATTTATTAGCATGATTTTTATAATTTATTAAAATAAATAATAAATCAATAAAATAAAATTTTAATATTTTTTAATTTGTTATAATATATTACTACATATAAGTTGTAAAATAAACTAAAATAAAGTAAAAAAATAAAAAGGGTAATTCTATTATTTTACATTATTAAAATCAAATTCATCTGAAATGTCTAAAAACAAAACAGAATATAGAATTGGATTTTAATTTTTATAAATTCTAATTCATTCACAATTCTAATTTCTTATAAACATTTCAACAAACAAACTACCTATATATATATATATATAGATTACCGTACCGAGTACAAAGCCTAACTAATTTATAGGCCAGTGATGAGATCGTTCTACCAGCACGTTTCTAATAATCAGAGCGAAACACTCACACGTTAACCTTGACATATAGTCTAGATTAACACATTTACAGCCACTAGAATTCTTGAACGTGTCGGACTTATAATGCGACACGATTTGTGATAAGAATGTGAGATCCACGCGGCGTGCTGGTGGAGACTCCCAACATATAGACTGCTTTTGATGTGGATAACATCGAAGCTTACTTGTCGCTTATGTCAGTACTGAGTACCTGTGAAAGTTGTTCAAAAGGGAACCGAAAAGTGCCACGTGTAATGCTGAGCGAATCGCGCGTTACGTGCCGTATGACTTGACGATTTCGCTTTCGCCAAGCCACGATTTCTACGCACTCCTGTACACTTCTATTACTTCACTCTACTTAGCTCCACACCGTACGGGTTTTACAGAAATACCCTCTATGCTTTTTTAAATGCAAAATCTATCTCCTCTTAATACACAATATGGATGATAATAGGTTAAATGTATAGGATGTCCCTATTTTATGCATTTTTTTCGATTTTTATATATTTTATGTATAATTTATATTTAAAATGTATGGTTATGTTTTAATAATATTAATATTTGAAATTCAAAAATAAATATGTCTTAAATATATATATATATATCACAACTACATTCAACACACATTAATTATGTTTTTGATAAATTTATTATTACTATAATTTAATTATTTATGATCCTTAATTTCTTAAAAATTAGTTTTTTATCTTGAAATAAAACTATTTTTTATTAGTATTGTCTAACTCCACCTTATATAAATATATAGATATAATTCTTATTTTTCTTTGATAAAATAGATATCTAATTGAAAAAAATATAGAAAATAGTATTATTATAACTATATCTAAATTATACAAGGGACTAAGGATTAACTGCATTATTACCTTAGGTTGTGTTGAAAATTTTTATCTTAAACTTAAACTCAATTTGATCCTATTCTCCAACAAAAAAAACTAATTTTAACTTGAATTTAATTTTTTTTTTCGAAAAAGGAATATTGATCTTATAAAATAAGATATAGTAAGAATGAGTCGAATTCTAATCTAATATTCATAATTAATAGGGAAAACTATCCACGACAATTCAATTTCATTTGCAAGAAAAACTTTTGATTTATATAAAAAAGTTAAATTAAAATTAAGATCAAGTTATTGAAGATTTTGAAAGGGGCAATAGTGGTAAAGCGAAGAGGAGAAGGAAATTTGTTAATTGTAGAAACTAGAACACAAGCAAACCAACCGAACTCACACCGAATGCCAAAACGACAAAGCAAGAAAATCCGGAATATTACAGGATGCCAAGCTGCTATCTCTCAACCAGTTAACTTTTGCCACGTCAGGGCAACTCAAATTATTTTTATATTTGTTTGTTTGGCCTGTAAGCCTTCAACGTGGAGCAAATAGATAATGAGTTATCTAGGCCGATTCTCTTTAATAGTCATAAAAGTTTACTTTAGGTTAAATCATGGTTTTGGTCCCTCTTCTATGTTCAAAGTTGAAATTTTAGCCATATAATTTTTTAATCCAAATTAACACCATTAACTAGTCTTGTAAAATCGTTGACGTTAATTTTGTGAATTAACTAATGGCATTATAAAAGTAAATGGATTATTCTCGCATAATATTAACGTGTGTCATTAGATCCTGAAATAATTTTATAGGTTGGATTATTCTCGCATAATATTAACGTGTATCATTAGATCCTGAAATAATATTTCTATATTTTGTTGAAATAAATTTTGATAATTACAAATTTATAATAAAAAATTGGATAAAATAACAACAGGCGTAGCGTTGACTTGATTCGGAACCAGTGATATATAATCTGACAAAAGGAGCTGAGTTCATGCCTTATTTTGAGTCGACTGACTCACTTCAAATTCCTATATAAACCCCTTTCGCTACCACAATTTATCACATCCTTTGTTACTATGGCTCTTGAAGCTCTGAATTCTCCTCCCATGGCGGCTACTCCTTTCGCCACCAATAAATACGATATTATCGACGACGACAACTACAACCACGTCGAGTCATGGAAGAAAGGCAAGCGTTCGAAGCGGCAGCGCGATAACGAGTCTTCTCCACCGCTGACGACTGAAGAAGAGTACCTCGCTCTCTGCCTCATAATGCTAGCTCGTGGAAACGCTGCATCTGACGGTGGAGGAGGGGACGCTGATCGTCTTCGGTTGTCTATGTCGTCGTCGGAAGCGGGAGCTGCTCCGCCGGGTTTGAAGTCGTCTTACAAGTGCAGTGTTTGCGACAAGGCTTTCCCTTCTTACCAGGCTCTGGATGGTCACAAAGCCAGCCATCGCAAACCCTCCACCGACGGAGCTACTGCTAATAATCAATCTATCACCACCACCACCAGCAGCGGGGGCGACGGTAGAGCACATAAGTGTTCCATCTGCTACAAGAATTTCCCCACAGGCCAAGCCTTGGGAGGCCACAAACGCTGCCACTACGAAGGGGGCCACAACAACAACAGTAACAAGAGTGGTAGCGTCAGTCTCAGCGGAGTGACGGTGTCGGAAGGCGGCGCGTTGAGCCAAACCCATCGTGTCAAATTTGGCTTTGACCTGAACTTGCCGGCTTCACCGGAGTTCTGCGTGGAAAATGGAGATGAAAGATTCACAGAGCAAGAGGTTGAAAGTCCATTGCCGACAAAGAAACCACGTTTCATGATTGATTCTTCGGCATTATAGAATCAAAACAAGTGATGATTTTTATCTACGATTTCTTCTTCTTCTTCTTCTTCCATTGATTATGGCATCTCTATGCCATGTTCTTTAGAGTGTATTCAACTATTCATTCTGTTTGTATATATTCAGCTGTTGGACCGGTAATTCATCGATTCATTTATTTTGAAGATTCGTTTTTTCACTTTGATAATCTTCTATTATTTTGATACAAAAGTTATGCCGCGTGAACGGAGAAGAGACAGCAGGCGGCGGACAAGTAGAGGCAGTCACGGCGGTGCTAACAACTATGTTCTGTCGATGGTATCAATGATTCTTTAAAGATTTAAAGAATATAGGGATTGGCGGCATGATCAATAAATCTTCTTCAACACTTTACGCTTGGCTTGGGAGACATATACCTAATTAATTAATTGATTAGAGACCACTATTAAATTAATGAATTAACTGAATTTATGAAGAGATTTTAAATATAAAAATGAGTATTATTTTTTTTTAGAAATTGAATTTGAGTAATTACATAGTAGATTTATCAATTGACTGGTTAAGCATTAAGAAAATTATATATATATATATATATATTACCTTGTAACTACTCTAGATTAATGAAATATTAATAATGTTTTTAGGCTTAAGCCTATTAACATTAACAATGATTTTGAAAATTAAATATTTACAAATTTGATTTTTTTAAAATAATTTTTACATTAGACTTATTAATTGATTAATTTAGATTGGATATCGGATACCGATAAATATGAGGACACATATTAATCAATTAATTCAGATTGAATATTGGTCATTATGAAGACGATCTTTCCAATCAAAACATACATGAACATAAACATGATTAATCAAAGCAGCACCAGAAATACAATGATAATTTGGTTATCAGATGAACTTACACTTGCATATACATATAAAAAATGCTTTCTTTATCTTCAGATATAAAGAATTACATGTGTGATCATAGATGACAATAACTGGATGCAAAAGGCTTGCTAAAACGAGAAGCCGAATACGTTCGATCTCATTGTAATTTGTTCAGCACCGCCTCCACCCATTGGGAAAACATGAACATGGGTGGTAATGTTTGTTAGCATTAAGGGTGAGTAGTCGAATAAAGATCAGTTCTAGATGCGTATTGTCCGGCAGCCGGTGGTGGGTAAACGGCTTAGTTGTAGTATATGCGACCTCACCCTACATTCGTTAACCTAATCGAAAATAACAGTCAACGAATAAGCAACATAAGTAGATGAATCGGAGAATAGCCCGAAACATAAAAGCGGTGTTTTACCTGAATGGCAGTTAACAGGGATAGACGATCATTACATTCTTCGAGCAGAACCCTTTCGTTTCCGGCTACACTCGCAAGCTCGGTAACCAAAGAATTCATCTCCTTCACCTGCAAAGGACAAATGGTACTATTAACTCGGCGTTTCCTTTTTCCGGTATCGGTTTTCCACAAGATTTTATTCATGGATTTTACCTTTGATGATAGTGAGCATATTGAGGATGCCATTGCGTGCATCACATCCACTGCTGAGCTGACAGCATCCTTCAGGTTCTGGATATCTACCTATTTAGAGAGAAAACGGATACTCGCGAGCTAAATCATTAATAGATTGTTTGTTGAAGAGCAGGGAAAACGAGAAAAACAGAAGAAACTCACTACTGCTTTTCCAACAATCGGAAGACGAAGAGTACTGGCCCTTAAAGCTTCAGTTGCTCCTAGCAAAGAACTGGTGTGGTCTCCGTCGAGGAGGTCCCATGCTTCTAAACGAGATATCTGCACTCATCAATCATAACAAGTTATAGTCATGAATAACAGGAAATTCATGCTTAAGCAGTGTGAATGAAATCAACCGATATTCAGTAACTACCACTAAGGTAAAAATATGAACACGTTCGATTAAATACTTTGCGAAAATAAAGATTCGAGTATTACTTGTCCCTTCAGGATGGAAGTCAATTTCAATTTTTGCCTCAGTAATAGCAACTTAATTCTCTTGAGAGTGACGGAATACTGCAATTCTGATGTCCTTACCCATGCATTCCACAGATCTTTCTGCTACAACAAAAAGGAACATTCGCCATGACAATGCCGGACTTATCAGAGAGCATCATGTTAAGCCTAAACTCGCAAACCTTTTTTTTTTCCGACTAGGTCCCTTTTTTATGCCAAGTTGACTATTGCATCAACCTCTTGATAACCGAAAACCTAGGCATTCATGTTCATTACATATAGCAAAACCCTGCCGCTCAACTTTTCCATCCGTGATTCTCATTACTGTATTAGTACTTATACGACGTGATAGCACATGAACTTAGCAATATTTATATGATGTCATATTGGACAATATTGCATGATGCTCTCTAAAAAGATACTGTTATGCGAGAATTACCCTGTCGCTTGCTTTACAAGTAAGCTTTATCGTAAACTAGTTGGGTTCAAGCTTGTTTGACAAACTATTACAGTGAAGTAAATTAAAACATGCACCAAATATCTTAGATCAAGACTATTGAACATCTAGGGAACACAACAAGATGGACGAGGAGGATAACCATACCTCGGCATGGAGTTCCTGCACCATGAAAACCGCCTCAGCCCTTGCATTTGCAAATCTCCATTGCAAGTAATGGTTATAAAGAAGCCTCAACGTGTGTGCGTCAACGATTCGATCCTCCCCCACTTTTCCTCTACGAATATCAACAGAAAAGCTAAGAATCGAAGGGTTATTAACAGAACTACCAATCATCTGACCCCCAACCGCGCTTCTCACCCGAGCTGGACTTAGCCCCCTCAAAGGAGAGGAAGCCGAAGATGTCCAAAGCTTACTAGGAGAAGCAGGCCTTGTACCTCTCCTAATAGGAGAAGTCATTGTCCTCGGAGAGGACATTGCAGCAACTCTAGGCCCGGGGTTCATTGACAAAGGTGAACCTGGATCCTGCAGCCGTCTTAATCGGCTATTAGTTTCCTGCCAAAACCTCGCCGACGAAAGAACACTACGGGAACCACTCCTCCCTTCAGGAATCCCATTTCCTCCACATTCCTGCATTCCGGAATTCGTGCTCCCGGACGACACGCTCTCTGTATCGGATGCAAATAGATCACAAGAGGCACAAGAAGTCTCATTTACACAATTTGCATCAAAAGATATCCTCCTACTACTCTCATCAAGCATCAATGACTTAACCAGCATTGCACCAGATCCACCAAGCAAGTTCCTTTCACCAAAATAATCCAAACTCCTAGACATCGGATTCGAACCCGAATTCGACTGCCGGGTTCTCGCAGGCCAGCGGTGCTGATCCGCGGGTTTCGAGCTCACCCCATGATCTCTATCTCTTCCGGGAGTAGCTCTATGCCTCTCGGGAGTTGCTTTCCTAGTCAAAGTAGAACCCACTTGGGACTTCGTCTTACTAACCGGAAGCGAAAAGGCCTCACCTTGAAACGAAACGGATAAGCTCCTCGTTGAAGTGATTAACATCTTGGTGGCAGCTGACAATTCCGTGGAATCAACATTGTTTCCTTGCGACACTTGACAGCCGGGCCGCCTCCGGTCAACGGATTGAGACCGTTTAGGAAGTGGAGAAGGAAATATCGTCGTCGTTTTGTTCGTCGCCGTCGTATTAGAGGAACGAGAAATAAGAGGTGAAGGGAACCTCGCCGTCATCTTGGCTGCAGTTGTTGTTTCCGCTGCTGAAGAATGCGATGGAGATGGCGACAAATACCGCGAAGGAACCTGTCTACCTCTGGGTTTCTTTTTAACAATGGAACCATTGTCTTTAAGAGCAGACCCTTTAATTGTAGTCGAATTCGGGTTTTCTTCATGATCAGTATTTGATTCTATGAGCTTTGAAGGAGTTTGAGGACGAGAAAATGCAGCCGCCACCATCATCTGAGACTGCAAAAGGATTCAACTTTCTCTTCTACATTTCCTAGAAAGAAATTTTCAGTAAATTACCAACCATGGGTTTTCGTTTTCATAGCTGATAACATGAAAACAAACAAGATTTTAGGTAATTTATGCATTTAACTTCAACAGCAGCCAAAAAAAACAGAGATTTTCTGGGTTTTCAGAGCCACTGAAGAAAACAGTAGGTAAGGTGAGAGATGTCGGCAAAGAGAAGAGATTCAGCTGGGATTTTTCGGGTTCGAGCTCTTATGAATCTTTGGAAAGACGTTATGTTAATTAATTATTCATATCTTTTTTTAGTTTTAATGAATTAAAAGCCTTATGATGAACACTTTGAACCCAAAAAAAAGTGTTATAATGAACACATTTATGGTATTAATGATAGAGAAATACATTGAGGAAATGATATTAATTACATAAACTTGTGTTTTATTCCTTAATTAACTATTAAGTATTATAATTATGAATTTTAATGTTATATTCAGATTTATGATATAATTAAACTAGTAGTCAAAATATATTTAGATCTATATAGAAATTAAATCAAAATAAAAGTTAAATTTTACATTATAATAAGGTTTGAATTTATATAGAAATTATAAGAAGATTTATGACATCAGATTCTGAAAATATAGAATTTATATTAAATATAATTAATGGAAATTTAAATTTATTTTTGAAGTTTTCAAATATCAAATTCAAACTATTTCAGGTTAACTGTCTTCTGAAAACTTGAAAGCTACCTTTCCTTGATGTGACATTAATTTATATTAGGTATGGTGAGTATATCAGAGAAGACTTATTGATTTATAAGTATAAAAAATATTTTTTCCTTTACTTTTTTTTTATCTTAGGTAAATGTTACAAACCAATTCATATTTTTATTTATTTATAATTATGGTGTTTCATAAAAAATATTTGTAATATTTAATTAATAAATTAAATATGTATAATTATATTAAAATTTCATATAATTATCAAACTTAAAGATGAACATCTTATAAAACTACCAAAAATATTGAAGACAAATTATTTAACAAAACAATATGTAAATATATAATATATTATTGTTTGAACTATAAATATAGTGAAATCTTTTAAAGAAATTTAAAATGATAGAGATCTAAAATGATTATTTTCATAAAATTTAAAGTAAAATTATGTGTTTAATTTAATTTTAAAAAATAAGGGTAAGGTATATAAATAGTCCCCAAACTTTTAAGACGCTTACATTTTGGTCACTCAACTTTTGAAACTTGTAGTACAATCATCAAACTTTTAGTTCGTTTTTAGTAAGGTCCCTACCGTTAGCTCCCGTTAGTTTTAGCTGATGTGGCACTTAACTCTCGTTAACCCCCGGTTAACTTCTTCTTCTTCTTCTCTTTCTTCTTAACAAACGACGAACAGAGGAAGACCTGTGGAAAGAAGGCACAACCTACTAGATTTTAGTCAAAACGGTGTAAGGACTACAACAATGGTGGCGGTGTTGCAAACAGACAACCCAATTGGCCAAAAATCGATGAAAACGAAAAAGGGACATTTGAGTTTTTTGATGAGATTTGGGGTCCTCTCCATGACTAACGGAGGTGAGTCTTGACGAGTGGTTAAGTGGGCTTTGGTCAGAATGGGGCGACGCTCTTACTGGTACCGACAGTGATGATCACCTACAACAGAGATCGGGGATGAGTGTTTGAACAGTCTTCTTGCGGTTTGGGACGAATGGTGAACAGTGAGTATGAATTAAGGGTCGAGGTGTGGTCAGGAGGCGACACCGGTGACGAAGGTGATGGCGATGTGAGCCACCGCTGATCAAATATGGGGTGAACGTGAGTTATTTTTACGTGTGAGAGAAAAAAAGAAAGAATAAGAAGAAGTGGGGTTAACCGGGGGTTAACATGAGTTAAGTGCCACGTCAACTAAAACTAAAGGGAAGTAACGACAGAGACCGTACTGAAAACAGACTAAAAATTCAATAATTGTATTGTAAGTTTTAAAGGTTGAGTGATCAAAATACAAGAGCCTTAAAAGTTCGGAGACTATTTATATAATTTACCTAATAAATAATGGCGGCTGTTGTAGAAGAGAAGGTGAAAACTTACTGAGCGGCTGCCGTTATTCCCCCAAAGCGCAAGAGCCAAGGCCGAGAAGAAAGAGAGAGAGAGCCAAGGAAAAGGGCTATAATTAACAAACTGTAAACTATCTCAAGTGAATTACTGATTTGTTCTATAAAGTTTGTATGAATTAACATAAGAAAGAGAGATCAAAGGGGAGGGACATGAAGAAGCTAACCTCCATGAAAAGAGCTTACAGGCAGCTAAAAGGTTGACCATGTCAAATGGGAAATATGCAATGAATTTAATATATATATATATATATATAGAAAATACAAGACAGGAAGTGATTATTGCAAGCAAAGTTAAAATCCGTTTGTTAATTATTAGTTTACTATAAGATGCAATGTCTCTTTTCATGTATCTTACCCCCCGACTTTCTCTTTGTATCTTTATCAAGTAGTTTGAGAATAAACGAAGAAAGAAGAGAGTAATTAATACAACCATCAAAATTGTAGTTCATTCCGTCATTCAAATTATATTGGAACATTATACAACTTTGAAATCCAAGAAAGTGAAAAATATAACTTATAATATTAAGGCTATTATATTGGAAAGGTGGTGGGTCGCATAATTGATCACTTATAATCATTCCAATCCAAAGAATGCTTAATCCATATGGAAAGTCTTTTTTTATTAATATTATGATCCGTGCGACTAAAAACAGATACAATCCTCTCCTTTGATTCTCTCTCTATTTGGTTGCTAGGCTAACATCAATACCCTTTTTATATGACTTGAAAAATATAAATAGTTAAGAGTAAAACATTAGTTAGTAGTTCAAAGAAGAAACGTCAAATCTGAAATGGGTTTGGGATTAGACGCATGATTAAACTAACTAACAGACGATTAGACTTAAGAACCCCACCTATCAGATGACTTCACCCTGCAATTTCCATAAGCAAATTGTTGTTGTCGGTGTAGTTGTTAGGAAAGGGAAAGGCACTCAAGTGTTTACATCTCATCTTCTTCTTCTTTTTCTACCTTTCCAGCAAGATCCATCACTATTCTAATGCCGGATTCGCATTCGCTAAAGCATGTTTTTTTAACAAAACATATTTTGATTGCCACCTTTCTTGGGATCTAAGATTCAAAAGGAATTAAGAAAAAAAATAGAATTGTGGTTGGTGATTCTTTAACCTTCAGAATGGACCACATTTAAAGGAAGACAACACATAAACAAAGTACATAAGTTGGCAAACAAGTGCTTTACAGTAGAATCTTTTTTCACTAACAATAACATTAAAGACAAAGCTTTGGTCTGAATCATGCTGGCAAGTTGATGAACAACCAGCGGCAGACATTTTTTTAGCAGAATGGCTCAAACATTTGAGTAATTTCATGTAAGATGGGAACTTGAGAACGCTTCCAGGATTCTAAAAACTACATAGACAGATGTAAATACATAAAACGATATATTTCATATTATTTGAAATGGTTAAATTTTCAAAACAATAATCTTCAAAGGTAAAATTATCCAAACTGCAATGTCGTAGAAATGATGGTAGATAACACATTCTTAAATAGTGCTTATTATTAGTAATCTTACTTGAGTCATTGACATTATCAGAAAATATTAAAAAACCAAATGAGACAATCTCATTCCAAATCTTATATAAACTAACTTAAAATCACCTAAACCAAATAAAGTTGGTGAAATAGACCGATAATATATTAAATGACCAAATATGAAAATGACTCCATATACAATCGCAAGTACTTTGGGCTGGTGAACTCAAATCAAACTAAGAAAACTTAACCTCAACTCTAATTGCATATCATAAAGAAAGCTTTGTCAAGCAGCATCTTACCGGATGAAGTCGATAGCTCAGATCTCGCAAGAATAATCCCATGTTTAAGACATGGAATTATAGTTCATACTCCATGGCTCATATAGCCGAAAAGCTAAACTGTACACCAAGGGCAAAAAACTGAAAACCCTAGTGAACTTGCTTTTTCCAGCAAGAGAAATAATCAAAACATCAATGATTCAAAACTCAAATCGAATAACCCAAAGCATCAGCATCTTACATAAGAGTCTACAGTTTCAACAGTAACTAATCTCTTGTAATAGTTATTCCAGACTTCAGAATCAAGGTAGAAGAATATGACGCAATGCCAATAAGTGGCCTCTCTGTGGACCATACTAATCAAAGAGCTAACATTATAAACGTGTTATGGCAATACTCTTTCCCAATATAAAAATTGAAGATGATTCTGATGCAGTGCATAAAAAATGCAACTCCACCATGGACCATGCTAATCTAGACCTAACATATAAACCATGATCAAATGTGATATAAGGCTTCAAACTATATACTTTCTATGATTTTAAATGAATATACATAAATCAACACCGAATTCCATTTAAAGAACACATAAAGAACTAATAATCATCAGAGTGTTCACGCGAAATAATAATTATCAACAGGATCATCGCATGACAAACACAAAAAACATGCAAACTTAACAATAAGTAAATTACTGAATTAAAACATTATGATTACTTCATTGAGAAACAACAAAGTACTCTTAGTTCAACAATTACTTTAAGGTTCATACTAAATTAGCCCCGTCCCCAAAGAAGAAGAAAACATATATTGAAGGTAGATAGTTGGACAAAGTCCTTGCTTTAAACCAGATAAAATTCAACGGTACTGCAAAGAAGACGTGAAACAACGAGAGGTTAAGAAACCGTTTGCAGGAACAGTTATGAAGAATAAGAGAACATTAAACATCAGACGAGTACCTTGATGAATCCAATTTCCTTGGCATTGCTACGAAAGCACTGCCTGCAACACATGAGACCATATTTCCTGATGATGGCATGGGGGTTTCCACAAACACGGCTATCAAAACAAAACAAAACAATCCTAAGTCATAGCAATTAGCAACAGCAAAACACAACAAATCATCAAAACAAAACAACAGCAATTGCTTGTCCACAGGAGAAGTGACAAAGGACTTATTCAAGGCTTCAATTGATACCAGTCACATGTTCAAATGGGCAACCCCTACCTCTCAATCTCTTACTAAAATAACAAAAGACAACAACAAATTTGACAGAAACCCAGGATGCTACCGACAAATAATTCATAAAAACATCAACTAAGCGAATCCTTTTTCAATAATAGGGTATATCGATGGATTAGACACGGAAAAATCAATAACCTAAAACTTTATCCATTCCGTTAAGTTATTATATGCTAAAAGTAAAACATCCTGCCGAAGACTAACTAGTCTCTAAAAGATCTAAACCAAAATGGCGTTCTCATTGGGCTTTCAAAGCAAGCAAAAAAAGGAAAGACTTAAGAATAAGAGAAGAAGACGGTACCAAGCGCGAGAGCCAGGGCCGTAGGTTTTGGGGTGAGAGTTCCAGACGTTAGAGTGGCCCATCACTGACCGACTGTTTATTCCACCAAAGCTTGAAAAATGCCAAACGGGAATGAATAGAAAACCTAGATTTCACGGAGGTGCTTGGATCTGTAAGAAACGCGGGGTATATATATCTGAGGAGCATAAACCCTAATATGCCATTTTAGCGGGTAAAAGCTTGTTTAAGCCCAATTAACATGACTCGGATATATATGCGGAGCATAAACCCTAATTTACGATTTTAGCGGGTAAAACCCTCTTTAAGCCCATTAATATGACTCGTAGCCCAACTGGTTTTTTTGGTGGGGTTGTGTAGTCAATATTTTATCTAGGGATGGGTGTGGGACGGGACGGGGTGGTTTTTTGGCCGTCTCGATCTAGATCCGAAAATATATACCTTGTACCTGACCCCATCTCACCCCAATAAATTTTAATTTTCTCCTGTACCGACTCATCTCGATTTTTAGGTTAAAACCTAAATCCTACCCTATCTACTATAATATTTAAAATAATTAAAATAATATATTTTTTAACAATATATTTATAATTATTTATTATATTATAAATAGTTATAATAATATATTTTACTATAACTTTTATATTTTTAATAATTAAAGAATATTTTTAAAATATAAATATAAAATTTCGTAAGATATTAAATATATATATATAAGGTTAAATTATTTGGTTGGGTCGGGTTTTTTCACCTTAAACCCGATCTCTTCCAGCCCCGAAATTATATACCATATAATTCGCCCTACTTCGAATCTCGAAATTTCAAAAAAAAAACATCCCATAAGATCAGGTCGGATCAAAACTCGTCAGATATATGTATTTTGACTATCCCTAATTTTATCCGATTTATTTACATAAAGTCTTTGAGTTAATCAAACATCGATTTAAATACTTTTAAAAAATGCCAATAAATTTTATTATAAATTTATTTATATTATTTAATAATTTATGTGGTTTTAAAAAATAAATAAATAATTAAATAGAGAGATTTAAGATTATTTAAGTATGAATTTTATCAAGTTTTCACGATAATACTCTCAAGTTTCAATTGGATGAAATATGATTTTTCTCAAAATTTTAACTATAATTTAAAAAAATATATATTCATTAACCGAATGAATATGAGGTTTATATACACGTGTTGTCATAATCGTTCGACCGATTCGTACAAATATGTATTATAAATATTTACTGTGTACGTTAATCCTTTCTGGATAATTTCTTTTATTATTTAATTTTTTATTCTCATTTATTTCATCTTTGATGATATGAACATTGAAAGTATGGTCTAAATCTTTATTACGTCCGGGGATGGACATGAGTCGGATTTGGATCAATCCGATTCAACTCAAAAATTTTACATCATTCACTTGATTTAATTCTATCCGAAAATATACCTCCACACGACCTGATTTTTTGAGATAAAATTCTAACTCAATTAAATCACACTCGAAATAATAATAAAATATTATTTTTATTGAATAAAAACAATGATTTATTTAAAATTTAATATATAGAAGTGTATTATTGTAATTATTCATAAATATATAAGGTAAAATTATATATATATTTTTTGTCGGGTCAGGTCGGGCATTTTCATCATAAACCTGAATCTAACCCGAACTCAATTTTTTTTAAAAAAATCTGATTTAATTGAATTGAATCAGATCGAAACCCTTCAAATCCGAGTCTCATATCCATCGCTCATTACGTCAATCAAAATACGTCTTATAAATCACACCTCATAAAAGTTGATCTACATCATGCATCTTTTAAAAATATTTTTTTTTTTTAAAAAATATGATTTATGTAAATAAATATTATTCACATAAATTAACAGACGAAAAACTATTTAGACTTGGCTACCAAATGAAAAACTGATATAATTTGGGTTTAATTGTGAGTTCTGTTTTAAACTACAATATTTAAGGATACATAATAGCGTTGTTCACAGAAAGACTCGTCTCTTTCAAGGGAAAAAAAAAAACTCCTCTTTTGTTGCCAGTCTCCATGACGGACCAAGCGGGCTCATCTTCTCAGCTGGCAATCACTGGCTTTCTCACTAACTAATCTCTAGATATACAGATTCAGTTGGAAATATCTATCCACCCATTTGTTTCTTTCAAGACTTACAATCTATTCTACTATCGGAAGATCTTGAGAATTCATTTTCCCACTAGTTTCTTCCAATTTCAAAGCCTTCTTCATTCATCTGCCATTTTCAGGAAATCCATCTCGAAGAAGACGATTACGACCTAATGTACGGCTCCGAATCGGGATGGGTGGAAGCTAAAACGTACTGTGATCACTTGGCTTCTTTATCCTCCGATCTCGGTCACATCCCAATCCCTAACACTCCTTGCAACAGGTTATTTTTAACCCCTTTTCATCCCTTGTTTGATTGATTGTATTGATAATACTAATAGAAATTTTGGGTATACAGACAACTCTAGTTTGTCCAGAAGCATATGTGCCTCGAATATATTCAAACTCGAGTCGGATTGAACCCTGCAAAGCTATTCGAACATGTGTTGGTAGACATTTTAGTTTTTCTTAACATATTTGCACCTATTTCATTGCCTTTGTTGACTGTACCTTAATTGTTCTTCTAGTTCATCGATAGACTATCGGTATTTTAAGCAAGTTGAGCTACTAAAACTTTTTTGAGGTTTGCATTTTATGATTCTTTATTGGAGATTGTTGGGGTAAGATTATATAGAATTCCTTTTCCTAATCTTACAAAGCATTTTATGCATAACAAGGTGCTAACACCCAAGTGAGAATTGGTTATGTTTTTCCTGCAAAGTTGTGCTTTGTAGCCGTTTTGTGAATAAGCATATGCTCGACCATTATAAGCAAACGACCCATTGTGTAGCACTCAGTCATAGGTATGTTTTTATAATTGCTTTCTTTTTTGAGTTCCTTGTGAAATTTAGGCGAGCTTTCTTGGGTAACTCTTTTTCTCCTTGGTTGTGTGAAATCAGTGACCTTTCGGTTTGGTGTTTCTCTTGCGATTCGTATCTCGATGCTCAATTGATTCAGCAGTTGCGACCTGTTCATGAGACAGCGTACATACTGAAATTCGGTGAAGCCCCTCCTTTACCGTCCGTTGAATTTTCTGGGACGGAAGATAAACCGGCCAGATATGCCATCAAGCACGATGAAAGGCGTACTTGGTCAGTCCACGTGTGTAAAAATCACTCATCCACGTCTTTCCAAGATTTCAGTGAAAGGATGCTATTTCGGTAAATTCGTCGGAATTGTAGTTTAAAAATTCGAAGTTAGAAGCTAATGCAACTAATGCAAGGTATACCCGACAAGCAAGAGGGGCAGCTAAAACTGCAAATACAATCAGAGGACACCCATCATTTGAACACGACATTAAGATTGCAAGAGTGAAATCACTCAGTTGAGTTTTTGTTTTGTTTTTTACAGGCTTGTGAAAGAGAAATCATAGAGTTCCAAGGGATACAACACAGATGCATCATGCACTATAACAAGCCGACGTCCTCGATGCCTTATTTTTTAAGATGAGGGAAGCATGCGAATAGATCGGATTTAGGATGCTTATTCTCGGCGTGCTCCCGGCACTTCACCTCGGTTGTGGTACACATGAATGTTTGCATACACACCTTGCACTGCTCTCAGCCACCATTATCCACCGGAAGCAACCGTGATACCAACAACAAATCAAGACCCAAGTTTATCAAAGGAAGATAAAGAAATAATCATAGATCATGGGACAAGAACAACAGATCAAGCAAGGGAAGTTTTAAATCTAACAAGTAAACGAAACCCAAAAGAGCATGCACAGGTACTACCTGGATGGACATGGCCTTCTTGTTAGTCTCAAGCTGGCTTCCTATCAAAACAAAACCAGAAAGATCAATGAAAGATTTAACCAAAAGACAAATAAGAGATGGAAAGAAGAAGAAAGGAAGGAACTTTTAAGTATGGTATACCTTTTTCAGCAGCATTTTGCTTTTCCATGTTCTTTTCACGAGCCATCTTTGATTTTTGGCCATTTCCTCCTCCCATAGCGGATTGTTACGAAAAAGAAAGTTTTTTTTTTATCAAATTGTGTTTGAAAACTTGGAAGAAAGATGAGTTAAGAGATGGCAGGTAAAGGGAAATGGGGGGCAGAACACAGACAAGAAAAGGAAGCCCACAAAAGAAGTAGATGCGAATAAAGTATTACAAGTGGGGCAAAACGATAGAGATTAGGAATTGCCTAGAAGGAAAAAGAATAAACAAATTGGTGGATTTAAGAGCGTATCTCTGTTTGTAATAGGGTCAGTTAATTAACCTTGTGATCTCGAGTATGAACAATTCATAATTCTAATTAAGTAGAAAATGTTTAGTGAAATATATTTTGCCCCTTTGCAAAGGTCAAGTAGGGATGGAGTAAGAGTGTAAAGTGATTATAAGATAGTTTTGTGTATAAAATAACTTCCAATATTCGTAGAGGGATAAAAATTAGAAAAATCAGTAATTTAACAATATTTATGCAACAAATTAACAAAAACCACGTGTTTACTAAGAGCCAACAATTTAACAATATTTAAACAATAAATTAACGAAAACCATCAAATCATATCTGTACGTTTATTAAGGTGTCATTGACCTTAACTTCTCAATTTTCGCAAAATACAGGGACGAAACGTGTGATTAAACCATCTTGAGAAAGCTTTAAAACCAAAATTTTGAAAAGAAAAAAAAAAGGAAAACGCGTAGGGCACAGCGGTATCATCTATCTGGTCGTGGTCATCTTCCCCGTCACGCGGCATCTTCTTCTTTTTCTCCATTCTCTCTCTATATCTTTAAACCATTCATTAACCTAACCAAAAAGAAAAACCCCAAAGTGATCAAACCCTAAAAGCTCCCTCCTTTACAGTCTAATCCCGTAGAAGAAGAAAAAACAAGAGAAACCAACAACCAGAAGAAGGAAACCACGAAGGATCTTTACGTACATATAGCGAAGGGGGTTTGAAGCGAAGACAAATCGGGGAAAAAAAGATCAACAACGATGACGATGATGTTGCGATCGCTCGCTAGGCCGCTCGAGCGTTGCCTTGGGTGGAGGGCAGGTGGGGATGCTCTCATGTGGCATGCTGATCTTAAACCCCACGCTTCCGGTGATTACTCCATCGCCGTTGTTCAAGCTAATAAAAGCCTCGAAGATCAAAGCCAAGTCTTTACATCCCTTTTGGTACCTATGTTGGTGTTTATGATGGTCATGGTGGCCCTGAAGCTTCCAGATTTGTCAACAAACATCTCTTCCCTTTTCTCCACAGTAGTTATTCTATGCCCCTTTCACCATTTTTCTTCATTTTTTTTAGATTATGGGAAATGGTCCTCTTCATCTATCTTGTCTATGGAATAATCAAATATCATCTTGTCTTAATCTCTGTGTTTTTACCCTTAATTTATTTGTCTTAATTGCAGAATTTGCTACAGAGCAAGGGGGGTTATCTGCAGACGTGATAAAGAAGGCATTCAGTGCTACTGAAGAGGAGTTTTTGCGTTTGGTGAAACGATCATTGCCTGTTAGGCCTCAAATTGCTTCGGTGGGATCATGCTGTCTTGTTGGTGCTATATCGAATGATGTGTTGTATGTGGCTAATCTCGGCGACTCGAGAGCTGTTCTCGGCAAGAGAGTCTCGGAGGGTGAGAAGAAGAAGGTGGTGGCAGAGAGGCTGTCGACCGATCACAATGTCGGAGTCGAGGAAGTAAGAAAGGAGGTCGAGGCACTTCATCCGGATGATTCTCAAGTAGTGGTGTACACACGCGGAGTATGGAGGATTAAGGGCATAATCCAGGTACAAAACAAATGTATAAGCAACTCAATTATAATAGTTTAGATTGGTTCGTTTTCGGTTCAATGAATTCAATTTGCAGACGCATATTTATTTCCAGGCATTGCTTGTATGCCTTGTATGCACGAAGTTGCAGAAATGCAGGCCCTTGAACCATTATGTTAAGCTCATGTAACTTCAGCATTGGTTTTAATCTTAATCTAGATTAAGATTGTAACAATCATGTCGGTTTCAAGTGTTGATGTACAAAACAAATCTATAGGCAACTCAATTATAATAGTTTAGGTTAGTTGATTTCTCGGTTTGATGAATTCGATATGCGTACACATTTCTTTCCTGTCATTGCTTGTATGCATGAAGTTGAGCAAATGCAGGCCCTTGAACCATAATGCTAAGCTCATGTAACTTCAGCATTGGTCGGTTCTAAGCGTTGATTTTCCGTGTTTGTCTCGTTTTCTTCAGGTGTCAAGGTCCATTGGTGATGTTTACTTAAAGAAGCCCGATTTCTATAGAGATCCAATCTTTCAACGATTTGGGCACCCTGTTCCCCTCAAAAGACCAGTTATTACAGCAGAACCCTCCATCCTTATTAGAAAGCTCAAGCCACAAGACCGATTTCTGATCTTTGCATCGGATGGCCTATGGGAGCAGTTGAGTGATGAAACCGCAGTCGACATCGTGTTCAGAAACCCCCGAGCCGTGAGTATTTTCTTGTTCGTCTTATCAGTTAATGAAAACAGTACCTACTCCGTAGCATTATGTTATTGATTTTTGACTTAGCTTGAATTACTTGCAGGGTATTGCTAAGAGATTAGTAAGAGCCGCTCTTCAAGAAGTCGCGAAGAAAAGAGAGATGAGATATGGTGATATTAAGAAAATCGAAAAGGGAATAAGACGCCATTTCCACGACGATATAACTGTTATTGTTATTTATCTCGATCAATACCAAAGCTCTTCGAATAATAAGATTAAACACAATGCCAGGGTGTGCCGACGGCGCCGATCGATATCTACTCGTACAATGCAGATGAAGGAAACGAAGAAGAGTTGCTTAAAACAATTTCTGAGTACAGACGAAGTTATATAGGTTTAGCGCACCGACTTTTCTTGCGAGTTTCTTCATGTATAGACACCAAATGATACGTGGGATTGGATCTTAAGGTACTTTAAGTCACTGAAGGGTTGGCGATGGGAGGATTCCGACAGAAGCAGGCGGCTGTGGGTGTTTCCCATGAAGTTCTACCAACTCCGATCATCGTTTCTTGTCCGTTGATATGGATGAATCCCACACGAATGGAAGGCAAACGAAACACCATTGCTTTATTATTTTTTTATTGTTCATTGTTGAGTTTATATTTTGCTTTATTACGAACTCTGTCCCTTTGTTTTATGAAAATTGAGTAGTTGATCATTCTACCTAATTTATTAAGATTTGATCCTCATGCTTATGAAAATTGAAAAATTAATTCAATTGTGTAATATTGCTAAATCTTATTAGCAATAATTTAACCCAAAAAAGACAATAATTTAAATTTGTGTGTTTACTGGGTTGAGCAACAAAAATTGAAAACTGATCCGAACAAGTGTTTGGACGATTTATTCATAAAACCAAAAATAACTTAATTATTCAAATCGAATTCAGTTTTTCACTTAATTTATAATTAATTTTAATTATTTTAATGTAAAAGCAAGTATTTTATATTTAAGAATAAAGAAATAACTTGAAAATATATATACAAATTAATTTATTTACTTAGAAAAATTAGATATTTTATGATTTTTTTAAAATTCTATCAAATAATGTTAAAAAGTTAAAAAAATTATTTTATCAAATTATAGACTTGCTGCCAAAAAAAAAACCAGAATAACCCTTTTTTAATTTTGTTTAATTGGAGGAGATACTATTTTTTACTTTGGTTGTCGACCGTCGGTTTTCTTTTCTCTTTGTTTATTTTTAAATTTTTTGAATAAAAATAATTATACTTTTGTGACACGTTTTTCTCTGTCTTTATAATATGTTTTTCTATGTCTTTGTAGTACGATTTTCATTTTCTTTCTTGGTTGTTCGATCTTTCTTTTTATTTTATGTTTTTTCAAGGTTGAATTTGACAACGCCTCGACTGATCAAGATGACTCTTATTTGTAATCATATTGATCTTCCTTGATATTGAGCCTCAAATTGAATTTGGATACGTGATTTTGCGTTCATTAATATCATGACGCTCGACTCTGATTACGGTTTTCGATGGACTTTCAATAGCTTAATCCCTTTATAGTTTGTTTACCGATGCAGTCAAATTTGTTTGTATCTAATTTTTTTCCCGAATCTTTTGGTTGGGTTTTTAACATTTTTCCATGTATAGTCCTTACATGATCTAAAGTGACTAGTTTTAATGTATTAGTTTACAATGATAGTTTTAAACCCTTATTGTAATTTTATATATTTTACTTTTAATAAGACTAGCGATTTATATTAAAAAAATTTTTATCAAAATAAATATAAATCTCAAAATTTAAAATTAATTGAGAAAAATAAAAAATTAATTTTAACCGAATTGAAAATGATAAACTATTATTATTATTATTATTATTATTATTATTATTATTATTATTATTATTATTATTATTATTATTATTATTTAAATTGATCAAAACCAAATCGTATATGTCTACTACTAGTTGAATTAACTTGTTAATTTTGATAAATTAAAACAAATGGAGGCTAACAACGACAAAGTTGGGTTGTAGATTGTGTCTAAATCAATGTTGGAATAAAATTTGTGAGACTTGTTCCTTAAATCCACGACATGCGAATTTTGGCAACTAGCATTACCCGTATCACCTAACTTGTTAGGTCAAACTAACCAACCAAAATGATAAGCCCATTTGATAATTATACAAGTTTCAATTATATTTTAATTCTAATTCTTAATCATAAATTATTTTTATAGAACCTATCGAATGTGATCAATGGTTAAGATGAATGTTTGTTTTTTTATGTTTTGAGCTATGACTATAGGATGTGTGTGCATTATCAATCGAGACCCGAGACATAATATCAACTAGGACTTTGAAATTTTAACATATGGTGAAAAAATTCAACAAATATAATCAATTCTTAAATCTAAGGAACAATACTGTGAGATTTCATCTTATTAATCCATGAACCGAAGGATGTTTTCGAGTTCCTAAACCCGACGAATCCGTGCTCTTGCTCTTATTCATACTATCCAACAATGACTTCCCGAAAAGCACCGAATCGGTGAACCGCCATATGTCGCCGTCGTTCAATTTTGTCGGCGAGAGACGGTTGTGTCTAACGATCTCATCCCACACGGGACCTTGTCTTTCATCATCTCAACCAAGCTCAGCTTCTCATCGGTTTTCGTATCCGTAATGTTTGATTCCGAACTGGTCAGCCAACACTTTCCATAAGTGCTTCCACTTAAACACATCTCCGTTGCTGCATTAAGGCTTCGTTCTTCGCGTGTCGGTTCGTCGTCCCCATATCTGATGTTCCGCGATCAAATCCGCGTCGGATGCATCCCAGTATCCGTCCCATGCTTGCCGGTTCCCAGGAAACATCAATGGCTTGCCTTCGTGCTTACATATCGAAGCATAAACACATAAACTACGAACAATGTTCATCGAACTAAAAGGCGAAAACCCGAAAACAAGTGCAGGCCTATGAACTGACCATGTCAATCTATCCTTTCCCTTAACTTCTTCGAACAAAACATCCTCAAGCGTATAACAAAAATTCAACGACTTAAGCCTAGGAAGATCCTCGTGAAAAGGAGGATCATGGGGCTGAACTCGAACCTTGCCGATCAAATCCGATGGACCGGTGTAGTGCCGACGACCGGTTTGCAAGCATATAGTTTCAACTTCGGCGCATTCGGGACCACGGCTTCAACACATTGCGTAACATAGTGCCATAACAATGCAGTTCTCGGCTTCACTAGATTTCTTATCCCATGCTACATAAAAAACATGAGTAACATCATCGAGCTTTTAAACTCAGACTGACACGATCATCAGATGAAAGAAGAAGGGAGTTGATTGAACTTTACCTTGGCAGCACCGATGGCTCCTGCCCACCACAACTCATTTTGATGTTGTGTAAGAAAGCTGAAACCTGGTGTCTGAAACTTGGTCTGCTCTGTCTTTGTTTTTAGTCATATTCTTCGACAAAGTGACGTGTAGGAATTAACAGACTGAGAAAAGCAGGTAGAGTTTGACCATCTGAGATTCTTTCCATAACTGAATGGGAGCGCGAATCGGTACATGTTTTCTTCAGCCTACTCTTAAAGACCAAGGCTGAGCCACCTTGGAAACACATCGGTATATGATCATGCTGGCGTGGAGAACGCAGCTTCCACATAAACATCCTTATCTACCAACTGATCCCTCTCATTCTTTATGATTTGTTTGTGCCATATAAAATGTTGCCTTGGGTTGGCGGTTTGGTCTTCTGGTTTTTTCCGGTTGGCATGATTGACCCTACCTGCATACCTTTTGGGTGCTATAATATTGCAGTTCTCTTAAAAGGGTTTGATAGCCGCTAAAACTTATAAAATTTCGAAGGGGTCGAGGTTGAAACTTATTTTAAGAGGACTAAAATAATAAGTAATTTTTAGAAGGGGCCAAAAATCTGAATTTTTCCATTTAGTGAAAGTGCTAAACAGGGTTAAATTGTATTTGGTATTTGATTCCCCTTTCAACCAGGGAGGCTGCTACCTGCCCCTTTTTACTTCGTCCCTGGTGATAAGGATGGACATAGACCTGGCTTGACAAATTTAGAAAAAAAAATAAGTTTTTTTTTTAAAAATAAAATAAATGCGGATCAAATTTTAATTAAGATAAAGTTAGATTGAGTTCAAATTTAATGTGAAAATTCCTGATTTAATCTGAGATAATAGTATATTTATCATTTATATATTTAAAGATAATCACACACTTTTTATTTTTTTTTAATTCGGTCCCTATTTTACTGAATAATTTTTTTATATATAATTGTGTAAGGTACGAGTTTTTATCTTAATATTTGGATCAGATAAAATTACCATAAACCCGAGTCGGATCAAGTGATAGGTAAAAAACTATAATACTCAGGTTAATTTTCAGTCAAAAATCTGACCAATAACCATCCCTAGATATAGCTGATGGTCCGAAGCTTAGGATGAAACCACAGGAAGAAACAAATTGTTTATCTTTTAAATTGGCAGAAATTAAGAAATGTTTAAACTAAAAATAGAGAATAAGGTTTGATTCGTCTAATTTTAAAATTAATAGGGATTTAAAGAATAATTAGAAAAGTTGAGAGATCAGGACTTAATTTCATTGATTTCAAAACTAATAGGGACTTAAAGTGTAATCGAACCGGAAATCCAACGTGCAAAGATATCGAACATTCCTTTAGATAACAAATTTGCAGAGACAATGCGTTTAACTTCACATGGTGATTTCTATTGACTGGCATAAAAAAAGCAATTGTGCATACCTTCTTTCTCCCCTGTTTCATCGGAGCTATATACTACAAACTTCCCCCCAGCTAGATGCATAGCTAAATACAGCTCTAGGCATTCGAAAAGCTGAAGACCACGTCGGAATCATGCAAAACACGACCGCATTCCTTCTTGCTCTCCGTGTTCAAATCGATAAACATGACGACAAACAGTGGTAACACAGCCGTGAAAGGTTTTCTTTACGAAAGACAACCTTCTATGACCATTTTTCCATGATACGGTCTGATAATCTAATTTCCTCGTCCTTGGAAATATGCGGATCTAGCTTCGGAAGGCTGCTGATAAACATCTAGCCTCATCCCGACGATAAGTTTACAATATCCATCGACTATGGAATTGTATGTATTCTGGTTTGGTTTACAGCCGTGCTTAATCATGAATCGGACAACATCGATGGCCTCCTCGAACATAGAATCAGATGCATAACTTGCGACAAAGGTATATAAGTGATCACATCTGGGACAAGGCCAGAATCACACATTTCCAAAAATATCCGTGAAGCCTCTTTCATTCGACCATTTCTACAATAGGCATAGATAACAGTTGAACGAGATTATATCGGGTTTAATTCCTTTCACCAAAACTTCCCTTAAGATTTTTTCCGATTCCTCGAAATTTTCAGAGCGGCTATACATATACATCAAACTATTGTAGGTTGTCAAGCTCGGACTATAGCCACTCTCAGTCATGAAGTTCAAGATCTCATTTGTCTTGGAAAACCATCTGCCTCCTGCCATATATTGAGAGCATGGCATTTAGAGTAGTTATGTCGGGCGGAAATCCTTTCTCCTCAATTCCAAAAAAGCACGCTCCGTGTCCACGAGAAGGTCACATTTACTATTAACCAAAACAAGTCTTTAGGAGCACAGCATGAGGTTCGATGATACCAAGTATATCTCTTCCGCAAGGGCATGCATCGGTCTACCTGCTTCCCATTGCATAACATGAAGCAAAGAACAGTAAGTCAGCTCATGGGTTTACAACGACCATCTCTCATTTCAGCCAGTATTTCTCGGCCTGCTTCCAAAGTCCTCCCCGTGCCAAGCAGCCAAAACAGCATTATGTAGAAAGGTCTGGGGTAACTCCAGCTTCCAGCATTCTCTTATAAATAGCCATGGCTTGATCAAAAGAACCACAGCGACTGTATGCACTGATTAAAGTGTGAATGGTCTCTTTCAGGTACAAACCTGCCCTCTTCATCTCCTTGAATACTCCGACACTTCTGAATCCATTTCGTTCTGCCCAACACTGCCAGTAGTGTATTCCAAGTAACAATATCCGGTGCACCATTGCATCCCTTGATCTCATCAAAAATCGTCATCATCTCGGTAAACTTTCCGCGGTTACATGCATCTTAATCAGAGCATTAAAAGTACAAATATTTGGCTTGCAGCCAGCACTTCTCATCTCCTCAAAAATCATCATTGCGGACACTCTTTCCGGCTTTTGCAAATCCTGACAAAAAAAAGTGGTATACGTAAAAACATCAGGCTTAATCCCTTTTTCTCCATCTGTGTTTTCAAGTCCATCGCTTCCTCCAAGACCATCCCTAGCATAAGCAGAAATCAACGAATATAAGTCACAATGCTAGGGGCAAAACAATTAAGCTCCATCTCTTTCAAAACATCCATAGCTTCCTTAGGTCGCCGAGACTTCCCATAAACATCTAACATGTGTAAGAACATTATCCGGACTAAAACCAGCCGATTTCATTTTATGGAAACCAAAGCCGCTTCCTCATGCAAAGACCCCGACAGCAACTTATGAGTGTATTATAAGTATAAGCATCGGGGGCACTCCATCGCTCTTCATCCCATCGAAAAGAGCCATGACCTTACTCCAAGGCATGCCCATTTTACCATACACATTCAAAATCACATTATAAGTAATCAAAGTAGGTTTGCAGCCCTCCTCTTCCATTTCTTAAAAACATCATTGCTTCCCGATACCTCCCGCTACCGGCATACGCTGTTATCAACGATGTAAAGCATAAAACATCGAGACTAAACCCTTTCTTGTGCAAACCATTAAGCAAATTGGCTGCACAGAAACCCTCCCTCTTTCCTAACATACTAATAACAGCACAATTGAACTATTCAAGGCCAACTCACAGTATTTTCTAGCCTAACCAATTAAAAACACCCAAAGCCAAGTCAGATTTCTTGTAAAACCCAAAGCTTTAACAATTCCCAGCACTTCGGCAGTCAAAAAATCCGTTCCTACATCTGGGTTCTCTTGGTATGCTCAAATAACTTGGCTAAAACAACATCAAGTCGATTGGCATCAAAAGAGGGTCGATTAAGGAGTTGAGAGCCTGCTGACCTTGAGCGCAGAGGTTGTTATGAGTCCAACGCTTCCCACGGTTGAGGTCACGTGAGCGGCCGAGACGGGTCCGGGTCCGAGTCTGGACTTGTGGCTCGATGGGTTGTTGCGACTTGGAGTTATGTCGAAGGAGGAGGTCTTGAAGGACTGGAGCCGAGGGAGGAGGTGATTTGGGTTGTAAAGTGGTTTTGGTGGTGGGTTTGGTATGAAAATGGGGTTTTAACAGGTGGGGGACTTGGAAGGAGAAGAGGGAGAGCGAGCCTCTCTGCCATTTAGAGATATGACGAGAAAGTTGCAGGCTTTACTATCTATCTCTATGGTGAGCAACTCTATAAGATAGTTAAAACAGAGAGAAAAAAAGGTTTAGCTAATTATTTTAGCAAACACTTGATGTGCTCTTTGTTATCACTATGAGAAAATTCTTGCAGAATCCATACTTTCTTCGGTTGAAAATTTAGAGGTTTAAGGCTCAAGGGAGCCAAGAGTTCAGACAAATATATGAGGATATTTTGGGAGCGAAAGGGAGATCAGATTCTTCCGTGGTTAAGAAAGGGTAAAATTAAATTCATTTGGGTAACTACTTATTTAGTCCTCCATATATTTAACCTTACATTTTTATTTTAATGATCCAACTTAATAAAATGGATAAATTTGCATAATACAATAACAGTTTTAGTCCCTATAAAAACACAAATGTAGCAAATCAACCATTAATATATTGAAATATAGACACCTAATTGACCAGAAAAAAAGTTGAGATACCTAAAAACTTATTTTGTAATTAAGCCTAAAAAATGAATTAGTGAGAATCTATGACCGATAGAAGCTTGCCGCATCAGCCTTAACAGTGGACTCTGGTAAATATTGGTAACTTTTGCCTTTAATCATCCTCTTGAGATATTTGATTTTGTAATCAATGGAAGTTGTTGTTTTTATGATCCTCACAAGGACATGGTGCAAAAAGAATGTTAAAAGCTGCTTTGGCACTATATCAACAAAGCATAGCCTACTTGGCTTCGAACAGATGGCTACCGAAACTTTCCAGGATCTTTAGATCTAATAACATACATAAACGTAGAAAACCACTAATATATTGCATAAACCAGTCTCTACAAGTTATGAAATCCATAAACAGAACCCTTAAGGTATGGTTTTCTCAGTGTGTTCAACAAAACATAAACGTAGAAACCAATAATATTGCATAAACCAGTCTCTACAAGTTATGAAACCATAAACAGAACCCTTAAGGTATGGTTTTCTTCAGTGTTCAACAAAAGATAGGATCCATAGGCAGGCTGCTCTCTCTTTCTCTAGGATCCGTCAAAGAAAGTGAGGATTAATCAACCTAGCAATTTCAAGAAATCCAACGCGGTCTTTGCCCGAATATCTTCTTCAGCTTTTCATCACAAACTATAACCCTTTTGTTATCGGGGTCCTAGAGATCAAAAGAAGAACCAAGTTAGTTACATGATATAGGTTCAGCCATTGACAGATATGAGACAGAAAAAAACGACTAGAGTTACATACATCATTCACAAGTCACAATGTTCAAACGCCTCTCAAAGTATGCATACAGTATACAAGTGTGTGAAACATTTCTCGAGCACAAAAAATCTTTGAGGCGTCACCTTCCCCACACAAAAGATTCTGGAGCAGAACCAAATAAAAATGTTTGCACAGAGGTCATTATGATGATACCCAAAAGGCAGGCAGTAACATTAACTCGCCAAGGAATGGTTTTCTAGGCTCCAAAGCTACTCATTTTATCCAAGAGGACTAACGTCTGTAAGACCACCGCCGACATAACAAAGATAACCGGTAATAGACTCTTAAACGAAAACTAATCAAGATAACTCTTAACAACCAAAGACAACAGAGCATATTCTAGTTGCCAATAATGTCAATAGGTGAAGTGACAAGAGTTGTGGGTAGGTCCAAGCCCTATGTAATCCATCCCCTCTCCCAAATTTCTAATGAACAATCAAAAAAACTACTAGTTATGTTCATTGTTGATGGTAAAATTTGGGTAGCAACAGCTGTAGCGATTCTATCCATTTGATTGGGTGAAGAGCCGCAGTCTGTGAAGGCAGCACTAAGGGTCGGTATGCAAGACTGAGAAGGGCGTCTCTCTGTTCGAACCAAGGGCCTTCACAACCCAAATTTTACCATCAACAGTCATCAAATTCAAATAAAAAATCCCATCTACAAAAATCAGAGTTTCAATTCCTAAATGTCTAAGGAAGATATATGAAAATCGTCCAAATGAAAGTAAGAACCCAGTAGAAGCACTCTCAGCGACTCAGCTCCATATATGTACAGAAGAAGATAGAACACCAAACAACCAGCAGCTTCATAAACAGTAAAATTTTTATATATTCTTTATTATCAACAGTCGGGCAGTAAAATTTTTATTATATATTCTTTATTATCAACACAGTCGGGATATACATTCAACAATGACAAAAATAGAGAAAGAATTTAAAACCCATTCAAACCTCCAAAACCCTTATGCATTTCACAACAAGCAAACACAAACCAACCATATCCATGGAAGATAAACCCATTCTAGGAATATAGTTTTAAAGAAGGAAAGGAAAATAGATAATGGACCTGAAGATTGTGCTCTTTAATATAAGCCCAAATCTGCTTAAGAACTTCAGTTCGGGGAATTTCAGGTACTCCGACGAGAGCCTGCATCTCAGGCGACACACGGCGGGGCTTCATGATGCCACGTGGCTTACGCGAACCGGTGTCGGTCTTCGAAGCCGTAGCTTGGATCACGGTTCGTACCATGCGCACGTTTGTTGGGTGGAGTAGAATAAGAGCAGAAGAGGTTTTGCCTGAGAACGACGCCGTTTGGGGTGAGATAAAGGTCGAGACAGTGGCGAAAGAGACGGCCATCTTCTTCTTCTTAGTTTGTGGTATCCTCTTTGTTTCTGGAATTTGTATTTGTTTTTTTAAGAATTATAACGAAAGAAGAGATAGCGGTTCTTTTTACGGTGTTTTTCTCAAAAAAAAAAACATCGGTTATCGGTATATTTATTAATCTAATATCAGTTAAATTATATTTTTTGATTTAACATTCGTAACAGTAAAGCGTGCTCTTGCACCGTATTATATGGTGATTTGGCGTCACGTGGGATATAGCTCGCCCCCTGCCCCACTCTATACGCTGACATGGGTTACACGTGGGTATAGCGCGACCCCTGATCCGCTATACGCCACATATGTTATCTGACACGTGGGGTATAGCGCGGTACAGGGGCGCGCTATACCTTTAATTACCCATCTGTCCACACCCCAATCCTCCCTATAAATATCCCATCCTCAATCACTTTCATCACACTAAATTCTCTCAAATTCTCTAAAATACTATCTCTGTTTAAGATATATTTTATAATATTTTTAATATTATGTATTTAATTTATTTAAGTATTTTACTTTATTTAATATTTTACTAATATAATTCTTTGCAGATATATAATGAAGGCTACTTCGCTTGGATGAAAATCATATATCTCGACACTTTGCTAATACGGTAACATTTTAACGTTTTAATAACTCTGCTGATACAGGTAAGTGACGTGCACCCTTTAAGGTTAAATTGATTGCCTCGGCCAAGTTGGTCGTCATGTATCCATATCGATATCTACCATCATATGCATTCGTCCACATTTCTTTATCGATGAGGCTGATGTAGTCGTATCCTTCCTCGTTCTTCGCCCGCAAATCTTGAAGCATTGATTCAAACGTTCGAGGAAGTAGTTCGTAACCTGATCAAAAACTGTATAACTTACTAACTTGCTTTCACTTACCCATGCGCACAATTAATTGACGCTCATCATTCTTCTTGTACCTTCCATGATAGTTCGCAGCAATGTGTCGGAGACAATACCTATGTTGGACTAAGGGTGGTTGCCACATTGGACCCAACGACTCCATTGCTGCTTTGATCACAGCTCCGCGATCTGAAATGACACAGATGTTTTTCCTCGTGATAACATGTGCACGTAAATTTCGGAGGAAAAAAGCCTAAGAATATGTATCTTCTCCTTCGAAAGAGCAAAAGCAACTGGAAGAATGTTGCGATTGTCATCTTGGATAACTGCCAATAAAAAACTTGCTTGTATTTTCCATACAAGAAAGTCGTCGATCTGGACCACTGCTTGCAGTATTTGGCATCATTAACGCACTGTGGGTAACTCCAAAAAACCCGGTAGAATTGACTTCGATCCCGAAGAACTCGATCATTATGGTATGCATAGGAGGTTTCGAAGTCCACAATTGTCCCAGGATTCAACGTCCGCAACAGCCTAAACCAAACTGGAAGTTCGTTGTAAGATGCATCACATTCGCCATGAAGTTTGACAATGGCATTTTGTTTTGCCAACCAAGCTTTTTTATAGGAGACAGTGTACCCATACTGCGATTGTATAGCTGAAATCAACATTACAACAGCTATATGAGAGATTGCGTTTACCATGGGCATGATGGCTTGGCATATCATTTCAGAGTCCAAGTTGGGATGATCTTGGTTGACCCCTCCAGCACAACATGTGTGAGGACCGTTGTATACTTTTAGTTCCCATATGTTGTTTTTCCTTTTCATTTTCGATACGCGAACCATCCAATTGCATCCGTTTTCGCGTCGGGCACAGTAGCATACATATTTTTTGGTCGTTGATCGGTTGACTCTGGACTGAACAGAATTACGGATATTGTAATTTTTTTATAGCCATCATCGCTTCTTCTCTTGCTTGAAAAACTCCATGCCTAAAGATAACTCACCGTTATTTATTGATGAGTAATATCCATAGTCACCGAGATGAGGCATATCCGCAAATTTTGGCCCGTATATTGCACCATAATCAGCTTCATACATGTGTACAGGAAGGTCAGTTTGTGTCACATTTCCTGGAACTTCATCTACATCATCATCATCGGAGTTGAATTGTGGTGATTCTGGGTGAATGAATAGTCCGGTCTCAGCACCATTCGCACCAGGCTCACGAAGCGGTTCTTCTGGTGGAGATGATGCTTCCTCCATGCGCTCCACATTTAGGTCGAAGAACCTACTACTTTCGGAGTTGAATTGTGGTGATTCTGGGTGAATGAATAGTCCGGTCTCAGCACCATTCGCACCAGGCTCACGAAGCGGTTCTTCTGGTGGAGATGATGCTTCCTCCATGCGCTCCACATTTAGGTCGAAGAACCTACTACTTGCATGTCTTCCCCTTGAACTAGAAGGCATATCGACATTGAGATCGAAAAAGCTTGCACTAGAATGCCTCCCCCTGGAGCTTGAAGCCATCGTGTCAAATGGAAACTGCACAGATTGTTGCGTCGATGACATCTCCATATTAAGGTCAAAGAAATTTGCAGATGAATGTCTTCTCCCTGAACTGGACGCGGTGTTGCTATACGGATTGTTCGTGGACCCACCTCGGTACATATCGTAAGGAGTTGCGGATGAATGTCTCCCTATTATGGCATTAAAATCATTACACATTACTGTAGTCGGGCTGTCAACTTGTTCAGCCAGTCCATAGTGGGAGCTTAATGATTGACCCCGAACAGTACACACTTGAACAAAATGTTCATACATCTCAATAGCGCCGTCTGAATAATTACTTTGAGCTTTAACCATCATTTGAACATCATCATTGTTCGAAAGTTCAAACGCTGTATAAGTTAATGTCAACAATGATGTTAGAAATCTGTACTGCAACGACGACATTATTCTACTACTTCCAACATGAATCTTCCTCGAAATCTTCGTTATCAGCTCCTCAAGAGTTATGTTTCTCTTGAATGATATTTTAACACGTTCATTTGATACGAAAACAACGTCGGTTTCATCTTCTCGAATTTCACAATCATAATAAACAATAGATGAAAGCCGTGTCATTCTTTGAGTTTAAAAATGCGTCAATATTATATCTGCAAAAAAATAACTGAAACAAACCTGATTAAATAAATTATATATGAACGAAAATATAACACAATAAATTTTTTACACATCAACGTAAATAATTTAAATAATATAATTTTATATTATTACATGCACCGCAAAACTATTTTGACGTATGCTTCCATTTTTCAATTTTACAAACATAAAAATTAGTTGAAATAATTAGTATAATATTTTTTTCAAATGATAATAAACAATAAGTATAATTAAAAAATTATAACAAAATTACCTTATAACGAAAAAATCGCACGAACTTCTAAATCAAATATGAGAAGATTGCCCAAATTATTACTCGTTGACGGAATTGTTGTATTAATTTATAAGTTGAGAGGAGATGCGAGGAGATGTGAGAAACTTAACCGGGGGAGGAGGGTATTTATAACCATATAAGGCGCGGTACCTGCACCGCGCTTAGATCGGTAAATATCCGATCACCAGTGATTTTTCGAGAAATACACCTATTTTTACGTCTAATTATCGAATTTATACATCTTTATAAATCAATAAAATAGTCATTTTATTTTAATTTAGCATAAATACAAACTGTTAATATATATATATACATATAGATTTAATATTTCAAATAATTATAATTTAATATATTTAAAATAATAATTTTAATAACTTTAATTTTTTAAATAAACCAAATACCTCATCAAGCATCATTTAAACGATTAAGAATGCACGAACACAACTTACTTCAGTAGTTAAGAAATAGTTAATGTTCTTAGAATTAACGGGTTCGAGCACAGCGACTGCAAGTGTGATTGAGCGTTCATTGTCAAATAATTGATAATATTTAGAACATGTACTACTTGTAATCACCTTTAGCTTACTAAAAAAAGAACGATTAAGAATTACTCCTCGTTACCTCAACCATAATTAAATTTTGAACCATAATTTATAATTCACTTGTTAAAAATTTATAAGTGAAAAAATTTTAATCTCATTTTGAGCCAAAATATCCATGATTAGATGAAATTTTAGTTTCACTAATTGTCAACATTTTTACTGACTAAGTAAGTCTACATGGGACTAGAATGCTGACTAGTTACCAACTAACTGTATTCATCCAACAAAAATTTTTGCCTTAAAATGAAACGTTATAATCAAATGCTTCAAATAAGAACCAAAGTGATCATTTTATCCCATTAAACACTAATTTTATCATTATGTCTTTATTTTAATCTCCTACATTTCTATTAATTATTCAGGTTTCTTACTTTTCTCACTCATCATTCTTTGACTTTATAAGCATATCCTAACAAAAAAATAAAAACAAAAAAATCAATTACCCTAAATATAGTGATGAGATTCATAATTAAACCTTAGTGATAAAGGTATGTTGTCATCTCTTGAGGTTCAAGTACAAGTAAGTCGTTTGTAGGAGTATTTGAGCGTTGATTGTCAAATGATTTGGAGTTTTTGAGCAAATATTATCTTGTAATCACCACATACTAATAAAAAAAATCATAAACCTGGAAATTTTGATTTGAACTTGATTATTCAAATTGATTTACCATATTCAAGACCCGATATAAGCTCGTGCCTAATTTGATTTGAACTGTATTTAACTCAAACCAGAAGCCACTAGAACTAACAGTTTTTAAAATAGTTAATTACATCACATGTAACATCCTCAATACCAGGTTAGTGACCAAATTGTGAGATTTTAAAATTTAATTACCAGATTAAAAATAAATTGAAAAGTCCAGGAATTAATTGAAAGATGTTGGTGTAGGATGAATTAACAAATGAAGGGAGAGTAAAAGAGTAAAGAAGTCATTTAACAAGGAAAATAATTAAATAATAATTATTTGGTATTTTAATACCCATGTGGAGCATGTGTAGGAAACAAATGTTCTCATGTTACTCTTCTTTCTTCTTTCTTCATCTTCATCTTCTCAAACGTGAAGCACCCAAGCCAAGGTAAGTTGGATTTCTTTTGGTTAATCCTTAAAATTCAAGTATGGTTTTGGTTAAGGAAGACTTAGGAAACATGATGAAGATAAAAAGAGTCATAGAAACTCAAAGAGTTGTAAGTTATGGAAGATTAAAGGGAAGAAGTGGATAAGTGAAATTTTGAATAAGGATGTATAAATGGATTTAGAAACTTAAATTGACTTGTCATATATGTGAATAAGAAGTTATAAGTGTTAAATCAAAGTTTGGATTATATGGAAAAAGTAAGATTCTTAGTTTTAAGAATTTGAATGAGATATAGAAGATAATAAGGTGATGGAATGATTGTAGTTGAGTTGGGTGATATAAAAGAAGTTTTATATAAGGAAATTTAATGAAAAGTTGTGGAAATTTTTGGGTGAAAAAGTCTGATCTGGGCAGGGTGTATCGGTACACTATGAATGGGTATCGATGCACTAAGACCAATTTTGAAGGTGCGTCGATACATTAAGGGGTGTATCGATACATGGGAATTTCGAATTGGATTTGGGTACCGATGCACCAGGAGTGTATCGGTACACTCCTAAAGGAAAATAGGAATTTTAGCTGATTAAATTAATTTAAATTAATAGCATCGAAGTATAAGGTTTAGGCTTCTGATAATCATCTTGAAAATTATATTTATGTAGATATAGAGCCTAGACGAATTCCAGAACAAGTGACAAGTAAGATTGATCGAGGGAAAGGCAAGGAGACATAGGTGAGTGCATATGCATAGCATGAATATAGTAGTATATTCAATTCTAGACTTGTGATAAGTCTAGAGGTAATATCTTGATACATGATTATATTTCATATTATGATACATGGCATGAATTTATATTATATGCATTATGTGACAATGTTATAAGTGAATATGTATGAAAAGTTTACATGAGCCATGTGATAAGGTAATAATTTATATGTCTACGAGATATAAACTATGTGAATTGTGAAAGCCCATGTTATGTAGATGAAATATATGTATAGTTGACATGCCAAGAGTAGATGGTCTACGCGGTCATTCGAGACAATTCTACGTGGTCTTTCAGGACATATATGTATTTGGAATATGTATGAGGTCTTTTGAGACACCTACTTGATCATTAGTATATGTATATGATTCTTAAGGAATTTCTATGTGGTCTTATGGACAAATTTTATATGGCACTACGGTGCATTTCTACGCGGTCCTTCGAGACAAATTCTACGTGGCACTTCGGTGCAATTTATACGAGCTGTGGTGACAACATAGTGCATAACCTCACAATACTCACATACCTCAGGTTCTCATTATTGTGTCATTGTGCATCAATACACTGTAGCACTGTTCATGGTATTGTTCATTACTGTTTACGGTACTATTGCACAGTATCGATATTATATTATATAAACTATTCATAAAAATTTTTATCTTAAATTTGTTATAATAAAACATAATTCAATAGTATATTATTGTATTTTATTAATATAAGTCAAAATGTTCTGTTATTTTGTAAGAATATTGTTTTAAAAAGTCAATGTGACATATTGGACTCGTATCTGGTCGGGTACGGGTGTTACATCACATGTCCTTAAATTATGTCCCTTATATTAAATTGATCCTTAAACTTTTAAATGTTCCAATTTCATCCCTAAACTATGACTATCATGCTAAATTAATCCTTAAATTTTTGAATATTTTAATTTCATCCCCAAACTATGACCTTCATTCTAAATTAATCCCCAAACTTTTTGAACATTACAGTTTCATCTGAAACTATACATATATACTAATCACATCTCTTGTTAATAAAATATTTAGACCAAGTTATAATATTATATGTTTGAAAAAACAAAATTTGTGTTAAATATGATTGAAACTAATTACATATTTAGATGATTTTGGGGATAAACTTGAAATATTCAAAAGTTTAGGACTAATTTAGAAAGAATGTCATAGTTTAGGGATGAAATTATAATATTCAAAAGTTTAAGGACTATTTTAGAATGAGAAACATAATTTGATAAAGAAATTTGAATATTCAAAAGTTTAAGAACCAATTTAAATGAAGATTATAGTTTGGGGATATATGATGCAATTAACTATTTTTTAAAATAATGTCAAAGTGACCATATTATAAAATATCTAAAGTACGCAAATGTATCCATCGACTATAATATACTCTTTGTTAAGTTCATTGACTGTTAAAAGTTACAAAATGATCTCTCGACTATAGAGTGTTGCTTTGTTGAGTCTCTCGACTATTAAAAGTTACAAAATTGTCGGCAGTCTGAGTTGGACTTTAACCTACTAACTGAGATATGATAAAAGATGACATCATAATCTTAAACGACTATCATATCTCAATTAATATGTTAATATCCAACTCAGATGGCTGCTAATTTTTTAACAGAAAATTATGTCTTTGAAACATAATGAATAGTTGAGTGATCATTTTGTAACTTTTAATAGTGATCATTTTGTAACTTTTAATGGTTAGATGGCTCAATAAAATAATATGCTATAGTCGTCGGACCATTTGTGTACTTTACCTAAATATCTATGTAGGTATGGGCATAAGACCAAATCTGACGGGTTTTGACCCGATCGAGTCGGATTTTTTAAAAAATATTTTGGGCTAGAGTCAGGTTTTTTTAGAGATTGTGTTCTGGTCGGGTTCGAGTTTAGGGTAAAAAATATCCGACTCAAAATTTGAGTATGATTCGAATCGAATGGAAGATATATTTTTTTAACTATCAATTCGATTTCAAGTAGAGGATGCACAATTTTCAAATTAAATTGATTAAAAATCCAACCTGTATGCACATATGTACTAAGTCATGAGAAGAATATCGGAAAAGCTGACTGTGCGGGACCCAACGCATTCACGCTTTATTGTCTTACGGGTAAGTAAGTAGTAATTAGTATACTTAAAACGTTTTCCATTTTATGTTCTTTTCCAATATTGCCCATCATATTCTCCCATTTTGCATTTCATGTTATTTTCCAATATTGCCCATCTGATTCTACAATTTATTATCTGTGTAAAATGAAAGCAACCAAATACAATAATTCAACAAATCCGGTGAAAAAAACGATCGACTGTTACTTTTCTCGCTTCTTTCTTTGTTCTTCTTCTTCTTCTCTCTGGAAATCTGTAAGTTTTGCAGAGCTGAATAGCTATGGTCATCAAAATCCCAGCCTTGGGAGCAATGTATGTCTCTGTTGTTCCTTTCAATCAATTTTGTTTAATTTCTTAAATCTACTTCTTTATTCGACAGATTACACTTTTATCGCATCGTTTACTGATTCTTTCTTTTGCTAGATTTTAAGTTTTTTGCGTGAAAACCTAGAATTTCTTGCTCGAAATGATGAAATGTTAACATGCAACCTTAGTTATTGATTACTTGTTTAATATGTTTCCTAATTCTATTGCCTTCTTCGTATTCTTTCCTTTTTTTTTCTGAATTACTTCTCCATGGAGTTGATATATAGAATTTTAAAAAAAAGAAAATTATACTGATGAATTTGGTTGCAGATACTTGAATCATGCAGGAGGTACGGTGTCGCACCAAACTCTGGATTTTTATCTGCTCTCTTTAAGGTTTGTCCCAATTCCCGATTAGTAGTTCTTAAATTTTAGTATCACAATTGTGTGAAGTTGCATGTGTTCTGTATGTTTCTCTATGCTTTGAAATGAACGTGTTGAGAAATTAGACGAATGAGTTTCTGATAATTAGACTAGGAGCCTCAAATTGGCTTGCCAGGCTTGTGATTTTTCTGGTCATTCAGTTGTGCTATCAGTGTATTTCAATTGCAATGTTGAATGTGAGGCAGAGAATTGAATATTCTTTGCAGCTGCGTTATCTTGTGAGATTGATGCTTTAGTTATACTGCTGAGAGAGCAAGAAAAATGTTTGGCATCATGCTTAATGTTTCAAGTTCTTTCCTCAGACTTATTTCAGATAGTAGTAGGTAAGGTAGGAATACTTCCTATTGTTAGATATAGTGTGATCAAGATGTTCTAGGAGTTGGATTTTGGAGGTTCAGTCTTGTTATGAAGTGTTTCATTGTAAATGGTGTAGCTAATCATCCCTCTAAAAGCCTGGGCATGTTTGTTTATGCTAAATTCATCTATGATCATGCATGGAGTGATGCTTCTTGGTGAATCCTTATGATGGATGACTTGGTTAAGTGAAAAAGTTATGTAGCTGGTTCTGTGGCTTACATGTGAACTAGGGAAACAGAAATTGGTTTGTTATCGCTAAGCACGGTTATCAATTTGTAACTTTTGAAAGTTCAGTAGAAAAAAAATAAAAACTTACTCAAATTTTAATAATCATTCCTATAGTTTACTCTAAAATCTATTACGAAGGCATGTAAGAAGTGATTGTTGATTTCTTCAAGGGCTTTGATGTATAGAAAGCTTCGACAAAGGTGGTTTCTCCAATTCATATAAAGGAGATATTAATCATCGACGAAAAATCAGAGTAGATTAAAGTTATTATGAACTGATACAACATAATAATAAATAACGATGATCATTTAAAGAAAATTGATCAAAATTTCATCGGAACATCTAGATCTAGGGTTTCAAATAGCGGTTCGCGATCGCGATAGCGCCCTCGAAATAGCGGTAGCGCTGTCTTCCGATATACCCACTACACCTGCAGTAGCGTCCAATAGTGCCCGCTACGGCCGAAATCGCGGTAAACACGAAATGATCGAAAACACAATCGTAATCGCGATTTGAAACCTGTCTAAATCAGCCGAAGGCACACGTGAAAAAGTAAAGATCTTCCAAGAAAAAAAACAACTGTATTTCATTCAATAACTTACCAAAAAATGTATATTAAAAGTTACAAATTTCATAAACAATAATACTGAAATGTTGAAGACAAAATTGATCAAAAATTCTTATGTTGTTGTTGTTGTTGAAGATAAAAAATCGAAGGAAATCGATTTTCACTAGCGTTTTCTCTCTCAGATTTCTGGGTTTTCCTGCCTCGAAAATCAAATAATCTTTCCTTTAATCAATCTTTTAACGATCACTCACTGATTTAATCATCTTTAATCCAAGCATTCACTGTGGAACCCCAACTCTGCAATGCAATTTCTCACTTCTTTCCTAATCATCTGCTGCATTACGGCCATTACTTCAGGTCCAAACGCTGCCGTCTTTGTCCCGCTATTATGATGCTTTCCCGCTAATAGGCCCAGCTCTTTATCCATACGCGAGTTATCGTTGTTCGACTCAACCAACTCGTCATTCCAAGAACGTCCGAGTGTGAGCGCAGTTGAAACGACACGAGAGTGTTGCTGTTGAGTCGGCTCGGGACCGCTCAATACCAAATCACTGACATCAGAAACCGAAGGACTTCCCGGATTACTATTAACACTAACGGATCTCATACATTTACCCGGCCGTCTCTCCGATTCGTGAGCCGAGTCTCCGTCTTCAACCGACCGTCTCCGTTTCAAGCTCGAGTTCCAATGGTTCTTCACCGCGTTGTCTGTACGACCGTTGAGAAGCCTCGCGATAGTGGCCCACTTGTTGCCGAACTTGGCGTGCGCTCTGATGATGATATCGTCTTCCTCCGCCGTGAATGAACGGTGCTCGACTTCCGGCGACAACTGGTTGCACCACCGCAGCCTGCACGATTTCCCTGATCGACCGGGGATCAAACTCGATATCGACGACCAGTTCCTCGGACCATATCGCTGAACCAGCTTCCGCAATGCTTCGTCCTCCTCCGGTCCCCATGGACCCTTCACACGATCAACGTCCTGATCCATCAGTTGATTTTGATTTTAGTTTGTTTTTTTTATTTTTCAGTGACGGTTCCTTTTCGTTTTGGAGGTTCGAATTGTAGCAACAATGAAAGGTAGAAATTATATAGGGGATGCATTAGGGTAACTGATAGAGCCGGTTAACAAATACAGGTAAAGCACGTTGGAGTAGACCGGTATTGACCAGTAACCGGTCGAGATCCCATACAGCTGTATAACGTCCACTCTTGCCACGTAGGCGGCATTGAATTCTGGGAAAATTCCAATAAATCCTTAGGGGTAGTTTAGGGATTTGACGTCGTGGTTTCCTGATTTGAGTCGTACAGTTATGGAAGTCACTGAAAAGGACAGAGTGAGAAAATGGAGAGAAATTGAGGATTAAGTTTTGACTATGCCAGGCTGGAAACCATTACGTGGCACTTTAAAATATTTCCGACAAATTAGATTTTGTCGTTTTGCTCGGTTTCGGGTATTGTGCAAATAAAAGAAGGGTAAAGTATAGTAATGGTCACTGAACATTTCTGAAGCTTGCATTTAGATCCCTCAACTTTTAAAACTTGCAATACAGTCCCCCAACATTTATTCCGTTTGCAATATGGTCCCCAACTTAAATCACTGTTAGAAAATTAGGGTAAATTATATAAACGGTCATTGAACTTTTCAGGCACTTGAATTTAGGTCCCCAACTTTTAAAACTTGCAAAACAGTCCCCCAATAATTTTATTTTCTTATTAAATATAGATGTATAGAAAATATAAATGATTTAATTTATATTTAAATGTATGAATCATTTATATTTTTGATATATTTTATTTTTCTTGTATAAATTAGTATTTAAAATATGTTTATATTTTAATCAAAATATTTCAATATACGAATAAAAATATATTTATATAAATGTATATTTATATTTAGATGTATAAAAAAAAATATATTCATATATGTATGAATCATTTATATTTTTGAATATTTTATTTTTAATAAGAAATTAAAATTATTAATTATATTAGAAATACTCAACTTAAGATTATATATATAATCATGAATTATAAATATGAAAAATATAATTATTAAATTTAGTTTAAAAATATATAAATCTTAAATTTATTCTTTTAAAATATTGTATCAACTAATATTTAAAAAATATTAAATCTATCAAACAATTTATCAAATATAATATTTTTATTGTAAAAAAATATAATATTTTCTATTGTAAAAAACATAATATTTTCCCATCATTTATTGCTTTCAAATTTTTTGCCGAAGTTCAAATCTCATTATTTCCATTTTCCATTATATTCTTTTTTTTTCTGGCATTGGTCATACTATTAGTATATGTATTATTGTATATCTCTTAACACAAACGATGGTGTTAGCTTAGTGACTCTACCCTGTATCTTTAATTTGCGTGACTTAGGTTTGAGTTTGCCCAAGACCCAAATTTTACTTCTTTGTAACTTAATTTTATTCTAATTAGGTGGTGACATGTGTCACCAATAACATATATCATGATCATGTGTTAACACATGTCAGATCCTGGTTAAATGATTAATTTATTAAATTTTATTTAATTTAGGACCAAATTGATAGCATATATAAATAATTAGGTGGTGACATGTGTCACCAATGACACGTGTCATGATCATGTGCTAACACATGTCAGATCCTAATTAAATGATTAATTTATTAAATTCTATTTAATTTAGGACCAAATTGATTATATAAATAATAAAGACTGAATGTATAATAATGTCAATTCCTTTTAACTGTCACTTCATCATTTGTATCAATTGGTAACGACTAGTGGCTTAGTTGAAACAATTAAATAATTATGTTGTATGATTGATAAATTTAAAAGATCGATGACAAAAGTAAAAAGGGCTAGATAGTTAAGTTGTCAACCTAGTAGTTTACACTTTTATTTATACGTCAAAATAACATTTTATAAATTTAAAATTCGAATTATTTCAACCTCTTCTATATCCTAACTACTTTTTTTAATTAAAAAGTTTCTTCAACATATAAGAATTATACTATTATATTTATATAAAAAATACGTATCACATGAAATAAGATGAAATTAAATAATAATAAATCTGACATAATTGAATTTAATTGAATTATTTTGGAATTTAGGGTTTAGAATGAAATTGAATTACTTTGGAAATTGGGGTTTAGAATGAAATTGAGGTCTGTTTTGCAAGTTTTAAAAGTTGGGAGACCTAAATTCAAGTGTCCGAAAAGTTTAATAACCTTTTTATATAATTTACCCTAATTTTTAACGGTGGTTTAAGTTGGGGGACCATATTGCAAACGGAATAAATGTTAGGAGACTGTATTGCAAGTTTTAAAAGTTGGGGACCTAAATGCAAGCTTCAGAAATGTTCAGTGACCATTACTATACTTTACCCATAAAAGAAATATTGGTGATGTGGACAAAAACAGCCAAAGAAAATAGACTGACAGCTTCTCAAATTCCAGCCTGTAAACCTGCCACCGGAGAAGACATGTTAACGGCTTTCTAGCCACCGACCCCATTGACCAAAACCACCAAATTTAACATTTATATTTTTTGGAACATAATTTTTAAAATATATTAACTTCATAAATTCATAATTTTAATATTCATCATAAAATAATAACTATCTATATATATTTCTATTAAATGTTACATTACAATATTTTTTTAAATATTATGAAGTAATTATAATTTTAATATTCATCGAAAAATAATAAATATGTAAATATATTTTTATTAAATGTTACATTAAGGTATTTTTTCTTCTGAATATTATAAGGTGATTATAGAGTAATATATGTTCAAAATCTTTCTTAATCATTAACAAAACACACCCTACACAACTATTGTTCGAATCAATACCCCAAGAGAAAATAATACTCCCTTACCCCTTATAATCTTGAGAAGTTAAGTATTACTCACATATCTGAAAGTTAATAATAGAGTGATTGTGATTGTATTAGAGAAGATTAGAGATGTCAATAGATCGTATTAGAGTTTTGGTTAATCTAATTTGATTTGAGAAGTATATTTATTTTATTCGAATTTGACTCAATCTGAGTTCAGAGAGGTTTTATATGATTAGAAACATGATTCAAATTTTGGGATAAAAGCTCGTATCTCACCTGGTATGAATATAAATTTTTAATTTTTTTGATAAAATAAAAACTTATTAAAAAATAGATAAATATTTATATTATAACAATTATCTCTAAATATATAAAATAAAAATATATTATTATTTCGAGTCATATATTTTTTACCCTGTACCCGAATTTAAACTTTTTTTTTTAAATTAACTCTATCAGATCAGAACATATTAGATCGAAACGGACAAGTTATCAACCTTAGACAAAACATCTTGTTTTGGAGAAGTATAACACAATTTCCAATCTTCCTTTTTATCTGGTCAAAATCATTCGCAATAGTATACAGGGTAAACCACGTGGTCACTCAACTATATTTTCCTCCAAATCAAGCTTAACATTATGATTTTGTTCTGTTTTGATCATCCTTCATTTTAAAAATAAACAAATATGTTGGTGTGGCAATCTTTTTATTTTCCAATGATGATCTGACGTTAAATTATGATGATACACCAACATCAGTGTTAATTTTTTAACAACGAGCGATCAAAACAGAACCAAAACATAACATTAGGTACGATTTTAGAAAATAATTGGGTGACCGAAATAAAATCATAATAATAAATGGGTGACTAGGTACATAATTTATCCTAATATCTAATTATAACAAGACAAGCATATTATAGATATAAACACGATAGTTTGATTAATTAAAAAAATAGATTAATTTGGAGAAAGTACATGGTAATATATATTTAAAGATAATTCTCAATCATTTGACATTAAACACTCATACTCCTAGTATTACTGATGCTCGAACCCGATATATTAAAGAATAACAATAATAGTTTGATTCATTCAAATTTTAAAATATAACAAATATATTCAAATCCAAGTTTAAAAAAAAAACACATATACTTAATACAGTATCCTCCCTAAATTTACCCCCCAAAAGTTCATTCATCAAGAAATGTCGGTAAAAAAGCATTATCGATTGAAGGTGTCGTCACTAAATAGCATTGTCGTTTGGGCAGCACTATCACTATACGAGAAAACTGTCGTCACTAAAAAACAATATCGTCGTTTAAAAGAACTACATACTACCAAAAGGTATAACTATTTAAATATATGGGTAAAATATATCAGATACCTTCAAACTTTAAGCATTAACTCGTTTATACCACTAATTTTTTAATTTTGAAAATTTTAGCACTAACATTTAGTTTTACGTTCAATTGTACCACTCTGTTAATGATTTAATGGGACTCCACCGTTTAAGATTCACTACACCATCAGAGTTGGCCTTGATCCAACCAAGAGGAGGACGAACCCACGATAAAGGAGTGCCGGTTGTTATCCTGATCGATATCGACTTCAACTCTTTAGCTAGCAAAATCTAATATATAAAGCGATCACATCGAACAATAAAATCCTCCCTTTCCACATACGCAGGGTCCAAAATAACATTACACCTATGTTTCCATAGATGCCAACAAAAAACAACAAAACGAATCGACCAATTCCCATCAGCGTTAGAGAACCTACCTAAAGGGCGTAAATTTTGGTCAAGCCAATCCTGGTAGGGGAGGGAAAGGAACTACGGATCACCCTCGGCCAAAACATGCTAGCTAATTTATGGTGCCGAAAAACACGGTTCAAGTCTTCTGCTCCTCTACCGCAAATCTGGCAGTCAGTCGTGTTGGAGAGATGGCGCCTTACACGTTCGACATTGGTAAGCAGTCGATCATGCTTCGCACACCAAATGAAAACTCTCACACTCCGAGGCACTTCTAGTTTCCTGATTTTCGCCCTCCTCTATTTGAGTGAGAAAATTATAAGCAGATTTATTCGAAAAGCGATTGTCATCCTCCCATCTCCATCCGGGAGTATCCGGTCCATTCTGCACCTAAGGATGTCGCACAGCCGCGATACACTGAAGTATGTGATCAGGAAGCAAAGGCAAGAGCTTCACCCAATCCCAAGACCCATAAGGCAAGGCCATATCACAAACCGGGATCGGGGTCGGGGAGATAGAGCCTCTATAGGAGAACACAAGACGATTCTCTTTTTGCTAGCCAGTGATCGTACCAGAAATCCGTACTTTTGTCGTCATGGATATTCCAAGAGATACTCTCATTGAAGTCACTCCAAATGCACTGTAAACCCTTCCAAAGTCGAGATCCATTAGAACCTTGAAGATCAAAAGGTAAAGGATCTTCCCATTTATACTTTGTCCTGATAATTTGCACCCATAGCTTCTCCGATTTAGTTGCCAGCTGAAAACCAATCGTCATCAAGAAGGCCATATTTTGATGTAATAAGTGTCGCATGCCCACGCCTCCTTTTGCAGTCGGTTTTCTCATCGTGTCCCATTTCACAAGCGAAATACCAGCATTACCTCTACTCGTACCCCAGATAAAATGACGAATAAATTTCTCCATCTCATCACATAAACCTCTTGGAATCCATGTTGACTGCATAAATATCCCGGAATGGCCTGGAGAACAGCCTTAAGTCTAATACGCCCTGCAAGGGATAAGGTTCTCGCCACCCACCCGTTGGTTCATTTGATCAAGTAAATACCCATAAGTGGCCTTGATAACTCTACTATGCAACGATGGAACACCCAAATATTTGCCTAGGTCTTTAACTTCCTCGTACTCAAAAGTTTCGAGCAATATTTCCTCTCATTGTCGGAGAACAATTTCTTGATAAATAAATTTGAGTTTTCGCGACACTAACCCGATGTCCAGAATCTTGACAAAAGCAATCAAGGGCCTCTTTAATTGCACCAAGCTGTGACATATCAGCCTCAGCAAACAACATTAAATCATTGGTGAAGAAGAGATACGATCCTGCTATGTTTGCGACAGACCATTGTCGACTACGCGCTTTTTGGTGCCAAAAGCACTCCTATTGAGTAAGGACCAAGCTGAGTTCTTTTTTTGAGCGCCTCCTCTAACTCCAAAATATACGGATTATTCGAATCCTCATTAACTTTTCGATGCCTCTGATACGAGCCAACAACAAATATTTCCGTTTACCAATGTGTCCACAAACATCCTTATTCCATTGTCGGCTTTTAGCTCGGAATTCCATGATATCTTCATGAATGTTTTTATCGCTCTTCGAAGTCGCACTCAACATATTAGTAAAATCTGAATGTTCGCTCCAAGCATCAATGTAGCAGAAAGGCCGATTCCGAACACCCGGTTTACTAATCCCCAAATCAAGTAAAAGAGGACGATGATCTGAACCCAAATTTTGAAAGTGAAGCACCTCCGATTTACTGAAATGATTATACCAAAATTCATTACAAATGCATCTATCCAAGCGCTGGGATAGAGACCCCCGTTTCCTAGTGTATCTCGTACCACTACGGCGCTGGGACCCCCTTGTCGCTCCACATGGCTACCAATAACATTAAACTCCCCCGGTAACCCATTATCAATTACCATCAGGTTCCAAGGCTTTCAATTGATTCCATAAACGACCTTGAATTCCACCAACAGGGCTCGCATAGACAAAGGTAATGAAGAAGCTACCACCCCCATCCGGAAAAGAGCATATCCCATGAATTTATTGCCGAGAGACAGCAAGAATAGTGAACTTGACAGAATTTCTCCAAAGCAACCAAATACCGCCTGAAAAACCCATCGCCTCAATCCTGTAAGAGAACTCAAAGCCAGACTTCCGACTAAAATCATCAGCACCTTTCTCGCTAATTCGGGGTTCCAACAAAGCTACCATATCCGGTATTTGGTGATCCACTAATACCTTAAAGTATCGGTTAAAAACAAGGTCTCGAGCACCCTGGGCATTCCAAAAAATGATCCTAGTCATTAAAAAGAAATGAAAAAGAGAGCAAGATTAAACCTGCATTTCAGCAGACTCTAACTGATCGAACATGGTGTTTTCACGCCATTGAACCAGCTCCGAAGAGCCCCCCAGATTCTGCCCCTGGTCTAGACCCGAAAGCGCAACAGAATGCTCAGCTTGGTTTAACTCAGATGTCATTGCCGACATCCACTCCGCTAGAACTGGTTTGCTTGAACCCCGTTCCTCTTTTTTCTACGTTTTTAATCCCTTCCGTGTCAGCCCTTTTAACTCCCGCCAGCCCTTTGTTCACATTTTTCGGAAGAGCATCTCTAGAAGTTCTTTGTAAAATTCGTATATTTTGATCCCGTGGCAATTGATTTTCGTCGTTTTCAACGACATGAACTGCAACATGTCTATCCTTTCTTATAGAAGATGTAGCGGAAATAACCTTTCCTGTTGAAACCACTGCTGCATTATTGTTCAAGTGAAGCGGGGTCAATGAGACTCTACTGGTTTCATCATTCTTATCCCTAGCTTGTTGTCGAGTCGCTCCTTGCCTACTGAACTCAAAATCGAGAATTTATCTTAGTATTCTCAATTCCAACAGGAGTAGTTCCTCTACTTTGAATTTCCGCGACAGGTGCATCGATTAATTGGCTGGGAACAAACTTGTCCGTTTCTTGAATTTCCTCAAGAGCTGCAAACCGAGACCTTGATCAGCTGATCTTTGTTAGGATGGTAAACGGGCGGGTACGGGCGGGTTGGATATGGATACCTCTCCTCTATCCCCATACCCACCGAATATTTTTAAATCCACCACCATTCCCAACACCCACTACTAAATTGGAGACGTACTCGGCTAGATATGCCTAACAGCAACCTTAAGTTATACATAAGCAACAAATATAAAACAAATACGTCCATTAAAAAACATAATATTAGTCTCTAAAATTATACTTAATATTTGGTTAAATTATAAGTTATATCTTATACAATATTAATATTTATAAATTAGTCTCTAAAATTATACCTAAATTCATAATAGTCCAAAATTTAATGGATATTTAGTGGGCTGACGGATGTAGGGCAGGCGGATACGGGGCAGGTAAGGTCTCAAACTCATCACTCGCCCACTACCCGCAACGGGTACCACTTTTTAAATATAAACCCGTCCACTACCCACTAAAATTATATCCATCACCGCCCCAATTAGAACGAATACGATATGAAATCCACAAAATTATATCCGTTTGCCATCCTGAATCTTAGCCCAGTTTTTAAATTTGTGGAATCAAGGTTGACTATTTCTATTTTTAATATACCATAAAAACGTAATACCATTTGTTTTATGAGAAGAAATGGTTTGGTAAATTAATGGTTTTACTCTTTCTATTACATTTGATTTGAGATTCAACCCTTAAACTTTCATTTAACATAAGTTGACCTTTCTAAATTAATTAACAACATTATAAAAATAAGAGGATTAAGTTTATCAAATTAACATTGTAGAACTAAACAGTAAATATGAATATAGTATAAGGACCAAAAGCAAAATTTAACCAGATGATTAAGCTTTTTTATTTTCTTTAAATGTAATGGACTCTTTATGTTTTCGGTTTGTAGAAATTTAACAATCCATCAAATAGCCCAAAATAATAGAAGGCCTATAATAAGCCCAATCAATGATATATTTAAAGTGTATATATATATATATATATATATTTTAATTTTTAGGCGCTTATTATTATTGAAGGCCTCTATTTTTGTTATCGAAAATATAAGGGATTATTCGTGTAATTTAACTTATTATTATTATTATTATTGAAAAAAACCTCGAACCGTTGCCTTGAATAAAATAGAGACGAAGAAATCACAATTCTGCCAAGAAACACCAAATCCAAAATTGTTAGGGTTTTGCCACGTAATGTCGACGGGCTATCCAAAGGACGGCGAGACCCAGTTGGCGGTAGCCGAGCCGAAATCAGGTCTTCCGCCTCGACCTCCACTGACTGCATCGACGGCGATTGTGGAGTACGAGAAACCGGTGTTCAAGGAGGAGGAAGAGGATTTGGAGGTGAAGCTCCGCCGCATTATAGAGAATGTTCCCGTCCGTGTTAACAATACCTCCGGAAGTTCTGCTGGTTCCGGGTCCGGTGATTTCCACCAGGTTTTTCTAATCAACTCTAGCTCTCTACTCTCAATTTGTTTTTTTTTTTTTTTTTTGCTTTTTTATGGTTTGCCTGCTAAATCTTAACTGTTACCTGCTCTGTTCGTAAATTGGCTGATTAAATGGTTATTTCGTGTGCAAAATTTAATTGGTTGTTAACCGGTTTGTCCTAGGTATCTTTAGAGTTTATGGAAATGTTGGTTTTTAGTCCTTAAGAGTAGCATTCAACAGATTTAGGATTTTAATCTCTGTATATTTGACCCTTTCCCTTTTACTCAGTCTGTGAACTCCACTATACTATAGAAAAATATCCAAAAAAGAGAAATTGAATATAGTATTGTTGATTCGGCCTAAAATTTAGTCACCCAAGTCCGTAAATTTCCGTAACACCGAATCATCGTTTCGGTTTATAATGGAACTTATTTTGTTGCTTTTAGATTCGTGCTGCATATGATAATGTCATAAAGTATATGCATGTTCTCAAGTAGTATTAAGCGTATGGCCTATAATTGTTTGGACAATCTGGGTATATTAGATGAGTTCCTAGTCTTCTAGTGTTCGTTTATTTCCTGGCCTCAAAAGAAGTTTTTTGTCTGTTGCAATAGTATCGCCAAATGAGACGAAAAGAGCAAGACAGGCTTGCGAGAATGGATGTTGACTACCAGAAAAGGAAGGAAATAGCTGAGTTTAACATGAGAAGGGAAGAAAGATTGAAAGCTGGTGAGGAACGGACAGCAAAGAAACGCCTGAAACGCCAAAAGAAAAAGCAAAGGAAGATGGAGAAGAAGATGAAAACGAGTGCTGAGGGAGGAGAGAAAAAGAAGGAAGAGTCTTCTGACGGTGAAGCTGACTCTGAACATGATGAAGCAGCAGCACAATGAACAAACATTTGCTTGATATTCATGCTTCAACCTTCATCTTGTGAACGTTGCCTCCGATTTGAAGGAACTAGAAATACCAACAACTAGAAGTGAAGGCATGAGGCCCAAGGGAAATGTAACTTGGAAAAAAAAAAGGTTTTGAAATATTAAATTGATTTCTGACACCAAAAACATATCAAGTGAATTCATCTGATGCTGTTGTGTACTTTGGAATTTTGTTGGCTTAAGAAGTATACTTACTACTTGAATAATGTTCTAGGTCATGAGAATCCATGACAAATCTATATAAAAAAACAGGAAGATATCTGTTTCGAGAGTAAAGGGTCGCTGAATACTACTTTAATGATGACATTAGTTTGGTATAACCTTTGCCCACTCTTGAATCTACCTTTGTTTTCTTATGAACTTTTCTTCACATGAATTGTCGCTATTTCTGGTGAGAACTGTTGAGAAGCTAATGTTTGATGCCGACATCGAATCAGTCGATGATTCAGCTATTTTTTTATCATTACAAGTTTGAAGAAGGGATGAGTGATACTGTATGCGTATTTGGTGTATGATGCCTGTAAAAAACGATTGTTGTTTTGATGGATGAATACATCTGCATCTTAACCAAAATTAAGTCTTAAAAGAGTTCATATTATCTTCGACTTTATTTCAAGGCAAGAACACTGATTGTTTTCAAGTCCTTCCCTTACAAATATCCAGAATTTATACGTGCTATACATGAAGTTTTTTTTGAATAGTTTGATGGATACGTGCTATACATGATCGAGTGATCAAACCATTTTATATGTGCTCTGCATGATTTTTCTTTCATTTAAGAGTTTTTATATGGTTACTATGTCTACCAACAACTCAAACCTTTCAAACCCGTGGATAAGAATCGAGATATTACAATAACAATCATGTCGGTGATTACAATGTCCGTTTCCTTTCTTTCCTCTCTAGAAAAATCAATTGCAGAAGAAACTAAACCAGCCATCTCCCATGGCGAATTCCCACCTTACTCCTCGCGTATCAGTTCATCAAGTTCTTGGTGGTGGCATGGGTCTCCTCTCTCTCTCTCTCTCTCTATATATATATATATATATATTCAGCAAAGCATTATTTGGTTTTCGAGGTTTGATTTTATTTATGCACTGTGGTTGTTGGTAGTTGCCGATGTGCTGTTGTGGAGAAACTCATGCAGCGGAGCTTTGATGCTGCTGTCCTCATCAACGATGCTGTGGTACCTTTTCGAAAGAGCAGGTTATAATTTCTTGTCTTTCGTGGCCAATGTACTATTGCTCCTTCTTGTTATTCTCTTCCTCTGGGCCAAATCTGCTTCCCTTCTCAACAGGTTTGCCCCATTTTTAACCTTCCTCATTCTCCTTGTTCTGGTAACTTTTCATGTATTCCACTGCATTCATGTTTGGGATTTCTTTCTTCTTTTTCGATAAAGGGTAGGGGCGGGAGTTGTCCGATGATGGAACTCGGAATAAGTGTCAACCAAAGACTCAAAGCACAAGTAGTTGATGAACTAACATGTTTGTTCTCCTTTATAATGTAGACCTTTACCGACCCTTCCTGATTTAGAGATCTCTGAGCAGACTGTTGGAGTGGTTGCTGATGAATTACACCTATGGATCAATCATACATTAGCTATTGCACATGATATTGCAATCGGTAGAGATTTGAAATCTTTTCTTAAGGTTGACCTTTGCCTTTCTGTTAGTACATGTATTGTCTATTCTCGACAAGTTTGTTAATGTATCCGCTGTGTAGGTCGCTGTCGGCTTGTGGTTGGTGTCATACATCGGTACTCTCTTCAAGTTCCTCACTCTGGTCTATATCGGTGAGTTTTATGAGACCTTGTATGTTTGGATTATTCGTTTTTCATTCGTGCTTATTTTGTTGATGTTTTGTAGGAGTTATTCTTAGTCTATCGGTTCCGGTGGTATATGATAAGTACCAGCACTTCATCGACGAGAAGCTTCATGCAACACACAGAATCATTCAAAAGCAATATATGAAAATCGATGAGTCGGTATTAAGGAAGATCCCTTTGCCCTCAAACACGGAATAGAAGATGCAATAGGGTAAATTTTCTTCCTTATCTATGCTTTCTGCTTACATCTCTATGGCTGCAGCCCTTCTAAAGCAATTGTAGGATTCACTTGTTGCTTCCTGTTGCCTCTGTTGCCTTAAAGCATATGTATTTTTTACAGGGTATTCAGTGGTTAGGTGTTACTGGGGTGGCACGAGATTCGGTTTTTGGACGGTGTTCGAGTTATCGATCTTTAGGAGTTGAACCAACCTTGATAATTTATACTCCTGGGAAGATGTAAACTTCTTGTTGATGTGTTTTTACATGTTTATTTGGGTGTAAACAAAGATTTCTCCATTGGTGTCTTGTTCTACTCTGTAGGAGTATCTTAGTATATGTTAAAAGATAATATGGTAATAAAATGTTCCGTTATCGATGACTGTCGGGGTCAAGTTGTAAAGAGTTCGATGTCCCTCAAACAAAATCTCGAGTTTAAATCTTGTGGATTAAAAAACAATACTGGGAGAGTTTCACCACCATTTACGGTCGGACTTTGTTTGACTTCGGATATAATGAGAACTTGTGAATGTTGCCCCATGTTGGTAGATGCATTTATCAAAAAAATGCGAAGGATGGCTTGTGAAACACCCATCAGATGCAAATTCATATTCAACTATTCTACATTTCAACAGTTCGGCCACAAAATCATGTTCCAGCAGAAGAGCTTCAGTTCATGATATTTACTGAGAAGGACAGAACTTACGCAATCTTGGGAATTGGAATAGTCTCTATATTAGGCAACGTTACCGACCGCAACAGTTCGAGCGAGAACACCAGCCCCAGAAAATGTGAAAGGATGGTGTTGGCCGATGCCTGCACGAGCAAGATATATGTAAGGCCATGCACTAACCAAGGTTATTCCCCATTACAAGTTTGTGTTTGATCAGTAAGCATAAATGTTCCTACATTTTAGTAAAATAAAGCACGGTGAAAAGCACGGTGAAAAGCAAACTTTGATTTTCATTAGTACGTGTATCAAAACACCTCTAAATTTACATGCATTTACATGGAGAACCATATTCTTCAAGGAATCCACGATTAGCTGCTATCAATCTAGCTGGTCAGTCTAACTCTTTACATGAAACACTACGAAGCATCACTGGCAAGTAAACTTAAGCTTTACGACTTCCATTATTTTCTTCTACTAAACCCTCAAATTCAAAAACATGGATCTCAATTCAGTTAAATTCTATAGATCAAAGTAGATTAAGTACCTGCACCAAGAATACATCCAAGGCAAGAACCGGACTAGAGCCGGGAGCAATTCCTTGATAATAAGGAGTTGTTGAAGAGGTAAGAGCCTTTGCAACCAGTAAGCCCACGGTTGCTTGCATGCCAAGAATAGCAGCACCCATTCCTAAAAGATTCAGCACTATACCGTTTTTCAAGCTTTTCACAACATCGGCACGTGGAGGAGCCTGAAACTCACGGGAAAAGTTTTTAGCAGAAGTTGAATGCGGCAACAAGTATTAATAAAGATCAAAATAAGCCCCGAATTTGGCCACATGCCTAACCATAAACTAATCCTTCAAACTCCTGAATAATCCTACACATGATAGGTGAGCGTAATCTAGATCTAGCTCCAATGGATCACTATGTCTACAATTCTAATTCAAGCAAGGAAATAAGGTACAATTAGGTTCGTGCACGGAATATATTAAAATGGATTGCTCATCTTCAACTCTCAAACTCTGGAGTTTAAAATGACCATCAATTACATTAAATTCATAGCTGAATATATAGTCAAAATTCGATTAGGTGCATGCGCGGAATACATTAAGAACAAGGTACAATTTAAACATGTTAGTTTTTCTCCTAATAAATAAACATAAAAGCAAACAAAACAAAAAGTTTGCCCTTTGAAGGATCACTGTAAATAATGAATCAAACACTTTAAACTGTTAACATAAGTTCAACTCACAATACCTTTGAAGGATCATTAGAAGTCCTCTTGAGTTTCTCAGAAAGCCGAATATAACCAAATGACCAAAAAACCGATATGAACGCAGCTATAATTCCACCAGCGGTAGCATAAAAAGTAGCAGGCGATGTAATTTTCCCAGCCACAACCGAGAACGAAAGTATCACTGCTGACACCACCGTGCAAACTAGCTGCCCCCAAAACCCTAAATTCCCCAATCGCTTAAAGTACCTCGATGTGGTCTCTAACCTCTTCGCAACCTGCACCAGTTCAACTCAAAATCCTCATCCTAACAAATCCTCAAAACAAACAGACCCTTCATTTACAGTCCATTAATGCCACCCCCCACCCTAAAAAAATCCAAAATTAACCCAGAGCATGCTATTAGTCCTGATGTTCGTAGCTTTTTACTGGGTCTTAGTGCTACTGACTACAAGAACAATGTGGTTTCTGGTTGCATTTCTTTTGCCTTTTCAAGATTTATTTACTACCCAGAAGATAATATCAGAAAAAAATTGACCAAGCTAAACCAAAGAGCAGAAACCCTTGAAACTTCAGCAACAAATAAATCAAACCCAATGAAGTTTTTGAATCGATTGAAAAAGGGAGAGTCTGAAATTAAGATAAAGAGAGTGAGGGAATACCTGAGCGAGCTTTGCCTTGTCAGCATCATCATTAGGGGAGGTAAAACTAGGAGAAGAAACTGAGGAAGAAGACACCCTGCTCAAAAGAAGCTTAGATTTTTTAACATCGAGAAGATTCCAAGAAGCTAGCGGGGAGAATGGTTGCTTCGGTTTGTAGTTTCCAGTGAAGAGAGAGAATTTGGAGGAGGAGAAGTGAGCGGGGCCTGGCGACGGTGAGGGGAGGAAAGGGCCTCGCCGCCACCACAGAAAAGCCGGAGCGAGTTGCCGGCACCAATAGCATTTGCATGATGATTAGACGGTGTGTACGCAGTACCGGTGACACGGTCGTGAAGTGCCAGTGACATTTGTTTAAATCGATAGGGATAAAGATTCATCTAGTCCCTGAGTTGGGCTACTTTTCTCATATTAGTCCCCAGGTTTCTTTACCCTAAATATGTATTTCGGTTCACTTTAGTCCCTGTGTTTGACTACTATTCCTACATTAGTCCATATTATATCCGGACTCAAACACAATAAATCATTTCATATCATTAAGTTACAAAAAAAAAAAAAAATGGAATCATATTATCAAATTATGATTATGATGTATGTTGTAAATTTTATGTAATATATTGATGGGATGCAATTTATTTTATAAAAATTATAATATTTTAAAGTTACATATATTGTTATAATACTACAATGACTTTAAAATCTTTTATGATATGGTTGTTACGTTAAGGTGTGGTTTTAATTAAATATTATTAAAAACATAAATTATATAACAGTAGAAATAAAAGTACATACAACAAACAAAATTATTTAATTATAATCAACGGAGTTAGTTTAAGTGGTAAACAATTTGATATTGTTTGAGTAAATTTCGAGTTCGAATCTTAGTGTATACAAAAACTCTCCGTTGAGAGACTCACCCATCAAAACCAGCATATGAATTCGAATTAGTCGGGATAAAGCTATAGGAAACCAAGAGGGCAACAAGAAAAAAAATATTTAATTATAATAGGTTAATGAAATATTTATCTATTAATTTCAAATAAGTAATTATTTTTATCTATTCAAAATAGTAATTATGTTATTTATTTATTTTAAAGTTAATTATATTACATTTCTTTGAATTTTGATTTTGATTTTAAATTAGTCAGTGAATTTTTTTAATATTTTACTTTAATCTTTAAATTATGATTTTTGATCTTTAAACTTTTAAATATTTTAATTTCATCTCTAAAATATAATTTTCATTCTATGTTTAGGGACAAATTTAAAATGATGACACTAGTTTGAGGATATGTGGTATAGTTAACCCTTTATTTTATAATTAATGTTCGAGATTTATTGTTCATTTTGGTCCGTCGTTTACACTTCTATGAGTCTTCGTCCTAACAATAGTAACTTATTGAGCTTTAAAGACACCATGATTATCCAAGTAAGATATGGCTACTGCAGCATGGAAGGCTGCTCCAATGGGAAGAACATCTTCGTCAATAATCAAGTACGGTGAGTGCAGTCCGTAGTTCGATTTTCGTGTTTCGTTTTTCGTCCCTATCATGAAGAAGGCAGACGCCATTTGATTTGCATAGAAGCTGAAATCTTCTGCTCCCATCGTCGTCGGAATCAGTACTACATTAGATTTTCCAACCACAGATTCCCCGACCTTTTCGCGTGTTCATACATCGATTCATCGTTGATGGTTACAGGATAAGGTCTCATTTTTTCCTCAAAGAAGTCTATGGTTGCGGTACATCGATGTACTGTCGCTTGAGCCTCGATCACCTGTAAGTACATAAACATCAACACTATAAATTCAAATTTGTCCTTAAAAACACAATACTGACCTGTTTGATCCTCTGTTGCAGATAAGACAAGCCTTCATTGGTCATGCTCCGAAATGTGCCTCCAAAAGTTGCTGTTTCCGGGATTACATTTGCGGCATGACCGGCTTGAACGAACCCTATCGAGACAACCTGTGGTTCGGTGAAAATGGATAATGTCGGATATCGATTTTCGAATATTGTGAATGAAAATAAATGAATGTGGAGAGAGCTTTTACATAGGGGTCGAGAGGATTCATCTCTCGAGAAATTAGCTGTTGGAGGGCAAGGATAGCAAACGATGCAGCAAGTACCGGATCTCTAGTCGTATGAGGCTGAGCTGCATGCCCTGATTTCCCTTGGATTTCAACTTGAAACCTGGCTGAGCCAGCAAGTAGAGGGCCGGGTCTGGACCCGACAGTTCCTGTGGGCAATTTCGGTGAGATGTGTAAGCCGAATATGGCCCGGACATTATCGACTGCACCGTTTTTAATCATATGATAAGCACCGGCATAAGACTCTTCCCCGGGTTGAAAAACAAGCTTAACCGTGCCCTTCAAATCATGTCGCCTGCGCTGAAGTAACTTGGCTGCTCCTAGCAGCATCGTCACATGAACATCGTGCCCACAAGCATGCATCTTTCCTTTGTTCTTACTCTTATGCTCCCACTCCACCATTTCCTTCAAAATATTAAGTCGGACGTTAAAACATTTGCGCTCGGGGCTTGAATCTCGAGACGTTGTCTGTTCTATGAACCGTCGACAATGTTCGATGGGATACGACTTACCAGTAGAACGTAAAACCAATTAAGCCAACATATTTTTTAGGCAGATACCATATCGGGCATTCAATCAAGCTTTAAATAACATAGGTTCTATACCATATCTACGTATTAATAAAGAAGAAGACATTCTCTGGAAATTTTCCTTCTGTGGGATAGTTTACTAAGAGGAGTGAAAAGGAAACCTGGATAGGAAGGGCGTCCATGTCAGCTCGAAGACCGAACCAGGGCTCAACCCCAGATCCGACGGAGGCCACGATTCCTGTCTCAGCAACAGGCCATGTGTAGTCGATCCCGAGCATGTCCAATTCGGACATTATAAGTCGACCAGTCTCGTGTTCTTGAAAAGCCAACTCCGGGTACTCATGGATTCTCCTTCTGACCCTCTTTAACCAACCCAAGAACTCCGGCTCCTTGGCTGAGACCAAGAGGTGTTGTGTCAGAAAATCCAGGTCCGGTGCCGTGGGACGATGCTCCGTTTTCCCTCTGGAAACACATGAGATTGCAATGATGGTGAAGAAACAGAGCCACCCCATTGAAGAGAGGTCAATGATGTTTGTTGGTGATGGGTATTAATAGCAGCGGCATTAAATTTAAGGGTAAATTACACCCATGACAACTTAACTTTAAGTAGATTTAATTTTGACCATTAAATTTTTAATTTTGTCGCCATGACCACTTTACTTGTTAACACTTAAATAATCAAGTAGCATGACACTTAAACCCTAAACCCTCGACAGACTCAATCAGAGGTGCGCACCGCAACAATGGAGCCCCCCTGACGTTGGAGTATTGAGAATAAATACTGATGGTTCGGTTAACTCCAGAACCGACGAAGCAGCTGGTGGTGGTCTCATTCGAGACAGTGAAGGAAGATGGATTACTGGCTTTGTTCGGAATATTGTTCGATGGGAGAGTGGAGCTAGAAGCATTGAGATCGAAGTTCACAGTTCTGAAGCGGTGAGAATCCTAAACTGCTCACCTAAAGACCATGGACCTTCGATTGTACGCAGAATCCGTCACCTGTTAAAGCGTCAGTGGAGGGTTCGAATCTATTACATCAGCCGTGAGAGGAATGTCATTGATGACTCGCTGGCCCGCCTCGGTCGCTCTCGTAGGCTCGATTTGGATATCCTTGGACAACCAACAACTGGTCTGCAACTACTGCTCGACAAATACACGGCGTTAATGGTCGAAAGAGATCTCTAGTCACTTCTCCCTTTGCAACCATAAAAAAGATCATTGATTAAAATAAAATTTACCCATAGTTAAGTGATATGAGATTAGTTTACCCTATATTTAACTCAAGCCAACAAGCGGAGCTCATTTGTAGCATTTTAAAATATATTTTTAAATCTAAATTATTTTGTATTTTCATGTCTTATTGTTACATCCAACGCCAACACTAATATGATAAATAATAAATATTATTAAAATTATTATTAGGTTGACGAAGTCCGTGCATGATAAAAATATGATATCATTAGTCATAATTCTTTACTAATTATAAATGTTCAGGTTAAAATGATTTACTAATTTGTTTAGCTAATTATAAATTGTCTCTTTTGGTGTTCGAACTTGGAACTCGCCATGTAGCTAAAGCTCACGATCCTTATGCGCCGGTGCCATAGGAGCACCAAAGGTTCATGGGCTCGGTCATTTGAGGACGCTGCTTCGCTTCCCTGCCAGTGCTAACAGAGCTGAGACCATTTCAATTTCGAAGAATTGTTAAAGATGATCAGTGAAGTCCCTTCACTCTTCGCATGCATACAATACTATCAACATAATTCACGGTCTTTACGTCTCGGACAAGAATGGTGGTAATGTCTGAGGACGATACACGAGACGGCTTCGACTATCTAAACCTTTTATTCCCTCAAATTTTCTTGAATTGTAAATATGGTTGTAAAATTTATGAACCAGAAAGAAATGAACCTGAGCTAAGGTTGAGGGTAAGGAAATGTGAATGTTATTAACCGCTAAATAGGCAGCGATACCGGCAGCATAACCGGCAAAAGCAAAACCGCTCACCTGCAACAAAACAAATCTTCAAAGCAAACCGATCATCTTTTTTGTTTCTTGTTTTCCTTAACCAAGTGTGGGAATTACCTTCCGGAAATACCAAAAGAAATCGACTTTTTCCATTCATATGCAACTCCCGCTGCAGACCCGATAACTAGCAGGGATCCGCCGGTACCAGCACAATAGGCAACAAGTTGCCAAAACTCTGAATCCTGGGAGAACGAGGTGAGATCATACATTCCCATTATTGCTGCGATGAGTGGGACATCGTCAATAATTGCTGACATAACTCCTATTGCACTTGGAATCAGTTCAACATTAGGAATATGAGCGTCGAAGTAATTCGCCAACTGCCGAAGAAGACCTGCTGCTTCTAGGCGAGAAGTACAACTCAGATATATCAAATATACAACAAATGACGTAAAGAATAGCATCGGTCAGAATCCAAAGAACTCCGAGGCCAAACAAAATGCCCATAAAAGGGGGCAAACCAGTTAAAGGCCTTGAACACCGGAACAAAAATCAAAGCATCGATTCCCACAAAGAAAACAAGTTGTCCTCCCGGAGCCATTTGTTCAGATGCAAAAACAATGGGAGAGCTTGTCCTTTCCCCGTTTACTTCGCTGAATGAGGAAATAAAACACCCATCATCTCGTCAATATTTCATCAAGTTAAAGGTAATATCGTCTTGCTCATGCAAGAAACATACCTAGACATAAGCGGCAGTAGAACAGATAGAGAAACAATCGAAGGTATGAACAAACCCTGTTAGCAATGAAATCGAATTTAATTTATATTAGGATAAAATCAAATCATAAAAGAACGAAATTTAATCTAAATGTGTTTGTGTTAGAATTACGAAATCACCTTCATAGTCTGGAATGTGGATACTTGACCATCTAGCATGGTAGTAGTAACATCACCAATAGGAGACCAAGCACCACCGGAATTTGCTGCTATCACGATGACAGCTCCTAGAAGCCTACTGCAGTTTATATTATTATCAAGCAAAGCTCGGAACCGAAACAGAATACACCGTCGCATAACATACCTGCGGTATTTCGAAGGGCGTACTAGTTTCCGCAACAAAGAAACCATGACTATTGTAGATGTCAGATTATCAAGGATGGAACTAAGGAAAAATGTCACGAAAACAACCTGCAGTTTTCAAGGTGCGGGTGAGACACCGTTATTAATTTGATTAAGCATTACAAAAGGAAGATACTACCGATGAAGATATTGATGCAAGAAATAGAAATCATCGTTGATCTATATTCAAAACAGAGAAAGCTAACACAAAATTTCATCTAAGACTTCACACTGTCATAAGCAGATAAATTACGTTTAGACCATGACACTAAGGGAATTAAGATTCTTTTGAATCTATCTTCTTTATAGGTGTCATTCACATCAATTGTCTGTACCTATCATACAAATTTCTCACCCGGTGGGTGTCATGCTTCAATGTGATATTGAACTTTCAACTAGATTCATAGCCAAACCGTCAATGATAAGATAGTCAATAACACCATACCAGACAAAAATCAACTCACCACCCACATCAGAGTCCATAGCTTTCGAGGGGTTATGTTGTCAGTAACCAGATTAAATCCTTGAATGATGGGCGTCAACCATCTCTAGAATGGTCATCGCACCAAGCACCGAGCAAGAAAACACTATCTCACTGACTTCTCCAGATGCATGAGTCAGCTCTGAAACAACTATATCAGGTGAAGGAGCCTAAAGTAAAATCAAATGTCAAGGCACAAGCATTATTAAACAAGTAATCATGTATAAAGTTGGATATAAGTAAGAAAATTATAGGGAAATGCTAATGTAAACTAGGTCATAATGCAACAAGAAGACGGGGCACAGCAGAGAAACACGGTCCAGCATATCCTATTTAAAAATGCAATGTCATAGCAATATCCTGCATTATGAAGTTAAAGGAAAGGCTTCAGTGTATAATCGAATAATACAAGAAAAATTGGCCAAAGACAAGGAAACAAATAAACCAACAAGGAAAGGATTGCATAAGAAACTGAAAAGAAACCTGGTTATCAGTAACTCATGAATCGTGATAGATTAATCGGAGTCCCTGTCAAAGCTGCTGTTAAGACCAGAACAGCTTTCAACAAATCGGTCTTTAGCTGGTAAGAAGCATCAAAATCCATCGAGCTAGTTTCACCAACTGATCATATGGGATCACATGTTCCAGATTGTGAGGACAGCTTTTGTTGATATATCTAACCAAATCAAATCTTATTTCTAAATATCTGCAAAGAAAGTAATTTGTAATAGTAATAGCTTGAAATTACACCGAATGCTATGAGCTACTCATTTACTGTCTTAATTCAAACTGAAGCATATATGGCCAAGATAAAATCTTGAAATTACCCCTGAAACTGGAGTAGTTATATTCATGAAATTAAAGATGACAAAAAATGGGTACTTTAAAGTATGGATTTTTATTAATGGTATAGGGATAAACATAACAAAAAACTAAATCTGCTTTTCATTATTGGATTGAACTTCTCGTTGACTTGGATGAAGAGGAAAAGAAGAAGCAGACCTCTCACCTTGTCCTCAGCTCTAGCAAGAAATCCATCACGAAGAAACCTCGGACCTCTAATTCTACAAAGGGAAGTCCCAAAGCTAGGAAAAGAGTAGACAGAAGGAGAATGGAAAGATCGTTACTTGAATTGATATGTGGGCGAAACACATGACTTACATTTGATAAGGCAGCCATTAAAAAAGCTTGGATTTTGTCAGCAAGCGGGGAAGGGTCGAAAGATGCTGCCTTTTTCACTCATCTCAGGAGATACATCAGGGACGATGATAATAAGGGCACTGCTATTGCCAATACTCAAGTGGGTGTGGAAGAGACAGCAAGGAGAGTGGAAATAAAAAGAAGAAATTATTTTTAAAACTGAAGTAATATTTAAACATGACACGTGGTCAGCTTCCATATCTCAAATATGTCTGGTCCTCTTTCAATTGCCATCAGTGTTCCACAAAGAAAAGATTAGAGGCGGAGTTTGTGTTTACCATTCTCTCCTGGGACACAAAGCACCAAAGCTTTCTCCTAAAACATGGCCTTAGCTCAAATCTCAGCTTCTCTTTCTCTTTCCATTCACGGTACCCTTCTCAATCGTTGACTCTTTGATATTTTTGCTTATTAATAACTCTTTATTCCAATTTCTTGTGTTGCAGATGCCTGCCCTATAAGCTCGCCAACAACCCACAAAATTTCTCGCTTACCCATTTCCAGTTTTTCACGAACGGGCTCCATTTTTGCCACTGGTTCCCCTCTACGTAAGCAATTTTGAGTTTTTCTAATGCTAATCTTCATGGATTTGGTCATTTTCAGTCCCTAGTCTTCACCATTTTATGCACTGTTTGGTGGATAAAATGGTTGCTTTTTGCTTGCAGTGATAAGGGGGCCATTTCACCAAAGAAAGCCTGCGTGCAAAGCAACACCATTCTCCATCAAATGTGAGCAAAGCACCCAGAAAGGCAACAGCTTGGATGTATGGCTAGGCAGGCTCGCCATGGTTGGTTTTGCAGTAGCCATTACCGTTGAAATATCCACTGGCAAGGGACTTTTGGAGGTACCCATTGTGCCATTTTGGTTTCTAATTCATGTTTTAACTACCATGTTTTTACAAGTTTATATCTTGGTTCTCTGCAGAATTTTGGCCTCACAACACCTTTACCTACGGTGGCCTTGGCCGTGACTGCATTGGTTGGTGTTTTGACTGCTATTTTCATCTTTCAATCCGCCTCTAAAAGTTGATTCTCTTGGCGTTTCTTGTACTTCTAGCTGTCGATTATATATAGCTTTCTGTTTAAATACACTGTTGGTTCATTTTGAACATGATCATGTTGCAATGAGATAGTTCATCAACATTTCACCAATTTTCATTTAGCATTTAATATGAATTACGTTGATGAGAAGGCATTGTAAACCCCAAAAGGAAAGGGTACTTAGAGATCCATTGACTGTAATAGAATAACTAAATTTGAGGGAAAACCGATGAAGGAAAACCGAGCTACCTAGATATCCATTGATTGTGATCCAGACGTGTTGATGAATGGCAGATAGTGGATCGTCTTGGAAAGCAGGATGCTCGAGAACTGCACTCAACTGTTTTCCTTCTTTTAATCTGATAAGAATTCATCCACTAATATCATTTAGTTAATGCAAGGTATAATCAAACATGATGGAATCGAAACACGCACATTAGTTGTTGCCCGGATTTGCAATTTGAGCTTGAAACCATTGGCAGGGTTAGGTTGTTTAGAAGCTTTCAACTCAGGGAGAAACTCTGACAGGGAAGAAAGGTCATATGCTTTCAGTTTCTTCTGTCGGCTTTGAAGCTTCTTCTTCTGGTCATAAACAAGGAGCTCGTTAGCAAAAGCTTAAAACCTTAATTTTAATTCTTTTCCACCACCACCCACGACCATCAACAGTGTTGGTGGCGGCCGTCGGTAGCAACGAGATTAAAATTAAAGTTTTAAAAGTTTTGAGTTTTTTTTAAGATTTGAAAAAAGTTAAGGTTTTTCTTAAAATATATTTTTTATTTCTTATTTTAAATAAAAAAATTCAAAATTATTAAAACGTGACACGCGTCGCTTAACGGATATTTTTAACGGCGATTAACATCCGGCACCTAAAATGGTAACAGAGAAAATGTTAGACACCTATTTTTAACGAAAAAAATATTTAGACACTACAACGTTTTTCAATGTATAGTTTAGACACTTATTTTTGTATTAAGCCTAAATGTAATGCAATGAAAAATATTGATCAAAACATAACCCCTGACCACACCTTTAACTCCAAAAATTCAACATTCAACAACTTTGGTTATACCTTATCATTAACACAACATTGTCAAGCATCCAACCATCAATGTTGCATTCATGATAACTTAGCTAGATATGTTGAAGGAAATAAAACTTGTTCTAGTTTTATGAGAAAAAAATTAAGGTTAAATATACCTTTAAAGATAGCCCTAGAATACTCCCTTTCATCAAAATGCGCTCAAAAAAGAAAATTTTACTTTCAAGCATTGGATCAGATAAATCATGTAATGATGTATAAAGAGCAAAGAGTAAATTTAATTCCATGTGAAAACCCAGACAAAAACCATTAAAGCACGAATGAAGGAAACCCAAATGCAGGTGTCCTAGCAGAGTTTCTAAAATAATACATAGCCAAATTAATCAAGCAATCACCTGCTAATAACTTGAGGCATAACAGCCATTTTCTAACAAAAAGCTTAATTAAGGTAATTGCTTTCACATTATTGCATTCACACCTCCAAGCAAAGATGCAAGAATAGAACAAGTAACCATCTCATACTCTGGCATGCTCATCCATAATAAGCTTAAAAAAGTTTATCCATAACAGTGGCAATAAGGAATCGACAAGGTAAAGTGGTATAAAGCAGGCCCTCCTCATCAGAATTAACTTAAAATTTAAAGTGGGGAAACTTGTTTTCAGCTAGTGTAGTTATAATTAGCTAGATTAGATTTAGTTGCAAATTATAGCATGCCTCGAGTTATTTTATGAACAGGCTTAATACTGAGAATAAATACAGTAACATGAATTTACCCCAAAAAAAGGAGCCAAATCAAGGGCACGGCAGAAGACAAGGCAAGAAAGCTCATGAAGATCCAAACCCCTCCCATGTTGAATATGAAGCTCAAGAAATAAATACCTTTTCGACAAGAAACTTGAACCGCTGAACACCCCCAACCTTGGGGCAGCGAGCAAGAAATCTCTCTGAGTGAGGATTCAAGACTAAAAATAAAAGGAAAGGGAAATCAAATCAAGAAGTGTTTTCTTTTAAGCTTGCTCCTTCCTTTCTTTGCCGCGTCGTTCTTGAGATAATTCTCCCAGGTTTATAGATTTTAGGGTTAGATGACAGTTGGGATTTTTTGATATCCTAATCGGGGTTTAAAAACCTTACGTGAAAACGTGATTTCGTCCGTGATATATCGGTTTCGCGCCGTCTGAGTTATCCGTTACATTCGCACTATCGCCAGCGATGACAACAATCACGATAAACTCGAAATAATCGAAAACGCAACCGCGACCGCAATTTTAAAACCCTTCAATTGGGTTCAACAAGACAATAGTGAATGTTAGACTTTTTCCGTCAAAGGTCATTTGTCAACGGTAAAAGTCTAGAAAAACTAAAAGTATTGGCTGGCCGGCTGGCCGGCCAAGTGATATTAGAATTTAGAAATGGATAAAGCAACTTTTTAGTCTTTAAACTTTGAATTTTATCCTCAATTTAATCCTTAAATTTTTGTTTGATTCACATTAATCCTTGAATTTATTAAATTTCCTATGCTTTTAACTATATGGTGATTTGAAATTGTGATAGGCGACATACTATCAAGATCTTACATCATTAAAATCAGGGATGAACTCAAAGGGGCAGTCACGTACCCTAAAAATTCTAAATTATTATATATTATATATTATAGATTTTTTTTTTTTTCTATTGATAATCTAGTTTTACCTATTAAAATTTTAGAAGTTTATCTCCTTAACATAAAATATTGCGTCTATATTTAATAAAATGTCATATATATATATATATATATATATATATATATATATATATATATATATATATATATATATATATAATATATATATATAAGTCCAAGTTCATCCAAACCAAAAAGTTTAGGGGCCAAATTAAAAATATATACAAAATTTAAGGAGTAAAACTTACTTTATACCCTTTAAAAGATGAAAACAATGGCACAGGCAGCTTCGGAGTAGGTCAAAACAAGATTATGAGAGCCGCCTTGAATTCAATATTTCCATACTTTTATAATATTTAATTAATTCAATTGTTTAATGGGTTGGCGTGCGGGCTGGTCATTGCGGTCAATAATACTTTTTTTTTAATATTTTTTGATTTATTATTTTTTAATCATCAATATATCGATGAATTAATTTAGATTGAATATTATAGAGATCTATCTTGGATAGAGATGGACAGGAGATAATCGTGGCCTGAAAATTTTAAATTCTCATTTAACTTAAGTATTTTCTTTATATTTTTTATTAATAGTATGTTTTCGAACTCGATAAAATTTTATAAGTTTATCCTCTATTATAAAATTATGTGTTAATCTATTATTATGGCATTAATCTTCTCAACCCAATTCACAACATTCACAACATTAAATTTTAAATAATTGATCGTGTTTACGACATCTAATGTCTCGTCTCATAATAAATTAAAAATATCGTCCTCATAATAGACATTTGTAATATCTAATTTAGATTAGTCAAATTAATTTAATTTCAACCTTTCTATACTCGTTTCTTCATTTCTATTCAAAATTTTAACTTATTTGACTATTTAAACTATTTTTCATTATCATTTTATTATTTAAACTATTTTTAATTCTTGATTTATTCTAAAAATTATATTAAATTGAATTCAAAATTTAATATTTTAATTTAAAGTTAATTGTTTAATTACGTAGAAATAAAATATAAATTTAAATATTAATAAAATTCATTTATCATAGTTTAAAATATCATGATAGAAAAATAAAATCTTAAAATTTTTAATATCGTGATAATTTAGGTATTTGATTACATTTTTATAACTTTTACAATTTAATTTTAAAAATATTATTTTTAGAACAGTAAAGATAAATTAATATGTGTAATGCATTTTTTATTTATCTATATTATTTTAAGATTTTAATTAAATTGGTGTCGTGGATAATTTAAAAAAAACTGTCAACCTGCTAGCTCACCTGCGGGTAACTGATAAACAACTTCCATTCGCCGCCGCTTCTTCGTGAATTCCTTGCCTTCTTCCATTTCGCTTCCTTCCCATCGGATCTTATAAATATAGACATAAAAATGGAGCAAAAAAGAACAAAAAATTTTAGAATCGCAATATTCCATTAAAATTTTAGCGTCTTTCTCGGCTGCTAATGGCTTCTTTCAACGTTTCTTCTCCTTCAACTGCAGCTCTCTCTCGTCTTCAGTAAGCTATCTTCCTCTCATTCTTTATTTCTTTGAATCTAAATTTTTTACCCCTTTGTTTTCATGTATTAATCCTTTCATTTAACTGAGATTTCTCATGTGTTTTTTCTTTGGCATTTCTTTTGCTCCATCATCGTTTCTTTCTATTGTTCGGTTTTCTAATCAATTTTCAAGTTTTTATGGTTAATTGTTCCGGTTTCGATCTTATACAGACACTGTGTTTATCTTGATTTGGGGAATTTGACTTTTATTTTAAACAACCCAAGGTTTCCGACAGTCGGTGATAGGGAAATTTGGAGAAACACCCAAAATTTAACTGTTAGGTTAATAGAGCCTAGTTCCATTTGAATTTATTAGCAAATACCATACTTTATAATGTAAGATCGTAGTTCTATATTTACAATTAGGAATGTGTTAGTCTAATGTGGAATCTAGATCTTATACCTTAGAATTAGGTATATACTAGTGCACCATGTTGTGCTTTGCCTGTTTCGGTGTTTATGCGAGTTGGTTCTGTGCTAAAGCTTAATATAGCAGTGGATAAATACATTACCACACAACGCTTGTTTGTTTCTGTTGCAATTTTGCATTTGATTAATTTGGTAAGCAATTTTCAGATCATTACAATTATATCTACATACTATTTCTATGGTATCTTTTTTGGATGCGTTTAGAGGGTTCTAAGTCAACTCGATTTCTTCCTAAAGTTATCAGAGTTTGTTCTAAGAAAAGATACTTAATGCCCTTTCAATGTTGTATTACAATCTTTACTATTTTCAGCACAATTGGATTGTATGAAATTCTTAGTGACCTTTATTTCTATACAGGGGATCCAAAAGTTCCAAATTCCTTAATGGATTACCCAGCACAAATCTATTCTTTAATGGATCATCCTTTGTTATTAAAAGTGGCGTCAAAACTAGAGCTGCACTTGTATCTGGAGAAGGCAACGTTCTGTCTTATTCCAATGGCACGGATGCTTCAACAAATGGCAGTCTCTTCCGTGATAAATCAGTAGGGATCAAAGCTCAAGAAGATGCAATGGCATTTGGAACTCTTGCAGCAGATACTGCTCCCATAAGTAATGGTTTTCCCATTGATAATGATGGTTTTGATTTGGATCGTCCCACTGAAGGTTTTGCTTCCATCCCTGAGGCAATTGAGGACATTCGCCAGGGCAAGGTCTGTTTTTCATTGGCTTCTTATTCCCTGTGCTGGTATTAGTGCTTATATTTTACTTTTCTGCATATTAGCCATTTTCTTTACTAATCTGAATACATGTTGCAGATGGTATTGGTTGTAGATGATGAGGACCGAGAAAATGAGGGAGATCTTATAATGGCCGCCGAGTTGGCAACACCCGAGGCTATGGCCTTTATTGTGAAGCATGGAACTGGGATAGTTTGTGTGAGCATGCTAGAGGAAGATCTGGAGAGACTGCAACTTCCTTTGATGGTGAACCAAAGAGAAAATGAAGAGAAACTCCGCACTGCATTCACAATTACAGTGGTATGTTAATTTGTCTCACATCCATATCTGATACATGGGTAATTTCTTGTTCTTTAGGAAATATAATTTATATGGAAAAATGTTCGTATTGATGATTCTAACTTGGAGTTGGGGATATGGTGAACTTCTTGCCTATTAACGTGTGATAATCTTAAAAAACAATTTTTTAAATATCTTCTATGATAATTTAAACAAAGTATGTTAACGGTTAGTTGGTCTTTGTCTTTTAGTTCCAAAAAGATGACTTGTATACTATCGAGTTGAACAATTCCAATGGTTCTCAACTTATCTGCTGCATGAAAACCAATTTTGCAGGATGCAAAACATGGTACTACAACTGGTGTATCAGCTCAAGATAGAGCAACAACAGTATTGGCCCTTGCTTCTAGAGATTCCAAACCTGAGGATTTCAATCGCCCGGGTCACATTTTCCCACTGAAGTACAGGGAAGGAGGTGTCCTGAAAAGAGCTGGGCATACTGAAGCTTCTGTTGATCTTGCAGTGCTAGCTGGACTGGACCCTGTTGCCGTTCTCTGCGAGGTTGTAGATGATGATGGGTCCATGGCTAGATTACCAAAGCTTCGTCAATTTGCTGAGAGGGAAAACTTGAAAATCGTATCCATTGCTGATTTAATCAGGTAAATAAATTTCACATCCAGTGCTTTGCTTTCTACTTAATCTTTCAAACATCCTACAGTTAACTTGCACAGTTGAATTCTTGCCAAAGCAATATTATCAATTGTAATTTGAGTTCTTTTAAGAACAATAAAGGAAATAACTACTTCTAATGCTCTGCTTTGATTGACAGGTATAGGAGAAAGAGGGATAAATTAACTGATCTTGCTGGTGTGGCACGGATACCAACTATGTGGGGGCCATTCACGGCCTATTGTTACAAGTCAATATTGGATGGGATTGAGCATATAGCCATGGTTAAGGTGAGGATATAGTAAAGGAATTCTTATATTATCGGTATGAATCCTATATGATTACTTTTAATGTGCTTAATCAAGTCAGAAATGTTTTAATCTGTTTTCGTCTCACTTTCTGTTCTATTTCCATAAGTTTCACCATTCACCAGTCTATATATTCCTTTCGACGTTTGGTTTTCTTAGACCAAAAGCCTTTCATTAGGAAGAATATGGCATGATTCCTTTTTATGGTGTAAACAGGGTGAGATTGGAGATGGGCAAGATATTCTTGTGAGGGTTCACTCGGAATGCCTCACGGGAGACATATTTGGATCCGCTAGATGTGACTGTGGGAATCAGCTTGGCCTTGCAATGAAAAAGATTGAGGCTGCTGGAAGGGGTGTTTTGGTATACCTTCGAGGGCATGAAGGCAGGGGAATCGGTTTAGGCCACAAGCTCCGTGCATATGATCTGCAGGACGCTGGTCGTGATACAGTAGAAGCAAACGAGGAGCTTGGGTTGCCTGTTGATTCTAGAGAATATGGCATTGGCGCTCAGGTATATGTCTGGCGTAATTAAGTCGCTTTGTTACGATGGATATTACTTAATTCTTCCCTCTCGGTGAAGTTTGTGAAACCTAAAAACCGGTTTCCTCTTTGGCAGATACTTAGGGATCTCGGCGTGCGAACAATGAAACTGATGACCAATAATCCAGCCAAGTACAGTGGACTCAAGGGTTACGGATTAGCCATCGGCAGCAGGGTTCCACTGGTGACCCCTATTACAAAGGAGAATAAGAGATACTTGGAGACGAAACGAGCCAAAATGGGTCACGTATATGGCTTAGACTTTAACGGCAGTTTGAACAGTCTCATTATCAGCGGCAATGGTAATACGGTTACTCCAGTGGATGCTGCATCTGAATCTTAGGCTCCGCCGCCTCCGCCTTCCTTTTAGACACAGGTAACTCAACGACATGAAGCGCCTTAACTACAAATCGACATAATAATTGGAAGAAACATAATCTCTGAAACTATTATGCTCTTTCCTATAGAGAAGGAAGAGCCATTGCCATTCATTATTTTTTCTATAACATGAAAAACTAGGACAAAACAAAGTTCATTTCATGAACCTGGAATTGTTTGACCTTCTAAATCATGTCTCTCATTTGTTATTGTTCTAGTTCGATTTTATATAAAGAAACATTTTATTACGCGTAGCATGTTCTGATTAATTCTTGTCACTTTTTTAAAGTATAATAGGAACATGAGAAGAACTGGAAATAAAAAAAAAGTATAAAAACGAGTAAGGTTATGATCTAAATTTTAGTGTTGTGAACAGGGTAAATTGAATTTAGGGCTGGTAATGATTAGGTTGGATCAAGTTTTCTATCAATATAATCCAATCCGAGAAGCATATAGCTTTCACCTAAATTGATATGGCATGAGTTTAGAAAATTTTTATTTCATACAAAACTTAATTTGGATTTTGAAATAAAATTCACGTCTGACCTAATTCGATATAAATATAGAAAAAATATTTTTATTTCGTAAAATATAATCTAATTAAAAAATATAAAGAGATGATATTATAACAATTGTTTTTAAATGAGTTAGGATCTATTTATATTTAGTGTAAAACTACTTGTTTGGATCGTTAGAGAAGGGAAAATCAAAAATCAAAGGTTAAGATTAACTCATTGTTTTTTTCCTGATGAATATCTTCACATTTCGTACTGTTGATCTCAGTCTTTGATTTTCTTTCATCCAACGATCCTAAAAAACATATAAAATTAAAAAAATATTATATAATTAGATCGTGACCCTTTTTAAAACTAATTTTACTAGGTTTAATTGAATCAATATTCATCATATATGAGTTAGATTGATATTCCTAATTGGATTAGAATAGCTCTATAAATGAGATCTTATAATCTTGGATCAAGATTATATATAATTCGGATACGGTTAAACAAAAAAGGAACCTAAAAAAGGTATAAATAATTGATTCATCAGAAATGACTCATCAAATATAAATTCAAAAAAAAGGAAAATTCAAGTTCCAGGTAAGTGGTCCCACACGTAGTCCGTAAATCACTCAAATTGACAACTAATCCTAAGCCGTTAAATCTTTCATGTTCCTGACCGTTGCAAATTATTTAGTAAACGGTTCAGATATCATCTCAATTATCCACATAAACGGCCAGGATGCAAAGGAAGACCACGCTTTATAGTTGTTACAAAAAGCGCAAATTCAAAGTAAAAGGAGAGTCAAGTACCAATCAGCAAAAGCTGAAGCAAATGTCGTACGTCGGATTTTATAGAGATGCGTGCAACAATCAAACCAACGGCCATTAACAATTCTCATCTCTATATAAGCCCATCCTTCTCTTCCTCGTACATGAACAAACGCCGTTTCAATTGTTAAATCCCTTTTCGCATATTTTTATAACGGCAATGGCTCTTTCTCATTTTCTCTCTTCAATCACAGTCGTATTGCTTTTTTGCTCCGTTACAGCGCAATCTCCGACGCAATCACCCGCGTCCTCGCCGAAGAAATCTCCGCCGTCCACTCCGACGCCACTCTCTTCACCACCAAAAACATCCGTGCCGTCTCCACCGAAGACTCCGGCTGCAATGACACCGTCTCCAGCAGCTATTGAGTCACCTCCATCAACTCCTCTCTCTCCGGAAGCCAGTCCTTCCTCGATTTCCGAACCTCCTGTCGGAGCTCCGGGGCCTGCAGAGAACGGTGCCGTTTTGAACTTGAATAGTAGGTTTGGTGCTGCTGGATCTGTCGTGGTTGGACTGTTGATGGCCATTATGGCACTGTAGAGATTTAGATATCCTCTTCCCGTCAATGAAGAATATATAAGTATAATAAATTTTAATATATGTACTTTCTCTCTTCTTTTTTAGATTTGATTCTTCATATAATGTTAAATATATGAATTATGATTTTTTTCTTTTTTTTTCGGAATTATTAGTTTTGAATTTAAAATCTCATAGACACAATCGTTCGAATTTAAAATCTCTAAGAAGAATAACATTATCTTATACTAAGGTCACATGATAAGTTCAGCTAGGATCGTCACTTTTTAAGGTCATTAGTGTATTGATATACTAGACCGGAAGTATAATTTAAGTACCAAAAACAAATTACAAACAAAATTAGGTACCAAAATAAGAAAACAATAATAATTCAAGGACTATATCATGAATAAATATTAAGTCTGATTAAACTTTTTATTCTTATTGCCAACTAACGAATTGAATAAAGGTAAAAATATTGTAGTAAATAAAGATAAATTTAATAACTTTGTACTAATATTTACACGATACAAAGAAAAGCAATGTACTCAAGAATCTTCACCAATTGGTTAAACCAATGCCTCCAAGCCATCTAGGTCATGCTTTATTTCCCCAACCTATGCATTTTACCCACAAAGACCAATAATTTCATAAATAAAAAACATTTAGGTAAAATTGTCTAACTTTAAAATTAATAGGGACTTAAAGTATTTAAACTAAAAGAACTGGAGATGAAGCTTAATTTATCTAATCCCAAAATTTATAGGGGCTTAAGAAATATTTTTTAAAAATGGGGGTCAAGAATTAATTTTACTAGTTTCAAAACAAATAAGGACCTAATATGTAATTAAATCAGAAGATTTTGGGGGGCGACTTATTTGAATTAACTTCAAGACCTACAGAGACCTAATAAGCAGATAACCCAGAAAAATTGATTACCTGGTGAATGAATTGTGTTGTGAAATGAGCTTCTTGGGCAGCTATTTCGGAAACATGTTCCGCCACCATGGCTGCCTTTTTCAGCTTGCTATCATCGGGAAACTTTTTCGCCACCGTGGCTACCTTTTCCACCACTTCCGCCACATTCTCCGCGACCTCCACCACCATCTCTGCTTCTCCTGCAAATAGATAATCACTGTATTATATGTTTTTTCAAAGGTCTTTCTGTAACGAGAAACGATTGTTAGTGAGTTTTTGACAAAATGAATACCTTCAATCCTCTCCAAATTTGCCAATTTTGCCTTCCAGAATGGCAAGAAGAAACCCAACACAGACCCCAAAAGGCATCTTGCCCTACCATGCATGGGAAATGGAGATTATAAGGACAAACTAATGAAACAATGCCAAAAAAGCATAATGAAGGGACCAAAACCATAATTGACCAAAAACTAAAAACTGAACGAATTTTATACCAGAGGGAGAAGTTGAATTTGGGAGGACATTCTGAACCAGCACCCCGTGGGCTATGATCTTTCCCCATCTCTCCCATTTCAGAACTACAGTTAAACACAATGAATTTCTCTTAAAAAACTGGTAAATATCAGTGCTAAAATCAAATTTTCAAGATGATTATCATAAGACAAACATTTCAGTATCCAGTTTTCTCCCCATCCCTATGCTGTTGCTGATGAATCGCAGGCCTCGGTTGCTCACAGGTAAACCGTACGTGTAGCAGCTTGCTCGCAGAGTTCTTCTCCGATGTGGTGGATTTATAAGGATGAAGCGGCCCATTCAAGCCGATTTTGCGGCTTGTATAGGAACCATACCGAATTCTTGTGAACATCTTCATCGCCGGTTTCTTTTCACACAAATCTGTGTTGAAATCAATGGCTATATTAACTAATTTCAGAATTAGTGTTAATCGTATGTTTACGTATTTCATTGTGGTTTTATTCCTATCTCATAACAATATCTTATCATCTTATTTTTCAACATTTTAATTTATCAATTATCGTTAGATGACTAAAGATCAATGCTTATTACTGACGTGACAAGTCTTATGTGTCCAAAAGATTGATGTGATATTTTTTATATAATCACTTTAGACATATGACATGCAACATGTATAATGATATCATTTCAGACACGTATATGTGTCATGTCGTTATTTTGAACACGTGACACATGATACGTCGTCATTTTGAATAAATGACATGTATCATGTTGGATACATAACATGTATCATGTTATTCTTTTGGACACAGGATTTAACCGTTAGTCAACTAACAAATTTTATCCGACCACGAAACGATAAAGATTGAAATACTTTCAAAAGCAAATGTATGCTAATGCTCCAATTCCTCCAAGATAGTTGGCATGACCCGATGGATACTAAATAATGCTCGACGAGCTTTTCAGGGAATCTCTCAATCGATTAGTTGTGTCGTTTTGTGGCTGTCCCATGGAAAAAGTTTGTAATAAAAAAAATTGTGACTATTCAATCCAACGTTAAATTAAATTTTAATATTTTTAAATATAATTAAATGAAACGTCACATGTAAACAATCATGTAATATTGTTTGTATAATAGTTTTTTCAACATCAGTGTATAAAATAATTGTAACAGTACTAGTACCTCTAGTGGCCTTAAGTTCTTTTAATTTGATTTCTCAATTCCCTCGAGTGAAGTACTCAGAAGGCTTGCAACTATAAGCCAAAATGTCAGCATCTTGCTCGAACCGAGCCATGTTCTCCGGTTCCAACGTGACCCATGCTTCAATCGCACCATCATCCAACCCACTATCCAACAACAATACCATCTCCATAGCCTTGTGAGCACTCGCTATCCAACCGGGCTTCCCCCAACCAAAAATCAGCTTCATAATACGGAAACCTGCAGCAACTCGTCAACAGACAAATATCCGTGTTCCCTTTAACCAGTTCTTCATGGATCACCCTCGATGAATCCTTCGCGGCCGAGAACAAAGCATCGGCGTTCTCAGCTCTCGCAAGGGATTCGGCAGCGTTTCGGATTTCGATTCCGACTAGATTCACTAAGTGTAGGAGCAGATCGGGGTTATGGTAATCGTTTGCTGTGAATCGAACAGTGACGTTCCTGAATAGGTTGCCTGCTGCATTTGTTGGTATTGGCAACCCTGTTTTCCCACGGAAATTGAAGGGGAAGATTTGTAATGAATCCCTTAATGATCCGTGTTTCGTTTTCGATAATGCGAGCCGAGCTTTCCATGCGAGGGCGATCAAGATTTGCGCCCTGGAGAGCCGTGAGCTATCGGCTACGAAAGGAGCCGCCCTTGCTTTCAGAGTAGACATGGCGGATGAGCTGAAAATGAACCTCTTTGTAATCAGAGTTTCCGAGTTATCTTCGGGGACCGGGACTTTATGCGTTACCGAAAACATCGCCGCAGGCAAAACCGATGCGGTCTCGAAGCTCAAACACTTTACCGCATCAATGCCGATTCGACAACAGGTGCCCATGCGTTCACGAAATTAAAAATAGTGAAGGCATCGGCAAACTTATGGGACAAACTCACTCCGACGGCCAAACCACCGGAGTCGAATTTGTTGACTTGAACAGCCAGTATATTAGTTGTAAAAACGAGCTCGTTCGGGTAAGGAGCCAATCGGTTCACCCATTTAGCCTCGAGTTCATCCATGATGAATTGGTTTAGCTCCACATTATAAACCCGAGCTTCTAAATACTCGACGCCTTGATCATCGCAGTCGATGGCGTTCCGGTCCTCGACGAGCCTACCGGCGAAAGGGTAAAGCTTGGTTAATACTTCCGAGAGTGAAGTTTCGAGCTTTTCTAGTGTTTGGCCATTGATGAGTGCTTCATTTTTATTAGCTGGAAAAAAGAAAATGAAGCTGCCGTGAGTGGAAGGAGCGATTTGATCGAAGCTTGATAGCTTTAATTCTCTGAGGTGAGTCGGTGTTGGGGACGATGGCTTTATTAGCTTTCGTGTTTCGATTTGAACCTCCATTTTTGAACTGTGATTTCTTTGCATTTGCAACACCAATTGTTGAAGGAGAAATGGCTCTACAGTGGTATTTATGGTGAAGAACATCAAAATCTCTCGTTTTTTAACATAATTACACCATTAATTGTTATGGTTTTTAACACTTCAGTTTTTTATCACCTTTATTTCAGAGCGTTTAAGCAAAAGCCAGTTTAAACAACATTAATTTTGTACCCAATTTGATATTTTTTCAATGTAGTCCCTAAATTTTATTTTAGTCCATATTAATCCCTCCAGCAGCTGCCAGCACTTCAAAACCAGCTGTCCCTCCACCACAGCAACGTTCCAGTAGCTTCCATTAACAACAGCTGGTTCCCCGCTCCATACAGCAGCTGCCAGCAGCCCAACTCCACCCATGGCCTCCCTTGCTCCACGTACACGTTTCAGCAGCTTCAACACCAGCAAGCTCTCCAGCTGTCCCTCCACGTTCCAGTAACTTCTGGCAGCTCCACCCGTGGCCTCCCGAGTACCGACCAATTCCTAGCATCCCCATCAACAAATCAGAAAACAACAACAGCTAATTTAGATTTTTATTTTCATAATTGTAAATAGTTATAAGAAAAAAAAACGGAGGGATCATTTACCTTGGGTGTTTACGAGGCTCGTATATGGCTTTGTGGGGTTAGATGCTAGAACAGAGGTGAAGGAGAGTTAAGTCTTTAGGCCGGTCTTAGGAGAGTTCTGCCACCTGGTGGCCGAAGTGAGCGGCAGCGCCATTAGTCGGAAATGGAGCGTTGGAACGTGTGGCTCTCGGTCGAAGCATAGGCAAGAGATGAGGGTAGAGTCTTACCTTAGAGTAGATTCTTTCGCCCACTTGTGGCGCCGATCGGGGGGAACGGTCACCGTCGCTGTGACCGGCGAGGTTCGGCCATGGGGTCTTTGTTGAGTGCCGCCGCATATGGAGAGGAAGAGAATGAGGAGAGAAAGGCGGGATGGGCGTTTAGTTTAAGTTAGTTTAATTTTAGTTTTTTTTTTTACTTTAATATATTTAGGTTAGATATTAAAGTTTTGGCTTTCTTTCCCACGCTTAACGTTTAAGTCATTATATTTAGGGTCAAATCACCCATAAGTCCCCCTATTCTAGGCGTGTTTTCATATTATGGTCACTAGGTGCATTTATTTTTATTTTGAACTCTATATTTTACTTATTTTTAATTTAATAATTAAATTATGTTTTTTATTTGAAATTAGTTACTTCTTTTTACATTTATTCATTTTCAGTCACTTCTTGTGTTCTGTTATTATTTTATTATGATTTTGATGTGATATTTGTATTTTTATGTTTTAGTCACTGTTTTATTTATAATTTGTTCTCTATTTTTATATTTTATTATGTTTTAATCCTTTAATTTTCAGCTTTATTTATTGTTATTTTGGAAAATGATCATCCAGTTCAGTTGATAGAGTGCAATGTTCTTAATAGGCCGTGAGATCGAGTCTCACGGAGGGCATTTTATAATTCGGATGTCTCTTACGAAAGCTGCTCTTAACCTGATGTTGGGGTAGCCTACTATCTTATCTTTCCTTATCCCATACATATGGGAAAAAGTGACAGCCAAAAAAAATTTATTGTTATTTTGGACTATAAATTTTATTTTTATTTTAATTAGGTCACTGTACTTATTCTTTGATTTTAGCTATGCATTTTATAATTAGTTTTAATTTGGTCATCTTATGTCTATTAATTGACTTTAATTTATTTGATTTACCTTTTAATTTAGTTTAATTCAGTCCTTTAATTAATTATTTTAATTTTTTGTCTTTTATTTTTTTTCTCTTTCATTTTTCAGTATTTTAGTCTTTTGTTTAGTGCATTTTATTCTCTGTTTATTTTATTTTAATCTATATATATATATATATATATATATATATATATATATATATATATATATATATATATGCATGTTTCACATTTTATCACATTGAAGGCCTTATTTTGCCATCTTTGTTTTTTGATCCTTATGTTGTTTATGATTTTATTTTATTAAAGCTATAAAATATGTTTATTCATGTCTACTTTAGTTACGTTTTTATTTTTTTGTCAAATCAAATTATTTTAATATTGAGTTCTTGGGAAAAATATTGTATTCTTTTCATTTCAGTTGGAAAGAGAAATATTCGTCTTAAGATATTTTATAGATTATTTTCTCTTTAATTGAAAATATTGGAATATTTTTTTGTTTCTCATTAGACTTTTTATTAAATAAAAATTCTATTAGTTGAATTTAGAATAATAAGATTATAACTTAAATTTATATTCGAATTTTTAGATTTTCACTATTAGAGATAATTTTATAATTACCAATTTTGGGTGTTGTGAGGGTGTTTATCCTTTCTCAAGTATAATCGACCCCAAATCTTTTTTTATTACTAAAAAGAATGAATTTATGGTTATACGTAGATTGATTTATCTTTTAAAATGATGTTTTTTAAAAAAAAAATCTTTTAAAATGCGGTTTTAGTTGTTCGACCAACTTAATCTAAAAAGATCAATGTCGATTTTAAAATATTTCATTGAAAACAATTTATTTACTTATTTTTTTTCAAGAAACGTCGTACCGGACGAAAATCGGTTACGAAAATAATTTAGCTATGTTCACCGTTGTTTTCCAAAAGCACTTTTGAGACTAAAAGTACTTTTGGAGCTATAAACAATATTAAATAAATTTTAAAAGTGCGTTTAAAAATAGCTTTTCAACCCAAACACAAAAATTGAAATTTTTAGCTCTTTACATTTGAAAAATGTTTTTTAAGCCAAATTACAAATTTCTTTAGTATATCATATGATGTGTTTTTTTTATAATTTATAAACTTAATTTTTTTTAGCAAGACATAATTATAATAAATTATTTATAGATTGATAAAGGAGTATATTTCTACCCTAAAATTCTCAATCTCTCTTGAGTGCTCTGCTGGCTGGTTTAGTAGGTGTTTTCTGTGGTATTAAAGGCTTCAAACAGGGATTTTCTCTCCCCCTATCTGTTTGTCTCGTCAATGAATATTTTATCCCGGTTATTTGATACCGTAGCAGAGTATGGTATATTTTCCTACCATCTAAAATGTCATCGTCTTCATCTTATAATTCTCTACTTTGCAAATGATTTGATGGTTTTCACTCGTACATCTGTTGAGTCTGTTATGGGTTTATGGAGTGTTATGAGGACTTTCTTCAGCTTCTCTAGTCTTTAGATTAATCCTTCGAAGTTTGAAATGTTCTTTACATGCATGACTACCTCGGATCTGCATGCTTTACAGAGTTTTGGGAATCAAGCTTGGCACATTACCTGTTCGTTATCTTGACATTCCCCTAATTGTCAAGAGGCTTTCAGTTGTGGAATACGCCCCTCTTCTGAATAAGATCTCCGCTAAGTTTCATGCTTGGAAAGCTAAGCAACTTTTCTATGTTGGTAGGTGGCAGCTCATTCAATATGTTCTTATAACATGCAACACTTATGGAGCAGCAGGTAGCTTACCCTCCCTGATGCCGTGATTCAGCGTGTTAACCAACTGTGTTCCAGGTTTACCTGGAAAGGGAAAGAAGAATCTATCAAAGGAGTTGAGAGTTAGTTGGACAAAGATATGTACTCCCAAAACCTGAGGGAGGTCTGGGTTTACATAATTTGAAAGTTTGGAACAAAGCATGCTCTGTCTTTGATTCGTAGGCTACTGCTGAATGAGGATTCTATTTGGATTGCATGGGTTTAGAAATATGTTTTTAGGGTGCGTTTGGTTCACGGAATGTAAGATTATCAGTGGGAATAAAAGATTACCAGGGAATAAGGATTACTAAGAATGTTGTATTTTGTGTTTGGTTGGTTTAGCAGGAATGTAAGATTATTGTATTTGGTTAAAGGAATAAAAGATTATTGAAATGTATATTTGACCAAATTGTCTTTATTATATATTTGTTTTTTTAACAAGTTGAAAAATATTTATATATTTTCTTTAAAATAAATTTAAATTCATAAAATTTATATATATTTTTTACAAAATTGAAAATATAAAAAGGTTAAATGAAAGGGTAAAATTTTGGTTTAACCCCTAAACTTCATATAAAATTTTAATTATAGACTTTTTTTATAAATTTAAAATAGTTTAAGGATAAATTTGTAATTTAACCTTCATAGAATTTTTATTATTCAATACATAATAATGATATTTTTGAAAGAAAAAAATTTTAAAGGGCATTTTAGTCCAAAACGCAAGTAATCCAACAATACCTAAGAAAAGTGAGGTAATGACATTCTCGGTAATATACCCCAAAAAATTCACTATTGGTAATGTAAGATTATCGGCTCTGTTTTGAAAACTGGACCGGCCGGTTCAACCGGGAACCGTTGCTTAGTCCGTTCAATCTAAACCGGTGAACCGCTATTAGTGAACTGGCCAGAACCGCTATAGTGACCGGCCAGAACCGCTTAACCGTTCGAACCGGACCGGTTGAAAACCGGGAAAAACCGGGATTTTTGTTTTTTTTAAAAAAAAATTAAACCAAACAATGTCGTTTGTTAAACGAGCCAAGTCGAACTCGAGTATTGCTGAGCTCGACTCGAACTTGAAAACTTTAAAAGTAAGCTCAACTCAACTCAAACTCACAAGCTAAAAATTATCAAGTTCAACTCAAACTCGAAATATAATATTGAAACTTGAACTCAAAAAGGCTTGAACTCAAAAAAAAATTATAAGATCGATTGAAGCCTAAAATTCGAGCTTAATAAGAGTGAAAGAATAGTTATAATTATAGTTATATAATTTTGTTATGATTTTTAACCCCAAATTTTTTTTTAATTATAGTTATAATTATATTTATTATTAATATGTTTTACCTTAAATATGTTGTAGTTAATTTGAATCATTTTGTTTCACTTGATTTTATGATTTTAACTTATATAGTTATGACTTGTGATATAAAAAATTATTTTTTATTAAATATTTTTGGTATTTTTATTTAATTTTTTAAATAATTATGACGTCGTCCGGTTCTTTCGACCGGTCGGACCGGTTCGACCGGTTGAACCAGTGAACCGGTAGCATGACTGGTTCGCTAACCGGTCCGGTTCTGAAAACCATGATTACCGGGAATGACATTCCCGACCAACCAAACGAAAAAATATGAATTCTATTCCCATGAGAATCTCACATTCCCCCAACCAAACACACCCTAAAGACATCTCCTTTTGGCACAGCATGTTTGTCCTCAGCATTGCAGTTGTACCTGGAAAAATTTGGCGCATCTTGTGATATATGGGGCAGAGAGGAATCTATTTCCAAATGTATCTTTTCAATTTTATTAAAGGGCCAAATTAATTTTTAAAAATATGAGGCGCTAAATACTAATTTTATAAAATTTGGGGAGCAAAGACCTATCTGACCCATTATTAACAATATAATCATATAAATATCCAATGCCAATGGAGATCCTTGCCCTTTTGAGGTCCAATCTAAATTGGACCTAATCATTACATATCCAATTGAAAAAGAAGGAAACCTAACTTCATCTCTAACAATGATTTAGGGTGTGTTTGGGTGGGAGAATGTGAGATTCTCATAGGAATGAAATCCACATTTCTCCGTTTAGTTGACCGGGAATATCATTTTCGATAATCTTACATTACCAATAGTAGATTTACGTTACCAACAAGGAGAGGAGACATTCACGTGAGGGAGACAATGGTGTGATCCGTGGCTCCTTTCCCACCATTGCCTTCGCCATCACTTTCACTCACAAGTTTCACTTCTCTACGACCAACAATTATTTAATAAAAATTATTGATAAATAAAATATACGCTAAGAAATTATGTAAATTAAATTATTATAGATTATGATTCGTTCGACGATGTCCAGAGTTAAAAGAAACATTCAAGGTTGTTTAAGTATTCATATTAAGTATGTTCAATCAAATTAAATCAATTGACATAATACTCAACATGATTTAATAAAAAAACACAATAATATAAATAATCAAATATTTCAAAATTTATATTAAAATATAAATGTTTTATTATATAAAATATAATTATAACAGAATAAAAAAATCAGTCAATAAATACATATGAATTGCCCGTTCAGCTCAGTTGGTAGAGCACAAGACTCTTAATCTTGTGGTCGTGAGATCGAGTCCCACGGAAGGTATTTCATAATTTAGAGGTCTCCCACCGAAACTGCTCTCAATTTGATGTTAAGGACAGTATACTATCCTACCTCCCCTTACCCTATTACCTAGGGGAATAAGCTAAATTTTATGTCAATAAATAATATTCCTTTTGCAGCACCGCTGATTCCTTGCCCATGCCCAAAGCTCACCCTCAAAATTTATATCAATTCTGCCATCTGGGGCCTGCCTTCCTGCCATGGGTGGTTGGTCCTAGGGTATATTCGGTTCGGTTTGGTTCGGTTTTTTATCAAAAATTAAACCGAACCGAAATAAACTGATTTTCAATATTTAAACCGAAATCGAATAGTTAAAAAACCGAAAAAATCGAAATCGGTTTTTTTGGTTCGGTTCGGTTTTTTTAAAGGTTCGGGTTTTTCGGTTCGGTTCGGTTCGATTTATCGGTTTTTTAATAAAAAATCACTTGTAACTATAATTTTTTTTTACAAAAATTGCCTATTCGGTTCAATATGGAACAAATGGGTTCCATATGAAAAACCCGAACCGAACCGAATCAAAAAAATGAAGCCTTTAAACCGAACCGAAACCGAATCGTTTAAAGCCAAACCAAACCGAACCGAACCGTTTTTAACACTAACGTTTAAGTTTAACTGCAATTATGTCACTCCGTCGTTAATAGCTTAACGGCACAATGACATTGCATCTTTGTACCGTGACATGGCTCCCTCACCAAAACGATGTCGTTTTGGCATGACTGTAACGCTAAAAACCCAAAACGAGTAGTTTTGTTTGAGAAAATTTAATAAAATTGTGCATTTGAGGGGATTTGAACTCAAGACATTTTGAAATAAAAATTAAAACTTAACCACTATGCCAACTTAAATTTTTAATATAATTATACAAACATAATATACATAACATGAGTCAACATTCCAAAAGTTATTTTCTACAATAACCCATGAAATTATAAAAATTCTAAAAAAATACCTTAAAATCCATAAAATCTCAAAAAATCTTAAATTTTTAAAAATCCCAAAAAAACATTAACTGGTTGTCCCTTGTTCCCATATGTAATGGGGTAAGGGGGAGGTAAGATAGTAGGTTGTCCCCAACACTAGGTTGAGAGCAGCTTCCGTAGGAGACCTCCGAATTATGAAATACCATCCATGAGACTCGATCCCACGACCTCAAAATTAAGAATCTTATGCTCTACCAACTGAGCTGGATGGTCATTTCCAAAAAAAACATTAACTCTAAATCGTAATCCCTAAAAATCATAAGATTCATTTTTTTTAGAATGATTTTAGGGATTACCAAAAAATCATAAAATCCCTACAAAAAATAAATCTTATGATTTTTAGGAATTATGATTTAGAGTTTATGCTTTTTTTGAAATTTTTAAGAATTTAGGATTTTTTGAGATTTTCTAAAATTTAAGATACTTTTTGAGAAACTTAATAATTTCATGGGTTTTTAGAATGTAAATTTTGGAATTTAAGATGTCATGTCATTGTGCTATTAAGCCATTAATGGTAGAGTGACATAATTGCAGTTAAATTTAAACGTTAGTATTAAAAATAAAAAAATAAAACGTTGGTGGCATAAGCGAGTCCTAGCCTAAATGTGAGTAATATTTGAAGTAGTTTACCCTTTATTTTTTAATTTTGATAAGATCAAAAAAATTGAAAAATATGTAGAATTATATTATAATAATTATCTCTAAATGTAATATATATATTATAATTACCCGAACAGAGTTTTTTTTAATCTTAAACTCAATTTTAGTCCGACTTAATCCCAACTCTCATTCACAAACGTGCACATACCTATCTCAAATCTAAATTAAAAAAAATCTTACCGTATATAATTAATTCAAATTAAAATATATCGAATTTACATATTTTAGTTATATATAATTCTAAGTATAAATCTTAAAACAAACATAAATATTAAAAAAAAAACTTGATCAAATTGTATGGGTGAGAATTGGTGGTGGGCCAATTTCATAAATTAATTTTTTTTGGATTTGTCAAAATGACCAACTAAATCACAATGCGATCGATAATTCGCAACGCGATCTCCGGTATCGCAAATCAGTTTCCAGATTCTACGCGCGAATACTATCTTTTTAGAGAAAATTCTTAAGAAACAAATGCAATACCACCAGTCGTTGCGATTTTGGACTATCGCAACGAATAAATCGCAACGCGAACTTCGACTATCGCAACGAATTTGGAATAAATCGCAACGCGAACTTCGACCACGACCACGACCCGAGACGGACGGCGGCGGCGCGCGAGAGTCCCCCTTGTTCTCTATCACTCAACAAGGAAGTGGGAAAGCCAAGCCTTAAATACCATTCCCAATAGTGTTTCCAATACTATGTGGGATTGAGCATTACCAACACTTGTTCCCAATACTATGTTGGATTGAGCCTTAAATAGTGATATTATTTTTGAATGTTTTGCTTAAAATTGCAATAATCGCGATTGATTGTAGATTGACTTTTAATTATGATATATTTAATCGTATAATACTAATGCAATTGGTTGCTGATTTAGTTGTTTTAAGGTGCATGATTGTTAATTATTTCCTGAATAATCACATTGTATTGGAAACAAGTGTTGGTAATGCTCAATCCCACATAGTATTGGAAACACTATTGGGAATGGTATTTAAGGCTTGGCTTTCCCACTTCCTTGTTGAGTGATAGAGAACAAGGGGGACTCTCGCGCGCCGCCGCCGTCGCCGTCTCGTCTCGGGTCGTGGTAATGGTAATGGTAATGGTAATATGTGTCTTCGACACGTCCGCGCGAATACTATATTTTTAGAGAAAATTCTTGAGAAACAAATGCAATACCACTAGTCGTTGCGATTTTGGACTATCGCAACGAATTTGAAATAAATCGCAACGCGAACTTAGACTATCGCAACGAATTTGGAATAAATCAGACAAGGCTCTAAAAATAAAATAAGGAATTGCAATAATAAAGGAACAGTGGTCTGTGGTAGAAACATCAGACAAGGCTCTTTTGGGGACGCCGTGAAATCAGCTATGAATTTTCATTGTCCATTAATAATATAATGAACAAAAATGAATTCTTTTAACGCTTTTTTATATGACTATGTTTCTAATACGGTGGCAGGGCACTACAATTTGAAACAAAAAGGATAATATATATTTTCAACTTTTTTAACCAATTGATAACATAAACTCTGTAAATGTAATTATTCGATCTCAAGAACTCCAGAAAGAACAACATTTTCTTTTACAGACCACTTAATGTTTAAAAGTTGCATTAGCCTCGATTATATTCAACATCGAATCGAATCATACCTTTAAATGAGAGACAAAACTCTCTTAAAACTGTTTTGTCCATCCTCAAAACTTGGATATAAAACTTATTGAATGAATATCGAACTCCTCACTGGTCAAGGTCCGAACAAACATCGGTTCAAATGAAGTTGTAGGACTAAGCTAATTAAGGTCCACTTGATGGAAAGATAGGAACAATGGCCTCAGCATCCATTGGCCTCATTCTCCTTAATTGCATCCATCACCCTCTCATTGACCAATTATGGAAAATAGCAGCATGGTAATTAGTGCCTCTAAACTAGTTTGTTCATGGATTAGGGGAAATGATCACCTCAGCTTTAATATACGGTTAAAAAAGGTGCTATCGATTTTATTATTATTTAATTAATAAAATCGGTCAAAAATTATTGAAAACATTATTATTTCTACCGATTTTATATTATTGGTGTTTTATTGGTTTTATTATTTTTCTATAACTAAAAAAATGCGCTACCGGTTTTATTATTATTTAAATAATAAAACCGGTAAAAAATTACCGGAAGCATTATTTTTTCTACCGGTTTTGTTATTGTTGGGCACTTTACCGGAAATGTTAAAAAAGCATTGATGTTTTAGGTATAAATAATAATGTTTTGGGTAATTTTTTACATTTTTTTTATTTAAATAATAACAAAACCGATAACGTTTTTTTTAGTTGTATATTAAGGGTGTCGCATTGTAGAAGTTCCCTGGATTAGGTCTAGGATGGATATGAGCCTGAATTTGACGAATTTTGATTTGATTTTATTAGGTCGAGTTTATTTTTTTAATTTGAGTTCAGGTTGAGTTTAATTTTTAGGATGAAAAATATTCGATTAAACTTAAAAATAATATAATTATATCTTATATATTTAGGGACAATTATAATAATATTCATATCTTTCTATATTTCTAATTTGATCTTTATTTTATCGAATAAAATTAAAATATATATTTATTTATCAGATCAAGTCGGATTAGTGTGAATTTATCTCAAACGGTAAGTAGAATGAAATCATCTTAAACTCAGATCAGATTAGATTTCATATGAAGAATATATTTTTTTCGAGTGAGATGAGGTTAATCGTAAACTTGACCTATTCCTGTCCCTGTCCTTGATTGAGTCTAATCATAATTTATATTTTTATATAATATTTAAATTATTTATAATTTTAAGTAAAGATAATTATAATTTATATTCTAAGCATTTGTCAAATACATTTTTGTGTTAAGTAAACTCAGCTCAAGTCTCTGTCAAACTGAAGAATGTTTTCCCTTCCTTTTTAATTTCCCGTGTCTTTTTCTTTATTTAAAAATTGGAGAAAAAGAAATAAAATAAAATGAAGAACACTAAGATACTAAACTGCTGCCCATTACTTCACAGCCTGTAAGCAAAGAAAAAGGCTTGAAAATCCGTGAGAAACCCGATAATTTCAATATAATTCCAATCCTCCCACGTGGGATTCTTCCTTCTCATTCCCCTCAGTAGCTCTCTCTTTGTTCTTCTTCTTCTTCTTCTTCAATCCTTTCTTTCTGTATTATTTTGTTGTTTTCGTCTCCTCCTACGACCGAGCCAAAAAATAAAGAAAACCCAGTTCGAATTCATAGTTGTCCTCTAGTTTTTTTTTCTTCGATATGTGGGAATCAGAGACTGAATCGGTTAGAGGGAGAGAGTATAGCAATGGTGTTCTTAGCTCCAGTAAACATGGCCTCAAAACTGATGGCTTTGAGCTTAGAGGCCAGTCCTGGTATATGTTCATGGAATTCACATATTTTTTAATTTTACTTTTCTGGGATTTTCCTTTTGTTACTGGGGTTGCACTTTGCATGTGAAATACCTTTTTGACCATATTATGTGTGTGTGTGTGTGTTCAAATATCTGAATTTGCTTTTTTTTTCCAGGTATGTTGCTACTGATATTCCAAGTGACCTTCTAGTTCAAGTTGGAGAGATCAATTTTCATTTACACAAGGTATTTGTTGAACTGCTTAAATGGTTTCCTTTCAATTTCTTTGAGTTCTTAAAGCCATATTTTCTCACTGTATTTTCTCTCTCAAATTCTGGGGAAAGTAGTATCCCATGCTTTCCCGTAGTGGAAAAGTGAATAGGCTTATATATGAATCAAACAACCCAGAGTTGAACAAAATTGCTTTTGAAGATCTTCCTGGAGGACCCGAGGCATTCGAGTTAGCAGCCAAATTCTGCTATGGAATCGCCGTCGATTTAACAGCGGAGAACATATCTGGTTTACGATGTTCTGCAGAGTATCTTGAGATGACAGAGGATTTGGAAGAGGGCAATCTGATTTTCAAAACCGAAGCTTTTCTCAGTTACGTGGTGTTATCTTCATGGAGGGACTCGATACTCGTCTTGAAAAGCTGCGAGGAGCTCACGCCGTGGGCGGAGAATCTCCAAGTTGTGAGGAGGTGCAGCGAGTGATAGCTTGGAAGGCTTGCGCCAATCCGAAAGGGATCAAATGGGCGTATACAGGGAAACCAAGTAAGGTTTCGAGCCCGAAATGGAGTGATTTGAAGGAGTGTAGTCCCAGTAGGAGTCAGCCTGTACCTCCTGATTGGTGGTTTGAGGATGTTTCTATCCTCAGGATCGATCACTTTGTCAGGGTTGTTACCGCGATCAAGGTGAAGGGAATGCGGTTCGAATTGATCGGGGCGTCGATAATGCATTACGCGGCAAAATGGCTTCGGGTTTGATAAAAGATGGTCAGGGTCAGGGGCCAGCAGATGATATGATGAGCATTAGCAGCAATAGTAATAGCAGTTGCGGAAGCAGTAGTTGGAAAGGTGGACTTCATATGATTGTAGCTGGAACAAAGGATGAAACTCCTTCGATTCAGGCCAAAGATCAACGGATGATCATCGAGAGTCTGATTAGCATAATCCCGCCACAGAAAGATAGTGTTTCCTGCAGTTTTCTTCTTCGGCTTTTGCGGATTGCGAACATGCTGAAGGTGGCACCGGCTTTGGTAACCGAATTGGAGAAGCAGGTCGGGATGCAATTCGAACAAGCTACGCTGGCAGATCTTCTCATTCCTTCTTACAATAAAGGTGAAACCATGTACGATGTGGACCTTGTTCAGAGACTGTTGGAACATTTCCTTGTTCAAGAACAGACAGAAAGTTCCAGCCCAAGTAGACCGCCTTTTTCGGACAAACACATGTATGAAGGAACACTGAGGGGAAATAATCCGAATGCCAAGATGAGAGTTGCCAGGCTTGTTGATAGTTATCTTACAGAGGTTTCGAGAGATCGAAACCTGTCGCTAACGAAGTTTCAGGTACTCGCTGAAGCTTTGCCCGAGTCTGCAAGGACCTGCGATGATGGTCTTTATCGAGCTATTGATTCATATCTTAAGGTAATCTCCTCATTCCTATTGCATATGGTAATATCATCGAGATCATATGATTGCTTGAGGCAATGTAGGTAGTGATATCAATGTAAAATTTTGACAATGGTTCATCGAATTGATAGCATTGAAGGAAGCTTCCTTTCTCAAATCCGCACTTAGTGTCTCAGCAATAGTTTCGGAGTTTCATCCAACAGTTTTGTTTTAAGATTGTGATGAGTCCATGGATTCAACATGAATTTATTCTCATTTGTGGGTTAACAATATTCAATCGCAGGCTCACCCGACACTCTCTGAGCATGAAAGGAAGCGACTCTGCCGTGTAATGGACTGCCAAAAGCTCTCGATCGATGCCTGCCTGCATGCTGCTCAAAACGAACGGCTCCCTCTGCGGATTGTCGTTCAAGTTCTCTTCTCAGAGCAAGTGAAAATAAGTAATGCATTGTCCAACAGCACACTCAAAGATCCTGCAGAAACTCAATACCAGCCATTGATACCGAACCACAAGACATTACTTGAAACTACCCCGCAATCTTTCCAAGAAGGATGGTCGGCCGCCAAGAAGGACATTAACACACTCAAATTTGAGCTCGAGAGCGTCAAGGCCAAGTACCTCGAGCTCCAAAACGACATGGAGAACTTGCAACGACAATTCGATAAGATGTCGAAGCAGAAACAAACATCCGCGTGGACCACTGGATGGAAGAAACTTAGCAAACTCACCAAGATGACTACCGTAGAAAACCACGACATCGGACCTCAAATGTCGACCGCAACAGAACAGACTAGAAAGACACCGAGAAGATGGCGAAACTCGATTTCGTAAAGAAGGGTGCCCTAAAAGTTAACTCTACATGTTCATCCTATTTTGTTTAATTTTTTTTTCATGTTTTGCAGTAATTACCACGACAAATAAAAGAAAAACCACCATGAAACAATAACTTGATATTGTCATTCAAAATTTGTTCAGTGTTTGTGTGTGAATCCACCGATTTGGTCAGTGTGACCGATCCATTGTTATCTAATATCATTATCTCTTGCGATTTCGAATTAATATACACATTTCGAAATGGTATAATTTCGAAATTCATCCTTAACATTTGTTTAAATAATCATTCGACTAACTATTTTCATCCTATCCGTGTTCCGGATAACGTTCAATTAATCATACGAACAATCAAACAGCAATGATTCTTTCTTCATGCAGGGATAAGGATAGGAAGTGTCAATAATTTAGTCATCCCTATGATAGAGATAAAGGATATGGTACAAAATTAGACCAACACCAGAATATCACACATGTGAGTAGTTCAAGGCCAACAAAACAACTAAGCCCCACCATCAAAATGAATTTGAATAGAACACGCCTAACTTTGTATGAAATTCTCTCGATTCTTTTTCCCGATTAATTAGAGATTTATCAAAATAATTTAATTTTGTATTCTTAAAATTTTATAATTCCGTAATTTTAAAATTTAATATAACTTTCTAAAAGTTTATACTGCTAATATAAACATACGTACATTATCGTAACTAACATCATTGTTTAATGAAAAAATTATGGATATTAAAAATTTGTTTTTAATACACGTATAAATATAATCAAAATTAATTATTGTATTATAAATTTAAATACGAAAATTCAAAGTTTCGAAATATTTATTTTTCATATAAAAAAAAACCTTTCTTTCATAAACATGCAAGCGAACATGGAATGGATATGACAACAAGAATGAGAGTGAACAACAATTTTGTCTAACTCAATAATGTGACTTGATATATTGGTCTTTCGAACTTTATAAAATTTTACTCTTTATATTTATTTACGTATTTGTTAATAATACTAATTAGTGTATCATTTATTTTTTTTCGTTTTTATTGATCATCGACGATACTAATTTTAATATTAATTGTTAACTGTCGGTATTGATTTTTAATAAATATGTCTAATATGTCATATTTTCATTTACCTATATGACATGATTTTTCTGCCTGTTGACATGTTTTTCGGTCGTTTAGCATTTTTTAATTTATCTTTTTCTAAGGATTGATTTGACATCACCACGACTAATTAACATTACTCTTATATGATATCTTGTTGATTTTCCCTTCTTTGGACGTTCGATTGGATTTGGATACTCGACTTGCGTTCGTAGATAACTTTTCACGTCGTTTGAGTCTAATTTGCGGTTTATCGGTGGTATTTCAGTAACCTAATTTTCTTTTGTGGTTCGTTTGCCGATGCAATCAGATCTATTTATATCGATCTTTGTTTGAATTTCTTAGTCATGTTTTTAATATTTCCTTGTATGGTCCTTATTTGATCTTAAGTTGCTAGTTTTGTTCCAATGATTTAGAAATTGTCCTAATTACGTGTTTAATTGACGATTGTAATTGTTAATCTTCGTTGTAATTTATGATATTTCTTATTTGAATAGAATTATTGACTTCTATAAAAAAAAATAACTATGAGTAACGAGGAATAAACAATTATAGAATAATAATTTATAAATTTATAAATAAAATTAAAAATGACTTATGAGAATATCTCAAGTCTTAAAATCTTAAATACATATATATAATTATACGAACACAGTAACTCTAAGTGAATTAAATTTTATCAAATTATTAAAATAATTATTATATTTATTACTTAATAATTTGATAAATTTAGTAATTCTTTTATAATTTTTAAAAACATTATAATTAAAACAAATATACAAGCATATATTAATGACTTCCAGCGGTATTTTACCCTAATATAAAATATATAGAGATAAATGTATACAAAGATAGACCTAGAGGAGGATGAGTGAGGGTAGTCATTCCTTGTAAAACAAATTCTAAATATTTTTATATTTTCTAGTGAAAATATATTTTCATACCCGAAAACAAAGGCTAGGCTATCTAACCCTACAGTTTTAGGTAATGAGAAATAAAAGAAACGATGCATTGAACCAACAAAGGGATAACTATGGATTAGGTTGGATTAATTTTTATTTATTTAAATTTGATTGGAGCGTAATATTTATAATTTGATCTAATTTGAGGTGAGATAAATCATTAAGAAATCAACACCCATAATCAAGGCAAAAGTTCCCATATAATGCTACACGGAATTTTTAATTTCCAAACTAAAGTGTTCATCCGATTAATTCCTCAAATGAGGTGTTTTCTACAATAAATTTGAGATCTCTCGGCGTCTTCAGGGTTAACCAGATTTTTTGGTGGGATCTCCCGGTGTCTTCAGGGTGTTGGATTGATTGTGTTTTCTACGGTAGATTTGGGATTTCTCGGCGTCTTCAGGGTGAACCAGATTTTTTTTACTCTTGCTTGGATCTCTAGGCGTCTTTAGTTGAAATCCATGAAAAAATTTGACATTTTTACACAAATATCACATTAACATAAATTAATTACTTGTTAGGCACTGTTTAAGAATATTTTACAAATCAAGCAAATTTTTAAATACTTTCTATAAAATTAATCATATTTTGTTAGTATTTTATTTAATTATTTAATTATTTTATTTAATTATTTAATTTTTTTGCAGTTATAAAATGGAAAGTGGTCATTGAATAATTATATTCGGATTTTTCGACTTTTAAACTTTTCTCTCGGCTATAAATACGCTCTCAACACGTGGATATCTATACTGAAACGACGACATTCTTCTAGTTTAGAGGATTGATGTGAATGTTTACAGGTTGAGAGCATATTTACAGCCGAGAGAAAAGTTTAGTCGAGAAATAAGAATATAATTATTCAAGGACCACTTTCTATTTTATAACTGCAAAAAAATAAAATAAAATAATAAAATAATTAATACAAAATATGATTAAATTTATAGAAAGTATTTAAAAATTTGCTAGATCCGTAAAATATTCTTAAACAGTACTTAACAAGTAATTAATTTATGTTAATGTGATATTTGTGTAAAAAGCCAAATTTTTTCATGGATTCAATTAAAGACGCCTAGAGATCCCAATAAACAATTCAAAAAATTGATTAACCCTGAAGACGCCGAGAGATCTCAAATTTACTGTAAAAAACACTCCATTTGAGGAATTAATCGAATAAACACTTTAGTTTGGGAATTAAAAATTCCCTGTAGCATTATATGGAAACTTTGGCCAATAAATCAACCCACGACTTAATTTAAATAAACAAAAATTATTTTCACTTTATTCTTTTAAATAAAAATCAACGCTCGATCTGATATAAATATAAACATTTTCATTTTCAGTAGATTTAGTTTGATATATTTGTTATTTAGTTTGTTTTTAAATTGTTTAATAACGTGACAAGAGATAATATTCATAATTATTAATAGGGCGGTTTTGTAAAAGAATTGTGATTATATTATAATATTCTGAACCAAATCTGATATTATAAATTGATTGAAGTAAAGGGTAAATTCATCGACTTTAATACCATTAAAATATACAGATAAAATAATCGCTAGACGGTTATAGATTTAGTTTTGTAAATTTTATCTATTTTTCCCATAATTTTCCTTTTTTTTAATTAAATTATATTATAAATATAGTTTTGTTTATTTATTTTTTTTAATTAAATGATATTAGAATATGTAATTCAAAATTTTGAATATTTAAATTTTTGTATATATTTTTTTAAATTAATAATTTCCAACACTAAAGAAATCGTGAACAAATATTATACTTTCACACAAACCACTGAAAACGACAGTACAACAAACAGTCATGGTTTGGAGATCAAGCTCAACCAGTCATGGCTCCAATTATTAATACAAAAACATCATCAAATTACACAACAAAAACCAGACACATCATAAACACGTTCTACAAGGACCAGACACTTAAGAACAACTCACGTGAAGGGGGGGGGGGAGAGCCAGATTCTTTCGCTAAGGAAAACCAGACACCATGGGAAGTTTGTCTTCATACTTGTAGGGGAAGATTGAAAGAAAATATCAAACATGATGTGTTGTTCTCAAGGTAATAAAAGAGACGGGAACGGGATCGGGTAGCGGGACACAGTTCCACCTAACGCGCATGCACTATACTACATCCATGGCCATGGGGGGGGGGGGGCTTGTTTTTACAGCACACACCACACTACTAGCAGCTTCTTCCCCCATGCGTTCAAAGCATCGGTGACTTGCTTTTACTATCAAACACAATCATTTCAGGTCAACAAACAGAACCCTAAACCTACTTTAATCAAAATAGCAAATAGCATAGCTTGCCCCCCCCCCACCTCTTTAAGGCTCCTTGAGAAAGTAAAAAAGATGACAAAACGGGTCGGCCCCATGGAAGAAAAGGCGTGTTTAGTGATTTCAAATTCATCAATCATTCGAGCTGAGACTTTGGTTATTTTCAGCCATCTTTTCCCACCACATTGTGCAGTTGGCATACTTACAAAGGAAGGAGTGCAAACCTAGTACTGGTTCACTCCTAAAGTTTCGGCTTCGACCTTTAAGGACTTCAAGTAGTCTATAGAGTCATCGAGGACCAACAACGGGTTCTTTCCTTTAGCACCAGGTATTATGCCTTCCAGGATTTTTAGCGTCGTGCGAATCTTATCCTTTACCAACTGTTCATTATGCAAAGTTTCCTCTTCGTGATTCGGTCCAATGGCATAGCTTGACTCTGCATCACTATCATACTCGTGAGAGCCTTCATCCACAATTATCGGTTGCTTATTCCCATCATTCAAAAGCTTTTGCCTTTTGTTTGAACCATTAGAACTGGCAACTTGTTCCATTACATCATAATCATGATCTTGATCCTCATAGTTTCGCTTAATTCCAATCGGAGAGTGAGCCGTGCTCGTTACATCATCATCGTCGTCATCATCACCATAATCATCATCATCATCTTCTTCATCAGAGTAAAGCAAAGCATTAAGTTCTTCCGTATCTTCATGCATCTCACTCTCGTCGGCACCCAAATGGTTCTCATCGTATTCCTCCTGTAAAGCTGGTGGGGTCGGAATGAGACTATCTGTTTTAACCGCTTGCCCTTCATGGAAATCAAGAGAAGAAGCTACCTCAGTGGTGGCAGTCATTTCATACTTGTATGGAGGTCGAAAAAGGCCATAAATTAACCTTGTCTGACTGCCCGACTGATCAAAAATTACCAGCCCTTTCTGCGATGAGCCAGGGACCAAATTAGCTGTAGCCCTCCCCCGTGCCCATTAGTAAACATGAATTTCTGTTCATTGAGATATGAACCAGAAGAGGGCAATGAAGTCGGGAAACTGGGATAGAACAGCTGAAGAAACTCGTGGGGATTATACTTTTGTTCCGCTTTTAGTACAGAAATATCAGCCGGACCTGGCATTGCAATATTTGCAGGAAGCAAAAGTGTGCCATGATCTTTACAGGGAACCGCAGAACCCGGTTTTGATATACTCGCAGGAAGCATGCGACTGCCAGGATTTATATATGCAGGCAAGCATTCTGGCTGCCTGGGGTCTAATGATGCGTTCATGCAACGTAAGTCGGGCAGTTGCCAAGAAGAATGCTGAGGGAAAAGACAAGAATTGTTGGTCCGAACCATACAACTAGAACACTCCTGCGGATCACAAAAAGAAACGGCTTTTTTATCACATGAAAACGGAACAATAAATTAATAACAACGAAAAACAAGATGTGGTTAGTGGTATCAACATACCAGGTAATGGACAATGCTCAATCCCGTATATTAAACTTTTAAATGCTTTTTTAACGAACAAATTTTGAACAGAACAACTTATAAATTCCAGCTTGATAATACACAACGGAAATGGAATCAATCTACGTAACGGGCTTAAGTAAATGACGGAAGTACTCAGCCTGCGAGAACAGCAAAATTGGCAAGACATCAATTTAAACATGCCATTCATAAAAAATACCAATACAAAGATTTAAAAGAAAATGAAACTAAAATTTAAACTAACCTGACAATCCTCCATTGGTTGAAAGCATGCAATTACTCTAACTACAATCGTTGGTTTTCCGGCAATTCCATTTTCATGTTTTAATGCTCTAAACCTTGTTTGACTAGCTGCTTGGCACACCATAACTACGTATTTCTCCTTGGATTAATCACTCCTACCGATATAGGATGAGAACAGAAACAAATACCCAGATAACAAAGCAACCAAATTCACCCAAGGTGCAATATAAATAAGATATATCTATCTGGTACTAAAGAAACTGTTTGAAAGCAAGAAACTGGCTGAAGGAGCTCGAATTAGGACTAGTATTTTAACTTTTTGATATCTCTAACTGATCCTATATTGATCACAAAAGAAGAAGTAAAAGTGGGTGGATCCCATGGATGGCTGAGCAAAAGAACAGCTAGCTGATATAAAACAAAAGTAAAGCGTAGAAGACAGATTTTACAAAATAACTCTGCAGTATAAATTCAAGCGCACAACTCTGCGAAAGAAACTGAACCAAGGCATGCTGTTTCTCTTCTTTGTTTCACTGAGTTATCCACAGCTTTATGTAAAGCCAGATATTTTTCTGCAACAAGAAAGGGTTTCTCATCATGACCCCAGAGAAGGGAAAAACATAGGAAACTAATAAAGAAATCAAAACAGGATAATCCGCTAGTTCAAAGAGGTATATCAACAAACCATGATTGATGCATTTTCTCTCTTAGAAAATATGCTAACTCTTCTTCTTCTCTAAAGTATTTATGTTCGACTCGAGCCGGACATGGTGCCGGGTTGTAATTCTCCACATATGTGGAAAACTTTCGAACACCAACACCCTGCGTCAGATATAGATATCTATATCAGACACTTCCACCACTAACATAGCTTGGAAATGTTGACAAAAAGAATTAAACTTCATTTCTTTCTCTTCATTCCTCCTATGAACAGTAACAATCATTAATATATTTTGGTTTTTGCTTCCCTCAACCAATATATGCATCAAGCAACATCTGATCCTTAAATCTATATTAAAACAAACAAACCTACATGGAAGAACAAGACCCTTTAAAACCCAGAAATTATACAGGAAACCCAAACCCTTTTTTCATTTTCTCGGTAAACAAACAGGGACAAAGCAACCCCATCAAGGTTTAAGGCAAAGAAACAACATACAAAAACCTGCAAAATGGAAAGATCTTTGAATATAGAAACTTACAGGAAGAAAATCCCAAGCTTGCTATGGTGGGGTCCAAGGGACCAAAAGGATGAGCTGAAGACAGAACCTTAAAACTATGAGAAAAGAAACAGAAGACAACAGTTAAACTCAAAAAGAGAGAAAGGTGAATGTGTCTAAAAGAGGTGGGTGAGTAAAGAGATAGTGAGAATATATAGATGGTTGGGATGCCCATTTTACCCTCTCTTTCTTTCACCCTCCAATTATTAATTGCCGGACTTTTTTTTTACTGTTTTAGGTACAGTAGTTTTACCCATTTTAGTGGTTAGAATAAAGAAGTCATAACTTTTCAGTCCTTGAATTTGATAATTTTTCTATTTAGTCATTAATCTATTGTTTTATAGGGATAATTATAGATCGGATCAAGTTTTTGACCCACTCAAATCCGATCTAAAAATTAAATCCCTTCATTTACACCCAACTCGATTCATCATACTCTAAATATATATACATACATTTTTATTTTAAACTAAATTCGACCTAACTTAATTACGTCATCAAAATATAGAGACTCAAACTCAAATTTTTAAAATGAAGAATTCACTCACCGAATCGTGTTAGATCAAAACTCCCGAATATGTGTGAAATGACCATCCCTAATTGTTTAGCTAAATGGTAATAGCAAGAATGGGAGAGACAAAAACATGTGAGATTCACTCATTAACAATCTAATCCACTCATTAGCAATCTAATCAGGTGATTACCCAATCCAAATGCAACCGAGTAATGAGTAAAGGAGGCATGATCCCACAATGGATAATGACTTCGTGGGACATTTTAGAGCATTGTCCACCCAGGATTCAATCATGTATTGCAATTACCTCTTTTTGCACACCACCAACCATCATATTTCTACTCTCATTATAATCCCCGTGCATTTAACCTCTAACCAACGTATACATATGTATAATTAAATTGAATTTTGGCAATGACTACCTTTAATTTTTTTTAAGGTGGTAACGATTCATCCCTTTTAATTTAGACAGAGAATTATTAATTATAATGATTAAAAAGGATGACTAAGGAAATTCTCGAAGGGTAAAAAAATTTATTTATTTTTTTTAAAAAAAGTTCGGGGAAAGAGAACGAGGAAGAAGAAAATCCTCCTAATGAGAAAATCATTTTCCTATTATACGTTTTATTCTTGTAATTCTGGACACTACATGACAGTTATTTATATGAGACACGAGAAGTTCATTCCCCTAACACAAAATTTTACGCCCATCCTTGATTGAAACTTATTTCTTAATCCCATTATCTAGTTTTGTCTTCAATCCAATCTACACTTTCTATTAGGTGGTGAGATAGTTGCCAGTTGTTGCCACTAATCATATGATGAAATATATTTTAGGATGAGATTTTTCGAGATAAATCGATGTTTCGAAAAATCCTATATCATAATATAAAAGGATTAGATTATGAATGATAAAAAACCCATTTTGTTTCTTCCCTCATTGCTTAGAGTGGAGGGAACAAGCATTGCATTTCACAACAATGCTTCTGTTTATTTATTTATAAATATGTATTCATACTATGATAACGTCTGCCCTTTATTAAGCACTACGAGAAATTAGTCCTTCAAAATAAAATTCTAAAATTAAATGGATTATTGTGATAATATTAGAATAATGAAAAGAATTAACCAAATGCCATCAATAATTAGTATTTTAATTGAAATAATTAAGAGCGTTGAAGCTTTGAATCAATCACTTGGCTATTCCGTGGCTTTACTTTTACAAAAGTACCCATGCTGCAAAAGTATCTTTATTTGTTCATTTATTTACAAAGAAAAATAAATTAATTAGGTTGTGATTTTGGTATGGCAATACTTATGCCATAACATGTGTATACTTTTCTTTTTTAATTTAAGTTTATCATATTTACAATATGTGTAAATAGAAATATATTTTTTTATATAAATAAATGTATTTATAAAATATAATTTAACAAATAATTGCCGGTGAAATAGAAAATTATTTGTTTTTAAATTAGGGCAAATCATCTCAAGTATCATTGAACTTTAAGTTCGTATCCTTTTTATCACCGAACTTTAATTTATTTTAATTTTAACACTGAATTTTAATTTTAAGTTTAATGTAAAAATAGTGGAGTATTTAAATTTAAAAATAATAAAATAAATAGAAATTAAAATGGAAGTCTACAAATTTAACTTTATTGGTGGTGCGGTCGTTGCTCATGCCACCGCTAATTGTGGCGTTGATGGATATTTTCAGAATTCAGAGTATAGTCCCCAAATTCCATTGCTACATTTTATATTTTATTAAAAAAATAATGGAATCATTCCCATCAATCATCATTAGTTTGCCTGTATATCATTTAGACTATTTTTCTAATAATTTAGGTAATATTTATTTACAATTTTTTAATTATTAATATTAAATATAATTGTTTGAATTTAAGATATTTAAAAAGTATTTTTTTAACTTTAAAGATTACTTAATAAGTTTGTTATTCAAACTATTTTTAATATATTTATATTCGTGTTATCATAATTTATGTTTTTATAGTATTTTATTTTTGTAAAATCGTTCCTGAAATTATTTTTTGCAGATGAAGTTTTAAATAATAACTATATAGAGTAAAAAGTTTTATTAAAAATTAAATTCCCTTTATATTAAAAGATTATTACACATAATGATAATAATTTTTTTTTATAAAAATTAAAGAAGTTAATGCACTAACAATGACATTTTAAAAAATGAAAATTATTTTTTCATTGCTCATATATTTTTTTTCAATCTTATTTTGATGATTGAAGTTTATTTTTTTTAATTTAATCACTCAGTTTTTGAATTGTTCATATTTTGGTTACTTTATCGTTAAATGATTAACGACATTATAATATGATAATTTATACTAAAACAACATTGTTTTGGATCCCTATAGAAAACCAAATTTAAACTAAAATGACGTCATTTTAGATCTCTACAACAAACTATTTCCCCTTATTCTCCTTATCTTCTTCTTCTTCTTCTCTCCCTCCACTTGAACTAATCTCATATTTTGGTCACTGTTTCGATTGTTGTTATGACCACCATAAATCACCATCGTTAGAAGCTGATGAGTTTTAAAATTTCTCACCAAACTTGTCTTGCCATTCTGAACGCAAATATGATATCCGATTAACTAAAAAACACCCTAAGCTCCATGAATCTTCTGTCTAAAAACTTCAATTCGTCGTACGCCATTGTCTAACATCACTTCCAACCAACAATAATTGTGTTCAACCCTATCTTTTCTTCCTCTACAAGTGTTTCAATTTAGTTTCTTATGGAAACTTCACAAAAATCTCAAAAATTCTCTCAAACTTTTAGCCTTTTCCTTTAGCGATCTCAACATCAACCCATCGTATCACCATAGTTCAAGATGCATTGTTCTCCTCAACGATGTCTACCTTTTCACCATTGAGATTCTCCATCCGACCACTAGAGCATTAAGGGTAAAAAAGTATGATTTAGGATAAAAAATGGTTATAGGGTTTGATTGTGAATTGTGGTTTAGTTTAGATTTATGGATTCAAGGTAAAATTGAGGTTGAATTTGAACTCAGGATATCAAAATAGGCCAATTTGAAAGTTTTAAGTCCAATGGTCGCTGACGATAGTAGTCAACGCAATGATCGATCTAAAAAATTAATAAAAAATTTCAAGTCAGCACACAATTAAATAGATAAGCAGTCAAGTGGCTAAAACAGAAGTAGTTTGAAACTTTAACTATTAAATTAAAAAATTTAAACTATAGTAACCGAGATATGGGAGTGAAAACAAAGTTCAGTGATTATTTATGTAATTTACCCTTAAAGAAACCTTGAATTGCACTAACGAAACGCTGCTTTGATTGATTTGCTGGACATTTGGGTTTTCCTTCACATGTGGAGCCGTATTATTAAGATGTGCAAAATGATTGTGGCAACTGCCATTTATCTCCAGCCACTTTCTTCTTCCTTCCATTCTCCAAAATAACTTCGCCGATTGAATCCCTCCGACTAACAGTCAAGGCTTCAGCCATCAAATGGTAGACCTTAGCTTTAAAGTTGAACGCCACCAATCAGTTACCTCTCAAGAAAGACGTAAAATTTTATGGTAAGGAGTAAACTTTTAATTTAAAAAGCCCAGGTTTCTCCTTTTTACATGTTGTCATCCAGAAATGGATTTTTTATTTAGGTAAATTACATATACAATGGGGTTTCTTTTATGTTTATCCTAAAAAAGAATTAAAATTAATACATTAATTAATTTCAAAAACTATTTGTAATTGTAAAACCAATGTCACAAATAGCACCACCGTGAATGCGTTGAGATCGTAGAGATGAACCCGTTATACAATGCCATTGGTCCCTCCGCTCTCACTGTCTTCAAAGCACAATCCACGGCATCTGAGTACGGCGGCTCTGCCCTATGTACCACCTTCATGTTCATCACCCTAGTCTTTATCATGTCAATAGGGTTCGATGGCACAGCCGCCATGAACCCCACCGCGAAGCTGGCGGTCACGTGAGTTCCGATTCCATCACCCATCACACTTTTCTCTATTATCATCTCCTTCACCCGATCGTGCGTTGCGAGTCGCGATGTGGTGACGATCATTACACGGTTCACCGTGAGCGTCGAACCCCGCCATAAGCTGCCAACGCCTTCTTGTTTCGTCATTTGACCGAAAACCCAATTCTTCATTCTGGTACAATCAACAAGGCGCTCAAAGCAAAAGCAAGAACACCCTACAAAATAATACCCCAGCTAACACAGAGGCTCCTATGCATATCATCTCTTTTATCTATACTCTTATAAACAAGTTTAGCCCCTACAATCTGACAAATATTATCAAGAATCACCTACCAATCTCTAGTAAGGCTCACAAATTGTCCGTCATTCCTCTCTTCCCAAACACAATAAATAATAGCATTCCTAGCTATCCTAAGGATAAAAGAAATTAAAGACTTACCCTTAAGATATAATGAAGCCCACTCCAATTCCTCCTCCCAACTCATTGCATTCCTGGGGAGATTACACATAGTCAAAACGTTCTTCCAAATTCGGCGAGCAAAGTAACATTAAAAAATAGATGATTCCTATTTTCCAGGTTACCACAGAAGACACAATTATCGTCCACAACACTCTCCATACGCAAGAGCCTCTCAATGGTGGGAAGCCACCCAAGAATGGTCATCCACCTGATGATGGAGTGCTTGGAATATGCAGAGAAAACCACAAAGTCTTATGCCATCCAACCTTAGGCCCCTCGAATAGAATCCCAAATTCAACATGCAGTAACACTATTGAGACAAGGAGCATCAATGTAGAGACCCTGGGCTTCACCTCTTGATGACAGCTTGAGACAAAACAAGCTTCCTACACCAATAATTGAAAATGCTAAACAAAACAGACCTAATCAACTGAAGCTTGCCCGCATAACTAAGGTGTCTATTCTCCCAACACCCCAACTTACTCTTAATTTTATCAATTAGAGGAGAGCAATCCTTTTTCATTCGCAACAGCCCTATCAAGCGACTTCGATAGGACATTCATAGCGAGAATGAATAAAAGAGGAGATAGGGAGCTAGTGAAAAAACCAACCAGATTTTCATTAAAAGAACCAAAATCTTGAGCCAGTGAAGCATACTTGGATCCACTCTCTGAACAGCACAGGCAAGCCTAAAGCTTCAAAAATCCGAAGCTCAAAACTCAAACTCAAAGATTCAAAAGTATTCCTTAGATCTATTTTCAACACACACCTTGGAGATAGCGATCTCCTTGCGTACCCCTTAACCAGCTCTTGAGCTAGTAGGGTATTATCCACTATGTCACGACCATGAACAAAAGTTGTCTGATTCATAGTTATCTTGTTAGGAAATACACTAGCAAGCCTGCCAACAATAATCTTGGTGATGGTTTTGTAGACACTAAATTTTGTCTGGGATATTTTACTTTTATTTTAATTTACCATTTCTTATTACTTATCGAATATTCGCAATTTTTAATTAGTTTTATTATTATTAGTGCCATAAGTAAATTTAATTAAATATATGTATAGGAGTTAGTGATATTTATTATATATATATATGTGTGTGTATATATATATATATTCTATTATCATTATTTATAAATATACTAGAATATATGTATATATATATAAAGGTTTCGGGTTAGGTACAATATATTATATAGTTATTAAATATAAAAACATAGGAAGTGATACATTAAATTAAAATGTTAACATCTATTTATTTTTTTATGTCCATTACAAATTAAACCCAAAAGTACAAACCAAACATTACAAGGCCCAGAAGCTAAAGATCCAAATCTAAGCCCAGATTCTAAGTAGGGTTGCCCGAAAACCCTAGCTACTCCTTCATCTAACGCCGCCAACGTCTTGACCGTTGGATCTGGTGACGGTCTGACGGCTCGATTTCATCCATAATGAAAGCTTTGGGTCAAACCCTAATGCGCATCCCACTTTGGCGTTCTCCAGCCGCCACGCACTCACCAACTGGTCCCCACGACACCTCCATCGTCCGTGCGCCTCTGCCACTGTCATAACAGAGGATGAACGCCCTCAATGGCAGAGGCCTCCGTGCGCTAAAGGACATAAAATGCTGTCAAAAAACGACTCATCTCCCATGCAAGAACAAAAACAAAAGAAAAAAAAATATTACAAGGAGCCTTGTTTCGGTTGAGACAAAAGGGAGAGCAAGCAAAAAAGGGAGATTTTCTCTCATATAACAGTAGCTAATACTAGTGGTGGGCAAATCCGGGTACCTAGATTTTTGGGTACTCGATTTTTGGGTATTCGGAATTTTTGGATCGACGATTTTTCGGCCCGTGTCTCGACCCGAATATTACGGGTATTCGGTAATCGGGTACTCGAATTTTGTGGGTACCCGATACTTGGTTTTTAATTTTTTATTTTTAAATTATTAATTTAAAAAATATATACACAAATTTAAATGTTCGAAACTTCGAATTACATACTCTAATATCCGAACATAAAATTTAAAAGTTCAAAATATAAAATATAATAATCCATAATATAAATAATTCATTATATTTTATATATATATAAAAAAATAAAAAAAAATAAAAACTAACCGGGTACCCAGTTACCCGGTACCCGAAAAAACTAGATTTTGTGACCCGGACTCAACCCGATCGAATAATTTTTTAGATTCGGGTCGACGAATCAACTCAACCGAATTGGTTAATTTTGCACACGGCTAGTTAAAACCCATATCAAACGACAGCAACCGATTTCAGAACCAAAAAGAGAGAAAAACGAGAGCATTTAATCCGAGAAAAAACCATCACCATACACAACCACTTTTTTTAGCAACCAACGACCGAAAATCAAAAACAAGAATTAATGTTTTATACATAGTCTATTTTAATATGTGATCTAAATATAATTAAAATAAGAGTATAAGAATTAATGTTTTATACATATTCTATTTTAATTATATTATATTTAAAATTTTAATTAATTTATAATTATACATTTAATATTTATAATTTAACATTTTATAAATTATCGGTTTTCGTTGAGTTTAGCAATATCATCCATTAAAAAAACGATATAACTGGACCGAAGCTCAATTAACCATAAGGGGGTGTTTGGATTAAGGAATATGAGAATGAAATCCACATTTTTATATTTGGTTGGTCGGAAATCTCATTTCCGGTAATATTTTATTACTAATAGTAGATTTTTTTTGGGTATATTACCGGAAATATCATTACCTCTCTTTCCTTAGATATTGTTGGATTATCGGCGTTTGGACTAAAATGCCCTTAATTTTTTTTTCAAAAATATCTTTCTTCTGTCATTGAATAATAAAAATTCTACGAAAGTTAAATTACAAATTTATCCTTAAACTATTTTAGATTTACAAAAAAATCTATAATTAAAATTTTATATGAAATTCAGGAATTAAAATAAAATTTTACTCTTTCATTAAACATTTTTATATTTTTAATTTTATAAAAAATATATATATAAATTTTATGAATTTAATTTTTTTTAAAGAAAATATATAAATATTTTCTAACTTGTTAAAAAATATATATATATAATAAGGACAATTTGGTCAAATATACATTCTAATAATCTTTTATTCATTTAATCAAACACGGTAATCTTATATTCCTGTTAAACTAACCAAACATAAAATACAACATTCACAATAATCTTATTCTATAATAATATTACATTATCACTTGTAACCTTACATTTCGTGAACTAAACGCACATGAGAGTTAAATGGAAAAACAGTAGACTTGTCCTTGCAGAGAAAAGTAGAAAACACAACACTTGTCGATGGGTACCCCACTCCTGCAGGTTATTTCCTATCCGGTCCTTTTCTTCTTTCATTGTATTTTTGTTGTTACCTTTGTTTACATTAATCAAATTATGATACAAAATAAGATTATACTTTTTTATACATATTAAAATTTAATCCAAAAAATATTATTTTTCTTAAAAACAATATTAACAACAATATATTAACCTTAAATCAAACTTAACTTCTACTTATCTTAAAAAAAAGTTGTATCTTAAAAAATAAGGTGATTTCCACGTTAATAAAAAAACCACATCATCGTACTATTCCTAATCTAATACCCAAGTGATAAAATAAAATAATTCAAAATTGAGTGATCAAATTAAAAAAATTAAACTTCAGTTATCAAAACAAGAATATGATCAAAGTTGAGTGATGAAAAGCATAATTTACCCTGTTTTAAGAGATTAGATATAAATATGATCTTTCAAGCTATTGGAAGATTACTTAAATCATTCCACCCTGAATCCTTATTCTCATGAAAATAATAAACAAAAGAAACATAAAAAAACAAACAATCAACATCAAACACCTGCAAAATAAAGAGATGAACTGGTTTTATTTAAGGGAAAATTACATACAAACTCCCCCACATGGACTCTTAAGCATAAATATTAATAATTAATATTACACATTAACACAAGAAGATGCAGATTTTGCGGCAATGAGTTTGGCCAATGGCTTCCATTGTTAAGCAATTCTCATTCCCACCACTGATGAACCGCAACTCCTCCATCCCTAAGCTTACCATACAAAGCTAAGCATTCCCAATAAGCCCTTTTGCTCTTCTTCCTCTTATGGTTCTTCCTATTCTTCTTCTTCACTTGATCTTGCCATTGATTTTTGCACTCGAAAAACAATTCGTCCACCAAACCGATCACTTTCCTCTCTATCATCTTCTCCACCACTTCGGCTTCGGCTTTCATCATGACGTAATCTTCTTCACCTACATTCTTTGTTAGCCAATCCGAAACGTCGATCCGGTCACTCACTGTTTCGGAACCGTAAACCTCGAATTCTTGGTTCCTTTTGGGATAGTTCTTTTCGAACCATTTCATCACGATGTTCTTATCATCATCGTCGTTGTTGTCGTTAGATTCGACATCGATGAACACTCTACGAGGGTAATGTTCGAGGGAATCGCCTAACAAATCGGGGAGGAAATTGATTTTCTTCGAGTATGCAGCACTTTTTCTTGGTGGCTCATATAAAGCATCCTCTAAGCCTCTCAATGCTGCCTTCTTAGCTTCCATTGTCATATCACAAAGCTTTCTTTTCAATGAAGAATCGAACAAATGGTTCTTGGGACCGAGTTTCTTCATCGCAACAATGGTGGAGCGAAATTTCTTAAGATACACGATTCTATAATCCGATTGCTTTTGATAGCCCGTCGAGATTTCATCACCCAATTGCATTGCAACAATGCCACCAATTTTCACTAATTGATCTACAAACTCGGAATCAGTCGACCCCGAAACGAAAACGAAATCGAACCCTTCATTCGGCAAAGAGCTTTGCGAACCGAAATCAGGTTCGAACACCACATTGATCCCATCATTGTTCATAAACATGGAACCTTCATCATCATCAACATGAACAACATCGATCCCTTCGATGGCAGAGTTCAATATGAGAGCTTTCTGTCCTTTTTTGACAAGACCCTCGTCGGCAAAATCTCGCCAGAGCAAGTTCCAGTACTCCAAACTGAAGGAACCGGAGCTCCGATGAAGCTCCTCCACCGCTGAAGCAGGAGATCCTTTTAAAACGGACCTAATGCAAGGGAATGCGATGATCACCGTCGCTAAAAACAACGAACGCGACAGAACAAGCAAGAACCTCGGATCCGGAAGCTTAATAACCAAAAGGGTGTCCGGATTCAACAAAATCCTCGGACTTTGCGAGTGATTGAGCTGATTGTAGCTGTGGGGATTCGGCCGAGGCGGCCGACCTGCCATCTCCGTCGTTAAATAACCTGATCCGTGTCTGAAAACAAACCCAAAATTGCTTAATTTTCCCTAAATTCAACCGAATTTAGCTAAAGGGTATCTCTCGATGGCATAATTTTCTGGGGGGAAATCCCCAAGAAAAAAAATCGTGGAAAATTACAGAAACAGAGACGAAATCTAAACAACAGCTTAGCAAAATGAAGAACTTTTTCTAGCGAGTGCAAAACCTAGCAGCAGTGTGATTTCCACCCAAGAGAGAAACACGAGTGGGTCGGGCTCTGCAACAGAGGGAAAGCAATGACTTAAACCTCTCAATCTCCATTGTTGTTTCCACTTCTAAAAAACCTTCTTTTTTGGGGGCGTTTTCTTCTTTGTTTAGGTTAGAAGAGTGATGGTCCAGAAGAACCCAGATTCAGGTTTTGGTAACATGGATTATGAATCAAAAGAAAACATGAGAAAAACAAAGTATTGGAGAAGACGGAGATAGAGTGATGACAAGATAGTGGGATTATTTTGTCAGCCATATAAGAGGGGAAAGGTAAAATTGTAAGTAAAGAAGATGGTTCATTCAAATACGGGTTTGATGAGCTGTGAGATGTGCAATCGATCTGTGATCGTCTCCTTAATTTGTCTAATGGTTGAAGGTCGTTGGTTAATTATTTGTGTGGTAAAGATACAAGTAATACCTCCTCTATATAGTCGTGTTTTTGTTTACTATTAAAAGTTAACAATATGATCCCTAGGTATCTATTTTATTGAGTAGGTTAATTATTAAAATTATATAATGATTATTTAATTAATTATATGTTTTATATTTGTCATTTTCTGTTAAAAAATTAAATAAAATAGACTCAACAAAGTAGCTTTATATAGTTGGGGGATCATTTGTGTACTTCGCCAGTATTTTTAAATATGAGTTGTCGTAACCGGTTTTCGTCCGGGCACAAAATTATTTACTTGACGGGAAAAGTGATGTGAATAAATGGTTTTGAAAATAATTTGGGAGTCGCCATCGGCCTTTTGGGTCAGGTAGGTCAAATACCTAAAAAATATCTTTTAAAAGAGTTTTTAAGAAAACATCAATTTAAAAAATAAACTGATCTGCGTTTATAACCAAAAATTCGTTCTTTTTAAATAATAAAAAGGGATTCGTGGTCGATTACGTTTAGGGAAGGATTAGCACCCCTACAACGCCCAAAATTGGTACTTTAATTATAAATTGTCTCTATTATTAAAAATTTTAAAAATTCAAAATATATTTAATTTATAATCCTATTATTTCAAAATTATATAAAAATATTTAAAAATATCGGAAAAGGACTTCTAGGTGCCTTAAGACAGCTCTTTTCTTTGATATTGATAAATATTAATTTAAATTAAATATTTTTTATAATTTTTAATTTTAAAATACCAGAATATGACATCCAGTTGTATTAAGACTGTCCTTTTCTTCGATATTGAAAAATAAATATTAAAATAATTTATTTAAAATAAATATTTATTTATTATATATATTTATGACTACATAATAAAAATATTTAAATATATATAAACAAGTAAAATTAAAAAAATACAATTATAACCATATATTTAAAAGCAATAAAATAAAAAAATACTTAAAATAAAGGACTAAATTATAGTAAATTAAAATTAAAAACCTAATTCATAATTAATCAGAATTATAGGGATTAAACATGCTATTTTCTTATTTAATAATTTAGTGACTAAAATAAACTTATTTAAAATTCGAATATAAGATTAAAATAAATTAAAAATATAAACTAGGGATTAAAATATTATTTATTAAAATTAAGGGATTAAATCTGTTATTTATCCTAAATATATTATTTTAATATAAAGGACTAAAATAAATGAAATTAAAATTAAAAGATCAAATTAAAAGTATTATAAACTCGATTTAGTGACTAAAATGTAAAGTTTACAAATTCTGAGGACTGTGGAAAGGATTTAACTATTATTAATTACACGAATAACCCTTCCCAAAACGACGTCGTTCGGGAAGGCTATTTAAGCCCAAAATCAGCTGGCCCGAAGGGCCAGCTTCATTTCTCCTATCTTCCCTCTCTCTCTCTTTTCTGAGAGAAAGAAATTATCTCGCTTCTCTCTAGAAAAGAGAGAAGCTCTCCGGCCGGCAGTCGCTTGTCGGCGTGGATCCCGCCGCCGGCCACCGTCTTCGGTGGCCGGAATTTTTTTTTTTACATTGAAACGTAGATCGGACCGTCCTAATGACGGTTCCGATGATCTTTTCTTTTTAACAGCTCCCGATCGGAGCAAATCTAAGAAATATACCTTCGGTTTTTCGAAGGTTTTGGTGAGATCCGGTGGTCGGGGCTTCCTCGGTAAGTTTCTCTTCTTCCTTTTTCTTTCTTTTCTTTTTCTTTGCTACGTTGTTGTTGAGATCGTTGGTAGCTTTTTTAGTATTTTGTTTCTCTGTATTTCTCTTCTCTCTGTGTATTTTCTGTCTCTCCTCGTGTTCCTTTGGTCTCTGTTTCTCTCTGTCTTCCTCTTTGCTTGCAGATGGGGTGATGGCTTTATAGCCATCACCGGTGTGGTCATCGGACCGGTCCCAAAAGGGCTCTTCGGTGAGTCACCGATCTATGTGGTGACTCACTGCTAGAGTAGCAACGTGGGTGACCATCTGGGTCTTCTGGAGGCTTCGATGGAGGCGTGGCACTGGCAGCAGAGGTGGCTAGAAGCTGGACCGTTGGCTGAGGCGGCTGGAGGCAGAGGCGGCTGGAGGCGGCTGGACATGGGGCTAGGGTTAGAAAACCCTAACTGAAACCCTAAATGTTTTGGGTTTCAGTTTGATTTGGGCCGGAAATTTGTCTTGTAATTTTTTATTATTATTTATAATATTTAATGTATTTAATAATAATAATAATAATATTTATAATAATTATAATAATAATAATAATAATAATAATAGTAATAAATCAAAATGGGTAAAAAATTAGTATCTTCATGAGTAATATTAAAATAATAATACTAATAATAATTTTTTTAAGAGTCTATATTTAATTCATCAAGTATTTAAAATTTATATTACAATTCTTCAATTTTGAATATATATCTTTTTATTATTATCGCTATCGTTAATTGTTGTTAAAAAAATTGATGTGCTAGATTAAACTAATCTAAAAGAAATTTATATCTTGTCTTTTTCAATTTGATAATCTTCATTCCTCCTTTCATCATCGTTATTTACGTTGTCGTTTATTAGTTTCTTCTAACAAAAATGTCACATAATTTCTCTTGTTCTTCTCTCTCTTTTCTTCGGTTCAAACTCATCAGAAAACCTTATAATCTCCTCAAATCTCAATAAAAAATAAAAGCTAAAAATTTTCAATCTTCCACCATTAGACAGCAGATTAATTTAAAATCGAATTATGTTAATTTTCTAGCCAAACAAAGTCCTCCTACCATTAGAAATGATCGACATCCGTTTCGTTCATTGAAAATTCGTCAACACCAATTTAAAAGAAGATGAAGTTTATGGATTTTAACATGACATGTCAATTTTTTTTTACATAAACAAACGATAATGTTAAAAGCGAATTAAAAATGTTTAATGATTGTAATGTAAGTTTTAAAAGTTTTTTTACCAAAGTGAAAATTTCCTAAAATTTAAAGTATCATACTTTATTATATATGTAAAACATAGGGAGAAAACACAAGAAATTAAACACAACAAACCTCATCTCTTGAAATAACTTTAAATTATAAGCAAACCACTCTCTCTCTCTCTCTCACAGACACACACAAGAACCATTCTCAATGACACATTAACCATAACACATACAATCATATATGAAACACCTCCAAGTTCTCAAGGAGCCTGAGGTGGAGACAAGAACGGAACCGAAGGAAAGCTCGGCATCGGCGGCAAACTGAACCTCGGTGCAGTAGGCAGAAAGTTCGGCAAGCTCGGAAGCGGAGGAAGAACAGTTGCGGGATTAGGCAAAGATGGTTGAGTTCCCGGCAGATTCGGAAGCGTCGGCTGCGGTAGATTCAGGATTGCAGGCAATGGTGGTAGCGTCGGCATCGGCGGCAGTTGCTGGAGATGCCGAGCTGCTAGGCTAACGTCGATGCTTGAGAAGGACAGTGCGACGAGGAAAGCTAGAATGAAAACGTTGGAAGCATCCATTTTTGACGTAAGCGAAGAAGGGTTGAAGAATCAGTGGGAGAAATGAAGTGAAGATTTAAGATTCGTTTCAGGTTTGCATTGAGGAAAATTAGTGTTGTTTAAGGGTATTTATAGCCTGATTTTATTTTATATTTTTGTTTTAAGCTATTCTAGTAGTTAGCTCAGCAGCTACTTATCCATCTTTGATTAAAAAATAGTTAACTGTTGCAGACATCCTCAAGCTGTGACTGGAATTTTAAATTGATCTCAAAACTATAAATTTTTTTAACGAAACCTTCAAAATCTAGTATTGTATCAATTAGGTCCTTCTGTTAGTCTATCTAACTTGGAACATGATTAGAATCAGGGACAAACTAGAATAAAATATTGAGAATGGCTAAATTTCTTTACATCAAAAGAACAAGGATCTATTAAATATTTCAATCTAAAAATTAAAAGAGATAAACATCTTATTTAATTAATACTCAAAATAAAAAGGACTTAAAGGTCATTAAACCCAAAGAATTGAAGCACAAACCCTATCAATCTATTAGTATTTCTATTCTTTAACATATGTTTATAATTTAATTTACTCATTTTAAATATATACCATGTTAGATTCAAAAAAACATTTATTAAATTGACAAATAAACTAATGAGAAAAATTGATTAATATAGTACCATTATTTTAAAGACTCAATTAAAACATTTTATAATTTAGATCAAATTATAGTGTGAATAATAGTTACGGTCGTTTTTTTTATTAAAGTTTCAATTTTTATATATGTTAAATATTTTTTTTATTTTATATTAAAAATTTTCTTTATTTTTAAAATTCTATAAATTCATTTTTTTTATTTTTTATAAGTTAAATTTGTTCTAATATAAAATCCAACATCTATATATGATTAGTTGAGAGATTGTTGTGATTGGCTTGATAAGACATCTAGCTCGTGGTTGATCTAATTGGTCGGTTATCTAATTCTTAGTTAACTAAAAGCCACCTCTAAAGCTATGAGACCACTGGGATTCTTACCCAATTTTAACACGCGCAATTACTGCAATAAAGATACATCACACAAGATTCAAACTAACATTTAATACTTAAATTAATATGAAGGCTTAATTTATAATTAAACTCATTAATTGGTTGACCGCTTGTTGTTATTGGTTTGATACGACATCACCTGAAGCAATTCAACGAAATTAGGACATCTAACTTCTATTTCATCTAATTGGTCGGTTATCCAATGTTAGTTACTTTTAAAGCTACGAGATCACTGGGTTTATTACCCAATTTCCACACTTGCAATTACTACCTTGAGTATTAATATTCGTCTACATATATATATATAACATTTCGTTAAGACAACATCCTTCGTCAATATTTATCTTTTGTACGTTTAAAACGACAACACTCCAAGTTACGTATATGGATGATAATGAATCAGACTTTTAGTCATTTTAACTTAATTAGAGAAGTATATTCTCTACGTCTTGAATTTGATCTGATTAAAGTTTAAAAAAGTCTTACTCAATCTAAAATTCGACTCAAATTTTAAGATAAAAACTCATATTCAATTCGACTCAATATGAAAATTTTTATTTTTATTCGATAAAATAATAATTTAATTGAAAATATATATAACCAGGCAGTGATATATGCACATGTAAGTTAGGCAAATTTGAATTTCTTTCAAGCAGTTACCTATTCTATTGAATGTATCCACTCTAAAATTTTATTTGTGTTCACCCCCATATAAAAATTTTGTATGATCGAGATATATATATATATATATATATATCTACCCTGAAAAATATTTTTTAATCCAATACTGTAAAAAGATATTATATCAATTATAATAATAATAATAATATTATTATTATTATTAAATCGTATTGAATTATAAAATTTTCACCATAAACTCGATCCCACTCCTTTATAGCATAGGCAAAACTGTTGAAGGCAACATACTAAACTTTATATATGTATAATCAAATATCATATTGTTACCAAGTGAATTAAAATTACAATATGCAAACATATTATTACAGCTAAGTACATATTGTTACCAAGTGGATTAAAATTACAACATGCAAACATATTATTACAGCTAAGTAATTATTCCTTGGTATTACAAGGAATAAACATTATTATCTAACGTGGACGATTACGAATCAAGCAAGTTCTACAGAGAACGGAAAATGTCAAAAGCAAAAGATTAAAAGTTGAGATGGATCGAGAAAGTTTTAGCACCAAAATGATCGGTCCTTCACCACGGCTCTGTTTTTTCCATCGGTAATGCTTCGCTTGTAATCCAATGTCCATTTCTCGAACGTACAGTCGACAAAGTCGTAGTATCCGCCGTGCAGAGAAAGCACCCCTTTCTTCACCTTTTCTTCTATCCATGGATAAGTTAGCAGGTTCAACAGTGAGTTGTTGATTGATGCCTGAAAAAAAGAAGAATATCATCGAATCCCGAAGCGGAATACTCGTGTTGGATGGAACATGATCGAACTAAAAGAGAGTAAGAAATACCTTCTCACAGTGTGTGCATTGCTGGTCAAAATCGAGGTTCGAAGCAGTGGCCTTTGTGCTTAGCTTTGCGTTCTTTCCGACGATAACCCAACTTCGGATAAAGCTACTGAAACAAGTGAGTTTATGTAAGTAAGCAATGCATACGGAATTACTTGCTCGTATCTGAAGATGTTAATGGTAGATTAGATTGCTACATAAAAGGTGTTCTTTTTTTAACTAAACCTTGAATCTGCTTCATCTTGCAGGCTCATGAGGGCACGAATGCCGCCACAGCAGCTATGACCGATGATTAAAATGTTTTCAACCTGCAAAAGTGATATCGTTAGATGTCATTATACTTCCAGAGGTGGCATAACACAGAAATATAAAGATTAAAAAACCGTAAAAATGGGGCAGGGAGGGAGATGGGGAGGACAGAATTACCTCGAGCGTATTCACGGCAAACTCCAATGCAGCATTAGTTTCTGTTGGTCCACTCTGCGCAAAACAGAAAAGGAATGAAAGATGAAAAGAGAATTTACAATATCAATTCCCAAGTGCAGATACCGTAGAACTGAAAAGCAAAAAAATTCATTATGTATACCTCAAACGTGGGCACCATATTCGCAACATTGCGAACCGTGAAGGCTTCTCCTGGCTCGAACCCCAAGATGTTAGAAGGGCATACCCTTGAATCTGCACAAGCAATCACCATGAACTGTTCTAGAAATGGTTAGCAAATAACAACCACAATGAATCACTGGAGAAAAAACATCATTACTTTAGGAGCTTGACCCTCGGAGAGTGCTTGATAGTGTTCCGAGTTTTCCCTGCTCAAACATAACATCCGATCAACGGACATTCCAACTTGTAATTCAAAGCTAAAACAACTTGTTCGAGATTTGCAGCTTACATATACTTCTGCCTTTTGAAGCTAAGGAATCCATCTTTCAATTTGTCAAACAACTCACATCCACTTTCCATTTCCACTAAGCTCTCTGGTTTGTCACGAGTTAGTGCCGGAGGCTCTGCCGAGGCCTTCAATCTCACACCTGTGTTGCTCCTACAAATGTCCGGGAAAGACATTTGTGGCAGCATAAAACGGATTTATCAGTCAAACCGAATCAACAAGAAACCATACCGGCATACAGCAGATGAGTTAGAAACAAATCGGAAATCAGCTTATCTCTTAAGAGTCAATCCAGAAACTTGCATTGTAGTCGTAATCTTAAATTTGTATAACTTGTCCTATAACAAATCATCAAACAAGACGAAATCAGAGCTCGAATCAACTCACACGAGATTTTATCGAATCCTTCACTAATTTAACTTAGGCATGAATGAATAACATACAATTGTAGCTTAAGTGACGAAATCATTTGAATCCATTCAGATCCACAACCTTAATCCCCAATCCCCAAATCAATTCTTAACTTAATTGATTAACTTATCAACAATTCAACACCATACCTATGAACATAGAACAATATTAAGCATTCGGAGCTACATATCTCCAAGAAACACAACAAATCTGCGATTTTAAACAATGGGAAAACGATTAAAACAATCCCTAACCTGAAAGTAGTCCGAAATCTAAACCAGGTCGGTTGAATCTCCCCACTTTGGACCCTGGAATCAAAGATCTGCTAACAAAGAAAGTAAACCCAGATTCAAGAACATGCACCTTCAGAATTTAAACGATTCAAGAGAGGGGAAATGGAGATAATGAGTGAAGGAAATTACCTTCGGTGAACTTGATAAAGGGTGTTTTGAAAGAGAGGTAGGTGCGAGAGCTGCCATTGAAATCTGATGGATCTTAAAAAAGCTAAAGAAAAAGATGAGAGAGATCCCTTAAAAGGGTAAAGAAGAGTGCTTTGATGTTGAAAAAAAAAAGAAGGAACTAGAGGAAGAAACAGTGAAGAATTAGCAGAGAGTCATTCAAAGTATATAGCAAACAACAAGGAAAAAGCTTGAGATTGATCCAACTGTCCTAACCTCCAAGAAAGACGGAGAAACCTATGTGAAAATAACTATAGTTGTAGTAATAAATATGAATTAATAAAAAAGTAATGGAAAGCATGTTTTTTCAGATATCACCAAAGACGTTTATTTTTTATAATATTATTCATACTTATTTTATTAATCACAATTATGTGACGGAGAAAACTATGTGAAAATTTAAACTTTTAATTTTAATATTTTAATAAATTTAAAAATTATTTTATAAATTTAATAATCAAAATAATTATTTAGTGCACCTATGACCTACCTTACCCAAAATATCGTTGGATTTGGTACTACTTCCCAATTTGGAACACTACCTGACCGATCCTGACTCTACTGTTTGGATTTACTACTATTTGAATCGGTGAAATATTGACACGTGACAAAAATTATTCACTTATAAATACCTAATTTATTATAAATAATAATATTTTTTTGATTTTGTCATAAGAAATTATGAGTCCTCGATCTTTTAATCAGAAATAGATAAAAAAAAATTATGTCAACAGATGCAAATTTATAAAATTATAAAAATATTTAATTAATAAATATATTTAATTTATATGCAAATTTAAATTTTTTAAAGATATTATTGCACTATTCAATCTATCCTTATGTCTTGAACTAATTAATGCTGGACTTAGTTTACAACTCGACTTCAAAAAACATCCGATTTCTCATTTTAGGAACTAAATTTATTTTATTCTAATTTAATATTTATATTAAAATTTGCATTTTATCTATGTTTATAAAAATAATAATAATACAAACATGTAAGTGACACATTTTGATTATATGTCAATAAATATTTATACTTATAAAGAAAATTGATAGTAAAAAATGTACACATGACATATTTTGATTAGATGTTAATAAATTTTAAAATGATGACATCTGTTTTTTGTATTTTATATTTTTGTTTATTTAATTCTTTTTTCATCTTATCAAATAAAATAGAAACTTCTTTCTTTATTTGTTGTAATTCCGGACTTCGTATTGATTAATTCGGATCGACCTGCGTGGTACACGATATCAAATTACTTACCATTTGAGCTAAAATAAAAACTTCTTTCAATATAAAGAAATAAAATACATTCCATCATATAGAATGAAATGCCTTTTTTATTTTTACTTTTTTTTTCTTCCTTTATATATAAAGAATGGTTAGAATAATTGATGTATTGGCCGCCCAATAAGCATCAACCTTGAGTTTTTAATTTATTGATGGTTATTAATTCTCAATTTATATGTCTCAGTTGTTGATAAATTATTAAAAAAATTACTAAAATGATTAAGAAAATAAATTTAATATTAGTTTAGGGGGTAATTAACTCATTTCCTTACTACACATCCTATTTATATTTCCTTTTTATTTATTTTAATATTTCTTAATATTTTCTTCAAATTTATAAATATTTATATATAATTTCATTAAGATTTATATATAAATTATTAACACGAAAATCATAGAAAATTATAACACTTTAAATACATGGAAACACACAAACACAATATGGATATATACATGTTTTTTTCCAAATTATATTTGAGACCCTTAATTTTTTTTTTTAAAAAAAATAATGTGATTCATGAATTTTTTTACACTCAAGATGATTCTTAAACAGTTAAATTACAAAAAGAAATTAATTTGACTTTTGATCAACACAACCAAACATTGACTGTTATGATATCGACGTGACACTTTACGGTGGATGATACATGATATAAGAATTAAATTATAATTTTTTGATCGAATTTAATGGTCAAATGTTCGAGAATTAATTTAATTTTTTAGAAAAAAAATTAAAAATCGCTGTTATTTTATATAATGATAATAGTTAGTTCATATGAAAATTATTTAGTATGTTACCGTAGATTTGTAATAGCGTGAGACAAATCATTTAAGATAGATAGATATATAAAAAGAAATGATTTATTTATTAAGTGAAATTTTATAATTTTTTTAGATTGTTAAATTAATAAAGTCTGATGACTGTGATTAAAATTTTAAAAAAATTGAGGATAATTCACTTGCTTTTTATAAAAAGTTACTCACGTTAATTTCCACAATTTATTTTCAGTCCTTCAACCTTAATGATTATATATATATATATATATATATATATATATATATATAAAACAAAGATTAATAAATTTTATATTAATTTATAATCATTAGATTAAGAGAGACGGTAATTCAACTTATTAATAAGTGAATTAATCTGTAAAACCCCAACCTAGGACGTGTTGGTCTCAAAACTGTTCATGCATTGCATCCCACGTGGCTGAAATAGCGTGAATTTAGTAACTTTCCGAAAGCTCTGCTCTCTCGTTAATTTCCCGCTAAAGACCTGTTCCTCAACACTAGCAAGAAGAAAACACTTCTGTCTATCTCTCTCAAACATACATACACAGTACAGAAGAACATAATTCAAAAGAAGAAAGCCTGAAATCTCAGAAAACGAAAAACAATAGAGATCAAGTTATTCAGCCATGGATGAATTGAAGAGTACGATGTGATAGTTCTAGGGACCGGCCTTAAGGAATGCATTCTCAGTGGCGTTCTCTCCGTTGATGGACTCAAAGTACATGCCCTTCGATTTAATCAATTTTTCATCACTTTCTTCGTCTCATTTCTATCTTCTGTTTGGTTCGAAAGAAAATATGCAATCTGGGTTTTCCTTTTACGAATCAGTTCTTCGTATTATATTCTACATGTTCTTTTTGCCTATGACAGGTACTGCACATGGATAGGAATGACTATTATGGTGGAGAGTCGACTTCTCTTAATCTTGTGCAGGTCATTGTTCTTTGATGAATGAAACCTTTGGTTTTTTGTCTGACGTTTTCCTTTACTGTACTTCAGAATCTTGTCTTTCTTTCTTTCTTTTGATATGGCGTAGCTTTGGAAACATTTCAAGGGAGATGATAAGCCATCAGAAAAACTGGGAGCAAGCAGGGATTATAATGTTGATATGATGCCCTAGGCATGTATGCATGCATGCATGCATGTATGTACGTACGTAATGAAAATGCTTTCATTGATTGGTTTCACAGTTCATGATGGCCAATGGAAGTTTGGTTCGTATTTTGATCCATACCAATGTCACCAAGTATCTTAACTTCAAGGTTGTGGATGGTAGTTATGTGTACAATAAGAAAAAAGTAAGAGTATTGTATGTATGTATGTATGTATGCATGTATATATCTTAACATTGTTCTATTGCCTGCAACAAGCTAAAGGAATTACCATAACTTATAGGTCTACAAAGTTCCGGCGACCGATGTTGAAGCACTGAAATCACCGATGATGGGGATGTTCGAGAAGCGCCGAGCCAGAAAGTTCTTCATTTATGTGCAAGACTATGATGAAAATGATCCAAAATCTCATGAAAAAATGGACCTGAATAAAGTTACAGCCAGAGAACTTATCTCGTGTGTATCTCATCCTTGTTTCCCTCTACATAGAATGTTTGGGATTTCATTTTCCCTTTTGAGAAGGGGTGTTTTCCCTCTAATTTTATGCTGTTCGAACTCGGGTATCCTACACGGATATGTTAATCTTTAGAGGGCGAATCCTCGTAACAATGTCCGAGTAAATGTTCGACACATGGTGTCGGACATAGGTACCTAAGAATATTCTTACGTATCTGCTCATATTGTAAGCTAATTTTTGCACTGCAGAAAGTATGGGCTTAAAGATGACACAATTGACTTCATTGGTTATGCCTTAGCACTCCATAAGGATGATAGTTACTTAGATCAACCAGCTCTGAGTTTTGTCAAGAGAATGAAGGTAAAAAAAGTTTCTTTTGCATCATAGTTTCGTCTTGGATCTACAGTCGATGGTCGATTCTTTAGTTTATGCCCATATCGTTCCGTTTTAGCATTATATTCAGTGTATTTTTGCGTTTGTTTTGTGAAGCTTTATGCAGAGTCGTTATATCTATCCACCATATGAACTCGGCGAATTGTCTCAGGTGAGTCTTATCTGTCGTTTATGCTTTGAGTTTCATAGAAAACTTGTTACCGTGTCTCTATCGGCAGACATTTGCGCGTTTAAGTGCTGTTTATGGTAGTACTTACATGCTCAACAAACCAGAGTGTAAGGTGAAGCATTTCGAAAACTCGAATTTCGAACTCAGTGGACATCATTCTTAACGTTGGCTACATGAACCGAGAACCGAGTTAAGCTCTTCGGGTTCTGCAGGTAGAATTCGATGCTGATGGGAAAGCTGTTGGTGTGACTTCTGAAGGATAAATTGCTAAGTGCAAGAAAGTTGTTTGTGATCCATCTTATTTGCCTGATAGGGTAACCTCTAATGAAACCCTGCCCTTTCTCTGTTTTTCTTTCATGGACAAGTATGCATCCTCGAATGTCGATCATGTCGCCTTTCTTCGTTCATTTGTTTTCCAATGCAACAGGTTAATAAGGTCGGGAAAGTTGCTCGTGCCATCTGTATAATGAGACACCCTATACCTGATACCAACGAATCACACTCGGCTCAGGTTATTCTGCCTCAGAAGCAAATCGGTCGTAAATCGGACATATGCTACTAACTTCCTCAGCCAATTTCTAGTCCTTTTGGTTATAAGTCCTCAAACAAGTGTTATAAGCCCGTGATCTCTGCTGGTACCTTTTCTTCTGCTCATATGCTCATAATGTAGCTCCTGAAGGAAAGTACATTGCTTTCGTCTCAGAAGAAGCCGAGATCGACAACCCCGAGGTGGAGTTGAAGCCCGGTGTCGACCTTCTGGGAACCGTCAATGAGATATTCTACAACACTTACAACAGATACGTTCCGACCAACTATCATTCAGCCGACAACTGCTTCATTTCTTCTGTAAGAAAACTTCTATATATAACTCTATTACACCATATGACATGCAAAAGAACCTTAGGACTACTCAATCTTATTGATTCCAAGTCTTGAAAATTTCTTGCAGAGTTATGACTCAACGACTCACTTTGAAACCACTGTGAATGATGTGATAGAGATGTATAGTAAGATTACTGGAAAGGTACATGTTGTTGAGTTCATATATATATACACACACACAATATACGTATATGTTCGATTATATCATTCTGATCAGGGACGGAGTTAAAATTAGACAAACGAGAGGGACTAAATCGCCCAACTTCAACCGTTTCAAGAGACACATTCCTATGCTCTCATGTGGGGTGGAAGATGAGTCAAGAAACCACCTTTTCTTTGAGTTTGTTTTTTCAGGAAAAATTTGGAAGTGGATCCTAGAGCTTTGTGGCAAGGACAAGATGGTGCTGTCTTGGGAGTTCAAGCTCTCTATTTATCTGCTTTCTAATATATTTAAATTAATTTGTAAAATAATTGTTGAATTGACACGTGAAAGCATGGAGTAATTATACAAAAATATATCAATTTGATATTTGATATTTTTTAATTAAAATACTTTTATAATAAAATTTATTATTGTTTAAAGGTGGTCTTGTGCCATTAACTTATAGTGTTGGCTATACTGGTAAAATATATTGTATACTTAAAAAAAGATTGATGTATCAAACGTTGAAATGGGCAAATTTGGTTAGACAATGTGATGAAAAATTTCCTTTGTTATATAAGTGGGGGAGAATTATTATTTTTAGATAATATGATTGTTACAATGTATGTCGGAGGATGTTCGGATGACATAACGATTTTGAGAAGACGTCTGAATGATATGACGATTTTCCTCTAACTGCATATATGTTCGAAAATTTACAATGCTATAGTCTTGCCAAAGATGACATCTTCTAAAAGTCGCCGTATCGTTTGAGTGTCTTCTAACGTATACTATAACAATTAAATTATCTGATAAAATAATTCCTCACACACCTCTACATAATTCTTTTATCAAATTATTTGACTGATTGTGTTGGTTGAAATAATATTGTTGAAAAAGATAATTATAAATTTTGAATATAAATTAAAATACAAATATAAAAAATATTTGATTGGACTAAAAAAATAATTCAAATAAAATTAAAGTCGAGTTAGTCAAAAAGAAGTTTCGACTCAAATTTAATTAAAGTAAATAAATTAAGCAATGTTTGATAATTAATGGGAAGCCCGTTGACTTGACTTTTTTTTTCAATTTTTTTAATTATATTTAGAGTAGTAAATGAATCGAGTCTGATCAAATATATATTTATTTATGATATTTTTATTTAATTTTAATTTTATTTATATTTTTTTTTGAAAATTAATTTTATTTATATTTGATTGTGGTTGTTAATAATTTTATAATATTATTCATATCCGTTTAATTTTTTATGAATTCCAATAAAAATATATTATTCATTTAACACATTCGTAAATATACATATATTGGTGTAGTTTATTTTTACATACTTAGGGGATGTTTGTTTACTTCAGAATGATTAAACGCTAAATGATTCAGAGACTCTGAATGGTTTGACTCTGAATGTGACATGCTGTTTGATAACTGGCTCTGAATGATTCAGAATGTACTTCTGTGCTGAATCATTCTACACTGTTTTGCTGAATAAGTCAGCATTGAATCATTCAGAGGTACGAAACAAACGCGCTGAATGATAAACGGTTCAACATTTAGAACTGAATCAAATTTTGAATATAAATTCACTTTGTGACATAACAGATTCGTAATTTATAAAATTAAAGGTTATCTTTTAACGGATTCGTAATTTAAAAGTTAAAGATTATTTTCTAAAATAATAGATAAAGTATTTTTCTTGAATAATTATCTGGATCAAATTGGGAAAAAAAAGGTGTCACTCCTTGGTTGCTCTATCATAACCCGTCCCTTTCCTAAAGTGTAGAAATTGATCACCACTCTACGTCAGTGTGACCTATTCAGGTGCCCTTCCACGTGTCTTCTAGTGGTACAAACCGTAAATATCATCATGCCATTGGCTTTTCCTTAACATACCCCATTCTCCTCCTTCCTCTCCCAATCTCTTTCTTTCATCTTTCTCCTCTCGCTTCAATTGAAATAATTTTCCTTTAACAGAAACTTTTTAAATTATAATAAATTTATTGTTTTTCAAGAAGGTATTTTCGCCGAAGTTTTCAGTTCTGTCCCATGTTTTTTAATTATTGTTTCCCCCTTTTTGATATTTTATAGTCAAAAGTTTGTGATAATTCGGATGCACAGGGAATGGCGAATTTGAACCACCAGCAGATATCCATGTACGATTCAGGTGCCATGAACTTACAACAGAACCTGGAAGAAGAGCAAGATGATGACGTTCCTAGAGGCGGCGGCGAGGGAGGCGGTGGAGGTGAAGAATCGGTGGATAACCCTCAGATCGGATACCAAGAAAGCAGCGACGTTCTTACTGTTGTGAATAATGGCATGGAAGAACCTTCTCATGTCCATATTTATGGTAAAGGATCTGATTTAGCCGGTGGTTCCGGTAATGCTGGCGCTGATCAGCTCGCCCTCTCATTTCAGGGGGAAGTCTATGTGTTTGATTCGGTTTCTCCTGATAAGGTTCGTTACCTTTTCGCATCTGGGTTAAGGTTGATTGCGTTTATTAATGAGATTATTCGTTAATTTGGTGAACTATTTAGCCATTTTTTTTGTGTTTTAGTGATAATAATTTAGCTGAAAATCATTGGTTTTTGCATCTTTGTTATGAGGAGGTATAATAATTCCCTTTACTCAAATGATGAAAGGTCCTGTTCCATTTCGCCTCAATTTATATACAGTTTCTTATAAGTCATGTTTAGCTTGTCTGACTGTTATGCTGTGCGTTTGTTTATGATGTTTCAACATCGAGTCGTGTTCTTATGTTGCATTGATGGTCTAATTCTTTGTATTTGGTCTTTTCAGGTACAGGCGGTATTGTTACTTCTAGGTGGATATGAAATCCCTTCAGGCATTCCTGCAACGGGGGCAGTTCCTGTTAATCAAAGGGTATGCCGTAGACTAATGGTTTCTGTTATCTTGTAATGAATTTGTTTAGGAGGGTTCTGTTTCGTTTCATGGTTTGTACTTCTTTTATTGCGTTATCCTAGGGCATGGGTGACTTTCCGGGGAGGTCGGTTCAACCACAGAGAGCTGCTTCTTTAAATCGGTTCAGGCAGAAGAGGAAAGAGCGGTGCTTTGATAAGAAAATCCGCTATACTGTGCGGAAAGAAGTGGCTCTCAGGTATTCAGATGATCAGTTTCTCTACTTTCTCCACTTGGAGCTTGTTTTTTCAAGCCATTTTCTAACATGCTAGATGTGGTTTGTCAGGATGCAGCGCAACAAGGGGCAGTTCACATCAGCCAAGGCAGTTTCCGATGAAGGAGCGTCAGCCTCTTCAGGCTCAAATGGGACGCCAGGTTCTGGACAAGATGAGCAAGAAACCTTGTGAGTAGCTTTTCCTATGATCGGATTTTTCTTTCAGTCTATAACTGGACTGGTGTTAGACCTCACTTAACGATCGTACTCCAGGCCAGGTGATTATGTTGCTAATATAAGGGAGTTTTGTAGATATCTTCTTTAATTTCCTATTGTTTGGCATAAATTTTCTGTGTAGATGTAGGCACTGTGGAATCAGTTCTAAGTCCACCCCTATGATGCGGCGCGGACCTGCTGGTCCAAGGACGCTTTGTAATGCCTGTGGACTCAAGTGGGCAAATAAGGTTTGTGAAATCACAAAATAGTTTTTTTATAAGTCTGTTCCTCGTTTGACTGCATGCAGGCTCGAGAGATCATACAACGAGATGGTTGAGACAATCCACTCACTTTTCGATAATCATGTGTTCTTTGTGATTATAATGATATTTACTTGCACAAGGTTATGATAAATCCTTGTGATTGTTAGAACAACATATCTCTGAAGTATGACCTGTAGTGAGGGTAAGCCATGGACCCTCTTCGGCCCTATAGGTTTGCTATTAGTGGCTCGAGTTTCTTCGCTCGGAACTATAGGAAAAGCATCTTTATTGGGTGCATAATCAAGCAAACCTTAAAAGTTTGTCAAAAGCCTAAGTTTCTTACTCAATGATCTATCATAACAATCTCGGTTCTTAGACGAGAACAGGCAATAAAATCAAAATTTTAAAAGATTTTAACATCGAGATTCTCGTTTCGTACTTGAAGTCTAGTAACTTGCAGAAAACAACCCATCTCTTAGAAAGTGATAAATCTTCCATAATCTTTTGTAATTTCTTTGGTTTAGTCAATTGGGAACTATTGATTTGCAGGGTGTTTTGAGAGACCTTTCAAAGGTCTCCACTGCAGCAATCCAGGATGCGACTGCGAAGACCACCGAGCAGGTATTGCCAACTCATAAACCAATATTGATCATAGCTATTCATTACTCATTTTCATCTAGTTTTTGTTCCCCAAAGTAGTCTATAAATCTTATTAAATCGTGTTACTTAACGGGGTGTTTATCAGAGCGATGCTGAAGCTAATGACGCGGAGGCTGTAACTGCAACTACAGATGTTGTATCTTCATCGAACGGAGATAACTCCACCGTCACCACCGAAAGATGAGCGGCCAGTTCACTCGTTTACAGTGAGTGTTATGTTACTTACTGGTTGGTAGGCAGATGTCAAACTTTGTTGTAAAAAACGGGTTGGTTTGACAACTGTATATATATGGTTTTTCATTGTTTCGCTCATTCTGTAAAGAATTGCGGAATCGTGAGATAGCGAGATACAGCCTAATCAGTGTCTGTAACTTAGGAGTAAGAAAAACAGAACACCGAGTGTTCATGTTAGAAATTGTTCTTCCATGTCTGCTGAAATGGCAGCTTGTTTTGATCTTTTCCTTTCTCTTGTCCACACAATTCTCTGCTCATCGTCTTCTCGACAACTATAAATGGTCAAATCGTATCGGATCATGGCCGATTCGGTTCATTATCAGTCATGTCGGGTTCGTTAGCGTTCATTAGGGGTTTAATTGTTAATGACCGAAATGAAAGTTTTTCTTTCTAATGGCAATAATTAAATTGAAAGATTGTTTTTGCACAAATGCATTCTTCTCTCTAAGAAGAAAATTTAGTCTCTACGACTTCAATTTTTTTTTTAAATTTTATATGATTTTGATTAATATAATAATAAATTTAACTTATAATGTTCACATATTATGTTAATTTAATTATGATTTTATAAAATTCAACATATGATTTACACATTTGTAAATATAAGACTAAAGTTATTAAAATTTTTAGAACTAGGATCAAAGTAACATAATATAGAAACGTGAAAGGTTATTTTCTTTTAAAAAACTAATTTATTTAATTTTAAAATTAAAAGAACCTAATAAATTTTTTTATTCGAGAAAAATTCAAATTGTTCATGATTATAAGATATTAATATGTTGAGTTGACTAATATGAATAGATATGTGTCTGCACATCTGATTTTGGTGGGCGAGTTTCCTAACAGAGATTTTTTATACACAAGAATTCGAACTTGAGACCTTACTTAAGCGATATCAAACTACTTACCACTTAAATCAACCCCTGTTAGTGATTAATTATATTCTAATATAAGGATATCTCAAGCTTAATACATATTTTCAATTAATTTATTTTTAGGTTATATAATATATATAATGATAATTATACTTATTTTTCATTTCTTTTACTTTACTCTTTTTAATATTTATATACAAATGTTGGTGGAATCCTAATTCGGCTTGTATACTTTGATTTTAAGTGCAATTATATGTAATTTAGAGGTTCAAAAGAAATAGATAATTTAAGTATTGTGTAAAAATAATTTTATATAAATACATGTTAAATATCGTAAATTTTATTTTTTTTAATTTAAATATATATTAATTTTGAGATGAATTATTTTTATTTTATTTTTCATTTTTATAATATTTAAATATTTTAAATAATGATAGTTAATTAAATTTAAATACAATAATAAAATTTTATCAATATTGACACAATTGTATCAAATACAGGTTTGAAATACATTATAAATGGTAACGTTGATTAACTGCGAGTAGTAAAACGGTCTTATCAGGTTTAATCCAAGTTTAATTACCCGGTTCCTTAGTGAATCCCAAGAACCGTTTTCTTCATGGAATCCATCGTCTCCAACAAGAGCACTCAACCGATAGATCTTTCTCTTTTTGCCGTTTTGCATCATTTTTGAACTTCCATTTTTCCCTAAAGAAAAACCCATCAAAAGTCACTGATCGCTTTCACCGCCAGCGAACTCGCGAGTTGTTCTCGTTGAAGTTGGAGAAACTTTTGTGATTTAGGGATTGTTTGGTATACAGGGGAGACTTAAAAAGGAAGTTAAGTGTTTGTGTTGGAACTGATGGGGTTTTTAAGTACTATTTTGGGTTTATGTGGTTTTGGAGTTGGGATTTCAGCGGGTCTTGTTATCGGTTACTATCTCTTCATCTTCTTTCAGCCTAGCGATGTCAAGGTACTCTTTGATCTCTCTCTCTCTCTCTCAATATATATTGTGTTAAATTTAGTATAGAACGTATTTATGCTTTCCCCTCTTTATTAGATTCAGTTCTTAATTGTTTTTCAGCATCTTTCTTTGTTCTGTATCAAGTTGATTTGTTGTGAATGTTTGATGCCTATTATTGTTGCTGATTGACGGTGCTAGGAATTGTTTCTTTTAGTCACTTTGCATACCTTGAAAGGCTGTCGTAACTGGTGGAAGCTGTAGCAATCAAATGCAAGTGAAATAATATGGGATTAGTCACATATGCACTTTCATTGTTTGAAATATTACTTAGTTATGATTCTAGTAGCAGGGTCCCTAGAGTGTAGCTTAACAATAATAGACAAAGTTTCGGATGACTTGGACATTATTTTTCTCGAAGTATCCATTTCTGTCACCCAAGTTTGATCATGGCTGAATTTGGGTACGATGATATAATCCTCCTAAGAACTAAATACGTGAAATCTAGGGGAAAACTGAACATACTCGTGTTAGGCGCAACTGTGTTCGACACTTGCACCCAAGTTTGAGTAAAATTGCCTCACCTACTCATTCTTTTTTCATTTGTTCATGGTTAATGAGGAAAAAACAACATACACGGAGAGCTGAAGGAAAGAATTTATATCATATATGTGCTGCGTTTTGTCAATATTTTATACCTGCTAGCTTTATTTGCAATTTTTTTGGAGTTCATTTAGGCCCATGTTTGCTTTATCAGGATCCTGAAATCCGTCCATTGGTTGAGCAAGACTCGGAGACTTTACAAAGGATGCTTCCAGAGATACCGCTATGGGTAAAAAACCCAGATTATGATCGTGTACGTCAATGTTATTAGTCTCTGTCACATTCTTCCAGGCCCTTCTACGTATGCTTTACTGTCTTGTATCATGTTAACTGCATTTTCTTTATGTTATGGTGTATGTGAAGGTTGACTGGGTAAACAAGTTTTTGGAATATATGTGGCCTTATCTTGACAAGGTTTGACTCCTGGTCCAAACAAACTTTTATTTTAATGGCATCTTCTTACTTCTTTACATGTTTGTTCTCGGGTCTTTTCCCATATACTTTTTCTTACTCCTTGTAGGCCATTTGCATGACTGCCAAGAATATTGCCAAACCCATAATAGAGGAGCAAATTCCCAAGTACAAAATTGATGCTGTCGAATTTGAAAAGCTTTCATTAGGATCTTTGCCGCCAACTTTCCAAGGTTAGTCAATCAATTACTTCTCAATTTTAATTCCACCTCTTGCAAAGTTGCTCTGTTTGTCCTTTTATTTAGAAAGGTATTAGCAAGAGAAACTGGACTGTAATATGCATGAATAATCATTCGAAATGTCGCTTTCTAGGATCAATTGCTATGATGTTTGCTAAATTGTTGAATATCTCAGTTTTTCAGAGACAAAAAAAGTGGTCATTATTTTTTTTATAGAAAAAAAGTGGTCGTTATCTGTGCTAATCCAAATAATATGATCCGCGTACTGAGATAAGTTTTGTCTCAGTTAAAGTAAAAGGTATCCCCCCTCCCCAACAGAATACCCCAACTCATGCACACACACAAAAACTATAGTTTTTTTTTCCAGAATGTTTATAGGTTAGAGCAACATACTCTTAGAAAACCTTGTTGCTTAATTCTTGGACCAGTGAGCCTAGATTTTAAGGTCCAAAACTAAATTTTGCAGCTTTTACATAATTTCTTCTTTCCTTTTTTTTCCCCCACAGATTTTTCGCTGACCTTGTTGCTCTTCTTCCCCTTGATAGGTATGAAGGTGTATGTCACAGAAGAAAAGGAGTTAATTATGGAACCATTAATAAAGTGGGCTGCAAATCCTGATGTTACTCTTGCTGTAAAAGCATTTGGCCTAAAGGCAACTGTCCAGGTTGTTATTTTGTCCTATCATCTAGGAGAATATTTTTTTGACAGTTACTACTTGTGTTAAGAGAGGATAGAGTAGGTTGTTTGTTAATTGTGTGTTGCTTAGATGATTTCAGGTTGTGGATTTGCAAGTGTTCGCTCTACCACGTATTACCTTAAAGCCTTTGGTTCCAAGCTTTCCTTGTTTTGCAAATATCTTCGTGTCCTTGATGGAGAAGGTTTGAGATCATGGTTGGAATTAAATTCTATTTCTATTGTTTAGATCTTTGATGCATCTGATATTTTCATTTGACTGAGTATTTTTAACTGCAAATTCTGTGCCCATGTCAGATTTGCCTGTTATTAAACGTAATTAGTCTGTACAAGGAAATTAATGTGACAGTATTTTTAACTTTTTGATGAATCATGATTAGTTCCCTTTTCTCTTAATCATTTGTCTTCTAACCTGCAGCCATATATTGACTTTGGATTGAAGCTTATCGGGGCTGATCTCATGTCCATACCTGGTCTTTACAGGTTTGTCCAGGTAAAATGCCTTATGATGTTCCCTCTAAATCTCATTTCCTAGTTTCTTACTCGAGTACTTGATATACATGGCTTTATTATATGTTTGAAAGTGTGTTTCTTTTACCAAAAGTTCAATCTGTTTAAGGCATATTTTTTCTTTTCCCTTTAGATGCACAATTTTTAGCATAGAAGTTGGACCTTTCGTTAGTGATGAATACATTTGTGCTAACTTTTTCAAGGATGACATTATATTTTGTAGAGATAGGGAAAACATCTTTCCAAGGCCTCAGCTGTCGACTGTTGTTATCTATATGATCTTATAGTTTATTGCTTTGGATTTTACAAAAGGGATGCATGTGATGCAGGAACTCATCAAAGATCAGGTTGCAAACATGTATCTTTGGCCTAAAACCCTGCAAGTACCAGTTCTGGATCCATCAAAGTATGTTTCAAGGATGCTCTCCTATTCTATTATGACTTATTCGGTCATTTGTTTCTTTCACTCCATTGGTCTTGGCTTATAAATTTGAACTTGCAGAGCTTTTAAGAGGCCTGTAGGAATTCTCCATGTGAAAGTTATAAGGGCAATGAAGCTAAAGAAAAAAGATATTTTGGGTGCATCAGACCCTTATGTTAAAATAAAGCTAACTGAGGATAAGCTTACATCTAAGAAAACTGCTGTGAAGCATAAGAACCTGAACCCTGAATGGAATGAGGAACATAATATGATTGTCAAAGATCCCCAGACCCAGGCCTTGGAGCTTCATGTTTATGACTGGGAGCGGGTAAGATTTACAATTTTTTTTCTTTTTAGTTTATTTGAAGTTCTATCATTTGTTTCTATTGTTACCTTAACTATTTATTCTTGTTCTCAGGTTGGGAAGCATGACAAGATGGGAATGAATGTGGTTCCTTTGAAAGAACTTACTCCTGATGAGCCCAAAGTTTTGACCCTTGAACTTCTTAAAAATATGGACTTAAATGATGCTGAAAACAAGAAGTCGCATGGGCAGCTTGAGGTGGAGCTAACATATAAACCCTTCAAAGAAGATGAAATACCAAAATCTTTTGATGAGTCAAAATCACTGCAGAGGGCTCCTGATACTACACCTGATGGTGGAGGAGTGCTTGTAGTCGTTATCCACGAGGCGCAAGATGTTGAAGGAAAGCACCACACGAATCCATATGTGACAGTTCTTTTTAGAGGCGAGAAGAAAAAGACTAAGGTATATTATTGACAGTAGCATTTAAAATTACCTTCTTTTTAGAAATTAGTATCTCCCTTTTGCTTGCTAAATTTATTTGCAAAGTTCAAGAGTTATTTTAAAAGGAACTTCATAGTTCATACCTATAAAACATTATGCGACATTGTCTTTACCTTTACCCTAATTTTAATATCCATTATTTGTTCCATATTCATCTGTTATTTTAAGTTCATGCAAGGGTGCTCACTGGTTCCTTCATAATTACATCCATTCTTGTAGAATTATGTTTATTTGAAAAAGAATCAAAGATGGTCGGTAAGCTTTTAAAGATCGATTCAACTGGATGAAAATAGATGACGATTGTAGGAGGATCTTTTTAGATATTCATGGTCTTCTAAGATAGAATAATCGCAATACTGAGACCATATAATAAAATGTTCTGAGATTTTTGTCAGTTTGTATTTCCTATAAATGACATGTTTTTCAAATTTTATTGGTACAGCATGTAAAGAAAAACAGAGATCCAAGATGGGAAGAGGAATTCACATTTATGCTGGATGAGCCTCCCGTTAACGATAAATTGCACGTGGAAGTTCTCAGCAGTTCGTCAGGGATTGGCCTGCTGCATCCGAAGGTGAGATTTTGCATCATTGCGGGCATGCTTCATAGCAATCAATTTATTATGTTTCAAAATTTCAGTTTAGCATTCTATAGGCATGATTATTGTTGTCCGGGTGTTGATATTTCATCTTTGTTTTCCTTTTATTGAGATTTGGAAGATCATATGTCGGATGTGTGATACGTGAATGAGCTGTACTGAGATTTATGTGGTTCGAACACCGAATACATATAAATAAAATTATAGTTGATATTTTACACAGAGACATGCTCATGTATACATGTATTTGTTTCTACTGTTTTTGACATTTGCAGGTTTTGTTTTCCCCGGTTTCGCAATTACGTGACTGACGGGATTAATTTTTTGTATTGCAACAGGAAACACTAGGTTATGTCGATATAAATCTTTCCGACGTTGTTAACAACAAAAGAATCAATGAGAGGTACCATCTGATAGACTCGAAGAACGGACGGATCCAGATCGAGTTGCAATGGAGAACTAAATGATTCCATTTCTTGAATTCAGGATTACACCATACATACATACAGACAGACACAGAGAAAACCCATATCTTAAAAATCTTAGATTTGTATTTGAGATTAGGCTTCATTGTTACTTGTTTGTTTTCTGTACATCAAATGAATGTAACAGTGATAATACTACTCACAATAGCACCAAAAATGGAAAGACTGGACCGTAATTTGTTTGTGCTTTTGCTTTTCCCTTCTCATTTGAGCTTTGTTTTGCCTTTATTTGACTACCTCTATCTAATGGTCATGGGTCAGATTGGGATTTTGACCCACTTATAAAACTAAATAAAAATTTATTGAATTTGAATTAAATATTCATCCTTAATTTCAACCGTCAACATAAAAAAAATTATATGAATAATTATACGTCATTTATTTTTATTATTCATATATCAAATTGAATAATAAAATATCTAAAAATATAATATTTGTTATTATTTTTATATTTATGATATAATAAATTAATCTCATTAAATTATAAATAATTATTATATCAAATATTAAAGTAATATAAAATAAAGTTTTAAATCTGCAATTTATATATAGTATAATGACTAATAACATAATATGACCTAAGTGCATTTCCGGGGCTTTTGGGCAATCAACAGTTATCGTTCTCTTATATAATAGAAGCCCCTAACCAGCTAAACCCTCATTCCTTATAAAACCCCGAACTCGCCGCCGCCTACATTTGACAACGGCCACCATGCCTCGCCGAAGCTCCGGTTAGTTTCTCCTCTCCATTCTTTCAGATCTATGCTTAATTTGAACATTTTCTTTGCGTCTTTATCTCTAATTTATTTGTATTTATGTGCTAGCTTCCTGTTCCACCTGTGTTCTAGGGTTTTCTGCATTCCTTGATTTTTGCTTATTGGGTTATTTGGTATTGTTTTCATTTTGATACGTTGCCAAATTATCTAGTTTTTTTTCTTTAAAACTGAGCTTGCTATAGAGTAGTTTCTTATCCTTCTGTGATTATTTCATGTTTGAGCTTGTTATTTGAACATTTCATTGTTATACAAATGAAGTACCTTGGATTTGGAGGTGATAAATGATTGTTGATTAATATGTTAATGTTGTATCTGTTATTTGTGGAATTTCTGTATTCCCCCCTTGTCTTATGTTCCCATTTTGTTCATGCTGTTTTGCAGGAAGGTCTGCTTCTCGCCCAGCCCCTCGTCCTGCTCCGGCACGCAGCCCACCACCTCAACCAGGTAACTATTCTTATTATATTTAGTGTATGATTTACATTGTACACTCGATAAGTGGTTCTCCGATTGAGTTTCATGTTTAATTCTGTTTAATAATCTTCCGTTGCAGCTCAACATGCACCTCCTCCAGCCCCTGGTCAAAGTGGAGGTGGGGGATCCCTTCTTGGAGGCATAGGCTCAACCATAGCTCAGGGTATGTGAATAGATCTCCTTCTGAGATGCTGGGCTATTTGCTCTTACGCGTTTAATGATTCATCGTTCTCATTTTAGTTGATTATTTTCTTAATCTTTTCCAGGCATGGCTTTTGGCACTGGAAGTGCTGTGGCCCACAGGGCTGTCGATGCTGTTATGGGTCCTCGTACTATTCAACATGAAACTGTGGTTTCTGAGGCTGCCACCGCCCCTGCACCAGTGGCCACTGCCAATAGTTTTACTGGGTCTGATGCATGCGGCACACACTCTAAGGCTTTCCAAGACGTATGTGAAACTTCACCCTCAATTACTCAGTTACTTGATAATTCTATTGTTCATAAGACTAGAAGTTTTTGCATGCGCTGGCTCACCAGAACTTTGAATCGAAATCAGGGTTTTGATTCCGAGTTTTAACAGCTTCGGAACGTCTGGCAACACAAAATGTACTGATATACGACCGTTTGTGTTTCTTGTAGTGCCTGAACAGCTCTGGAAACGAAATCAGCAAGTGCCAATTCTACATGGATATGCTGTCCGAGTGCAGGAGGAACTCAGGATCAATGTTGGGTGCCTAAATTTATGCCCACATTTATTGCTCATTCAATGGGATGTTAGATCTGGACTTCACTTTTGTTCATCTATGTTTCCCTTTTGTTGATGATAAAGCTGAACAACTCCCCTCAATGATTCAATAATATCTATGAATACTCTTAAGTGAATACTTATTTTTACAGCTTTAACCTTGATTTTACTATTGAAAGCATCTCAAGTATGATATTATTTTACAGGTTCAACCATGAGATTATTATATAGACTTGGGTTACTAGTCTATAGTTTATTTTTAGAGATAAAATTAATAACTCATCTTACTTTATTAAATGGAATAAATATAGTATTCACATATTATTTTGAAAGTAAATAGTAAAACCTGCAAATTTTATTAACTTAGAGAACAAACCAAAATCAAAGTTTGAAACTAAGCACAGCTCTTTGTTTTCTAAGCGTATATCCGTGCCAAATCTCAGACTCCCTAAACTTGTTAAAACTTCTCAAAAAAGGGTTCCTATTTACAATTCATCTCTCTGAAACTGAATTTTTCAAAGTATAAATCATAACCTACCCTTGAGGAAACTGGTGCACAGTTTCTTCCATGCTTCCTTATCAGGCTCCACTTTCACCAGCCTCGCCTTCAGTACTTCAGCATACGATTCCTGCATTATATATACAGATTGTCAATACTTTCATTCAAATCACTAAAACCATCAAGGAGCTTGGAATTGATCGGATGGCGGATGTACATACTTCGATAAAACTACGCTGCAATAGACGGTCAATCAGGTGGAGAAGAATGTCTTTGGTGTACTCGGGGTGGCCTTGGATGCCTAGCATATGATCACCGTACCTAAACATCTCGACACCTGTCTTCTCGGACCATGCTATCACCTCCGCCTTCGGTGGAAGTTCTCTAACCTATAAGCATATTAACAACAAAGATGTTTCAAACACATGTAGACATGTTTCAAACATAACATGAAACAAAGATGTTTCAGACCTCGTCACGGTGGCACTCGATCACCGAAAGAGTGGTCGGAATTTTCAGAGATGAGAAGAGCTTCGATGAAGACGATGACAAATGAATAGATGTCAACCCAATGTCCCACCCTGAGATGGCTCGGCCTGTTTTTCCTCCCAATGCTCGACTAAGAATCTGAATCAAATAGCAAAAACTAAAGTTAACAACCACAAGCATACACACATTTTCGTTGATCTTATCAATGAATTAAACAAGGAACAAAACTGAAAAAAAAGGATAACAATTCCATGAACAAGACAGAAAAAAGAACACAAGGAAGTGGCAAACACGTTTTTTGCACGAGTTGAAACTTATTCTGCCGACATTGTAATCTGCTATGTGCATATTTTTGTAAGGCAAATATTAAATGCAGAAGCCCCACACCTTTAAATCAGCCATTGTCATACATCATTAAAGAATTAAACAAGGAAGTCTGATATTAAAATGGTGGAAACTAGTGGCTGAGAATGCCCAACCAGCATCTGAGTAGTCAGTATTATCAAGAGTATTTTCAATTATATATTCCTTTAGGAAATGCTGAACTTACAAAACTATAGAATCCAGAGTTCTTCGGGATTACGAAAAGATTTGATTGATTCCACATTTATACGATAAAAACAGTAAATTATATACCTAACCCAAAGGAAAAACAAACAATGTATTTTTTTTAATAAATTTGAGTTGAATATAAGATAATATATGTTTAAAGTGTTTCAATCATTTGACAATGAAGATTCATATGCCTCCATACATTGTGTTCGAACTTAAAATCTCAAAGAATAAAAATAAATCTCTTTACTACTGAAATCACTTAGTTCGTGTTGAAACAAGCAATGTCTCATGTGCAACAAATGGCTCATATTTAAGTGCAGGCTATTAAATTACCTTCCCTCCACCTAAGCTTTGGTCCCCTTGTGGAAATAAAAGCTAACCTCTACTCATCTTGCAGAGGATCTTTCCAATAAAACAAAAAATAGAATTCACATGATGCACAGTATAAAATTCATTAATTATATAAAACCTACAATAAAATTTGTATGTCAGTATTATTTTTAAAAAAATTCATAAAAGAATAAAGAGTTTATTTTAATCAAGACCAGCCATTTAGATTTATTGATTATAATTTATACAAAATTAATGAATTTTATACTGTGTAAGTATATTCTACTTATAAAATTTCATGAATGCAGCAGAATATTGATCTAATTATATAAATATAATATAACAAAATACATGCATATAGTGTTCACAAAGCAACTAACATTACATGCAAGTTAAATTTAATTTTATATATTTAATTTCTGTTTAAAATATTAAAAGAAATTATCCAAATTTCTATATTTTATATATTATATTTTATTATATTCTAAATTTTGTATTATGTTTGAATTTGGATTTAAAATCAAAGACACTTCTACTAATATCAAGTTAATAAAAATCTCTAATTTAGAAAACTACTAAATCTATCGCATAATAATAAAAATATCACAAATTTAAGTTAAAACTATTAAATCTATCAAGAATTTAAGCTAATAATAAAAATATTAAGTCCATCGCAAATTAGCTGACTGATTTTCATCCATACAATCTGAAACTGTCGATTTCGATTCATTTACAGCTAAGATTTCCCCGAGAAGATCACCAAAGAAAATCACGAATCCGAAGGGAGGAAAAAAAATACCTGATGACCAAAGCAAATCCCGAGAACTTTTTTATTCAACGAATCCAATTTGTTCAAAAGAGCAATCAACTTGCAGATCCAAACATCGTTCCCGTGCGCATCATTGCAACTCCCGGTTATAACGAATCCATCAAAATCAGCGATCCCATCATCATCGGGGAACTCTCCATTGGCCACCTTGAAAACCTCCCAAGTCTCGCCTTCCTCCGCCAGCATTTCGACGAAAACGCCGTAATAACCACCGTACCTCTTTTTGACGTAATCGGAATCCTCCGCGCATAGAAGAACAGCAAATCTCTTCCCACCACCCATGATAATTTCAAAAACAAAACAAAAATCAAAATCAAATCAAAATCAAGCTCCCTCTCCTTCTCTTGATAAATATATATATTGAAGGCTTAAAGGTTTAGCCTATATAGAGAGAGGAAGAGATCAAAATTTTCTCTCTTATAATCTTCAGAGTGGAGGTGTTAAAGACTGAGATTCACTGTTCTTCTTCGTGTTCTTTTATAGGATTGTTGAGACTTTGAGCGTTTTGGAACTTTAATATAGCAAGGTTTAGGTCACGTTAATTACAAATATGACCTCGCTGGATTGTTCACTTCCACGAGTATTTTACATTATAGATTATTGAATTTAATTTTAGTACTATATAAATTATAAAATATAAAATCCTGTTATTAAAAAATTAAATCATTTTTTATTAACCTAAAAGTGAGTACAAAATAATATATGTTCTAAATACTCTCAATTATTTGATAATAAACGTTCAATCACCTATTAATCATTGAGGTAAGTTGATTCGTGTATTAAATCATATATTCTAATATCATTAAATAATTACCAAAAAAAATGAATTGACATTTCTCTTTAACATATATTTTACGTATCATCTTCAAATATTTTTAAATTTAAGTGAATTGATGATGATTCATTATCAAAATTAAATTTAAGTGAATTTAGTTTTTTAAATTAGCTGACCTTATTCCCATATGTAATGGGGTAAGGGAAGGTAGAATAGTAGGCTGCTTCCAACGTCAGGTTGAGAGTAGCTTCCGTGGGAGACCTCCGGCAGTCAAAATTATGGATTACCCACCGTAGGACTCGATCCACAACCACAAGTTTAAGAGCCTTGCCCTTCCAGCTCAGTTGGTAGAACGCGAGGCTCTTAACCTTGTGGTTGTGGGATCAAGTCCCATGGTGGGTAATTTCATAATTGCCGGAGGTCTTTCACGAAAGTTGCTCTCAACCTAGCGTTGGTAGTAGCCTACTACCCTACCTTCCCTTACCCCATTACATATGAGAATATGGTCATCTTAGTTTTTTAAAATTTTACGTTGATGTATTATCTTTAATTCGTTAATGGTAAATAGAGTAAATATATTAAACATCAAGTAAAAACACGTTTTAGATTAGGGTTACTAAAACCTTTTTATTAACTTAATTAATACTTTATTAATTTTAAAATAAATGTTTAATAATAAGAAAAGGTTCAAATAATTCATTACTCATTTGAGGCACAAGAGTTATTATTTTTCGAGAGAAACCAGAGAGAAATGAGTGAGGAAAATTATTCTGTTTTGTGGGGAAAATTGGATTTAGGGTTTGAAATTATTTTATTTAACTAAAATTGGGTCAGATTGACCTATGGTTCCATGAAATCACACTGTAGTGTTGTTACACGGTTTGCTTTGATAGGTTAGAGTTTTCCTTCGTAAAATTGAGTGATTCAACAGATTGAATGGTGATGGAAAGAAAGAGGAGATGGTGATCAGGATTGTAAATGAGATAGAGATGGGTCATGACTTACTATAGACTGATTCGGTCAAAGTTTGGTCAACTCTCTAATTGAATTGACTCGACTCGAATTCTTAACGAACCGAAGCGAGCTACTTGATATCCGACTCGAAAACCTCATGAGAAACTTGAATAAATAATATATTAAAATTTTAGATTTTTAAATTAAACTATTGTTAATATTAACATTCGTATGTTGTTATTTTTTAAAGTATAATATAAGACTTTCATATACTTAAGGTTTAGGTTCGAGTTTGAGCATTAATTGAGGTAAATTTAATAATATTCAGAGTTTGACTTGGCTTGTTTACAGTCGTATTGATGATTAAAAAATTCACATTAATCAACAATCATTTGTCAGGTAGCGATGGAGGAGATCTCGTGGTTGAAATAGAGAAGGTAAGGGGAAAATGAAAGAAATAAAGGAAAACTAAAAGGAAATGAAAGAAGAGAATGAAGAGAGATGATAAGACGAAGAAGATGAGGGAAGGTCGATGAGATGTCTCTAGTCATGAATGAGTCTATCATCGTCGACATACATCTTGTAGACATTATTATTTGAATTTGAAATTTCTAAAATGGACAATATTTAATTTATGATTGAGATTGATTGAAGAGTTTATTAGTAATTGATAATCAGGGTTCGTCATATGGAAGTCAATGGGAATTACAATATCAATATCTAATTCAATCATGTCCATCGCTCTTGACAATTAAATTAATTAAATAATTAAGTCGTAGATTAAATTATTTGGGGCATCGATTATGTGTTGAGTAATGATCTTTCATAGAATCCAAGAGCACTGCTTAATTTTCGTTTTTTTTAATTTTCAGTCCATTATTTTTCTTTGTACCGGTTGAATATTATAACATATCATATGAAAATAAAATCTTTAAAAAAATATTTAAATTTAACAGTCAAAATTGATTAAAAGATTTGTATACCCATTTCCCCCCCAAAAGTATAACATATTTTATAAACCAAAACCATTTTAATGAGTAATAATCTTTTAATCTAATGATAATATATTTTTGTGTTTTGTGACATAGGAAACGGTTCAATCACTAATCAACCCTTTCTATTTTCTCCCATTTTTTTTATAAATAAAATGCCATTTTTATGAATAATAATTTGTAAACCCCTTTAATTTAAAAACTCGTATACCCATTTTACATTTTAAAATATACCAATAGTCACTTGCAATCGTTGAATATAGATTATGATTGAGTTACGGTAAAGACAATTTATCAATGATTCATTATTATTATATGTATTTTTATTTTTTTTAATTTTTTTTTGAAAGGGAGCTTTGTATGTATTAGTAAGGGCTATATACAAAAACAACCGTACGGGTTTCATTAAAAAATCTCCCTAAACATAAGTAGAAGATCGAAAAGTTTCTCTCCCACAGGAGCAAGATCAACGATGTTTATTTTTTTACCGTTGATAATAATGTTTATATATCGTTTATCTGAATTGTTTGATTGAAATTTTAGCGTTTTTCTTATATGTTCATGTTATTTTCTTCAATGGCTAATTTGTACACATCGATAATATACAAAAATATTCGACTTAAAAATTAATTTTTCATTTCAATTATTTGTATTATTTGGTATTGATTTCTATTAAGTGACAAATAAAGGGGGAAACACCCCACAATGCAATTTGGTAAACCTTCAAATCCCATTCACATGGCTTGGCTGGCTTCATCCTATCTACTTGCATTCTTTCTATCTAAACAAACAAATTAAAATATTGATATTTTTCTTATCTTAAATTGGAAAGAGTTCTTTTCCATTTTCTCTCCCAAGCTATTGTATTTTTTTATATTTTTATAAAATAATAAATTAAACAATGATAATACAACGTAATAATTTATAGTGATAACATAAAAAATAATTCATGAATTAACTCAGTTGGCTAGCACAGCTTAGAGGTTAACAAAGAACCAGCCCTGCGAAGGCAATGTTGGTTCAGGTTCGGCGGTTAAGGAACATCGGAAACATGGTTCAAGAAGTAATACTCAGGGAAGCCAAAAGAAGCAAAACCTCCCAAATGCCAAGTATCTGATGCTTCTTCAGTGGCGCCTATGAACTCTGACCCTCCCGGAAATAATGCATCCACATGCTACAGGGCAGTGAATCCTGAACCCGAGACAGGCGAATGTCATCTGCCGAAAGAGGAATTGGGGAAGTCGTTACCAACAACTAATATGACGGGAAATCCAGTAAAATCAAGTGAAAATGTACGAGGTCAGCAACAGGTTGGAAAGGAAGATGGTGAGACTAAAATTCCTCAGTTCCGGTGCACCATATGCAACATAACCTGCACTCGATCAGAGGACTTGAACTGTCATCTCTTGGGAAGGAAGCACTTGGCCCGGATTCAGAAGCTAAATAATCTTCAAAAAAGGTAACTTACTTGAGTCGAGCTTCAAATCTCCACAGCCGTGAAACTTGAGAAACAGGTCATCTCGATTAAAGTTCTTTTTCTACTTTAGCGGTTTCTTAGTTTTCAACGAGTGATGTAGACATTTATCATCCAGAAGTAGTTTTTATAATAGTTTAAAATGAAAATGCTTTATCCCCAACCACTATAAACGTGGTGAGACCAAAAATGTGTCCGCAACCATAATTTAAATGCTTCGGCCTTACATAAACGAAGAGAAGCTCAGCAAACTATTGTTTTTTCTGAAGGTACTAGTTTTACTTCAACATTAAGAAACATTATTTCCGCCCTAAAACGATTTTCAGCATTTGTCCCCATTTATCTGGACATTAGTTCATAGCAGACAGGGAACTCCTGAAAGAACAATCCGACATCATGATTACAACTTCTGCGACGTTGGCATCGCTAGGGAAACTCCGCTAGGTAAATCCTTCCATTGTTGAGTCACTGTTTTAATCTGCGTGAAAAAGTTAACGCCAGCCTTCCCTGCAATTAAAGATGAGTTTCCAAGTCATAAAGTCAGGTAAAAATGGAGAGGGTATCAGCGGATGTTGAGTTGAACCGTGTTAGTGATCATGTATATAATACCGTAAAAGTTAAGGTCACCCGCGAAAGATGCCTTGCTGCCAGTAAATGAGAAAAACGGCAAGGGAACTGGTATGGGAACATTGATGCCAACCTGAATATAATCAAAGCAACTTAATGATATGAACTTTTACAGCAACAAAGCAATGATCTTCAATCCTATCATGTTTCGAAACAAGTACTTCTATAGGTTATCTACTTGTAGCTCTGAACAATTTTAGATATATCCTACTATATTTCACCTATAGTTTTACCTGCCCAGCCTCGATCTCTGTCTGGAATTTCCTTGCTACAGCACCGGAAGTAGTGAATATAGAAGCACCATTACCATATCTGAAACAGAGCACAACTCACAAGTAAAACAAATATGAACATGTAACTTAAAGAAGATCAAAAGAGGGAGTCTGATTCAGGATGTACTTGTTTCGATTAACAATGCTTATCGCGTCGTCCAAGCTGTCAGCCTGGACATGGGGAGTGAAAGAAGAAATAGTTGGCAATAGTTAAAAAAGGAAAAAGTATGATTAGTGAAGAAATAGGAAGGGAAGTAACTCACCTTCATGCAAATAAGAACTGGGCCAAAGATTTCCTCCTGCACAGGCCGAAATAGAGTGGTCAGGTATCTTCTATGAATGTCGGTCATTTTACCCACCCACTCCTGGTATTTTTATGGATCACAAACTAAACAATGCATTACAAGTCAAAAACAGAAATGAATACCTTATAACACTCCATGTCAGCTGTGACATCAGATAAAATTGTAGGACCAATAAAATTGCCTTTCTCATATCCCGGAACCTATTTTGTCACTCATAAATAGTTAGTAACATGTTTTCGTTGAAAAGTGTGAAAATCTAGTTAGCAACAGGGAAACAAAGTACGAACGATCTCTGGATCATTTGAAAAACTTTGGTAAACCAGAAAATCATTTGGATTGTTGTAATAATTCAAACTTTTTGGATTATTTCAATTCTATAAATTATTTTCAATCCCTACTGCGAACAGGCCCAAGACAAATCAATTTTTAAGTGGTTCAAAATATCCAACGATTTTATGCGCTTTTGAAGGATTATTCAATCTTGAAGATAGAATATGCTACCATCTATATGATGCCAAAAGTGAAAAGTTGTTGAGAAAATGAATATGGTAGAAACATTAAATACCACAATATTTCTCCCATCAAGCAGTAGTTTGGCTCCACTATCAACTCCTGATTGAACTAATCTGCATATTCGTTCTTTAGCCTGCAAATGTGAAAGAATTCCAACGAAAAAAAATTCAAGGATCCAAACAAATAGAAGAATGAATTGAAGGCATTAAAAAGGGCATCATAATTGGTTTGATTAGCTCCCATCCCCCTAGATAAATTCAAGTTGGCTCAGGCTCCAACTTTTTGCTGGAATTCCCAGCTTCTAGTCAGTGTTTTTGATTCTTCTAATAATATATTATACCGGTCGCCTTCAATAACCTGATCATGATGAGTGGTCTGAGCTCATCCTTGCATAGTCTGTACTTGAAAGTTCTTAGTGTGTCATTTCTTGGAGATATCTGGATTACTCTCTCTCTCTCTTTTGGCAATAAAAAAGGTGTATGGATGAAAGATAAGATAAAAGGGAAGAAAGATCTGTGCTACGAAAATAGGCAACCCTGTGACGGACCTGACACCTTGATACAGGTAGGCCTAGGATAAATAATAGATTTTATATTGTCCTCCCAGAGAAATAGGGCATTTCAATTTGTCAGAAAAAAAGTTTAGGAATGATATCTAGTATTGTGCTAGCGGTAGTACAGAAAAGGTGGGAAATATCTGAAACACACATTACCTCTTTGCTAATAACTGGACCGAGGTCTGCATCAGGTTCGATTCCAGCATTCACTTTAAGACCTTTGGCATGTTCTACCAGGTCATTCACCCTGGAAAAGGTCAGGATCCCCCTTAATCATAGCTTCAAAAAGTTACCAGCAAGATGGGAGGAAAAAAACAATACCAAGTTTCTGAGTCACCAACAAAGACTACTGTGCTAAGTGCCATGCACCTTTGCCCGGCAGCACCAAAACCAGCAGCAAGTAGAGCATTTAGTGTAGCTTCCTTGTTTGAATCCGGCATGACAATTCCATGATTTTTGGCCCCCATGTTGGACTGAGAAGAATAATTATTAAGATTTAAGTTTAGTTCAACTTTAGATAGTCATAGAATTTGTTAAGCATCCAAACTGTTATCAATCGGATAGTTGAATGCCAACCTTGTATAAGGAAATTGCAAATTGTAAACTTAACTGATGCCAGATATGGTAGCTTAACAGAAGTAATCCTGTCACTAGGAGATATATTGTGTAGTGCTTACCAATGCAAGTTAAATGCACTTTACCTGTACACGTTTTCCTTTAGCAGAAGCTCTTCCGTATATGTGCATGCCAGCCTTCCGAAAATAAAAAAAACATCAAGAATAATATAACCAACATAATGAACTGCTTTGTGAAACATCAATGACCTTTCACGAATTGCAATAAGAAGTCAAGGACAGAAACTAGACATCATAACAGTCATATCACAACAGAAATAGGCATGATAACTTTCCTACCAAGTACAAAAAAAATACAATTTATGCAAAGGCAGATGGGGCCGAAGAAAATTAACATAATAAATAGTTGATATCTTGAAAAAACCTAGGGAATCATCAGAAAGGGAAAAGTCAAAATTTAGCCATCCAAAGTGCAGAACATGTGAAGAGCAGATCCTAGGAGAACCAAACAGTAACACCTACTTCATTGAAGACATAAAATGTTTAACAAAAGAAGCCAAGAAATGGAAATCGGTAAAATAAAACATCAGTTTTTCATATTGGTTACTGCATTCACCAAAGACAATGATCAATTAGATCCCAAGGAAATATACCCATCTGAGTGCTTTGGATACAAAAGGCATACTTACAGTATTGGAACCAACAAATGATATGGCTCTGATATTGTCATCGTCACAAATAGCATTAACAATGTCCTGCCACAACAAAATATATTGGAATATGTAAGGTAAAATTAACTCAATGGAACATTAAACATTTATACCATCCATACAGCCATCAAGAAATATATATATATATATATATATATATATATATATATATATATTATGTGTGTGATTGTGTGTATTTATAGATATTGACTGCAGAGGGTAATGCACACTGTGAATTAACAGAAAAATTATTCCTTTGATATTCATAGCGGCGTTTAACGGATTGTAGCTTGCAAACCCATGCATTTATCAGGAAAGAAAAAGGATAAACAGAACTGTTGGATATCATAAAATCAAGTTACTGAAGAACATACATTGGTGCCATGAACTATATTTAAGACACCACGGGGCAGACCAGCTTCCATTGCCAACTCAGCCAGCATTATGGATGCCCCTGGAAAGCATAAAAATAACATTTTAATCAAAGAATTAAAGAGAAAAGTGAAGTCATGTAAGAACAAAAAAAATAAACGAAGTTGTCCTCTAAGAATTAACACATCACAACAAAATGAGTAAAAGCAAAGTCCCGGATTATACTCCATAACAGTTATTGTAGCACTCACCAGGATCTTTTTCTGATGGCTTTAAAATAAAGGTATTACCACATGTAACTGCGACAGGGAACATCTGCAGTAAAATAATAACACCTATGACAGTTTTTCTCTTTTAGGGAGTTGATAAAGCAGGTAAGAAACTGAACAAACTCGGAAGAAGCATCATCATTAAGAACCAAACCACATGTTATGAGTTCCTATGTTTATGAAGAAATACGATTCCACTAAAATGTGAGAAATAAAAATCCAATAAGGTTCATAAGCCTGAAATTAAATATGGGGACAAACAAGTACCACTAGAAATAGATACAACTTAATCAAGTAAAATTATCTCAACTATCAACCTAGCTTTGGGACCTGTGTGCTAGCCAACTGTGTTACCTAGCTATGAGATCATGTGATTGTTTGCAGTGTGTGTCTAATTGTTAACTCTTCTGAGCTGTGTTTTGTTATGTTCTCTACAAGTTCAATTATTTTTTGCAATGCCCTGCTGCTTGAACTTGTGTGCCTGTTGTAATTTCCTTCTAAGGAAATCCATTAGTCAGAATATTAAAAAAAAAAAAACCCTTAACCAGCGACCTTACCTTACTAGATTTAGCAGTAGATAGTCTACAATGGCTATGCCATGTTGAAACTACTAGGTGTAAAATCAAGACTTACCCATAAGGGAATCATTGCAGGAAAGTTGAAGGGGCAAATCCCAGCACAAACACCAAGTGGCTCTCTAAGACTATACGTATCAATTCCATTAGCTACATTGGGCACATACTCCCCCATTTGCAGGGTTGCCATTCCACAACTGTGTTCCACCACCTCTATATGAAAAAGTCCACAATATTTAAAAAGAAGGAAACAAAATATTAATCTTTACCACTGTTATGGTTGAAAATTTTCGCAATCAACTCAATCAATACATTGAAGAATACAGATACCAACCAAGCCCCCGAAAGACATCCCCATGAGCATCCTTCAATGTCTTGCCCTGTTCAGTTGTAATATTCTTGGCAAGTTTATCCTGAAAAGAAAATACAGCTTGAGCAGGTTAATTAGCTAAAATGCATATATATAACAATTTTCTTACTAGACAAAGAAAAACCTGAACTGAGCTCATGCGTACCATGTCCCTACGAATAAGCTCTTGTAGTTTGAGCATAATACGCTGACGAGTTGTAATTGGGGTATTTCGCCATGAAAGGAAAGCTTGCTTTGCAGCAGCCACTGCAGCTTTAAACTCTTCATTTGTAGTTAAAGGAACTTGACAAACAACTTCTTGTGTCGCCTATTTAGTTTTCCAAATAACATAAATTACCAACTAATCCAATAAACTCCACGAGCTAAATCTTCTGATACACGCTCGCGCGCGCACACACACACACACAAATTAGATACTCACAGGGTTTAAAACATCAATGGTTGATGTTGATTTTGAATCAACAAAAGCACCTCCTATAAGATTAGGAACCCTCTGCATAAAATCCAGTCCGATCAATACATAAAAACATTGAACAAATACCATTCAAAAAGTCTCCTACTGATTGCACTAGAGAAATGAATCTCCATCTAATTTTAAAAAAGAACAAAAATATACATATGATTTGCAAACAGATAATGAAACAAAGGCGCTATACCGGAGGAGTACGGCGATTAAAAGAAGATTCAGTCGCAGTAGAGAAACGAGAGTTCACAGAAGCAAAAGCCAGATGCCTTGAAGCCGTTAAATTCCTCACTGCAACAAAAAGGATACAGCGAAATAATCAAAATTAAACAAACAAATCAATCAAAACGCTTTTTTCGATTGATTTTGTTTTATCAGTTTCTGATTACCTCTTTGAAGTGAAAATCGCTTCATCATTTTCGTTTGTGAATGAACTAACCGGATCCTAAGATCAATAATAGAGTGAAACTTACAGTTTCGTAATACAGTGAACATGCTTGTTTCAGTATATATAATACACGAACCGAAACGGATATTCTTTTATGGAAAATATTATTGATTTGTGCATTCTGACCTTTTATGTAAAAAAAATTAAATAATTTTATATATTATTAATAAAAATAATTTTAAATAAGGGTAAATTACACCTAAAATCACTTAATTATAGATTTGGTAATAGATATGTTATTTTAAAAAAATTACAAACAAATCACTTAATTAAAATATTGTTATAAACAGATACCGTTAAATTAAAATTAATTTTTAAAGTGGTCTGATTTAATAATATTTTTAGTCTAAAGATTTATATAATTCTATCAATTTTATCTTAATCTAAAACAATTCAATAAATTTAGATCTTTATATTTAAAAAATTTATTAAAACTTCTTTTTTTATGCTATGAAACCAAGAGAATCTATTGAATTAAAATAATAGTTGAATAGTTGTATTTTGTCATAGAGTAATAATAAGTTTAATATGTTATTATAACATGAAAGTAATATAATATTTTTATATTAATGAAAAATAATTTTAGAGAATACCAAAAACTAAAATGATTTTTTTTAAATATTGAAGGTCAAATCTATTGAATTGTATGAAATTAATATCAAATTGTTAAATCATATTAGTTTAAAGATTAAAATTAATAATATTTAAATTGAATGACTTGTTTATAATTTTATAAAAATAACATATTTATTATAAAAATATAATTAAGTTACCTTGACCATAATTTACCCGATAATTAATTATTATATGAGGAATTTTGTTAGCTATTTCCTATTTGGCCAATTACTGCCCGCTTCTCTTATTTGCACATATCATGTGAGTGCGCTGACTCATGCATGCGTCATGTTCTTATCTGCTAATATAACAATAATAAATAATTTGATGTACTAACAATAAAGTTTTTAATTATAATTTGATTTTAGGCCGTATTTGGAGTTTCGGTGGCAGGGATATCTGTCCAAAATTCAAAATTTATATAATGTATTATATTTAATTAAAAAATATTTTTTACAAATGATATTTTATTCATTTAAAGCAACTAACTTTATACGGGAAAAACTCACGTACGTCAGTCTTATTATAAGTCTAAAATAAGGTGTTATTGATTTTGTTATTGTTTAAATAATAAAATCGGTAAAAAATGATCGAAAATATTATTAGGCGTTAAAAATGATCGATTTTATTATTATTAGGCGTTTTAATCGGATTTTCAAAAAAATAACCGGAAATTAGACGTTAAAAAAATGACCGAAAATATTAAAAAATGATATTTTAAGTAAAAAATAATAATATCACCCGTAACTTTTTACCGATTTTATTATTTAAATAATAATAAAATCAATAACATCTTATTTTAATCTTAAATTAAAATATCGCACTAAAGAAGTGTCCTCTTTTTACAAACAAATACAATTAATGGAATCCCAACAACCTATCAATAGACATCACTTCTCCCAAAATAAGAACAAAGCAAGTGAACAATCTATAGTAATCCCACCCTGCATCAAAAGCAGAGGAGGAAACAGCGACCTTAGATCATCTCCGGTTATTATATCTACTCTAGCGTATTTTTATCTCTATTCTAAAGATGAAACAATAATTCATCTCCAGCGTTATCTCTACATTACCACTAACTCTACTTTATTCATAATATTTAACTATTATAATATTAATTTTACAAATATAAAAAAATCAGAAAAAATACAAAAAAAAATCCAAAAAATTACAAAAAAAATAATATGATTATTTATTTAATTTTAATATATTTTTATTTATTTTATAATTTAATATATTTTAAGTAAAAAAAAAGTAAATGTAGCGTAAACTACAATGCCGCGCTAGATGTAGCGCGGCACTGTAGCACATCTTTACTGTGGCGCAGGATGTGGCGCAGCACCGGAGATGCTACAGTGTCAAAAAAATGTTATGGTAGAGTAGCGTTGGAGATGGTCTTGGTACACTCTGACTCGATTTATGAATTTTTTTCCATGCCCAGCTATAGATGTCCTACATAGGCGCCTGTCATAGAGGGCACCCCTTCAAGATGTACTTCTCAATCCAAGCCGCCCAAAGCAATCCCGATTACGCAAGAAGAAGCCACAACCATCTTATCATACAAGCTCTATCTCAAACTAAAAAAATTATTTATCTTCAGGCCCCTTTCACATTTGAGATGACACAACCTCTCTCAACTGACCTGAACGCCTACAGTTGAACCATCTGAACCCTTCCAAAGAAAAGCATTACACAATCTTTCAGTCTGGTTCAGCACTTTGGAAGGCAATAGAGAAACTCTAGTCCAAAAATTTTGAACACTGAAAATAACCGCTTGAATGACTTGCAATCTTTCGGCAAAGGAAAAGCATTTAGAAGGCTAGTTTCGAATTTTCCTAACAAATTTTCCCACTAATCTCTCACAATCCAAGTAAGAAAGGCTCTTAAAGATAAGTAGGACACTATTGTTAATACTCGTTATTAAGGGTTTATTTTTTTCTCGATATTTATTATTATGGGTTCAATTTTTTTTATAATATTTATTATTAAGGACTTACTCTTATAATTTATTTTTTCTGATATTTGTATAAGCGTCTAATCGTTTACCAATATTTTTTTAACATTTGTTATTAGGAGCCCGGTTTTTTCAATACTTGTTATCAAAGGCTTAATTTTTTTTCAAGATTTGTTATTAGGGTATACTTTTAAGATTCAATTTCTTTTCTAATATTTATTTGTTATTATAAGTCCAATTTTTCAGTACTTTTTATTAGATGTCTAATTTTTTAAATATTTTTATTATGAGCATACTCTTAATTTTTTTTTTTAATATTTGTTATTAGGTATCTATTTTTTCGATACTTATTTTGGTACAAAATCATCTCCAGGGGCAATACCTATTTAATATAATGGAGTTACCTTTAAAATTTATTTTTTCAACACTTGTTATTAGGAACAATTACTTAAATAACGGTCTATAATGACAACAACTATTATGTAGAGGTAACGACATCGTCCGAAATCGTGATATCCACAACTATTATGCCTACAAAAATATATGTTTATTAAAAATTCACAACTACAAATCATCAATTATGTCCGCAACAGAAATAGATACAACACGACTGAAGACACAAATACAAATTGTAATCATAAGTTTAAATTTTTTTTTGTTATTCTGAGGACTACTAAAATCTTAGAAACGGACCTATTTGATGTATTAAAGATATATAACTTTCCTCAAGTGATTTAATTTCTTTAAATACTAATTAAAGATACGTTATTATATTAAAACTATTATTAACAAATCTGACCCTCAATATTCTAAATAATTATTTAATTATTATTATTAAATTATAATAATGGAATATAAAATCTAGCACGGATAAATAATTAGTAGCAAGAACTTATTTTAGTGTGCGACACTTGTTCTCTAAATTCAGAGTATTCCTCGATGATATTATGGGAAGCATGCCATAATTATAAAAAGGGTAAAGTATATAATAGGATATGTTTTGTTATTATAAGATGTTGTTTTGTTAAGTATATCGACTATTAAATATTATAAAATGATCAATCGACTATAAGACGATACTTTGTCGAGTCCATCGACTATTAAAAGTTGCAAAATGGTCACTTGATTGTTTATATGTTCTAAACTATTCATTTTATGTTAAAAATCGACGACCGTCTGAGTTGGACGTTAACCTACTCTATAAGATATAATAAAAAAAATTGATCTCATAATTGTTTGGGTTGTATTTTGTGGATCGAGTTTCTATTTATATTATTCCCTCGAGTCAATGCTTAAAACGTTATGTCGTCAAGCCAATGCTTGAAAGCAACGACTGTGCCTCTAGGCATCATTAAAAATATGATTTTATCATATCACATTTAGCAGGTTAACATTTATTTCAAATGATTGTCAATTTTAACAAAAAAAACGAGTTTAGAATATATGAATAATTGGGTGATCATTTCGTAACTTTTAATAATCGAAGACTTAATAAAGCAACAACTTATAGTCGATGACCATTTTTAACTTTTAATAACTGAAATACTCAATAAAACAGTACTCTATAATCAAGAGATATTTTGTCTACTTTACCCTTATAAGTATTAAAACTAGTCTTTTTATTATATAAAAAAACTTATAAAGAACATTAAATGGTCAAAACGCCTTTTTTTATGGGTTAGATGATCCAAGCAAGGTTTCAAATAGCGATTGAATAGCGGTATGAGGTTGTTATACCGTATTTACGGTAGTATCCGAAATCACTATTACGAAAAATAATGGTGTAAAGTGGGATCACATCAATAGTGGCGGATCGTGGCCGCAATTTAACGGATCGCAGTCAATCGAGACAATAGCGGACCGCTATTATGTTATTATTCCGTCATTTTAATTTTTTTATTATAAAAAACATGTTTTTTATTTAAAAAAATCAGCTCATTCGAAAAAAATCACTATCGCAATATCCGCAATGACCGCAATAGCAATTGTTATATCCGCAACAGTGATAAACGCGACCCGACCGAAAACGTGACCGCGAACTCTATTTAAAACCTTAGATCCAAGTATGATTTTATGGTGTATTTTATATTTATGATGTATTCTATACAAGTATCGAGTATGTTACATTCATACTATGTTGAAACCTCTGTCTGGGACTTCACGTTTCGAGAACAAAAGCAAGAATGTTTGAACGAACTAATTGAGCCTTGCTACAATCATGACAGGGTGATATGTCTAGCGTTGGTAACTGGTTAAGAATATCGCAAAAGGGTCGAAACTTAACTTCCTTCCATAAAAGCTAGATGCGATTGAAGTGAAGAAACGTGAGGAGATGAGCAAACCGGGATGTGTCAGAGATCGTGATCGTGACCCAGGGACCAGGCTGTTGCAGGCAATGTGATGAGCATCGTGAGTCCGTTTTTACCAGGCAATGTTAATCCCGCTTAAACAATTCCTATAAATCATTTGGGCAACCTTGTTGTAGCCACGATTGGACATTACTTGATAATGGCCAGAACCGTGGGCTGACATATGCGCTTTGCATCCAAAGCAAGCCCAACAACATGGCTAAACCTGGATGCGCCCACACGCTGTGGCATCTCAAAACACCATAAAGAACAACGAGAAACGTTAGAGCTACAAATGTGAGTGGGGAAATGGCTGCATGCCATATCTTTCCGAACATTCCAGCTTCAGCAAACTCCGAGACCAGTTTCCTGTAATCTCTGGAAACTTCCGAAACCTTAAAGTCTCGGGTGATTTTAACAAGAATCTGGAATTTCAATTTGATTTTGATCTAAAAACTTACTTCCTCAATCTCACCCCCCATGTTCTATATTCATGCAGCGGTCAACAGGCCATGTAAGCTTTTTGTCATTCATGTTAACGGCGATCAACGTTCGAATGATTAATTTATTTATAAATTAATAATGTTAATGACCAAAATATTAATTTTAAAACTTCAATAGGATAAATGAAAAGTTATTCAAATATTAATGATCATTTGTGTTTTATTAAATTTTTTTAGATAACGGGGGCAATTAAAGAAGCGACACCTGTACAAGTACACATAATGCACTTAATTATGTGTGCAGAGAATATAAAAGGGGCTGTCATGTTTACATGATAAACAAGGATTTGTCATTCGTGTAAGTTGGCGAAGATATTTTATTCTCTCTCTAAGTTTATGATTAACGAGCACAGTACCTTTCGATTTTGGATCGAAAATCAGATCTATCTCCTTATCATTTGTATTTTCACTGATTCCTCGTTGTTTTCGTCTTCACTTTGACGATGGTTCCGCTATTTGTTTTTTGTAGTTTCGTCCGTACAGATGCTTTTCATTGAGAACTTTCATGGCGACATCGCTGTACGGTAATGGTTGTATGACATCGTCTATAGTTGTGAGTTTTGCATGTTTTCATCACTTAATCGTCTCGAATGAATGAAATTACACATTATTGTAAACGTATTTTTTTCAGTTTGCTACTGTTTTGTTGGATTACCCCCTGTTTTAATCCTTCTTTTAGGAAGAGTTCTAATTGCTATTGTTAGCTATGCTCTACTATGTTTTTTCCTGACACTGGAATTGCACCCTAGAAACTAAAACTCATCATGAAAGAGTGTTTGTTTTATTGGTTTTGATAAACATTGATTCTTTTTAATTAGTGGAAGGGAAATGTTGTGAATTTTGTGTATTGAAGCCGTTGGTCTTGGCTGTTAGAATGCGGTTGTGAATTAGGGCTTTTCTCTATGAAAGACACATGGTTTTATTGTATGGTCAATTTGTCAGGGGTAGTATTTATATGATGTAAGTGAGTTGGAATTAGCGAAAGTATTCTCGTATTAATGAAAAGAAAAGAGTAAGGAAATTGATTATGCTTTCAAATGACAAATGAAAAAACATTTTAGATAGGGAGTTGCTGTTTATAGACTTGCTATCTGTGATTATCTTGTTAGATCATAATGTCTTCGTTTTTAAGTGGCATAGAATAGTGGATGTAAAATCAAAATAGCTGGTCTTTGATTATATTCTTTGTATATGAGTAGCTGAATTGATTTAGGTTGTTGTTTGTTATGGTTATTGTATTTGAAACTAATTTTAACCGGGTTCCTGCAATGTTATTATTTGCATTGTCAATCTATGTAATTGTTAATTGAATTTCTAACCTATATTAATGCTGCTGCTTTCTAAAGCTTTTTGTTTGAATTATTTTTAATTGGAGTACCATCTTTAAGTAAAATGGTGTTGTTGTGGTTTTCTTGGATAAGTAGTCATTGTTTGTGAGTTATGTTTTACTGTCATAGTGTGCTTGCTTCCTGTGGAGGGGGTAATAGATTTGTATTGATTGATTTTTTGGTATGTAAACATTTGAGGGGAACTTTAATAAATTTTATCAATGAACTCTTAAGTTATTCCATCAGTAGCAATTTGCTTCTTCTTCTTCTTCTTTTCGTTTTAGTTTAGCAATTGGAATTTATCATTTTTCTTCTTTGATAAGTCTTTTGGGTTCTTAGTAAAGTATTGCTATCAGTAAGAGTAGCACTCAAATAAATTCCTAAACATTAATGGAAGTATTAGTTCAATTATATAGGATTGTCAATAAAATTTTTCTGCTTATTGGTAAGTCTGTTGGAAATTATACAGGTTTGCATCGTTTATACTTGGGGTTCTGGTGTTAGAAAAGGTGTGTGTAACAAATACCTTCAATCTTCTTAAACTTTTACTTGGAAGACCTTTAACAACATAAAATCTTTGAGTTGTGCAATACGGGCCTGCTAGGAAAGAGAGTTACAACTTTACCTGGATTTTTAAGGTTAAAATTTCCTATACTTTTTGTTTCTTTTTTTTTTTTATTTTTATAAATATAAAGCATTCCTGAAGTGGAATGATAATTAATAGATAGCTTTGGGTTTAATTTACTTCATTGTTACCTAAAATATAAGCCGTGTAATTCTCATACAGCGTGTACCCAATTCATCAATTCCTTATCACTTGAAGAAAACTGGATTGAACTCCATTAAAATTTTCATTTATGTTATTTTTATATTTTTGCATCCGATTAGTTCCTAAAAGACTATATCATTTGTCTCAAATATGATTACTTAATTATGGCTTCTATAAATAAATTGTGCAAATGAATGCAACAGGATAAACTCGGAATAGTAAATACTTGGTTGCCTATTTTATTGAAAATTCTAGTTGTGCTATGTCTCTGGATTGAAGTTTGATTCATTTCAAAAAGAAGCTTCAACAATAAACAAGAAGGTAGAGTGATTAAATTATGGTACTTAAAGACTGTAGGTCAATAGACCCAAAAGGACACTCCATGCTTAGAATTTTGGATGAATTTTTCACATTTACAGCTAGTATTAATTGGGACGTTGAACTCAATAAACTTGATTCCAAAGTAACTTTTAAATGCTCATATCTTATACATCCCCTTAAATAGAAAGGTAAAAACATATCTTATACATCCCCTCAAATATGGTTCGTAGTTGATCGCAATATTTTTCTAAACTGTAGTCAATACAATTACTGTTGAAGAGATAATGAGTGGAATGGAGTATCTAGTGAAATGTTGACCGTCCGTTCAAGATAGTGTGCTTAGAAAACTTTTGGCCTGTCTAAAGCAGTTACTAATTATTCAAGCATGGTTTTAGTAATGCAATGGATTGCCCAAGTTATTTCTGATTATGAAATTGCATTGCTTGTTGCATTGTTAGTGCCCTATTATATTTATATAAATAAGCAGTAATTTATTTGGTCCTCCCTGCCTCTCATTTTTTTCAGCTTTAAAATATTTTAATATATATATCAATAATGTGAAGCTATTAGAAGAAACGAAAACCAAAACGAGAAATTGTTTTTATTGGATAACACTAGTACAATTGCAATTTGCAGTCAGTAAATCAATACCGTCAAACACAAGTTAACAAGGCAGTTGACTCTAGAGTAACATCAGACACAAGCAGTGCATTCTAATTATTTCGTAAATTTACATCCAATAATGTATTTCTCTATTCATTACAGAACCCTAAAGTTTGTTTCATGAAATATTTAAGATAATTTTCTTTTCTTTTGTATGCTGAAGTACATACTTTATCTAATTGATGGAACATGAAGGCCACTGGGAGAAGCTTTAGTTTTAACCGCAGGATGGTTTTTGAGAGGGTACTGATGATGTCCATCCATAGTTGTCCGACAAGTTTGCTATTACAGTTGTAATCTGTTGGAAATTTGAGAAGTTACTTTTAGGATTGATATTGAAAAAAAAATATGCTTTCTTACTTGGATTCTGTTTGCTGTAGCTTTTAAAACTGTATTGAGTGGAAGAATTACCCCAACTTCATTGATTTTTCTGGTGCATCATTCTTAAGAGGTAGGGGCTGGCTTAACTGGAGATGAACAGGTGCATGCAGATCATATCCATTGTTGAAAGTGTCTGTGTGGGGGCTTCTGCTAGCTTCATTTGCTTGTGTTCCATAAACCTAAGACCCAAAAATTGTGCTATTTAGGACTGATTATCGTGAGGAAAATCTTCATTTGCTTATAACTCAAGAATATTTCATGGGACTCATGGCATAATGGTATTATAAATGATCTAATCCGGTACCTTGTTTTTAAGTTCAGTATTTTCTTGGCACATGAGGTCTAACTTCTTATGCAGTTCTAGACTCTCCTGATGAATGAGGTGTCCCTGCAATCCAATAACTGAATGTTACCTAACAAGAAAATTTCAAACATGAAAACTTGAATAGAAATGCAACAAAAGTTTATGTTAAACCTTGTGGTTTAGCTCTTTGATTTCGTCGCTTAGCATTTGATCCTGCAAGCAGAAAATAGCATAGGAGTAATTGCATAAATATTATCATTTGATCTTGAATGTGGTTGGTGAAAATTTCATCCAATTCATATGGTGTCATACCTTTTTCATGCGGACACCTTTCAAACTCATTTCAAGTTGGTTTTCCAGTTTTTGTAGATCATTGATGCTTAAGCCAGATAGTTCTTCTCCCATCAATTGCCTGCAACCCATCAAAGTGGAATTTATGTATGCTATTCCTCATCACATGGTATGGAAAATCTCACCGTATCATTTTTTAAAGGTTCTTATCAACTATTAATGCTTTCTTGTTATTTCAAGTGATCTTTGCTATTTCTAATATCATGTTATGGATGTCATGCAATATATACTAACATTTCTTGAAATCTCCATGGCAAGAGTTGCTTTGCTTATTTAAATTATATGCAAGATCTGTATTATAGGATGCCTAAATCACCAGTGTTGAAAAATGGAGATAGTTTTGGGAGTTTTAGTTTTCCTTAAAGTTGGTATTTTTCTTATGTTGAAGACTATTCTTATCCATGTTCATCTAAAGTTTGAGAATAGTTGTGTTCAAATAGCTAAGAAGATGATTTAGGTGTACATATGACAAGCATGATCATGAAGGAAAATGTTATCTATAAGCAAAGCGTGGTGATTTTTATATATTTGTTTAGGAAAATATTGTAGTCGTTTTAGGAATTAGAAAGCTCAATTTGATAGTTGGCAGTTAAACTCCTAGAACATTTTGTCATGAACAATGAGACTACGGGAGTTAATTAGAAGGTGAAATGATTTCTTCAACAAATTTCAATTGTTAATCACCCTTTGTTTATATTATAAAAGTACTCTAAAAATTAAAGGTCATATTTCACCCTATGGAAATTAACAAAATATTAAAATATTTATCTCACATCATTTTAATATTGAAAATAATAAACATTTCTATAATAAAAGATGACCTCGAAAAATAATAGGATATCATATGAAACTTTGAAGGAACTTTGAGTTTATTGATATTGGACCCTTCAAAGCTTTGAAAAACTATAAAACAACACAGAGTAAACCAAAAACTTGTTTTCTACCTCTCTTGTTTTTCATTCAAAAAATAATATAAAACATGACAAAAGTAAACATTGAACCAACCATTAATAAAAATAACAGGGACCAATATAGAAAAGAACTTAGAAAAGTGACTTTGTGAAAGAAATGCCAAATAAACAAAGGGGTTGTACCATAGTTTTCTTCTGTATATACAAAATAATTTGATGTAGACTATAGCCAAAGAACCTTTCGAAGAAAATGTCCATTTTGAATGGAGATTCTTGAGTGAATGATTATATATGTAGAAAAAATTGTTATTGGTATTGAAACTTTAAAATTTTCATTAGGCTTCGAAACTATCAAAGCCATGGAGAAATTTTGTAATGTACTATAGTGATGTAAGAAACTTTTTATATATTAATTTTCCCCTTTGAACAAAAATCTTGGATCCATCCTTGTTCTTCACTGTACTTCTCCCGTTAAGATACGCAAACATGATCATAAAATTTAGTTTTGGAAACTATGTAGTTGATGCATTTGTTACTACAAAAATATTTTGAGGCATGATTTTTACATTTTATAGAAGTTTCTAGCTTCTTGCTTTAGATTTACAAATCCAAAGATTCTTAAATATTGTTTTAGTGGTGATGAAATAGAGGCTTTTAGTACCTGTGGTATTCTTGCAAGTACTGTAGTTGTTGTCTCAAGCTTGCTACCTCCCTCTGCCAAAACTATCAAGTACAAAGTCAATTAGTATTAAGTAAGGATCATATTCTTGAATCTGAAATATTTTATTTTTAAACTAATGTAAAAAGAGATTTAAAAATTGAAGTACATGTCAAAGAACTTGGTAGAATAGTCTTTATTCAATGTCAATGCAATGTCAACTACTTGTGAGTTACATGGATTTAACCTATGACTCAACATACTTTTTTGTTGGGTTCACATATTTTGCAACTTTAATGCATCCAAGTGATTTATTACTCAAACTGAAGTTATTTGCAAGCTTAAACTACCTTTTGACAAGTTTGAGTTAGATTCTTCTTTCCTGGCTTTTTTGCAATTCTTAATATAGAGACGTGTCCTTCAACCTATCACCAATTGATTTTGGGTTGGATGTATAACATGGCAGCGAATCTCAGGTTGTTTTTCATTGTTCCTCTTTACCTCGTGTTAGGTTGATGGCCTTGGTGATGTTGTTCTTGAAGAGGAGTCTTGAGTGGTGTTACCACACACATCTATTAAGTCTTGGGTTTGTTGTAACAATTATTAAAGACTAATTTGCCACAAGCAATAAAGAACAAGATATTTTGAGATGAAAAGTCTTTTCAAACATACTTTCCAATAAAAAGCGCGTCACATAGGTCACTCTATCCATTTCTCGAAATTTAAATTTGTTTGTTGAGTGGACGTGTCACGTAGGACAAAGGCATGGCTAACAAGGCACGCCTTTGCCCTATTTTGCGCTTCCGATCATCTAAAAGGGTGCCATCAGGGGAGAGTACTAAATCCATAAATAATTTTTGGAAGGGTATTTTTGAGTAAAAAAGCGTTTGCCTAAGGCATAATAAAATTGCTCAGGTGAAGAGAGGAAGGCATAATAAAGTACCTTTAAAAGAACTTAAGTCAGGCCAACTTTTTTAACTCCTATTGTTTTACAAAAAGCTAGCCTAGCTGCCTAGATGCACCTAGTAATGCACTTCATTAAACGTTTCTTGCCTAAAGGTGTTCAAAACACTTCTATTATCTTGTAGTAGCGCTCTATTGATAGCATGACCTTGAACGCTATTAGAATGTAATGTACCAAAGGGGACTAAGAGTACAAAATTGATACGGATAGCTTTTATTTGGAGACATCTTCTAATGTTCTTTGGGGAGAGTTTATTTCTAAGACAGTAAAAGTCATTTATCTTCATTAGTTATCGAAGTCACTCTTAACCCCAATTCTAGTTTTTATGCTTAAGTGTGTGGTGGTCAACCTTGGTGCATTCTGAGGAAAACATATGTTCCTTTCATTATATCTGTAGATATGGAGGTATTATTTTGTCTAATTTTCAGAGTTTCATTCTAGTGTTGGGTCTGTGTCTGATCGGCATCTTTTGACATTTGCATATCGATGCCTTCTCTCTCTCTCTCTCTCTCTCTCTCTCGTCTGTCATTTTCCCTCACTAGTAATAAGTTTTCTATTTGATTTTCTTCTTGAATGTGAAGATGGACATGCATAAACTTTTTATGCTTGAGAGTAAATCTCTAGTTCACCAGGCACACGAGTTAGAAATCAACCCTAGATGTTGGTCGGGCCCAATTTTTCAAATCACCTCCTGGTTTGCTTGGAAATTCCTTTTCACTAGCCATGTTTATGCATGTTTCATGAAGCCATGTAGGAATAGGAGGTCTCGTTAAAAACCTCCCTCATCGTTGCCTCTTAAGAAGAGACAACTAACTGAAGGAGGAAAAGAGTACCTCAATTTATTAATATACCTCAATTTATTAATACCCCAGAATTACATAAGATACTTGAGGTTGCAAATGGTGGATATTGCTGACTGTATGATAGGATTGTTGCTTTAGAGTTTGAGCAGAGGGTGGCATCATACAGTTAGGAAATACAGTTGTTTGGCAGAAGTAGTTATGTTGGAGTCTTATTGAACATAAACCTGCAGATGCAGTGGAAAGAAAAACAGTTGTAAGTTACTCTGGACACTGAAGGAGGTTATGATTCTTGAATTGCGAAGTCACTTCTGAGAGTATATGAACACTTGAGGATTGCAGTGGGGAAAAGGATACATGGTGCACTTTAAACAGAGGACGTTTTACTTGAAGATGTTTTACTCATCTAACACCTTCAATAGTTTGATAAAAACGATCTGTCTGCAACCTTCAAGCACTGAAGGCATCCAGTTGTTTTTTTTTTTATAGGAATAGGAGGTCTCGTTAAAAACCTCCGTCATCGTTGCCTCTTAAAAAGAGGCAACAACCTGAAGGAGGAAAAGAGTACCTCAATTTTATTAATAAACCGAATTACATAAGATACACTTTACACTGACAAATCCTAACAGAAACACAACATACCAACGATGACACTCAAAACGTTCAACCTATCCCCTCCTTAGCTAGCTTGTCCGCCTCACAATTATAGCTCCTAGGGACCCATCTAACCAAAATGTCCTTAGCAGAAACTAGGGCAGCAATGTCCCCGACCAAAGTTCTGAAAAAAGAGGGGGTCAAAATAGGCCTCAAGATCCAATCCACTACCTTAGAACAATCACTCTCTATCACTAATCTACCTTTCCCCGCCCAATGAGATGAAAGAAAAACAACAATTCCCTCTTTGATTGCTTTCAACTCAGCAAACAACGGCGGACCAGGACCCACAGCAGTAGAGAAGGAGATAAGCTTAGAGCCGTTCGAGTCTCTCAGAATTCCCCCTATTCCTCCTTGTAAACCATCAGACCTTACCGCCCCACCCACATTGAACTTAAAGAAATCTGGTGGAGGGGGGTGCCAACACGTATCCTTCCTCAGCTTAGGAGGGCACACTCCAATAGTGTCAGCAAGCCTTGGATCCCCTACCTCCCAACACGTATCCTTGTATCCTTCCAGTTGTTGGTTGCTGTAAATTTTACCTCTTGACTTTAAATATAGGTGTGCAACATCTGTCTAGAAGATTATAGTATGAATGTCTACTTTTGGTTCATTGCTGAGATTTCAACAAGCATTTTTCTGTTGTACGCAAAAAAGGAAAAGAAAAAGGAAAGAGGGTTCTTCTCATGCTATTTGGCAGAATATAATGGCTAATGCGGTGGGAATTCATTTCTATAGTAGACTCGATACTAGCATGGAGACTTTAATAAGAGGGCTTCTAGGGTTTAGCCTTGTAAAGCTTTTGTTCTGATGGTTTCTAAAATCTTCAAAGTTACCTTCAACTGACAAGGAATACTACGATGGTTTTGCTTAAAGGAATATACTCTTAGACTTGGTTGGATTTCATTTTCTACTATGTTGAACATTTCATGGTATAGAAGTCCTAGAAGCTCCATGCTTAAGCTGATATCTGTGTAGCCGAAGCTTGCATTGTTTTTGAGATCTTAAACTCTACATGTAGTGGGAAACATGATATAATTTCCCATTGTCAGGCAACATGGGTTTCCATCGCATGGCTCCGTCTCTCAAAGTAAAGCCAGGTTCTTTCTCCGCTTCTCTTTCTTTCTGTCGATGGTCCTCATTTTGAAAGAAAGCTGAAGATGAATAGTCAAAGTGATAAAAGCACGGTTGCTGTTTTGGTTCCTCAAATTGATGCGGATATATATTTGTAGTTGTCCATGTTCTTATTACTATCTTACTAAGAAAGTTGGAGACTGAAAGGAATATGCCTTTAAAAGAGGAAGATGTAACGTTGGAAGGTAGATGTTTTTTTTTGAGCAAGTGGAAGGTAGATGCTTATATGGCTTTAAAGAAGTGATAGACAATGATATGAATGGTTCTTGCAAACAATTGTGTCCAACAGGGATAATTTTTATGGATTAAATGGAAGCAGTTAATATATAATTTACCTTGACTTCTGAAGCAGGATTCCTCACTTGATGTTCTTCTTTTACCCTCTTGTAGCGTTCTATTACAGATTTCATGCTGATAACATGATACAAATAGAATCAGTTCTCTTATTTATGTTCCGCGTTTACATTGAACGGTAATTTCTAAATGCATTGTACATTTTTGAAATCAATGTTTCTAATTGGAAGAAGCTAATATAAAAGAGAAGAAATCTGAAAACAACCTTACATTTACTATGTTATTAAAATGGTATTTTAATTAAGATGTATTAAAAATATTTTTTATACTTGTTTTTTAAGGTATAAATTTTAACAATAATAAAGAATTATGAAATAGATGCGATAAATGGATGGTTTCATTTTGAAATTATATTATATATATATATATACAATAGTGGATGTACTAAGCCCCATAAGAGGTAAATGTATTATCATTATTTTGAGAAAAAAAATAGTTAAATTTAGTTTAAATGTTAAAGAAAAAAATTAAAAAAAAATCATACTTACAGAAAAGAATATTAAAATTTTAGACCTCATTCTTAAATTTATAGATCCGTTAATATATGTAAATTTAAAGAGATGTTAATAACTTATGGAATGCAAAAAAAATACTCCCTTCCACCCTATAGATAACATTGTGTTCAAATTTTTAGCTAACCCAAAATAAAGTTTCATTTGAAATATACAAAGAAAAAAAATCTTGTTTTCCTTTATTATCTCTCAATTCACTTCTCATTTAAAAGGCAACTCATGAAAATCTTTTAAAAAGTGTTAAACTGAATTAATACAAATCTATGGTATGTTTTTAAGGATTTTTTTTTCTAAAGATAAATACTTTATAAAAGCATTGTATTACCAATACAGGTAAAAGTATAACTCATGAAAATCTTTTAAAAAATGTTAAACTGAATTAATACAAACCTATGGTATGTTTTTAAAGGTTTACTGTCTTAAAGTTGACATCATTGTGGATTACATATGAATGTATGTGGGAGTGCAGTTGCGGGTGTAGTTGTGTTTCAAAGTATGTGTTCGTTTTGAAATCTAAATTATTTTATGATAATTGTTTATTTTACTAATAAAAATTTTGTTTATACTTTTTTCATATAAAAATTTATATTATTAATATATATATGTTCACTTTTAAAAATATCTTTAGATTCGTCACGTGAAAATAAGAAGTATTTTTATGATTTAAGTTTCTAAAATAAGGCTATAAGGGGTTAATGAAGTCAAAATGTAGCCTAACTGGTTCAAACAATCATTCCTTAAAGTGATATTCAATTAGTGAAAGATTTCAAGTGAACCTTAATTTATATCTCATCCTATACCTACAACCCCTCTTTTATTAATAACAATGATAATAACAATAATAATAAATAGTATAATATTTCAACTTTTTTATTCTTATTTTTCTTTAGAGATAATTGCACCAGAGATCTTCAAATCATGACATTCATTTTAAATTAGTATCTAAATTTTAAAATATTTTATATAAGTTCTCAAATTACAACCGTGTTCTAATTGATATTTAAATTCATAATATTCTATATCAATTCTTAAATCATCATTATTGTTTCATTTTAATCTACTCATTAATGTATCATTAAATTTATTGGTTAAAAAATTAACATATTTTTAAGGTCCTAGAAATTGAACCATTGAACTAAATTTAAAATAAATCAAAAATAAATAAAATTTTAAAGGATATATTAAGATAAGAATCAAAATAGAATAATAATGATAGTTTGAAGATTGATAAACAAATTAAATTTTTTAAAAGGTTGTGGATTCAATGCTTAAGACATTTGAAAATATATTATTTTTTAACCAGAAGAGTTAATAACACACGATAATAGAATGATGAAATATAATGATATTGTTTAAAGATTGGTATTTAATGTTTTAAATTTAAAGTTTATTTAAAATGAAAATTATAATTTGAGGAGTAATATAAAATTTTTTAAAGTTCAATGATTCGCTTAAAATGTAGTCATAAGTTTGATGATTTCCTGAACTAAATTATTCAAAAATTTATTTGATTTTCTTAATATAAAAATGTTTGGGTGTCTCAGAGTTAAGGTTTTGTGCATAACCAGGGATGGAGCCAGAATTAAATATTGGCAGGGGTCGAAATATTAGACTATTTAAGAAAAATATAAAGACTTATTAGGTATTTAAACTCGAAATTCAGCATGAACCAAGCGACCTTAGTGATTAAGGGATTGTTATTATCCTTGAGGTCTCGAGTTTAAGCACGTATGTAGGGGTATGAGTGTTCATTGTCAAATAGTTGAAAATATTTGTACAAATATTACCTTATATTCACCCTAAATTAAAAAAAAACTCAAAAGACAACTTCTAATTTGTCTAATATAACTTTCAATGACTTAAATTGTAATTAGACCAAAAATTTGAGAACACGGACTTATAATTCTTTAGTTCGACCCCTACTTGATTAAATATTTAATAAAATTTTATATTTTATATTTTTTAAATTTAAATATTTATTTTTACTTGAACCAAAATACTATTAAACCAAAATTATATTGAATATATAAATTTTAACAGGGCCAAGCCCCCTTGAGCCCTAAGGGAGCTTCGTACCTACGCATAACTAATAATATTGTTATAAATTTAAAGGAATATTAACATTTTAAAAAATAAGAAAAAGAAAAGAATGGAAGAAAATACTCAATAGAATGAACCTCCAAGCACATCGGAACCATTGCTCATTAAATATTTTATGGTAAATGATAAAAGCAAGCACGCATGCATGCATGATGATACTGACATTTATATGCACAAATCCGATCGGACTTGACAGAAATGATAAAAGCAAGCACGCATGCATGCATGATGCATCAACCTCTCCAAGCCAATGAAAAATGGTGTAATTTATGCAAGATTACGCTTACACGTTCTTAATTTTCTTTCTATTCTCATCTGCATACATACATACTACATATATTATTATCCAAGTTATAACTTTTTTTTCTAAATACAAATCATAATCTGATTAAAAAATAAACAAAACATGCATGCATGGATGTATGTATGCGCATCAAACCAGAACCCTCAAAGCAAATGAAAAATGGAGTGATTAAGCCAAGACTACTCTTAACCATTCTTAATTTTCTTTATATTCTCATATTCATACATACAAATAAACAGACAGCCATGCATGCATCATAGCAGAAATCAACAAAATTGCATAGACACATAACGGATTTTTAAACCAATTAACTTAGATAATTAAAAAAAATTATCACCAGTATAGAAGATAATAATGCCGTATATAAAAATATATTTATATGTATATTGTTTAGAAAGTAATAGCAAGTGTTTTCAGGATGGTACATCCTAACATAAGTCTATAAGTACTCAAGATTTAACCTAATTGCTTCAAATAACCATCCTTAAAATAACAGTATTCAAAATAACCTTCCCTTGTTAACATTTCTAAGAAGAGAAACAACAGTAATCAAAACAAATAAGGTTGAACAAACGAATTCGAAATAAGATCAAGCTCAAGAAAAATATGGGATTAAAGATAATACTATTTAGTTTTGTTTTAATTAAAAGAAAATAATCATGACGAGTTGTGGCTGTATATCCAAAACTGTTAGCATGTATTTGGATTTTTAAATGCTCTGCTAAAGAAGAGAAAAGGGAAGTTTATTCCGCAACTAAAAACTATGTTAATCAGGTTTTTTATTTCATTCGAAAATATTTCATACTATTCTTCATATATAATTTCTTTTAACAAAAAGTATATATTCACACTTACCATCTTATATTCAAATAACATAAACAAAAACTTCTGGTACTTGCCATCAATAAAAGAAACTTCAATGGCTTTTAGTTTCTTCTTCATTATTTATATAATTTCAAACATGTTCATGTTCAAACTTAGAATTTGCATGCATGTTTCAAGGGGGAAGACCCAATAATACCTTATACATAATTATCATTTATGTTTCCTTGTAAATCTAAACAAGCAACAGCTTTCAGGTAACAAAATTATTAAATATATATAAATAAATATGTAAGAAATAAATAAAAAAAACCCAAAAAAATAAAAATAAAAAGTAAAGAAGGAGAAACTGACCTAGTGCTGGCATAATCGTAAAGCCTGCCGGTGCTGGAAAAGATGATTAATCCAACTTCAGCATCGCAAAGGATCGATAACTCCCTCGCTTTCTTCAACAATCCATTTCTTCTCTTTGAGAAAGTCACTTGCCTGCTTGTCGAATTGTCAATTCTTCGAATCACTAATTTTCCTCTTCCCATTGAAATCTAAGGGGTTTTCAACTGTTTCTCTCGCCTAGATCTCCCCCAATTTAGCCCTAGAAAATCTTAAATCAATGTCCAAAACAAAAATCCAAGCCCAACACGCATAATTACATACTAAGAAAAACGAAATTAATCGGAAAATAAAGTAAATTATGACACAAAATATGATTTCGAGCTGCCAAAAAATATTTAGCCATTTAGGGATATATATATAGAGAGAGAGAGATATAGAGAGAGAGAGATATAGAGAGAGAGAGGAAAGCTTACTTGTTTTGAAGCTAATTATGAAGAGACGCAAGTGCTTTTCGTGTATTTTTATTTTTCCCTTCTCTTTGGAAGACAACTTTCGAGAGAGAAATGAACTGATTGAGAGAAGAAATTGTATTTATGCTGTAAATGGAAAACGCTGTAAGCGGTTTTCAAACATCACAGGAAAAACCACCTTTTAGCGCTTAAACCACTGAGCCCAAACAGCTTAGCGGTTTTATTATAGACCTACTCTCGCGAGTATGTGCATAAGATACTTACCCGCTTAATTTGAGCGACATCTGTCGCGGTGAATCAAACAAAGCTCTGTTGACATAAGGGAGAGGATTGGGAGAACTGTTGAAGTTTTAGTGTTGCATAGGTAGATTTTGAAAGGACACGCGTCGGAAGGCGAAAGCGAGTAGACTAATGATGCACTCGAAGGTGATTTGGAGAAGTTAGTAATCTATGAACTCTCAGTGCTCTCAGCATTCGTGGGTTGCCTGACGTGGAATTACTGATAAAAGTGGCAGTGGAAAAGTGAAAGCACTGTAACATTGACGTATAGATGATTGACACGTTAGCTAACAAATCGAGGAGATCCAATGATTATTTATTCAAGTTTTATAATTAATAATTAAAATGAAAATGCAAATGTAATTAAATACTAATTGTTTGAAAGGATATCATATTTTATTGTTTAATAATAAATAAGATAAATTATCCGTTTAGTACTCAACTATCGCTTTTATTCTGTTTTGATCATCTAACCATTTTTATTTCCTATAATGATAAAATTAATACCTAACGTTTGCACAAATGATCACTTAACCCTCTATCATTTTGGAGCCTTTTAGCCCTCCCAAAGTTTCATTTTCTTAGTCAAAATAACCGTTGTTGGATGAAAATTGTTAGTTGATTAATGGTTAACATATGTTGTTAACGTGTCATTTTTACATATATTCAATTAATAACATGACATTTATCACATCATCATTTTGGTGATGTGACACATATCATGTCATCACTTTGTGTGACATGACACATGTCATCATTTTGTATGACAGGACACAATGTCACATCATTAATTAAACACATATTAAAATATCATATCAATAATATGAGTTGATCAGTAGTCAACTAATGGTTTTTACCCAACAAAGGCAATTTTGATAAAAAAATTGAAATATTGGGGGCTAAAATGCTCAAAAAAAGAATAGGAGTAAAGTGGCCATTTATACAAACATTGGGAACTAATTTTGTCATTATGCCTTTTTGTTTCAAAATCATACCTAACACTTACTTTTGATTTTTTTGTCATCCATAGTTAAAAATTAACAATGACCAAAATACATGTTAGCAATTTTGTTAATTTTTTAGTGAAGGGTGACCAAAAAGAAACTAAAACTAAACGTTAGGTATGATTTTGAAAATATAGATGACCAAAATTGAACAGAAGTGATAGTTAGATACTAAATGTATAGTTTACTCTAATAAATAATTTGGAATAACCCGGTGTTTTTTTCATCTGTAAATTTGTTATAGTCGCCACAAATTATTTAAAAATATAATCAAATATTTTATTAGACTCTATTAATCAAATTTTTATTTTTAATATAATAATAAAGATAATAATTTAATTTATACTTAAATAAATATTTGATACTTGAACTATGTAATTTCTCTTAAGTTGGTGTCTAAAGAATTTTTGCCATCAATTTAGTAATTGACTATGTAATTTACAATGAAGGTAAAATTTGAGATGATACAAGTGCATTTATAATATTAGTTATTCATAGGAATATAAGTAAGATTTTATGTTATGGGAGCGAACTTATAAAATTTTAAGGGAGATAAATTTATAAAAATTTTAGGGGGAAAAACAAACTTTCAATAGAAAATACAAAGAAAATATATAAAATATATAGAAATTTAAAATTTTTAGGAAGGTGACCGCCTCCACCCGTCCCCACCTAAGTCCATCCATGATTACTTGAAATTTACATTTTAAAAGAAAATAATATTTTTAAAAACGATAGAAAAATTAAGGGTAAATTATCTATATGGTCAGTCACATATTAATTAGCTTTTGTTTTAGTCGTTAAACTATTATCATTTTAAAGCATATATAAAATTACGTTTTGACCATCCGTCGTTAAGAAAATTATTAGTGATGCTGACATGATATTATTATTATTATTTTCAACAGTGATGCAACATTAACTTATGATGACATGTCAACATTGCCATTTATTTGTTAACGGCGGATGATCAAAACATAATCAAAATGTAACGTTAATTATAATTTTGAAAAGATAATAGTTATGTAACCAAAATAGAATCTAGGTGAATGACCAACTAAGTAGTTTACCCAAAATTAATATGATTAAGTGTAAATGTTTGTTGAGAAAGCTTGTGATTGGTCAGACCCATGTGACAGTGTCAAGCCGAGATACGATGTTTCCTCGTATAAATCAAACCTAGAGTACTAAAGTTTTAAAACTTTAATAACGCTTAACAGCTCATTAAATTAATAGGGATAATACTAAGTTTCCGATGCCTTGAAACACGGAGATAGGCCAAGTGCGAAACATTAATAAACCATATATTAATAATAATTTTTGACCAAAGTACATAAAAAAAGGTGACACCATACCTTACGGCTCTAATAATAATATTCTACAATTAAGCTCGGTTTCCCAACAGTGCAAAAAACCATCGTTTTTATTGATTATTATTTTACTCAATCGGGTGAATCACACCACATTTAATATAAGAAAAACCATAAAAAAAACATAGTTTTGGTTTAAGTGGTAAATATCTTGATATCGTTTAGGCAATGTTTTAAGTTCGAGTCCTTGTATATACAGAAAATCCCTATTGAGAGACTCATCCACCAAAGCTAGATATGCGACGCGGGACGGTTCGAATTAGTCAAGATGAAGCGTTGAAGAGATATATATATATATATATATGAGAAATTATAGTAAATTAGACACAATTTATGAATCTATACGATTGAAACAAGCTCAAAAGTCTTTTAAGAGTTGATGGTAAAATTCTTAAGCTAAAACTGTCCATAGACACTTCCAAAGAATAATATACAATCAGTTATTAAGATTTAGCCCGAACTAAACAATTTCGATAGTTAAGGGATTTGTTGTTATCTCTTGATGTTTTGGGTTCGAGCACTGCGGTGTATGAGCTTTCATTATTAAAAAGATTGAAAGTTTTTTAACATTTATTATCTTGTATTCACCCCATAAGGTAATCTCATGTCATCATTATTATTTTTTTTTAAATACATCAATAGTTCTGTTATTTTTTAACAGCGGGTGACCAAAATGTAACTTTAGGTATAATTAAAAAAAATAATAGTTAGATGACCAAAACATAACAAAAGTAATAATTATAATACTAAACTTATAATTTATATTTTATATAAGATTATATTATTATACACGTAGGGATGGACATGGATCTGGTTTGGTCGAGTTTTTGGTCCACCCGACTCGACCCGAGAACAAGGAGTCCTCCACCCGAGACCCGACCCGACATATAACTTAAAAACCCGACCCAAAATAATAAAAAATTATTTTTATTTAATAAAAACAATGACTTAATTGAAAATATATATAGAGGGGTATTATTGTAATTATTTTTAAATATATAAGTTAAAATTATATATTATTTTCGGGTCGGTCGGGTATTTTTCATCTTAAACCCGACCCCGACCCGACCCTAATTTTTTTTTTAAAAAATCCGACCAAATTGAGTCGGAACCCGTCGGATTCGGGGTCCCATGCCCACCCCTATATATACTATCCGACTAATAACTAGAATATATCTTTAACTTAAATTAAAATAAACTATATAACGTTCACACAATCGTTCACACAATCATATAATCGGACTTAAACGAAAATCAGATTTAATTGAGAATCTCGACATGATCTTAAATTTACCATTAAACTAAGATCTTATCGACAATCTCTCTTGCAAGCCCGAAAACAAACCTTTATATTTAAACCAAAACCAAACATTTTTCACAAAGGATGTAAAATTCTGTTGAAATATACAACACATCTTTACAACAATAACACGTCAATTTTATCTATATTCCTTGGTAATTGTATGGTGTGCAGGTCTTGAAAGATTTCTAACAGAGGAGTGCATCCATTAGTTCACTGGACAGCCATCAACCATTATTCCCTTGGCTGTTGGACAAGTTGCCAAATCACAGTGTTCACCTTCCGTTCCCCACCATGTCACACTTCTGTTCTCTATTCTCTCCGAAAAGTACAGCACTATTGCCATGAAAGCTACCCCCGCGTCTAGAGCCGCCGAAAGAATGTAATTGTACCTTTTCCACCACTGCTTTTTGTACCGGAAGACGAAGAAGTTGAAAACGGTTCCGACTAAAATCCAGGCGTTGTAGTTTACTGGTGTTGCTGGTGGCATCGTTCCTGTTGCTCCTAGAAGAACTGGGAGGTTGATCAGGGGGATCCAAGTTCGTTTGGGAAATGTCTTGTGCAAGAGCCTGTTGAAGTATGATGAAGGAGCACGTTGCATGTTGAGGAAGCATGCTGATGTGTTCGTACGTGATTGATCAATGGCTAGCATACACGAGCTGTTAGAGCCACGAGTGCAACAGGCTGCAGCCTCTGTAGATGCAGCAGTTAATGCTGTTAATCAGTTTTGAGTCTTGTTAGAGCAGTTACAATTAGTTGAGTTCTTGTAATCTTTATTGCTATATAAGGAGTGTATGTGATTAATGAAAGCAGTGAAAAAGTATTATCATTTTCTAAAACTGTTCTTGTCAAATACGAGAGTGTTGAGCTCTCTCAACAGAGCCACACAACGACGGGTCCTAATGCTCCTTTGACGAAAAACCAATTCATCGATCGATAGTTTCCTAGAGATCCGAAGATCCGTTTGGGGCCAACCAAACCCCATATGACCGATGCGTCGAAGAAGACTCGATCACTAGGGCATGTCCAGGGACTGTCGGCTGGAAGGAGATCATCCTGGCATGTGTTCTCAACAGAGTTCTGCAACCACCATGCCACTGCAATGTTGATGGTTCCAGCGAGAACTGTTCCTATGAACTAGGTAAGCACAGGGAAACGCAACATAAGTGCTGTGAACTACTACTGGCCATCTTTTTCAGTTTTCATCGAGATATATGTCGATGCATCGTAGATAGAAGAAAAAGTACCAGAACTAAGAACATTGATCTTGGAGGTATCTTCATGTAGTGTCCTAGCTTGAAATCGTTGAGGAAGGAGACTGCTTGAGCCATACTCATATAACCATAGGTTTTGAAGCACACATTTGCCATCGGTCGTCCGTGATAGATGAGACCCGTGACATACTCTGTGATAATGTTCAAGCCTGGTGTCTGCATGATAAGTGGAAATGAAATCAGTGAAATAGGCGATTCTCTACAGTTTTACCTAGTGTAGGATCTTATCATGGAAGAGTGAATTGATTTACCTGGTTCGTCGTGGCGGTTACGATACTAATCGGAAGAGTGAAGATGAAGGCCATTGCACCAGCAAAGAGGAGTCCCCACCACGGCATCTTCACTTGGTCATTCAAGAAGATGCAGAGCACCAGTGACACTACAAATGTTGCAGCAAGCAAAGCGTAAAACGACCAGGAAGGTATGTCCTTGTATCTTTTCATCAACCTTGTGTGAATATCCTCCTTCCCCGAGTAAGAAGCACGATACCGATCATATATCTCCCTGTTGATAACAGTTTGACAATAGTTAAGTTCAGTTATGTTAACTTATTAATAGTCTCATGTGAAGAAGCATCTAAGAAAGATGGATATAAACTTACCTTCCATAGAAGAGGGCCACATGTGTTATTGTCGATGCAATCCTGGCGAAACCGAATCCATACGTGAGAGAGAAGAACATGCTTAGATTAATTCGACCCTGCTCTTCGTACTTTGCTAAATCGATCTCGAACTATTCATTAAAGATCGCGGTTATGTTGTACTTTTGTCCTTGGGCAGTAAACAACTGAGAGGAGAATATGGGGAATCTACTAGCGTTGTACAAGTCTAGACCCCAGAAGATACCGTAATCACTATGTAGATTATCAATACATAGCCTACAAAAATGTTGACAATGGCAAAGAAAGGGCTGATGAGCGGACTGAACAAGAAAGATGCCACAATAGACCAATCAAGTGTGAATGCTCCTAGTCCGAGTCCCCTAAGACCCGAACCAATTTGCTGGGCGGTAACGGACTTGTAGAAAATCCAGCAGACCCATGAGATGCTGGTAAGAGTTGTGAAGAGGTAGCCCGGGAACAGGTACCACATAAGAAGCTGCAAATTAGTACAATGAGGAAGAACTTTGCCCTTGTTATTTGTCGATCATTTTTATCATCTTTCTCATGCAAAGCCCTGCAATTCAGACCAGAGAACTTACAAATCAAAGTACTGCAGTTTTTGCTTGTATTATGCATTCTTTTCTCTTCGTAGATCGAATTTATAGACATGTATGAAAATATGAAACTGTTGCATATCGTAGTTACGTATATTTTTGTTATGTTCGTAATAAATATATGTTATATGTTAGCGGATCCAATAGACATCTGGTCCGTTAACATCAGCAGTCACCATGTATCTAAGGCACCCTTCTGGCTTTCCAAATATACCCGCAAAGCTCAAGGCTTCATATCATCATGTCTCGTGACTCTCCGTCCAAGTTAGAAGGAGTAAACCATCAATTGATGGCCACAACCACCGTCCTCTGATGTTATACATCAATAATTTTGATAGATACTTCTATTTTAATTGCTAGAATTTAGAAGCTAGTACAATAGGCCCGAGTCCTGTTTTATGACGGTACGAGTATAAAATTTGTACATGTTTGGGGAGATACTCCAGTAGAGCTGATGCAACTTGTTTTAAGGCTTTGCTACTGGCTAGTAAAGAGTGACCTGAACCAACCATGGCTGGCCCTCCCATCACTAATTTTAGGTGCTAAGTTTCATTCACAGGATGGCCCTCCTACTAAAGCTTAATTAGACGTTTACCAATTAGCCGGTTGCCAACCATGTCTCGGGCGTTTCCCTTTTAACCCACTGACATCGAAAATTTAAATTTATATTATAATATATTAATATAATAATAATAATAATAGTTTAATTTATCATTATTATAATATAAATGTATAATGAAATTGAAATAAATATATAATGTGATATATCATAATAATACATTTAGTACTTAAAATTATGCATTCTATTAATTTTATCTTGATTTAAAATTATTTAATAAATTTAACTCTTCATATTAAAAAAATTAACAAATTATTTTTTCATAATACTGTCAAAAGAAACGAATTCATCGAATCAAAGTAACATTCGGATAATTACATTATACCATAAAACAATAATAATTTTTTTAAGTTATTATTATATCATTAAAGTTTATACACTTTTAGTAAAGAGGGTACCTGATAGAACGAGTGGATTATTATTTTTCTTTGATTTTAATCTTTAATATTTATTGTTTAAGTTTACTATGGAACTCATTTAGAATTTACTGTGATCATACCAACGCCAACATCAAATCTTGAAGTCATGCACTCGAGCAAAAACTAAGCAATTCAGGGAAGTTCTTTCACACAAATGCATTCATGCAGTTCATATATTTAGTGAGTTTAAGTCCTCTCATCACCCCTTTATTAAGTTTATAAGGACTGGAGCTATACTCTTTAGTATAGTTTCTTCTTTAACTTAAGATACTACTCCTTTATCATCTTCCATTATCATTCTTTCAACCATCTTCCGTTGTCGTTCATACAACAATATCGAGTCATTTTCATCATCAACATCCACTGAAGACCACCATTACTTCTATCAACTTCCACAACAACTCTACTTCTATCCTTTCTTTGTTTCATTTCATTTTCATTTCCATTCTATCATTATTTATCATGTACTAATCATATTTCATTATTTTCTTATTTGCAATCATACTTATCAATTCAGGGGCAATACTTGCTATCAACTTCCACAACAACTCTACTTCTATCCTTTCTTTGTTTCATTTCATTTTCATTTCCATTCTATCATTATTTATCATGTACTAATCATATTTCATTATTTTCTTATTTGCAATCATACTTATCAATTCAGGGGCAATACTTGCTATCAACTTCCACAACAACTCTACTTCTATCCTTTCTTTGTTTCATTTCATTTTCATTTCCATTCTATCATTATTTATCATGTACTAATCATATTTCATTATTTTCTTATTTGCAATCATACTTATCAATTCAGGGGCAATACTTGCTATCATTTCCTAAGCTGGAACAACACAATAAGACTATCTATTATCTTCTCCATTGAAGGTTGTGGATAGACTTACATCAGTAAAGTATATAAATGGTCTCCCTACTATAAGATATTGCTTTATTAAGTTACTGACTATTAAAAGTTGAAAAATGATCACCTGACTATTCGTATGTTCCAAACTTATCATTTTTCATTAAAAAATTGACGACAATCTAAGTTGGACGTTAACCTGTTGACTGAGATATGATAAAATATATAATCTCATAATCTTAAATGATTATCGTATCTCAGTCAACATTAACGTCCAGCTCAGATGACCGTTAATCTTTTAATGAAAAATGATGAGTCTGGAACATAATGAATAGTCGAGTGACCATTTTATAACTTTTAATAGTCTAGGGACTCGACAAAACAATACCCTATAATCAAAGGACCATTTTGTATCTTTTAACAGTCGAGGGATTCAATAAAATAGTTCCTATAGTTCGAACCGGACCTGATCTATGGATATCTCCTATACTCGATCCAACGGTTAAGAGCTCAAAAAGGGACTCGTGAAGACTGGCTTGGACTGCAAAAAGTAGCCCAATAAAATATATCTACGACCCGTAATCTCCATTTGGGCTCTAATTGTGAACTGGGTCTGATGATATCTACTCATTTACCTGTTCTTTTAAGTTTATGGATACAATCTAATTATATTATGTAAAATTATTTTAATTTTATACATATTTAATAATATTAAATTAATGAAAATGGATTAATAATATTAATAATAAGAAATGAGAATATATTCACTAGAAAAAATAAAGAGTTAATCTCATCCAATGGTCTTAAATCTGTGTAAAATTAAAAGAGTTTTACACATTGCAATTGATTCCTAACTCATGTATATATAATCTACAAAATTAAAAAGGGTAAACTACATTATTTAGTCATCCAACTATCATTTTGATTATTCAACTATATTTTTAAAATCATATGCGTCTTGTTTTGGTCACCCGTGGCTAAAAAATAAACATAACTACTAGCATGACAGTTTCTTTTATTTTTAAATTATGACATGGTATTATCTTATGGTGACACGTCAATATTATTGTTAATTTTTTTAACAAAGAGTGACTTAAACAAAACCTAGTTTTAGTTATGATTTAAAAAAAAATAGTCGAATGATCAAAACAAAACCAAAGTAATAATTTGATGACTAAATCCATAGTTTACCAAATTAAAAATAATATATATAAAATTAAAGTTAAAATATTATAAGCTAAAATAAAATAGTTAAATATGAACTAAATCAATCATGAATCATTATCATTACAAATATAAGCAATGCAAAGTTAAATGTTAATATATATATATATATATATATATATATATATATATATATATATATATATTCATGATAGAATCGTGGATATTTGTTTTAATAATATTATTTATATTATTATTTTCTTTAATATTAAATTTTATTTTTTTAAAAATAATATATCTTATCATTGATTAAAATGATTAAACGATTAATTTTTATTCATTTATATCACGTTATTTAGTCACTTGGCTCATAATATAACCCTTTGACTTTCACAAAATCTACAAGGTTTAAAAGTTCCTTTGGTTCTCCTTAAAGCAAATCCTTTGGTTGTGAAGCAGAAGATCATGAGAAACTAGCGTCCATTATAAATTCAAAAGAGGAGTCTTCATTTGTCTTTAATCATAACCCTCATAATAATTATATTGTTTTAGTTTTCATTTACGATAGTTTTATATTAAAAATTTCGTAACCCGAATGGTTCAATATTTGTGTTAATATCGTAATGTCTGGTTAGTTCAAAGTACAATTGAATAGAGCTCGGATCTTTGACCTTGCCTTTTCCGGGTAGATGCAACAGCCTTTTGCTTATTCTGATCTGGGTTTTCTTCTTGTTTAGGTAAGCAATAAATCTTGGAGTTTCTGGCTATTGGGATTTCTAAATTTATACAATCTTGGATCTTTGTGGTTTGCAGGGGAAACATCAGTTGGATTTGTTTCAAGTTTTCGGCGATTAATTCTGATTTGGGCATCTATCTTTTGGATCTCTAGGGTTGGTTCATCTTTCTTTTGAAGCCATTCATTTTCATTTCATATAGTGGAACTTTGGGTTGATGAAAAAAGGATTTTTCCCGTTGAAATTTTACAATTTACCTCTAATACCCAGTTTTTCTTTGCAGTATCCAAAATCCCATTGTATTTTGTTAACTTAATTAGCCAAAGATTGTTGAAAAAGTTATGGATTTAGCTCAAGAAGAACCTGCTGGGGATGGGGAAATGGAGGAATTGGTTAGATTATCATCTGCCAATATTCCTCGCGTGGAAAATCATCTCCACAGAACACATTTTCCGGGTATTGTGAGGAAGAAAGCATACATATTCGATGGTCTCGGAAATTATTATAACAAGGAATGGGATCTTGCTGAAGGTAGTGGCCAAGAGTTTTGTTGGTACCATGTAGAACTTCCAAAAGGGAAGCAAAAGCTTTCTCAATCTGCACAATACCTTATAGATGTTCTCTGTCCACCATTAAAGCTTCAAGACATTCTCTCTCTTGTTAGTAATGGACCGTTTTGCGGACATGTCGATGGAGCCCTCGTCTTTCGGGTGAATTCAGCTGGCCCTCCCTCAAGTAACTTTACATTTAGATTAGCTGCAAGGGTTACCATGAATTCGGTGATTACCATTTCGTTGGGACGAGTTCCGAGATTAGGTTTCTCGCCTGTTGGACAATCCCTTCTCTCGGAGATTCCTAGTGTCGAAAGTCCATCTTATCATAGAGGAGAGAGGAAGGAAGGGAGTGGATTTGTTATTAGAGAACATGTTCTTGAGTTCTTGTTGACAATGAATCACTCTGAGGAAGCTGACAATCCCGTTCCAAAGTCTGTCTCGAACCTCGTTGTTCACATCCTCGATACACACGTGGATCATCTACAAGATGTTGTTACTAAACTCGAAATGGAGTTGGATTCTGTGGAGCTTGAATTGGATGGAGGTAAATTTCATCAATCACAATTTTGTTTAGCTTCTATCTGAGTAAATACTTGCCTTATTCCCTGTAGCTGTATGTTAACTTGGTTTATAGCTTTTTGAGTGCTAAAGAATGAAATAGTGTCAAATTTCTTTTTTCAAGTTGGTTTACAGATCCTCATTGACATGGAATGAGATTGTGAATATTTGAACTGCAAATGCCAGTGACCGGTAAATGTTTCTATGAACTTATAGGGCATTATACTGTCTGAATACTTAGGATCACTACCATTTATGTACATTTTCCATCAAACCATCCGTGATAGTTCTTGAAACCTATTTGAACCGCATTGGTAAGGATGCTTTTCATATATTTTTCACTCGAGATAACTTAAAAAAATGGTATTTCTGAATTTTGTTGTCTCATGCCTTCTTTGCTCATTATTCGAGTTTATATCACACACTTCCTTTTAAAGTTGCATGTTTTTATTCTGGCAATGAAGTGTCTGTAGATGAAGCTGTAATTGTTCAGCTTAATCTCTCAGGTGGATTTGCTTTAAAGAAAGAGATGCTAGATGAGAGAAGATTCCCCAAAATGCATCTAAATTTGCAACGTCTACTGCAGGTAATTTATCTTTCCAACTTTGTTTATAAATGTCCAAGAGAGTGGAAAACAAACTAGCAGAAAGATATGAGGACATGTTGGGCAGGGTTGAAGGAGGTCCCTTTAGCGTGTCATAGCTATTATAGATTTCTCATTTGGAGGTTACTGAAAATCTGGTGATAGCTTGCATTTGCACTCGTTTTTTTTGCTGATTCATCCTCCAGGATGTGACTTGGTCGAAATTCACACTTATTTAAGGTTTGGTTTATTGTCTGTGCAATTAAAACCATGAGGATTAAACCGTCTTTGCTTTTATGTATTTTGTGAAATGAAGGTGATTGCCCATGGGGAGCAAGTATTTCCCCGAGTAAAGGAAAAATGCTCTTCGAAACATTGGTTTGCTGACGAAGACATCAGCTCCCTTGAAGAGCTGATTGGACGGTTAAGGAGGCTGAAAGAGAACGTAGGGTTTCTAGCAAATCGTGTCACCGCAATTCAGGCCGGTTTGGATAGCTGGCAGTCTGAGCAAATTAACAGAAAACTCTATTATCTCTCTTTTCTTTCTATAATATTCCTTCCTTTATCCGTCATCACCGGAGGTAATACTTTGATATTTGATTACCGATCCCTTATCATGCAAGGTCTTGTTTATTGATATTTCTTTGGTGGCATCATTGGACTCTTTTTTTTATCTCAGTGTTCGGAATGAATGTGGGTGGAGTTCCATGGACCGTGCAAAAGGACCCTGCTCTAAAAGATGGTTTCCGCAATGTCTTGGCTCTTTGTGTAGCGATGCTGCTTCTAGTGTTGCTATGCTTCATTTTCCCTGCTCTTTATACTCGGTTGACTGCCTGGCATCGGAGGAGGTCTTTGAGAAGAAGTTGGTCCCATAACCAGAGATCATTCCTCAAGAGAACAATCGGAACTCAAGAAAGAGGTGGTTACCTCAGGATTTGACAAGGTTAAAGAAATTCATTTCCAGGGTATTTCCGTTTGCTGTTTCCTCAATCACGCATGCAAACTGTACTATTTTCCGATAACATCATTCGACTGTTCTAAAAATATAAATAACGTTGATCACTTCCTCTTATTTAGGCTAGAGGCATCGAAGGCTCTCCGTTAGAGGTGAGTCTTGTTCGTTCACCCGTTTTGTTGTATGTTGTATCATCTTTTCTGAAAGATTCAACTGTGCAGGTGGTTCCATTAAAGTTTGACAGTACAAAGACTTTTTTTGTGTGTGTTTTATTGCGATCTCGGTTTCAAGGATGTTTTTCTTTTTTCGATAATGTCCTTGTCCAGCATCCGAGTCTGAAATTTTCAACGTAGTATAAGAAATTGCTTGTGAAAGTGTTAGAACTGAAGTGAAATCACGGATCCGTTTTCGGCATATTTACGAGGATCCAGTGCACAATTGGTATCATTCGAGCACGTCGCTCGTAAGCTGTTGATTTGTAAATTGTAATCCAAGGTAAGTTGTCACTAAGAATGCAGCCACCATACTCCGGAGAACGGGATAGTTTTCTGTCACATGAACTTTTCTGTTGTTGAGAAAAGACATCAGCCATTGTTGAGAGCTTCAAACAGAAGGAAACTGCAAAGGAAAAAGCACCCAAACCCAACAAATTTCATGTGAGCAGCTATATATAGATTTGGTGGTTGTGAATGGATTCAAAAGTAGAGGGTTCACCCCAATCTAAACTAGAAGGGTTCATGGTCGGGGTTTTAGCTTTGGACGTGGTTTATATATATGGTATTAATTAATTTAATTCAATATGAAAAAAAGAAACAAAAAAGTTTAAAATGTGAAGAAAAATAATCTTCGAATTATGCCAAAAATAAGAAATGTGCACTATATGAGATGCTACAAGTATCAGTTAGGTCAAGTGATAGACGACATGCATGCGTATTGTTTTCAATTATTTAATAAATATATTTTAAGAGACTATATTTAAACTTTTAAAATTTAATATTTAAATAACGTATGATTTTAAAAAAATAATTCATTTTCGTTTCGTTTATTTTGATTATGTCCGATCATGACTTAAGACCTAATAATCGCACTTCAACCTCAATTTCATTCTTGGAGATCTATAAATACGGTCAATCACTAGATTCAAATTTATCATTCAATCGGGGATGGATCGAAGGAGAGGCGGGTGAAGATAATTGTCCCCTCTGAAAAATTTAAAATTATCATATATTTCAATTTTTTCTATGTATTTTTCATTAAAAATACGTTTTTATCCCCTGAATTTTTTTAAATTTATTTCCTCTTAAAATTTTAAAAGTTCATCATCTAACATAGAATTTTACGTCTGTCCCTGCATTTAATTGAATAACAACAAATATAATAAATTACCTAATAGTTAATATTAAGTAAGTTGAGAGATTTATCACTAATATTTAAATAATATAGAGTTTAATAACTTCATGGCTGAAACGATTAATTTTGGACCGTGAAAAATGTTCTAAATTTTACTAGATTCATGCCCATAATTAAAAGAAATTCTGGATGCAAATGTTTAGAAGATAACAATTAACAGAGAGATCTAATATATATTTATTTAATACGATTTTATTTAAATTTTTGTTTGAATCTCATATTATTCAAATATTTAAATATAACCTTCTAAATGTGAAAATAAAACTCACTCATACATGTTGTTATTGTTGTTTGGGTCATACTGGTGCTAACATGAATCTACACACATACTATGTACATTTATTTTTTCTTAGAAAAATTCGCACAATTTTTTTTTAAAATTTTTGATATATTATTTTTGGGTATGATTTCGTTAAATAGTTTAAAAATATTTTTTAGATAAAAAAATTCTAAAATTTAGGAGTAAACGTGGCGTTGCACTAACCATTAGATGGAGTTTTTGTTAACGTGGCATATATTCAGCCGTGAACCGAAGAACAGGCTAAAATGCGGCTGTTAGCTTTGTAAGGCAAATCCTTGAACCCTAAAAACCTCCTCTGACCTCTCCTCGAATTTCAATTTTTCATATTAACTCACACGGTTCCCTAATTTTCATCTCTGTTCGATCCTTCCCTGCTCTTTCCAAGTTATAGCTATGGCTACGGCCGCTCTTCTCCGTTCATTTCGACGCCGTGACGTTGCCTCTGCACCTCTCACAGCCTATAGATGCGTAAGTTTCAACTTTTCTTTTCCTATTTTCTTTTAAAGCCTTTAGAGTTAATTTTTGGTGATTTCTTGGTTGCTCTGTGCTCCGTGGCGTTATCTTCTGTTTCCTTGTTGGGAAATTCCAGGAAAAGGAAAATTTATCTAGATATTCGCATCGGTCTGCAGGTTACTAAAAGTAGTAGATATATTTCATTCGTTTAATTTAAGTTTAGCCGGAAATTCTGCGACTAAAATTTATTTATCTGGAAGCGGTGATATATAAAATAGTCGATAAATGATAAACGTACTTTTTTAGATAATTAAAAATAAGATGGATAGTCCATCCCTAAACATCTATGGGAATTAAAAGAATGGTATATTGATTTCTTTAGTATTTTTCTTAGTTTAATTAGCTTATCTAAAATCAAGGTACTGGTTGTAGCGGACTGTATTTTCGGATCAAATTTGTCTAATATTTTTTACTGGGTTTTCTCGAATTTTGTTCTAGATTTGGTTGTATCTGTATGAGATTGGTTATTGCAGTCTGTTGTTAAGTGCTTAAATGCTTCCGTCATGCCTAATTGGTTGTTGTGCAGCTTACTAGCAACGGCAAGACCTCAGTCGGTATTAATTGGACGAGTTTTACTAGAGCTTTCAGGTAACCGTGGTTTGGGTTATAGTTTCATTATTGTTTATTTGTTGTAAATTTGTGATATCTTAATGTAACTGTTCTTTCTTTCCCTTTAGAGCAGTTCTAAGCCGGTTGGAAATGATGTCATTGGTATTGATTTGGGTACAACCAACTCTTGTGTTGCTGTCATGGAGGGAAAGGTAAGAATCAGACTTGTAGACAGATGTTCTTAACAGTTGTTTGGTTTGGAAGTTAAAAATATTATTGTGATCATTCTCTGATTGAATCTGTGACTGATTTCAGAATCCTAAAGTTATTGAGAACTCTGAAGGTGCACGGACCACACCATCTGTTGTTGCCTTCAACCAAAAGGGGGAGTTACTTGTGGGAACCCCTGCAAAACGTCAGGCTGTGACCAATCCTACTAATACAATTTTTGGAACCAAGCGTCTGATTGGTAGGCGTTTTGATGATCCCCAGACACAAAAAGAGATGGGGATGGTTCCTTACAAGATTGTCAAGGCTCCCAACGGAGATGCCTGGGTTGAAGCAAATGGACAACAATATTCTCCTAGCCAGGTTGGGGCATTTGTTTTGACCAAGATGAAAGAAACTGCAGAGGCTTTCCTTGGAAAGGGTGTTTCTCAAGCAGTTATAACTGTTCCAGCTTATTTCAATGATGCTCAGAGGCAAGCAACTAAGGATGCTGGTAGAATTGCAGGTCTTGATGTTCAGAGGATTATAAATGAGCCTACTGCTGCTGCTCTTTCATACGGAATGAACAATAAGGAGGGTCTCATTGCAGTCTTTGATCTTGGTGGTGGCACATTTGATATTTCAATTTTGGAGATTTCTAACGGCGTCTTTGAGGTATGCATCTTTTTCTTTGCAAAGAGGGTTTGTTTTGGCATTGATTTGTACTATTAACTAATATATTCAGGTCAAAGCAACGAATGGTGATACTTTCTTGGGAGGAGAGGATTTTGACAATGCCTTGCTAGATTTCTTGGTGAGTGAATTTAAGAAAACTGAGGGGATTGATCTCTCAAAGGATAGGCTTGCACTCCAGAGGCTTCGTGAAGCTGCTGAGAAGGCTAAAATCGAACTCTCATCGACATCGCAGACCGATATTAACCTGCCATTCATAACAGCTGATTCTTCTGGGGCAAAACACTTGAATATCACATTGACCAGATCAAAGTTTGAATCCTTGGTAAATCACTTGATTGAGAGGACCAAGGCTCCTTGTAAGAATTGTTTGAAGGATGCTGCCATTTCAACGAAGGATGTTGATGAGGTTCTTCTAGTTGGAGGCATGACACGAGTACCTAAAGTACAAGAAGTGGTTTCCGGGATCTTTGGCAAGAGTCCAAGCAAAGGAGTTAATCCTGATGAAGCAGTTGCTATGGGAGCTGCAATTCAGGGTGGTATACTTCGTGGGGATGTTAAAGAGTTGCTTCTGCTTGACGTCACTCCTTTGTCCCTTGGTATTGAGACACTAGGTGGTGTATTCACAAGGCTAATCAGCCGCAACACGACCATTCCAACAAAGAAGAGTCAGGTGTGTCTTTGGCATAATTTTTTAGCATTTTTTTTAATTTTGTTGGCTTTTAATTTCAAATAAGCTCAAGTTTAGCCTGTTTGGTTGCTTCCACCCATATGTTATATGAATATTGTTTTTGTTTCATGTTTGATGGAGTCTCCTTGGTTTTCAGGTGTTCTCTACAGCAGCTGATAATCAGACTCAAGTAGGTATCAAGGTGCATCAAGGAGAGCGTGAAATGGCTGCCGACAACAAAATGTTGGGTGAGTTTGATTTGGTAGGAATCCCTCCTGCTCCGAGAGGTATGCCTCAGATTGAGGTGACATTCGACATTGATGCGAATGGTATTGTCACGGTGTCTGCCAAGGACAAGGCCACTGGTAAAGAACAGCAAATCACCATCCGTTCATCCGGTGGTCTCTCAGATGATGAGATCGAGAAGATGGTTAGGGAAGCTGAGTTGCATGCCCAGAAGGACCAACAAAGAAAAGCTTTGATCGATACCAAAAACAATGCAGACACCACTATTTATAGCGTGGAAAAGAGCTTGAACGAGTACAGAGAGAAGATTCCTAGTGAAGTTGCGAAAGCGGTCGAGGATGCTGTTGCAGATTTGAGGAAGGCAATGGAAGGAGAGGACGTTGACGAGATCAAGGCCAAGATTGATGCAGCAAATAAAGCTGTCTCAAAGATCGGTGAACACATGGCTGGCGGTGGTTCCCAAGGCAGCTCTTCCGGAGGTGCTCAAGGCGGTGAGCAGCCCCAAGAGGGAGAGCATGAGGAAGGGAAGAAGCAGTGATTCTGTTACTGATTTTGTTGTGCTGGTAAATGCCACTGAAGATTATCCTTTAGTTTGATTACTATCGTGTTCAAGAGTTTGTATCTAAATAAAGGTTGAATACATTGCTAGCCTCTTACGAATTTGAGTCCAGACCTTCCAAATTTTTCTTAAAAAGTGGAAAATCAACGAGGGAATGTAAATTATGAGTTGGAATTTGAATTTTACTAAAATTTTTAAATTATCCAAATTTCTTTCTATTTAGAATTTTAAATTTTGAAAAAGTAGATAATTTCTAGTCCTCCCCTTACGCTTGAATCCTAAGAAAAATAGCGGTGGTGGGTCTCAAATTTCAATCCATCTTGCTTTAATATTATGGTTTTGATTTGAAATTTTTTATATTTAAATTTTTATAATTTAACTTTTTGTAAATTATATTAAAATATTTAATTTTATTTAAAAAGTTAACATCTTATTAATTTTATAAAGTTTAATTAATTCATATAATTAATTCAGTGGCAAACTGGTCTTTTTCATGCCTTTCTTCATGAAGTATCCAACAAGACACTTTTGATGGCGCCATCTTTTGTCATTAGTTGCTTATTGAAGTTTTATAAAAAAATTATATTAATAAAGTGACAGATATTTCATAGATATTTATAAAACTTTGAGATATTTTTTAAGATAATATATATATTTGAATTAATCACTGATATCTGATCTATTGACCGACTAATATAGATCAGGTACTGCAGAGGATAGGGCGATCCTCCTAACCCAGTTTGCTCCATTCGCAAAAGTCAGGATTCGAACATCTAATATGACTTAACGAACCTAATGTTTCATCTCACTAAACCAACTAGGTATTAGTTAAGATAAAATATATTAAATATCATATAATTATATTTAAATGAATTGTTTTAATTATTAATTATTTAAAAGTTATAAAATACACATTAAATTTATTATTAATACGATTATTAAGTTCTATAAATTATTATAAAATGATCATTAAATTTTATTAATTTTTTTATAATTATTATAGATTATAACTTTTGACTTTCTTGTAAAACTTTAATGAATTTAGTGATTATTACTTTTAAAAATTAAAGATATTTTAATATAATTTAATATTTTTTTAATGCAAATGAGACATTGGTGTGAATTCAAATGTTGGATTAGCATGCTTTGAGAAAAGACGAGGCAACATCCATTGTCAATTATCAACAAGCAAATTGTCGTTTACTAATGATATACATTTGAATTTGAAGATTGCTTGTCAAAAAGGAAATGGCTAAGGTTTAGATTTTATATTCCGAACTTGATTAAAAGTCTCTCCAATCTTATCACTAATTAGTTGATTTAACGAGATAAAAAAATTAAAATTTTAAATAAAATATAATAAATTAAATTAAATTTTTAAATAAAATATAATAAATTAAATTAAATTATAATAAATAAATTAAAAATATAACTCTCATCGTAAATCCTTATAGTAATCGATTAAAATTAATTAGATAAATTAAATACGGATAATTGATTTAACGAGATAAAAATTAAATTTTAGGGGGCATATATTCTTGAACAAAAAAACAAGTGAATCAACATCGACGGTGGCCATTAAAAAGCTTAAGAAAGCAAAGAAGTTGCATAGTTTCTTCAAGCATCGATTCCATGGAAAAGGTATTAAAAAATCAGCGGCTTTTGGATAAGAAAGCAATAGAACAACAGCGGCTGCTTAAAGCCTAAAACTCTGGGTCTGGGTAGACATAATTGAAATTATAATCGCAAATTCATAAGCTTAAAAGGAAAATAACACACTGGCAATAACTTTAAATTATACTCACGAATTCTTCTGATAATTAAATCAAACTGAACCTTGTGAAAGATTATTTGGCACTTTAGCCTCGCCGCCGCCGCTTCTCATTTCCCCACTAACTGCCGCGCCGACGCCTTGATACTGAGGTGGCATCATACCACCTCCCGGCGCAGTATAATAAACCTGTCTGTCGTAGGCCGCCATGTGTGCGTATGCAGCATCTGGTGGTACTCCACCACTCTGCGGCCTCACCATCTGCTGTGTCATGCCGGGCATTGGCGGGTGTTGTTGGGTATGCGGAGGTTGTGCCACCATGTTGTAAACAGGTTGCTCCCTGTAGACTTCGTGTGGGTGTGGCATTCTTTGTACGTTGGTGTAGTAGCCTTGACCGGTTACTGGTCGACCCATTTGTGGCGGTGGTGCTCCAGGTGCAGGAGCCGAAACCGGTGGAGGCGCGTGGTAGACGGTACCCAGACCCGATCCTTGTGCAGGCATCATGTAGACGGGATGTTCAGACGGCGGCGTTGGGTTGGTGTTTGAAGTTACGGTTGCCGGGAAACCTCCAGCGGAAATTGGTTTATCCGACCAGAATCCACCTGTAGCCTGCACATGTTGCTGGAAATTTACCGGTACGTTCACCGGCGGCGCTTTTTCAGGTACCTTCTGTGCGTAATATTCCCCTGCATAAGCCATGGAAGCAGCGTCTTCAGCCTTCTTTCGATACATAGCGAAGCTGTTCTTGATCCCGAATTTGAAGCCTCTGCAATTCTTGTAGCTGCCTCTGAATATCAACCGGATCCAAACCATGATCCGTCCCCACGACTTCCTGTACCGGAAGCGCGTTCACCGGTTCCGCCGCTTGATCGAGGATTTTCATCGGAGAAGTAGGTGGAGGCATCCCTTTTTCAAGTCCAAACAAATAATCCATGTTGTTTGCTTGAACCGCAGCGTGTTTTTCGACACCCGGATTCGGACCGGAATTCAAAGCCTCGACAAACCGGTCGCGCTCCGATCTCGCCCCTTCTGAACCGAAACTCGCAGGACCAGTCGGCGGAAAAATGAAAAGCCGCATCCTCACTGGCTTAGCGGAGGCTCGATAAAGTCGATCGTACTCATGCATCATGTGCTCGAGATCATCATCGTTTGTAACAGAAATAAGGGCGTCGAGATCTTCTCCGGTAAGTTGGTACTTGAAGGAAACCTCACCGTCACCACCGCCGCAGAGAGCGGAAAGTTTAGAAACCATGGAAGAGAATTTGATAGTGCGTTCAACGGCTAGGATCTTGGTCTCTCCGCCGATGTAAGCTAACTGGTTGTCATGAGGACGAGGATGAATCTTACCTCCATAGCTGCACATGAACTTCGCTTTGTAATTTTGACCATGTTGAGGTTGGTCCTCCCATGGCGGTGGATTTTCAAAGTCGATTTCGCGGGATCGCGGCGAAGATTCGCCGGAGTCCGGGTACGAGTTATAAGAGTAATTCTCCATTTTTAATAAAACAAAGTATTTTTGAAGAGAGCTTTGAGAGAGTGTTTTAAGATTTACAATGAATCCATGGAGATATGCAAGACGCTGATATCCTCTGCCTTTGTTGGGGGTTACGTGGCAGGGAAGAGGGTTGGTGGGATATGATGACCAGCAGGTTTATGGGAATTCTGTACTGCCATAAAATGCCAAGGAGAATCCGATGTTTACAGAATTTGTTAAAATAATATTTAATTATTTTTATCCATCTACTCTATTTATTTTTATTTATTCCATCACGTTAGGTGTTAAGCTAAGCCCTTGAAGATAATAAATAAGAAAAATTAAAATTAAAAAAAAAACAGGACTGTTTAAAATGTCATATAGCAAATTAATTTATATATAATTATAGGGTTGTGGTGTTGCATTTTGATAACTTTCAAAATTTGTTAAATTTAAGATATTCAATTCCACCTTTTAACTCTTAAAAAGTAAAAATTGTGTTGTTGATCTCGTCGCTAAACAGATGTGAAAAAAGTTAAGAGGACATTGTATTTCTGTAAAATCCCCCAAAAGAAATAGAGGAGTTGTTATTAGCCGATATAACGGGAAGCTAGGTGCCCTCGTAAACATGTACTCAACCAAAACTAAAAACATGTTATTACACTTTTAAAATCATCAAAATCTACCTTACCTGTGATCGTTCTAAGATTTTAAGGCTCAATATACACATTTGATATATAAAATATAATATTAAAGTGAAGTTCGCATATTGAAATATATGTTTACAATTAGAGGATGTTTAATTCATATAATATGAATTTATCTTTGATGATGAAATTATCAAAATATAATTTTAATTGAAAAGTCAAATTCATATAACTAATTGAAAAAAGGTTAACTACATAAACGGTCACCAAACTTTTAAGGCACTTGAATTTTGGTCACTCAACTTTTAAAACTTGCAATATAATCACTAAACTTTTAGTTCGTTTTCAGTAAAATCCCTAACGTTACATTAGATTAGTTTTATCTAACGTGACATGTTACCTCCCATTAACCCCCTTCTTCTTCTTATTTCTCCAAGCGGTGACTCATCTCATCACTTATCATGTTATTCCAGTCCCCAATAATCCTAGTCCTGAAATATGCATTGTTTCGCATCCCCACCCAAGGATCCACGCCATTTTTGTTTACCTCCAAGTTTTTCAACCTCTCCAAGTTGCACCACCATATACCATATTCAACCTATTTATCATTAACAAATGATTTCCCATGAACGAAGCTAGCTTATTCACCTCTTTAACGAGTTTTCTTTTAATGTATTGGTACTTCAAAACATCACCTTATTGGGGCATTGTAAGCTCTGGTTCCAATGCTGTAAAACGTGGTTGAAGAGCGGCCTGAAATGGGAAACACCATTGATGAACAACTAGAATGCTCTCTCGAATAGGTACAGACCTTGTTGTGTCGTTCTCAGCTTGTTGAAAAAATGCCACATCGAAACTAGTATGTCTTTAGGGTTTCTCGCGATGTAAACAAGCTTGCAGTTGATGGTTTTAATGGAGTCCGACAATGTCGCGTAGGGCAAGTGAGTGTGGAATAGCCTTGGAGATTTCATGGCATGGCAGAAATGACCGACAACGAGTTTAAAGTGTAATTAAACTTGGACTTCAAAGGTTTGAACGTAGACGACGGGGTGGTTTTCGACGAGCGGGTCACGATGGTGGTCTTCGTTTGTCTTGGACAATGTTTCTCTGTCTCCGTTGGAAGTGACAGCATTGGGGATAGAGAAACAAAGGGCTTTGAGCCATGTAGTGTCGGTTTTCATGGGGGATGCTAAGATGATATAGTCGTGTCAGGGGGAGAAATGTGAACGGAGAGCCTTTGTTGCTTGGAGGTGATAAGGTATGTACCAGAAACCTTGCCATTGATACAATGGAATGTCCCAAAAGCTTTTCCAATGGGAGCAAAGCCAGCATTGGCTCAGTTAACTCAAATGAATTGGTCATTGCAGCAACGCAAAATAGAAATTGCTATTTTTACTCATGGGAATGCAAATACAAACCTTTGTTGATAGAAGAAGAAAAAGGGTTAACGAGAGGTAACAAGTCACGCCAGATAAAACTAATGAGAGATAACGTGAGGGACCTTACTAAAATGAAATAAAAGGTTAGTGACTATATTGCAAGTTTTAAAAGTTGGGTGACCAAATGAAGATGCCCTAAAAATTTGGTTATCATTTATATAGTTTACCCTTGAAAAGAAAGATATAAAGTATAATATTAAAGTGAAGTTTTCATATTAGAATATATGTTTACAATTAGAGAATATTTAATTCATATAATATAAAATTATCTATAGGAATGAAATTATGAAAATGTAACATTACTTGTCATATTATTATAAATAACACATCATCTTATTTACCTTCATCTAACTAATATATATATATTTAGTATTAAATTAAAAACATTAATTAAAAACTTAATTAAATTATATCTAATTTTTATATTTATCATATTATTAATATAAATAATATGAGAATTCCAAAAGACACCTTAAGTTTATTAAGTACAAAGGGGGTGAGATGTTGAGTAGGGCGAGATGAAGAGGAGAGTGCGGGGTGTGGGACGATAAGCTTTTGAGGTTGTATTTGTGGGGCCGAGGGTGGAATGCATTAAAACGATGAGTTTTAGAAGACTTTCAACACTCACTTTGCCATTGCTGTTAACTGCCAACTCTGAAGCTGCCACGTCCTGAGTGGGTCCCCAAGCAGTAGTTCAATTTTGGCCGTAGCAACAGGACACGTGTTCCACTCCCACTATTTCCAATCCTCACTTTGAAAATTGAAATAAATAAATATATATATAAAATATTAAAAAAATAATTCAAGGTATGAAAAATCTATAAAAGATTGAATACATAATCTCCCTTGACCTTTTTAACATTTAAAGTTTATAATTTTAAGATGGTGACATTTAAATCTAGGTGAATGACATTGACAAAATATGAAGGTTGAGATATTTTTGATTTTAAATTTAAATTTAATTTAATAAAAATTATACATAAATTCTTTTTAAATGTGTTATATCTTTAACGACACTTTTCAAAATATTTCGATCTATCATATATGATATTTAAGTATTTTATCAATAATTCAGCTTCATATAAATTTATTAGTTTGTTGTAATACCTAAAAGTTCACAGCATAAATCCTCAAGTCAACTACAATGCACAAACGAGAACTAGACAAGATTACTGACATATTCACATGATTTATTAGAATGAAATTTAAGATTTTATCACCAGATATTTTTGTATGATCAGCCTATAAATAATTATCATGATTATACGATTGACACGTACACTAAATATCACAATAGATACATCAAACAAAATTAACTTATGACAAAGCTGAAGTTTTCAATAACTGCGCTCTTATTATTTCAACGCCATTAATGAGGTTCATGCACCTGACCTAATAATTGGGACTCTTTGGTGGGATTGGACTGGTTTAAACGTGGCCATACTCTCATTTGACGATTATGCGTACGTGCCACACATCACACAACAGGAATTACATCATCGAAATTTGACCTAATATTGATGGATTCGAAAATATTTTTAAGAACATTTATATATATATAAATAATATAAAATTTTTAAATAAATAAATATAAATAAAATTTTAAAATAAACATAATTAATAAAATAAATAATTAATCGAGAAAAAAACTGAATTTTACAATAGCCACATGCCCCACTGTAAATTAAGGATAGATCCGTCTGTGTCTCCCGCCAATCATGTTCTCCATCTCTCATCTCATGCTTGTAGTCTCCACAATTTCGAACACTGTGACCTTTAGGTCCCACTTGCACCTCCTAACAACATCGATAAATGTAAAATTTTATATTAAAAGATGATTTTATAAAATTATAAGAGGTAAAAATAAATTATTAATAAAATTATAAAGAATATATTTAAATTATACGAGAATTTAAATTTTTTAGGAGAAATATCATACTCGCCAACACTCTTGATCCATTCATGTCCACAAATATGAACAACATATTTTTCCGTAGGTTTTGAGGCTCCTGACTGCATTCTTTCTCATGATCCCCTGAAGATTTCAAATCCTTATATAAATTAGGTAATTTATTTATATTTTTTATTAATTATATATTTTTATTTCTCTAAAATTTCATAAGTTATTCATCAATATAAAAAAATATATATATTTTTAACTTGAAAGCGATGCAAATAATTAAAAATTTTAATAAAAAATTAAATTGAATCAAAATTAATCAAATTTAACTAAAATCTAACTACCATGAACAACAAAATATATACTAAAAATGAGAGAATGATCAAAATGATGTTGACGCTAACTAGTATTTCGGCAAAAGGCCCATGTAGAACAATAGAATTTGAGGGAGAAATTGATTGGTCCAACTATCCAAGAAAGAAGATTTCAGGCTGTTAGCAAGAAAAAGGCTATGGGTCAAGCCATAACCCAGTACACAAAGCAATTGTATTTCTCGTCCCCTGAAAAACAATCTCTCATTCCCTAAAAAATTTCTCTGAAAATATCAAATTCGCGTCTTTGGGTTGATAAAATCAACAAGAATGGTAGCTTCGGCCCTTTCAGCTTCTCTGAGTCTCTCTATCTCTACTCGAACCAGACCCACTTCTATTTCATCCATTTCTCCAAGGTACATGCTTTCTCCTGCTGTTTTTCCACTGAATTTGGAATCTGTTTTTTTTGTACTTTTGAATTCTTTTAATCATCAGAAACTTGAGGAGGTTGACAGTCTCTGCGTTTCCATCCCCTTATGGAGATACTTCTACAATTGGTAACTTCCCATTTCTTCAATTTTAATCAATTTGAGTTGCACCCTTTTGATTCTTTAAAATTCTGCTTTATCTTTGGTTAAAACTTAAAATCTTTCAAGTGTAAGAAGATAAAGATTCAAATATACTTTTGATTTTATGAAAGCGTTGTTATGTTTAACTCATCTTGTGCTTGTTTGCCAGTGTCTTTGTAGAGCTATAATTTTGTGTTAGTCATGCTCAAGCTTTTGTTTTTGGATATTCTAAATTGCATATGGTATCTGCTTGTGTACATATAAATTGGATTGTTATGTTTCAGGGTTATCTAGTAGAACTTCTGGTCTACCCATGGAGATCAATAAGAAGGGCTCCCATGAGTCAATCCAAGGTTTCTTACTCTTTATCTTTTTGCTTCAATTTCATATTACTGCTTCATGTCATTGATGTATATGAACGATGCATACGGAGTTTGTCGAGAATAAACTACCGTTGACATCTAGTTTTGGACTTCTAGTCATCTGTTTTAGTAGGATAAATCCGTTGATGGTTTAGGTATGAAGTTGGAATGTTTTCCGTATACTGCGTTAGGAAGGAAAATCCTTTGATGTAATTGTTAGGTTTTGCTACCTTCCGACCTATAGTGTATGTTCGCTATTGGATGAGACAATGTTTGCACCTGTCTTCTAAACATGCCATCAGTTTCAGTGTATATGATAGACATCATGATACCTCTTATGTACAGCTATGATGCAATACAAGCTAAAACGGGGAATCCACCTGTGATGCCAGCAGTAATGACTCCGGGAGGGCCTTTGGACCTTTCAACTGTGTTATTCCGGAATCGTATCATTTTATTGGTCAACCAGTCAATTCACAGGTTGCTCAAAGAGTTATATCACAGCTTGTGACTCTGGCAGCTATTGACGAGGATGCAGATATTTGGTGTGGTCATATTTTTAGTAATTCTCTCTTTATATCCAGATTTTCAAACCTGTTTGAGTTTATAACTTTAACCTATATCATGGCAGGTGTATTTGAACTGCCCGGGCGGAAGCACCTATTCAGTGTTGGCAATTATGATTGCATGTCTTGGGTGAGAGTTTAATCTTCATTTAGCCCATTGTTTTATTTCCCCCTATAATACTTCATGTTATGAATATTAGTTGCTATTTTGATGAAATGCTGCTGCATACTTTATTCAAGTGTCTTATTTTGCAAGCATCGATTCATCATTATTTCAGATAAAGCCAAAGGTGGGTACAGTTTGTTTCGGAGTAGCTGCAAGCCAAGGAGCACTCCTCCTTGCTGGTGGAGAGAAGGGGATGCGTTATGCAATGCCAAATGCACGTATAATGATACACCAACCGCAAAGTGGATGTGGGGTATGATTTCGCTTCTTCGTTTACATTCTAGTTGCCGCATTTAGAAAACCAAACTTGGTAAAGGTGGATTAAAAGATTTGAAATGGATAGTACATATCTGCTTAAGTTGTTCAAGAGGAATGGCTATTACTATAGCAGAAGTATTAATTTCGGAATATTCATGCGAAAACTATAATTCAATCATCACTTGTAAGTGAAAAAATTTCATTTCTCAATTGATTGCATATTATGTGATTTTACAACAACTAATGTGCCTGGAGAAATTTCCTTCTGGATCTTCTGGTTCTTGTTAGATTGATGATAAAGCCTTAAATTTAAAAGATTGTGAATTTCTTTTTATAGATGACATTTTAGATGGTAGTGGTACCGAATGCTTTCTCATGACAATAATTTTAACAGAATATTCTATGTTATTTATTCCAATTGAAGCTTTGAACTTTTCTTTTCCTTGTCTATGATATCCTGGGTAGACGATGTGGTTAGCCTAGATCATTACTTGGATATCCTGGCTTTTCGTATACCAACACAGACTCCTGATTCCTCTTTGATTTTGTTGATTGGTTTTCACCTTTCCCTGTTGGTATTTAGGTTCATGTTTTGCTGTAGACGATAAGCTCATGCATTTTGTGACAAATTTCATGATGCTACTAAACGATTTTGAAGTTCTTGAACTCTCTGTAACAAGCTTGAAATACGATCAAATTATTGATTTACTTATTGAATTCGGTCAGGGCATGACATTAATTCATATTGAATTGATTTTGCCATATGTTATTTCATTTTGAAGGGCCATGTTGAAGATGTCCGACGTCAAGTGAATGAAGCGGTTCAATCTCGCCATGTAATTTCCTCTTCCTTTTATTCTGCATTTTTTTATGAGTAAGGTATAAGCTACCAATGGATCAAGTAGATCAAACTCCTTGTTATGGTTTCTGAATTTCCCTGTTCAGATGAACAGCTTTAGCCATAAATTTCTTTCCCTCCGCTACTTTCGTTTGCAGAAAATCGATAAAATGTATGCAGCTTTCACCGGCCAATCACTCGAGAAAGTGCAACAATACACAGAGAGGGACCGCTTCTTATCTGTATCTGAGGTAATGCTGTTTTCTGGTTTTTCGAAAACACTATACACGACACTTGTTCTTACTTCGTTCGAGTAGGAGGAAAAGATCATACCGCCATGGTTGATTACCCTTTGTATTAAAATTGCTATGGCATGGAACTTTCAACAAATGAAAGAAAAGACTGACCAGTGAGCTTTATCTTAACAGGCTTTGGAGTTTGGACTCGTAGATGGTGTGCTTGAAACAGAATATTGAACTCAGTTTGGGGTTCAAGTCCTCCATTACTTTCATGTTAATGGAGGAATGGGCTTAGTTCATAGCTAAGATGTTTGTATAACAGTTGTAAGTCAAAGTGATGCATATTTTCAGTACAAAACTTATTATGCATTATATGATTGTGGGGGTCATCGTTGGATCGATTCAAAATATTTCGAGTTATTCGAGTTAACGATTCTATTTTATAACTCAAGTTTTATTTGAAATTTTTTCGAGCCACGTCTATAAAATTCGATGAACATCTACGACGAAGGAACGTAGTAAAGAAGGAATTCATATTGTACGCCTGTGCTAGCTAGCCTTTTCATGATCCCCTCCTATTACCACTCGTTTTAAGATGGGTTCCTAGCTTGATGAAGAATCATCCGTGAAGGATCTTGGCAAAGATAAACGTGTGCCAGTGCATCAAATTGACCATCAAGGATTTAGGATGAACAAAGTTATTTCATACATTCATTAGCAGCTGGGTGCTTCTATCATGGGAGGACACTTTGAATGTCTTCGTTTTCTTGTTCCACAGATTAGTTCGATTGTCGTAACATCAAGATTGTTGTTTTTTACACGGATAGTGATTACTGTTCTTAATTTCCTGCAAAAAATACTTGAAAGGAAAATCAAAGGTGAAAACTTACCCGTAAGTTGCATAAGTTTTCATTGCGATGAACATATATAAAACATCCTACTATTCAATATGATCATTGGTTTGGAAAGACGTTGCTAAACCAGCCTGGTTTCGATCTTAAATACAACCACCCTCGAGTTTCACACCTTTAGAAAAGTTCTGCAAGTGCTTGCCAACGCAACAGATGAGGTCGATGCTCAGACTAGAACAATTGAGGAAGAACCTAAACAAGGAAACTTAAAATCTCAACTCAGAAATGAAAGCAAAAACAACCCCACTACCACTTCCTCAAAAATGTAGCAGTTCATTTTACGTCACCCATAATCGAGAAAAAAAAGGTCATAACTGATGTCAAGTTTTCCTATTGAGAAAAAAAGAAGAGAGAATTGAAACTGGATGATTTTAGTATTAATTAAGCCACGTAGTAAGAAAACAGTCAAGAGATTAAAAAAAATGTATAAATTTCAGTGATTAAATTAAAAACACTTAAAATGTAGTGAGAAATAGAAAAGAAAGTAAAGTTCAGTGAGTAAATTTATAATTTACCCTTCATTTATTTATAAGGACCGCAATAATGATATAATAGGGAAGATGAGAGAAATTGTACATATATTGATAAAGAAATTAGAAATTAACTTAATTAAATTTATCAAACTCAAAGAATATCTTTAGTTCAATAACATTTTAAAAAATAAAGTTCAACATAAAATTTTACTAAAATCAACAATTCAATTCGATGGAATCGACAAATTTCATTATTTGCTAACAGTTCATATTAAAACTTTGGGTAAATTATACATTTAGTATCTAAATTATCAGTTTTATTTTATTTTAGTACTTAAACTTTAATTTATTTCAAAATCATATCCAACATTTATTTTTTATTTCATTTTAGTACTCATACTTAAAAACTTGACGAAATTGTTGAAAGTGTCATTTTTAATGGGTAAATTATATCATTTATCACTTAACTATCTTCTCACTTCTATTTTAGTCACTAAAGTTTAAAAAATTTCAATTTAACTACTCAACTTTCAAATTGCTCATGTTTTAATCACTCTAATTTATTTTATTAATAATTTTTGTGACATGAAATTTATTATTATTATTATTATTTGATTAACATATAATTGAAATAAAAAATTTTGAAAGTTAGAGTGATCAAATTAAGAGTAATTTAAAAATTAAGTAATTAAATGATAAAATTTATCAATAAAAAGTGTCTGTTGTAACAATATCGCTCAATTTTTAACGATGAGGTATCAAAACAAAACAAAAAGTAAACATTAGGTATAATTTTGAAATAAATGAAAGCTTATGTATTAAAACGAAACAAAATGGATAGTTTAGGTACTAAACATGCAATTTACCCTAAATTTTTTTCAAAGTTTAATTTTTTGATATTACACTCGTTTTGATTTAATTTATTAACAGTTGACATCAATTTTATTCAAAGTTTAAGGGTCAAACACAATAGATATTGACGAAAAGAAAAGGAACAAAGTTGAGCATTTTTTTTAAATTATCAAAATCAACGATGGAATTATCGAAGATATCGATCATGTCTCCGTTAACAAGGAAAGCGGTGTTTGCTGTTATCATTTGTTTGGTAGAATCCACCAACTCGTCCGCTTGATCACAAGCGACTTCGAATGCTTCCCATTTCTTCCTGAAGTTTTCCAAGGCAGCATCTGTTGCCACCGTCGGAAGCCACCTTTGATTCCGAACACGGTGGCGGCAGCCGTAACGAACTCTTGGTAAGCATTCTCTAAGCAATCCACGACCTTGTCCATCACTCTTTGAAATCAAACTACGGAAATCAAATAAAAAAATATTATAATGATTTATTTATGTATTTTTATCTGCTAATTTAAAACGAAACATAATTTCTATGTTTCTAATAGAACGAGAAATCAAACCGAAAAATAAAATCTCTAAACCCTAATTTAAACAATGATTAGGTCGAAGGAAGACGAAAGAGAAGATAAAATTGAAGTATAGAAATGAAATCAGTGGGAGAGGAAGGAGCAAAATATTGTTACAACCTTTGGCAATATTTAGATTTTTCCTTTTCTTCATATATGGTAATTATTCATAAATTAAATAAAATTTGAGTAAAGTATATCAGATAAAATTAATTTTTATTTTATTTCATCAGATAAATTTAGATTTTTATTTTATTTTCATCAGATAAAATTAATTTTTAAAAAATGAATATGATTTAGAAAATAAATAGAACAATGCTAATCTTTAGGAAAAATCATTATTCATTTCTCATAGCATTTTGAAAATAAAAAAGAATTTCGTTATCATCCAATTTATTATTCAAAATTTTATCTGAACCTAATAAATTTAATAGTTTATTCCTCTCATGAAATTGTTAATAATCATTTTTATTTCATCTCTACACTTTTTTAAAGTAATAGAACTTTTTTGGCCATTGAAAGTTTATAAGAGAAGTATGATTTTATTAGATATAGCATAATAAATAATAAATTATTTAAACTATAATGTTTAAATTATCTATAATTTAAACCTTTAAATGTAATTTTTTAATTGTAATTTTCTATTTAAGAATATTTGATGTTTGCTCACGCCACGCTTAACTGCTCAAGTTTTTTTTTAAAGAAGAGGGGAAATTTATATGAATTTATTGAAACGGCATTGTAGCAAAACATGAGTTTCGTTAAAAAATTCCTAATTCTAACCAGAGGAAAAAGAGTACACCATGTTCGCCTACACAAGGAAACCAGCTGCTTTCACAGTCACACACACAACACTCAAGAAAATAATAGCCAATAGAGACCACACTTGCAAACAAAGCATCCAGGGGCAACGCCACCAAACTGCACAGATCACCCGTAGCTAAAGCTTCTACAAAGCCAAAGAAACAACCTGAGAACCTGGAACACCCCAAGCACAACAGAACTATCCAACAACACAGGCTCCAACCAAAAACATGAGCACCCATCTAGCTAGGAAACCACAAGGAAAAACGGCATACAGTGCTCAAGTTGATTATCCCTTTAATTTTCTTAAAATAAATTTTATATAGTTAATTAAATTTTAAACTATACATTTTATTTATTTTATACAATGCACGTTAACAAATTATATTATTTATTTTATTGATCAAGATGCACCATATTAATAGTCAACTAATTATCATCGAAAATTTTGTATTTTAATTCTAAAAAATTATAAAAAGTAATTATTAAATGCAAAATCATATTCAGTTTACGAAAAATCATTAAATTTAAATAATTATTTTTATTCTAATTTCACACAATTTTAATAGGTGAATAATTTTTTTAAAAGAAAAATAATATGATTTGGAGAATCTGTATCATCCTAACCTAAACATTTGAAGATATCAAAAGATATCATTACTCATCTTTCATAACATTTTGAAAATTCAAAAATAAAAATCTAGTATCATCCAATTTACTATTTAAATTTCTTATCTTCTATATTTCTTGGTCTCTTATACACTCATTTTTTATACAATATCACTCTAATTAATTTAAAGATTGAATTTTACTGTTTATCACTCTTAATAATATCTATATATACATAATAAGAGATTTGAAAACTAATTCATAAACTACGTACTACTAATTTATTTATGTATTTATTTTTTAATTAATCTAGAATAATTATAAGATAATATATATTCGAAAGAGTTTTAATGTATTGACAATGAATGCTTAAATATTCATGCAAATGTTGTGTCCGTACCTAGAACCTAAAAAAATAATAATTATTGCTTTAATCACTAAATTCGCTTGAAATATACTACTACTTATTAATGAATTTGCACAAAGTTAGAAATAGCACAATTTATTTGACATGTGGTGGACTCTTCACTCGACATGTATTAGGCTTCTCTTATATATATAAAAAATTTATTGACGTGCTTAAGAACATTTATATGTATTATATTTATTTTATGCTGATTTTTGCACATATTTTCAATTTGCTCAAATTGTTTTTATTGTTTGTGTATTATAATTTTTAATTGTAATATTCTATTTAAAAATATTTTATCGTTTGCCTACGTTGGAGTTGATTATCCCTTTGATTTTCTTAAAATAAGGCTTATTTCTTTTATACAATGCAAATTAACAAATTATATTATATATTTTATTAATTAAGATGCACCACATTAACAATCAACACATTATCATCGAAGATTTTATATTTTAATTTTGAAAAATTACAAAAAGTAATTATTAAATATAAAAACTTATTTAGTTTACGAAAAAATGCTAAATTTAAATAATTATTTTTATGCTAATTTCACACAGTTTTCATAGTTAAATATTTAAAAAAAAACAATATGATTTGGAGAATATGGAGTATCCTAACCCTAAACATTTGAAGATATCAAAAGATATCATTACTCACTTTTTATAACATTTTGAAAATTAAAAAAAAAATCTAATATCAACCAATCTACTATTTGAATTTCTTATCTCTTATACGTTTTGGTCTCTTATACACTCTGTCTTTTGAATACAATATAACTGTTAAAGTAACATTGAATTTCAATGTTTATCACTCCTATCATCTTATGAAATAATGACAGGAAAAAGAAAGAACATTCATGATTGTGATAAAGAACATGATCAAGTTTCGAAGAAGTTAGAAGAATTCGATGAAGATGAAGATTTATTAGAATTAAATTTATGTAATGGGTCATTTAGGAATGTAGAGCCACCGTAAAAAAACTCTCATACTTCATCGCCTCCGATTTTCCCACTTCAACTGTCATATCAACAAATAATTTTTCCAACTTTACCATTATCAAGTCAAACATCGCTGTAACAACCATCGCCATCCCAAGAAATAGTTTCTCTAATTTTATCTCTGTCAAGGCAAATACTGCCGCCACAACAACCACCATCACCTCCTCCACCTTTGCCAAGGTAAATACTACCTTATCAACCACCGTTAACCCAACAAATGATTTCTTCTTCGTTTGCTCTCAACCTATCCAATTCTCATCATCTTTTTAACATTGAAACTTTTGTGTCCCAGTCTTCCTCTTCTTCTCCTCATATGAACAATCATTTTGCATCTTAATCTTCGTCCTCGACCCCTCTCTTTTATCCACAGGAGTTAGTTTCTCCGTCGTCTCCAGCAGCGGTTGAATCTGTTCCCATCTTGAATACTTGTGTAATCACCATTTTCTACCGGGCCTCAAGCCCAAACCAAATCAAAATATAACCCGAACCAACCCTAAAATTATACATGATCTAGGTTTAACCCTAACCCCTAGGATAGCCGCCTAATCCCCCCAACCAAAGGCCACCCTCCTCTGCCCCAATACCCGAAGAGCACTCCAACACGCCACCACCTCCACCAGTACTTCATGCCACTGCATCAGACAAAGCTAATAAGACAAAATTTATCATTTCTTTTTTCCCCTGTAAAAGGGTATAAGACCCAAACAAAATTCTGTAAAAATGGCTCTCAGTCGAAAAAATACTGTAACTTTTTTCAAAGCAATAATATTAAAGTTCCAAGGTTATTACTTTTTTTGTTTTTTTTCAGTTTCGAGTCAATTTTCTTGTTGTTGTTTTTTGTGTGTGTTTTTACTGCTTTCAGTTTTGAATATAGGTAAAAAAAGAAATTTTTTTAGTTTTCGAAATAAAAACCCCCGAGTCAGTACCGGTCTTTCCTCGCCCGAGTGAAAATGGTGTCGACAGCTTGGCGACTCCATTGGGAAAGTTTTGTTTTTTAAACAACTTGAGAGTCGAGCCATGAGTTGGTTACCCTATATTTAGGATTCCAGAAATTACAAGTTAGATATTTTTTTAATATACGATTCATTGCGTTATTTCAAAAGAAAAAGAGATTTTCTCTCTGGTTAATGCTTACACTTCCGTGAAATTATTTAAGACTGTTGTATATCATAGCTCTAAATCCGAGCTTAATCTCTATTTACCTAAGTAGGGAAAACGTCACACCTCATGAGGAGCATTGGGCTTCCTTGTGTAGGTCTGATAAAGTATCTCTGGAAAGCATCCTAAGTTGCCTATCCGAATATCAGATCCGAGGTATGCTTTTAGCAGTGTGATCCCCTGAGCCGAATTCGATTCATAAGTCTGTAATGGGCCAGAATCGGAATCAACCTTAGCAGATTATAAAGATGGCTTGATAACCCTTTGCTAGACCCTAGCCTCATTTAGAGAATTTAATAAACCTACCCGCTAGAGCCAGGTGGATAGCCTAGGAGAACTAGAATGTATGCAGTTAGGGTTTTAATTTTATCTGTATGATGTATATTCATGGTTTATTTACAGATTGAATTTAGTCATTTGAGCTTTTTTTTAAACGTATATTTCTTTTATTTGATCACTATTTCACTAACTTGATTTCCGGCTGACTTGTTGTGTGCTTTGTTGTGTTTTATTTTTGGGATCAATATCCTTTGCATACATTCATTTGGCATGACATTTGTATTGCTTAATATATTTACAAATCATGCATTAAAACATTCATTCATTAAAATAAAAATAATGAGGTAAGGTTTCCAATCGCAGTGATCCTGGTTTATACTAGTAGCAAGAACGCTTAGCATCTGTACTACACAATAAAAATGCCTAAAGAAACAGAGGATAAACTAGCCAAAATTGAGAGAGAGCATAAAGAGATGCAAGAAGAAATGAGGAGCAAGTTGGCACAAATTGAAGCTAATATCGCAAACTCTCAGCTCGATCTGCTGAACAAGGTGAAAGAAATATTTAGGAGACATTCGACTGTTGGAAAGACTTATATGGAAGACCCCACGCATCCTCTGGGTTTTACGCCTGTTCACATTCCTGAGTATACCTCTGCATATCAAGGAATCCTGTCACCAGTATGCCTCACTATCGAGAACCCACACTATCAGACTGGAGCTTCATTCCCCGCTGACTGTCCTGCTACATCAGGGTTGAAGCCAGGTGAACGTTGTATTGATAATGAGATCCCTTACCTAAATGAATTAACTTAGAGGGAAAATTTTATCCAACAACTGAAAAGTGTAGAAGAGGTGATAAAATATAGGGAGGTGGTCGAGTCATTCTATGGGTTTGACGCCAAAGTACTAACTTTAGTTCCCAATATGGTTCTCCCACCAAAGCGCGGGTGAAACTTGATTATGAAAATAAGATCAAGTGTTTCAGAACAAATAATGGAGGAGAATACACAAGTGAAGAATTTGGTGACTTTTTCAGGAAAGAAGGCATCAAAAGACAATTCACAGTGGCAAACACTTCTCAACAAAATGGAGTAGTGGAGCGGATGAACAAAACCTTGTTAGAAAGAACAAGAGCAATGTTGAGGGCTGTAGGCCAAGAAAAATCATTTTGGGCAGAATCAGTCAATACCGCCTGTTATTTGGTGAATCAAGCTCCATCAACTGCAATGGAGCTGAAGACACCAATGGAGATGTGGACTGGTTGATTATTCAAACCTCAATGTATTTGGAAGTATTATGTACGTGATGTATAACTCCCAATAAATTTCAATGTTGGATCCAAAATTCATGAAATACAAATTCTTGGGGCATGCTGATGGAGTAAAGGGGTATCGTTTGTGGGATCCCACTGCCCGCAAAGTGATCATTAGCAGAGATGTTATCTTTGTAGATGATAAATTACAAAGAAAAGAAGAAGATAGTAGCGCTGAAAAGTCAGAGACTACACAAATATATGTGAAAGGGGTTTGAACAATGAGATTCTTCTGAAGCAGAACCAGCACATGATAAACAAGAACCAGAGAGTTCTGAAGCTCCAACAACTTGTCAACCAGATCGTGTGAGAAGACGTCCCAATTGACATTCAGATAATGTTATAGAAGGAAATATTGCATACTGCCTTTTAACAAAGGACAGTGAGCCATCAACATTCCAGGAGGTAATAAACAACTCAGATGTTTCATTATGGATGATGGCAATGCAAGAAGAAATTGAATCCCTTCATAAAAATAATACATGGGACCTCGTGCCACTACCACAAGGAAGGAAGCCAATTGGTAACAAATGGGTCTTAAAAATCAAGCGAAATGGTGACGATCAAGTGGAGAGGTATCGTGCAAGACTGGTGGTCAAAGAATATGCTAAAAAAGAATGTATTGATTTCAATGAAATCTTTTTTCTTGTGGTTCGACTAATAATAATTCGAGTAGTTTTGACAATGTGTGCTACATTGAACTTACATCTAGAGCAGCTAGATGTTAAAACCACTTTTCTTCATGGAAATCTTGAAGAAGAGATTTATATGCTCCGATCTAAAGGTTTTGAAGAAAAAGAAAAGAAGAATTTGGTTTACAGGTTGAAAAATCTATGTATAGTCTAAAGCAGGCGCCGAGGTGTTGGTATGAGAGATTTGATTCCTTCATTATATGCCTTGGATACAACATACTTAATGCAAACCATTGTGCTTATTTCAAGAGGGTTGGTGATAACGATTTTGTTATATTGTTGTTGTATGTGGATGACATGTTGGTTGCAGGACCCAACAAAGATTATATTGAAGAATTGAAGGCACAACTGGCTAGAGAATTTGAAATGAAGGACTTGAGATCATCAAACAAGATTCTAGGGATGTAAATTCACCGAGACAGAAGTAGTAGGAATATTTTTCTTTCATAAAAGAATTACTTGAAGAAGATCTTGTCAATATTCAACATGCAAGATTGTAAGTCAATTTCTACCCCTCTTCCTATTAACTTCAAATTATCCTCCAGTATGAGTCCTAGCAGTGAAGAAGAGAGGATGAAGATGTCTCGAGTGTCGTATGCATTGGCAATGGGAAGTTTAATGTTCTATATGATATGCAAAAGACTAGACATTGCACAAGCGGTGGGAGTGGTTAGTCGATACATGGCGAATCCAGACAAAGAGCATTGGAATACAGTAAATAGGATCCTGAGATACATCAAAGGGACCTCAAATGTTGCATTATGTTACAGAGGATCAAACTTACTTATCAATGGGTATGTCGATTCTGACTATGCAGGGGATTTGGATAAAAGCAAATATACTACATGATATGTGTTCAAAATTGTTGGTGGAGCTGTAAGCTGGGTTTCAAAATTGTAGTCAGTTGTGGCTACATCCACAACAGAGGCAGAATATGTAGCAGCTACACAAGCCAGTAAAGAAGCAATTTGGTTGAAGATATTATTGGAGGAGCTTAGGCACAATCAAGAGTACGTCTCTCTGTTTTGTGACAGTCAAAGCGCCTTACATCTAGCAAGGAATCCAACATTTCATTCAAGGACAAAGCGCATACGAGTTCAATACCATTTCATTCGTGAAAAGGTGGAAGAAGGAACGGTAGATATGCAGAAAATCCATACCAAAGACAACATAGCAGATTTCATGACGAAGGCGGTAAATGTTGATAAATTTACTTGGTGTCGATCCTCTTGTGGTCTGTCAGAAACGTAAGCAACATGAAGGTACAAGGTAGAAAGAATGGTGTGAAGATATGATTGTTCCAATCAAATCTTCAAGTGGAAGATTGTTGAAAGTCAAAAATTTTGGCAACATGGGCGGCTGATTTAAGTAAAAAAATATTGGCAACATGGGCGGTTGATTTTGGTGCAAAATTAGCAGCAATTGTTGAAAAATTAAATGGGATAATTACACATTTAGTCTCTAAACTTTAGGATATTTACAAGATTAGTCCTTAAGCTTCAACTATAAATACCCTAACTCATTTAGCTTCAAAATCATCCCAAATCATTCTAGCTTTATCCCAATACTAGAGAATTTATAGAGTTTTCTTGAGAGTTGTTTTCTCCTTTTTATCAAGAGAGAGTTGTTATTGTTTTCTCCTTGTTAGATCGAGAGAAGTTGTAATTCCTATTTTCTCATAGTAAAATTCTTCTATCTTTGCCCGTAGTTTTTACACTATATTATTTATGGGTTTTCCACGTAAAATTTGTGTCTTCTTTATCTTCATTTTTGTTTTCTCAAATTATCATTTGCGATTTTACTCTATCTGATAGCCGTATTCCTCAACAGTTGTTACTGTTGCAATATTACATCCGCAATTTAGTATTATGATCGTGCATGTAATATTGAAGCAGCTTAGCAGGGTGAGCGGTGACTTTACAAGAACAGCTGCTTAACTTGGTCGATTATTTTAGTCGTGGTTTTCTTCTATAATCCAGATGTTTAGGAACCAGGTTGTCTTTTTTAGCATTCCAAGTCTTCTGATCATAACTATTTCTACTGCTATTACATGAACTTCACTGTTTTCTTTTTTATTGGAAACATCATTATTCTTTTTTTATGGATGTTTTATGTGAATCATAGATGTAACGTGGGTGTTTTCTTGTTCCATAAATGCATGCAGGCACGTAGACAATTTATTAGAATATGTCATCATTGTTTTTAGAAAAAAAATAATTTAGTTTTATATAATTTATGCCTATATGATTACGAGTGAGTATTCAATCGAGCTTAATAAAAAAATTAAATTATTTAAGTTAACGACTTATATTTTATCATTCAAAATATATTTGAAATTTTTACAGAGTATAAAATTTGAGTCGAGTTGTTCGAGTTTCTATATAAATTTAGTTGTAATTATTTATAATATTATGATACAAGTGGTTCCAATTTATCAATTTTCTCTAAGCATATAATTATATATATATATTCATGTTCTTTTTCACATTGTAATACTATTTATTAAACAAATACAATATAAAATTATAAAGGAGTCAAGAAATTGATTGGAAGAAAGTATTTATAAAAAACGATAGTTAGAAGATCAAATTGAATAAAATGAAAAGTGAAGGGACTAAATTGTTATAAATGCTTGAATCCATGACCCATGTTTTCATATAATTTGGAAAACATTTTTAACAATTTACATTGCTTCAGTGTTTTAGCATTACTAAATGCTTATGAGTTCCATTTGTGAGACATAGAGGAACCGGTGGTGCAGATTCGGAAAGAAATAGTATTGAAGATGGAATTTGTATTGTGAATATCTTGGGTTTCTTTCATCTCCAAAGCAATCAAGGAGTTTGGGGTTTTGGTATTAAGGGGTGAGAGTAGTTTGATTAAATTAAGGAGGATCCAACAACCCAGGCTTGGTGTAGTGGTTGTACTTGTAACCGTCTCAAGGCTCAAAACCTCCTTTCTCCCTTTGCTTCCTAATATGCACCTAAAGAAATTGAGCTGAGTTCCAACATTTATATGCAATGATGCTCTGTGTACGTTTGTGTTCCAATTTTCAGTTAACCCTACTCACCTTTCCATTTGTATTTAAACTTGTTTTTTTTCTAAATGAAGGGCCTGTTTGGGCTGGTTTGCCTATGATCCTCAGTTTTATGACATAAACAATATGAATTTTGCACAGAGCGAGGCTCAAGCTGTTCAGTACGTATGGTTTCTGTTCCTATGTCAATTTTGATTCTAGGTGCTGAGCAATACAAGCCAATTTGAGCATGATATATCCTTGGTGCTAGAAGTGATTAATCAGCACTTCCTACATGAGTGGAATTAACCATCATTGCATACAGCAGCATTGTGTATTTATCAGCATTTGGTCTAAAACTGACTTTCTATTCCTTGTTCCCAAACACAACCTAAATGATATGAATCTGGTTAGCAATGTGTAATTTGATATATGTTTCAAAAACGATCAGGAACTTGAGTTGTTGGATACACAAGTGTTTCATCATGGGGTTGAAGGTTGGGGTTATCCTGCTTGTCCCTAATGGCCTGGATTGTAGACCCCAATTACCTTGTTGCTTACAGTCTCCTACTTTATTTTTTTTTTCATTTTTCTTAAGTTCGGCATTAATGATTGTTCCTTTTTGCAGAGGTTAGAAGGATATTTGGTTAGAGCAACTAAAAAAAGTGACATGTTTGCACATATTTTAATATGGCATCTCCAGGTGTGAAAAAAATTATAAACTTAAGGAGATAGTTCCCTTTTTAAAGAGAGCTTGTGACCATCTTCACTTTTCGTTACATCAGTTTATTATCACCTGAGCCTTAATTTGTGATTGCAGGGCGAGGAACTTGAAGAGGGGTCATAGGCAGAAATATTAGCAGGACCGCCCAATGAAAGGGTTTGTCCATCTCAGACTTCTCTTTCTCTTGAAAGCATGTTGGAACTTGCTTTAATGCCTTGAAAAAATGGCTGGCTTGTGGCACATCGGTGGGCAGATTGCTACACAAATCTGCTTGTTAGGGGTATTAAACTTGATAGTGGAATACCATTACAATGGGCGGCAAAAGTTCCTATGATGATCACATTCTATGTCATTGATCGGGATGGTGAGGAGAATGACGTAAAGTCTCAGGCTTGTATTTTCAAGGTAAACTGTATGAGTTGTTCAAATTGACTTCCCAAATTTCATCTTCTACCATTAAGTTATAGAAACCTAAAGCCCTATTAAATTCTTTGTCCACCCTTCTGGGGTTGCTATGTTACTAATTCTGCAGAGCCGGATACGCTGTGAGCATCCTCCAGCACGGGAAGACACAAACCCCAACTCTCTTTCTTATTGTTAAATGATCCAAGCTAAAGCCAGTTGGTGATAAACGGAGGTCTCAACTTGAATATAAGATGTTCCTTCTCTCCAAGTCATAGCTCAACTAAGAGACATATCCAGAGAGAGTTGAGTAGCATTTGTGCATGTGCCGTGTTGCCGGAAAAGATCTCGACGACCATTCCTAATGTACTGTAATGAAGTCTTGACTGAATGAGTTGTAGTTTTTCTCCCTTGGTGTAGGTCGTGCCTAACACGCGAAGCAGAAGCCAAATGGGTGAAACAACTGATGGTGGTCTGCATGAGATTTTTCAACATGATTTTGGACCCGTTGGCTCTCCTAGCTTTGAAGCTGCTCGCAGTTCTGGGAGGCTTGTTCATATTGATTTTGGTTTCATCTTTGAAATATCACATGGTGGAAAGAGAGTGCACATTTCAAGTTGAGCCACGAGATGACTCAATTACTCGATCCATCCGGAATTATGAAAAGTGAAACATGGGATCACTTTGCAAGGTAAATTACTTCTATGCATATGATTCTTATCCCCTCTTTTATTTAGGTATTATGTTAAAATTAACCCCCATATTTGTCAAAATAGTCATTTCCGTTCCTAATTTTTTTAATAGATTAGCTCTCAATATTTCATTTTTTTTAATTGAAATAATCTATGTGGGATGGAAATCACAAATTGAATAACGATCAACAAATGTTGTTGTCGTGATGTTTTCACATGCGATTAATTATACAAACTGGGACGGAGCCAGGATTAAATATTAGTAGAGGTCGAAATATTGAATTTTTTAAGAAAAATATAATGACTTATTATGTATTTAAACTCAAAATTCTGAAGACAATGCCTATTTGTCTAATATTTAAACTTGCAATCACCTAAATTATTATTAAACTAAAAGGGTTGACAATCTTTAGTTTGGTTCTTACTTAATTAAATATTTAATAAATCATTTTATTTTTAATTGAATATTTATATTTACATAAACCAAAATAATAATAGACCAAAATTTATTGAATATAATAAATTGTTATAGGGGTCGGGCCCTTTTGGTCCTAAGGGAGCTTCATCCCTTATAACATATACTACATCATCACTTTAGTTGATACGATGCATGTCGCGTAATCACTTTAGGTGATATGACGTATATCATGTTATCTCCTTCGATGACGTGACACATATTATATCATCAATTAAGTACATGTGAAAATATTACATTAGTGAAATATGTTGATTGTTAGTCAATTAGCGGTTTCTATCTATAAAAACTATTTTAACTAAAAACTAAAATGTTAAGGACTAAAATACAAAAAGAAAATTAAAATAATTATTTTTGACAAAAATTAGAGACTAATTTTAACATCGTGCCCTTTTATCTATCACTCACGTCAATATGAATTTCGAGTTTGTTTGTGAAAACGCCTGAGCAGTTTGTGTATAAAGGGATACCTCGCCTCCCGTCGATACACGAACGGGATAATCAACACGGTGTTGCTAATGCTCGACAGTGGATTGCTATGCTTCAGCAGGGGCGATCCCACGGGGAATCTTCGCAAGAGATTTCATCCCGAGATGTCGGAGCAGGAGGCTGCCAATTTCATGAAAAGTGTGTGCGTAGATGCCTGCAATAAGTGGACCACTGCTGGCCATGACCTTATACAGTATCTACAGCAAGGTATTGAGAAGTAGAATGGTAAAAGTAAAACTTTACCGCTGACACTGATAATAACAATAATATTAATGGAGTTAATGTTGAATTAGCATAATAAAATAATATCTACATATACATAACAAGAGATTTGAAGACTAATTCATAGGCTCCATAGTATTAATTTATTAATTAATTAATTTATTTATTTTAATTAATCTGAGATGATTATAATATAATATATGTTCGAAAGACTCAATCATTTGAAAATGAATGTTTAAACACTCATACAGGCATTGTACTCTTATCTAAAATTTAAAAAAAATAACAATCATGCCTTTAATCATAAATGTCGCTCGATATGTGCTACTACTTATTAAAAAATTTATACAAAGCTAGAAAACGTACAATTTGTTTTACATGTGATCTCTTCACTCGACATGTATTAGGCTTATTATATATATAAAAATTTATTGATGTACTTAAGAACATTTATGTATTATATTATTTTATGTTGATTTTTGCATATATTATCAATTTTCTAAAATTGTTTTTTTTATTTTTTGTGTATTATAAATTTTAATTGTAATTTTCTATTTAAATATATTTGATCGTTTGTCCACGTTCAACTGCTCTAGTTGATTATCCCTTTGGTTTTCTTAAAATAAAATTTATTTGATTAATTAAATCTTAAACTATACATTTTATTTCTTTTATACCATGTACGTTAACAAATTATATTATATATTTTATTAATTAAGATGCACCATATTAATATTCAACTAATTATATTTTTAAAAACAACTAATTATCATCGAAGATTTTATATTTTAATTCTAAAAAAATATAAAAATAATTATTAAATATAAAGAACCTAGTTAGTTTACGGAAAATCATTAAATTTAAATAATTAATTTTATTCTAATTTCACACAATTTTACTAGCTAAATAAAACTTTTTAAAAAGAAAAATAATCTGATTTGAAGAATTTGCTGTATCCTAACCATAAACATTTGAAGATATAAAAAAAATATCATTACTCATCTTTCATAACATTTTGAAAATTCAAAAAAAAAGCTAACATCATCCAATCTACTATTTATATTTTTATCTCTTATATGTATTGTCCTCTTATACACTCATTTTTTTACATTACTCTATTAATTTAAAGGTTGAATTTTATTGTTTATCACTCTTATATCTTATGAAATCATGACAAGAAAAAGAAACAATATTCATGATTGTGATGAAAAATATGAACATATTTCGAAGAAGTTTGAAGAATTCAATGAAGAAGAAGAATATTTATTAGAATTAATTTTATGTAATGGGTCATTTAGGAATGCAGAGCCACTGTCAAAACAGTCTCCTACTCCGCCTTCAGTTTTACCACTACAGTCTTCCTCTTCTTCTCCTCATATAGGCAGGCATTTTGCATCCCAATCTTCGTCCTCGGCCCCTCTCTTTTATCTCTGACAGCGACTGAAATCGTCCCTATCTTGGCATATCAAGTACTGGCACTGGCATTACCTGTGCCCTACGTACATGGAGGAACCCTACACAAGCTCCACGAGAAGGAAAAAACGAGACGATAAACCCTCCATTTCCATGGGCCACTGAGTATCTAGCCACGGTTCAAACCCTCAGCCATTTGTTGTCCCAAGACATCTTCACCGTCGCCGATGAGGTTCAATGCAAGAGGTGCGAGAGAAAGTTCGAGATTGCTTATGATTTGGAACAAAAGTTCAATGAATTTGAGACCTTCATAGCGTAAAACAGGAACTCCATCAGGAGTTATGAAAAGTGAAACATGGAACCACTTTATAAGGTAAATTACTTCTATGCGTATGATTCTTCTCCCTATTTTATCTAGATATAATGTTAAAATTAGCCTTTAAAGTTTGTCAAAATAATCATTTTCGTCCCCTTTTTATTAATATATTAGCCCTCAATTTTTCATTTTGTTTATATTAAAATAATCCATATGGGATGAAAACCACTAAATAAGTAACAACCACTGTAGATTGTTGTTTTTATGTTTCCACATATAATTAATTATTGACATAACATATGTAACATAATTATTTTAGTTGATATGATACATATTATGTGATCACTTTAGATGATATAATATATATCATGTCAAATAATGACACATGTCATGTCATCAGTTAAGTATATGTAAAAATATTACGATATCAAAATATGTAGATTGTTAGTCAACTAACAATTTTCATCAAGACTATTTTGACTAAAAATTAAAACGTTAAGGGTTAAAATATACAAAAAGAAAAAAAGAAAAATATAATTTAAAATAATTATTTTTTACCTAAATTAGGGACTAATTTTAACATAATTCCCTTTTATCTACCACCCTCGTCAATATGAATTTCGAGTTTGTTTGTGAAAATGTATGCGCGGCTTGTCTAAAAAAATATAATATATGAAATTATGAATACATAGGTCCAAAAAGAATATAATATTATATTTTGAAATAATTATATTAAAATTCTTTGTTAATATTATCGCTCTGTCTTGAATATAATATCATTTGGTAAAAGAAATTGTCTCTGTATTTTTCCCAATTATTGGAATTTCCTCAAATAAAGGTATGCCTCAAAATATATCCGACAATAATTTACTTATTAATCTATTAATTTAAATAGAATATTATAAAATTTATTATGTTTTTTCTCAATTCAGTTTTTTAATTTATAACATTAAAATTAAAAATATTTAAATTTTATTTAAAAAATTTAATGTTTCATTTCATAAAATTAACAATTATATTAATTTTGAATATGTTTAAATTTATTTATTTTTTCTCAAAATCACATCCTTACATTTCCCATCCCAAACTTCGTTTCCACGGGGATATTCTTATGAAAAAGGAAAATTAAAAATAATTTAGAAAAAAAAACTATTTTCCCCCACCTCCTAATCTAAAGCTTAACGACGTTTGTATTTACGAAACTACCCCTTACATAGTAACAGTGTTCCCTAGCTGAATCTGACCGTTACTCGTTCCATCATCACCGTTAACATCCTTCGTCTTTTTCTTCATCTCCTCCAGCTTCCTAGCCTCTTTCCTCCACCCAATAAATTTACCAAAGAGCCCTTCCATTTCCTCCAACGTTTTACCCTGCGTCTCCGGATAACACGTGTAGAAAAACAACGTCGCCGCCGTCGAAATCCCGGCGAACAAGAAGAACACACCGCCGATCGATATCGCATTGTACAACGATATGAACGACATGGATATCACACCGCTGGTCACCCTGTTAACCGCCACTCCGATACTTGCTCCCTGCGCGCGTAGCCTCAACGGGAAGATCTCCGAGCTGTAAACCCACGTGATCGGCCCCATACCTATGGAGAACATCGCCACGTAGGCCAAAACCATCGTGATGCATAAACCAATTGCCCATGTGACTTTCTTGTCGGAATGACTGATTACGGTTAACGAGAATCCGAGCGTTGTCAGTGACGCCACCATGCCGATTATGCTACTGAGGAGCAACGGTCGCCGTCCGATTCTGTCGAGTAAAAACGTGGCTACCAAAATGAAGATCGTTTTCACGAATCCGACGGCTACGGTGGCGAGTAGCTTCTGGTCGGAAGAAGTGATCCCCACTTTCTCGAAGATCCTTGGACTGTATAAAACGACGGCGTCTATGCCGGAAGCTTGCTGGAAGAAATGAATCCCTATGCCGCAAATTAAGACGTGGCGAACGGCGGGTGTGGGGTATAAAAGTAATTCTTTCCACACGCCTTCGCCGTGGGATTGTTTTTGGATCTGAACGACGTCGTCGGTGCAGTCTTGTGGGATTCCGGCTGCTTGTTTGATGTCACTGAGTCTAAGCTCGGCTTCTTCAATGGTGTCCGATGTCTTGTCGAGGACTTTCTTGGCTTCACCGAGTCGGCCTTGCATAACGAGCCAACGCGGCGACTCGGGCATCGCTAAAACGCCGACGGCCAAGAAAACCGATGGGATTGCTCCGACGCCCAGCATCAGCCGCCACCCTAAGTCAGTTCTCAGCTTTGAAAATGCGTAGTTCGAAACGTAACCCAGTAATATTCCGCCATTAATGAACACCTACAAAACAAAATTTCATAAGTATACGCATACATACATATATATATATATATATATATATATATATATGAAAGACCAGAGTTTTAGTACCTCGGGGAATGAGGTGAGGAAGCCACGAGAGGAAGCGGGAGAGACTTCGGCGGTATAAACGGGGGCAATCATGAGAGCAAATCCGACGCCGATTCCGGCAACGAAACGACCCACCATTAAGAAAGCGTAGTTCGTAGCGAATCCCATGAGGAGTGCTCCCACGAAGAAAATGGCACCGGCGACGATTATAGTGTAACGACGACCTATCCAATCGGAGGTCCGACCGGCAGCGCATGAACCCACTAAACAGTACAGGTTGAGAATACCCGTAACGATTTCGGCTTGAACGTCGCTGATTTTGAGGTCCTTTTGTATGTAGATAATAGCTCCACTCATTACACCAATATCTACACACACATCATCCAAAAAAATCAAAAATCAAAACATAAAAGTTACCCAGATTTTTTCCATTCTTAATTAAGCTATGAACTTAACTTACCATAACCGAGTAAGATTGAAGTTAAAGAAGCAAGTATGGCGCAAGCGAAAGCATACTTGTTTCTTTTAGGTTTGTTTGCAGGCTCAAAATCTGCAAGAGTTTTGATGTTTGCTACAGCTGGTTGAGTTGAAAGGCCAGCCATGTTTGATAGCCTAGAAAAAGGAAAGGAAAATGGAAGAGAAAACTGAGCTGGTGATGGAAGGAAATATAGTAAAATTAGAGATTCAGAGGAGCCATTAATCTACTGTGCAGAGCCCAGTGTTGAGATGCGCAGAGTTTGCTTAAATAGACCACAAGGTTATTTCGTGAACCACCAAGTTGATTTTTTTGGTGAAGTTTCATTAAATTTTCTAAAATTATAGTACTAAATTTATTAAACTATTACTACATAATTATTACAACCTTATAATAATAATTAATAAGTTTAATTTTTATTTTATTTTTTCTTAAATTATTCTCTTAATAAACCATTAATACTGCTGTCTTATGTATGATATAAGACTCTTGCGCAAGCTAGCTGTGTTTATAATATTGGTACGATTGGATAATTTTCATTGTTCATTGTTTGGGCAAAACGTGAGATTTAGTTTTTAAAAAAAATAAAATTAAATTAAATTTTTTTAACAATTTCTACTTAAGGTGGAGGAGAATAACTTTGCTTTTAATAAGTATCGGACTCAAAATCTAAAAAAATATCAACTAAGAGCTTTTCGCTATTTATTTTAAAATTTGTTGACAATAAAATTTAATTTATTATTTGTTGATTGTTGTTAAACTAATTGTATTTTAAGCATGTGGTTGGGCTTATAAATTTATTATTGATTAAATATAAATGATGAAATTTTTATGTGGTCCTAAATGTATAATAGAATAACAATAAAAAAAATTTAATGTCATCATTTAATAATATCATCTAATGGTATTATTAATTTGTATATATTAATATAATAATAAAATATCAAATTATATAAAAAAATAAAACACTAGTAAAACTTTAAACATACTAAAAAGAATTAAAATCATAAATAAACGTGCATTTCTTTAAAATTTCATAAAAATTAGAATATCTAATGCCAATATCAATTATATCCTTTAAATACATATAAAATAAATATGTAAATTAAAAGTAAACAATTATGATTTTTGGGACAACTTTTGTTGACTGGTATAGACATGGACGAAGCTAAGTAGAGAATGGAAAATGTTTTTTTCCCTTAAAATTTATAGTCTTATGACATTTTAGATTAATTTTAAATTAAATTAAATATTATAATAATAAATATTTGATAAATTTTTATTATTTTAAACTTAAACAATAAATTTCATTTAATAATTAATCTTAATTATGTTTTTATATATATAATTAAGATTTTTTTTCCATCTTTCTTTATTTTAGGTCAATCAAGTCAACCTCAACCAGCAGCTTATCGAAGTGATCTCCACCAATTTGTCCAATTGTGAATCCATAATTATTGTTCCTGATTTCTCGGTCACAAAGTCAAGACAGCCTAATATATATAGGTTAAAGTATATAAATAGTCCTTTGAATATACAATACTATTTTATTTGGTTATTGAACTATTATAAATTATAAAATGATCCCTAAATTATAGAAAGTTATTTTGTTAAATCCACAAAATCATGACAGCATAATACATATAATATGATAGTGAAAGGCACCTTTATTGCAAATTGCTTACTTATTACATCAATAATTGAGTCTATTTTATTCATATTCTTCACAATATTGAATTAATTATTAAAAATCTAAAACAACAAATATTTCGCAATTGTTTTTACAAGTTTGCACGTATACTTTTCTTGTTTCTTCAACGTCAAGGAATTATATATATATATATATATATATTTGAAAAGAAAAATCAAATTTTATGTTTAAAAATTATAATTATATATCTATTACTATTATTTTAATATTTAATATTTAAATAAAGTGATATTGAAAAAAATGAGACAAAAATTAAAGTTGATAAAGTAAATATAAATATAATTTTATACTCATCTCTTTTGATTCCTCTTAATTTTGTATCATCTTCGCTCACCTAATATACATAATAAACGTATTTAAAAAATAATTTTGATAATGTTTGTGTTGCATATATTGATTGATTTCTGAAACTTTTGAAATTATGTTTCATTTAAAGATATATGGTATATTTGAAACATTATTTGTATTTAGATATTATGTAATAATTTTATTTTTTTAATCTTTTTAACTTGTGTTAGAGTTATATTTTAATTTATCAATTAAAAGATAATGATGATTTTTTATTATTATTTTAATATTTAATTAAAAATAAGTATATAAACTACACATTTTATTCACTTTAAATGCCTAAAGTACTTTTTCCTCGAGATATATTTTCTATTTTTATTTTAAATGTTTGATCCGTCATGACCGTTAAAAAACTATTAATCACTCAAATCTATGATTTGTGTCACGTTTTATGAAATTACGACTGTTACACACAGCAGGTGTTCTCTTAGGGTTTGAAGTTTGGTTGTCCGTGGCTAACGTAGTAGTATGGGAGCCGTTAAAGTAGATTTGAAGAATTAGGAATCCTTTGGGATATTTTTTGGTATCCATCTCTTATCTTATTCCTTAAAACGGGGTTTATACTTTATAGGAAGGAATAGTCGGGAGTTAGAATTATATATATATATATATATATATATATTATATATAATATATATATATATTAGTATGATCATCCATTTTAATTTATTGATCTTTTAATTTAAATAGGGTACTACAAAGGCGATAATGACTCTTTCAATCCAATTTATTTCATTCACAAACGTTAAGATTCGAATTTTTAGCCTTGCTTAAGTGATCTAGTGCCAAATTCTACTACGCCAACGGATTGTTGGTGAGTTAGAATTAAATATTAAAAGAGATAAGATTATTTTATACAAAAAATAAAATTTTATTGATTTAAATTTAAAACTAGGAGGAACAAATATTATTTAACTAATATTTAAATTTAAAAACCTAAAATATTATCATCGGATCCGTCGGTTATTCGTGTCATATTATTGCATGATTTTATTATAAAAAGAGTTAAACGAGATATTTTATTTTATTTTAAAAAGTTTGATATTGTTAAAAATGTTTAAATATTACATTAAAAATATTAAATTTATATAATGATAATAAAAATTATATATTTAATGGGTTTTGATATGATTTGATCTAAGTTTAGATATTTTAATTGGGAGCGAAACGGTGTCGTAATACTCTAAAAAGAGAGTAATAGAATTACAAATGAAATTTGCCTTGTGAAATTTTGGTGTTTTGCTTGGTGAATCCAACTCAAGTGCCTTCGAATTTTGCTTCGCTGCCAATATATCTCTGCAAATCTATTTGCAAAAAAGTCTTTCCTCAACTGCCGACTCCAATATTTGTCCTTTTATTATTTATGGTAATATTATGTATTTAGTCATTTAATTATTTTTATAGTTTTATTTTAACTATTTAATTATTTTTAAAAACTATATTTAAAATTAAGTTTGAGTCATTTACAGCTAAAAATTTAACGATGATATTAATATGTAACCATAAAATAATATCATGTCATCGTTGAAAAAATTAAAAAAAATTATCATGTCAGTAATTTTGTTCTTTTTTAACGACGAATTACTAAAACAAAACTTTAAATATAATTTTAAAAAAAATTACTCAAATGTCCAAAACAAAACTATAAAAATAATTAGATGACTAAATATGAAGTTTACCCTATTTATTAACCCCATTCATTTGTGGCCTTTGATATAAAAAAAATTAATTTCATTTTTTATATTCTCGTTTGATCATGTGGTCGGAACTTGGAAGTTCGACTTTTGTTCATAGAAATAAAATAGAAGTATATTTTACAATTAATTATTTATCTCTTCGAAAGAAATATGAACCAAACGACTTCGATAGTAAAGAAATAGTTGTTATTCCTTAAGATTTTGGGTTCGAATACCACGAGTGCGATAGGTGTGAGTGTTCAATGTCAAATAATTGAGAGTTATCTTTGAAAAAATATCTTGTACTTACTCTATATTAAAAAAAATTCTTCGAAAGGACGTCTATAATAATAAAAACCATTTATTATAAATAATTATTACTACGTTGTTACAATAAATGTATTTTTTTAATAAATTTATTGATCATTTTATAATAATATAAAAAATTGATAATTATTTTATAACCATTCAATAAAATTTAAGTCATTTCAAAAAATTTAAAAATTTAAGGGTAAACTACACAAATAGTCCTTCGACTATAGGATGATGCTTTGTTGAGTCTCTTGACTATTAAAAGTTATAAAATGATCCCTCGACTATAGACTATTGCTTTATTGAGTCCCCAACTATTAAAAGTTACAAAATGGTCACCTGACTATTTAGTATGTTCCAAACTCATAATTTTCTGTTAAAAAATTAACAACAATCTAAGATGAATATTAACTTGTTGACTGAGATATAATAGTTTTTTTTAGATTATGAATCAGATTTTATCATATCTCAGTCATCAAGTTAACATTCAGCTCAGACTATCGTCATTTTTTTTAACATAAAGGACAAGTTTGAAATACACTAAATAGTTGAGTGAACATTTTGTAACTTTTAATAGTCGGGAGACTCAACAAAGTAATACCCTATAGTCGAGTGACCATTTTATAACTTTTAATAATCAAGAGACTTAACAAAATCATCATCCTATAGTCGGGTGATTATTTGTATACTTTATCCAAAATTTAATAATTATTTTATAACTTTTAAAGACAACAAGACGTTTGCTCACTAATGAGTAATGACTACCACAAGAGAAGAACTATGAAAGCAAAGTTGTAGTTTGAAATTTATTGTTAATTTTCTACCCTCTCAAAATCATATGTTAGAATTCTAATTATATATTTATATAAATTTTAATATATTAAAAGTTTATATTTATAATTAATATATTTAAATTTAATCGTTATATTTTAGTTTAATTATTCTTAATCTTTATATTTTTAGATTCTGAAATTTAAATCCTAACTATTATAGTGAGAGTTAAAATAAAATTCGTAGTCTTTATAATCTTTTAGATTTAGATTATATAGTCGAAGTTTTTTAAAGATGTTATAAAAATAATTTGAGATACATCAGATTTTGATATGATATATATGATATCATGTATTTATAATTTTCATGATTATTATGTTTATAATAAATTATTATTATTATTTTAATTGGTGAAAATAAATAAAATTACATCTCAACTTTTGTGCTATTCTTTTACCGTGATATCGGATTTATGATGACAGCATAAGAGTTTGTTTGGAGAACATAAATGGGTGTATTTATAGATCCAATGTCTTCTACTTCTTCTTGTTTTCTTTGTCCATTAAATATGCTTTCTCGGCTTCAGGAATTGCCAGCATGATAGTATTCAGCTTGAAGTTCATCTCCTCCACCTTCTCCAATAACCTATCGTTTGTAAACATGCCACTGCATACACTTTTTATTGTTCCCCAGCTTTCGATTAACGGCAAACCAATTATAACTGCCGATCCCAAGCTGCCCCATGCCATGGCAACCACGGCCCACAATGTGAAATACCTCACACCGAACTCCCCTGCAGGAATGGTGAGTAGAGGCCAGAGGATGACGATGACAATCGTTAAACCAACACCCCATTTCACTATCCATGATTTGGCTTTCTTCAGTTTCTCCTCTTTGAACTCTTCTTCATGCAGTTCAGTTGCTTCCTTCTCCACCATTGTTATCTGCCTGGTGGTGTCCCAGGTATAGTTTTGAGGCCATAAAAGACTGCACACGCCGTGAATGGCTCCACCTGTAAGTATGGAAACCAGGTTTCCGGCGAGCATCGGTGCGTTCCGACCAGTCGTGTCGAGGTTTACTCGGCCATATTCGACGCTTGCCACTGATAACCAAGTGATGATTCCGAATATGCAACCGATGATTGCTCCTAGGATGGCTCCAATGGCGTTTGCTTTCCTCCAGAGAAGCATGAAAGCAATGGGGAGAACTGCTGAGCCGATGAGAACTCCCATGGCGAGATACATCCAACCCAGTGAAACTCCGGCCTTGTTTAATATTACAGCGAACAATCCCATGAAACAGCCGAAGCCTAAGACGACAGCTCTGGAAACACGGAGGATTTTTGTCCCGTCGGCGTCTGGGTTTATGTAGGTACGGTAGATGTCGTATGTGCATAATGAGGAAACAGCGATTAGCTCAGAGGAACCAGCAGATGTCACAGCCCTATTCATGATCAATGTAACATCATGTCACATGTTGAAACAAAAAAAAAAAGAGAAGAGAAAGAGATGGTATTTAACCATCATCATTCTCTTCACTTATCGATGCGGGATTTAATTTTCCATATTGTTTTAGCATTTCTAACTGTAACTTACATGAATAGCATTGTAAGGAGAAGAAGAGACCCTCCTTTTCCCATCAAAGCTATAGCAGTGGCAGGAGGAACCAGTCCACGGCTTGCTTCATCCATTGTTATTGGTAGATCAAGTGCCAGTGCTCCAAGGCCCAATGATGTTGCCAATGAGAATGGCACCGCAAACCAAACAAGCCCTCCCAATAAGTACCCTTTATGTGTCGATGAAGGTCGAGCAGCAATGGCACTCACCCAGTATCCCTAAACAAAATTTCACATTGACCAAATGTAAATTGAGACACTTCTGATTTGTAAACCACAGTTGATGAAACTTACATTGTCAACAAAAACAGTGCCAAAATTGCCAACAATGTTTATAATCCCAAAAACAAGACCCCCTGAGCTCATGATTGTGAGATAAGACCCTCTGTAGTTCCCGGAAATCGGACCACAAGACTGTCCGTCGTGCGAAATCGGCTCCGTGCATGCTCGTAACTTGCTGGCAACTTCCTGCAGATGGTGGTGTATGATGCTGGGGCTACCGAGCTTATCGCTAGCCGTATACACTAGGTATACGAAGATAACTAATACCACGTGAACTAGCATCGATCAAATAACAAAGGGTCAATTTTTATACGCCTAAAAATGAATGTCTAATGAATTGAGAGCCATGCATACCGATGACAGAGTGTATGTAGCTAGCCAAGAAGGTGGCTTTAAGCCCTCCTGCTAATGTATAAACAATTACCCCAAGTGGTATTAAGAAGCTAGCGGCGTACATGTTCACCCCTGTAAGTGCATTCACCACGGCGGAACCACCGAGTAGCAACATCGCCGTCACGATGATGTTCGTCATGAAGCAGAACGTAAGGAAGACGATATGTGCAGCTTTTCCCCATCTGAGGTATGTCAGGAAAAAAAGGAAGTGATAAGTAAAGATGTTGTATCGGTGTGTGATAACGATAGTGCTTACCGAGCTTTTACGATCTCGCAAACCGTATGTGCGTAGGGAGCCTTCCGTTTGATCTCAATGGCCATAACTCCGAACAGTAGTACCTATTGATCAGCACTGGTTTAAATATACTAGAGATCTTTGTGCTATTTCGAAATTATGGAACTTGCCTGGATTGTAGCACCACTAGCGTACCAAAAAGGACCACTGATTCCATACTGCCAAGCAACATTGGAACTTTGCAAAATGGTAGCAGCCCACGTCCACTAGAGACATACAAGCATTAGAAAAAAAGGGTCTATCTCAGTTTGCAGATACAACAGACGATACCGATAGCTTACCTGTGATACGATCACACTGGCGATAAGCCCTGTTTTGACACTCCTTCCGGCTGTGTTGAACCACTCGGACGTGTGGCGTGAACCAACATATCGTTTCTCTAACCACACCTGATCATGTCAATCATCATATGATGAAGTCAACAGCAGATGGCATTCAGAAAGGTTGTTGAATGATTGATGATTCAAAGTCACCATGAAACCACAAGCTATCAGCAACTGACTTACCAAGAAGGAAGTGAAAAAGGCGAAAAAGGCACCGAAGGCGAGGATGACGGCGTAGCCGAGGCCTTGATTCAGCACTGCTTTTCCTTGGAAGAAACTACTCTGCCTCACACACCCTATTCCCTGTTGGAAATCATAGTAGCTGCCTGAGAACTCCAATGGAGGACACTTTTCACTCATACTTGAATATTCTTCAGATCTATCAATATTTCAAACATCATTAGGCTTAGTGCTATACAAGAAACTTCGAAAAAGATGCCCAAGAGACTACAAGACAAGATGAACAACCAACCACAGCTTTGCCTTGTTTCGTCCGGAATCTGCCCAAGTCAAACTAAAACACTGATACCTTAACCACATGTTATATTCGGTATATATATATATATATTTGAAAATATCTCAACTTAAATAATTTACTCCTCTATTGATTTTTTTATTATTATCAAAACATGCAGTTGGTCCTTGTATTTCAGCAATGTTTGAGATTTAGTCCTTGTATTTTACAGTCCTTTCGCTTACTTGTATAGCAGAGTGTTATGAGCCTTAGTGTAGGATCTAGTCACGAGTCTAGACGTCGAAGATTTTCTACTCCGACCTATGGTTAATCAGAGAGACAGATCCGTCCTTGACTAAACTCCCTCTAGGAATAACTTTTTAATTGAGTAGTTGCTTCTTTTCTTTATTCAATATTGACAGCCTTTAATAGGCCTTTAGTGACAAAGGAAATAATCCTAATGGAAATAAAATAAAGATCCCTAACATATAGAATCTTGATTAGCAAGATCTAATGTAATAGAGGAAACAAAAAAACTCTAATTTACTGCCCTCTATATATTTATCGTCTTCCTTCTCTGACATTGCTTTGAAATAAGGCATCCACATCACAGAGCAATCTTTTTAGCGTTGGGATTGCAGACAAAATGTTGAAAAGCTGGGTTCTTAATGTACTCACAAAGGCATGGCTGCTGCTCGTTCAGCTTGCTGCAACAATTGGCCAATGGAGCCACCCAAATGAGCGCCGGCATGCAGGGGCTAAGCTGTAGGGAATCACATCCACTGTCTCTGCCATGATAGTTTCACCGGAAAACAGCGCCACAATGAGTGCCACCACACACAAGGCAACAAAGGACCCTCTTCATCTTTGATTTTTTTCATGCACATCATGGTAATATAAAGGAAGCATTGTGAAGTTGAATGGTATTTGGTGCATTTTGGGCACGGATTGTGGCAACGGAGCTGGATTGGAAACTGTCATCAGCATTTTGACAAGGAATCAGAATTACGATACATTTGATCAATAAATACTGTCCCACACTTGGGACCTCTAGTGTCGAAGTCTAGATTTTATTATTAATGGAAGTAAAATAAATTTACTTTTTATTTGATTTAATTAAATTAAAGAATAAAATATTAATAATTTATGTTAATATTATTTATTTTTTTAATTTTTAAATCTACATTATAAAACATTTGGTATCATATACATATTATTTGTGAAATTTAGCTACTTTCATTTTCTGTCACCATCTAATTAAAAATTATTTTTAAAAAATCGCAATTAAATGGTGACCAAATTGATTAAAGAATTAAAATTTTCAAATTAAATTAAATTAAATTAAATTAAATTAAAAATATAACCATATTAATAAAATAGGTAACTAACAAAGACAAATATATAAAAATATACCAAATTTTTTAATTGCTACATCACCCTTTCCTTGAATGAGAGTGTCATCATTGAAATAGTTAAATGATATGATTGACAAAATTAAAAGATTGATGATGATCATATTATAATCTCCAATAACTATGCGGTCATATTTACAATTAATCCTTGAAAAATCAATAAGTATTGTTATTTTACCAGGGGTGCTTTTTCCTTTAATGGAGGTGGCCAACCATCACTGAATTAGCCCACCGTAGGATAGTGTATTTTCCCATGGGCTACAGTCTTCGTGCTGGAATGTTCAAAATGGACTAGATCAGAAGTTCCACAAACAGCGTCGGCGTTTATTCCGGCAACAGCACAAGGACACCATGCGAAACAAAGCTGGCTCTTGCAAAGTATCAAGGGAAATACAGGACTGCAATGGTCAAAAGGTTTGCCCCTGGCCCTCAGTGGGATTGCTGCATGCACAAATGGACTAAGTAAAGACGCAAATCAATTTGTGAAAGAAAAATCAATACCGTAAAGATATGAAACAGTCCATAAATGATTATCAAAGACTACATGTGCTGTTAAAGAACATTATACCATCCAAACTGGCATTACAAGCAAACATTAGCAGCCATTAATCTTCATTCTAATACACCAATACTCTATCTTGAAACCTGGAAATTCATCAACTCACCTCTGCCATTGGGAAAACAAAATGCACTAGGGAAGATCAAAGCAACATTGAGCCAATAAGCCACACGTCTATGTTTTATAGAGCAGAAAGCACTAATACACATATCACACAAACTTTTTCAACGCTGTAATGGGTAATAAAAAAAATCAGAGCATGCCCAAAAGCAAAACTTTCGAAGCGGATCAGCAGAAATCCAAACAAAAATGGAAAACAGATACACAAAATAGCTAAGCATGTAACTAACAGAGACAAAAGCAAACAAAGAAAGAGATTATCTGATAAAATAATCCCCGAAACAGTCCCAAGATACACAAACATAATCAAAATCCAAAAGCCATCTTCGTAAATCTGGGGATGCAGCTTCAGATTTTTTTAGCTTTTTTCCCCTTTTTTGAGAAATGTGCAGAGGCACAAAACCAAATCATCCATTGCAAAATGGTCTTGCAGCCTGCATATCTCTCTAAAAAGAAATGCTAACACCATCGATCTCTAATTCATTCAATAAAATAAACTATTCAAAAGAAAAAAGGAAAAAAAAACAGTAAATGTCTGAGGAAGTTACTAATAGACGCCTTCGAAAAAAAGAAGAAGGCGTCATCAGCGAGACCCTCAGAAATTGATTTTGATTTCGGCCTCCCATGAATCAAATAAGCACCTTTAATCTTCAGCTCATTTGGGATTAATGAAGGCCACCCCCAATCCGCCAAAAATACAAATGAAAGACAATAAAGAAGAATCTGGGCTTATGTTTTCACTGTTTTCGTCTATGGTTGGAGGGTTTGGGAAGTTCTTATAGTGTGTATTCCGTGGAGGAGGGGGAGGGGGGGTTTCAAAAACCCTAGATCTCTCTTCGCTTAACCTTTCCTTTTTTTATGTTTCAGCCCTTCATTTACTTCGATTTTAGACTTTTGCTCTTTTAGCTCTTTTCTTTTCATGTTTTTGCCCCTAAATTTGCGATTAATATATGTATGATTATTTTAATAATTTAATTAATTGAGTCGATAATTGATAATTTAATTTAAATTGATTGAGAAATACATTATTCGAACTGTTTTTGTAAATAATAAGATTTAACTAAATTCATACACACGTGTAAATAAAATTGTTTAAGTATATATCATCTTTGAAAAAGAATTTTATCTTTTATAACTAAGATCACTCCTTGAATGCATTATTGGGATTGGTTTAGGGTTTGAAATAAACGGCTGTTGCAAAGTATATGTTAGGGTTCATTAAGAAAGGGCTAATGGTGGTGTCCTTTCAGTTTCATTTACAAGGAAGAGATGCCTAAAATTGGCTCAATAAAGTATATGGATTTTTTATTTAGCCTAATATAGTAACTGATTTATGATATTTTTTATAGTGGCGTGGAATTCGTCACATCGAGTTGATAATATAAAAAAATATTTTTTATTTTAATTTTTTACTTTGATGTGATAGATTTTAATAAAAAATTATATTTTATTAAAACTCATCACCTCAACGTTACGAGTTCCAATATATTTATAAAAAAATGTTGTGAATCTCAAAATATAAACAGAGATGCCTTAGGCTAAATAAAAAATATGTTATCCTTATTGGGGGAAAAAACCATGCCCCAAAAGAAGAAAGGAAAGAGAGAAGCAAAGCAAACTCAAACTTCGAGGGCTACTATGTTTATATTTTAATTAAATAGACATATCCACTCAATAACAATACTTATTTAAATACATATCAAAAATTTTAAAGTTATTATAAAAATAATAATAAAAACTTGTGGTAAATGAATTGTTGTTATTTATTAAGGTTTCGAGTTCGAACATCATGAATGTGAGTGGTACGAATCTTCAATATCAAAAGATTGAGAGTTATCTTTGAACATATATTATCTTATTCTTATATCAAATTATCAAAATAATAATAATAATTAAATATTAATTGATTGAGTTAATATTTATTTATAATTTTACATAAAGGAACAACTATATATGAATGAGTAAATTGTTTTCCAACAAACACATTTATTTTTCGGGTACAAGTACAATCATGAATACAAAACAATATCACAAAAATTAAAGATTAATAATTATAATTTAATTAATTAATCAATCTAAATCAAATACCGTTAATATTTATTATGAGTATGTTTTTAATTTAATTTATTTATAAAATTAAAATTTAATTTTAAATATTATTTTTAAAAATTAACATATTATTTTATTAAATTAAACTGATAGATTAATTTATTTCTCTTGATCAAGAAGGAAGTACTCCGACAAATAAAAGTGAGTAGTTGTATTTGACCCCAAAAATCAGGGGTTAACCCACCTTTGGTTCACAAAATTATGACAAAAGTTTATAATTTTCAAAAGAGTAAATTTCACAAATGCCCTCAAATTATGGACTTTATTTTAATTTTGTCTCTAAAGTTTTAAATATTCTACTTTAATCTCTAAACTAAGACTATCATTCTAAATTAGTCATCAAACTTTTTAAATATTCTAATTTCATCCCCAAACTATACGTATATATTAATCAAATCCCTTGTTAATATAATCGTTAAGCCAGGTCATATTTTTTTTTTTCAAATAAAACAAAAATTAGGTTAAACTGTTGAAATTAATTATATATTTGGATGAATTTGGGAATAAAATTGAAATATTAAAAAGTTTAAAGACTGATTTAAAATGAGAGTTATAGTTTAGGGACATATGATGCATTTAACTCTTTCAAAATAAAAAGACTTGAAGTGTCGCCTTCAAGCTTGGAGCATAAGATTCAGTCAGTCGGCACTCGCAAGATTTCTCAGTTATCCAAACCACATCTCAGATTGACTTTTAACCATGCCAAAGCTCCCTTATTTTCTTCGGGACTGTACCTTTTGCGCGTGAAAACTGTAAAGTGAAAACTAGGGAAGTTCTACCATAAAGAACACATTGCTTCCTGCGTTTTCCATGTCCCAGTTTTCATTTTTCTCATGCGTGCAAGCTATTCTCTCAGTTGCCTCTTAACCGTTTAAGGTTCTTCATTCATCAATCCACTTCACCATATAATCCCATCACTGATTGCTTTCTTCTTCCCAAACGCAAATCTTCTTTCTTTTCTGTTTAGGGTTTCTAGATTTTCTCCTTTTCTGTATTTCTGGGGTTTTTTCTTTTCTTTTGAAAAACATTAAAAAATCTGTTCAAAATCCCTTTTTTTCTTCTGATTTTGTCTAGTTTGGTTAAGTAGAGAGCTTGTTCCGATTTAGTAGCTAATAAAGAAGTGATTTTTTTTTTTGGTCATAAAAGAACGGATATTTGTTTGGTTTTGATCCGACAAAGCTATGGGAAATCGTACGAGCAAGAAGACAACTGAAACATCGTCATCGTCCGCTATCAATGTTAGCAGCAGCTTGCATTGCTCGACCGAACTAACTTCCTACGAAGCTGCTTGCAAACTCAACACGGAGCTGCAAACGTTCGACACGAACGTCCAAGCTCGAACGAATCAAGTCATCGACTCACTCGCGGTCGGCGTCGAGGTCCGAGCGCTTTCGTTCGATTCGCTAAGAGATGTGACCGAATGCCTTTTGGAAATGAATCAAGAGGTCATCCGGGTTATCTTGGAATGCAAGAAAGACATATGGAAGAGCCTTGAATTGTTCGAGCTCGTCGAGGAATACTTCGAGAACAGCTTGAAGGCACTCGACTTTTGTTCGTCATTGGAGAAGTGCTTAAAACGCGTTCGTGATAGGCAGTTGCTTATCCTCGTCGCATTGCAACAGTTCAACCAGGAAAGCGTAAATGGTGGCGGTGACGGCGGTGAAATTAAATACACAAGGACATTGGAAGAATTGAAGAATTTCAAGGAGGCCGGCGATCCGTTCACCGAGGAATTCTTTCGAATATTTCAATCTGTTTATAGACAACAAATGACAATGCTTGAGAAATATCAGCTTCGGAAGAACAAGCTCAATAAGAAGATTAAGTACATTCATGCATGGCGGAAGATAACGAGTATGATATTTGTCACTACATTCGCTGCGGTTTTGATCTGTTCGATCGTGGCGACAGCTATGGCTGCTCCACCGGTTGCAGCGGCTCTGGCAGCTGCAACCTCGATCCCGTTAGGTTCGACGGGGAAATGGATCGATTCCCTATGGAAAAACTACCAAAACACTTTGAAAGGACAAAAGGAAGTGATTAGCTTGATGCAAGTAGGGACTTATGTGGCCATTAAAGACTTGAATAGCATCAGGGTTCTCGTCGATCGGCTTGAGATCGAGATCGAGTCGATGTTGAAAACAGCGGATTTCGCAGTACAAGAAGAAGCTGTGAAAATCAGGGTGGATGAAATCAAGAAGAAACTGGAGATTTTTATGAAGAACGTGGAGAAAGTGGGGCAACAAGCTGATATTTGTAGCCGAGACATTAGGAGAGCGAGGACTGTGGTTCTTCAAAGGATCATAAACCATCCCAACAACTCATAAAATTTCAGCCTTCATTTCGATGAATGTTGTCGAAAATAACGACGATAACGATAATGATGACAACGATAATAACGACCACGACAACACAAAAACAATGATATTGATTGATTTCCAACGTTTCTGGAATAATACATGTTTGTTTCAGGTTAATGTTTTTTAAGACAATATTTTATTTTGTTCATAGTTGAGGTTTTTTTATTATCATTTAGGAAATGTTCTTTTATTCCATGTAATTATTGAATATTTTCAATAGTATATAGTTTCACACTTCCATTATTGTTTTTGTTATAGGACTCGGAATAGGTTTCCGATAATTTGTCAAACGACGTTCTTTTACTTTGATTTTTTTAATAAAAAAATACGAATCAAGTGATATCGATAGTAAAATAAATATTGTTATTCTTTGAAATTTCAGATTCAAGCACTGAATAGTAAAAGTATGAACGTTTAATGTCAAATAATTTAAAGCTATCTTTGAATATATATACTACGTTGTACTTACGATCTAGAATAATAAAAAAAATCACTCCTCTAAACGGCCTTCTATTTCTTTTATCTCAAATGCAGGATACAAAAGCGTTCCTAGCTATCTTAAGGATAAGGGAAAGTAAGGATTTACCCTTAAGATAGGTCGAGGCCCATTCAAGCTCCGCATCCTACCCCATTGCTCGTTTGGCAATGCTACACCTAATCAAAATAACCTCCCAAATACTCCTAAAAAAGGAGCACACTGAAAGAAAATGTAGGTCCTGGTCTCAAGGCCATCACAAAACACACACTTATTATCCACAACAAGTCGCATATGCGATAATTTATCTTTGGCGGGAAGCCTCCCCAAGATGGTCAATCACCCAATGATCGCGTGTTTAGGGATATGGAAAGGGAACCGCAAAGTCCTATGCCAAGGCACCTTTGGACTCTCCACTCTAATTTTAGACCAGATCCAGCTGACATTGATGGAAGCAAGATTAGGAGTAGCTGCAAAGAGAGGACGAGCTTCATCCCTCATGTCCAACAGCTTTCGAATGCTCCAACTGGCATTAGGCTTCCTCTTAACGTGCCATAAATCAACTCCTCTAAAAACATAGGCATTAAGCCAAGTCACCCACAAGGAACCCTCCTCAGCCAAAATCTTTCGAAGAAAAAAGAAAGAACATGCCTTATTCCAGCTTTTAGTGTCCCTAAGCCCAAGACCACCCTCAGATCTTAGTGTACAAACCTGCCCCCAGCTAACTCGAGCTTTAGTGAAAGCAGTGTCCTCCCTCTTAGAAATATCTAGAGCATAATTAATCATTTTATTAAAAATAAAGGTGTTTATGGGTCGAGTTTTGAATATCAGGTTGGATTTTGAATTTATCCGAATAATCTATTTTTTTACAACTCTAATTGATAATATATTTTTATAAAATATAAAAAAACTAATATAAAGTACGCATGAAGAACACGTAAATTATTGTGTCCGTATCATTAAAAGTTTATTGATTATATAAATATTTTATTTAAAATAATCATTTTATCATTTTTAGAAATATTGGCAGTTAAATTTAACTCTTTTGATAGTTTGAGGATTAAATTTAGCATGAAGGGCTAAATTAACAAAAGAATAAATATTGAGGGTTTAATATATTATTATACATATTTCAGAAAAGGGGAAGATAATAAAACATACCGCTTAGGATAAGCAAACAGCAACGGTCGTTATTATTACACGACCAAAAGGAAAAACAATATCTTCTAACTAACACTTCCTGCCCCAAAAATGAAACACACAGACAGGTACTAGAGTTCTCAAAAATTCATCAATGGAAACTCTGTTAAACCCATCAAAAACCTCAATACTCTTTGTACCCAAAACCCATCTCTTTAAACCCTCTCTTCTCCATTCTAGCTTCAATCCTCGACCCCATGCTTCCTTCAACAGGAGACCACTCTCAGTAGCCATAATTTGCAAAGTGAAAACCACTCCGAATCGTAAAAACGATGAGAAGAACAACAACGTATCCAAGAAGATTCTGTTGTCGGATTCTGCTCCGGAACTGAGTAATGAAGAAGGCAAGGCGAATCCAAAGAGTGGAAACAAAGCTTGGAAGGTTATTACAAAGTTGCCCAAAAGAGTTTTGGCTGTCTTGTCGAACTTGCCTTTGGCTATTGGAGAAATGTTCACTGTTGCTGCACTTATGGCTCTCGGTACAAATTTGTGATTTTTAATCTCTCTTGGTGTGAATTTGATGCCAGAAATATGTTTAAAGGTAATAAATTGATGTTAGTAAACTGTTTTGTTAATGCAATTCTTCTTTAGGTACTGCAATTGATCAAGGGGAAGCCCCGGAATACTATTTCCAAAAGTACCCTGAAGAGAATCCAGTTTTAGGGTTCTTCACTTGGAGATGGGTTCTAACCCTTGGATTTGACCACATGTTTTCATCTCCAATCTTCCTTGGAACTCTGGTTCTTCTTGCCACATCATTAATGGCATGTACCTACACAACACAGATCCCCCTTGTTAAAGTTGCAAGAAGGTTTGATGTTTTTAGTAACTTCTTGTCTTGTTCTTGAATAAGTTGGAGATGTTTAATACTTTGGGAAATCCCATTTTTGCAGATGGAGCTTTCTGCAGTCAGCCGATGGTATCCGAAAGCAGGAATTCTCGGATACTCTTCCTCGAGCATCGGTTAAAGATTTAGGTGTTATTCTCATGGGAGCTGGATATGAGGTTGTGTTTTCTTACTTCAATAATCATTGCTGTGTAACATGTAAAGAAGGATCCGATTACGATGTCGATCCACATCATCAAATTGCAGAAATCTAAGCGGTGTTGCCTCTGTGTACATGGTTTGATCAATACAGGTTTTCCTGAAAGGGCCTTCATTGTATGCTTTTAAGGGGCTGGCTGGTCGATTTGCACCGATTGGAGTACATTTAGCAATGCTGCTGATAATGGCTGGTGCAACTCTTAGTGCAACCGGGAGCTTCCGAGGGTCGGTCACCGTTCCGCAGGGACTGAATTTTGTAATGGGAGATGTACTCGGTCCAACGGGGTTTCTTTCCACCCCTACCGATGCTTTCAATACTGAAGTTCATGTGAACAGATTCTACATGGACTACTATGATAGCGGAGAGGTAAAATGTTTATTTCCTTTGTTGTTTGAAGATCCATAAAGTAGAGCCTTTTCATTTTGAAAGGCAATATAGTTTCGTTTCATTAGTAGAAGAGATAAGTAGACAGACCCCGAACCCACCACACTTGAACTCAACGATCTTCGACTCCCCCAAAGCAGACCCCGGCTTGACGATTTTAAGGCATAACGGAAAGTTTGTTGCGACATAACACGACACGGATTAAAGTCGAGATTTAGAAGTGCCTGAATCTTGCATAGATACAAAGCATGTAAAACGATCAACGCTTAAGATTACTGTGTATGCCTTTTGTTTTTGGAATTTTTTATGTTAGTTAATAGCTGCCTAGATTTTTTCTTGCTTAATTATGCTTAATATTATTCATTGTTACTTTATTTAACGATCTCTTCTTTTAATTTATGTGTCCATTGTTGCAGGTTTCACAGTTTCATACCGACCTATCGCTATTCGATATCAACGGGAAGGAAGTAACGAGGAAAACGCTTAGTGTAAATGACCCCTTAAGGTACGGTGGGATCACCATATACCAGACAGATTGGAGTTTTTCAGCACTGCAGATACTTAAGGACGATGAAGGACCATTCAATTTGGCAATGGCACCTCTAACGGTCAATGGCGACAAGAAGCTTTTCGGACCTTTCTACCAGTAGGGGACACCGATTCTCCTAACGTCAAGGGAATGTACGTATACGTCTTTTACAGCTTCATTTTCATGCGTGCAAACTTGTTATATGAAAAGCTCCTTACTGATACTTTCAAGATCTACTTTACCGAGTTAAACAAATTAAAGCCTGAATGTGATTTATCTTTTATCTCGAAATCACATCTTTAGATTATCATCTCAGGCCGAAACAGGTTTCGGGTGATTTGTGAATGGTCAATGGCTGCATTTCTTCCCCCTTTATGCTAGTTGAATTTTTCTGATCTTGTTCCCTTTTGATCAACTGAAACTTCAGATCAATGCTCGCTCGTGATCTGCAGTCTATTGTCCTATATGATAAACAAGGGAAATTTGCCGGAGTGCGACGACCTAACTCTAAGCTTCCTATAGAGATTGACGGAACAAAAATCGTCATCGTCGATGCAATTGGCAGTAGTGGTCTTGACTTGAAGGTAATAACTTAAACGATTTCATGTAGTACATCTTCTGAAATTTTCATCTTTTACAAAATAAAATCATATTTTGTTCAGACTGATCCAGGGGTCCCTACAGTCTATGCTGGTTTTGGAGCTCTGATGCTCACAACTTGCATCAGTTACTTATCTCATGCACAGGTGAAACACACACACACACTCATATATATATATACGTCTATTATCAGCTTATCCATTGAGAAAGAAAATCCGAAAATCATCAATGTGATCATCATGCGTTTATGTATTCAGTATCTTTTTCTTTGTGCATATAAGATATGGGCATTGCAAGATGGGACAACAATAATAGTTGGGGGAAAGACAAATCGAGCCAAGGCTGAATTTCCAGACGAGATGAACCGTTTGCTCGATCGGGTTCCTGAGATAGTTGAGTCTTCCATTTCCAAGCAACCCGATAGCATTGGTGGCTAGTTTTCGAGGTGTTGGATGAGTGAAAATATGAGCATTCAAGCTTGCTACAGTTTTGAAGTTTCAGGTAAAATCAAGATATTGTTCCATTTCGATTTCATACAAATCCGGTGAGATGTTATGCGCCCTAGCCATGGACAACACCAAATTCACAACTTGTGCAGCAGTGTGAGCAAAAATTGAACGAAATGTATAGTTCACAAAGAATCCAATACCATTCTCTCATAACGAACATCATATGTTATTCTTGGTTTGACATGTACTAATTTGTCTATTTATATATGCTTTTGCTTAAACCATTACTTCTGCAATTATATGCCAAATATATATATTCAGCAATGGCATTTATAAAAGTATGATACATTACTGTTCTCCCAGGTAAGCATATGAAACTGTGAGCTTACATCGATCCCTAAATATCGATTCCGCTATCAGATTCTAGGAGGCCCCCATCGTGGGGAGATGCACACCTGTGTGAACCTATACTTATGCTACTTGCAAGGCCTCTTCGCGTTTTATGTCGAACACCTTGATTAGGGCATCTTCCACAACCTGATTAATACAGACGGGCAATATATATTACTTCGCATGATATAAGCACCTTGATCAAGAAATAGCATGATATATACATTACCTTATCTGGTGTAGAGGCACCAGATGTAACACCAATTGTGATCGGACCCTCCGGTAGCCAATTTTCTGTCTCAACCAGCTCCCCGTGCTGGTACAACACAGCATTCGCGCAATTAGAACAAGAAATAGCAATGATAACCCCTTTTCTAGGCTTAAAAATTGTAGAAGTTAATCAAGAATTGGATTCCTTTGCATTTGAACTTACTTTCAATTTGTGAGCTATTCTGTTTCCTGGACCAATTCTCTGCTCACTGTCGATCCAAAATGAAGGGATCCCACGGTCCTCCGAAATTTCTTCAAGGTGTGACGTGTTGCTTGAATTCCACCCACCGACCACTAACATGAGATCCAGATCTTCTTCAACCAACTTATACATTGCATCTTGTCGCTCCTGAAAAAGACAACGGACCAGTTTTTAAATCAACAAATAACACAAAGATCGATATGCAATCAGTTGAGGCAAAGAATGTAAGGACGACTAGCTAATGCTGTAAATTCTTCCATAAGAAAACATATCACAGTTCATGATAAAAACCAAACTATCACAAAACATTCAACTTACTTGTGTTGCATCACAAATTGTGTTAAAACTTAAGAAGTGATCGGCAACATTTGTTACTCCATATTTTTGCATCATTGTCCTCTCAACTAGTTTCCCTGTTAACCGAAAACGTAATGTGTGTCTCAAGTAACAATTCCTTACAAAAAAGAAGTGATATATAAATACGTGAAAAATTGCTACTAACCGATTTCCTCCGTCTCTCCCTTCAGCATTGTAGTTTGATTTGCAATCCCAACTTTTACTAGATCACGATCCGGATCAAATCCCTCTGATGTAGCATTCTTAAATTTCTGCAAAAGAACAAAAGCCAAAGATATTTATACAATACTCAGTACATTTTACATACGAAGAAGATAAACGACAAAGATTATACCTCCATAAACGCCTCCTTAGTGGAGCTAGATCCATTAAGTTCACCTCCAAGAATGTAGTCGCAAACATACATCGCCTTTGAAATTCAGACGGCATTAAATCAAACAAGTTTAATTTAATAAAATATAAAGCTCGAATGAAAACAACGAAAACTGAATGATTCATCACTTCAGGAGATACCTCCTTCATATCCTTCACAATGATATAAGTTCCAGCAAAAGATGCAGTTGCGATTGTCTCCTCGTGAGCATATTTACCATGGATGATGGAAGTGTAGTCTCCTCTCTTGTGCTTATCTACTACATTCCATACCTGCATAGAAATAATATTTCATTGTCAAAAGATTCATTCAGGTGTCGGATGCAGGCATGAACTCGAGATATGAGTCCGGATAACATAGATCGTGAGGAATTAGTTGTGATGACAGCAAACCAGTTTTAGCAGAAGATACCTTAGATACCCAAGGACAAGTTGTATCAACAATTTGAACATTTTTGTCATTCAAAACCACCATCTCATCGACTGCAGCTCCGAAAGCAGGCAAAACCACGACATCGCCCTTATTCACCACATCGAAATCTTTTGTCCCTCCTTCAACCGGAATGTTCTTAACTTCCATCTCCTCTAACCGCTGCAGCAAAGGAAAGAAAACTAACAAACCAGTAATTATTTGATCTCCTAAAACATTTTATCATATATATTATATGATCTCTATGGAAAAAATACAACTAGCAGAGAAAAGATAAGACCTTATTAACAGTAGGGTTGTGGATAATTTCATTGGTAATCCAAATTCTTTCATCTGTAAACTGTTTTCTTGCTTCATAAGCAATCTGGACGGCTCTCTCAACTCCCCAGCAAAAACCGTAAGCTTCGGCCAATTTTACCGTTACGTTTCCCCATGTATACTCGTTTCCACTTTCCTTCAATTTCTTAATAATATCACCTGAAAATTTTTATCCCCTCAATTAAAATTCAAATTAAATATATGGTTTTATTTGTGAAGAGCAAAGAAAAGCTTACTTGTGTACTCTCTGTTCATGAGTTCGAGAGTTTCCTCCTTGTGCCCGAAACCTTTCCGATTATAATTCTGACTCTTCGACAAGTTCCGTCGGAAAGACTTCGCGTCGAAGTTATCAGTGTCCGCGGCAACATGAGCCGAATCGCCGGAGCATCGGACGGAGAAAGGCTTCCGGTAAGGAATAGCTACTGATCTTCCGGCGAAGTTATCGGAACCTGTACGGATGCATAAACGGAATAGTTGAAGTGTAGTCGCCATTAGAGAGAGAGAGAGAGGAGTTAGGGGTGTATTGGCGCACGTTAGCGGAGAGAGTAAACAGAAATTTGTGAGGCTGGATGGGAAGTGCGCAATTTATCCTTCGACAAGTGTGATGCTGGTTTTCTTGTTTGCTTCTCGGGCTTTGTCGTTTTATTTGCAATGAATGGTCGTTTTGGATTAGCTCCCCTGTCGACGCGACACGTTTCCATGATTTGTTGTTTGGAAAGACAATCATCTTTCCAAATTATTACTATTATTCTATTTATTATTAGTGAGGTTTGTTTATGATAATTTAATTTATTTTTAAATTAAACTTACATCCTAAGCATATGTTAAACATGTTTTTTTAACAAGAATGAATAATTCTTGTTTATTTTTTAATCTTTTAACAATATATTATATAAATATATGTTAAATATTTTATATTTATTTTTAATTCAATTTTATATATTAATTTTGAGATTATATTATTTTTATTTTTAATTAATTTATTGTATCTTGATTAATATAGTCTTATATGTTTATTTTTATAATAAATATTAAAAAAGGATAAACTTTGTGAATAGTCCCCCATGTTTTCGGTCTGATCTACTTTGGTCACCAATTTAAAAATTAAGGGGAAATGGTCCTAACGTTATCAATCCGTTCAATTTTAATCCATAATGTTATCCATTCGTTCGATTTTAGTCCCTTAATCATTAACTCCCGCTCAATTTTAATCTCTCAACCATGTTAGGGACTTAAACAAAAGGGAGTTAATAAAAAATAATAGCAGAAGGACTTAAATGGGATAGATTGATAATGTGAGGGACCATTTATCTTTCACTTTTTAAATTGATGATTAAAGTCAATTGAACCCTACACAAAAACAACAATTTACATAATTTACCCTTAAAAAAATTGAAACCACAATAAAAGAAATAAAAGAAATCAATATTGAATATATGGTTTGCCAATGGGAGCAACAAGAAATAGGCAGCTCGCAATCCCGAGGGACCCATCATATCAAGATGGAGTGGCAGCTGCTGCCTCAAATCTCAATAATAAAGAAAAATCGAAACTTGATCCTGATGAACTTACAAAGTTTCCCAGAAAGCTTTGGCTTTTGTTCTATTATTACTAATATTATTGTTATTATTATTTGAATTAGAATTATTTTGCTTCAACAATGGAGAGTTGCTCTCTTCACTCACCAGCCATTACCATAGTGCCTTCATCTCTTTCCAGAGGTGGGTTCATTGAGAAACCTCTTGGATATGGTCGAATTCTCAAGCTTCCCGCTTCTAAAAGATTCCCAATTTCCAGAAAGTTCAGAACTTTCGATTTCAGGGTTCAAGCTTCAGGTAAATAAAGTTCCAAAATTTCCCATTTTTTGTTGGCAATTTCAAGCTCAAGCTTGTGCAATTTTGGTAGGACGTGAACAATGAACGTATAGCTGTTTGAATTGAATCATAGGTAACAATGCAGACTAGAGAACAACATCTATGATTGCATATGTAAACAATTAAGTGTATAGAATGTTTTCTGCTGTCTTTTTATCGAAAAAATCTGGATTAGACTATAATTGTAGCCAAATGAAAGAAGGGTTTTCAGTAGAATTGTGCCGGTAAAGCGATTTGCGTAGTAATGAACTTAAGTAGTCCTTGGATATGAGCTTGTTCGTTATGATTGATTCTTAGCTGGTAAATCAGATATAGTTGTGCTCACCCCCCTAACATTTATTCGTTGCCATATGGTTGTACATTTTCATTACTAGGAACAACGAAAATCGGCTCGGAGGTAGCTGGAACAATCTCGAACAAAACAGATTCAAAAGATGAGGATCTTGCTTTTGTTGCTGGTGCAACTGGCAGGGTAGGATCTCGAACAGTCAGGTTAAAAATTCTCTGGCAGCTTCACTTGAAATTTAAACAACCGGATGTGCAGTTTCTAAAATGTGCTAAGTTCATGATTCTTCAGGGAGCTTTTGAAACTTGGTTTTCGAGTTAGAGCGGGAGTTAGGAGTGCTCAGAGAGCTGAAAGTCTTGTGCAGGTTTCTGTTATTCTTGTTTAAGTATTGATCTTTTATTGTCTCTATTTCTAAGTTATGCTTATATTGAAGAGAAACTTGTATGCAGAGTGTCAAGCAGATGAAGCTCGATGCTGAAGGAACTACACGTAAGGAAAAGAGAGCCTAGGAACATCGATTCTTCGTACACTAAGATCTATTGTTTAAACCATATAGAAGGATAGTATTATAGCAACACTATAACCTTGCAATTCGATAATCATGCTCTCATAGCTAGTAACAGGCAATCTTTGTTCTTTAGACCAGCTGTAGAAAAGCTTGAAATTGTGGAAGTTGACTTGGAGAAACAAGATAGGATTGTACCAGCCATAGGCAATGCATCAGTGGTCATATGCAGCATCGGTGCCAGTGAGAAGGAAGTTTTCGATATTACTGGGCCATATCGCATCGACTACCAGGCCACGAAGAATCTTATTGATGCAGGTAAACAAAATGGATAACCGTTAGCATATCTGATAGTTTGCTTCTATTCTTGATATTGAGCTGAATCTTCTTCTATCTTTCCCTGGCGGAGCAGCAACTGTGGCAAAGGTTAACCACTTTATTTTGGTTTCATCTTTGGGAACAAATAAAGTTGGATTTCCTGCAGCTATTCTCAAGTGAGTCCCTTCTTTTTAAGGTTTACTTGCATAAAATTTTGACCTTATATATGCTTTATTTGAAATAGGTTGGAGCCAAGATTTTAGTGTTTTAAATTTTCCTTTTTTCCTTTTCTTTCGCATTTAAGTTTGTTTTGGGGCGTCCTTGTCTGGAAGAGGAAAGCAGAAGAAGCACTCATCGCAAGTGGTCTTCCCTACACTGTAAGCGCATCTAGAAATACCTGCAAATTTAGTAGATCACAAGCAGTGGAGAGGAATCATATCTGGATTTTATTACTCATCTTGAAGTGCCTGTTCAGATAGTTAGACCGGGAGGAATGGAGCGTCCCACTGATGCTTTCAAGGAAACTCATAATATCACACTATCCACTGAAGACACTTTATTTGGAGGCCTGGTTTCAAATCTTCAGGTGCATATACAAATGTTTAATATTAATTCTCCTATTGTGATTTTTTAAGCCTTTCTCACAATATCGATGAATTGAAGGTGGCTGAACTCATGGCCTGCATGGCCAAAAACCGTAACCTTTCATACTGTAAGGTGGTGGAAGTTGTTGCAGAAACAACTGCTCCGTTGAGACCTATGGAGGAACTTCTTGCAAAGATACCATCTAAGCGCGACTACATTTCCTTGACTAAGGTACTGTTACTCCTTTTCCTATACACAAACTACCTTAGTGTCTAATTAACTCTCCACCCTGATGTAAGCAGGAATCTGATACTCCCACTTCAGGACCAGCTAAGAGCATCGTAACTGAGAAACCAGCGGTAACAGATAAACCAAGTGCTGAACAGTTTGATACCAAACCAACACCAAGACCACTTTCACCTTTTGCAATGTGAGTTCCCCGGGTTTTCTTCTTTGTTTCTCTTTTGTTTAAATATGATTTCATGAATCCATTGACTACATAACAATGCCATATTGTTTCTCTGTGTGTGTGCGCGCGTGTGGTGACTTTATAGTCACTTATTTACCTTGTTGAACAACAGTCCTGCTACAGTTTTGGTTTGATTTCGTGTATGGACAGTTCTTCTTACCATGTCATTCATTGTGGCCCTCCAACTTTTGCAGGTATCCCGATCTTAAGCCCCCTTCATCACCATCTCCTAGAGCGCCGGCAACTGCACCGACGGACAGTGAGTCCAAAGGTGCTACATTGTCAGGAAACAGCACACCTCAACCTCCAGTAGCGGATAAACCAATTGATGAACAGCATGATACCAAACCAACACCAAGACCACTTTCACCTTTTGCAATGTGAGTTCCCTGGTTTTATGAATCCATTGACCTCATGACAATGCCATTAAAGTACGTTTCTATAATAGGAATATGCATAATACCAAACCCAAGATCATTGTGGTAATCGGATCTTCTCATGTAAATATAAGTGGCATTTTTTGTGATTTGAGTTTCTTGATGTATGTATCGTGTATGTACGTATGTAAATGTATATTAGACCTGCTAGCTTGCATACTCCAGAGCCATGGGACTCTCGAGTTGCCATCTTGATTTTTCTTTATTTCCTTCAATAAAATTACCAGGTACGAGGACTTGAAGCCTCCAACATCGCCGATTCCATCATCCCCAAGGAAATCTTAAGAGAAGAAACGACCAGTCAACTCCAATAAGGTTTGAGTTCAAATTCCTTGACATTTCGGTTTTCTTGAGGAACTTTAGTTGCATGGAAGTAATGATAAGTATATGATTGTAACAGAACCACGAAAGCAAATCGGAACTCACCACTCTAATCATGTGAAGCAAGCAAGCAATTTAACCTGCGGCAGTATTTTATGGAATTTTTCTTGTTATATGATGCTGAGATTGTGACACTATATTCTATATATATGTATATGCATTTGTTCCTTTCCTCCTTTGCCAATACTTTTGGACATTGCTTTATACATTTGTACCAATGTTCCGAAAACATATTAAGTTTGATACGAATGTATTTTATCTAAGGATGTTTCGAATTAGATGTTTTCCGACATCAGATGTTTTCCTTTTTCAAAGGCATATTTTTTTGTTCGAGGTAGCTTAGAAACCGAAAAAACAAAGTATGCACGTTACTTCCTATTTGCAATTCCCGCTCTCTATTTGAGAAAGGAAATCGGAGTCTGGATGCTGGGACTTGAGAAGATCTGTAGAAACTATATGAAGTGGTGATGTTGCATCTTTGATCGGGGAATACTGGGTTGGAATAGTGAGAAAATTTCAGTTAAACAGAAAGAAGAAAGCATTACGGTCTCAAACAACTCTAGCATACTTGTTCATCAAGAAAAGGAGCATATATGAACGTCTAGAACCAAGATCATCCTAACAGAACGAACCAGACCTGTATACATGTCCGATCATCGAACTTGTAGTTCTATCCGAGGGTATGATCATCGGACTTGTAGTTCCATCGGAGGGTATGATCATCGGACTTGTAGTTCCGTCCGAGGGTATGTCATTAGCTACTGTAAGTTATCGATGGATATCTGGATTACGCAGTCAGTCGGAAGTCCCAATAATCAGATACTAATCTTCGGGATGGCACTACGTGGAATTTCCAGAGTTTTGTATCCCTATTCTTAGTTTGTATTATAAAACTCTTTTTTAAAATAAATAATTTCAAATTTCTTTTTATAATTTTAAGTTTTTTAAATGGATAAACTACACATTTAGTACATAAATTATTACTTGTGTTTCGTTTTAATACCTAAGCTTTATTTTGTTTTAAAATCATATATAACGTTTAGTTTAGGTTTCATTTTGGTCCCCGATGTTAAAAAATTAATGGAACTGTTGCACTGTGACATTTTTATGGGAAAACTACGTCATTCATCACTCAATTATTTTCTCACTCTTATTTTGGTCGCTAAAATTTAAAAATTTCAATTTAACAACTCAACTTTTAAATTGCTCATATTTTAATTACTCTAATTTATTTTATTAGTAATTTTTTGACATAACATTTTTATTATATTTTATTAATATATAATTAAAATAAAAAAATAAATTTGAAAGTTAGAGTGACTAAATCAGGAGTAATTTGAAAGTTAAGTAATTAATTTGAAAAATGTAAACTTTAATGACCAGAATAGGAGTGAGAAGATAGTTAAGTGATAAATGATGTAATTTATCCATAAAAAAAGTGTCACTTCCGTTAAATTTTTAACGACAAGGTACTAAAACGAAACAAAAGTAAACGTAATATATGATTTTGAAAAAAAATGAAAGTTTAGGTATCAAAACGAGACAAAAGTAATAGTTTAGATACTAATATTTAGTTTAATTTTTTTAAAATTTAGGGTAAATTACATATTTAGTATCATAACTATCACTTTTTTTTCTGTTTTGGTCACTCAATTATTGTTGTTAAAAAAATTAATGTTTCTAACGATGATGTTGATGTGTGACTAGAAATTAATGTCACGTTATCATTGGAAAAAAAATTTAAAAATGTTACGTCAGTAGTTCTATTAACTTTTTAATGGCATGTGATCAAAATGAAATAAAAACATAACGTTAGATATGATTTTGAAAAAATTTGTTAGGTGACCAAAACAGAATAAAAGTGATAGTTGAGGGTACTAAACTTATAGTTTAGCCTTATATTTAAATACAAAGTCAAGTTCAACGACTCTATCCTCAATGATTACCCTTTTATCCTAAGCAAACGGTCGAAATCCCAGTCTTTTCTTTTAAATATACAAACTAGCCGTTATATTGTTTTTCATTGTAAAACCCCCCAAAACCTCATTCACTTTCACAATGGCATCACCGGCCAAGATTTCTTCTTCTCCGTCATCGTGTAAAATGAACTCTCATCTGAAAAAATCTGAACTCAACGATCCTACGAGAAGGAGTTTCAGTGGAAACCCTTTTGCGAAGCCGTCCGTCATCACGAATCGCAGAGCATTTAACCCGAGCACTCCGGCTAATAGTCCTTCAGGTTCCGTTTTCTTTTCTGGTTTCTTGCTTTCTTTCTTGGGTTTTATTTAGAAAAGTATTCATCTGCGTTTTCTAGGGCTCTAAACATTTTGGGTACGAAATAAAGGGGAATCGGTGCATTATTTGGTTGTTTATGTGGTTTGGGTTTTGAAGGAATTCAATTTTGGCCATGAATTTTTGTTAGAAGTATTAATCGTCAGGTACGAGAATCAGTAGGTTAAAAGAAATTTGTGTTGGGAACCGAAATAAAATTATAAAATTGTAGAGCCAAAGCTAAAAACTTTTTGTTAAAAGAGCTTAGATTGATTTTGAAAGGGGCTAGATATGTTATTTTTCCGTTTAACCAAGGTGTTGAAAAGACTTGCCTTGAGTTGTTAATTTTTAAAAGGGGCTAAAATTACAATTTTCCATTTTAACGAGAGTTACAGGGGCTTAAAATTTTAAATTTTGATTTTGAGGGATTGAGATTTGCAGTTTTCCCATCTAACCAAAGGGCCCCTGCATGTTTGGAAAATACACATTTTGAAGTTTGAACCATGATAGCTGATTCAAATTTAATTGAGTTCTAGTAGGAAGTTAGCAAGAATCATTGTTGGAGAAGTTGCAATGGAGATTTTCCTGGAAAACAAACAGTGCTAGTTATGGTTCTGACATACTGATGCTTTGTTTGTTTTACTTCCAGATTTTCCTCGAAGACATTCCACTAGCCGAGAAAGTGCAGCTTCTTTGCCTGATCATGGCAAGGAGAACGCTCGAGACTCGAATCTGAAACCGACGAGCATCAAATCACCTGCTCTTTCCAAGGGTAAGAAGAATTTCATGTCGCCAACGATCTCTGCTGCTTCTAAGATCAACACATCACCAAGAAAGCAAATTTTAGTCGAGAGAAATGAGCCAGTTCGATCTTCTTTTTCATTCTCCAATGTAAAAATCATAGCCATGGAAGATAATGAGTCAAAACCGGAGATTGGTCCGAACCAGAAGAAGGATTCGTTCTCTGATGTTGAAAGCATAATCATTGAAAGCCCTGAATCAACCCCAGATATTAGTTTGAACCAGGTCTCATTCTCTGATGTTAAAAGTGCCATTATGGAAGACACCAAGCCGAAACCGGAGATTGGTCCGAACCAGAAGAAGGTTTCGTTCTCTGATGTTGAAAGCATAATCATTGAAGGCACTGAATCAACCCCAGAGATTAGTTTGAACCAGAAGGTCTCATTCTCTGATGTTAAAAGTGTCGTTACAGAAGATACCGAGTCAAAGCCGGAGATTGGTCGGAACCAGAAGAAGGTTTCGTTCTCTGATGTTGAAAGCATAATCATTGAAGGCACTGAATCAACCCCAGAGATTAGTTTGAACCAGAAGGTCTCATTCTCTGATGTTAAAAGTGTCATTAGAGAAGATACCGAGTCAAAATCGGAGATTTTTTCCAACCAGAAGATGGTTTTGTTCTCCGATGTTGAAAGCACTGAATCAACCCCAGAGATTAGTTTGAACCAGAAAGTGACATTTGCTTTCAACAATTCAACTCTACCAAACTTGACTCATGATTCACAAATTAGTCACCATGAAAACAAGGAACCTTTGAAAAGCGACGAAGATTTTGATTATAAGGAGACTGAGAATGATTCTGATTCGGTACCAGAGACCGTTACAGAAGAAAAGGATTCAGTTAAAGTGGATCCGACCTTCAAGATTAGTCCTAGAGATCCAATCTCACCTTCTTCTCCTGTTTCAGCCCCATGTGGTCTGGAACCATTGATGGTTCCTTATGACCCTAAAACCAACTACCTTTCTCCGAGGCCTCAGTTTCTTCATTATAGACCGAATCCTCGAATCGAGCTTTATCGGGAAAGAGAAAGCATGCAGTTCGATGAACTCTTTGCATCTGAAAGCTATTCAGACACTGATGCTACTGCAGAAACACCGACCGAAGGTTCACGAAGTGATTCGGAGGATATTTCTTCAGGAGAAACAATGGAAGAAGAAGAAGACGAGGAGGAGCTTCATGTATCTGATCCAAACCCGAGTTTGAAGGCTAAAAGAAAGTCTAAGCCACGTTTTCCCACCGAACCAAAGTTCATTACTTTGCTTCTGTTTCTGGGTTTTGCTTGCTTTTCAGTTCTAGTGGTTAATTATCCAGCCTTTACTCGTGGAATAGAAGAAATAAGCAACTATCAGGTCCCGCAAGAAGTTTCAGAATTTGCGAAAGCCAACTTCGGTCGTTTCACTCAGAATCTACAGCACTGGTCAGCTAGCTTTTTGTCTTATGTTTCAGACATCGATTCCGGTTCAAGAAAAGTGCACAAACTGGGTACCATTCAGTATGCTAATTTGAGCCAGTTGATGGAGGATCATATAGTTGAGGGGCAACTAATGTTTGACTCCAGTTCATTGGAGCCGATATGGGAGAGAGATGCTGGAACCGAACTACTTGATGACAAGCACTATCAAGAGATTGAAGCATATGAGGTAGTAGATGAAGATGATAATGAACAAGAAGACGAGAGTGAAGCTTCTGAAACCCCAAAACTAGTTACGGAACAACCTGATGCAGTGCAACAAGGGGTTGGGTCTGAAATTATTGAATCGGATCATTTAGAGGTAGAAGAAAGCAAAGAAGCTGAATTTGCTGGTCAGATGGAAGCGGAACATCAGAGCAATGTTGAGAATGAAAACCAGCAACGCGTAATCACACCGCAGGCTACTGAAATTCAACATGATAAACCTGAAACTGATGACCCCGAGGGTGGCTTGAACATCGTTGAAACGTTGTTCCCCGAAGAAGTGAAGTCTGAGGATCTCAAAACTGAAGATTCCATCGATGACTCTCAAAGTTCTGGAGATGTAGATATTACAATTAATGGGCAGGCTACTGAAATTCAACATGATAAACCCAAAACTGGTGACCCTGAGGGTGGCTTGAACATCGTTGAAGCGTTTTTCCCCGAAGAAGTGAAGTCTGAGGATCTCAAACTGAAGATAACACCGACGATTCTCAAAGTTCTGGAGCTGTAGATATTACAATTAATGGACAGGAAGAACAATTTCTCTCAAATAATGTGATGGGTTTTGCTTTACTTGTGTTGTGTCTATTAGTAACTTCAGCTTTCATCTACACAAAGAGAGGAAAGCCCTCCATGCCAAATGCTTCTGTTCTGTGTCAGAAATCCGAATACAGACCGGTTTTGGTTGACTCCAAGGATACAATCCTCGAAAAGGTATCCTCCAGGAATTGGCAGACAGAAGTAGATATGGCTGATGAATCATGCCCATCAGAAATGATGAGTAGCTATGCAAAGACCTCATCATATTACAGTAACAGACTCAAGGAATCAAACGAGCCATGCCGATCGGAAATGAGTAGCTCTGAGAGGACCTCGTCATCTTACAGCAACAAGGGAGGCAAGGAATCAAATCAATATCAGAGCCAAGAAAGGAAAACTAGGAAGACCTACAGGAGAGAATCTCTTGCTTCATCAGATTACTCTATGGGTTCACCTTCCTACGGCAGTTTTACCACGTACGAGAAGAAACCTAGCAAGCACGTAAGTACATCATAGCTATCTTTGTTATTCTTGTTCAAAAATAAGTTTCGGTTTCTTACACTTTCTGGATATATTTTTTGTTTTGAAGGGTGGAAGAGATGACGAGATAGTTACTCCGGTTCGACGTTCAAGCAGAATCCGAAACCAGGTTACATCTCCATGATGATGATTGAAAAATTATATCTTATGTTTGTAACAGTTGCACTGCTTTGCAATTCTAGTGTGACTGCTCCACTGTCATTAGATGCTGACATAGATTAGATTAGAGGTTAATCGTACTGTGAACAAATCTCATTCTTCTTTAATCAAAACCAAATTAGGCTTTCACCAACAGTCATCGAGACATCAACTTAACGTATCGAAACTATTAAAACGAGCTCGTATCAGCACTTTCTTAAAGAAATATATATAGTACTTGGATTGTATAATCCATAACAAGAAGCCTGTAATCCAATCATTTATGATGAAAAGAACTAAGAGAACTGATTCAGCAGCCTGTAATTTGCTTTATATCAAAATTTAATGGCAACTAAAAGCACCCATACATACACATTAGTGACTTGAGCAAAGGACAATCGTACCAGTCAGTAACTATGGAGGTTAAAAACTATTTTCAGTTTTTGTCAGTTCATCCATACTCCGAGCCACACTTTGAGTCGGTACTTCTTGTATGATAAATGTTTGTTTCGAAACTAGTTATCAACTAATTCACGAGCTTCCTGTACTTGCTCTTCATGAAAGTCAGCAGAAAATCCGTAAAAATGGCCTCATAATCTGGTATTTTGCCGTACCCTGAAAGAGCACATGAAAAGAAAAGTGATTAAACTCAATGCATCACATTAACGGTCGCAAAACCAGCCAAAAGTTGCAAAAATGTCCTCCATCTCCATCTACTGACCAGGGAAGTAGTTAATGTCGATTACATAAAAGATGTCTCTTGTCCCATGCTCCCGGATCATATCTATATTGAACAATCGAAGACCCTGTGAAAGTACAAAAATGTATAATTAACTACATGCACTGATTAAAATCATACAACTCCTCTGCCTAGCTTGATATCATGAAGTAAATAACTTGCCAGCCGGTGACGGAGCTCCTTTGAAAGTCTCTCCAGCAATGGCAGAGGAGGAAGTTCTGCAACAAAAATGAAGAATAATTATACAAGGTATGAAGGAAATTTGAATTCGAGTTCCATATACGGAACATGTATACATGCTTATCGTATAATAGTCACATACCAGCAATGTGAGGGTCCAAATCTGCATCATCAGCAGAAGCAGCAGCCGATGAAACCCGCGGAAAAGGAAAAATACCAGGAACTTTTGCAAGCTGACATTTGGTGACGTTGGGAAGAGAAAACCGCCTTACGACCTTAATGGCATCCCCAACTATGTAAATTTTAAAAAGAATACCGCCTGTGATGAGACAACATATTATATTCGAATAACTAGTAAAAATAAGGCTAAAGAGATAACAGTGAGGTTCACGAATCCACTGTGACAATGTACCATGGTTCACAAACTCTGTAGAACCAATGGAGGCTCGAGTTTAGACAGAGAGGACCAATCATACAAAAGAAACAGCTCGTGGGACTTGGCACTTCCATCCACTAGTAGCGGTTTAGCAACTGAAAGGATGAAATAAAACATGTATAGACAGAACAAACAATTAGAAATAATTCCCCCTGTAGTTCATGTGTTAAGTTCATTAGTATCCATGAATATACAGCTGTTCTTATCTAACAACGTGGCGGTTGCAAGCCGATTTCATATTATTTAAGGGGAAATGGTGTCTGAACATTAAAACCAGATACAGAGGCTAACCACCAAAACCAAAAAATAGAAAACAGAAGATACCTAAGGTAACTTAAAGCCAGCTTTAGCAACTTCATCGGGGATGGATAGTGGATCTTTCATGATAACCATTTGTCTCGGAACACAAACTCTCCCTACAACAACAAAACAGCCATGATTACCAAGCAACCATGTTTCCTACAAGTGCTATAGTTCGATGCAGTAATACCGCAATTACCATAGAAGTCTGACAAGTTTAAATCAACCACATTCTGGAGCATTGAGTGGCGATTGTATACATGCTGTATAGCATCTGGAGGATCAATAACAGCTACTTCTGGATGTGTTTGTCGGTAATCCTTCAAGAATAAAAATATATATCATAAAAACTCGGCCATGTTTTACAGCAAGCCATAAATCCGAAAACTTTTCCTGTTTTTCAGCAGTTTCATGTGACAAACAAAGGAACTACAGGAAGATGAATGGCTCCGTCAAAGTGTCAGATCAAATTTAACCGATTTCCTCCAAACAGAGATGAAATTGCCGGCTCTAAGACATGCATCAAGTGTCGTGAAGGATAATATTTGTAAAACATATCTACCAGCATCATCATTAGAATGCTGTGTTTGAATAGCTCGGTGCATCGAGCAACATGAACTAAATGAATGTGCTCACTAGAAATCAAGGATGAACACCCAAAAGCTTCTTAAGATTTCGAAACTTCAAGAAACGAAGCAATTGTTGAGAGCAAGAATTATGCATACTATCAGGAAAAAAAAGGTTTTAAGGCTAAGGGGATTTGTTGTTGAACCAAAAACGTGGCAGCTTCCACATTTAATCTCCGAGGAATGTGTTGCATCAATTCACAGCAACAGTTGTAACTCAAGGAAATGCATCACTGCATATTCAATTCTTTGTCTAATCCAAAATGAATGAATGGAGAATGATCTTGGAAGGACAAACCTCGACAATATCGATCCACTCCTTCCCCGACAACTGGAGGAAGCATAAAAGCCATCAGTCATTTACTCAAGGTTTGAGATAAACGAAAGACACTCAAAATATTAACCTATAATCTGCCTACAAAACCAGAATCATTGCTGATAGGAAGACCTATAAAACTGCTTCAACCGTTTCATAAATAGTCAGAAGTTACACTAACCTTGTGTAAAATAATGTCAAAAGGACCCTGATCCGACAGTGGTCGGTTCACATCGATGGCGACGAACGATATCCCCTTTTTGCTGCACCAACCATAAAGATATTCTAATGAGCATTCTTGAACGTCAATGCAGAAATAACCAATTCAGTAAGTTCCTTGCTAGTTAAATGAATAAAGGTCATCCATGTGAGACTCTCGACCTCATTCGACATGTATACTCCTAGCTAAGAAACAAAGAAAATCTGGGACTAGTTTGATCTTGGCCTGGTTTTTCAAGTATCAAAGATAAAAGAAAAGCTCAATTTATAAATTATGCATACATGTTCACACAAAGGGATACAATAACATAGATACACTACAGAGATAACTAAAGCCAAATGCAATACTAGGGGGACCATGCAACTCAAATCAGACATGTTAAAGCCATTTTCTACATCTATACGCATAAAAACAAAGTCATCAATTCAATAGACATACATACATTCATATATATATATATATATATATATATATGGAAAGTGAAGTGGAAATTGGAGTAATGAGTAATATACCATGCCAAGCGCTCAAACTCTGGTTGCAAGAAACTCTTTTTCTTCTTCAATGTCAAAGCATACCCAACAACAAGCTTCTGCTCTTCTTCCTCCTCACCTTCTGCATCAAAGTGTTCCCCCTTTAACCTCATATCTTTTCTCTTTTCTTCTTCTTTTTTTTTGGTTTCTGGGTTCTTCTTCCCTTTGCCAACCTCTTTCTCTGGGGATTGCTCTCCAAGAAATGACACAATCCCTTTCTCCTTAGAATTCTCTGCAACTAAATATGTACAAGTCTCTCTGAAATGGGAGTTTCAGAACCAAGAACACAAGGAAACAAATTTGGGTATTAGATTGTTGAAAAAAATATTCAGTTTTTTTTGCAGAAACAAAGATAAGGAAAGATTGGGTTTTTGGGGGAAAGAATAGAACTTTGAGTGTAAAATACTGAGATAAACAAAACTCTAGCACTAGGATTTGATGCACAAGCATTGCTTTTTGTTGATTATATATATAGAAAGAGGACAGGTTAGCAGCAGATGAAGGTTTGGAAAGTATAATATTCCCATTTTACCCTTACCATCTCCATCACTTGCGGGAAAATTTCAACCATGTTGCAGTTTGGCTCAAGTAATCATCATAATCAACACTAATTATTCCCATATTCTTAATACATTATATTCTACGCTTATTCCATTAACAAAAAAGAACATACCATGAGCATTAGATATCAAAATTATTATTATCATATGCACTCTGATAGGAGATTTAAATAATTATCTTTATATAATAATAAATGTATCATCCAAAATCATTATTGCACGACTGTTATATTCGTGATAACTACAATAACATTTATTATTATTACAATCGCGATAAACACAACCGTAATTTAAATCATCGATTCTGACCAATTCCTTTGTTCCCATCAACTCTTTTCAAGTGGGGTATTAGGTTTGGAATTTCTGTTAACAACTCGAAAGCATTAGTTCTTTCAAAGTGGAGGCACAAAGAACAACTGCAGAATCATATCCACTGCTTACATATATTATATATATAGAGAGAGAGAGTTGATCTTCAAAGTAAGAATATATCTTGTCATTACATCGAAACGATGGTTAATTACACCGTTAATGCAGGCAAAAGTGAAGGGAAATCTTTGACTTATGACAATGACAATGACAATGACAAGTTAGTGGATAGTATTGTGGAAGACCAAAATGGGTGAGAAAAGAATGTCATGTGTCACAAGAATTCTATGCCATTTATAACTTACTATGGAATATGCTTTTCATATATATTTGCAGAGAATATGCTTAGTGGTGGAGTTTGGCCAAATTAAATGAAATTCAAATTAACTCTGATTTATCTATACATACACTGCAGATAATATATATATATATATATATGAACTTTTAGACTTTCTTTGAGCAATTGAAAATTGACTTGAATATATAGGACACAATTATACTATTAACTCAGGTTGAACATTTTTACCCTGAATCCGAACTTAATTCGACCTCAATATTCGTAGAACTCGATCAGATCTAATCGAAATCCAAATAAAAATGACTATACAATTAAATTAAATCAAAATATATAAAACTACCATCCTATTTACTTGAAGGACCACATAAAACTCTTTACCTTGTTTTTAAATTATTATATTACAATATGGATAATATCACGTGCCATTAAAACTAGTTAAATCATTAGTTAACCTAATTATGATTAAATGAATGGGCGATGGCAGACAGTATCTAATAACGATATTTTATGTCTTAATCTATAAAACAAAAGCAACAGAGGATAGCATTCTCTTATCCAAAACCATCCATTCTAAATTATTATTTCAGCCAATTAATTAAGATTAATTATCTTCCAAAACACTCTCCACACATTGTATTTCCTTTGGATTAATAAGTGATACTATACTTTTTTTGGAATAATGTGATAATATACTTTTAAAAGACAACTATATTTAAATCTTATTAAATAAATATAAAATATATAAAAATGAATAAATATATAAATATAATTATGGGATATATTATAAGTGATAGAATCATTCATGATACATGTGCCTAAAATAAGTTAATTTTTTTTGCGGCCACACGTTTTTTTACGAGTCATGATGTTTCACCAAAGGAGTGCACATTTTTCACATTTTACTTTTTTTTATCATTTCACCACAAATTTAGTTGATATATTTTTTTATTGTTAATTAATTAATTAATATATATATATAAGAGTTAGGGTGTATCTACACAGTGTAAAATTATTTAGTTTTACAGTAATTTAAGATAATTGGATTAATTGTCAACAATCTCTAAAATATTTCGTTAAAAACTATCAGTTAATGCCTCTTCTTTCCCTTAAGTAGTGGCTTCGATACTCATTAGGAGCAAAATTCCCATCCCTCTCCCCTTAGGAAGAAATTGTTCAAAAAAAAAGGATAATTGAATTTAATGATTGCAATTAAAACTTCTAAATCGAAGATAATCATTTTTCCCGTGAAATTCTCATTTTTTAATGTTAATCTTAATCTTTCATTTCAACTAATCCAACAGTCTTAAAAAATAAAAATTTTATTTTTCTCAATAAATCATATCTCTATCTGTATATATATGTTGAAGCTCAACATCTCGAGACTCATTGATCTTTATATGATAATGATGGTTTCGAAATGAAAATCATCTTCACCATCTTTATTGTATATAAGTCAAACCCACTCAATCAATTGGAACCCTCTAATGTATTCTCCTCTTTGTTATATGGTCTTGAGATGTTGAACTTCAACATCTCAAGACCCGTTGATCTTTATAAGAACAAAGGAGGGTTCTGGCTCTCCAAAAATAATAATTCGTCATTGCACGTTTTCACTCGATTTATATTGATTCCACCGCACAAATCAATTTTCTTAAGTGGTTATAGGAATTATTGTTGTTCCTATAGACCATGAGTTCAAGTACCAACAACTACAAAGGTGGTTGAGTTGTTCATTGTCAAATGGTTGAAAGTGAGCAAAAATTACTTTGTAATCACTTGATTAGCTTAATAAAAAAAATAGAATGAAAAATTATTTTTTTGACTTCTACATCAACGCATGTCAACACCAAAACTAAAACATCATCGCGCCGTTTCAAATTTTATATTTTAAATGCTCAATATTAATTATGTCATTATTCTTTGTTTGTAACACTTTGACCCTTAACATTTTACTTCACAACAAAATGATCATTGATCGGATAAAAATTATTAATTGATTAAATAGTCAATGTTCTTCGTTAACATGATTTATGTATCCATAGTGACGATGTGACATGTCATCTCTCTAGACACGTGACACAGGTCAAACCATCACTCGTATAAACATAACATATGTCATTTCATCACTCTAAAATGTGTCACATCATGATTTATGTGCATATGATATATATTATGTCAGCATTTTTAACACATATAAGTCTGATCATGTCAATAAAAAGTATTGATAATTAATTAATTAATTAATATTTTTCATCTAATCATAAATCATTTTAGTTCTAAATAAAACATTGAAGATTAATATAATTAAAAAGTAAAAGTAAATAATTATTTAATAAAACTTGTCTGTATATATATATGTGCCTTTTATTAAATGGTAAAATATTATTCTCCATCCTTCGCGTACACGTTAATATTGTTGTTAAGTCACTAATAAGTTGGAACCAATCATTCCTCCATATTTTTAACGTGGGGACAATGTTGACATTTTATTGGAATTTTCGTTATCGGCGAACCAATAATTTAGATAGCTATAAAAAATAAAAAGGTAAATTACATCAAATGTCACTTATTTATTACTTAATATTACAACTAGGTCATTTAACTTTTAAAAGTTATAAACTAATCATTCAATTAATCAATGTCACAAACATATCATAAGATCATTAATTATCACGTGACTTTCTAACATTGAATATTTTATTCATTAAAATATTAAATTTTGACCATGTTAATCGACATCGATCATCGTATATAGTGCCTGATGAACCTCAAATTTCACGATAAGATTCACCTTAATCTCCTAGTTCAATCATCAAATTAGATTCTAAAGAATTTGTTTCAAAAGCCATAAAATCATCTCAAAACTTTTGAACTTCTTGAACCATATTCTATGTCATCCACCATCAAATGTCCTTCGTCTCAATATATGTACTTTCTCTCACCAACGACAGCCTCTTTATCATCTAAGTCATCGAATAGAGCCCCTAACTTCAAGAAACTCAGAGTTTTATATTTCGATTTTCTTTTTCAACTAATTGAGTAATTCGTTTATGACTTCTAAAAAACGAGTGACCTATTTGTATATTACTAATAATTGGCTGACCCATTTATATTCTTACTTATAATTAAATAATTTGTAATGCAATTTATCCAATGAATAAATTATTAATAAAACATTTCCTTAATGGAGCCTTCTAAATTTTTAAAGACATAGTGATACGTATGTGACAATTCATTAATTAAGTGACTCATATATAATTTTTAAACTTAAATGGTTTACTTATAATCTTATTAGAAATTGAATGACTTATGTATAAGTTTACCCCCAAAATAAAAATACAAGCCCATACCAGAGTTACCGGCAGAAATCATAAATGGATAAATTGAAAAAAAGAAGATTATTTATTATTCCTTAAAATAGTATATATAATTATAGATTTAATTGTTATATTTTAATTTGATTAATCTTAGTTAATGTATTTTATAATCTCATATTCTGTCATTGGTTATTATATTTATAATTTTTAGAGAAAAATTATAAACAAGTTACTCAATTAAAATATTGTTACAAATAATTTTAGTTCTTAAAATTTATACAATCTATCAATTTGGTCCTATTTCAAAACAATTCAATAAATAAATTTTCTATATTTAAAAATTGATCATTTTAGTCTTTGTTCTCCTAAAATCATATATGTTATGTTACTTTTATGTTACTTTTTAGGTACGATAACTTATTGTTGTTTTATGGTCAAATGTAATTATCCAACTGATTTTTTTGATTTGATGGACTCGTTTGGTTTGATTATATCATAAAAAAGATTAAATTGATGAAATTTTCAAATATAAAGATTAAGTTTATTGAATGAATTTTAATTGAAACAAAATTGATAGAATATAAAGAGACTAAAAATGTTATTATAGAATGCCAACGTTTCAATTTTAACGATGAAGTGATCTATTTGTAATAATATTTTAATTATGTGACCTATTTATAACTTTTAGAAAAAATAAATGACCTGTTTATAACCAAACACATGATTGAGTGACTTGGATTATATTTTACCATTTAATAATCTTCTAGACGGTGAAAAAGAAATGGGTCAGATGATAGCTACGCCCACGAGGCCCAACTGGCATCGCGCACCTCTCTGCCGCGTAGAATAGTAACAAAATGCCCTTTCATTTTAACGTACGCTCTGAAGGATACACTAGTAAACGACCACCACATCCTCGCCGCCACTTGCAAAGTTGAAACTCACTTTGCTTCCTCAATAATTTACAAAAAAAATCCAAAAACAAAACATAAAAATTCTTTCCCATTCTTGTACTCAACTGTTAGTTAAAAGAAATCATCTAAAATTTATAGTTTCTTGGACAAATAGAAGTTATGTTTCTATTATAGTTAGTTATTTAAAGCTTTAATGCAGAGAAATTAAGGAGAAAATATAAAATATATGGCTTCTCTACAGATATCGAACCCTGTGTTTTCTTCCATTTCAATTTCCCAGTCAAATTTTCCTGGAAAATCTGAATCCAGGAACAGAATTCTCAAGTTTCAGAGATGTAGAAGCCGCAGGTCCCTCCACAGCCAAAGATCTAGAATCTGTTGTGCCACTGAAGAAGGTGACAACAGAAGTAATGGTATGTTCTTTCAATTTCCAAAGTTCTTAACTTTTTTTTACCCATTTTAATCGTATCTTTTTCATCTTACTTTGATTTCATTGATTCTGAAACTAAACTAATACAAGTCCTTCAAAAACAAGTACAAAAGCGCTGAATAGATGAATCCTTTATATGTACTTTTCGAGTTTGCTATGAGAGTGACTTACTCATTTGGTTGTTTAATTTGCTAGAAAATTCTGGTTAATTGGCTGCTTATTAATCTCTATGAGGGTTTATGAATTGGGTATTCCTTTTTATCTTTGTTTCTGAGCAGGTGAAGAACCGACTGAGTCACTGTTTATGAAGGAGTTGAAGAGGAGGGGGATGACACCCAATTCATTGCTGGAGGACACCAAAAAACCCAGATTGGATGAGGAGATGAAAGTAGGGGAAGAAGGAGGAAGCGTCTCGAAAAGAAATGCTGTGTCCACTGAATTCGACAAAAGCTTATCTAATCAAAGGGAGCGCTCGATGGAATTGAACAGCGAAGGCCTTGAGGTTGATTGATTTTGCTTTATTGATTTCAAACCTTAAGCACTATCTTTCTTAAACGGTTCGTGTGCGCTAATACGGTTCATCTTGCTTATGAAAACTTATCATTGCATTAGCTAGATATACATAGTTGTACTTTAGTCCTTAATATGCAGTATGAATTGTTATGTTAGTTTCCTAATCTGAAAAAGCTAGATTTAGGGTGTTACCTCAGGGTTGCTTCTTTGCGTGAATTTTGAAGGAATTCGATAACCAACTTTCCCGTAACGTACTTTTTTGCATCCCCGTGCCGTTATTTTACCTGATATTTATAACTATCTTGCTTATGTTGACTGCAAAACTTTAGCACAACCATTCTTCGAAGATTTTGTTAGTTGCCTTTTCTTTTGTGTGCTAATATGCTTTATCTTGCTAATGAAAACTTGACATTGCATTAGCTAGTTATAGATGATTGTACTTTACAAAATTTTGTGCAGTGTGAATTTTAATGATAGCTTCATAATCTGAATGATCTACATTTAGGGTGTTGCCTCGGATATGTTTCCTGGCGTGAATTTTGAAGGAAAACGAGAAACTGCTCATACCTTTTTGGTGATGTTATTGAACATTGAAGAACTGACACAAACATTCTCTCTTTGTACTTTATGATGCGATGAACTTAATCTAACAGCATTCTGTTTAGTTGAGCGGTTATATCACCGACTCGATCTCTGTTTCGTTTGATATTAATTTGTTCATATAAAACTAACTGTTTCGTCATGGTGTGATCAATAGATGTATTGTGTTTATTTCTGTTTCTGTATCTTAACTGTGAACAATTGATGTGTTCATTCATTTTTTGTTACTTTTCATATTTTCCAACGTGGCCGAGCTAACCCATACATCTAACTCGTGAACTTGAGAGATGAGAACTGAAGTTCATATTGTTCATTGTTCAGGGGCTGATTCCGCGGGCTAAACTGTTGCTAACACTCGGGGGAACTTTCTTCCTCAGCTTTTGGCCTTTTATTCTCGCAACCATAGTGTTTTTTTCCGCTCTCTACCTCGTAAGTTCCCTTTCGTTCGCTCTTCGATTTGAACTCTAGGAGAAGTACACTTATAGACGGAGCTTCCCTGCCTTGCAAATGTTTTTCTTTATCACCTTGAACAATCACCTCAGCTTTCGATAAAAGCTATATGCTAATGATGGTTTCCCCTTGGGCAGTATTTCGGATCATCTTTCATTCACGACGGAAGTATAACCCCTGTTGCACCGCCGCAATACATAGATCCGTATACGCTTCTCGAAGATGAAAGGATATACCAAACTCCCCCCGACATAAATTGAACAAGTGTTCCACCATACAAGAAAATTTTCTTCCATCTCCTGTAATTATTTATTTGTAAATATGTAAGCAAAAGTTTGGCTTCAATCATATATATGGCTAGAGACTAAAATGGCATTATATAAAATGAAATCTATTGCGTTCCATATTTTCGTTCAACAGAGTAAAACAACAGCATAGGTACTATATGAGCTTCGAAGAATCAAAGTTGACACAATACTCGAAAACATACATAACAGAACTAATCACTGGGTCGCCAAAAGCAAGCCCTTACTCAAACCTAATTGTTTAGTATTCATCATTGCTTTCCTCATCACCCTCTGCTGACTCAGCACCAACTTCCTCATAATCCTTTTCCAGTGCAGCAAGGTCCTCACGGGCCTCCGAGAATTCGCCTTCCTCCATACCCTCACCAACATACCAGTGAACAAAAGCACGCTTGGCGTACATGAGATCAAACTTGTGGTCGATGCGGGAGAACACCTCAGCAACACTAGTCGAGTTGGATATCATGCAAACAGCTCTCTGGACCTTAGCAAGATCACCACCAGGAACAACGGTGGGTGGCTGGTAGTTGATGCCGCACTTGAATCCGGTGGGGCACCAGTCCACAAACTGAATGGTGCGCTTGGTCTTGATGGTGGCAACGGCAGCATTGACATCTTTGGGCACAACATCACCACGGTACATCAAACAGCAAGCCATGTACTTGCCATGACGAGGATCACACTTGGCCATCATAGAAGAGGGTTCAAAAGAACTGTTGGTGATTTCAGCAACTGATAGTTGTTCATGGAAAGCCTTCTCGGCAGAAATGACTGGAGCATAAGAGGAAAGCATGAAGTGGATTCTTGGGTAGGGGACCAAGTTGGTCTGGAACTCTGTTACATCGACGTTCAATGCACCATCGAACCTTAGTGAAGCAGTCAAAGAGGAGATCACCTGAATCACAAGGAAATATATGTTAAGCCAAACCATTAACACAAAGACAACATAACAGCTGTGGATTTTATGATACCTGAGAGACAAGACGGTTAAGATTAGTGTAAGTGGGTCGCTCGATGTCAAGAGAGCGCCTACAAATGTCATATATGGCCTCATTGTCAAGAAGTACGGAGACATCAGTGTGCTCCAAAAGAGAATGAGTTGAGAGAACACTATTGTAGGGCTCAACAACAGAAGTCGAGACTTGAGGAGATGGGTAGACTGTGAAACCCAGCTTAGATTTCTTGCCGTATTCAACAGACAGACGCTCCAGAAGGAGAGAACCAAGACCAGATCCAGTGCCTCCACCAACAGCACTGAAAACAAGGAACCCTTGAAGACCAGTGCAGTTATCAGCAAGTTTTCTGATACGGTCTAAACACAAGTCAACAATCTCCTTGCCAACTGAAACAAATAAACCACTTATTGTTAGTGCCTGTAAAGCAGATTAACAGAATGATGGAATAGGGTTTTAAGAATTTACTGGTGTAGTGGCCGCGGGCAAAGTTGTTGGCTGCATCTTCCTTGCCGCTAATGAGTTGCTCGGGATGGAAGAGCTGGCGGTAAGTTCCGGTCCTCACTTCATCAATAACAGTAGGCTCAAGATCAACAAAGATAGCACGAGGAACATGCTTTCCGGCACCAGTTTCACTGAAAAAGGTGTTAAAAGCATCGTCGCCTCCTCCGACAGTCTTGTCACTTGTCATCTGGCCATCAGGCTGTTAATAGACACGTAACAGCTCGTTATTTCAAAGATAAACAAACAAGTAAAAAATTTGCATTGTTCTGAGATAAACTTAGCACTAGACATGCTTTACGTTTCCAAAAATAAAATCCAGATTAGAAGCCAAAAAAATGTCACTGACAGTGGCAGATCCGAGAGAAAACGAATTCAAACAATCATCTTAGCGGCTCTGACCACTCACGGTACCAGATTCGAGAGAAAATAAAGCCAAACATGACAGCGAAGACTTTAAATTCTCAGATCTAATGAAAAATCAAGCAAATAACTAAAAGCACACAATCAATCTAAGCAGGTCTGAACAAAATGAAGTTAAATATATCATTATATCTACACGGAGAAACGAAAAATATAGATCGTAATCAAAACAAAAAGGGCGTCAAAGGATGCAAGAGAGATACCTGGAGTCCATGTTCGAGGCAGTAAAGCTCCCAGCAGGAATTTCCGACCTGGATACCGGCCTGACCTATGTGGATTGAAATGCACTCTCTCATTTTCGTCTAAAATTTTTCGAAAACAAAGCAACGGAGACAGGAAGGTGGAATTTGAATCGAAGGCGTTTATTAAGACACCTCCGGATAGAATTTGAATTTGAAATGTGATGAATGATAAAGGAGTAGATATGAGTATTTATATGGGGAGCGTGTGGGACAATTACATATACTTGAGGGTAGGGGTGTGGTTAAATTAGGGCAGAAATGATCACGTGGTAGAATTTTATTGGTCTTTTGTCAACCATGGTTATTTGCATTTTCCGTTTTTTTTTTAAGTTTTTGAATTTTGCCGCCCATTGGATTGAGTTGTTGCAAACGTTCCTTTTACCAAAACTGCTTTTCTATTGAAAAAATAAATTTTAAAATTGGCAAAAGGGAATACCATGCCCACTTAAAAAAAAAAAAAAGTGACTCTCATATTATTTTTTTAATATGATATTTTTAATTAAAAAAAATTAATGTGATTATTTGACCAACATTTTTCGTCTTTGATAAATGATTTTGTTACTTCTTATTGATTGGGCACGTCAAGGATGTCGTTTGCTTAATGCTATCATAAATGGGTAAACTATACTATTTATCTTTCAACTATCTTCTCTTTCCTATTTTGGTCATTAAACTTTAAAAAAATTCAATTTAATCATTCAACTTTTGAATTGCTCCTATTTTAATTAACATTACTTATTTTATTAATATTTATGTATGATGTGTCATTATTATTATTATATTAATATATGATTAAAATAATATTAATTAAATTAAAATTTCAAAATTGTATTTAAATAAAAAAAATATTCCTCAAAACCTTAAATCACAACTCCGATTAACTTTTTACTTTTTTTCTCTTCAATGACGAGAAAACAACAAAAATCAACCTGACATTAAAAAAACAAGACACTAATAGCAAAAAATGAAATGTAGAGAAAATATGTTAATTGGGATTGTTATTTATGGTTTTGAGAAATATTTTTTGATTTAAATACAGTTTTGAAAATTTTAATTTAATTAATATTATTTTAATCATATAGTAATAATAATAATAATAATAATAATAATAATAATAATAAATGTCATACATAATATGAATAAAATAAGTCATGGTGATTAAAATATGAGCAATTCAAAAGTTAAGTAAATAAATTGAGATGAATGATGTAATTTAACCATCTATAACAACATTAAATAGAAGGCACTGAGTATGAATTAACGGAATCGTTGGTCATTGACATAAAATGTTAGTTAAAGAGTCATATTGGGTTTTTTTTAGTTGAATGGTCATGTTGAGAGAAAAAATAATATGAGTGTCAAATTGATTATTTTTTAAATAGGAGCTTCACGTACCCTTTTACCTTTAAAATTTGACGGAAAACATAAAAAGTTAGTATGTATTGATTTTTTTATATCGGTTTAACATTATTATACTTTAGATGATGTATTATTTTTATATTATTTAACTTTTAATTATTTTAATTAAAATGTTAAATTATTATTTTTATTTTAAAACAGTCCTACAAAACATTGCAAACTTTTGGTGTAGACAGTTCATGCTGCCCCCAATCTGTTATCAACAGAGTTAATCAGCTTTGCTCAAGATACCTTTGGAAAGGCTCTGACACATAAGCCTTTGGAGCAAGAGTTAGTTGGTGTTTAATCTGCAGACCCAAATCTGAAGGAGGGTTAGGCTTAAAAGACTTGAAAACGTGGAACAAAGTCAGCATGATGCAACTTATTCGTTATCTCCTTGCTGGTTAAGGTTCTTTATGGGTTGCATGGACTCTTTCTTATGTGATCAAGACTAATGATTTTAGTCACATGTCTCCGACTGCTTCTACAAGTCATACCTTCAAAAGACTATTGAAGCTGAGAAATGAGGCTCTCCCCATTCTTAATGCAGGAGTTACGAATACCAAACTAATATGGGGAAAGACTATACTCAAGCATGACAAAGTTGCATGGCATAAACTTCTTTGGTTTCCTCTTCATATCCCTAAATTCAGTATTATTACTTGGTTAGCAATCCTTGATCGACTCCCTACTAGGGAAAGACTTCTACGAATGGGTATCACCAAATCTGGTTATTGTATCCTTTGCAATGATGCTCTTGAAACAATAAACCATTTATTTGCTTAATGTTCTATGGTGACTACTCTTTGGAATGGTATCTTAATGTTATCTCACTTGTCTTTACCTAATATGTCATGGGAAAGCAAACTTGTCTGGGCTTCCTCAACATGGAAAGGTAAATCTCTCCTAACCTCCATCATGAAAATTGCTTGGAGTACTTTCATTTACAAGGTTTGGGAGGAAAGGAATAGACGTATCTTCCAAAGAAAGTCTCGAACTGTTAAAGATTTGCTTGATTCAATTAAAGAGATAGTGGGTGCTCAACTTAGAAATAGAGAACTCAATAGACTTGATAATTTTAATATGCTTCTTTGTCGCTCTTGGAGTATAGGCTAATTATTTTTGTTGTGTATAGTTTTCTTTGTTCTTAGTATGGGATTTTGTATTGACTCGTATTTGGATAATAAAATTTTCTGCTTATCCAAAAAAAAAAAAATTGAACCAAAGACTTTTAAGAAGGAAAGGCTAACACTAAATAATTGAATCAACTTAAAATTTGATTAAAATTTTAACCTAAATCAACTACAACTGATATTAATTTAATTTATTTAATAATATATTTTATATTATTTAGAAAAAAATTATAAATATCATTTATAAAACTTTTATAAATATTATTTATAAGTCATTTTATAGAAAAATACTATTTATAATATAAATATATTGCCTTTAAATACAATTTTATAAATTGTGATCTTAAAATTCGTCCAAATAAAATTTCTAACTTTGATTTGAAGCGAAGGGGTGAAATTGGTATGTTTTGGACTCTTTCGGTTCGTGTAGCCCTTGTGGTGGCCCGTATGGCCCCTATGATGTGCAAGAGCTAGTGATGGAGGAGGTTTGGGTCCCCATCTAGTATCTGCCACCCTACCATTAAGCACTCTATTGATGAACTACGGATCTAGTGTAAACTGTGAGTGGCTTTGATGCGTTAAAATGGGAAAATTGCTATGTAGTTCCTTAAAAATCTTTTGAATTTATTAAATAAATAAAATACATTCTTACCTCAAAACATTTATGATTTTATTATGACCTCATTAAAAGAATTATAGATTCACATCTTACGAAAGGGTGAATATCCGATCAAGTCAAGTCAAATTTTTTTGAGTTATTTGAGTTTATAAAATTTGAGTCTAATCGAGTAGATTCGTTTGAGTTTCTATATAAATTTAATTGTAAATATTATAATATTCTGATACTAATCGATTATAATTTAAAAAGTTGCCTATAATCATATATGATATACATATATATTTATTCACAAGTGATATACATACATCATGCAGAGTTGAGGGGCTCGAACTTTAAAATCAATTCACTAATTACTAAAAAAATTGATTTATTCGAGTCCTATTTTATAATTTAACTGAAATTTAAAACTTTTTTCAGGGAGAATCGAATCAAAAAATTATTATTTTTAAATAAAATTTTGTTCACCCCTACATCTCACTGTAACACTCAACTACTACAACCTTGATCTTAATGATGGTTCCTTCTCTCAATTTTATTTTTGAAGAGCCTTAGTGCATATTCCTAAAATCTTATTATATATTTTAGAACTTAGGAATTATTAAGCTCGAGTATTTGGTTATTGATTGTGTGTAAAAATTTTCTCTTGAAAATGGGTACTTATGTATTAATATAGGGACGAAATTAAAATCAAATATCATAAGGGTTTAATTTGTTTAATTTCAAAAAAATAAGTATATAATAAAGATTTAAATTTAAAAATTAGAAGAATAAATTTTAATTTAATCAATATTTAAATATTAGGGACCTAAAATATCATTTGACGAAAATTTATGAGGTGGGCAAAAGTCCCTCATAAATATTACACGGTTTTATCCTTGTATCAATATGAGTTGATTTAGTTGATTGAGTATTTATTAATATTTTAATAAATTTAGAAATGGTTAATGACTTTATTTATTTTATTATAAAAATGGTTATATATATATAACTTGTTTCCTAAAGTCATCTCTCGCGCTCATCTCTACTCTATAACATTTATATCTTTACTCTAGAGATTAAACAATAATTCATCTCCAGCGTTATTTCTACATTTCCATCAACTCTACTTTATTTATAATATTTAATTATTATAATATTAATTTTGTAAATTTAAAAAAGCATAAAAAATATAAAAAATCAGAAAAATTACAAAAAAAAATAGTATGATTATTTATTTAATTTCAATGTATTTTTATTTATCTTATAATTTAATAAAAAAATAGATTTTTGTAGCGTCTACATGTAGCGTTGCAAACCCAGAGATCTTTAAAGTGGAGATGCATTTAGCTAGGGATGGCAAACGGACGGGTCGGGTGCAGATACCCTCTCCCCCATCCCCATACCCACCTAATATTTTTCAATCTACCAGTCGCCCACCACCCATGATGGGTACAAATTTTCAAATCCACACCCGCCCACGCGGGTACATTTTCAAATCCATCCCCACACCCACTACCCACTAGTAACATACCCATCTAGACTCGCCTGACAGCAAACTAATGGGATGTTGGAGTTGGTTCCCAGACAGTTCGTGATGGGGTAGCAGCGCATGCTTCAATTTGTCAGAGGAGTAGCTCTACGAATGTTATGGAGACATATTGTAGGGAGCATGTAGTCGCAGAGTTGGATTGTTAAGTTGCTTTCGATGTTAATGCTCATAGTGCGCCTAATATGAGTTTTGAAGGGCTAAACATGGAAACTGTTGCTTTTGATGTTAATGCTTATAGTACGGCTAATTTATGTTTGGATGGGCAATATGGGCTAAAGAACATGGAAAGTGACGTGGTTAGTGGAATTATGAGTTTAATCAAAGAGCCGAATATTTCCCTAATTAAAGACCATATTAAAGACTAAATATCCTTAATATTTGATTAAATTATATGTTATATATTATACAATATTAAAATTTATAAATTAGTCTCTAAAATTACACCTAAATTCATTATGGTCCAAAATTTAATAGATATTTAGATGGGCGGGCGGATGCGGGGCGAGTAATGTCTCAAACCCATTACCCGCCCACCACCCACGACGGGTACCACTTTATAAATCCACAACCGTCCACTACCCGCTAAAATTATATCCATCCCCGCTCCAATTAGAGTAGATGCGGTACGAAATCCACGAAACTGTACCCGTTTGCCATCCTACATTTAGCACAGCACTGGAACATCTATCGTGCATCTCTATTTTTATAGCGTTACTACAGTAGCACGACTCTAGCCCTATTTTCTTTTTTATTTTCTTATGTGTGTTGCTTTCTCCCTCATTAGTCTGTCCCACTCTTATAGTATATATATACGGTTTGGAAAAGAAGATGAGCTTTACGACTTCTACTAGGGGAGGTCTTTGACTTTTCTACGACTTCTACCAGGGGAGGTCTTTGACTTTTCTTCAATTCTATTATTATTACCGTATTAAAGATAAATGCTTAAACTCAATTTTGATAATTAATTTCATATTTAAATTTATGAATTTAACTTCAATGACCAATTTTGTATCTAAACTTTTTTATTACGAGACATTTAAATTTGATTTTTTTTGGTTGAAACTAGTACTTAAAATTGATTTTTTGTGTTTAAATGTATATTTATAAATTTTAATCAATCTAAATAAAAAATAAATTATGATAATTAATTTGACCAAAATTTTTACAGAGTTGGATCTGGTAATTAAGTTCAAACATCTAATCTGGTTAAAAAAATTAAATATATAATTAACTCAATTCTATTATTGCCCTTGCTTTTGAATAAAATAACGTTATCTTAATAAAAAAATATGGAATTATTTGTATTTACAATTTTAAAAAAAATAATATTATTTAATTAATTGATTGTATATAACTATATGAGAACTCAGCTTTAATATAGAGTTTTAGATCAGACTATATTGCAAGGTAAAATTAAAGACATTTCTATTATGGATGGTTGATGCATTTCATTTGCACATGTTACCCCATTCTCTCGGAGTTTCTTTTACAATACGATTTTTTTAGGTTTTTAAAATTGCATCACAACTTGATTATATTTAAACTCGATTTCAATCATATTTTTAAATAAAAATGAAAAAAAAAATTAATTATCATTTACTGTAACCATTTATATCTGATCTATTAATCGATCAATATAGACAGACATTATAAAAGTTTATTATAGTGACAAATTTTTCAAATCAATTTATTGTATTCACTAAATATAATGCTAAGATTCTAACATGTGAACTTATTTAAGGTGTCTAATGTTTTTTCTCCTTAAACCAACTGATAATTGATTATATTTCTTGTATTATTTTTTAACTTTTGATTCCATTAAATTCTTGATTTGAATTTGTTATACCTTCATAAACCTCCCACCTCCACCACATTGGATCCACCAACACTTCATCAACTATTGGTTTTCATATAGAACTCTCCGTTTATCGGAGCCCCTAAAAGTTCATGTCCTCCAAATACAAACTCGTAGTGAACTATAATATATGATAAGACCTATGATAGACTCACGTGACTTAATAGAACGGAATCTAAGGTCTGTCCACCAGAATTTTATAGTTTGATTAGTCTACAAATAATCATCATAATCATACAGTTGATATACCATTGTAAATATCGGTTAAACAATCGATTACCAACGAAATAATCTTATTATCACTAACCTAATTAATTGATGGATAGATGCCCTTTCCATCTATAATCTAAAATATAGGCTCTCTCACTTACCACAGTAATTGAATACAAATGGTAAATATTTAAATGGTACCCAACCACCCTAATACACCCATCCACCACGAAAATTGTGCCCTAATCCATCTCTTAAAGTCTACAATAGGGGCCTTTGAATTACTTGTTTCTGTGTTATTTTAACTTTAGAATTGTCCTTTTCGGATACCTATGGATGATTACTTTTTAATTAATAAACGTTTTGTTTAAACTTTTTGGTTTTCCGGAATAGTTTTAAATCTTTTGCATAATTGATTCAAGCGTAAATTAAAAGATATATTAATAATGTTGATTGAATTTAATTCAATTAATATCAGCACCTTTTATAGGGTGTATATAATTTAATTAATATATTTAAATATATAATATATTCCAATTTAAGTGCATGAAGGAGTTCAGATAATTTGGATAATATATAAAAAACCATATTAATAATTGTTTGTGGTTCGAGTTTATCACCAAACGTAAATTTGATTTAACTATATATACTATATATATATATGTATATTTATACCAATTTGCCTGGATATATTTTAAATATCAAAGTTATTATTTATATTTTATAACAATTGACTTTAATCGCATTCGACAAATTTATTAATGAATTCTAATAATTTACACAAGACATTGATTAAATTAAACGCATTGATGAATTCTAATAATTTTAAATTAAAAAAATATTATATATTTGTCAGCTACTGCGTGCACATTCTTTTACTCAAAGCGTCCCAGGACGTGCGACGATGACGGTTTTCTATGAAATAATAGGGGTGTTCATTTTTTTTAACTGAATTAACAGGCCGAATTAAATTAATTTGATTAATTCAATTGATTATCGAATTAGTTTGGTCAGAAAACAGTTAATATTTTTTTTAGAATCCGGTTGACAGTTAATTCAATTCAATTCAAAATAGGTTAATTAATCGAAATTAAATTTTAAATTTTAAATATATTATATATAACATATAGGCTCACCAAAACCATTTAAAACTCAATTAATAATTTAAGATTCAATAACTTTTAAACCTAAATCAATATTAATTAAAAATATCTAGAGATTATTTAAATTAATTTTAAATTGTTTTTTGAATTAAAAATTATTCAATTGTTATATAAATTAGAAAAATTTAAAAAAATCGGATAATTCGAAAATTGACTGAATTAACCAAAATTTATTCAGTTCGGTTAATAATTTTTAAATAAATTTTGGTTCGGTTAACGATTAAAGAAAAAAATTTGATTAATTCAGTTATGATTAATTTGATTCGATCGATGACTGAATTAACTGTTTGAATACCCCTATAAAATAATACCGCCCAAACGCAAATTACAAAATCAATTTTTGGTTTAATTTTATATTTCATCCTTCCACTTCTTTAAAAAAATAAAATTCTTTTACTTTAATTATCAAAATTTAACGTAAAAAGATAAATTTAGAATACATAAATAATCAATGATCATTTTATGTCTTTTAATACTCAATGTACTAAACAAAATATCACATAGGTACCTTTTATGTACATTAACCTAATTGTTACAATAAAAAGTCAGAAAAACTCTGTTAATGGCACCCTCGTAAATACATTAAAAAGCAAGCCCAATTTCGCAACAGTAATCTCCATAAAACGGAAAATACTCGTTAAAGCTTCACAAATCACAAAATCTGGACTTGGAGAGCAAATAAGATTGGGAATCAATTCCTTTGGGTTGTTTATCGGAGAATGGCGAACCAGTTGGAAAGCTTAGTGGCGACGATAAAATCGAAAGTGAGGGCGTTGAAGAAATCGAAGAAGAGTAGTAACAAGCCGTACATTAAGATGGACAAAAGCTCCAGCATCAAGGTGGAGATCCGTAGCAGGAAAGCACGACAGCTCATCGATCGAACTCTCGAGGCCGCCGATCGCCCCGGAAAACGTACCGTTTCATGAACCTCCTCTTCTTTTCCCCGTTATCTTCCGTAGATGCATTTTCATTTTCATTTTCATTTTCATTTTTAGAAATGTTTTAGGTTTTCTTCTTTTCTAGTTTTCTATCAATCTTATACGTCCTGATTTCCCAATACATGAATTCGATCAAATATAATATATCTTTTTATCTCTCATGTTCGTTTTTTTTTATCATATTTTTAAGAGAACTCATTATATGTTCAAGACAAAGTTAAAATAAAATATTAAGAATGATAATCTATTTAAGATCAAAATAATAGAAATTTATTGGATGTTTAATCTAAAATACTATTTGGCTAAAATTTTCTGAGACTCCGAGAGCAAGAGTCTCTCCCATGGTCTATTAACTTCTTCAATTTCATAATATAAAAATAAAATAAATCTTGCTTTAGTTCTACTATTTTATATGTTAACTTTTTATCTATTCTCAATCAAAATTTAATTAATAATATTTCTATACTTTAAATGATTTTTGTAATTATCTAAAGGTAAGGTAGATAAGTTCTTATTAAATTTGAATTGATTTGACCAAATTTTAAAAAAATCGACAGATCAAAACTCAGATTTTATTTGAAACAAATAAATCTTATTGAATTAAATTAAAAAATAGAATTTTTTTCTTGCATTTGAAAAATTATCCTTGAGATTATATTTCATTTATAATATATTAAAAAAAAACAAATTGTTTTTAAAATATTGGATAGGAAATGTCGTTGTGGGAATTGTTGACTTTGGCAATGTGTTTGACTTGGAGAATGCATCACAACCGTTAATTAAAGATGCAGTAGATACTAGATGGTCCAAGTCCAATATTATATAGTTGAGTAATGAATGCTGTTGAATGACAGTAGCTGTTTCCTTTCAATTTTTAGGTTTTAATTTGGTCAATATTAATTATTGTTCATCTCCTTCTGATCAGACGTTCGAGCAATTGGTCGAATTCTTAATAATTGATATTATTTTTTTATTATAATTTTGTGGAGAGATTATTTTATATTTATAATATAAAGAATATGTTTGAATAAAAAAAATCAATATGTTATATAAAATGAAAATAAGAAACTCGGACGTCGGGTGGATATTGTGGCTCGTGGCTCAACTCATGAACATGTAAAAATTAGCGGGTCGGAGATCCAACTCGAGAAAAGGGAGGGGCTGGTGGCCGTTGGTTAGCTTTTGGGTAATGCTGGGCTTTTGAAAAGAAAAGAACGCTACATAGCTCTATAAGAGAAACGTAGCCTACATGTTTAATGTCGACCATTTATTCATAACCGACGACATACAACTTAGATTATCGTGCCAAGGATTCCGAAAAGAGTTCGATCACGATTCCGATATATAAAACATCAGTCCCGGTCCGAATTACGTCGATCCTCGAGATCCTTAATCAAGGCAATAGCATTCTCATACGATGATCCACCTTCTTCAACAGCTTTCTTAGCTATCACTCCAATCTGTCTCGCTTTGTTTATCATCTCCACAGCCTCTTCTCCGCCATCCATCAACCGGTTCACCACCGCCTCCACCATGTCTCTCCCAACCGATGCCTGAGGCTCCATGGTCCACAAAAGCCAATCCAAACTCCCCACTTTGACACCAGTCTTCAACACATCAGTCACCAGCTTCTCGTTAAAGAACTGATCCGCAGACATCGGCCATGTGATCATCGGCACGCCGCAACACACGCATTCTAAAGTCGAATTCCACCAGCATTGCGTCATGAAACCGCCGACTGAGGATCAACAACTGCGGTGCCCATCCATTGATGATCAGACCCTGTTTCGATTCTTTCATCTTCTCTTCAAACTCACTAAAAAACTGAGTTCCTTCACCTTTGAACACGTCTGTAATTACCCAGATAAATAGTTGATTCGAAGCTTGTAGGCCATATGCGATTTCGAGTATCTGTTGTGGAGCTAAACGGGGAGAGCTTCCAAAGCTGATATAAAGAACAGAATTTGATGCTTTAGAATCAAGCCAACTGAGGATGCTTGTTTCATCAATGGCGGCCTTTTTGCCTCTCTCGGCTTTATCAGCAGTGTTCCTGTTGTACAGTGATACAGGTCCTACGATCCACGCTTTGTTCCGTTTCTTGAATTGTTCTACATAAGCTGGTTCCAGTTCGTAGAAGCTATTAACCACAACCCCATAGCAATTCTTCATAGATTTCCGCATATTATCTTCTACAAATGGAGATGCCGGAAGCTGAGGTCGAGTCAATTCGATCCGGTTGGGGAGATCGGGCACTACGAAAGGCTCGTATTTCGAATCGACCATCCAGTGAGACTTGAATTTCCATATATTTTCTCCGACACAGGTCGCAAAGCAGCCGTTTCCGCTGAACACAATCCTCGGGATATCCAATTCGAGCTTGTCAATAGCATCGGCAGCCCAATGGTGGAACATGTCTTGGACTATGCAGTCCGGTTTGCGTTGAAGTAACAGCTTTTCCAATGGTTCTTGGAGCATTGAAGTGTCGGTCACGGGACTCGCGGTCATGCCGGTGTCGGATATGTCAGTTTCGTCCGGTAATTGGAGGATTTCGATGAAGATCCGACGACCGGATTGTTGGTCACGGAGGATGGATTCTCGAAAGGAAAGAGAGCATGTTTAGGAGTCGAAACGACGACGGATTTGGCACCATGAGCTGCAAACATCCTGGCCATGTCGATCATGGGGATTTGATGGCCTCCTCCTACAAAGGGGAAGAAAAACATTTCAATCGGAGAGGATAACGAGTCCATCAGTTCAAAGAAAACGAGACACACCGAGTTGTATTTTAGTTTGGAGATGTATGTTACAATTAACTCGATTCGAAGCTAAATATAATCGGCGGTGCTGGTTTTTTCACAAGAAAGTGCAGCTATATACATCGGTATGGGCAAGCAATCTTGAATGTAGAGAAAGGTGTAGTCAGTGTTTACCAAAGTAGACATTATTCTACTATTTAAACTGTTTTAAGCCTTTTGGTACTCCATTGTTTGAACGGCATTATTCTACTGCCTGTTTTATAACGCTCCAATATATATATATATATATATATATATATATATTATTTATATCTTACTATTGATTAATTTAAATTAAATTTCATCAATATTAATTAAAAAATAACATATTTAACATAACTCTTTTATGTAAATAGAAGTCACTAGTTTTATTAAAAATAAAATAAAATTACAATGATGATTATAACTATAAGTGTAAACTAAACACATAATTAGAATATTTCCTATAATTATTGATATGAAGCTAGTCACTTAAGATCATATAAGAGTCATACAGTGAAAAAGTTAAAAAAAAAACATCCAAGAAAACTCAAACAAAATAAAAATGTGAATAGATATGATTGTATCGGCAAACGAGCCATGACATAGGATTAAGATATTGAAATACCACTGATAATCGCGAATCAAAGTTTAACGCAGTGAGAAAATTATCTCCGAACGCAAACTGCATATCTAAATTCATCCGATGGTCCAAAGCAGGGTAAATCAATAGGGTAATAAATATGTGTCATCTTAATACGTTGATGCCATGTTCAATCTAACTCTAAGAAAATTAAACGATGAGATTAGCTAAACAACTGTTAAAAAAGAATGAAACATATTAAAAAGCTGACGAAAACGTGTCATAAAGATAAAATTATTAGAAAGTAAAAAAGAGAAAATCACATATGCGATATAAAAAATAAAATAAAATAATAAATACTGACAGTCAGTGACCAATATCAAAACTGTTACCATCTAAGGACAAATGCATTTAGCCTGCTGAGGGGTCAAATACATACGCATTATTTTAGATAAATTTTAAATATAGTTTAATATATTAAGGAAATGAAAAAAATTAAAAAAAACTTGGGCAATACTTTATGATTTATGACTGCTTTTATTTAACCCAACTTTCTATATATCAATATTTAGATTATTAAATATTATTTAAAAGTTGTAATATTTCATCCTATTAAATAAATATGTACCTAATTGTATTATTATAGATATATAATCTCTACATACGCATTATTTTAGATAAATTTTTAAATATAGTTTAATATATTAAGGAAATGAAAAAAATAAAAAAAAAACTTGGGCAATACTTTATGATTTATGACTGCTTTTATTTAACCCAACTTTCTATATATCAATATTTAAATTATTAAATATTATTTAAAAGTTGTAATATTTCATCCTATTAAATAAATATGTACCTAATTGTATTATTATAGATATATAATCTCTACTCTCACGTTACGGAACTTCCTTTTTCCATTTACCACCTTTGTACGATTGGAAATGGCTGTCCCTTTTTTCATATGTATAGATAAGGGGAGGTAAGATAGTAGGTTACCCCCAACACCAGGTTGAGAACAGCTTCCGTAAGAGACCTCCAAATTATAAAATGTCCTCCATGGGACTCGATCTCACGACCTCAAGGTTAAGAACCTTGTGCTCTACCAACTGAGCTGGATGGTCATTTCTCTTTGTACGATGGGAAGTTGGGTGGAAATGGAATTCGAAAGAAAGGAAAAAATTGAGAAAATTTGCAATTTTATTGAAGTAAACCCAAATTACTTTTGTCAATATTTTTCATTTGTATCATTTCTATATTATATAATTGAATCAATTCAATTTTTTAATATTGATTAACTGTTGTGATGCTATGATCATCTTTACGGTACTGATATATATAATATTGACAAAATAGTTTGCGTATGAACGATGATATAACATCTATATTGAATTAATTGTTTTAGTTGATTTTGATAACATAATTTATTTTTTTAATTGAATTTGAGAGCGTAATTAATTTTATTTAAAACCTGAGAATTTATTTAATATTTAATTAATGTTATAAAATGATATACTATAAATATAAAAAAATCAAATTGTTGCTCATTAATATTTAATATAGAAAGTTAAATTGATTCTCACAAATATAAATTATTCATATTAACGATAGTAGTCGAAGATTTTTTTGATTAAAATAGTCAATTTTTTATATTTATAATTATCGATTTATTTTTTATTCTTTAATTTTGTAATATTTAATTGATATTTTGAATTCTCTATAGTGTTTTTGTATTTTTAATATGTTAATTGCTTTACATTTTATGATATTTTAAAAAATTTTAATTTTTTTAAAAAATTATGTCTTCAATTTTTCAATTAAAATTAATTATATCACCGAATTCAGTCAATAATCAATTCAGTACATTTACCATGTCAATATTCATATGTGGATTGGCACATCGGTATAGTGAGTCACCACACCAATATCATTAACTGTCACATCAACATTGTAACAATCAATGTCGATCAAAAGATAAGTTAATATAATGAAACAAATTTGAGAGTAGGGATGGCAACGGGCTGGGTATTGGTCCCCCCGTCCCTGTTTAAAAAACACATACATGTTCCCGCTTAAAAAATCGCGGGGATTTAAACGGGATCCCCATCGGATAATCGGGGAAAATCGTAGGGAAACGGGCCCCGTTTAGTATAAACGGTTATTTAAACGGGTATCGGGTCGGGTATATATATATTTAAATTAAATATATAAATATTATATATATATTTTTAATTTAATTTAAATTTATTAATATTATATATATATATAATAATTATTTTTAATATTTATCGGGCGGGGATTACCAAACCCGTCCCCATCCCCGTTTAGCATAAACGGTTTTCTCCGTTCCCGTTTAATTCGGTTTTCGATTTTCCCATCGGGTTCGGATTTTTTTACCATCCCTATTTGAGAACAATTTGATGTGATTAAAAAATATGTAAAAATTATTTATTTATGTTTATTTTACGGACAAAATGGCCCATTAAAGTCGCAATTAGAATGAATTTTGATGTTTGTGAATGAAGCAAACTGGACTGTGAAAGTCACCTCTATGATGGGTCTTTGTAAAATTCGATTCCGAAACAATCAATCAATAAATTGAATATCTATAGTTAAAAAAATATAATTATTATTATATAATATTTTAAATCATTTGATGCTTTCTTTGGATATAATGCACATATAACTTTGTCTAAAAAAGTATTTTAAATCATTTAATATATTATTGGTGTACTTACCATTTTTAGAACCATGAACTTTAAACTTGGCAAAATCTGAACCACCTAAAAACCAAACTTTTTTCCCTGTAATCACTATTATTATTATTATTAGTATTTATTATTATTATTATCTTATTAGTAATTATTATTATTAATTATTATTTTATTATATTATTATTATTGCTATTTGCAAAATATATATTTTAAACCCAATTACCATTCACAAATAAAGCCCAAGCTATATACTTATTTATTTTAATTTGTATTACAAACTAAATTAACCCATACAAAACCAAGCCCATTTGTTTACAAAGCCCACGTGGTTATTTTGGTAACCCTAGTTCCCCCTTCTCAGCTGCAGCCGCCCTTCATCTCCACCGTTGGATCTAACAAGGATTTAACGGTTGGAGTTAAACCCTAATGATAAAGGGTTTTCTTTCTTGTGTGTATGGGTGTTTCAAGAGCAAAATAGAAAGGGGAGAGATGAGGGGGTGCTTACCTCTCGGCCGTTTGGGTCCCTCGCCGAGGTGGGTAGCGTCGGAGCTCGCCGTGGGTTCGTGTAGGTGCCTTAGTCGTTTTGCATGTTGGTTGGGGGTTATATTTAGGGGTTAGAACTTGGAAAGGAGAGAACTTTAGGTCTCTTGGGAGCCCACCATTACTCAATTTTTACCATTTGTATATTTTAATTACACTTTAAAGTAAATAAAGTTATAATAAAGTGTATTTATTATTATATACTATATTAAATTATTTAATATATTATTGGATCAAAAGACAAAGTTAACTGGAAATTAAAATGGTGTAGGGTGAGAAATCTACATCCTTTTCAATAAGTAATCAATGCCCACCATTAACTCCACCTTTTCATTGATATAATCAAATATATAATTATATTAATTTTTTTATTATATATTTACGACAAATAACTTAATTAAATAGAGGTCCATGACCCTACCTACCCTTAAAGCGACCATGTCACTTCTCCTAATTGACCAACTTCTCTGCTAAAATATCCTTATGGATCCTCAAAAATACCGTATTTGATTCTTAATAATTTCGTGTTGATCATCATTAATTTTCATTGTTTTAATTGTGTATCATAAATCATATTTTAAATTATTTGATTATATTTTATGTAACGATAATATATAAATTTGTACATTGTAAGTGTAACACATTATATCACCTATTAAAAAATATGATAATAGTAAACATAAACGAATGATAATGAGGACCATAAGCAGCATATGATAGGCAATAAGTAAACCAAATTAAAAAATATATATCCCTAAAAGGAGCAAGTTCCATTATCAATTTAAAAAAAAAACAAGAATCTCATGTACGTCATATGCATACTTTTCCTTACTTATCATCGTAAGTCGCGGATCTACAAGTATTTGAGGGTAGATATGTATTTTATTTTAAAATTTGATATTTTTATTAGTTAATTATTTTACTGATTGTGTTCATCTTATAAACTTGTTTGTGCCTACTCCATTCAAAATTTTTATGTTATTAACATATTTGTGTCGACTCTTAAAAATATTTTTAGATTCACCATTGCTTATTGTTCCATCATCCGCTAGCAATTATATTCACGAACAAATTTATTTATAAACTCGTTTACCTGGTTCTCATTTTCATTTTATTCATTTTAGATTTTAAATATTGGTAAAAGTATGTACTAAATAGATCACAAAGTGAACTTAAGAGTTTAAAATGTGAAGCCTAATGATTAGTAGTGTAATTTCATCAATTTTGAAAACATATTTGCGAAAACTAAATCAACATGTAGGTGAACTTATAAAAGAATATTTTCATAAACAATAAAGGAACTTGTTCATGAACGCTAAACAAATCGAACATGAACACAATATTAAAATTTTAAATAAATACGAATCGAACGTTAACACCTTAAAAGAAAAACGAATACAAAGTCATCCTTATTCTTTCAAGCCAAGCTTATTTACACCTCTACAAGTTTTTATTGTTACGCTCAAATTAAACTATTTCTAATTTAGAATAAATTATACAATTCATCGTCGAACTTTCATAATTTTCATTTCGGTCACAAAAAATAAAAAAAATAAAATTTGGTCCCTATCATTAATCACCATTTGTATTTTAATCAGTCCTATAAGATTTCATCTTAATTTATTAATCACTTGCATTGAATTTTATTTTAATTATCTCTTTAAATTTTATAAACTTTGTCCTTATATCAGTCATTCACTTTAAATTTTAAGGTCAATTACGTATTTAGTCACATTTATTTTTGAATTTTCTTTAAGTTATCAAATTATATTTTTTAAAATCACACTTAATGTTATGTTTTTGTCGAATGCTAAAAAAGTAACGGTGATGTTAACATACAAAAATAAAATAATATCATATTATTATTGAAAAAAATAAAAAAAATACAACGTCAACTACTACGTTTATTTTTTAACTACAGATGATCAAAGAGTAACATTAAGAATGATTTAAAAAACAATTAAGTGACTAAACAAAATCATAATAATAAATGGACGACTAAATACATAGTTATAGTAAATTTTATTGTCACTATAAGTTAAATTAAGTGTACTAGAAATCTCCTGTGAACTTTTTTAAACCATAATTAGTACTTAATCCAACGGAGAAACAAACATCATCGACAACCACCACTGTTCCCAGTGTTTTAAACCACAGCCACGATCTCCGCCTCCACCACCACCTCTTCCTTTTATCTCCTCCAATAATATTACACCAATTGTTTCTTTCTTCTACTATTTCCTTTGTCTCCCAGTAAACCCCTTCGAGTTTCGTGTCTGGCTCGGCTCACAATTTCCTCCGTGATTCCTCTTCCTCTTCCCTTCAAAAACATCCCACCACAAAGAAATTTTTCTCAAAACCCAGAAGAAAAATGAAGAACGGCAACGCTAATACGAAGCTGATTCTTCTCCACCCATCGATCCACAAACCGGTCGCTTCCCCCCACCGTCTCTTCTTCCTCTTTTTGGTCACTTTCTTCACTTTAGCTTTCTCTCTAACCCTTTTCACCACAACCTCCATTTCCAGCCCCTCTACCCATTCTCTTTCCACCGCCGCCTCTTCCTCTTTACATCCGTCAGTCACCGCCGCGCTCCTCCACTATGCTTCCACCGTCAACGCCACCACCCACCACATGTCGTCTCCCGAACTTTCCCTCATTGCTTCTACTCTCCATAATTGCCCTTCCTCGCCTTGCCGTTTCCTCGTCTTTGGGATAACTCATGAACCACTCCTCTGGCACTCCCTCAACATCCACGGCCACACCGTTTTTCTCGACGAGAGCGAGTACTTGGTCTCGTCGTTCGAGCGCAGCTACCCCGAAATCGAAGCGTACGATGTTCAGTACACTACCAAAGTGAAGAAGATGTCGGATTTGTTGTCTTTGGCCAAATCCCACATCGGCGACGAGTGCAAGCCGGTGCAGAATCTCCTGTTTTCCGATTGTAAGCTGGCGATCAACGATATGCCGAACCATATTTACGATTTGAGCTGGGATGTAATCTTGATCGACGGTCCACGTGGCTACTTCCCAGATGCTCCGGGGAGGATGGCTCCGATTTTCACGGCGGCGGTGATGGCGAGGAGCAGGAAAAAAGGAGGGAAAACCCATGTTTTCGTGCATGAATTCGAGAGGGACGTTGAAAGCATTTTTAGCGACGAGTTTTTGTGCGACGAAAATTTGGTGGAAACCGTGGATTCTCTGGGACATTTTGTCCTTAAAACAGAACCCATTGACGGTAAGAAGCCTCAGTTTTGTAAAAATCCGATATCATCGTCGCCTTTATCTGCTTCATTATTATCCGGACAACGTGATGACTGAAAAACATTTCGATTACATTTGATTTTAATTTTGCAAATATTATCATTTGCACATCTCATAATATTTGTATAATATATAAATGTTTACAGATGTGATGAACTAGTTCTGTTTGCTATCTCAGAAAAGGTGGGAAAGATAAATGAAAATTATTAAATTTTAAAATTTGCTTCCTAATTTTGAAATGCAATCAGTGAGAAAAACAGTGGAAAGTAAAAGAAAAAATGAATCAAATTTGAAATTGTTTTAAAAAGTTTTTTTAATGACATGGTTTTGACTCATGAAGATAAATAATAAGTTTGGATATTTATAAATTATTTATTTATTGAAAACTTTATTAATATCTAAAGATTAAGTTACTAAATATTCATTTTATTTATGTTTTGGTTATTTAACTTAAAAAAATAATTTTCTCATCCAACTTTTGGAATATTTTTTTCACTCGACCTTTAGTGGTCTAAGTTTGCTTAAATTTTCAAGTAAATGTAGGGGGGGGGAGAATAGTCGTAGGCTTAACGTCGGTGGTGGCCGGTGGGAGGAATGAGGATAGCATTACTTGGGGGAAGATGTGGTGAGAAACCCGGATGAGAGATTAGCACAACCACATTGGGTACAAAATTTTAAGCTTTTTACGAATGTGGGGAGCGGTACGCGCAACAGGTTTGTATGGCCCGGCGACGCTTAAAACAATTGGCTGAGAGGCGCGTGCTGATAAGAATCTTACCGGAGCTTTTGCGGCTACTGACAGAATGCCATCGGATATGGGCTACGGCTTTATTCTTTTACCAGGGAGGTCACGTGGTTCACGTGATTAAAAGACGTAGGTTGCGGCAGAAGATTGAAAGCAAAAGCGGTGGTGTCGGTGTGTGGCAATAAAACATGGTTCATTACAAATTTATTGCAAGGTATACAAATGATGTATGATTATAGATTATTGTCAATTATTAAAGACTATAAAATGGTTCTTTGATCATAGAGTAATGTTTTGTTGAATAAAATGATTATTCTTACTATTTATATGTTCTAAATTCGTCATTTTCTATTTAAAAATCGACAGTATTGTGAGCGGACGTTAAACTACTAACTGTGATATGATAAAATATGATCCAAAAATCTCAAACGACTATTATATTCCAGTCAACAGGTTAACTTCAAGTTCAGACTGTCATCAAATTTTGAATTAAAAAAAGAAGAGTTTGAAACATATCAATAATTGGATGATTATTTTGTAACTTTTAATAATTGAGTGACTAAAAATCATATAGTCGAAAGACTATTTTATAACTTTTTATAATCAAAACACTGAACAAAATAACACCTTATAATTAGGGATCATTTGTATACTTTATCTTACAATTTATGTCATTTGTGTTATTCATACGAAATGTTCTATAACTAAATTATATTTAAAAAATAATTGTTCGATTGACTAAAGGATGCGGATGAATGTAGTCGTCTTTCTTAAAAATTTTAAATTAATATATATATGTATTTAAATAAAATTCATTTATTCATCTAAAAAAAATCTCAAGCACAAATAAACCAATCAAAAAATCAAAGAACAAAACAATCAACAAAAACAAATTTTAAAATTAAAAGCCCCAATCAGCAACTAAACTAGAATTAGAATTAGAAATCTTCCTACTTCCAACAAGCCTTAGACGAGTATCATTCTTAATCTGAGAAAAAAATAACATTGATCTGGCGTTCTTCACTCCCGTGATGCCTATTTTTCCTCTCCTGTCAAATATAGTAGTTAAGCGCACACCAAGCTAACTGAGTGATAGTAGCATGCAAAGACTCCTTTACAAACCTTTTGCAATCAATTAATTAAGTCCATCCAACCATTGTGAGATCTATCATGCCTGCAAGCTTGTAAAATCAACTGCCAAACTTGACAAGCATAACCGAGTGCTGGTATATGTTTTAAATATTTTATTTATATTTTTAATTAATAATATATATTTCACCTCCTATAATTTTATAAGTTCATCTCCTCCTAAAATCTTTAAAATTTAACCCCTAACATACAATCATACGTTCGTTCATGCCTAAACTTGTTCATTTCCTCTAACATATAAAAATCACACATGTACAACCAGGGGCGTGGTTGAGGGTGTACAAGGTGGGCGATCGCGCAGGGCCCTGAAATCGAGTATATCTATCAGTTGTTGCTATTAATAAGCATAAAAATAGGAGCCCCGAAATCGAGTATATCTATCAGTTGTTGCCATTAAGAAGCATAAAAATAGGGGCCCCGGAATCGAGTATATCTATCAGTTGTTGCCATTAAGAAGCATAAAAATAGGGGCCCGAAATCGAGTATATCTATCAGTTGTTGTCATTAAGAAGTATAAAAATAGGGGCCCTTTATAAGAATTTGCACAGGACCCCGACAACCTAACCACGACCCTGTGTACAACATGGCAAAAGGTTTTGTGCACGTCCCTGTATTATAGGGTTGATTATTTTTTTCTCTATAGTTAGAAAAGGTATAATTTTTTTTATTAAACTAAAGGCGATTTACAAAGTAGTATATATTCTAAATATTCTCAACCATTTGATAATAGACGCTCAACCACCTTTGTAGTTACTAGCGCTCAAACCCATAACCTCTTGGAACAATAACGATTCCTTTAACCACTGAGGTAAATTGGTTCGTGCAAAATAGAAAAACTCTTATACATTAGAAAATGAATAAAATGATATTTTATAACAGTTAAAAATATAACTATTTTTCTAAAATGTAGTGAAATTAGTTTAAAATATGACATAACATGATCAGGTGATATATTGTAGTGAAGGAGATATTCTACAAGTGGGAGGGGTCGTGGTGCCCAAGCCCACTTACATAATTTATTTTGTCTTTAAATTATATAATAAATTTATTCATTTTATGGGATAATTGTAAATTGTCCTGTAAACATTATAATATATATATATATATATATATATATATATTCTACAAGTTGGTATTCTGGTTTTGTCTCTAACTATAATGTATATTTTTTAATTAACTATGTATATTTATTATTATATTGAGTAATTCATAATTTATATAATATTTTCACTTATAATACAAATATTAAACTTTTGATTGAATTTAATGTAACAAATTAATAATATTTTCATTTATAATACAGACACTAACATGAAGTAGAGAACGAAATAAAAAAAAATATTAATATTTTAACTCTAGGTCTAGTAGGATGACATGTTAAGTAAAATAAAGAATTTAAATTTTAATATTATAAACACAGTAAATCGAATTAAGAAAATCGTTTCTATGATATAAATGTAATATCATAGATAGAGAGAGAGAGGACAATAAAGATAAAAAATTTATGTCGAAGGGTCGAATCATAAGAAAGAATTGAATATAAATTTTGAGTTTTGAAATAATTCTTTTACAATTATTAGGTAATAAAAATATTAATATTAAGACACATTATAAGGAAACAGATGAATATTTGATGTATTAATGATATATAAATTTATAATTATCAATAAAATATATAACAACACATCATAAAAATTTTATAATAAACATATAAAACTATACAATATCAATATATCAAAATAATATATAAATAGGGATGAGCATTTTATCTGGATTCAACAGATTTTGTCTCGACTCTATTGGCAGGGGCAAAGCTCTGTTGGGGCCCCGACTCCTGTTAAAATTTTAGTATATTTGATATAATTTTGGTCTAATAGTATTTTGGTTCATGTAAAAATAAATATTTAAAATAAAAAATATAAGAATTTATTAAATATTTAATTGAGTAGAGACCAAACTTCATCTTCTCAAATTTTTGGTCTAGTAACAATTTAAGTCTTTATATAAATTTAAATATTATACAAATTAGACGTTGTCTTGTGAATTTTGAGTTTATATATATATAAATATGTTGTGAATACAAGGTACTATATGTAAAAAAACTCAATCATTTTACAATAAACGCTCATACCCTTACATATGCAATGCTCAAACGCGAGACCTCAACGATAACAATAATCCCTTAATCACTAAAGTCGTTTGGTTCGTATTGAATTTTGAGTATGAAATATACCTAATAAGTAATTTTATTTTTTTTAAATAGTTCTGACCCCTGTTAATATTTAATTTTGGCTCTGTCGCTGTCTATTGGTCAGGTTTTTTCTTGAGAATCTTGATTTGATTCGGTTCAGGTAGAATTCAAATTTAGGATGAAAAATACTCTAACAAACTCAAAAATAATAATATATTTGACATTTATATATTTTAGGATAATTCCTATAATATACACATCTTTATATATTTTTCGATTAAATTTCTATTTTATCTAATAAACCTAAATTAGGTTGAGTGACTACTGAAGAAGTATTATACTCGAGTCGAATTTAAGTGGATGAAAAACCTTATCTGACTCACTATTTTATGTATATAAGAACAAGCAACGAGAGTGCTTCCAAGTTCCAATAGCCAAAATCATAACAGCCGTACATGGTGGCAGCTTATTCAGCATTCCCGAACTACATACGGTTACACTTACATCCACGTTTGTCTTAAATTTTTTAAAATCCAACTTTGATAATAAACATTGTTAGATCAAAAACAATTACGATCTGTAAATATAAACCCTTAAAATTTGTGTCTGGAAAGAGTTTTGTAAGTAACCGGAGCTTTCTTGTTCTTGGTCATCGTCTTGGTTTTGGTCCCTTCCAAATGATGGTGCCATGAAGGATTATCCCTGCAAGGAATGTGTCATAACCATTTTTTAAGTAAAACAATTAAATATTATTTTAAAAAACGATTATGACTTTAATTTGAAAATTTTGGTGATTTGGAATTAATTTGGAACTAATTGAATGAGAGTCGCCATCGACCTTTGAGCTAGGTAGGTCGAATACCCAAAAACGTCTTTAAAACAATTTTAAGAAAAATCATTTTTTAAGACAAAATTCGGTCTGCGTTACCGAAGATTCATTTAAATGGATTCGGGAGTCGGTTACGTGCGGGGAAGGGTAAGCACCCCCACAACGCCCCAAAATTGGTACTGTGTAGCTTACACGTTGTCGTAAATGGTGGAAATTACGAATCAAATATAAAATTAAAATATGATCCATTTATTGAAATATAATTAATTTGCTTGGAATCAATTAATTAGAGAAAATTCTTTAATTCGAAAAGAAATCTCGAAATTAGTAATCTTCCGTCGGGAAAACTATTTCGACTATTTCTTATCCGTAAAAAAAATATTCTCTCTTTGACAAAACACGAATTGAATATATATATAAAATTGATGTTTACATACAACAAAATAAATTGATTAAAAAAAATGAATCGAATATAAAATGTAGAACGAAGATTGATAATTTACATGAAATGAAATAAATTATTATTCAGAGACCTTTGCAATGTTTAAAATGGAATGAATTAATAATTAGCAAAATACAATTAATTTATTTCAAGTCCTTATTTGGTTCGAATGTCGTATTGGATTGCAATACTTCGACCAAGCAATACTTCGATCAAGCAATGCTTTCCACGCCCATTCTACAAATCATTGTTCTTGAAATTTTCCGAGCAACAAGTTAACATATAACATAAAATAATTAGAATATATATATTGAAAAATTTATAAGATGCACGTATACCTAATAAAATATAAAGGATAAAATATTTGCAAAATATTATAATCAAGTATGTAATAAAACATTAACTAACGGGTCCTTTATGAAATAAATAAATAAATAAATGAGATCAAACTAAATTTACATCATATACATGGATATAAATAGATATAAGGTCAAAATTTGTAAAATACATACATGCATGCAAATATAATATCATAGATACAAACAATAAACGAAAATATAAACAAACGCAAGCAATCTACAAGAGAATACAAAACCATATTTAGAGATAATCAAATTGTAGTGCACCTGATTAATTAAGATTAAAGTAAAACTAAGGATAGGACCAAACCACAAAAATAAAGTAATAAAAGTCTAGATGTGTAATAAACCCATAAACATAGATGTTTCAGAATCAACATATAATGACTAAAAATAAAATAAAATTAAACCTATAGGATTTAAGTCTTTATATTCTAAACTTTATTCAAGGACCAAATGAGTGTTCTATAAACATTGAAGCAGAAGTCAAAACACCATAAATAATAAACACAAACAAACATGGACTAGAATGTGAACTTGCATGAATGCTATGACCGCATTCAAATATTCTCATAATAATTGCAGTTACAAATGGGGATTAAAATAAAATAAAACAAAAATATAAGACAGAATCCGAAAGATTAGCAAAAATGCATAATAACTAGACAGGGACGAAAATGAAACATTTACGAATATAAAAACCAGAGTCGAACATTAGCAATAAATAAATAAATAATATAACACATAATAAGGACTAAAATAGAAATATGAAACATGAGAGCTTGAAATTAAAATAGAATGCATTTCCATTAATGGCCAAAATAAAAAATTACAGATGAGGAAGGACCTAGATTGTAGTTACCCCGCAAGCTAAAATACACATAAGGCCCCCTGTGAAACTACGTCGTTTCACTAATGATGTATAAGGCCCAAAATCGGGCTTGCTTACCCATTCATCCCCATTTCTCATTTCTTATCAAAATAGAGAGGAGAGAGAGATTCAAAAATCTCTTAAACTCCTCTCATCGGAGAGAGGGACCCGGCTGAGCTTGCGGTAGCAAGCAGCGACGCACGACTGCTGGCACGGCGGCCGGAGGGACCAGATGGTCCCAAAAGCATCTCCTCACCTTCCTTTACCCGAAACCTAAACCATTTTCATCTAAAAACCACCTAACAACCCTAGATCTAAGATTATACCTCTCGAAAGCTTTGAACTCCGGCGACCACTTGGCTTTCCGGCACTCCTCCGATGAAGGTATTATCCTCTCCTACTCCTCTTTTTTTTCTTCTCGGTTGTGGTTCGAATGGATCTCCATTTTTTTCTTTTTATTCGGTTCCTTTTTTTTATTGATGCATGTGTTGATATCTTCTAACTGATGGATGGTTGAGTTCGTAGGGAATGATATCCCTACACTCATGTTGTCATCTCTTGGATTCGATTAGATTTGCTTGGATTTTTTTTTAATTTTTAATTGATTTCTCTGCTATCTCACTGTTGAGGGTCACTGTGGATGACGGATGGACTGGAGAGATTGGCAGTGACTCGAGAAATCACCAGCGGCGGCTCACTCGGCTCGGGAGTGACCGGTGAAGACCACGCAAGGCTGGGGAAGCTAAATAGCCAGAGGCGGCTGGCTGGCTGGCTGATGAGTTAGGGTTAAAACCCTAATGTGTTTAGGGTTTTCCCCAAACGGGCCACATCGGGTTAGGTCACAGTCCAGTGGGTAGAGTCCAGGTTTAATGATTGGATTAGCATATTGGGCTTTGGTGTTGGGCTCCGGAATCTTTGTACTGGGCCTGGAAACAGAATGTAATATGTAAATAAAATAATAATAATAACGCTAATAATAATAATTAAAATAACGATAATAATAATATACAAAAAAGACCCGGACAAAAACGGGTGTCTACATAATGATTTTATACGTCGCAGGGTACGGACACAACCTAATGTACTTCAGGTAGAACTCTGCAGTCTGCACATTCCTGCAACGACTTCTGGTCCGGAAGACCGGGGATACAGTTCTGTCTCACGTCAAGAACACCGCTTTTTATCAGCTTTCTGCAAACTGGGCCTACTTTGGTGAAGAAATTATCCGAAAGCGACAAGTTCACCAAGTTTGTAACCGCACACAGTTCCTCCGGTGCTTCTCAGTACAGTAGATTATTAGCAAAGTTGAGCAGCTCGATTTAATCCAAGCACGACAAGGAGCAGGGCAATGGTCCGGTTAACAGGTTTCTCTCCACATCGAACACTTTGAGTTCTTTTAAAAACCCTAGTTCGAAAGGGAGACAGCCTGATAATTTGTTGTTCAGCAGTAAAACCTCTATCAATGTCGAGTTAAGGTTGCCGATGCTTCGCGGGATCGGACCGGTTAAGTGGTTGTTCGCCAATGTGAGGTAAAGAACCGGTGTCGAACCGAAGTTTTCCGGTAGTTTGGCGGTGAAATCGTTGTTGTTAATGAAGAGTACTTCGAGTGGTTGGTTGAAAATCTCCGGCGAAGGAGTTAAAACGGATGTCTAGAAACGATGAGTCTTTTATGCCGATGACTGTCGTCGGAAACGTGCCGGAGAAGCCGTTGTTGCTTATGTCCAGCTCGTAAAAATATCTGACCTTCGAGAAATCCGGTACGGTGCCCGAGAACTTGTTTGAGTTCGCATGGAAGATGGCGAGGTCGGGGAGGTTATCGATGAAACCTTCGAGTGTAAGGGCTGCTAAGTGAAACCCGTTGAAGTCAATGCCGGCGACGGCGATGGCGGATACATTGTCGGGTGGGTTATCACAGTAAAAGCCCGTGTAGCTGCATATGTCCGACCCGACCCAGTTCCCCGTTATGTTAAGTGGATCTTCGGTGATCGTTGTCTTGAATGCTTGGATTATGGGGTAAACAACGGCAAGTCTCCGGTCTTTGAAGAACAATCGTTGCGTCGCGACACCCGGTGGCGGTGCCGGTGATGTTAACGGTGACCCTATTGGGCTCATATCGGTATCATTCCGGCGTAGTACTAAGAGGAGAAATGGAAGGAATAGAAAATAAATGGAAGTGTAAGTGAACACTTTGTCGAAGAAAATTAAATTTTCCATCGATTGAGGTGAGAGGAAAGGTCAAGGGAAAACATGTTGCAGTTGACATTTTTAGAAATAATTACTATAATGTTTTTTTTTCTATTTTTTTCAATTAGCTCTATTTTTATTGAATAAAAATGAGTTTTTCTTTTTTATTTTCTATCGGGTTTGTGTTTAGTTCTCTATTTTTAGAGATAATTTCAGGTTAATATGAATCTCCTTAAATTCATTTTGATTTGAATGTTGGATGGATGCGATATAATATTCGAGTCTGATTCGGGTTAGTTAAAAAGTCAACTTGACCCATAATCATATCTAGTTAGTACCGGGACATGTCTTACATTTTTTTTATCTATTAACAATTTAAGTCTCTATAGATTTAAATATTAAATAAATTAGACATTGTTCTTCAAAATTTTACTTGATGTTCGATTTTGATTCCGTGGGAAGTTTTACAGTGCGGCACCCTTAATATATAACTAAAAAAACCGATTTTGTTATTATTTAATTAACAAAACGAGTAAAAAATTACCTAAAACATTATTATTTCTACCTAAAACATCAATATTTTTTAACATTTTCGGTAAAGTGTACAACAATAACAGAACCTGTAGAAAAAAATAACAAAATCAATAAAACGTCCGATAATAATAAAACTGATGGAAATAATAATATTTTCGGAAATTTAGGGTAAACTCCATCGAGGATAACAAGTATTTATATAAGTTTATTTTAGAAATCGGAGTAAAAAAATTATTGTTAGTACGAAAGTCGTCTATGACAAGAATTTTTGTTTTATAATATATGTTTTAAATTAATCTATTAATAAATTAAATATAAATAATTATAAAAAAATTGAAATATAAGGAAAGAATTTGAGTAGAAAGGGGCTTTCAACAGCAACATAAATGGTGTGCTCACTTTTAAATAGCTACCTCCAGTTTCACCTTTGGAAGCTCACTATCACAATAAGTGCGTCCGTCCCTGATCAACAGTGACTAGGGATGGACATTAGACTCAAATTCGATGAGTACCGACTCAACTCGACCTGATTATGTCAGTTTTTTTTTTAAATTTCGGGTTCATGTCGGGTCGGGTCAGTTTTTTTAAATATGATGTTCGAGTCGAGTCGGGTTTAGGGTGAAAAATATATAACCCGACCCGAAAATATATAATTTTATCTTATATATTTAAGAATAATTACAATAATACCTCTATATATATATATTTTTTTTCAATTAAGTCACCGATTTCATTGTATAAAAATAATATTTTTATTATTATTTCGGGTCAAATTTTTAAATTATATATCGGGTCGGATTCGGATCAGATAAAATCTTATTTTGATAGGGTCGGATCTCGGGTGAATGATTCTTTATTTTCGGGTCGGGTCGAGTGGACCAAGCTAGATAAATTATCATGTGATTTTGATCAGAGATGGATTGAGGGACAGGCGGAGATGATTACCTCGTAAAAATTTTAATTTATTATATATTTTATTTGTACTTTTTATTAAAAATTTATTTTTATCTACCTTTAAAATTTTATAAATTTACATCTTTAATATAAAATAATAATTTCGTTTTGATTTTGATAGCACTTTTTCTTTGTTTTGGTTAGACATAGATTTTCAAACACCTTAGTACAAATATCCTACAACTTAACCAACATTGAAATACAAAGGATTCTTACAAATTACAAACCATGATTCTTTAACAAAGCTTCAATACATTGCAGTTCGGCAATATAGTATCATTACCAAAGAACTGTAACATAAAACATATAAACAACCATAGAACCCACCACCGATTTACAGCCGGTGAGGGATAAGTGTGCTATAAGTTCTCGGAGATGGGGAAGAAGAATCCATTGATTCTTGCCCCGATTTCACTCTCGAACTCGAATTATAATCACCACCTTTCATGCATGGAATCCACTTGAACGAATCCTTCCGATCGCAATGCAATATTCTCGAAAAAAATGCAGCACACTCGGCTTTCGATCTTTGATCCGGCAAGTCCAAGATGCAGTTGTTTCGAACATCGAGTATCTTCTTCGATATCAAGTCCCTACAAGCAGGGCCAACCTGGGTGAAGTAGTTGTTCGACAAGGATAAATTTTGAAGCTTATGGAGTTTACACACGATTTCGGGTACTTCCCCAGACAACTTATTGTTAGCCAAGTTGAGTAGCTCGATGCTTTTCAAGCAGCCGAACGAGTGCGGGATCGGTCCGATTAGCTTATTGGTGCCGACATCGAACACGGTGGCTTGACTCAGGTTACCGATCTCGTATGGCAAACATCCTGTAAGCTGATTGTTGAGGAAAAGCACTTCGAGTAAGTTGGAAGCTTTACCGATGCTCGTCGGGATCGGACCGGTGAACTTGTTGTTTGCGAATGTGAGGTATAAAACCGGTGTATCGCCGAGATTCTCGGGTAGTTTTTGTTGGAAGTTGTTGTTGTTGATGAAAAGTACATCGAGGTCTAGATCAAACACTTGTTGTGGAACCGTACCTTTAATGGAGTTGAACCTTAAGTCCAAGAAGGTTAAGTTTTTGGCTTGAAGGACTTCCATGGGGAAATCACCCGACAAGTCGTTGTTGCTGAGGTCGAGTTCGTATAAGTATTTGATCTTGGAGACACCGGGACGAACCGTGCCGGTAAAGTTGTTGGAGTTGGCGTGGAAGATGGTTATGTCGTGTAACTCGTCGATGAAACCGTCGAGGGGAAGGGAACCGTCGTTTCCAGCTAATCCGGCGCCGTTGAAGTCGACCGCTGCGATGGCTTTTTCGTTCACGTCTGGACGAGTCTCACAATAGAAGCCTTTGTATTTACAGACGTCGCTGCCTCGCCATGTGTTTATGTATTTTCTGCTGTTGGCGTCGTCTCGGATTTTTTTCCGGAACTTTTGGATAACCTTGTGGGATTTTTTGAGTCGCTCGTTTTCGAAGCAGCCACTCTTTGTGGGGTGCTTACATGGTGGTGGAGGCGGCGGCGGCAGAGGTGGTGGTGGGGGAAGTTGACATTTTGGTACAGGTGGGGGAGGAGGTGGAGGTGGTAGTGTACATTTTGGTTCAGGAGGTGGTGGTGGAGGTGGTGGTGGAGGCGGCGGCGGAGTTGGTGGGGGGGGAGGTTGACAATTTGGTACAGGTGGGGGAGGTGGTGGTGGACGGTAGCCGTAATTGTAAGGAGAAGGAGGAGGAGCTTCCCAATGACCACCGCCACCGCCGGCGATGATTGTTTCGAAGGTTTCCCTGCTTGTTCCAATCAATGGATCATCATAACTAGCAGCCCGGTGAACCAAAAATGGATGAAAAATGGTTGAAAACAACAAAATTGCAGCAGATAAAGAAAGGGTAGGCATTGTTTTTTCTTTCTCTTCCCGAGATAAACGAGAAATGGTGTTTAAAAACCAGAAAGTAGTAGCCATGACCGAGAAAAGTCAAGGTCGAAAAACATGTTACTCGAGGGAAAAAACAACAGTGTAAAGTACCAATGTCACTTAACTTTACAGTGTTCATTGATATTATCTCTGAATTTTAAAACGTTTTAATTATAATATTAAATTTTAATTTTGATTTTAATGTAGACATTACGTCGTCATTAATGATCAATTTCTGTCTACTATTTGTTATCGTTACTATTAATGATAACATTCATATAAAAATATGTGCATTTAACTTCTATATTTTAATGAGTTGATTTTTTTTACAAAATTTATTCAAAATAGATTAAAATCTATCTAAATGTATGACATTTTAATACTTTGATCTCATTTAATAATCATTAAATAAGAATAATTTAAAGACATATTATTTATCTTCTTAAAAGAATATTTTTCACTATTTGAATTTTTGAATAAATAACTCAATTATTAAATTCCTAAAAACTTAAAACCTTAAAAAAATTATAGAATCTTATTTAATTTAATGTTTTAAAGAGATTTTAGGGGAAAAAATCCTAAACTCACAAATTGGTAGAAGAAAACGAGACATGTTCAATAATGTTTAAGGTGTTTGCAAAAGACGATGGCAATGACAGTTCAAACAACATCTCAAAATTAATGAAAAATCATAATTTTGATAAAGAATATAATTAGATGGATTAAAAAAGTTATATTCTTGGCTTCCTCGTCAACCCTACGTCAAAAATCAAATTATCATATTTAAAATTCTAAATTAAAATTCGGTGTTACAGATGAATCAATTTAAAATTCGATGATGAAATCAAAACTAAACTTAAAATTCAAAGGTATTCGGAGTGGTTAGCCCAAACAAAACAAGCACAAGGGAAAGTTACAGAGCAATAAATTGGCTGACCTGTCGGATGGCAAAATTAGACATCGCAAATTGATTGCACCACCCAGCTGTTAGTCTGCAAACATACGTACAATCAGGAATGGGAACCGGTGGGTCGTTTTTCCTGAAAATTTTAAAATAATATTTAGTTTTAGATACTTTTATATTTTTAATTTTTAATTTATTTTTCCTTCTAGAATTTTATAACTTTTTAAAGATAAAATGTATGTATTAAATCTAAAGAAAACAAAATAAGCTATAACAATCAACAAACCAACCAAACCAAAACCAGCAACGCCAACCAAGAAATAACAGCAATGTCTAGGAATATGGAATGGAAACAAGACCGGTTTCTGCCATGAAATTGTATTCCCTTACACCCTTAACTCCTGCCAAATCCACCTTGTCCAAATAGGGGTCGAACCAGCAGCGTCAAAAAAGGGTCTTGCAATCTCCTATGAGAGAGAATCTTCCTTAAACTCCAACTAACCCAAGCTTTAGAGACAAAACTCCAAACATCAGTCCCTTTAAGGACATACAACTTCACCCAGGCCACCCAAAGCGATCTTTCATTGGCCAAAAGCTACCGAAGCAACTGAAGAAGATAAGCCCGGTTCCAAGATGCTAATCCTACGTCCATTCCTACCTTCAATCAAACCATCCTAATCCTACGTACATTCCAAAAGCCCGGTGGGTCGTTTTCTCTTAAGAAGATAGTATCTTTCTAAAAACTTTAAATCATTTGATAATGAATGCTTATGCCTCTAGCATATGCAATGCTCCAACTCAAGACGTCAAAAATAACAGGTAGATCACTTGATTCGTGCGCAAAGTACTAATTTAATTAATGCTGATGGGTATTTTCCTCGGATCCTGCGACTGTTGTAATTGATATTCTTGCTAATGGGTTCATGATCGCTGGCCATGCAGTACTTCCGCTAACCATTATCGCCGATGCTAGCAATGTAGAATCCTAAGCCATCACTAGTTGAATTCGCCTAGCCTTGGAGTTGTCTGTCTCCACTATGGTTGTTGAGTATGCAAATTTGGTACGTCAATCAACGTTCGGTTACATTGATACTTCGGCGGCGAGCTTCCATCTTATAAAAGCACGTCGGCTCCTGAAGGTTCATCGCCATGTTTCGATCCATTTTGTTTGCCGCACTGCAAATATCACCTTTCATGGTCTCGTTCAATGAACTTCTTCTTCAAGTTGTCTTTTCTATTTTTCGTATAATTATCCGTCTTGTATCGCAAATATTATGATTTTTGAATTCTAATATCGTTTACGGCTAGTTTAATATATGATATTACTTTTAAAAAATCTATTATCTTTCTGTTGATTTTTTAATTAAAAATTTTAATTATCTTATTTAAAGACTATACAGATATATATAAAAATATAAAAACATTTTTATAGTATTAATTATTTAAAAATTTTCTACCCAGAAATGATTGAAAGGAAATCGGTTATCCAACAGGCTAAAAGACTTACCCAAGAATTACAGAGTTTGGGTTCTACTAGTTCTGTCAGCACACAAATCAAAGATAGCTCCCGATGCAAATGACAAAAACCAACAATCAATTACTGTAAAATAAACACAGATGATACCAACAGACAAATCACTGGAGAAGCTATGTGTGGGGTTGTTGCAAGAGATTGTAATGGTAACTGGCATTGGGGTTTCGAAAAAAAACAGGGATATGTTCTATTTTGGAAGCAGAATTATAGGGCATCCATGAAGGCTTAAGAATTGATTGGATGAGGGGAGAAAGAAACGTGATCTTAGAATCTGATAATAGAGAAGCTATCAACCTAATCAAGAACAAATCGATCGAACACATGAAGCTAACGATTCTACAACATATCGAAAAAATGTTAAAGAGAAATTGGGAAGTAAACCTGAAACACATACCTAGAGAGGCCAATCGCGTTGTTGATTTCATCACCAAGCAGATGTGGAAGCACCATGATGATACCAAATTTCTAAAAGATTACCATAAGGGTGTGTTTGGTTGGGGGAATGTGAGATTCCCATGGGAATGTAATCTACATTCCCCCGTTTGGTTGGCTGAGAATGTCATTCCCGGTAATCTTATATTACCAATAGTGGATTTTTTGGGGTATATTACGAGGAATGTCATTACCTCCCTTTTCTTATGTATTGTTAGATTACCAGATTTTTGGACTAAAATACCTTTAATTTTTTTTTCTTTCAATAATATCTTTATTCTGTCATTGAATAATAAAAATTCTACGAAAATTAAATTACAAATTTATCCTTAAACTATTTTAGATTTACAAAAAAAATCTATAATTAAAATTTTATATGAAGTTCAGGGGTTAAAATAAAATTTTTCCCTTTCATTAAACACTTTTATATTTTCATTTTTGTAAAAAAATTATATAAATTATATTAATTTAAATTTTTTAAAGAAAATATATAAATATTTTTCAACTTGTTAAAAAAACAAATATATAATAAGGACAATTTGGTCAAATATACATTCCAATAATATTTTATTCTTTTAACCAAATACGGTAATCTTACATTCTTGCTAAACCAATAAACACAAAATACAATATTTCCAGTAATTCTATTCCCTGATAATCTTTTATTCCCACTGATAATCTTTTATTCCCACATATAATCTTACATTTCGTGAACCAAATGCACCCTAAGAAAGCAGAGGAGCTGCTGATAGTGGACAGATGGGATGCTAGGCGGTCTTTTTACCTATTTCAACCAAAAAAAATTATTTAAAAATAGTTTTCGATCATTTCTTAATTGGATGAGTCGGATGATTTAATATCTTGTCTCGTTAATCCAACTATAGAATTGAATGAGAACTAGTAATACATAGTTAATGGAAATTTCATATGCGTAAATTATTTAGAGAATTATTGTGGTTGTCACAGTAACATCTGAAGCCATTGATATTTATCATTGATTATAATAAAATTATCAACAGTTATAAGTAATTTTAGTTTTAGTATTAAAAAAAACTAAAGTGATTAAAATATAAAAAGAGCATAATTTTTGTCAAAAAAGTGCGTTAATACGAACACAAAATGGGTCGGATGATACACAAATATGAACTTTGTCTTCATGTTTAAAAGTCTCAAAGTAAAAGTAATTTAAATTATTTAATATATATAGTAGTGTCGAAACGATTTTTTCCTTAAATGTGAAAAAGTGAGATTTTAAAAATCACATTAATTCTTAATTATCCTCTTTTAATTTAAAAACAAATGCGATTTAAAAGATCTCTCGTTTCGAAAAATTTTGGATTTCCTTTACGATAGAAAAATACGGTTCGAAGAGTCGCCACCAATATTTGATTAGGGTGTGATTGGGCACCCAAAAATGCTTTGTCATTTTAAATAAAAATTAATTTTAATTAAAACAACAAAATGAGGTATGCGTTACCAAAATCTGAGTTCGGGAGTCGGTTACTTGTGGGAAAGGATTAACACCCCCACAACGTCCTAAAACGGTACCTAGTCAATTAATTAATGTATTTGCATTGAACTTGACAAATTCGAACTTGATTTGATTTATGATCCCGAAAAAATGTGAATTTTACAATGAAATGTAGTAATATTAAATTATTTCATATTGAGAAAGAATAATTTATCAATACTTGAAAGAATTAATTCCTACTCAACTCGAAACAATATAATATTAAAATTTCATTATAATATTCAAATGCACTCAAATAAATTAAATTAAAATTACCAAATCGTTTTAGAAATATAAAGAATGTTCGATTATTTACAAATATCGAGACCATATATTAAAAGCTATAACAACATTTTTTCGATAAATTTAAATAGCCGAACATTTCTTTTTCTTCCATTCCCAAATTTTAGGTGAAGAATCGATTTTTTAGGTTTCACTGTCGGGATACACTTTTAATTTAAAATAGTCAAAACGGCTCTCTAATCAGTTAAGACAAGCCACTCAAGACAATTTTAAATTAAAAGGGTATTACCCTTAGTCCGATTATGTATTTATATCGAGTTATGCAAATGAGGTTATCATGCGAATAGTGCAAAAAAAAGGATGACATGCCAAAAATTAATTAACAAAATTAAAAACATCATACAACATGACATACAAAAAATTACATACATATATTTTAATTAAGGTTTATAAACCATGCATATTAACATACAATGTACACATGTAACTTAAATATAAAAACAAAATCATAACATACTAAACTATAAATTTTAAAAAGTGTATATATATACATGTTAAAATAATGACTAAATTTAAATATATGTAAAATTAAACATACAAATCAAAAAAATAAAATCAGGGACTTAAATAAAAAACACGCATAAATATAAAGTATTTAAACACAAAAAACCCAAAAAATTACAACTAACACAACAATTAGGAAAACTGCAAAATCAGGACAACTACAAAATGGCAGAATTCGAAAGCAGTCCTAAATGTGACTAAAGTAAAAAAAAACCCTGAACCTATAAGGACCAAATAACATATCTACCTAAAGTCTCGGTGGCTGAAAATTAATTTACCCTTAACATTTAATATAAAACCTAATTTTTACCTAAACCTAAGCTAACTTACAAGCAAGAAAGTTCAGCCGCTCAAGCTCTCTACTCTCCATCTCTCTCGGCTACATATGTCACTCTCTCCCTCACCTTTGAACACCATTGAACCCACCATTCTGAGCATTATCAGGTTAATCATATTTGTGCATATCATTATAAATTTATAGAATTGTCGTTTTCCATACCTTATATCAATTATCCATATTTCATAGCTTATGTTTTTTATGCGTTTCGAACAGGTAAGAACCTTACAAAAATTTATATTACTTGGTTCAGTTTCGAAAGGGGAGATGACCAACTTAAGCTCTAACGATAAACCGAACAGACATGTAATGATCCTTTTCCTATTTTAGTTTTACATAACAATTGCACACACACACAAAGACAACAAAAACGAACTGGAAAACGAAAGGAATTGAGGAAGAATTCCTCGAAAAAATGTACCTTTGATGCTTTATCTGTTTTTGAATTATAAGATTACACAATTGTTTTCTTTCATATTTTGTTTACAGTGTGGAATTGATGATAGTTAGCCTGGTTCTTTGCTTCTCCTCCTCTCGTGATAACTGATCTTTCTCGGTCTCTCCGTGTGAAATCTTTTCTAGTTCTTTCTCCTTCAGAAAATGGTCTCCGTTTTCCCTTTTTCTTTTACGCGTGATATCTATTTTTTTAGTGATTCCCCCCATTTTCAGTGGTAAATTGTTCCCCAAAAACTGACTCTGTACCATTTTTTAATTACCCCAGTATCCTCCCATGATCAACACTGCATTTCTCTCCCATAACCGCTTGCTACCCCCATAATCGTTTTTGTTTTGCAGGGATTCATGTGGTCTAGCAACTGGAATGATAATCCTACTGTTTTTGGACTGATTTGGGCTTTCAAATGGTTTGGGTACGGGTTGCAAGTGATTTTTTATAAGCCCGGACAAAACGAACATCTACAACTGCCCCTCTTTGCTAATTATTATGCAACGAGAATAGAGCAAAGATCAAAAGATGATCGAGTTTGTCCGGTCCTGAAAACATAAAAAGATTAAAGCACTCCACTGTTCCTTCGGGATAAATAAAACTTGAGAAATCTTCGAATGACGGGTCCGCTCCCTATTCGTTCAAGGAGTATAAGACTCGAATAATCTTTAGCAAACGTGTCTGCTCCCTGTTTGTTCAGGGAGTATAAGACTCGAACAATCTTCAGTAAACGGGTCCGCTCCCTATTCATTCAGGGAGTATAGAACTCGAACAATCTTAATAAAACGAGTCCGCTCTCTATTCCTTCAGAGAGTATAGAACTCGAACAATCTTCATAAAATAGGTCCGCTCTCTATTCCTTTAGAGAGTATAGGACTCGATCTTTAACAAACGTGTCCACTCCCTATTCTTTCAGAGAGTATAGGACTCGATATTCATAAAATGAGTTTGCTTCACTACTCTTCCATGAAGACTTATAGATGATTTGCTTCACCACTCTTCGTGAAGGCTTAAGATTGACTTGTTTCGAAGGTCAAACGTGAATCTACTTTGGCTTAGTTTTCGTCTAAACATCATTCTTTTCAAGATCTCAAAACCAGTTATCTTCATCTCGATGCTTCAATATCTTTAATCTTTAACTATCCTTGTGAAACCTGTAGATATTTAAGTCATCATGCAATTATGAATGCCATGATCCTATTCATGCCTAAAATGTTTGCAATTATGCAATTTAATGCATTTTCTTATTCGAAAGAACACCATCTCATTTGATCTCGATGGAACTGAGTTTCATCTTGGGCACAGAACATTTGACCAGTTCACCCCAGTTGACAATCTCAATACCATATCCTTCGGTTTAATAGGACCTTGACTTCTTTCTTTCTTGAAACCCACTAGTACTCATGACCAACTTCTTGATAAATAACAATCTCCTTGGGTCATCTTTTAATGGCTGATATTTTCTATGAACTCCAAGGTTTTCATTTCCTGTATCCACACAAGCTTACATGTTTAAACCATTGTCAGCTTCAGAATACCTGTATTTTCCAAAACCTTTTGCACAATAATACAAAATGATCTTATGTACTTCAAGTTAAGCTATATGTTTTAACTTTTCAAAATAAGATATTTGCAAAAGGGAAATTAACAAGAAAAGACATCTCTTTATTTATATAATGCAGAGAATTTTTAGGTAAGTACATGGCAAATTTTTAACTGGGAAAAGCAAAAGAACAGAAGAGTAGGCATCTTCGAATATCAATAATGCAAATGCTTTTGAACTGGCACGCTGTTAGAATGACTCGAGTGTAGCTCATGTCGAAAGGATCTCCAAAATTGTGATGATGCTTAAGAGTGTGAAGCTACTTCTAAACTCCCAAATCTCCATCATTGGATGCCCTAAACTAGTATTGAATCTCATGTGCATTCAATTGCTCTCTTGGTTGTTTCAATCGAGACTCATTAATCTTTAGTCTCAACCCTGATCACAAACTGTCATTGTTACTACCCATATCAGGAGCTCTTTCCACTTCCAAAATCAATTCAGAATCTCTACCATGCACGAATTCTGAATTTAAACAAAACTCAAGTCGCCCTTTGTGGGTTTTCAACTTGAGACCTCCTTTGGTTTCAAGACACCATTTTCGAATTTTCATCTTGAACCCTCCTCTTATTAATTTTTTTCATTTTCTTTTTTCTTCCATTTTCTATTTTCTATTTTTTTTCTTTTTTCTTTTCATTTTTCATCATTTTTCATTTTTTCTCATTTTTCTCATTGTTTCATTTTTTCATTTTTCATTTTTCTTCTTTCTTCTTTCTTCTTTTTTTATTTTTATTTTTTCATTTCCTCTTCAAGCAAAATATCTTTTAACGGCGTCGGAATTCACTGGATAGGGTAATTTCGATCTGTCCATTTTGGTTAAGACTAGAGCTCCCCCAGAAAAGGTTTTCTTGACAACATACGGTCCTTCCCAGTTGGACATCCATTTTCCTCGGGAATCCTTTTGAACAAGCAAAATCCTTTTAAGCACCAAATCTCCTTCATGAAATTCTCGAAGTCGAACTTTCTTACCATGTGCTCGTATCATACGTTTTTGGTACATCTGCCCATGACAAATAGCTTTCAATCTCTTTTCCTCAACCAGATTCAATTGGTCATAACTAGCCTGTACCCATTCTGCCTCATTGAGCTTCACCTCTGACAAAATCCGAAGTGAGGGAATTTCCACTTCAATAGGTAAAACAACTTCCATCCTATATACCAGAGAAAATGGAGTTGCCCCAGTTGACGTCCATACAGAAGTTCGATAGGCAAACAGAGCAAATGGAAACTTCTCATGCCAATCTTTGTAGGTCTCAGTCATCTTCTCTATGAGCCTTTTGATGTTCCTATTAGCCGCCTCTACTGCCTCATTCATCTTTGGGCGATAAGTGGGGGAATTATGATGCTTTATTTTGAATTGCTTACAGACCGAGTCCATCATCTTATTGTTTAAATTCAATGCATTATCAGAGATAATCCTCTCTGGTAAACCATATCTACAAATGATCTCTTTCTTTAAGAATTTTCATATTATCGACTGGGTAACATTTGTGTAAGAAGCTGCTTCTACCCACTTGGTTAAGTAATCTATGGCTACCAGGATGAAGCGATGACCATTTGAAGCTTTGAGCGAAATTTGCCCAATAACATCCATACCCCACATTGAGAATGGCCACGGCGCTGTCATTACATGCAACGAATGAGGATGAGTATGTATCTTATCTCCATAAATCTGACATTTGTGACATTTTCGGGCATAATTGATACAGTCTGTTTCCATAGTTGACTAATAATACCCAAATCTCATAATCTGCCTAGCCATAGCATGCCCATTAGCATGAGTACCACATATTCCCTCATGCACTTCTTCAAGAATCAATTTGGCTTCTTTCGTATCCACACACCTTAACAGGACCTGAGCTAGACTTTTTTTATACAGGGTCTCACCATCAAGTACATACCCTGATGCCATTCTTCTAATGGTTCTCTTATCATTCTCAGTGGCATGTTCTGGATAACTCTGATACTTTATATATTGCAAGATATCATAATACCAGGGGTTTCCATCTTCTTCCTCTTCAATACTAAAACAATGGGCTGGATACTCATAAGCTTTCATTTCAATGGGCATCATATTTGAATGCTCGTTCATCTTAAATGCCGCTGCCAGTGTGGCTAAGGCATCTTCCATTTGATTCTATTCTCTGGGGAGGTAATTGAAAGTTACTTCTTCTAATTCTTCAACAAGTTCCATATCCAACTTATGATATTCTACAAGCTTGGGATCTTTTGTCTCCCATTATCCTCTGAGCTGGTAAATTACCAAAGCTGAATCCCCATACACCTTGAGCATTTTTACTTTGCGTTCAACAGCAGCTCTAAGACCCAAAACACAAGCTTTATACTCGGACATATTGTTTTTACACTCAAAATTAAGCCGACTGGTAAAAGGATAATGTTCTCCCTCTGGTGAGACCAAAATTGCCCCGATTCCATGTCCCATGGCATTTGAAGCACCATCGAATTTTAACTTCCAATATTTACTAGTGGATGCCACTACTTCTTATACCGAAATAGCCATTAAATCTTCATCTGGGAAATCAAAGCTCAACGACTCATATTCTTCCGAAGCCCTACTTGCAATGAATTCCGCTATATCACTTCCTTTAATTAGTGTCTGGTTTACATATTGGATGTAAAATTTGGACAATAGTATCTGCCAACGAGCTAATCTTCCAGATAATGCAGGCACACCCATTAGATATTTCAAGGGATCAAGCTTGGATATAATCCAAGTAGTATGATACAACATATATTGCCTAAGCCTTCGGGTAGCCCATACTAAAACGCAGCACAACTTTTCAATGGGTGAGTATCTAGTCTCACATTCAGTGAACTTCTTATTGAGATAATAGATAGCCCTTTCTTTCTTCTCAGTTTGGTCACGTTGCCCCAGCACACACCCCATTGAATTTTCATAAACCGACAAATACAGAATCAATGGTTTGCCTGAGATGGGTGGCGCCAAGATTAGAGTACTCAAAAAATATCTTTCACTGCTTCAAAAGCTATTTGACAATCCTCAATCCATTCCCCTGAGTTATTCTTGTGAAGAAGGCGGAATATGAGATCACATTTTTCTGTCAGCTGTGAAATAAACCGAGCTATATAATTCAATCTTCCCAAAAATCCTCTGACTTATTTTTGTGTTCGTGGGGGTGGCAAGTCTTGAATAGCTTTTACTTTATCTGGGTCTATTTCAATTCCTTTTTGGCTTACTACGAATCCCAACAGCTTCCCAGATGTTACCCCAAAAGTACATTTATTTGGGTTGAGTTTTAACTGACATCTTCTTAGTCTTTTAAAGAGCTTTCTCAAATTCCCAATATGTTCTTCCTATGTCTTAGCTTTGACAATCATATCATCGACATAAACTTCTATTTCTTTATGCATCATGTCGTGAAATAACGTCACCATGACCCTTTGATATGTTGCCCCTGCGTTCTTCAATCCAAATGGCATTACTTTAAAACAAAACGTTCCCCACATAGTAGCGAACGCCATTTTTCCCCTATCTTCAGGGTTCATCTTAATTTGATTGTAGCCAGAGAAACCATCCATAAAAGAGAACAAAGAATTTCCAGCAGTATTATCCACTAGAGTGTCTATATGTGGCAAAGGAAAATTATCTTTTGGACTAGCTCGGTTGAGATCTCTGTAGTCGACACACATTCGAACTTTTCCATCATTCTTCGGTACTGGGACGATATTCGCCACCCACTCAGGATATTTAGCCACTTTAAGAAACCCGACATCAAATTGTTTCTTCACTTTCTCTTTAATCTTGAGCAGCATCTCAGGTCTCTTTCTTCTCAGTCTTTGTTGTACCGGCTTACACTCAGGCTTTATTGGCAGTTTGGGAACAACCAATTCTGTATCTAAACCTGGTATATCTTCGTATGACCAATCAAACACATCCTTGTATTCTTGAAGCAATTCTATCAAATCTTGTCGTCCTCCAACTGACAGAGTGGTACCAATCTTTACTTCTCTCCTATCCTTATTCGTCCCCAAATTCAAAATCTCAGTAGGCTCCTTATGAGGCAAAATCTGTTTATCTTCATTCTCCACCATTTTTAGCAATTCAGAAGGTAGTTCACATCCCTCATCATCATCACAATCTTTGATATCCCCTTGACATATGGGCTTCTCGAAATCAATCTCCGGGTCAGAGTCATTAGCATTCATATTATTGATATCTGAGTTCCTGAAAGAAAAACAAAAGAGAAGATATATATACATATGGGTGGATCTTTTCCCATATAAATAAATAGAAATAAATGAATATATATATATATATATATATATAACAAAGAATGAATGAATGAAATGAATGAGAGAATGTTTGCCATTTGGAACTAACAGAATGCATCTTTTATTGAAAGCAAGAAAAAACAAACAGCTTAACCCTTTACATAAAATCACCTATTGCCCCAGGGTATGAACAACATGGAGAAAGTTCTAGTGCATTACTCTGTAACAGATTTGTAAACTACAGGCAGTTCTTCCGCGGTCCAATTGTTCAACACGAAGCCTGGCGGTGCAGGATAAATTCCCATAGCTCTCATTTCCTCAAACTCACCATCAGTTATAACATTAATGCCTAAATCTCCCAAGGCATTCTCAACCATCACCTCAGTGTTCCTTGAATTCCCTTGAAACATATGCCCCCCAGATATGAAATTGTTGCTCAATGGCGGGAAGGTCATAGGTTCCCAGCTAAGGTCTTCACCAGCCAATCTGGCCTTTCTCATTTCCTGACCCTTCTTAATTCCCCTTAGGTTATCCCTTGAAGTTGGCTGATACCCCAAACTGATCTCTTTTAGTAACAGGGCATATTGGATTCACCAGTCCTTGTAACTGACTTCCTAACCCTTTCCCAACTTTTGCTCCTCTTCCAAGGGTCACCTTGAGTCCCATTTTGGTACTATTTGACAATCTAGGCTTTGGTATATTCCTGCCTTCAGCCACAAACGTAGCATTGACAAACTCCAACGATCTGAAAGAACACTCGACCGCTTGCTTATCCACTTCAATATACGGAGCAGTAGTAGAAACAGAAGCAATAATGTCCTCTTCAGCATGAATACATACCAACCTTCCATCAATCACAAATTTCAGTCTCTGGTGCAATGTGGACGGAACTGCACCGACCTGATGAATCCAAGGCCTTCCCAACAAACAATTGTGCGTAGTCATAATGTCTATTACGAGAAATTCCACTTCATAAGTTGCTGGACCAATAGTCAGAGGAACATCAATCTTGCCTAACACTTCTCTTTTAGTCCCATCGAAAGCTCGAACCACACTTTGACAGGTTCTCATAAGTGTACTATCTAATGGAAGCTTCTTCAGAGTCACTAAGGGCATCACATTCAAAGCCGAACCATTATCGACCAAAACCCAGGACAACACATGCCTTTACAGTTAACTGTGATATGCAAAGCCTTCTGACTACCAATCATCCCAGAAGGGATCTCATCCTCAGAAAAAGATAAAAAATTATCAGCTTGTATATTGGAAACTAACCGGTCTAACTTTTCAATGGGCAACTCTTTCGGAACAAAAGTCTGGTTCAAAACCTTTAACAGAGCATTCGTATGGGCCTCTGAACTCAAAAGTAATAATAAAACATAAATACATGCAGGCAACTTGTGTAACTGTTCCACAACACTGTACTCACTGTGCTTCAGAAACTTCAAAAATTTCATTGCTTCACTCTCAGTTACAGGTTCATTGATAACGGGCTTATCTTCTTCTATCTGCACATCAATCTTTTTCCCCTTATTAACCGCAACCTTCTTCTCAGACTCTTTAGGTGAATTAAGAGAATAACACCTACCACTTCTGGTAAAGTGTCCCACCTCATATATTTTCCTCATTCTCTTTTGTTACATTTCCCATCTGGCAATCATATTTCCAAGGCACTTGTTTTATTATCCCGATATGGGAATGGAGATGGAGGTGTAATAACCACTTTCGGAGCTACCTTTTCAGGTAATCGATTCTCGAGAGTAATAATTAGGGGACAACTAACATTGTAAACCCCTTTAGATGATCCTTCTGAAGCTCAAACTTCCTTTTCCTCTTCTTCAACAATCTCTTTAAAGAACTCAATTTATTTATTGTCCATAATGTCTTGTACCAAAGATAAGAAGTCAGGACATTGCTGAATACTGTGTCCTTCACTGTTATGATACTGACATACCTCTCCACTGTTAAACTGTTCACCCATTAAACTGGGCTTCAACAATCATACCTTAACCATCTGATACCACACCCAACTCATGGGTGATACCACCTCACTAATATTTCTTACAATTCTCTTTCTTTTATCTTCAGTAATTGCGTTAACTCCTGCCCCTGCATGGCTTGGCAACGGATTCTGAGCTATATTCGGCTGCTCACTGTCACCAAAGTTGATGACATTCCTTGTTCTCAAAGCTTGAACAACCTTCTTAAACGCAATACAATTCTCAATTGAATACCCAGGATTTCCTGCATGGTACTCACACTTAGCACTAGCATCATACCATTTGGAAAAATGAGGTTGTATTGGTGTCACGTGATACGACAAAACCACATGCCAATCATATAAAATCTGAAATAATTCCTTATAAGTCATCGAGATGGGGTTAAATTGAGGTATCTCTCTCTTCTGATCCCTTGCCCCTTGTCTATTGTCATTTTGTGTTGATGACCCTGCTCCTTGAGGTCAGGAAACAATGATATTATTAGAATCATATTGCCTCACGTTACTGATTTTGTTTTCTTTTTTCCTCGTTGGTGGCCTCTTACTAGACCCTCCTCCCTCGAGCTTTCCACTCTTAACCGCCATTTCAATCATTTCTCCCGCCGTAACTACATCAGAAAAACTTCGATAAGGATTACCGATAAGATGCGAGAAAAAAAAGAGCCCTTAAGGTATTGACAAAAAGCATATTTGTTTCCTCATCTTCCAATGGTGGATGGACTTGCACCGCTACATCTCTCCATCTTTGAGTATATTGTCTAAAACTCTCGTTAGACTTCTTTTCAATTCCTTACAACATCATCCTATTGGGCCTAACATCTTTCACATATTTGTATTGCTCAATAAAGGACTTAGCCAAGTCTTTCCACGATTTAATATTAGCTCTACTCAGCTGGTTATACCACCGGATTGCCGAACCAATTAAACTTTCCTGAAAGTAGTGTATCAACAATTGATCGTCCCCTATGTATCCAGTCATCTTCCTACAAAACATCGTGATATGCGCAGAGGGACACCTGTTACCATCAAACTTCTCAAAGTCAGGAACCTTGAACTTTGGAGGCAAAACCAAATCAGGAACTAGACTTAATTCCTTTGCGTCGAATCCATAGACACTAGTATCTTCCTTCATGGCTCTGACTTCTCTTTCTAACTGTTTCCATTTATCTTCCAGCGGATTGTTTTGGTCCTTCTTGGCTTCTTCATCAAGGTCCGAAACTTGATGATATTGATGTTCTTCCTGATACGAACTAGATCCAGGCTGTACGTTAACAGAAGCACCGACTGGATTAATGTGTACCTTCCCGACATGAACAGGGGTCACTTGAAGGTTCTGAGATTATTCTGGGGTGAACCTTGGAGGATAAAGTGGGTCCTCAGTTACAGCTCCTGGCACAGGGCTTTTCCCATATTCCGGATTTATTCCTTCCAACATACTCGTAAACTTGGTAAACATCTCCTTTTGGGCATTCATCATATCTTCTTGCATTTTCTTGATATCATCTTGTAACTCCAACCGAGCCTTCTCAATTTGGGCAAGTTTTTCCTCCATAAATTTCTTCCTGGTTCTGTAGGTATGCTTGGGACTTTCCAGTATTACTTTGTCATAGAGTCATTTTGTTATATCTGATATTTATTAATGAATATGAAATATATGATTATGAATAAATAAAATGCGATGCAAAAATTTAAATGTATTAAAAAATGCAGGGTGTTGATCCTAGAATGACTCCTTAGAACAACTCTTTATATTAGAACGACGTTCAATTATAAAGTTAAAACATATCACAAATAAATCTACACTATCTCTCCTATTTGTTGTACATGTGCTAGATACTCCACGATCTTCTAGTTTTCTTCAGCCTCGGGATCCAGTTCTTCAGTCACATCAGCAGCTTCCTCAGATAAAATGACCAAATATTGAGCTATTATTCGCGCGTGTCCTAGGTAACAAGCAATAAGGTCATCTCTTTGCTTAACTCTCGCTTGAGCTCGCTCGCATCGAAAATGCCACTGTATATCCCCCTCATAAGGAACTATCGATAGCTCACTTGCTTGCCTCTGAAAATCTTGAACCATGGCTTCAAGCTCACTCACTTATTTTTTCAAACTCTCAACTTCCCCACGGCTTGAGCTACCTTTCCTGTTTCGATATTGTCGTAATGCAGTCTCTAAACTTGAAATCTTCTCCTTCAACTTCTCGTTATGGGCTTGACTCTCTTGTAACCGCTGCTCTAAAGAATCCTTTTCCTTCGATAAAATCTTGACTTGGTGTCTGCTTTGCTTGAGCTCTTCTTGACTCTCTCCGGCTACTCTTTTGAGGCTCGCCACCTCTTGCCTCCATTCGACAGACTTACTCAAGCTAGAACCTGTCTGAGCTTTTACCATTCGCTGATAAGTTGACCGAAGATCGTCAAAGTCTAGCCGAAGTTGCTTCTCCACTTTTTCAATTTTATCTGCTCTACTCTTCTGAATGTCGATCTCCAATCCCTTTTGATACACTTCATCTTCCAGCTTCTGCAAAGTTATTCTCCATTGTCTCTGTTCTGCTTCGAAATCGCGCTTAGCTAACTCTAATAGAGATGACATCATTCTCAACTGTTCTTCCACAGGCTGAATGTTTTCAGGATTCACCATCGGGATGTTGTCATTTACTCGACCGCTTCTCCACTGCTCGTACTCTTAAGATAACTTGAGATCATAAGTGAACAGATTCACACAACGAGTTTGCTTCTAGGCCTCAGCAACCCCTTTAACTTTACCCTTATACTGAGCTCCTTTGAATGCAAAATCCGACCCTACCAAGTCCTATGTGGCTGGAAAGAATTGCCTTGACCCATACTGTCTGGAAACTAGTAGCAGTGCATACCCAACAGAATCCCATATACCTGGTAAAGGAACCCAATCTCGCTCTCCACATCGGTAAAGTATAGCCGAAGAGACATTCCACGAAGCTCGCCACAAAATATCACCATCTCTGATATCCTTGAAGATGAGGCTATTATTTAGAAAGAAAATCCTTCAAAGGTAAAAACCCCTCTAGAAACACTCGTCCTGGTACTCTTTCAACATGTTTGAAATGTGATACGATCCAAACTAGCTCCAATTTTCTCCATGACTTAATCACACCATGGATGTTTTTCATTGCTGATTCTAAGGGAGTTCTTTCTTACCCTATCTTATATTATATCATTTATACATTCTATTCTATCATAAGTATTCATTCACATGTTAGTATAAGTTTATCATATTATTATTTCCATCCTATGCTTAGTTGATCAAGTCTTTCGTATCATTCAAATATATGTTATGATTACATATCATTTCTTAGGATATTATTATTACATGTTTTCATTTATCATTTATGAATACCATGTTATATGATATTCATGCATACAACATATACCCAGATCTTTATGATTGATACACAATGTTATAAGTATGTTAGATTAATCTTACATCCATTTAAGCATGATTCATTACATTCATGAAATGGCAGCATGCTTAATCATTCATTTGTTAGCTCATATGCATTCATTTTAACTCCTAGGTCTTACACATTAGCTTACATATGTTATATCATTATGTACTTAGCTCATGACATGCATTCATAGCTTATATCACTCAAACACCTCACGAAAGCATGCATTTCACCTTAAATAAGCTCACACATTGCTTATTTTATTTGTTTGGTGATTCCTATAGGTGAAACACAAAACAAGGCATATTATGGTAGCTTGGTTAGCTAAAAGGACAAGCATATGAGCTCACACTAGCTCGTGAACATTATGGCAGCTCATTTCATCACATAAGGAGCTTCAACTTAGCTGGAGGAGCTAGCATGTAGCTGAACTTAGCTGGAGGAGAGCTTTGGACCAAATTGTTGAAAAGTGGACTAGAGGTAGCTGGAAGTAGCTGGGAGAGTAGTTGAGGAGCTGAGAAGACCAAAGCTAACTAGCTTGATTTCATTAAGCTATAACTCACCTAGTTAGCTACCAAGACACTCATCTAGCTTACCTTGAAGCTAGTTCATCTCTAGGCTGCCCAATGGATGCCATGTCATCTAGATACACGTTGGAAGCTAATTCACGCCTAGTTGTTTCCTATCTTCATTCCATGGACTTCAAGACATCATCCTATGGTTGCAACCTCATCAAAGCATAGCAAGAAGACCCATGTGTATTCATGTAGGCTTCCATGTGCATCATTCAAGCATGTGCACTCCATGTGACATCAAATTGGCGCCAAAACACCAAGGGATGCTTCCTATTCGGCCAAAGACTCTTTCCTATTCATTTTGGCACCCAAATAACTTCCAAATGCATTCAAATCATCCTTAGGGCCGAACCAACACATAACCATTCGGCCAAGAGCATGTATTTTCATTAAAGTCATGTTTTTTCATTAAAAATCATGTCATTTTAGGAAGATACAAGGGCTGGCCGAACTAACATGTACCTATTCGGCCAAGTCCCTTCAAAAACTATAAATAGGCTTTCCTATTTCATTTGTAATCAGACATTGGTTTTAATTAAAGTGAGATTATTCTCTTCCTTAAGTCCTGGTGACTTTTTATCGACTTATCAAGTATAATTTATACTTGTGGCGTTAACCCCTTCTATTTTTACCTTGATACTTTTGGTTCCTAGTTCTTTATAACTAGTGGGTCAAAGTACTTCATACCACCCCTTAAAGAAGCAATATAAAGTCTGGGTCTTTTCTCTATATAGCATTGGTTCTTCTTTGAGTATTCTTTAAGATACTATCATCACAACCATCCCTTTGTTTCATAAACCATAACCATAGCCATATCAACCATCTTTCGCTTCCATCTCTCAATTAAACAACCCACCTAATCACCCTTACGTTTACCACCCTTAGCCATTCTGTTTTGAGCCATTCACTTCGCAGGTTGTTTTGCTTCCTTCCTAGATCCACAATCATTTGTTAAGGCATCAGAAGAGCCTTACATCAAAATGACTCAGAATCCACACTAGCAGCAAAGGCACACATTCTATAAACTGTCCTTCTCCTTCGTACCTACAAGAACTCAAAGACCAGAATGTCTCAGCTAGAATAGCTGGAACAAGATCCACACGCTTGTCTAATCTTTCAAACATGTCAACGACTGATACGTCTACATATCCTAGCACATTTGGAAAAATAACGAGCCCATAAATCCTTAAAGCAAACAAGTCAAGCTTCTTTCTCTTATCAGGGTGATGAGCAATTACTTCTTTCAAAGCAGCCCAAGAGATGCACTCACTGTCTCCCTTCTTCTTAATGTTTATGACTACCCAATCTTCACTCATTCCGGTCATCAATAGTAATTTCTTCTTAAACGAATGAGTGACTGGCAACTTGATATATATTATATCTATCTGGGACCTCAGACAATGGACCAAAGCTTGATACTCCTCTATTGTTGGTGTTAGATCCACTCTACCAAATGTGAAACAACTATAAGCCGGATTCCAGAACTGCGCCAATGCTCTAAACAGATTTCGGTCAATAGGAACATCCAGAAGATAAGGAATATCGCCGTACAACTGATAAAACATCTCCTTATCGGCTGCTTCTTATCTTCCCCATACCTATTTTAGTTCACTCAGATCATTCTGACGTACGTTGATGCGAGTATAACCAAATAACTCCGACACATATCCAGGCATCACACTGTCCCTGTTGGTCAGTTGGGACTATTCCAACCACCTCAAAACATCTGCATTGTCCTCAACCTCTCTCTGAACCATTCGTTCCATATTATTGGCCTTCTATATGGACATCGATCCCAAATCAACACCATGTAATGGACATTGGAATGCATAACAGAAAAGAAATAAAGCAAAGACAACAAAAGATCAGTTAGTAAACATAAAGCAATTAAGTCGGGATAATAATTTGTTAAAGAATCCTACCCACATGCTGGCTACCCAATCATGCTTTATCAGATCCTACCCAACATGATATCTACCCCCATGCTTTGTTATTCACAAAAAGAAATCCTAACCGCATGATATCTAATTCGCATGCTTATTCAAGAAAAATAAACCTAACCGCATGATATCTAGTTCGCAAGCATTTATTCGAAAAACGAAAATAAATGACTAAAAAAAGCTTTTCCTTGTGTACTCTTCTCACGGGATTTTTAAGGTTCAGGTTTGGTTCAACCTAAGTTCAGGCTCTATGTTCATTATATGCCGGGTTCAATTCTAAAGTAATAGGTTCTCGAATTGTCTTTGCCGGTGCCCCCTTGGGATGCCGAACCCTCAATCTTGGCCTATCACAGGCTTTAGGGGATCGAGTTCAATTTCGAGGGAACACACCTCCTTATGTCAATGCGGAGGTGATTACCATCAAGAGGACCATAAGGCGTGAGCTCTAGGAATGATCCACTATCCCATGCGGAGGTGAAAACCATACGAAGGCATAGTCTCTCACTCCTACTTAAATAGGACAGAGCGGGGCTTTAGCTCATGTCATGATAATGCAGTTGTGCAGTGTGTGAGGAAAAGCTAAAAAACAAACAATAAAAATACTCAAAATCAATTCCTAAAACAAACAATTATTCTGAAACCATTAGCAAACAGATTAGTACAACTATTTAATTGTCAATTGAATTAAATTAAAGAAATCAAAATACAAACAAAACTTATTAAAAACCAAACAAGGGATCAAAAACCAAATTAAAATGAATTTATAATTTTCAATTGAAAAGACAATGAATTAATCAACTATCGGCCTGACTCTCTAAAAAAGAGGTCCCCAACAGAGTCGCTAAGCTGTCGAAACGATTTTTTCCTTAAATGTGAAAAAGTGAGATTTCAAAAACCACATTAATTCTTAATTATCCTCTTTTAATTTAAAAACAAATGCGATTTAAAAAACCTCTCATTTCAAAAAATTTTGGATTTCCTTTACAATCGAAAAATATGGTTCGAAGAGTCACCACCAATATTTGATTAGGGTGTGATTGGGCACCCAAAAACGCTTTGTCATTTTAAATAAAAATTAATTTTAATTAAAAAAAATGAGGTATTCGTTACCAAAATCTGAGTTCGGGAGTCGGTTACGTGTGGGGAAGGATTAACACCCCCACAACGCCCTAAAACGGTACCTAGTCAATTAATTAATGTCTTTGCATTGAACTTGACAAATTCGAACTTGATTTGATTTATGATCCCGAAAAAATGTGAATTTTACAATGAAATGTAGTAATATTAAATTATTTCATATCGAGAAGGAATAATTTATCAGTACTTGAAAAAATTAATTCCTACTCAACTCGAAATAATATAATATTAAAATTTCATTATAATATTCAAATTCACCCAAATAAATTACATTAAAATTACCAAGTCGTTTTAGAAAGATAAAGAATGTTCGATTATTTACAAATATCGAGACCATATCTTAAAAGCTATAACAACCTTTTCTCGATAAATTTAAATAGCCGAACATTTCTTTTTCTTCCATTCCCAAATTTTAGGTGAAGAATCGATTTTTTAGGTTTCACTGTCGGGATACACTTTTAATTTAAAATAGTCAAAATGGCTCTCTAATCAGTTAAGACAAGCCACTCAAGACAATTTTAAATTAAAAGGGTATTACCCTCAGTCCGATTATGTATTTATGTCGAGGTTACCATGCGAATAGTGCAAAAAAAGGATGTCATGCCAAAATTAATTAACAAAATAAAAAACATCTTACAACGTGACATACAAAAAATTACATACATATATTTTAATTACGGATTATAAACCATGCATATTAACATACAATGTACACATGTGACCTAAATATAAAAACAAAATCATAACATGCTAAACTATAAATTTTAAAAAGTGTATATATATACATGTTAAAATAAAGACTAAATTTAAATATATGTAAAATTAAATATACAAATCAAAAAATAAAAACAGGGACTTAAATAAAAAACACGCATAAATATAAAGTATTTAAACACAAATAACCCAAAAAATTACAACTAACACAACAATTAGGAAAACTGCGAAATCAGGACAACTACAAAATGGCAGAATTCGAAAGCAGTCCTGAATGTGACTAAAGTAAAAAAACCCCTGAACCTATAAGGACCAAATAACATATCTACCTAAAGTCTCGGTGGCTGAAAATTAATTTACCCTAAACATTTAATATAAAACCTAATTTTTACCTAAACCTAAGCTAACTTACAAGCAAGAAAGTTCAGCCGCTCAAGCTCTCTACTCTCCATCTCTCTCGGCTACACATGACACTCTCTCCCTCACCTTTGAACACCATTGAACCCATCATTCTGAGCCTTATCAGGTTAATCATATTTGTGCATATCATTATAAATTTATAGAATTGTCATTTTCCATGCCTTATATCAATTATCCATATTTCATAGCTTATGTTTTTTATGAGTTTCGAACAGGTAAGAACCTTACAGAAATTTCTATTACTTGGTTCAGTTTCGAAAGGGGAGATGACCAACTTAAGCTCTAACGATAAACCAAACAGACATGTAATGATCCTTTTCCTATTTTAGTTTTACATAACAATTGCACACACACACAAAGATAACAATTGCATATCAAATGTACCTTTGTTGCTTTATCTGTTTTTGAATTATAAGATTACACAATTGTTTTCTTTCGTATTCCGTTTACAGTGTGGAATTGTTGATAGTTAGCCTGGTTATTTGCTTCTCCTCCTCTCGTGATAACTAATCTTTCTCGGTCTCTCCGTGTGAAATCTTTTCTGGTTCTTCCTCCTTCAGAAAATGATCTCCGTTTTCCCTTTTTCTTTTGCGCGTGATATCTATTTTTTTAGTGATTCCCCCCATTTTCAGTGGTTAATTATTCCCCAAAAACTGACTTTGTACCCTTTTTTTAATTACCCCAGTATCCTCCCATGATCAACACTTCATTTCTCTCCCATAACCGCTTGCTACCCCATAATCGTTTTTGTTTTGCAGGGCTTCATGTGGACTAGCAACTGGAATGATAATCCTGTTGTTTTTGGACTGATTTGGGCTTCCAAATGGTTTGGGTACGGGTTGCAAGCGATTTTTTATAAGCCCGGACAAAACGAGCATCTACAAATAGGATCAAAATTTTAAGATTAATTAATACAGTGATATCAATGCGATAATGTGACATACATCTATATGCATATATATATATATATATATATATATATATATATATATATATATATTATTCAATACATATTATATAAAATTTAAACTTCAAAACTAAAAATTTTAAGTCTTAAACCTTGAGATTGTAACTCGATATTAAATTCAAAATTGGACGTATATCATTAAAATATATAATTTATGTAAAGGTTAGACATATCATGAATAAGAACATAGAGAGGACTTTCGAGGAACGTCTCTACTTTGTATCTCCAAATATAGGGTAGGGTAGGGTCTCCCTTCTCTCATAATCGAACCGTGACAGATACAAACACCAGATTTTCAGTTCTCAATCCTAGTTCAACGCAGTTTCTTTCTCCTATAAATATCTATCTCTCCTCCTTATCTCATTCATCTTCCTTCTACACAAAATCTCAGAAACAACAATGTCTTTACTTAAGACTGTCATTGGCTTTGAACATGTCGATCATTGGCCTCATTGGGATATGACGCGGAAGACGGAAGACAGTGTAGATTATTGGATAGTGAAAAAATCTTGAGGTACTAATTCGGGAGATAATGTATAGAACGTAATGTCGCAGACACCTCCACGGCAAGTGAGGCATTGCAATGATGGCCTCGTACCCCGTCAAGAAAGCGATGAACCCGCCTAAACCTTCCCCGTCTCTGCCTTCTCCCCTAAGACCTCCAAGCACTCGTGATGCGTACTACTTATGCCCTCAAGTAACCACTTGCTGCTGCTTATATGAGTATGATGATCAATGCTTTGGCTGGGGATGCTGCCCCGGAATCCGCGACATGCTGCGAGGATCACTATAGCTGCTGCCCACAAGAGTATCCTGTATGCGACCTTGAAGCTGAAATTTTGAGTTTGAAGGAACCGTTTTATTGTTAATTAATATATATCTGTATATGTTTCATCATTGCCATGCGTTACACTGTTTGATCTTAAAATCTATTTACTTCAATGTAGGAAAAATCAGTCAAATTTTGACCACTGTTCATCATGATTAGTCATCAAGTTGACCGTTAACGTTGACGATCGTTAAACTAAATAAACTTAAACTACCCTATTATGATCTCTTAAATTCAAATATGACTTCCATTTCCCTTGAAATCAATTCAAACTCCGCCTCTTATATATTAATTCTGCATTATTGTAATAACAATAATATTAATCGGACTATGATCCGATCAATTGTTCTTTTTTTCTTTTGATTTTCATTAAATTTTATGATAAATTTGTTTTTATGGAGAAGGTGACAATGGAATAAAAAACAATTCTAAAACAGATGCTTTCGTTGTCTATTGTTAATGGCTACGAAAATTGGTGGAGGAAAAGATAAAATGACCTTTATCCAAGAAGCGATCGGCTCAAAAAATTTACGTTTATTACATAAATTGGTACCTGAATTTTGTAAATATTTTTTAAAATTGATATGTGAATATTTTTACGTTAAATTAGTACTTGAACTTAGAAAAAAATCAGATTGGTACCTAAATGTGGGAAGTATTCTCAAGTTGGTACATGTTGATGATGTGATTTTCTGCAACTAATGATATTAATTAGATTCGATTTCGATTTGTTTTCATGTAGAAACTCTTTATTCTAAATCAAATCAAATTTAAAAAGAAAAGATAAATGATCCAAATCAAATTCTTTTTGAATTTGTTTGGTATAAGACAAATTTAAATAAATAAAATCTTAAAACTAATAATATTTTCTTTTATAAATTTAAACTTCCGTGTTTGTACACGATTTAAGTTTGAAGTTTGTTTTTATTGGATGTTGATTTTGAAAAATGATAAACAATTAGAAGTCGTAAAATCAATCGAACCAAAATTTTTAACTTTTATATCATCCGATTTTAATTTAATTTTTTTAAAACCGTACAATACAATCAGATTCTTCTTCTATTAAAAAATAAACCGAATCAATCTGAATACACCCGTAATGCTTAAGTGGATGTTGAGGTGCTATGTCAACATGGATACCATTTTGAGAAATATTTCAGGTTTAGTTACCGATTTAAGAAAAAATTTTAAATTTATATACCGATTTGTATTATAACCCAAAAGTTTATGAAATTTCCCTCTAAACAAACCCGACCCGATTCACCAGTTTCAGAGAATTAGATTCATCACCCTCTTCGGGATTACCGTTTTTTTTTTCAGTCTTCGATTTTACCTTCGCTTGATTTCCATTTTTTTCTTTCATTTTCTCTCAATCCAAACAATGGAGAGTTTAGTCCTCAACTCTCTATCCACCGCTTCCACCACTTGTTTCTCACTTTCCTCCCGCACTTCTCTTCACCGCCTCTCTAAACTGATCGTAAAATCATCCCAACCGTCCGTTTTTCCTTCTTCTTCGATCCCCACCCTCCGATCTCCGATCAAGCCCCTCTTATTCGCCGCACTTTCGAAACGATCTAAGCCCCTCTTTTCACCTATCCGGGCGGCCGCTTCTCAAAACGACAACGACCCACCGTCTAAAACGACAACCTCCCCTCCGCCTCCCCAAGGAGCTAAGCTCTTTCCTTTGTTTCTCTCGGTTTCCATAAGTCTCATTGTTCGTTTCCTAGTCCCCAAACCCGTTGAAGTAACCCCACAAGCATGGCAGCTCCTCGCCATCTTTTTATCCACAATCGCCGGTTTAGTCTTGAGCCCTTTACCCGTCGGAGCTTGGGCTTTTATTGGCCTCACAACTTCAGTTGTCACAGGAACACTGCCGTTTGTATCCGCCTTCAGTGCCTTCACCAATGAAGTCATTTGGTTGATCGTCATTTCCTTCTTTTTCGCTCGCGGATTCGTTAAAACGGGGCTCGGTGATAGGATCGCTACTTATTTCGTCAAATGCTTGGGGAAAAGCACGTTGGGATTGTCTTATGGGCTGACTTTGAGTGAGGCCTTGATTGCGCCGGCGATGCCTAGTACTACAGCTAGAGCTGGTGGGGTTTTCTTGCCCATTATCAAGTCCTTGTCTCTTTCTGCTGGAAGCCGACCTGGAGATTCTTCATCTAAGAAGCTTGGGAGTTATCTAATTCAATCTCAGTTTCAGGTTTGCCTTATTTCTAGTTCATTAGTAATCATCACCTTCTTAGTTTATTTTTCTCTATATTCTTAGTTTGAATTTATGTTTGGGAATAATTAAGTTTATAATGTTGGATTCCGGAAGTAGACATATGATAGAATAATATGGATTATGGGTTTCTAGTATGGTCAGGCTCTTTATATTGTTAGTTGATTTTATACTTTTAGATTCTGGAAGTAAACTTTTGTTACTCTGTTGGATTAATCCGGATTCGGGGTTTTCATGTAGTAACTAGTAAGGCTCTTTGATTTCTATATGTCATTTGGATTTGTGAATATCTTTTGTTCCTCGTTGCATTAGTAGCTTTGGGTCTTTGTCTTACACATTACTGGTGGATCATCTATGGCAGTCTGCTGGAAACTCTAGTGCTCTTTTCCTGACAGCAGCGGCACAAAATTTGCTATGCCTCAAATTAGCAGAGGAGCTCGGGATTATTATTTCGAGTCCTTGGGTTTCGTGGTTCAAGGCTGCTAGTGTACCGGCACTTGTTTCTCTACTGCTTACTCCGCTTGTTTTGTACAAGCTCTACCCTCCTGAAACCAAAGATACACCAGATGCCCCTGCAATGGCAGCAAAGAAACTAGAGAACATGGGTCCCATCACTAGAAATGAATGGGTCATGGTTGGAACGATGCTTCTTGCAGTTACTCTATGGGTCTGTGGGTAAGTCATAAGTGGCAGTTCATCATACCAGTTCACTTCTCTTTCTATTTGAGTTGAGACATCGATATCTTTGCATCTAATGTTCGTGTGTACATGGAAATACTTCATTAGCTACCTTTACTTGTTACCCTCCCTTGTTAAGCTTTGCACATGCGAAGTCTACTGTCATGTGAATGTTAAAATGAGTATACCATCTTGTTTTACTTTTGTCTCGTATTCTGAAAAAAATTATGTGATTATACTTTTGACATATCGGTCATCAGATATAAAACCTGGAAGCCTCGGCATCAAAAATAGATGAAGTTGTAGATGCATCAATGAAGATGAAGTTGAACTTCAATCAGTTGTGTAATCTAATGTTTAGGAAATGATTTGTTTCGAGGAATATAATTTGAAGTGTTGAAGCATGGTTGTTCAGAAAATTAAGCAATCACTCATCTGTGCTTTGGTTGATTTTAGCATCAACGTGCAAATAGAGAACTTCCTCAGATTTTGCCTTGTATGCATGCATCCTATAACCTTATTCTTTTTACCATTTATAGATAGTCTCCATGCATGCTCATAGGTTGCAAGATTGTAGCTATGATTTTTGTGGTTTTGATGTTTGCTTCAGAGCATATAATTGGTTACTTCTCTGATTTATTGATATTTCCGGTTTCGATGTTTGCTTCAGAACATATAATTGGTTACTTTTCTGATTTATTGGTATTTCCGGAATCATATGCAGAGAGAAACTTGGTATACCAAGCGTTGTGGCTGCAATGATTGGTTTGTCAATACTCCTCTTGCTAGGCGTGCTTGACTGGGATGACTGCTTAAGCGAAAAATCAGCTTGGGATACATTGGCTTGGTTTGCTGTTTTGGTAGGCATGGCAGGCCAATTGACAAACCTTGGGATTGTGAGCTGGATGTCTGGTTGTGTAGCTAAGTTCCTTCAATCTTTCTCTTTGAGCTGGCCGGCTGCATTTGGTGTTCTTCAAGCATCATACTTCTTTATCCACTACCTATTTGCAAGTCAAACTGGTCATGTTGGTGCATTATACTCCGCTTTTCTTGCCATGCACTTGGCGGCTGGGGTGCCTGGTATATTAGCAGCGCTGGCTCTTGCTTACAACACCAATCTTTTTGGTTCCATAACACATTATAGCAGTGGTCAGGCCGCTGTCTACTATGGAGGTGCGTCTCGTTTTCTTCACTTTCTATTGTACACATGCACATGAGCACCGTGCCTTTGACAGAAAGCCTGCTTTTGTGTGCAAGTATTATTGCTAAATATACCAACATCTTAATAGAGTCTCTATACTATGTTTGCATCGGGTAAGTGATGAATTCTTTTGTTTTTTTGACAGCCGGATACATAGACCTGCCTGATGTATTCAAAATGGGATTTGTCATGGCTTTTATTAATGCCATCATCTGGGTCGTCGTTGGAAGCTTCTGGTGGAAATTTTTGGGTCTCTTCTGATTTACTCTGTTAGTCTCATTCTTCCCTGTTGTAAGAAGTCATTTTTTTTGGGGGAAAAGCTTCTTTACCGTTCACATGATGATGTTGTATTTTCTTAGGGATTCATAAAACCCAGCTACTAGTTCACAGTTCAGATGAATAAATATTTTTTAAGTTACAAGTTCAAATAATACAATCAAATAACTATTGCATGGTTGAATTGACAACTGAAATATATTTGGAGCTCCGGTATCTTATTCTTGAAAATAATTTCTTCGGAGACGGTTCAATATATTTGGAGAACTGTACTTCATTACATTATGTTTTCCTTAATGGAAATGGTCTGTCAGGAACTTTCTCGGAGAATTTGTTCCGGCTACAACTTCTCAGAGTATTGCACCTCCAACAAAATTGGTTTTCAGGGCCTACGAGTTATGGGATCGGTAACATTTCTAACCTTATTGAATTGGATATCTCAAATGGCTTTGTTGGTAGACTTCCAGATGTTTTCGAGAGGCTGAGAAAGCTACAGTCCTTCTCTGCTTCTCTTTTGGGGATTGATCTGCACAACAACAATCTGGATGGTTTGATCAGAATAAAATTGTTCTGAATGATCCGAGTCACCTCGCTTCGTCTAGCTTATAATAATTCCAGGTTTCGCCCTGCACTTAATTTCAAACAACTATAGAGGCATGTATATTCCAATGTGTATTAACTTACAGGTAAAACAAAGAAAGTGATGAAAATGAGAATGGCTCTCATTTAACTGTAAAGAGAACTCCATCGTATTAGATTCAACAAATAATCTGTAGGAACAAGGAAGCAAACATTCATAATCAATGTTTACTATTACAACTTACAAGTGTACAGATGATGTGAATTGTACCATAGTTGGCACTCAGCTTGCTACAAAAACACGCATGCTTCGGTCCTTGGTGAAAAATGAACAAGTCTTCTGATTCTGTTCCAGGAATTGCTACATTTTCTATCTAGACTGACCAAAGTTTCTGAACTCGGTGTCGTGTTCAAAACAAAAGATCATTTTCAGCATTGTAGTCTCTAAGGTCCAGAGTTGGTCGTTTCAATCTCTGGAAAATCTCATCAAGGGATTCCGATGAGGAAGCCAAGGAGGACACAGTGTTTTCTTGGGTCTGGCGTAAAGGGAGGTATTTCTTCACTTCCAGGATGGATTTGAAATTTAGAAGACCAGAATTCATTGATTCCCATTTTGAGGCTGATCTTTCAGGTGGTGGTCTCGTTGCACTCTTGAAGGAAGTCGACTCTTCGCGAGCTGACTTTGTGTTCGACGCTTGCTTGTTCTGTTCTCTTAAGGTGGAATATTTCTTGTCAATGGCTTCTCTGCTTGTGACCTGTTGAACCTCTTCTTTCAGAGGTCTAAATTCCCTCATTGTTCCGATTTCTGCAGTATCCATCTCCTGATACCGTTTCCAAGTAAAATAATCACGTAAAAGCAAAAAATGTGCACGACCAAAGTTATTGGCATGCTTTTGATATACCAAAAGAGCATTTTTAAAATGTTACTCGGATTTCGGACTTCTATGTGAGTATTGGGTACAAGAATACGTCTAACATGAGTATGCTCAGTTACCTTTTACTATGCATTTGGAGGATTCAGCCTCGTACTCATGATATGAATGCCATTTTCAGAGAGTTACTTCAATAGAAAAAATGAAAAGTATAAATGCAAGAGCAGACATACCATCTCATTGCTGCTAGGTTCAATGTCAACACTCACACTGCCGAAATTCCTTGCCAAAGGAATAATATGCTCACCAACATTATGCCCTCGCTCAAGCAAAGCCCGTTCTGAAAAGAAGTGTTGATTCAAAACGTGTAGTTTATAGAAAACAAAGAAGAAACTATGACATTTAGCATGATGATAGCAAGGTGTGGTAATTTACCTTTCTGCAAGATGATTAGTCCCGATGGGTCGAATCCATCTGTATCCTCATCTTGCTCTTGAAAATTGAACATTGATCTCCAGTTTCCAAAATAATCAATGACCAGATCAAAGAAGTTTGCCACATGTAGCAATGTGTATATAACCATGATGAGAGGATAGATTTTGTTGAACCCTTTACCAAAGAAAGGGACTGCATCGTCTATGTTCCCCATTCGCTGCATATATGTTACATGAGATTTTAAGATGATCAAATACCTTTTAAGAGAAACTCAATCTAATAACCTTAACTGCTTTGAACAACTGATGCACAAGATTGAAACATTAATATCATAATGTCGTTGGATGGGATGGACCGAGAGGGGGTTGGCGGGGCGGTTCATCCTAGAAAATTCTAAATTCTCATATAAATTATGTATTTTCTTTATATTTTTTGTTGACAATTTGTTTTCATCCCTTATCATAAAAGTCTTGCGTCCGTCCGTGTAGCTGGATGGCATCAAGAAAAGCAAAATTAAATAGCAAAACTACTAACCTTCTCAAAGATGGTTTTTCTATTATCAGGGAAGTGGATAAGATTAAGGAAGTTGTATGAAATTGGAGGAGCATATCGTGCAACCATCCTGATACATTTAGGAGTGAGATCCTAATAAAATGAGAGAACAAGTAAAAGTTTTAAGGTGAAAGAAAAAAGAAGAATTACGAGCATATCATAAGCAAGCTGACTGAGCTTGTTTGTCTTGGTGTTAATGAATAGAACATCAGCATTCCAATTTTGAACAAGGAAAAATAGGTGCAGATGCACATATACATCAGAGGGACAAATGCAATAACCTGCAAACCAACAAGATCATTTAAGATTCCACCCAAATACACCATTTCTCAGCTTAAATCGATTAGGGTGATGGGTCAGGAGTTGGTGGACAAGGAGAAATCATCGAATGCAGAATTTTGGTCCTACATGACACGTTTGATGAAAACCATTAGTTAATTAACAGTCAATACACTGTTAGTTGACGCAATACATAATCACTCATGTATATGTGGTATGTGTCACATCAATGCTTTGGACACGAGTCTTGTCACGCCAGCGAAGAGCATTGTCCGTTAGTCAACTAATGGTTACTAATGGTTTCCATCCAATCAGAGATCATTTTAGGCTAAAATGAAACACTGAAGGTCAAAGTGCTAAAAAATATGGATCAAAGTGACTATTTAGTCAAACGTTGACAAACGTTACCAAATTTTGATTCAGTGTTAGTAGCAGATAAGCAATTGACACGCTATAAATTAGGTTGTGTTCCAGTTATTGGTTTTTAATAGGGAGTTAAGAAGGCATATGAAATGTTCACTGGTGAATTTGTTACTGACATATAGAGATTGTAGGGTTGATTACTGTAATTCAGTTCTTTGTTAGCATATATATTAGTGTAATAAGCAATTTACAAATTTGAGATTAAAGAATCCAGTTTCTCAATATATTACCTGGACGAGCATTTCCTGCTTTCCCACGGAGTTTATGAGGATGGAGCAGAGAGATAAATCAACTCCAACAGGCAGTATGGTAGCTTCTGCTAAAAGAATTGCAGCAGACATACAACACAGAATTATTGCAAAGAGTTTCTCTAGTTGCTTTCTTAGAACACAACGCCAGACGAACTCTGCAAGGAATAACTAATTTTAAAAGGAAATCATAAAACAGATGAAATAGCGAACTTTAAGTACCTAGATGGATAGGTTTATTCGGCACCCAGAAACTCAGCTTCTAATGAAAATAAGATAAAGGAAAGCATTCAGAATAAAGCAATTACCCATCATATCAAAAGAGGACCCTAATTTGCCTGTTCGTTCGGGCTTGAAACTTGAAACAAATTTCCTGCAACACCTTAAAATGAATCTGGGGCAAACTTTTTAAAAAAAGGAACACTTTTAGCCATGATAGAATACATGGATAGCACCAAAAAAACTTGAATGTGAACTGACTTCTAACTTATATTTTAGATGATGATGATGATGCCAACAAGAATAGCAACTCATAGATCATGCAGCAGGATGCAACAACTCAAAATATTTAGCATTTTTAAGCCTCATTAATACTACCATTCATTTCCAAAGTAACCATTGGTTTAACAGAATATAATGACAACTCCCTTCAAACAAGTTCTAAATTGTAGTAAACTAATCTGATTTTATCCTTCAAATATAAATTGGCTATTTGATATAACCTACACAGGAATGAATGGTTTCTAAATTCTAGACAAGCTTCTCATTAACAAAACAGCAACACAAGTTCTTATAACCGCCACTCCATGGCATGCAAAGATTATATAATTTAATCCAGAAAATGTAGAGAACATTCTATTGAACAGATCAGCTACTTCATGTGCACTTTATCTAATGTTGGATCCAGAAAAAAAAATTTAGAGTGGGCACATATATATTAACAACACAAGATTTTTGTATAGGGTGGACACAAATTAAATTTTAGGGTGTGCACCATCAGTAAAATAGGTAAATAACTGAAGAAAATTCAGATTTCATGGTATACACTTGCCCACCCTAATCTAGGTGTGGATCCGTCACTGTGCATACATGATAATAAACAAATCAGAATATATGTAAATAACTTTACCATCCCTAATAAAATGCACCTTATGTGCATATCAGTTGTAGAGACAGAGGAGGCCATGGCCATGCAATGTAATGTTATGAATTTTTTGAGATATATATCACTAAAATTAAATGGCTTCCCAAAATCGTAAATTGTTTCCATTTTTTTCTCATAAATTTCTAATTTATGAAATCATTGAAAAGGTGTGTAAACATTAACTTTTAAATTTGATATGCTTACAAGGTGTGAGAATTTTATAATCTTTTACAGTAATTTATTCATTAATCATAGTGTTAATAAGTACTTAAACATGTTTTCATACACCTAAGGAACCTATAATTTCAGTGTAGGGTTGATTGATGTCCTGCAGATGAGATCAGGGGGAAAAAGAATATAGCTTAATATGAAGGCAAGGGTAGTATAAGCGCAAAGTACAAACCATCCAGTTATATTACGGAGCTCGTAGTTTTTTATAGTATCTTCCAGTTCGAGAGCTTCCAAGACAAAGCTCGTATATTCACTGCAAAAGTCTTAACGGTTAACTTCACTTATCAGAGGAAAAGAGAAAAAAGAAGGAAAAAACGAACACTTTGGCAGCATATTACAGCAACATCTGAGTCCTTTTTATGCCATAAAAACCAAAATAGGTGTACCTTCGGTATCTACAGTATTCCTCTCTAGCTATCCTAAGTCGACGTCTGAGAGTTGCCATTGATTTTTGATCAGTATTGTAGTCCATATCATTCTCCCCAAACCTTCCACCTTGAGGCTTGAAGGAAGGATCTTCTTTTAACTGCAAAACAGAAAATAATGTATTTGAGGAAAGTACATGAAACTACATTTTGAGACTAAACAGACCCATTGACAAAGAGGGGTACCATTTCATATAACATGCTATCGATAATATTCATATACGGTCTTAGAGGATCACGCTTCTTTATCTGATTTGAGGTCGCCTGAGCAACCTAAATAAATTCACCTTCATTAGTGCTAACAAAGAAAGTTCTTCAATATGTAAATAAATTATCACCATGATCTGTATATTTTTTTCCTTTCTGTTGAATTTATGAATGAAAAAGTTATAGATTTACTTACAACAATAGCACTAGAAAATTCTTGATGAGCATCATCAAGTTTAACAGCCATTTTAGCAACTTTGTGTGAGAGAACCTTATGGCGAAAAGTCCAATCCACATTCTTCCAAATGCCCTTAGGGATTTCACTAAGACCAAAGCCAAGAAGGAACGCACCAGTAACAAGTCCAAAAGTATTGGAGCAAGCCATGGCAAAACCAAGAATGTCTCCACTCCTTCCCACAAAAGGAAAAAAGGGATTAATCAACACAAAGGATGCTAGAAAAATCAGCAGTCAAAACACAGAAGCAGATATTTGTAGGAGAAAAGACGGTCAAAGTTCACAACCTATTTTCATTAAGGTTTACATAATACAAACAGATTGACATAAATACAAGAATAGATGAAGATGAAAAAGGACCTTGTCCTTTACCAAACAAAAAAAAGGATACGGGAATATCTAACAAGAATAAGTTACTAAATACACCAATTTAGCACCTAACCTTAAAACGAAAAACTATCCAGGAATAACCATATGTTGACAAACAAGATAAGGAACAAAGGATGAATAAAAATCAGAGCAATCAGTTGCTACAAAAGGAAAACAAACCAATTTTTGCTGAAAATAACGAATAAAACGAGTCCAACAAGTCCAACAGAACCAACGCATAGGTAGAAGACCAAGTTTTCATGTAAGCTAGTCTTCAATCTTTCAACCACGGTGAAATCTCCAGCATCTTCATAACCCTGAATAGTAGGCACCACACCCCTGCTTAGGAAATAGTTTAATATAAACCAATGAGAATACATGCAGCTTTTAAGCATGAAGCTTCTAAAATGTTTACACTAGACCGCAACATAATAAACAAAAGGTCATTAAAGCGCAACAATCAAATGACACAAGTATATAAGATATTTCGAAATGCAGAAAGATGCTGCAAAACAATTCTGCCGATAACAGTGTATTTACCAAGTTAGCAAAAATGTACTCCAATAGGTTAGGCTCCAAAAGAAAGATATCCCTCTGCTGTACTGACCAAATATCGTCTGCATGATGAAAGGGAAGAAAAAAAAGCAATGAATTCAAATTCATGCATAATTTCTAGGCGAAAGCAAATGTCTAGAACTTCAATGCCATTTAGAAAACAAGATAGGGCATAGACTTCAGATGCCCATTTCTCTATTATTGATCTTCTTTTTGTTTTCTTTTCAAAGCTGACAATTGGAATAAGTATTCCAATCCCATACCAGCATTGATCAAATAAAATTCATCTTTAGAAAAAGCTTTAAATTTCCATCCAGTATTTCCAAATTGAGAAATACAATCAGAAGAATTGCAAGATAGAATTAAGGGTGTTAATCTAAGGAAAGTACCGTCCAAATATCAGCAGGTACAAGGATGATGATGGAGAAAGAACAAAACCATGTATATCCAACGGTGAAAAGAACATAATTAGGAACTTCCGGGGCCGCGAAATATTTCAAAGTCAAAATCACCATCCCCAGTGTTAAAGGCAAGGAGATCAAATAGAAAAACAACATCTTTCTTTGTATCTCCTTCTCTATCTAATCCACATAATATTATTACAACAATCTATTCTAATATGTTTTACACTAGATGGATATTACCTGGGAATTATCTCTCATTTTCTCTTCACCACTTGTTTTGCCAAAAAACAGTAGGAAAGAGAAACTAAAGGTTGGTTTTGCATTTGCAAAGGAGCTTTTTGGTTTGTTTATTATATCAGGCTTAATTTGAAAGGGCGGCTATATTAATGCAGAAATTTGCGTAATGGGTCCAAAGGCGCTTTTTCTGTTTCATTTTAATTTATTTTATTCATTTAACCCAAAATACTAACCCAACAGCCAAGAACCGAGAGCTCCGCCCCTTCGCGCCAACTCCTGAGCAATTTGGAAGATGTGGCCCAACGGTTCACATTGAAATTGGGGTGGTTTTTCTAAAGTTGTCTTTCAAAACAACTATATGGATAACTACACTAATCCCATTGAATGTAGGGAATTTATGATCCAAGGTACAAACAAATGGAACGCCGCTAAAATCCGTCAGATCTTCAACCATGCAGACGCTACAAATATCTTGGAATGCCCGATTGCACCAGTTTGCTTCGACTTGAGAATATGGAGCCACCATTCCATAGGCGTATACTCCACAAGATCGTCCTACCATTGATTGCTGAAATGGAAAAACGTTGAAAGAGAACCTTCCAAACTGTGGCAAGTCCTCGCGAAAGCCCCCATCCCCCCAAAGATCAAATTTTTGGCTGGCGCATCTACCATGAGGCGTTGGCTCTAAACTCCTCACTGCTGGTCTGGATGAAGGCATTTGCAAAATGTGCACTGCTGCAGAAGAATCAGTCTCACACGCACTTCGCGACTGCCCCCTGGCTGGAGAAGTTCTATCTTTCAAACCTTGAACAGTCGCTGTTTTAAACTCGTCCCTAACCTCTCCCAAAGACTGGCTAAACCACGTTGTCAATCTCATTGACTCAGACCGCTTTTCCCTACTGCTTATGTTGCTTTGGAGTATATGGAACAGAAGAAACAAATGGGTGTATGAGAACAACTTACAACCTTCTAAACTTGTACATGACAACGCATTACTTCTTTCAAATTTCAAATGTGCACCGGCTGGAAACTCATTGACAAGACATCCCCAAAAACCCAGCTGGAAACGTCCCCAACACGGCGGCCTGAAGATCAACGTTGATGGTGCTTGGCATGCAGAGACTAAGGTTGCTGCCCTAGGGATCATGGCCAGAGACCCATAATCATAATGGCCTTGTTGTTGGAGGACATGCAAGAAGAATGGAAGACTACCTTTCAGCTGAAATGGTAGAGGCCAAAGATTTTACAGAAGGCATAATTTTAGCCACTAAAAATGGCTGGGAAGATATTATTATTGAAGGAGATGCGTTGAATATTGTGACTAGATTAAACAACTCCTCTCTCGACCTCTCTATAGTGGGCACCCATCTATCCGAAGCTCGACAACTCCTCGCTTTGCACCCTAGAATCAGAGTTTGTATTTGCTCGTAGAGAAGCTAATATGGTTGCGCATGGTTTAGCTCAATGGGCACTCGGATGTAATTCTCCTATTTGGTTTGTTTCTGATCTTCCAAACTGTATCTCTAACCTTGTCATCACTAACGTAATTAATAATTAATCTCGTTTGTCCTCAACAAATACAGATTAAATGGAAAGAAAACCTTTTTAAAAAGGGTATGAAAATCTGGTTAGTTACATTAGAGAAAGTAAAGGAGAGGACATTTCGATGGACTTGTAAAGAAACACAACACCTTCGCTTGAAAATGCCGAAGGCTCATGAAACTAAAATTCAATTATCAGAGCTTTAGCCCCAAAAACTTCGGAAGCTAATCCAGCTATACTGAATAAGTTTGAATTCAAGATCCTTTTGCTACCAATAGAACTCCTAAGTTGCCGTATTAGTATAACCATTTCAAAGGATGCTACTTAAGATTACAATGAATGAATCAATCTCACCGTACGCGCAAGAAATTTAACCAGCGTGGCATCTATTTCCGTTCCGCGGTAAAGATTGAGATTATCAATTTAACCAGTGTGTGTGTGAGATGTGAGTGATGCAAGCTCCTCTTCCTTTCGCCGTCGCTCTTATTGGGTTTTGGCGATCGCCGTTTGCTTATCAATTTCCATAACGTATTTTTTTTGTTGCTCAAAATTTTGAGAGAAAATTGAAATTAATAACTGATTTCCGGGTAATGAAATTTTCAAAACGAAATTGAAATCAATAACATAATGAAGGTGGAAGTTAAATCAGTTATGGGTCGGGAATACTTTGTGTGAGCCATTTTTTTACTTTAAAATAAATAAATACTCCAATATAAAAGAGTATAAGGACCTAGCCCGGTATGTTTAGGATCGGGTTAGGACCTAGCCCGGTTTGTTTAAACAGTCATGAGTTGGGTTGTTCAAATTTTTTATATATTTGAATTTGATTTGTGTATAATATTATTTTATTTGTCATTCGATCTGACTTGAGTTTAGACAAATTCTAATATCATGTGCGTGGACGCATACATATATATATAATTATTAATTTTATTAAATAAAATAAGAATTTATATATATATATATATATATATATATATATATATAGAATTTATGATCTAAGTGAATATAAAAAATAAAGATAAAAAACTTGATGCCAAATATACTTGCTCTGATGTTAATCAACATTAAAATGATATTGTTTGTCATCATTATAAATGAATTGTGAATTTAATCACTATATTTCAATTTAATCAATTCTAATCCACATATTTTTAAAATTTAAAATTTTAGTCTTATTCTAAATAATACATAGATAGTATATATGATTAAATTACAAAGACAAAAAGTTTATTAAATTAAGAAATAAAATAGAAATTATAATTTATGCATAATACAACGATTATTAATTCATTTTACTACTATTGTTTGATTTAAGATCGAAATATCAAAATATAAAAAATAAAAAAATCAAATAAATATTTAATCCACAACATCAGTATAGGACAAATAGAAATATTTAATCTAAAATTAACAAATCAGGGGCGTTTGGATGGAGAATGTGAGATTCTCATGAGAATAAAATCCACATTCCTCCGTTTGGTTAGCCCGGGAATCCCATTCCCGGTAATGTAAGATTACCAATAGTGGATTTTTTTGGTATATTACCGGGAATGTCATTATCTCCCTTTCCTTAGGTATTGTTGAATTATCGGTGTTTTGAACTAAAATGCCCTTAATTTTTTTTCTTCAAAAATATCATTCTTCTGTCATTGAATAATAAAAATTCTACGAATGTTAAATTACAAATTTATCCTTAAACTATTTTAGATTTACAAAAAAAATCTATAATTAAAATTTTATATGAAGTTCAGGGGTTAAAATAAATTTTTACCCTTTCATTAAACATTTTTATATTTTTAATTTTGTAAAAAAATTATATGAATTTTATGAATTTAATTTTTTTTAAAAAAATATATAAATATTTTTCAACTTGTTAAAAAAACAAATATATAATGACAATTTGATTAAATATACATTTCAATAGTCTTTTATTCCTTTAACCACACATGACAATCTTACATTCCTGCTAAATCAACCAAACACAAAATACAACATTCTTAATAATCATATTCCCTATAATATTACATTCTCACTAGTAATCTTACATTCCGTGAACCAAACTTACCCTCAGAGTTCGTAGTTGAGGCCGCACTACAAATGGTTCTGCCAGACCTCAAGTTTTGTGTGGCTACAGTGACCGACGGAGACAGCTGGCTCCGGTGGTGTCGGCCATTATCATCCAACTTACCAATAATTTGAAACCTATTCCTAACCGGTTGAAAAAAACTTTTCATATTTACTGTTCCGTACTCCCATACCTTAATAAAATATTGATTAATTGAAAAAAATCTTAATTTAACTGATATTATTATTATTACAATAAATTAAAGGATATTATAAATTTAATAAATAAATATTAGACTAATTCAATATTGATATTATTGTTAAAATTTGCTTTTGAAAATACGATTGTATTTCTTTGTTTCCAAAAACACCTAGCACTCTACTCCTTGATTTGGTATAAAGTATATACATTTTCTAAAAGTTCTTTTGATGACAAAGACCCTTTGTCAAAAAGTGCTTTTTGGACGGTAAAAAGCAATACTAAAAAAGTGCTTTTTGGACGGTAAAAAGCATAAATACATCTCATAGCACAAAAAAAAATTAATTGAAAAAAGGATATTCATATTAGATGCCTACTTTTTAATTAGAATACTTGTATAATACATCAGTTAAAAAAAGGTTATATTAAAAATTCTAAGTCTCACAATTTAATTTCAAAAACTCATCTATTCAAAAGTGAAATAAAAAATTCAACTCTGAAAAATCAATTTTGATTTGAGAAACCCTAAAATCCTTTAAAATTATTACTAACTTACAGAACTCGTTTCATCAATGACGGAATCAATTCTTTTAACAGACATTAACTAAGAAACATTAAAATGGTTGCCTAATAAAAGATTAGACACCTACTTTGACCAAAAGAATTTCAAGCACCATAGTCAAAGACGTATATATCGACAATTCATCATCAAGCATAAATGAGGGGACAAAGAGAATGAAGAGAAACATGCATAGTCAATATGGTAAAACAACAAAGCACCATAAAATATCAAGCGTATAGTTCAATGAAAGCATATTACAAACCTTATGCTTAGGAAATATCTCAATCAGTTCCCTTATTGTCTAGAAAAACAATTAAGAAAGTGTGCATACGAGACCTCGCAGCAATTAGAAAGCTAGAAAGATTCAACTTGGAACAAATAACCAGTGAATTACTAAAATTGAGGCCTGGTCTACTAAAAGATGAGTAATTGAAGGCGAAAGTAGGACCGAACGACTTCTTCATACAAAAACAACCAGAGAAGTGAAACACTACCATGAAGATTAGCGACTTCAGGCTTGTTTCTCTTCTTCGTGTTTGGGAGCTTCTTTGATCTCGTCAGTCCCATCATCCTACAATAGATAAAAGAACATATTAGTAGTTAAAATAATAATTACAAAATAAGGTATACAAAAGGCAAAACATAAAGGTCAAAAAGAAAAAGAAATGTGTGGGGTCTGACCTGCATATCCGAGGTCCACAAAGTGAGGTTATCACGGAGAAGTTGCATTATCAAAGTGCTGTCCTTGTATGAATCCTCTCCAAGAGTATCCAGCTCCGCAATGGCTTCATCAAAAGCCTGAGGAAAGAAACAAAAGATGTTGACAAATAGTTATTGGAGACGAGTTAGAATAAGATGAATATAAAGACTAAGGTTTTAGAATAAGATTTGTAACACAAATCAAAACGCACCACAAAAGCTCACCAACGTTTTAGAATAAGAAGAATATAAAGACTAAGGTTTTGCATGGTAGGAAGGATGGAAATTTGTTAATCAAATGGTTAAAATTCATAACTACTTTCTTACTTTGTAGCTTAACCAATAGATTAAAAAATTTCCATCCTTCATACCAAACAGAGCCTAAACTAAAATTCTGAAGTCCCATTATCCTACCTGTTTTGCAAGAGTGCATGCACGATCGGGAGAGTTCAAGATCTCATAGTAGAAGACAGAAAAGTTCAAAGCCAATCCTAATCTGATAGGATGAGTTGGGGCCAGCTCAGCAGTTGCGATGTCCTACAAAGAATACAGAACAAAAGGATGCAGATAACATTGCAAAGGAGCCCAGATTATGGACAAAACACAAGTCATAATCACTTTAGCAATGGTAAATATCTTCTATTCAAATGTAAAAGTGTGCATATGCAAATAATAATAATAAAACTTCAGATCCAAATTGATTGCGAACTTTAAAGAAAAGAAAATAGCAGTCAAATGGTCTACATAAACAGAAATTGCATCGATTTGGGACCTGAACAGAAAAGGCTCAATAAAGCGAAGAGTTAATAGTATTATTTCCCTATGATAACTGAACTAACACAAAACACCAAAATTATTTTGAATTTTAGATCGTTGGGGGCTAAGTAAAGGGCATAACACAATTTATCTTGGCTTTAACAAGAAATTCAGCTATGCACATTACACATGAGTGATAGGTTTAAATTTATATAGTGCTTTTTATGCTTCTTTCTCGTAGATTTAAATTATGAGCTTCGTTGATTTTATACGACCTTTCTTGTACAACACCAAGAAGAATTTTAATTTAATTTGGACATTTAAGATATTCATCATATATTAATCAAACCCTAGAAATAAAGCAAATCAAAGCAAAGAAATGCGCAAGACCGAAAAGTAAATGATGAAATAACCCCGAACCTGAGCAGATTTATAGGCAGCGAGCGTGTTCTCAGCAGCCACTTTCCGGTCATCGCCAGTCTTGAACTCAGCCAAGTATCTATAGTAATCTCCCTTCATCTTCAGGTAAAAAACCTTGGAATCACCGGTCCCGGCGGCCGGAACGAGCTTCTCCTCGAGGAGCTTCAGGATTCCGGCGCAAATCTCGGACAATTCCGCCTCGATCTTGGCCCTGTAGTCACGGATGATGGCGACGTTATCCGTGTTTCCGCGTCCTTCCTCCTTCTGCTCGATGGAGGAAACGATCCGCCAGGAGGCACGACGGGCGCCGATCACGTTCTTGTACGCTACGGAGAGGAGATTCCGCTCCTCGACGGTGAGTTCGTCGGGGGCGGGGACGGCGGACACGACGTTCTCCATGAACTTGACCATCTCCTCGTAGCGCTCGGCCTGCTCGGCGAGTTTCGCCAGGTAGACGTTCTCGTCACGTGCGGAAGGGGTGGCCATGGATTTTTTGGTTCAGAGATTTTGGTTGGAAAAATGAAATCGAAATGATTTGAGAGATTTTTTTCAGTTGGGGAGAAATGAGAGTTGGTTCCAGTTCCGATGTAACCAAAGGGACTTTATTGGAATTTTATGAAAATAAAAGGGAAAGTATACCAAAAGTCATTGAGCTATACTCAAGTAATTGTTTTAGATACTAAATTTTTAAAAATCACAAAATGATCATTAAATTTATTGAATTATTATAAAATGATCATTATAATTATTAAAATTTATCAAATTATTAAATAATTATTAAATTTATCATAATTATAATATTTTAATGATTATTTTGTATCTCTTAAAAGTTCAATGGTAAAAAATGATTCTTTGAACATAACTCAATGACGTCGGATGTACTTTACACTACAAAGTTAATAATTTATGATCTAGAACGGAATAATTTATCTGACATCCTAAATCACAACTCATATTACAAATCGGTCCTTAAACTTTAAAATGTTGGGAAAAATAGTCTTTTTCTAAAAAAATTATGGCACACTGCCTTCTCTCTTAACATGTTAGACTCAAACTAGTTAATGCTACGGTAGGTACATACTTGTATATCATTTGATCCATGTATTTTATAAATAATTCATGTCAAATTCGAATTGACATTCAATGCATAAAACTAATAATGATTTGAGAAATTATAATATTGATACTTCTGACAAATTAATTAGAGCATTCCGAAACTTTGGGACTAATTTAAAATTTGGAAGGCAAGAAGGTCCGTAAAGCTCCAAAAATCCAGAGGTTGGCAACGCCATTGACATTCCAGAGGAAACATGCAGAATTGCAGAGAAGGATAATTGCAAAGGTCAAGGCAGTGGCAGCTAAGTACCAGAAAACTGCTTGCCATGAGGTTGAAGGAGCAGCGGGAGTGCCACGGTGAAAGTTTAGCAAAGAGGAGGTCCAAGATATCTGCCGCTTCTATGTCTTCCGTTCCTGCTTATATTGCTTTCGAAGTTCGGATACACGACAGTGTCGTCTTTACTTCTTGTAGTGTTATATGCTGACCGGTTTGCCTAGTATTCTAGCTGAAACCAGCCCTGCGGTCATTGCAGCTCCAAATAAAGCATGCAATCTCACACAGTAATATTTTGCCATGAAGATCTTCCCTTTGTCCTGCAAGAAATAATTACAATCACTCTTTTCTATTGCATCTTTGAGGTAATCTTCGTTACCGACATCGAGGATGAGTTGACATGCAAGTTTACAGCTTACCTCGTGGTTCTCTTCGACAAAGTTAACTACCAGTTTTCCTATAGGTAAGGTCAGGGCACAGAGAATCTGATAAAACCGAAGACAAACAAGACAGTTGCAATAAGCTTATTGATGAACCATGAACTATTTTTAGTATCAGATAGATTAAATGCATTTCCTTAAACAGACGTTAACTTTTTACTTACAATGCAAGTTATTGGAAGAGTTCTAAATAGACCGAGAGCAAATAAAAAAGAATAGAGTGTGAAGACCGCTCCTTTCACAACCATTGAACCTCTCTCAGTGCCCATCTTTACCTGTGATCGGAGTAGTAAAAAAAATATTCCTTTTCTGCCTCTGCGACGAAGAAAAGACTACAAGAGTAGATTAAGTATACGTACCAAAGGTGACATTTTCCCGACGGCTATATCTTCTTCAACCTGACATAAACAGCATCCATGTCATTCATATAAAACCTAGGGTGAAAATGTGAATAACATAAAAGAGTTGAAAAGATCGAGAAATATTAACCTGATGAAAATGGCTACAAAACAGAATAAGGGTAGTTGTCAAGCCTACGAGTAGTGATGCTGAAAGAACCATGCGTGTCCAGGGGAGGAAGATTGTCCCACTGCCAAAAATACCCGAAATTAATGTATTGAAGGAATACAAAACTGCAATCTAGAAATTCTGAACTAGTTTTCAGTGAACAACCTTGTGCTGCCGAGCAACAGGTAGAAAGCAGTGGTAGCAAACGGGCCAAAAGCTGCAAAGCACAAAGGCTCTCCCAATCCTTGGTAACTTAACCGGAATGGTGGGCACTGCAATGGATTCCAAAGCTAAGTATGCATTACAATCACATAAATCTGGATAGAAGTGATCGCTGAAAAAACATTACTCCTACTGTAGATGAATGACATGTCGTGCCTGATACACTCATCATGCATACCCGTCACACGATAAAAATAGTTGCAAATTGTTTGTATCAATTCCAATTAGATTCACTCTACCTGATATGCATAACCACAAAAGATTGCACAAGTGAGTAGGATCAATGAACTCATGCTTCCTGCATCTAAAGAGACCCAAGACAGACCGATAAAGCCAAGTGCAATCGACAAGTATGCAGCAATAAGGGGTTCTGAGCGGCTTTCCCGAGCACAATACAGAATAGTGTCTTTTTCATCAGATGGCTGGAAAAGCTAGTGGAAATAAAACAAAAGAAACAAACATTTGCAATAAGCAAAGAATCAAGTTACCTGCCAACCAAATTTACTACCGATTCCTTTTTGTTCTTGTCTGCTCCGGTATCAAAATCGTAGACATCATTGCTGCACATGCACAAAACATAAATATTCTAATTAGCAGCCTAAAGATTGCTCCGGTAATTTGTTTGTAACCTCTGTAACTCACCTTAGATTGAGCCAAGTAATGATAAGAACTGAAGAAACCAAGAGCACGATATAACGCCTAGCCGAAAACAAGCCTGTCTGCAAATAAGCAGCTGCACCACCTACCTGCTCAAAATATTAACAAATAATGCAGAAAAAGTTATTGCAAAGATTGAACAAACGCACATTAGTGAATTATCGAACGTAGAAGTAAAAGATATTGGCTGATGCTTTAGATACTTATGTTTGAGATTGCACTAGAACTGAGGGGTCGATTAGATTCTGTATCTAGAGGCTTGAGCATTATCTAATATCATCAATCATAGTATTACCGTTAGAAAATCCATACCTTGTCCTACATGATATGCAGCTGTTTCTATTAGTTACACAATAACGCCCGATTGCTTTAAACACGAGAAAGTTTCATCGGTATGATCTCGGTGTATATTAGAAGCCTATGTAAAACTAATTAATAGATGGATTATCCAGACATAAACAATTCTTTATGTCGAAACTTCCATGTGTCAAAGTAACTCACAGTCAAAGGAACCAGAGCAACCGAGTAAATCGGCAACTTAACCGCCCTCCATATCAAGGTTGCTTTAGAAACATCATTGTGCTCTTGGCAGGTGCCATCTGAAATGTCCGATGTAATGCTGGGAACTGTATGTTGTTGGTGGTGCAGGCACCTGGTTTTTACTCTTCCGATTCGGGAATAAGTTTGATCATCAAAACTGAAATGCAATGAACCTCTGAAAGTTTTTTGAGACCTGAGGGAAAAACCTAATTCAAGACTAAACCGAATTCAAGAGACTCAGACTGTTCGAACCCACAAGAACTATGACTATGAACAATGTCGCATCATTGTAAGTGAAAATAGCATCATTATAAGCGAAAACAAAAACCCACCTGGTAAAGCAACAATGCTTGACGAAGTATTCATGGTGTGTCGCTCCACCTGACGCCAAGCACGAGGAGGCAGGCGTAGTCGTCGTCAATGGCTGCAACATATCTCAATCTCAATGACCAAGAGAATACAGTTAGCTATCCCATCAGCAGGAATACAGGAAACTAACAATGGAATACACAAAGATTGAGGAAAAAGAAAGAAGACGAACACACCAGCGACTTAGGAGTTCATTTTTGGTAGTGTTACTTCGGTTGTCTGGGTATGGTTTGAAAAATCAAAAGAAAACCGACACAATCTTCGATCATAATCTTATCTATTAAAATAGGTAAAAGTACATTTCAAGGCATCTTAGTTTTAAAATTTGACAAATGTATCCTTCCAAATAGGAAGAGCAACACTATCGTGTCGATTTTAAAAGTGAGTACCTAACACTTTCAGTTTTATATAGGTGTAAATATACAAAAGGTGCATAATCTATGCCTATTTTTTTAGTTTTAGTGTGTAACGTTTATTTTTTTTTAGTTTGGTGTTTAACGTTTTATTCCGTTACTCAAAATAGCTCAAGCCGTGACAGACCGTTAATTTTGTCCGTTAAGTGACATGTGTCACAATATGATAATTTAAAAATTATATAAAAAATAAAAAAAATAAAATTATATATATTTTTAAAAAAGAAAACACAAATTTTGAAATAACCTGAAAACTTTGAAAACCTTTATTTCAACCCCAAAACCAAGCCGACCGCCGCCCTTTTCCGCCGATGAAGCTCCACCCGACCCCACATCCCTAGTGATCAAAACCCCCATGAAATCATGACTGATCAACAGCCGATCGACAACGAATTGATGTTTTATACCCCGCGAACCCTAAGATAAAAATCACAATCACAAGCGATTTCGATGGTCAATCGACGACAACTACTGTAACTTATAACTAGGAAGATGACAAAGACAACGTCGGCGAAGGTGGCGTTGGTTGTGGCCGAAAAGGGCGGCGACTGCGGATTAATGTTAGGATTTGAGAATTTTAGGGATTTTGAGACTTTTTGTAATTTAAAAGAAATAAGGGGTTTTTTAAAATAAATATAATAATATTTTTAATATTTTTAAAAAAATAAATTTCAAAATTACGAGATTGTGACCCGTGTCACTTAACGGGGAAAACTAACGGTCCGTCATGACTTGACCCATTTTGAGTAATAGAATGGAACGTTAGGCACCAAACTGAAACGAAATAAATGTTAAGCACTAAACTGAAAAAACAGACATAAATTGGACGCATTTTTTATACTTAAGCCTTTTATATAGTATAAATTAATATAATAATAAATTTACTTATTTTATCAATTTGATATTTCTTATGTATTATACTATCTAGAAAGTCATCAATTAATAATTTTTAAATAGTATGTAATTATATCTTATAAATCAAATATATATATATATATATAATTACAAAAAGATATTATTATTTATTAATATCTTAGTAATTATATTTTTATAATAATTTAACAGTATTCAAATACATTATAAATGTGTTAAATATAAATATATTAATAATTTATAATGTATATATATATATATATTCAATTTAAACGATTCTACAAAATTATTAAAAATATCCTCAGGTAATTGGACGTTTTCGCTTAGACGCGTAATTTGTTTGTTTTCATATTTTAAGTTGGTAGATAGGACTTCACATGAAATGAGACATATTGTAAATTATTTGAATTTAATTTAATTAAAGTTTAATCAATATTTAAATTAAACGACAATATTCGGGCTAGACTTAGTTTTTTAATGAACTAAACTTAGCTACACTAATTGCAACTGCCTTGGTTTTGGACTTGGTTCCTAAAGTTTTGAATGTGAGTGTGATGAAAGATTTCTGTCCAATCTCCTGTTGCTCTACAAAGTTGTCCAATCTCCTGCCTTGGTTTTGGACCTTTGGTTCCTAAAGTTTTGAATGCGAGTGTGATGAAAGATTTCTGTCCAATCTCCTGTTGCTCTACAAAGTTGTTAAGAGGATTATTGTAGGGAGACTTTCAGCCGTCTTGCCTAGTATGATCTCCTTTAACCAAACTACATTTGTGAAAGGGCGTAGCATTGTTGACAATACCTTTCTCGCTCAAGAGTTAGTGAAATGTATGCTCGGAAATCTTTCTTCTTCAGATGCGCAATTAAGATCGACCTGCAAAAGGCGTTTGATTCTCTTAATTGTGAATTTATTCTTGGGATCTTATAGTCTTTGGGATTGTCGATGAAATTCAGGGGTTGGATAAAAGCTAGTTTTACTATGTTTAGATTCTTGATTTCCTTGAACTGTAGTCTTGTTGGTTCCTTTAAATGAGCGAGAGGTGTCAGACAGGGGGAGCCCTTATCCCCTTGTCTGTTTATGTTGGGTATGAATATTCTGTCTAAATTGGTATATGTAGCTGCCTCGAATGGAATTGTTGGGTAAAAGTGAAATTTTTATCTCTGGGATTGCTGCAGAACAAGCAAAGGCTATTATGGACTTATCGGGGTTTCGTGTAGGCAAGCTCCATGTTCGGTACCTTGGAGTGCCTCTGGTAATAAAGAAGCCAAGTGAGAAGGACTGTTCTGCTCTCATTGATAAAATCAAAGGCAGGCTTGGGCAGTGGGGAGGTAGGCAACTTAGCGACGCTGGTCGTCTTCAACTCATTCGTACGTTCAGCCTGACAAATTATTAGTGTAGGCAACTGATTCTACCTAAGGCTGTCATGGGGAGGATTGACCAACTTTGTGCTAGATACTTCTGGAAGGGGCAGGACTTGGCTGCGTCGGGGGCTAGGTTATGTTAGGAGAAGATCTGTTCTTTGAAGTATGAAGGAGGGCTAGGGCTTGAGAATATTAAGTGCTGGAATAAAGCTTGCCTGTTCATGCTTGTTCGAAATATGTTGATTGGGGAAGGACCCTTTTGGGTAGCTTAGATTAAGGCTTATGTTTTTAAAGGTGTGGACTATTGGCAAGCTGAGATTACATGCAATGTCAGTTGGGTCTTGAGGAAGCTTCTGGCCTTGCGAGACGAGGCACATATTCTCTCTGCGTTGGCTCCTAATTTACAAGGTTTACTATGCGACAGATTTGGTCTTCTATCAGGGTGGAAGGGGCAAAAGTCCAGTGGCAGAGTACTTTGCGATTCCCTCTTCATGTGTCGAAGCACTCCATCATATGTTGGATGGCTATCTTAGGATGACTCCCAACTAAGGATAGATTGATGAGAATGGACATAGTTATGGATGAACGGGTACTTTTTGTGGTGAATTGGAAACTACTAGGAGTGAGGAGATGTTGTTGCATACTTGATGCTATTGATGATGTAAATAGGAGGTTATGTGGTAGATGGGGTATTCCCCTTTAAGGCATCTTCGTGTTTTGCTGAGGCTTTGTATTCGTTGGGGTGTTCCCTGTGAGGCATCCATTTGCTGGATGCTTTGTGAGTTGTAGTAGATTCTTCTGCTTACTTCGAGTAATATACACAATTTATCTACGCATAAAAAATTAGTTACTTGATATTTGACCCAAAAAACTCGTAAACAAATTGAACAAAATAATATATTAAATTTTTTAATTTTTTAAAATTAAACTATTAATAATATTAATAGTTACATATTATTTTTTTAAAATAATAATATGTTCATTAAACCACATTATTTTTTTAAAATTCATTAAACCACATATGTTCCATGAAAGTTCACTCATGGTGAGAAATTGATGATCAGTTTCCATTTACAGGGAGACTGGGTCCAAACACAAGGCAAGCAAGCAGGAGATATTCTCATCAATGGACGTAAACAATCCTCGGCTAATGCAACATCAGTAAGGAGAGATTAACCATTAATTTTGATTAAAACAGATACCATTTTTTTTCACGCAAATCATATTTACTGCGGTCGTATGTAACCCAAGACGAAGCATTGATTACAACACTGACCGTAAGAGAAGCTGTTTACTACTCGGCTCAGCTCCAGTTGCCCGATACAATGACAAAATCAGAGAAGAAAGAGAGAGCTGAAATGACTAAGAGAAATGGGTTTGCAAGACACCATGGATACTCGGATTGGTGAGTGGGGAGCTAAAGGGCTGAGTGGTGGCCAAAAGAGGAGAGTTAGCATTTGCATTGAGATCCTCACACGCCCCAAGCTTTTGTTCCTTGACGAACCCACCAGTGGACTTGACAGTGCCGCTTCATACTATGTTATGAGCAGAATCAGAAAGACGATAGTCGAAGAACGATCATTGCATCCATTCATCAGCCGAGCTTTGAAGTGTTTCAACTCTTCACCAAACTTTACCTTTTATCTGCAGGCAAAACAGTCTACTTCGGTCCTATTTCTGCAGTAAGTGAAGTATGTTCTCCTTTTCCTAGTATAATAATTCTTACATGTAGAATTGGCAAAAACAAACTAATCCCCCTTGTTCGTCTAAAATATGTAGTTCTTTGCTTTAAATGGATTCCCTTGCCCCAATCTCCATAATCTATCTGCTATCACTTCCTCAAAACCATAAATAAGGATTTTGACAAGGTATCATGTTCTATTTTAGACTCGGATCCAGTAACTCCCTCATCACTCATGGTCTCTTTCCTTTTATTTTTTAAGATTCGAATACTACACTTTATTTAGAGAATATCGAGCTCTTTACTATAATTATTATTTTTCATGAAATATCATAAATGATTTTCTCCTTTAACCAGGATATTGAACTTAGGGTGATTTTGGTTCACATAATGTAAGATTACCGGTGGGAATGTAAGATTACCAGGGAATAAGATTATTGGAAATGTTGAATTTTATGTTTGGTTGGTTTAGCATGAATGTAAGATTATCGTGTTTGGTTAAAGGGATAAAAGATTATTAGAATGTATATTTGACCAAATTATCCTTATTATATATTTGTTTTTTAACAAGTTGGAAAATATTTATATATTTTCTTTAAAAAAATTAAATTCATAAAATTTATATATTTTTTTACAAAATTGAAAATATAAAAACGTTTAATGAAAGGGTAAAATTTTATTTTAACCCCTGAACTTCATATAAAATTTTAATTATAGACTTTTTTTGTAAATCTAAAATAGTTTAAGGATAAATTTGTAATTTAACATTTGTAGAATTTTTATTATTCAATGACAGAATAAGGATATTTTTAAAAGAAAAAAAATTAAGGGTATTTTAGTCCAAAACGCCGGTAATCCAACAATACCTAAGGAAATGGAGGTAATGGCATTCCCGGTAATATACCCCAAAAAATCTACTATTAGTAATAAAACATTACCCGGGAATGAGATTTTCACCCAACCAAACATGGGAATGTGAATTTCATTCCCATCAGAATCCCACGTTAGGAATCCCAACTGAAGAAGTGATTGATATCCTGGTGAAGTCATATAAGTCTTCTGATGTATACCAAATGGTTCAGCAAGAGATAGCTCAGATTTGTAAACGGGTGGTTAATATCAACTAATTTTAGCCTATCGAAAACACATATTTAAAAAACACAGTAAAAAATTACATTTACCAATATTTGATTAAACAATTATTTTAGTTTTTATTTATTTAGATAAAAATCGTTACTTGATTAACATTAAATGATTATTGTTGACAGGACAAGTCTAATGTATCAAAAGTCATGATGTGTCATGTTCTCTATCATTACCATAGACACGTGACAACATTATGTCTTTATATTTGACATGTGACAATGTCATGCCATCACCATCACTATAGACATATGTCATGTGTCATATAATCACTTTAAACACATGATATGAGTCATCTCATTATATTAGGAAGGTTACATGTCTCACATTATTATTTTGGACATATAAGATTTGTCATTGTAGCGATAAACTTGATCGTAGTCAACTAATGATTTCTATCAAAACAGAAAATATTTTACTCCAAAATGAATCGGATCAAAGTGTTATAAAAAAAAGAATATATACCATAATTACTATTTAGTAAAATGCAAGCTATAGAACTATTTTTGCATTATGCGTATCTAAAATGGATAATCGAGAGGCACTAATCTGTGATCAAAGTGTGATTATGGTGTCCGTTAGTGTGGTGGGGCATCGGAGAAAAACAAAAGTCAGGCTACGATCTTCACCAAGTGCCATATCCTTACTAAAAGATCTTTCATTAACATGTCTCGCCATCTTGGCTACTATTGGATGCGTCTAGGTATCTATATTGCATTAACTGGTGCACTGGGCACTGTGTTTCGCCACATCGGAATGGACTATGGATCGATTCGGGTTCGTAAAGGAATACACATGGATTTGATTTCAACACTGCTAAAGTGCTAATCATCAGGCTGATTTCAACAATTTTGAGCCTTTGTTATTGCAGGCTGGAGGTTCACTGATGGTGTTTGTGGCAGCGTTTCCATCTCTCATGGCCATTGGTGGATTCCGTCCTTTTATTGAGGAAATGAAGGTTTGTGATTGTTTCCGATGGTATCATAGGTCCATCAAATTTTTGTGTGTGTGTTCTCTCAGACATTCGAACGCCTGTGAGCACCATTTTTCATCAAGCCCAAACCCATACAAAATAAGACCCAAACCACTTTAACAATTTAACCCAACCGAGACCCAACTAAAAAACCCGACCTAGGGCCCAACCAAGACTAGACACTGATCTAACCTAGCTAGGTAGCGAGCCACCCACTCCCCCAATCAACCTGCACCGTCCAGACACCCAACCAGATTTCACCCTTCCTCTGCCTCAACCCGTGGCCACCATTTTCCCCCAGTCCCAGCAAAGCCAGACATGCACGTCGGCACTGAGCCTCCACTTTTAGATAGATTTTAATATAATCCCCTAATTTAGGAAATAACTCGAGTCGGCCCTCGCGTAAATGCTCAAGGGACCACTTTGGTTATTTGATTTAATAATCGGTTTAAAAATCAACTAGGGTTAATATTAGAACATACACTTTAGGTTTGAGCCTTTATGTCATTTAATTTTTAAAATTTGACACTTTAAGAAAGAAAAAGCCTTCATTTACTTTTAGTTCAATTATAATAAATAAAATTTATTTGATCGCATTTTATTTTTAGCCCTAATGTAATGTTCACGTATTAGGGAATTAATAGTATATCCTCTAGGGAATTAATAGTATATCCTCGCAATCATGCTTAGGGGGTGACTACTGGTGATTCCGAAATAAGTCGACATTATTTTCAAAACTACATCATGTTTTTTTAAAATTAAGGTAATGTTTGGTTATTAGACACAATAGTTGATCTCTCGCGTTTATTCTAGGGGCGAATGTTATCGGCCTTAATAAACGAATATCCTTTTTAACTTTTTGCATTCGTGATGATTTTTAAATTAAATAAAGATCGAACTCAAATTTTTTGATTTTAAATATAAGGTAATCAACTATTTACTAATTTTTGAGCGTTTGTAGGGTGCTAATCATTCCTCACGCGTAACTGACTCCCGAACATGATTTCTAGATTTTCGCAGACCTTAAAACTTGGTATTTTGATAAAAATAAAATGTTTTATTAAAATCACTCAGTTTTTATGGTGTCACAATCGCACCTTAAATGATTGGTGGCGACTTCTCACATTTCGAAATTCATTTCAAAAGAAAAATCTCCCGAGTCGATATCGGTCTTTCCCCGCTCGGGTGAAAAACGGTGTCGACAACGCCAAAGATTAAACGTGCACTATGGAGTGACTGCCTTTGTCATTGGAAACACATTATCTGCTCTGCCATTCCCGGCAATGGTGGCACTTCCTTCCGGGACTTTACAATGGATATCAACACTTCTTCGTCTTCGTAACAGTGTTATTTGCTAGCATGATGTTGGTCGAGAGCTTAATGATGATTGCCGCCAGTTTGGTACCTAATTTCCTGATGGGGATCATAGTAGTTTGTATCATGATAGTAAGATGTTTAGTTTATTCAATGCAATATTTACTAGGATTAGGGGATATAAAATCATTTTACATATTATTGTATGATAAATAAAGTTTTTATCGATTAATTTAAATTATGTAATGTAAAGATCTATTATGATTCATTATAAAAATTATTCTCTTAATTTTTCTATTCATAACATAAGGATTTGAAGTGTTGACTTTATTTAAAGGATCTAACGTTTTATTCCGTTAAATTAACTAGCAGTTAATAATATTTTAATAAACAATTAAAGATGATGAAATATATATATATCATACTCTCTTCAAACTTTATAAATATCATATTAAACCTTAGTTTTAATGACTTTAATGTAGTAGTTAAGAGATTGTTGTTATCTCTCGAAGTCTGGATTCGAACATATAATACTATGTGTTCGCCCCAAAAAAAAATTCTAAAGTTCTAATTATATTAAATATCCACAAATTATAAATATTTATAACACTCCTCGTATATTCATTAATGATAATATATCTCATTAAAAAATTATATAAAAGAATTCTTAATGAGAAAATAGAAAATAAGTAGTGTCGTATCAAATTTTACCAGGAATCTCATTAGGACAAAAACTAGATACATATTTATTGTCCTAATACCAATATACCAAAAAAAAAATATTTTTGGAGTTTATCAAATTTTAAAGTAGACAATACATTAGTGATTAAATTTATCAAATTATTACTTAACGAAATTATAGGACATCTCTATTTTCATCTTTTGTAGATCATTTACAAAGAAAATTTTAATAAAAAAATTATTCATTTAATTCGTTTTAATATATACTCGATGGTAAAAGAATTGTTATTATTTCTTAAGGTCTCATGTTTAAGCTTTATGAATATCAAGATGTGGGCGTTTAATGTTAATTAAAAATTATTTTTTAACATATACTATCTTATATTTATTTTAATTTAAAAAATTAAAAAAAATTAATGTCGTAATTTTAAATCTCAATTATAATTTAAAATCATTTAATAATTTTAGACATCGTATATTATTTCTATCATTATACTGACTTTCAATTTATTTTTTTCCGCTTTTTCGGCCGACACTTTTGATTCATTACAGGTATACATTACACTCATCTTTGATTTTTCAAATGACTCGAAAATTATAATAAAAGAAGAATAAAACTAATGGAGGAGAGGCCAGGGTTAGATAAATAGTCCTTGTAAATGCTATAAATGCTACCTATAAAATGGGGTGTGGAAAACATGGTATCCAACGAGTGTCTTATAATTTCCCATGGATTTGACTTTTGAGTTATGTAAGACCAATGTTTAAAACATTATTCAATGAAATTCATATTTGAATATTTGGTCATTCAAATATTCGATAAAAAAACAATAATTAGTTCATATTTGTATGATAATATTTTGAATAATTTACATGAATCTAGACTCAAACTTTTAATCAAATTTGTAAATGAGTCGAGTTAAACTCGAGTATTGTGAGTTCGACTCGATTTGGAAAGTGTGGAACTGAACTCGATTTGACTTAAAATTTACGAACTTAAAATTGTCAAGCTCAACTCGAACTCGAAATAAAAAATTGAAGATTGACACGACTCGAAATGTTGCGAGCTTAAAATTTTCAAGCTCGAGTTGAAATAAAAAAAATTTGAAGCTCAATTTGAGCTCGAAAAAAATATGAACTCAAAATATTCTCAGACTTAACTCGATTGAAACTCAAACTCGAGCTCGAACTTGAACTATAACTACATGAAAATCTTATATTGTATTATATATATGTGTGTGTGTTAATATCTTTAATAATTTAATTTTAAAAACAAAAAATTTAATGTATTATTTTTTCGAGTTGTTCATGAACTTTTCGAGTCGAGTATGAAGTAGCTCACTTCAGCTCATTAAGAATTAGAGTCGAGTTTGAGTTTTAATCGAATTCATTTAATTTAAGAGATGACCAAATTTTAACGATCTCGAACGACTCACATTTACAACCCTAATTCCAACCCCAACCTCCAAAAACTAACAAACATCATCCATGCCAACCCAATCATAAAAATCTTATTATTTAAACGTGTATAAACCTAATGCACATAATAAAAACCTAAACCACGTAGTTTCAGACACAGTACAACCACGGTGACGTATTCCTTCTTCTTTTTGTATTCGTCGTCGCCGCCCGCGGTGTCACTCTCAGACATCTCCTCCGCCCAAAGTGGAAAGTGGCCACGAGAAACACGATTACCACGAGAAACACGATTATCTTTGCAATGCATACGTAGAGATAGATCGAGAGACATTGACGAAAGCAAATAATCATATATTTTAAATATTTTATAATTTTTATTAAAAATATATTTTATTCCTTAAAATTTTATAATTTCATTCTTTCTTAAAAATTAAATAATTAACCTAGACTACTAAGCCAAATTGTGGTTCGTGCATTTATGGATAGATAGAGGCATAGAGCGGTATTAGAGTGTGATCGCATTTAAAAAGAAAAACTCTCAATTAATTTAAATATATTTTATAGTTTTCATTTATAATTTAATTTTATATTCTATATTTATAATTTTATATATTTTATTTTCTAATATAAATTTATACCACTAATATAAAATCATGCAAATATAATTATTACACCTCAAATACACGAACCGACTTACTTTAGTTAAAAGAATCGTTGTTATTTCTAAAGATCACGAGTTCAAACATAAGTATCTGCAAGGATGATTAGACGTTTATTATCGGACGGTTAAGAATACTTAAAATATATATTATTTTGTAAACAACTTTAACTTAATAAAAAAAATTAGTACACCTCAAGTGATCCCATTATAAATATAGTACGTGTTTCTGGTTTTCTCCATAATGTACACAAAGGAGTAAGCGAACTTGTAGTAAAACGAGACCTCAGTCCCTGTTTCGATCTCGGTTCCTTTTTGCTTACTTTAGTGTGCAGAGTAGATCAGAAACCATGGCTGCCTTCGAAGTTGAAAACCTTAATCCGATTCAAGCGAGAAACAATGGACGCCGAAGTAACAGGTTCATGGAGGACGGCGTTTCATTGACTTGGGACGATTTGTGGGTCACGGTTGCCGGAGGAAGATCGATCCTTCGGGGCTTAACCGGCTATGCTCGCCCCGGTGAGCTGTTGGCAATAATGGGCCCTTCTGGTTGTGGGAAGTCCACACTTCTCGATACCTTAGCAGGTAATTCATTAAACCACATATGTTCCGTGAAAGTTCATTCATGGAGAGAATATATAATCAGTTTTCATTTACAGGGAGACTTGGTCCAAACACAAGGCAAGCAGGGGATATTCTCATCAATGGACGTACACAATCCTTGGCTTATGGAACATCAGTAAGGAGAAGATAGAAATTAACAAAAACATTAAATTTCATTAAAAAAAGTTACCATCTTTTTCATGGAAAGCATTTTTACTGCAGGCATATGTAACCCAAGACGATGCATTGATCACAACGCTGACTGTTCGTGAAGCTGTTTACTACTCTGCTCAGCTTCAATTGCCTGATACAATGACGAAAGCAGAGAAGAAAGAGAGAGCTGAGATGACAATAAGAGAAATGGGATTGCAAGACGCCATTGATACTCGGATTGGTGGGTGGGGAGCTAAAGGGCTGAGCGGTGGACAAAAGAGGAGAGTTAGCATTTGCATTGAGATCCTCACTCGCCCAAAGCTTCTGTTCCTTGATGAACCCACTAGTGGACTTGACAGTGCTGCTTCTTACTATGTTATGAGCAGAATAGCCAGCTTGAACCAGAAGGATGATACTGGAAGAACAATCATTGCATCCATTCATCAGCCTAGCTTTGAAGTGTTTCAACTCTTCACCAATCTTTACCTTTTATCTGCAGGCAAAACAGTTTACTTCGGTCCCGTTTCTGCAGCAAATGAAGTATATTATTCTCCTTTACCTACTACAATAATTCCCACATGTAGAATTGGCATAACAATTAACAAACTAATCTGTCTTGTTTTCTAAAATATGATCTAGTTTTTTGCTTTAAATGGATTCCCATGCCCCAATCTCCAGAATCCATCTGATCACTTCCTCAAAACCATAAATAAGGACTTTGACAAGGTATGATCCGACCCTTTACCGTAAACGATTATTTTTTTTATTTCACAAGACTCGAACGACTAATATCGTATACGGTTTTCTCCTTTAACCAGGATATCGAGCTAGGATACGCTAATGGAATCCCAACAGAGGAAGTAATTGATATCCTGGTGAATTCATACAAGTCTTCTAATGTATATCAAATGGTTCAGCAAGAGATAGCTCAGATTTGTAAACAGGTTGGGTTAATAGCATCTCATTGTTTTTTTCCTGAATGGAATGACATGAACAAATATTTTGGATGCGTAATTATGGTGTCTGTTAGGGTGGGGAAGCGTTGCAGAAGAACAAAATGCAGGCTAAGTTCTTCACCCAGTGCCATGTCCTGACTAGAAGATCTTTCACTAACATGTCTCGTGATCTCGGCTACTATTGGATGCGTCTGTGTATCTATATCACGTTATCCGTTGTCATCGGCACCGTGTTTAGCCACATTGGGATGGACTATGAATCGGTTCAGGCTAGAGGTTCACTGATGATGTTTGTGGCATCATTTCTAACTTTCATGGCCATTGGTGGATTCCCTTCTTTTGTAGAGGAAATGAAGGTTTGTGATTGTTTTCATCGAATTTTACTAGACGATTGTATTGTCGGTCCATCAAATATTAATTTTTTTCTCAGATATTTGAACGCGAAAGACTAAACGGCCACTATGGAGTGACTGCCTTTGTCATTGGAAACACATTATCTGCACTGCCATTCTTGGCAATGGTGGCACTTATTCCAGGCGCAATTACTTATTTCCTTCCGGGACTTCACAAGGGATATCAACACTTCTTCTTCTTCGTAACAGTATTATTCGCTTGCATGATGTTGGTGGAGAGCTTAATGATGATAGTCGCCAGTTTGGTACCCAATTTCCTGATGGGAATCATAGTAGGTTCCGGAATTCAAGGCCTAATGATTCTGGTCGGCGGATTCTTCCGATTACCGACCGATCTTCCGAAGCCGGTTTTGAAATATCCATTGTACCATATCGCTTTCCATAAGTATGCTTACCAGGGATTGTTCAAGAACGAGTTTGAAGGCATGACATTCCCTAATGTACAAGGTGGATTTGGAGGGTCAGCACCACGATTAGTGGTGAAGAAATCTTGAAGCATAAATGGCATTTAGAGATGGAATACACTAAATGGGTTGATCTTGCCATCTTGTTCGCAATGGTTGTGTTCTATCGGCTTTTGTTCTCGGTCATCGTCAAGATGACCGAGAAGGTGAAACCGATGGTTGCGAAATTCAGGTCGGTGACTCACAAGGAAAGAGTGCAGATCATGGTTAATCCATCAGCAACACCTCCTGATGAAGAGAAGAGATAGTGCCAGTAATCACTTTTAAGATAATTTCGTTAGGGAAATCGTTACCTAGTCTATGAAATGTAATATTAACCTTAATTATTAAGGTTTTTTATGCAATAATAACTAACTATGCCTAACCCATCTGAGTTGAGACTATCTATCACTGCTTCATGCGGCTGGTGATAAACATGCATTCCATTGTTGATTTGCCATGCCTGCTTGGTGATGAGGTCTACGACCTTATTCACCTCTCTTGGGATATGGTTGAAAACTACCATCCAATCACGATTAATGAGCTTCTCAATGTGGTGGAAAATTGTGAGTTGCTTATCTTCAGAGGTTCCTTCTTGGAGTAATCTAACCGCCTCTCTACTGTCTGATTCTATGATAATCAGTTTCTGTATGCCATGCAATTTGTAGACCTTCCAGCATTCCCCAGAGCTCCGCTTCGAGTGTGGAATAGAAGCCAATCTTCTTAGCGAATCCCCATAGCCATTCGCCCTTGGTGTTCCGATCGACCCGAGATGGTGTTTCTAGCTCCGTTTGTGTTTATTTTGCACCATTGGTGTTCTGGTGGTTGCCAGATCGTGGTTCTTGTCTTAGCTCGGCTATTTCTTGTGGTAGGATCGTTTCTCGCTTTGATGATATCTAGTGCTATTCGTTTTCCTTTGTCGAAAATTGACTTGCTCTCTATCATGTCCGGTTTAAATATGCTTTCATTTCTTCTATTCCATGTTGCCCAAAGGATCGCACTAAACAGTGTCATAATTTAGGGGCGTAAGATGCAATTAAATCTATTTATTGAATAAATAGATTTATGCAAAACAAAATACAACTCTATTTCTCTCTCTTATAAAATGTTATTTAACAAAATTTATATATTTTTATATTTTAAAAATTCTAAACGAATATGAAGTCTCCTTGAACACTACTATTAATGTAAAATCTATTTTATAAAAATATATAAAATTTGTTAAATAATATTTCTTAAGAGAGACAGAGAGTTCTATTTTATTTTGCATAAATCCATAATATTATATGGATGAATGTAAAAGCAGAGTCACTTAAAGAAATGTGTGTCAAATGACGTTCAAATTTCTAATAAATTTTAAATAAAAAAATATTAAAAATAAATTCGATACTATTTTAAAAGAATATCTTATTATGAACTTTTTTTTTACTCTGTTCTGCTGTTGCTGATAGTTGATGTTTTCCTTTAGCAGGTGGGATTCGATTAAGGTAGTATACCTTTCACCTGTGGCATAACATGAACTCGAATTTTCCATATACAATAAAATTTAATCTTATAAAATTAGGATAGATCAAAGCTCGTTAAATTCGAACCTCATGTCTATCCTTTGATAATTATTTTAGGGTTGGGAAGGGGTTGGTCTCCTCCAACTTTTAGGGTGTAATTATTTATTAGGTACATACTGTTAGATAAAATGTTAATCCGAGATAATAATAATAAATAAATAAATATTATTATATAATCAAACGAAACAAATAAATAAAGAATTAAAATAGAGGAATGTGATTTGTTACTCGTGTATAGGTAACGGTGTTAGAAATCAGAAGAAGAATTTTGTTGAGGCATGTATGAACATCTCCTTAAGACATATTCGTCCTCTCCTCGGTGTTTTAACTATCGTTGGACATCGGTCTCCCAGGATACAACAACAAACGATCACAATAGTAAGCACAACCATAGTGATCAGTCGAACACAATATTATCTTTTTCTATCACTGGAAAGAACGAATTTGGAAGGAATTTTCTAAGTGTTTCCCTAATTCAACGTTGTGAATTGTGTCTCAAAGTTGTGTCTTAGATTGTGCCTCAACTAACCTATTTATAGGTGAAGAAATTGATTGAAGGGGTTAGGAACTTTCGATGAAAGGACTTAACCTTTAGATTAAATGACTTATCCTTCTGATGAAAGGGCTTAATATTTTCATGAAAGGATTTAATATTTTCATGAAGAGAATTGTTGAAGAGGTATGATTAAATGGATGTAACTTTAAACCAAAAATTAAGTTCATTCATCAAGTGACATCACTTATTATTAATTAGTTATAGTATCAATTCATTCAATTATTTTTCGAACACTTACTAGTATTGAAACTAGATAATTCAACCTTTACCCACATTTTTAGTTTAAATATTCCTTAAGTCTCATATAATTTTTTAATAGTCCGAGTAATTACAAACTAGTATTTGTTCATAATCTTTTTTAACCATTGACAACACACCCTACAAACACAACTGATCAAACCCACGACCTCAAGGGAGAATAACACTCCCTTCCATCACCAAAAACGCTCAATAGATTCAGTCTAGGATAATTTTAGATAAGTTTCATTGTTAATCAGGTTCAATGCTTTGCAAACTTTATTGTGCTATAAAAAAATATGTGAAAAAAGGTGAACGTACCTTTCCTCCTTTTGCTTCGTCATTTTCTGAGTGGCACTTGCAATCAATTCAGAAATCCATTTATTTACCGCAGATATGAAATTTAAGCAATAAGAACTATATGCCAAATAGTTTGAGAAATTTTTCAAGGAATGTACAGTAACAAGGCGGCCCCACAGTTTAAAAATTCTAAGCCGATCTAAGAGATTTTATCTGTACCATATTATACTGAAAATTTTCAGAATTTTGCAAAAGAAATACTTAACAATATTCGATGTGTTCATGGAATAGCAGGAAGGTGCTATCCAGAAAGACGATGATCGAAGGCCGTCTGCACAACGCTAGAAGGAAGTCAACTTACTGGGAATGGATAACCTGGCTGAAGTTGAAATACATGGTTTTTTTTTATGTCGTAAATGCAATATGACATTTGATGAGAAGGATGCATATTTGCTGCACCTTTTGTCATTTCACCTGAGGACTACGAGGAGGTACCGGCGTGGTTCTCCTGTTGGGGATGGCGTGATACTTAGAGACAGGAAATTTGAATGCCAGTTCTGTCATAAGGTATTTCATGAACGACGTAGATACAATGGCCATGTAGGGATCCATGTTAGGAACTTTGTGGGAGGAATCGAAGATTCACCTGGTTTAACGAAACTTCCGAGGATAACCGAGATTGCAACTAAGCAAGAGGTTCCTACGAGGATTTCGAAAATGGATGCATTAATCGAAATTGCACAGAATTCAATTCTTGAAACTAGTACTTCTGTGCCTACATATGAACTCAATGAAGGATCAAGTCCTGATAAATCGAACACTGTTCCTAATACGGATATTCCTGCATCTACCTCTGCTCATGCAATGAATTCTGATTCGCCTTCAAGTGATTCGGGAACGGTGGATGACATGACTGACAGAACACCAGATCAAGATTCATGTCAGCAAACCTGTGAGCATATGGTTATCCATGGAAAGAGTCATCGTCATTAGGTGGTTTCTGGTAAATAATTCAGTAATTGTGTGCCTTATTTAATTTAAACTTCGATCGGTCCAACTGATTTGACTAGAAACATAGCAGACCATGACAGCCTTATCTACATGTGATATAAGAGCAAAGATTGCCTACTTTTTTTTCTATTAAAATGCAACTTTCAATGCCAATGGCGTCAAGTAGTACAATAGATTTGATACAATCCAGCTCGTCGTAATAAAACCAAAATGAATTCTCTCTCGATAAAGCCCATTGAGCAACAGTGCGCCACCCTATTAGCCTCTCGGTTAACATATCTAGTTCTGAACTCTGGTTTATTCTGAACTGGTTTATTTGCAAGGGTTTCATAGGCCTCGTTGAGTAAAAGGCCAATAACCGACAGATCTTCGTGGCAATTGTTCAGTCTGTTAACTATCGACATTGCATCACCTTCGAAGGTGACATGTTGCCACTCATTATCCAAAGATTGACTACAACTATCTGGCTTTGTAATAATAGTTTATATTATCACGTGTTTATCATGTATTATATTTATATCATATAGATTTCGACATGTTTATGTCATGTCTAATATCATTGTAAATACTGCACAAGTATCCCACCCTCGTATAATGAAACCTCTTGCAATATGTTATGGATATATTCGAATCAAGACCAAAACAATATAGTTATACATGGGATAATTGTATCATGATGATCAATAGTCCTATCCTTGTATTATACAAGCTGATTCTTTTGGTTCACATCTTCAATGGAGGAGCAAGAGCTTGCGAGAATCGGTACACCACTGAGAATACGAGGCATGGAGGTTAGGCCAGTCGGAGGACGGGCAATACGCGAAGTGGTGGAGCCATAGGGAGAGCACCTGCTCTTGCTCCTCGTGTTCTAGCCTTCCTATGCTCTCTTCCAAGACCTTCTCTAGCTCAGCTCTTTCGCTGATGCCGAGCACCGGCACATCAGTGCCATTGCTAGCTCTGCAGAGTAATGGCAACCATGACTTTAGCATCTTCATCTTCGTTTGCCTCCGGCTCTCCTCGTTGCCTTCTCCGGTTTCTTCAGCTGCCAGCTCCATTTCCCTTGCTTGTTTGAACAAGAACGCTGCACATTTGAATCATCACAAAAAAGGTAAGAACATCAGTGTAATATTTCAAAAATCGAACATATTCAGATTTAACATCGATATTTTGTTAATCAATATAATAGTCTTAAATAACGGTCGCATCATAATATTTTCCAATGTCGTCGCAACATCATAATAACATTCTTAATATAAAAACATAAAATATTCATAATCGGGACACCACAACCGTAACGGAGACAGTAATACTATGATCGACATCGTTATTCAAATCTACAAATTTAACAGAGAGGAAAGGGGGAAACATACCCGAAACCCTAACCAGGGAACCCTGAACCCGTGGCTCAGCCAGAAGAGAAAGCGAAGCCAGATTTGAAGCCGATGCCCACCGCTCAACAGCTTCTTCCACAAACCCACAGGCAACCATCTTCTCCGCCAACCAAAGAAGCTCAGCAGCCAGCTTCTCAGCCGAATTCCCAGACCGGTTCACATCCTCACTCCCGTTACCGTGTCCTCCTCCCCTGGACCAAACCCCATCCCCAACCGATCGAACCGTCCTTAAAACCCTTTTCACCAAATACTGAACCGGAGCAGGTCCAGCACCATCAAGAAAACCAACCCTATCTTGCCCCGATTCAACCATTGCAGCCTCGAGGCAGCAAAGGGTCCTCGAAAAAGCAGAAGACAAAACCGATCGGTTAACTTCACGCAAACCATGGGTATCTGCCCTACGATTCTCTTCTATAAGTCTTTCGGCTAAAGATCGAACAATCGCATACTTCCTCGAACTAACGGGAATATCATTAACAATAGACAGTACCTGCGAGAGCGCTCGAGCAATCCCCGAATCGTCAACCCCAGAAGTAACCGCGTAACGATCGTTTCCTTTCAGGGGATCAAACGTAGAAAACTGGGGTTGGGATTTAGGGGGTAAATCGGAGACGAAAAGAAAGAAAGTAAGCGAAGGAAGAGGAGAAAAGACGAAATAAGAAGGTAGCGGATGATTTCAACGGGCTTGAATCTTTCAGCTAAGTTGAAGAATGATTTGTCGGCATTAATGAATGCCGGAGACGCCATGAACCGGAGGAGCAAAGGGGATATGATGGATGGCGCGTTCTCCACCATGTCCATGTCCGTGTCCATGGTATTTTCTTCTTCTGGGGAGGAGGGGGGTTAGGTTTTCTTAATCGTTCCAATGGAGAGAATATTCGAAGCGGGAAAGAAGGAACAGAGAAAAACAGAGAAAGGGATGACGTCTTTGGGTTTTGGTGCTTGTGTTCGTCTGAAAGTGCGTGATTTTAGCGTAGGGATTAGGGATTGGTGGGTGGGAACGGAAACAGATGATTTTGTTTTCCATTTTTAGACGGTGGTTTCGTGGACCGCAGAGGCTTATCATCATATGAATGATTCATCAAACCCAATACTGTTTTCTAAAATACATAAAAGAAATTAATATAAAAAATTTAAATGATAAATTACCTTCTAAGTCAGTCATTAAATTATTATTTTTAAATAAGGACAATAACATATTTAATCCTGTTTAGTATTTTATTATTATTTTTTTAAATCATGTTAATATTTTATTAATAAAAATTAACACTCGGGTCAAACTTAGAGCTTCTAGAAAATAAAATCACCATATGTTCAAAGCCCTGCATTGGACGTTGCCACGTTCCGCGTAGAAAATGTTCAGTGAATCTTTGCTACTTGAACTTTGGAAAACCCTCCTCATGTTTCCATGCCATATGGAAATTAAGATCTTCTCACCATCTCGATAGAAGCATACAATGGATTGTATTCTACAAACTTGGATTATATTTTTAGTTATATCTGTAATATTTAAAAATATATATATAAATAATAAAGACTAATTGTATAATTACACCAATTTTATTAACTATCATGTCAACTCCATCAAATATTAACAACAGACAACTTGATTGATAACATTCAAATAATTAAGTGATCTGATTGAAAAAAAACTTTAAAAAAATCAATGGTTAGATTAATATTCTTCCATGACTAAGTGATCCCGGATATAATTTACCCTTTAATTTCTCACATCTCCCATTTTCCCGAACAATACAAACTCATCATGCCTCGTTTGGTTCTAACACAATAAAGAAAAATTATTCCAAATACACAGTTGAAATAAGAAGGATGAGTAAAAATTCTAGTAACTTCTTCAAAATAAGTAAAATAATCTCTTTGTTCAGACCAAGTCATGTGAATGACAATTACAGAGATAACTCGTATACCTTTAGATATGCGTAAAAATAATAAGTAATCCTAGCAAACAGGGTATAAAACTGATATTACACTCTTTTTCCTTTTCAACATGAATATAGCACTTGAATAAGTTTTCATTGGATTGGTGTCTCTCAACAACATTGAACAAATCCAACATGAATTCATTACAAAGAAACAATGTCTCCAAAACTAAAATTACGGCCAAAACCTGCAACAGTCGGCACCCTCTAAACGATATGTGCTTTTTACTTCGATTTTTAGTTTATCCAAAGGGCCGACATTGCACAAAGATTGCACATATCTTTGATCGACGCTCTTTCATATTCGTTAGACAATATAAGAAGCAGAGAAGGGGTGTATCAACTAACCAGTTTTCTTAATCTTTTCTCTGCGAGGCTAGCAACTTTATTTTGTGGCTCTAGAACCAGTGCGTGTTTGAAATCTGCAAATGCCAAAAACAAAACGCTGCTTAAGACTATGGGTTGAATTCGAAAACTATAAGATGCAAATAGATCGCAACGGGGACAAAGAAAATTGTTCTAGGATAAATTATTAAACTATCTTCAACTATCTCACACTTACTAAAGATTTGAACACCATATAAACGAGTTTGGGCTCCAAATAAAAGGGTAAATCTGTTTACACCCATACACGTCCATCACTCTGTATCCGGAAGAACTATTTGCAAGATGCTCCATGAAATTTATTCCTTATGTATGATTGAATTATACCCACATCAGGTAGGAAACCCGGTACGAACAGAATGAACCTACCAAAATGATGAGGAATAGGAATTCTACTATCTAAACTAATTTTCCCATCTTTATCCCAAATCTAAGTCCAAACACTCCATAATTTAGACGAAAGAGAAAAGGGAATAAAAGAAAAACCGGAAATGCATAATTAGTTGTATTTATCAATAATTTTAGTCATATGGGAGGAAAAGAGTCTCTTATCACAAGCAAAGTATAATAAGCACCATAAACTATAATCACCTTGAAGGGCCTCTTTATAACAGAGTAGTGATTCTCTGGCCGTCCCACGTCTCAGATATGCTTTCACATTCTGCGCAAAAGAGTTATTACTCAGACTAATAACATCACTCGAATGCGGCAGCTTTTTTCTCATGCGTGCATAAAAAAGTTCAACATTTCAAGTTTAAAAGATAGATATTTCATTGAAGACCACCATTGACAGTCACATGTTTTATAAATTCTAAATTACCTTTTTGTCAAGTGATATTGCTTTATTGCAGTCCTCTTCAGCTTGCTGGAAGCTGCATATATGAAAATCAGTTTCGTTTCGGAAGTATGTGAACCGAAAAGAAAGCAATAAAAAGTGGCAACAAATCTTAGAGACACTATACCATCCTAGTTCCAAGAAAGCTGCTGCCCGATTGTTATAGTATGTCGCATTTGTCTCATTCAACTTAATAGCTTCAGTGTAGTAATTAACTGCCTTGTTCCATTGCTTTCCCTTAAATGCAGCATTTCCCTGAAATGGAACTTGTCATGAAAAAACTCGTAACAGCAGACCTTTCCTTGACTAAAACTCATAAAAATCAGAACATACTAATTTAAATTATAACAAGTTCTAATTCTCCAGACACCGAAACTTTAAAAAAAAAAAAGGTCTACTAGCATTTTGTGCTGAAAATTCTACTCTTGATCCTGGTCACAGTTGTTATTAATGAACTTAAGAAGAAATGACATATCACAAACACACGAGAGGCTTGGATACATTGCTCAGAAATGTTGCAACATAAAGAAAGAAGTTGAACAAGTGATAAAGCGAGAAATAGCAGTTAACCATCATTTCTTTACAGGTTCAAGAACTCAACCATCCAAGTTACAAGGCATTCTTCCTACTGTTTCTCGACTAGTGTAAAACAACTTATGAATGGAAAACAATACAAATATACAAATTAAGATATCATTCGGATGAGTCATAATCAGACCAGTGCAAACTGATTCCATCAATAAATAAACTCCATGGCACTGTTCACATTGGCAGAAATTTGGTTTGGCAAATCAATCAATTCAGATATTGGGAGATGTTGGTAAAACCTTTTCCTTCAAGAGTTCAGAAGCATCCATATTACCATTGACATCAGGCAATGGTGCTGAATTGGATGCAACGCTCACTTGGTCTTGCAGAGAAGCATACATATCCAAAACTGTATCAAGAAGAAATTTATCTGCTCCATGGTATGTGACAAATGAAACTGAAATAGGACAACCATCATGCTTTCCTAATGGGACAGAGACCTGGAAAGAGAATGTAAGGTTAAATAAAAGACTGATATCCAAGCTACAAAACAACTTACAAGATTGAAAACTTAAGCCTGGTAACATCAAAAGCCACCTGACATCCCCCAGACATGCTAGCGATGCTCAATAGCGTGGATGCTCTGTCATGAAACTCCGTGGAATATCCTTTCTTTGAATTAAGCTTTAGTGGAGGATCTGCAATTGTGGGAATCACTAATATCCCATCATCCTGAAACGAAAGAGGACAACTTGGTTAATTGAGATAATCCAATTCCAGGCTGTGTCCTAACATCCTAGCCTTTTGGACCCATGAAAGTAAAACCCAAATTAAACAGTGTTACGCTGTTAATGTACACCAGCCATATATATATATATATATATATATATAAATCTTGATTCAATCAATTCTATCAATCTCCCGTGTTATTCTTCTGGCCGGTTCTATCATTTCATCTATGGCAACAATTTTTCAAATATCAAGTTTTAGGTTCAAATTCATAATAAGATGGTAGTTGGCCCTGTTTCATATTAAAAAAGCAAAAACTATGTTTTCATTTATAATTACAAGACGAGATCATTCTAAGAAGTTGTCATAGTAACAAAGCTGTCTTGACAATAAACAGGTAAACTTATTTGTATTATTGTATATGGTTGACATTCTTATCAAAAACAGTAACAGTAATTAACCATAACAAAGCAGTCCTGGCAATAAACGGGGAAACTTACTTGTATTACTGTATATATTAACTATAAAAAAAAGGAAACAAAATAGAAGCAAAAGGAAAGGGGAAGTAGGAGAAGAATCTGCAACACCTTTAGAAGACTTTGCATAGCAGCCCGTATCTGAGTCTTGACTTTGTACATATTTTTTATATTCTCATACGTAGTGTTCATTGCAGCGAGAACACGATGAGAAACCTCAGGTCCTAATCTTGGTTTAACATCTTTAAACCATTCTTCATGGTTTGTTTTAAACTCGTATCTGAAAAGTAAAGCTACAAGACATTAGGAGTGTTGGTCTGTCTACAAACCCAGAAACAAATATTCCGCACAACAATGATTATTATAATATCCCAATTGAAGGATTACAATAAGTGAAGCTGGTGGAAGAGGTATCTGCTCCGGCATGTAATGACGAGTTATTCTCAAATACCTTTGTAATGACACCATGACAGAAGAAAGAGCCAGCAAAGCAGAAATTCCATTTTGTAGGTTTGTGGAATGCTGAAGAAAACCCTTCAGGCTAGGTACATTTGAAGTAACAAAAAGAGAAAAGTTGACATGCTTTGGAGGCTGGTCTGTGCAATTAACAAGAGGTAGACACATCAGGAAGTAAGATTCACACCATTGAAACAGGAGAGGGAGCAGCAGACTATGATCAGGATTTTCACACCAAAAAAATATGCAACTGGTATGAATAAAATTGACGGCCGTGAAACTTACATCCAGAAAGCTTTTCAACTGCTTTGCTAACAACATGCACCGTCTTTTGGCTGGGAACCTTTGAGAGCTGGAATAAGTCATCGGCAAAGACAAGCTGCCTTCCCCTTCTAGGTTCCACCGCTTTTAGTTGAAGTAAAATATGTCCAACACGATGTAGAATAGATGCATCACGAGCAAAACATCCTTAGACATGATAATTTAACAAAATCAGTAAAAAGGGAAAAAAAGGAAATCTTGAAAAAGGCAATGTCTGCCATAAAACCGAGAGGGGCACTGCACTTCTTTATCAAAGTGGTATCAATCCGTTAATAGATCACACATTCAGATGGACACACTTCAGTAAAAATAAAAAGTAGGTGAAGGCAAAGTGAGTTGGTATAATTATAATTCATACTAGCTAAAAATATCAACAGCCATGATCAGCATGGAAGGACAACAAACATCTTAACAATCTAAATAAGAAAGCTGTATTACAGTACCAATAGCATCCAAACTTTGTGAAACGGGAACAATTCCAATCGTAGATACGGCTCCATGAGATGGTCGGAACCCAATAATACCACAAAAAGCGGATGGAATCCTCATGCAGCCAATTGTGTCCGTACCTATAAAGTCGTCAAAAAAGGCTATGAAATCCCAGGCTTCGTTTTAGGAACTAATTAATCATTAAAAAAAGACAAAAGAAAAGAGCATACTACAATGGGAAACGCTGTTGGGGAACTGTTTATTGATTACTTAGAAATGTCGAGGACTGAAATTACCTAGAGCGAAGTCCACAAGTTCAGCAGCAACTGCCACTGCAGAACCACTTGAAGAACCTCCCGGAAGGTGCGACGGCATGGTCGGATTTGTAGGTGTTCCATAATGCTTATTTTCCCCCGTCATTCTATTAATATTTAACAAAAAAGGGGGGCAAAAGAACACTGATTACATTTTAACAAATACATTCCACCTAGAGAAAAATAAAAACATAATAAAAGGTTACCCAAAAGCCAGTTCGTCCATAACTGTTTTGCCAACACATTTAGCCCCGCTTTTCAACAAAGCAGTAATCACAACCGCAGTCCGATCAGCAGGTTCGTGTGTTCTCCGCCAATCAGGATTCCCAAACCCCGTCACGTAACCCTTCACGTCAAATCTGTAAAAACCATTGAGAAATAAATAAAATACGACAGAAAACATAACCAAGAGGAAAGACAAAGTGATGGAATTACGAACATGTCCTCGACAGCAAACGTGAGGCCCGATAACGGAAGTTTGGCGGCGGGTGGTGGAGGCTGTGGGAAAGGAATCAACTCGAAGCGTTCGAGGAAAGCGCCAAAATCCTCTCTATTGATGATCATCGCTTTTCTCCTCCTCCTACGCGTCTCCGCCACTACTATGATTCCGGCCACCGTTATTCCCGCCACAATCCACACCTTTGGGTTGGAAGCATTGGCTTTGATTAGACTCAGCGTTTTAGACATGATCGGATTCGAAGAGAAAGGAAAAAGGAAACGGAAATAAAGGGTTTTGGGAGGGTTTTAACTAAGGGTTTGTTTGTCGAAGAGAAATTAAATTTTGATACCGTGAAGACCAGAACCGGCTTTTCTAGGTATGGAAATTTTGTTGACCGTTCACATATTTTTAAGGTTTAATATCTGTTTTGGTCCCTGTATTATATACACACTCTCGATTTGTCCCTAAACTTTCATTTCATTCATCATATTATTAATCTGGATTTTCGGTTTGAAAAATGCTATGTGATTTCTTCACAAGCTATCACGTGTAATAACGTTGCGTTTAGAAAATCTCTTATAATGTATATTTGGATAATTAACATAATTTATAAGTCTCATTAAAGTAGATATATTTAAATATATTTTTAATTCTTAGTGAAAATTGAGAATTGATGTAATTACTTCAATAATATTATTTTAAAAATTTTAACTTATATAATTATACAATTACACTTTGCACTACTAAATGCAAAATAAAGATGTTAATACATTGTGTTTGTCAAACATGTACAGACAATTAATTTTTTAATAATTATATGAAATATTTTTATATAATCAAGATTTGGTGGCCAAACATATCCTATGTATGGAAAAATGACAATCCTAAAATTAAAAAAATAAGATCTTTAAAAATTTATAAAAGTTCTTAAAAATTTTCAAATAGCACAAAAACTTTGAACTTATTTTTATAAAATTATTTTTAAATTTTTAAATACGGAATAACACATTTAGTGTTTAATGCTTAAAGATTTTATTAAATTTTATATAAAAAAATAACATAAGCATATTGCCCCCATACAGGATCTAACTACAGACCTTTAGTTTACAAGACTGGCGCTCTACCACTGAGCTATAGGGGCTTCATTGAAGGTAGAGCGCAGTTGGTAGAACGCAAGGCTTTTAATCTTGTGGTCGTGGGATCGAGTCCCACGGTCATAATTTTGACTGCCGGAGGTCTTCCACGGAAGCTGCTATCAACCTGACGTTGGGGGTAGTCTACTACCTTACCTCCCTCTCACCCCATTATATATGGGAATAGAGTCAACTAATTTTTTTATTGAAGGTATGCTATCGATGTACTAATTCGAGCAAAAACAAAAAACAAAGCATAACATACAATGACGTTAACGTACACCAACCGTTAATTATTATGCATTTTCTGATGTGATTGCTAGTTGGTGTTTACCCATTGAGTCGTATTTTATGCCATCGAGGAACTGTTCTTCCGTCGTGTTTCCGGATTCGCATTTAACCCTTGAAACGAACTACAATACAGGAGATGTCATCTTTACTGTCTCGGTTCAATGCCTCGGCCATTAGTTGTTTAGCTACTCGCAGAGGATCCTTTGCCTTTTTCGCAATATCGACGGCTTCTTGATTGGACATGACCTGGATACATTTGCATACAAAAAACTGAGAACAAATAAACAACAAATTAGGAATTGTTGGTTCGTACACAGAGAGATTTGGATCACCTTCCATAGTCCATCACTTGCAAGGATGAGAAGTTCGGTATCCGAGTCAATATCAGCAGTTTTTATGTCCGGATCGGATCGGAGGTGTGATTTAAGATTCTTGTCTCCAAAAGCGCGAGAAACAGCAAGTTGTCCATTGACTCTCGCAAAATCCCCTGGGAAAGAATGCAACAAGATCAATTATCAATCAACAACAGCACCAGTAAGTCGTTATCATACAAAATTTTAGTGCTGATTCATCTGCTTTCGGAAGCAATAACTAAACCGATACAGTGCTGATTAGTTTCACTCGGTGATATTAGAAACAAATTTTCCTCAAAGAGAAAATCAGATGTAAGCACAGAGGAGTTGTGCAAGAACCTGGCATGATTGAGACAAAGCCACCTCTGTTCTCGATGCTTCCGCGCTCTGTGTTCAGCTCATGATCAATACTCATCTGTTTCGCCTGCCCTTTCTTTGAGAGAACAGCACGCGAATCTCCAATATTGGCAACCCATAATTTCTGCCCATCTATCAAAATTGCAGTGACAGCAGTGGATCCCCCTCGACCCGAGTCAAGATTGTGTGAGAGAATTGCTTGGTCTGTCTTCTCATAAGCTTTAGAAATGGACCTGCCAGGATCAGTCCAGAATTCCTCCTGCAAGTTATTATATGGGAAAAGGACATAATTTAACAACCAATTAACACAGCCCGGAATTCGGTTCTATAATAATAAGAATCACAGAACCATCATCTCAGTTTATTATCCCCGGTACCGCATAAGGCAAGTTGGGGCGATAATAAAAGAAGACACTCTTTCCGAATGCAACATTTAACTGACAGGAATGATTCTCTTTGGCTGTGGTATCCAAAGCCCCTAAGCCCTTACAAAAATTATTAATATTGGATTAATCGAGAACTCACATCCTCTAAGATATTGGAAAACCAATGCTTTTGCAGATAACATAGTACACTATCTCCCAAATGGCCATCATATATAGCAAAAAGTCCGAGTTCATGTTCCCGAAGCTGGGCAAACTTTGCAACATGATAATCCTCCATGGGATTATTTGCTTTTCCTTTCGCTAGGGTGAAGCCATACTAGACAGGGCCCTGATGGCTTCTACCCTTTCCAGAGCTACATGAAGATCGTCCTCCAGCTTAAACGATAAAAATAGAATCTTTTACGATATTTCATACTTAATGGAGTTTGAAAATAAACTTGAAAGGAAACAGAAACACGATTTGACAGGAGGAAATGTAAATAAAACTTTTAACTGATTCCCAAAAAGCCATTAACCACGGGAACCGAGAAGAGCACTCTCTCACGGTAAGCCATTGCTGTGTTAGTAAATGAAACAGTATTTGCACAACACAAGCACAAGGCTAGTGATGTTCTCCGATGCTTCCGACCAAAACAATAAAAGGAATACAATCGACTAGTAATGCAGGTAATAACAACCCAGAAAAGGTTTGGTACTAAGCTAGCAATTGCTCATGCACACAGAATCTGGCATGAAATCAAAGATGCCACTAAACTAGATCATGTCCTTACAAAAATCTAATCAAAATCACCAACCAAGGATATCCAATCATACATAAACATATGATGAAACAATCTAAATTGGAAGGACTGAACTGAATATAAGATGACCTGGGAATATACAGATTTGAAGCAACATTGATTATCCATAAAATTCAACCCCTCTCCAGATTCTCACCTTCTTCAGCTATCACTCAACATCTGAAAGAAAGCAAAATTTTCCACATAATTCCTCTACCTGCATAATCAAAAAAAGAATGAAAGAAATTTTCTTGATCATCAAAACAGGCAAAACCCTCCACCAACAACCCTAAAATTCCTACAAACAGAAAATCAATACAAAATCATGAAATGGGTATCTTTGAATTCCCCCTACCGATCCACCAAAACACTCAAATTCCCAAGAAGAAAAGAACAGACTATTTCCTCTGTTTTCAACAGAGAAGAATAAAGACAATACCTTGAAAAGGAAGAAGAATGAAATGAAAGTCTTTGGAGGGGCAGAAGGAGAAAGAAAATAAACAGGCTGAAGGAGGAAAGGAAAGAACTTGCCCTTATTGACTTTTCTCTAAGCCTGGGTTTGGTTTTCTCTTCTTTGTTTACTGAGAATTAAGAAAGGTAATTTTTTTCCCTTTTCTTTTCTTTATCTTTCTCAATCTCCATTAAATTAGTGCTTCAGAAACCTGTAAATTGGAATCCTAGGATCAGTCACCAACCTCTGGAAGTGGAATTCCCTTTGAAGCCAGCTCATTTGTTTAATCTTCAAGTGGCAAACATCAAGATGACACTACTGCTTTTGAATATATAGAAGTAAAAATAAGTGATTAAATAATGTTTTGAAAAATGTTTGAATGTCTAAAAATAATAACGGTGATTTAAAATTCAACGAATCTTACATTTTTCTATTATAAACAGTTATACTTTTCTACGAAAGACTAACAAAAGTTTGATCAGGGAACGATGTTGGTGTCGATGAAGATGACGATCACGATTGATCTGCCAACCACCATGGAAAGAGTGGAAAGAGGAAGGGGGGGGGGGGAAGAAGAGTTTGGGGATGTTTGGGTTTTCTAATAATTTTTAAAAATTTTATAATTTTAATAAAATTTTATCATTATCAAAATATGACACATATCATTTAACGACTAAATTTAATGATTATTATGATATATACGTCTAAATTTTTTTTGATGAAAACATTTAGGCATTTATTCTAGAAGAAAAAAAATTAGATACTAAAATATTTTTCGAAGTAAAATTTAATCTTTTATTTTTTTTATCAAATCAAGTAATTTTCATGCTAAAACTAATGCTCAACAATCATTTTTTTTAGTTTAAATTGGTTTTTCAACCAAATAATAAAAAGTATATTTAAGATTTTTCCCGGTTTAAATAGGAAAAAGCACTCTCAATATAATTGGGGAAAAAAATAAAGTAGACACATAATCGAAAATAGGGCAATTTTATGTGAATAAATTTTATTATTTTTTTTATTAAAGGGTACATCATTCAAATGATTCCTCAACTATAAGTCATTATTTTATTGAGTCTCTGACCATATAGATTGTTGGTTTGTTAAGTCTTTAACTATTAAAAGTTATAAAATGATCATAAACTACTCATATATTCCAAACTCTTCCTTTTTCATTAAGAAATTGATGGTCGTTTGATCTGGATATTAACATGTTGATTGAGATATGATAAAATTATATTTTGATAATATCTACTGGCATCGTCGTTGCTTTCAAGCATTGACTCGATGTTATAATGTTTCAAGCACTAGCTTGACAACATAATATAAACGAAGAGTTAATCTACAAAATACAACTTAAATCGTTAGGATCAAATTTTATCATATCACACTCAATAGCACTCAATAGGTTGACGTCCAGCTCAGACAACCTCCAATTTTTTAACAAAATGGATGAGTTTGGGGCATATAAATAGTTACATGATCATTTTGTAACTTTTAATAGTTGGAGAACTCAACAAAGTAACATAATATAATCGGAAGATCATTTTATAAATTTTAATAATAATGAAATTCAACAAAACAATACCCTAAAATCGAATATCATTTAAATACTTGACCTTCTATTAAAATAATATCCCAATAATATTATTGATTAAAATAATATTTTTTTAAAAACGTACTTATCTAACAACACCTTTTAAAAAATATGTTTTAGAAGAAGCGTTTTTGTTTACATGGTACATTATTCAAACGATTTCTTCAATGTTAACGTTATTTATGATTAAAATAATAACGTGATACATATTATGTGTTTAAAGTAATAATATAATATATATTACGTCACATCATTTTAGATACATAAGAATTATTATATCAGTGATATATATTGTACCTTTTAACTATTAAGGCGGATGATTAGTCTCAGTTAATATCTGATCGAAATAGTCTTAATCATTTGACAACAATTAATGCTAATACATTTCTATAGACGCCTTGCTCGAATATGAAATTTCAAGATATAACAACAACCCTTAACCGCCTAGGTCACCTCGTTCATACCATATAGATATTTTTAAAAGATGACATTTGGGTAAATACGCGATTGAAACCGATGGTTTTGACTCTACATTCCGGAGGTTCTTATGGCTGTAAGTTTCACCTTTTGGCCATGGCTGGCTGCCATTGTCCAGTGAGTCAAAGAAGGAAGAAAGAAATTAACCCGAAGCTTCTCAGCAAGATGTTACATAAAAAGCCAAGACAAGTCGGAAAACATCAATAACTGGTTAGCTTTCACCATCGATTTCATCACAGTTTGTAATTTGTCGCCATTACCAAAGCCAAAGCATTGTACCTTCCGAAAATCAACGAATATGCCACCAACTATCCTACATTATTTCTCTCCACGCCTCCCCACATTTTCTCGTCGATCTCTCTTTCTTTTGTATGAACTTTGCCCTATGGGTTATTTCCTCGATCTTTTCATTGGGTTTTTTTTTTTTGTCATTTGATTTCATTGTTTGCAGGGGTTCAAATGGTGAGAGTAAAGGGTTTTGTTTTAACTGAGGAAATATTGTTGAATGGTGGAGGAATGATGTTTGATTGGTGGGATGAGATTGATGAATATGAGGGATGGCAGAGATTCATTTTCTCTTTGTTATCAGCTTCCTATGCTTTTGTTTCCATTGTTGCCCTGGTAATTTCTTACTTTGCTGCAGTTTTCTTGTTTAATTTGTGATAAATAACTGGAATTGGAGAGAAACAATGTGATCCAAGATGAAATTTTTAACTGCATGCATGCATGCATGTAATGGTATATAAGCTTGAACTTTTTACTGCAATTTCTTTTCACGATCAAACCAGGATTCTCTTTCTGTGGCTCCTTGATTGTTTGATGTAAATAGTGCTTTGCATTTACTAGTTATTATTGAAATTATAATTATATTTTTAGGGTAAAATACAACTTTTTAGGACAATTTTACTTTGGTCACTGAGTTTAAGTTACATATGATTCACTAAAGTTTTAATTTGTTTTCCACTAGTTACGTTTAAGAAAAGGGTTAACCTAATATGCTAAAGTCTCATTACCAATATAAAATTTTAAGGTTCCAAATTAGCAACCATCAGATCGTTAATCAGTTTTATTAGTGGAAAGACTTTGTTTGGTAGAAGATTAACATTATTCAGTTTCAAGTTGTTTTAATGGTTCACAATACCAAATATTTTTTTTAATTTAGCCTTTATTGTCGATTAGGACTTGATAAGATTGGAAGATTTATTGACGGGTTTGAACTAAAGGAAAGAAAGAGAAGAAGAACAAGAGTGTTTCATTGTATTTATCTTAAAATTTTATTTGTGTCTATCTCGTAAAAAAATTTATGTTATATATATATATCCTCTAAAAAATATTTCTAAATCTACTACTGAGTGTACTTTATCCTTTATTTTTATTGGTGACTCATTATTTGGATACCCATTTTTATGTTGCTTCAAGAATATATACCCTCTAAAAAATATTTCTGAATCCACGACTGAGTGTATTTTATCCTTTATTTTTATTGATGACTCGTCATTTGGATACCCATTTTTATGTTGCTTCAAGAATGCACAGTGCAGTACCATGAACAAGTTTTGCCACTAACTTTCCTTTAGGTAACAAGTGCTTAGGTGCTCTTCTTCAAGAAGTTTGATACAGATATGCGTTCGACATGTTTATACTCAAAGTTGTTTCATGTATTTGTAGTATACTTTTAGATATTTTAATGAAAATGAAATAATTCGAGTAATATAGGCTGAAATCATACCTTTATTTCAGAGCAATCGACACATGTTTCAGAAGACTAAAGTAAACAGCTGGCCGGTTCCTTCTATTAAGTAAATAAACTGGAAGAGGGGTTCAAGAACTCCAAGGGACTGTAGTGTTAGTCTTATATTATTCTTTGCTATCCTAATCTCATGGATTGCTGTCATGCTTGGGTCTATAATATGACTAGGCTTGGTAATTTGACGAGTTTTGATCCAACACAATTTAATTGGATCGAGATTTTTTATATTAAAAGTAAATGGATTTGATTTGAATTAAGTTTTATAAAGGATGATTAGGTTCGAATTTAGAGTGAAAAATCTCTGATTCGACCCAAAATGGTAATATAGTTTTTTTTTTATATTTATTCGAGGAAATTGCTATCAGGCTCGTGGCTGGGGCGGCGCAAACTGCACGACCACGCAGGGCCCCAAAAAATAGGGCCCAAAAAAGTATATATATAGTGGCGTTTTTCCAATAAACGCCGCTATAGATGGACCTATTACGACGTTTTTTCAAAAAAAAAACGCCACTATTATTGCGGCTTTATTGATAAAACGCCATTATAGATGGATCTATCGCGGCGTTTGTCAGGAAAACGCCACTATTGTTGCCCCGAAATCGAAAATATCTAAAAAATAGAGGCCATTTTTTAAGAATTTATACAGGGCCCCTGAAAACACTGCCACGGCCCTAATTGCTATAATACATTCTCTCTATTTTTTTCAACTAAAGCTTATTTTACCAAATAAAAATAATAAGAATATTTTATATATTCGTATAAGTCAAGTAGGGCCGAATGCATATTTTTACTCTAAAATTTGATTCGGATTAGACACCCCTAAATCTAGATCGGATCGAATGTAAAGAGAGTATGCTTCTCGAGTCTGGTCGAATTTGCTAGAAACTCAACCCGACCCGTTGCTAGCCTAACCGTATGCAAATTCGACCCAACCCGTTGCTAGCCTAACTGTATGACAGTGAGGTTCATGCGAATCCCGAAAATGCTATGTTCGATCAACTTTTCATGTTTTCTGTCCTAATTAACGAGTGCACGACATACGACTAATGCCTTCGAATGACATTAATGCTTCCATTTTTTTAGGTACAGCTGTGTCGTATTCACTTGAGAGTGCCAGAGTTTGGGTGGACAACACAAAAAGTTTTCCACTTGATGAACTTCATTGTGAATGGATGTAAGGGTTGTGTGTTTCCTGCATAGCTATGACGAAAGCCGTTTTATAACTTGTGCTAACAGATTTTGTGATGCATTTCAACAGTGAGGGCCGTTCTGTTCGGTTCCTACAAGAGCGTGTTTCTCGTTCAATCGAAGGTACGGATCGTTGTCTAGAGTTGATGTGCCACGCCAGTACTGTGTTACTTATAGTGAGAGTATTTGGTTCATCCATGGTACAGGCACTTGAAACGGTGCTTCTGGATCTTCCCGGTCTTCTGTTTTTCTCGACATATGCATTGCTGGTCCTTTTCTGGCCTGAGATATATCACCAGGTAGACAATCATCCCTTTTTACAAAGTCCTACGTAAGTAATCGACGTCGCTTTACGAATTGATGCTTGTGGGATCGTTCTTTTTCATTTTATTGTCTAGGAAAGAAGCCTTCCTGTTAACAAACTACAGCCGGCGTACTACAGCATCAACGGACTTATATATACTTGGCTCAGGTAAAAGGAGCAATGTTATCACCCATCAGCTATTAACTACACCTAAAATTCATCAAAGTTGCCTAATTGTGTCCTCTTCAACCAGGCATGCCTATGGATTTCGGTACGATTAAGTAAGAGCCAGCTTACAGTGGAAATTAGTAAACTCTTTGTTTCTGGTCTGAACAGTCCATTTATGAAGTTAACAAATGAATAGCTTCATAGGAATTGATGAACATATCTGGTATTTTCTTCTTGTTTTCGCAGTCATGATGTTCTTTGCTGCATTGGGGTTCATGATATATGGTGGGAGGTAAGAATAGATATCAACTCCAACCAATTTTTGGTTCCGTTCCTTGTCTATTTACTTCTCAAACTTCTGTGCCGGTAGGTTCTTCATGTTGAGACGGTTCCCTATCGAATCGAGAGGCCGTCAGAAGAAACTGTTAGAGGTATGTTTGCAGTTTTCCTCTTACAATGGTGCTTTCGACTGTTTTTTCTTTCTTTTAGTAGCATGCAAAAAAAGTTAGCAATATAACAATGCCTTATTTCTGTTCCAGGTTGGCTTTGTGACAGCAATATAAAATTGCCTCCAAAACGCGGACCGGAACAGGACCACCAAATAAGGTGAAGAGCTGAATGCATTTGTATTTGTACCTGCAACTCCAAAATATTATTTGCCCCGGAAAAACGTGAGCACTTCAGTCATGATCACTGCTCCAATCTTGTTCATGATCATTTACTTAGTTTGATAAACGAACATAAAACAAACAAATACCGAACTATCCATGAGCACCATGTACGCTTAATCTATAGTCTAACTTCCTGTTACACAGATAAATCGTATGAAATCTGACTGGATTTTTCCAAGCTTCCTCTTTATTGAGTTAGGTCAAGTGCATCAAGTCACCTAAACCGAGCAGAGTATTAAATTATACATCAGAACCTAAAAGAGTTGGATGTTATATTTATAGACAGCATGAAATTAGAGACCTTCCAAAATGCTGCAATGGACTTGTCGGTCTATGTACAAGGTTGGACGTTTCGGTAGGTTATTCAAATGCAAAAGACATGAAAGTGTCGTCAGCCAAAAGAGAGTCGACATCAAGAAGGTCTTCATCACAACCAGCCACTTCTTCTGTACTGTTCAGAACCATGTTGCAAGCCTGTAGAAGAGTATCTCAAAACAATTCAGTCATCTCTACACATTTTCACAATCAAAACACGGAGGTCTCTGAATAGTCAAACAAAAGGTTGTCCAGAATCCACTGGTTGAAGCAAAACAGAAAACGACAGAAACAAGGCAAGTTCAAGGTGCAAAGAAGGATCTTCAGATTGACTCATTAATATGGCTGTCTAACTTCATCAAGCTTACTGAATTGCCAACTTTACTTAGAAATTTATGTCGAATGAAATAGCATATACCTTGTTTTCTTGAATCCCTTGAACCAATGTCAGCAGCCTACGATATTGGCCTCGTCCTTCTGGATTCTGAGCCATGGACTTCACCCTAGTAAGTGCCTTCTGCAGCCTTTCTTCAGTTTGTTTTCTTCCTTCCTTCAGAAAATCATAATCGTCCTCTTCATGGGGCATGCACTGTGGAGCATGTTCTTTGATAATTGCATCCCGTCGAAATCCTCGCAAACCACTCCCTTTACGTCTCCACCGTAAAATAACTTTCTCCAGAATTCCCACCGACCAGGTGATCGTTCTATACTGTTTCCGCACCTGGTGTCCTCTAACATGGGCCTTCAAACCATAAAATTATACATCAATAAATCAACTTTTCATGAGGTAAATAATAGATCAACTGATTCTGCAACTTAAGTGTTAAATTTCACATTTGTTGTAAAAGATTAGAGCACTTTCCAGTTTTGATAAGTACATGCTATAAACAAATGAAGAAGGTTAGGGCACAGGAGCCAACAGAAATCAAATGGTCAAAACCCCCAAATAAGAAAAACAATATCGCACATGGAAAAAATGTCCATGAAAACATCAGTATGTCAAAAAGAGATCACTTGAGGTTTCCAGACATTGGATGACCTATCCTTCACTTTAAGGCAACCCGCATAGAGACAACCAGATTATGACATAACCCCTTCCCAGAGGAAAAATAACAAGAGAAGAAAAAGGGAAAATATAAACAAAGATACCAACAAAGTAAAAGCAGCAATGAACCTGAATTTTGACTATTCTTTGCCGGATTAACAAGAATTCTTTTCTTTTCTTCCAACCACGGAACTTTTTCTGGATTTGTGTTGCAGCATCATAAACTACCCCATCACTTTGCAATGGCCTGCATGCCTTAGTCGTTAGAAGTGAAATGGCATGTTCATTAGACACACCATCACCAGACTTGCACAACTGTTTCCACTGGAAGGATTGCATCCTGAACATTTGATATATACGATCAGCAGCTTGTGTGGCATTACATACAGCAGTAATTGAGTCCTTCAATGACATGTCTTGCACATCACTATCATTCAGAGAAGTTGCTATTCGATCTGAAACTGTCTGTACAGCTTCCTTTCGATCATTCATTGTTAGAGAAGAAAGGTGACTGGTCAAGGAAGATTCCGCAAGGAAACCCGAGATTCCTTTGTATCCATTACCAGAAGCCAAGTCAGCAGGAGTTCTGCCCAAAGGAAATTCTGGAGATGGATCCGTAAGTGTTCCAGCATCTGCTCCCAGGGAGACTAGTACTGCAACTGTTTGCTCTCTGAGTTTTGAAAAATAAAAATAGTCGAATACAAAAAAAAACAATATAAGTTCAGCTTCTAACATGAGATTTAATTTTATCATAAGCCAATAAACTAATGTAACAAAACATGAGATGTTATCAAATGATTTCATAACCAAATAGTACATAATCAGATTACCGTCGATTCAGTCAGAATTATCGGAATATAAATTGAAGGCTCTAAGCCAGCATATAAAACAAACAAGAGTAAGTTTGGGGGTCCTTGCCTGCCACAAAAAGCAGCCCAGTGAAGTGCAGTCCATCCATTCGCATCACGAAAATTTATGCTCACTCCAGCAGTAACGGTAGGGTTTATTGCCCAATCATAACCAAGTGCGGCTGCTAAGTGTAGCACACCTTGCCCCTTCTCGTCCAATATACTCGGCCCTTTACCATCTTCCGTTATTTTGTGAAGTAGCCATGAGTACAACTTCTCTTTCATCAATTTCTGAAGGACGCACTCCTTTTCTTTATATTCAGACAAATATTGGTTGGATGAGCGGTCTATAATCTGGTGGCATTCCTCTCCCTCTTTCATTGATATGAGTTTAGTAATTAACTCCCGTTTCTCCATAACATTATCAAAATGATGATTCGGAGGACCGAAAGATTTCAGAGAAAGTAGCATCTCAAATCGTAACAGTGTTTCTCTTGAAGCAACGCCATAGATATCAAAAACATTTATGTTTTTAGTGAACCCAGCTCGGTAGTCAAACTCTCTGACTTCACTACAAGCTAACCTGTTGGAACATGTGACATAAAATGGGACTTGTCCAACATTATGAGGTGGAGCATGAGAAGAAAGAATGCCATCAGCAATAACCACAGCTGGAACCTCCACTTCCCCAAACATACATGACCAGTTATATTTTGACACTTCCTCTTGACTCTTCAAAAATGTTCCAATAATCAACACCTGTTTCATGATACAGTAAATGAGAAGGGAAAATCCCATTTTTCTAACTTGGCATCTCTCAAAAGTAATTGAAAACTGAATAGACATCTAAAGGGGGAAGGGCAGTTGCATGACCTTGAAAAAACTTACAGCATCGAGGACAATGTCAGTAACATATATTGCATTAATAAGATAAAAGTAAAAATGCACAATAAAACATGACAGTTATCTATTTTTCAGTGAGAAAGCAGGAGAGAGAAAAGGCCAAATGAATAAGCAAGTATTGATTAAATCTTCAAACTTTCCAGTTGCTCAGAAACTTAAGTTCAGATGCACAAAAGCTTTGATACCTCAGTTTCTAGGTCTATGTAAGCCCACTTAGGTGAAAAATCAACTATGCTAAAAAGTTGCTCTTGGGAGAGAGAGGGGCTCAAAGAGGCATCATCCAATACATTTCCACAGTCAACAGTGCTCCAGGCAAAACCAGACGAGGACTGCATCTGCAGATCATCTACTTCTCCAAGTTCTTTAGTAGCCCATCGTGAAAAACTATCAACTTTCTTTAAGCTTTCTTCTCCATGAAGTAATGGTTTTTTCAGAGAGAACACATAGTTGTCATTTCCATTCAAATATATATCATTCTCAGGATATGTTTTTGTGACGGAGTTACTATCAGCATCGGTATGCTGCATTTGAAGGGTTTTGTGCGCAGGCAGCTCATTTAGAACATCATGACTGGTAAATTCCTCAAAAGCATTCTGTAAATGAAAATCATGAGTCTTTTGCTCAAATGACCTAGTATCATATGGCAATTCAAAATTTGACAACGGATCCGTAGGCCAATTGGGAAACTCTAGGGGATTTCCAAACTCCTTGTACACACTCTCAACGGCTAATAACTTTCCTTCCATCATGTTTTCTTGTTGCAGGCTGATGCTCATAGTATTAGAGTGACAGGAAGTCATTGAAACATTAGAAGATGCAGCAGCAGCATATGCAGGCATATGTTGCTCCAAGCCTTGTTCCCTAGATGGAAAATAAAGAGCTCTTTGAGATTCAGTCAAGCAAGTGCCATATTTAATATCTCCAGGTCTATCTCCAGGAATTGATGACCAACCTTCATAATCATATTGCAAGAGTTTCAAGTTCCCATCAAACTCAAATGCAAAATCAGCAAAGCATGAATTTGAATGAAAAAAAAAGAACCAAAAAATACCAGAATCGGCATCTTCACATAAGGATGTTAAAGTGCTGGTAGGGCTTGCTGAATCTGCATTTCCGAAAGGGGCTTTTGTATGACTAACAGAATAGCTAGAAGTTGAAGGACTGCTTGTTTGAGAATTTGATACATCACTGGTCTCTCTTATGCCTCCAATCGTCCTACCCTGAACAAATTGAAGACAATAGGGGTCTGAACTCTGAAGTAAGAGAAACTTTAACACATGAAATTAACCATTCAATAGTTGAAATCAAACTACTAAAGAATTAATAGAAATAGTTCAAAAGTTAAAATTAAAATCATTCATTTCTGACCACTCAATCAATCAATGTTGATACTTATGAAGGCAATAGTAAGTTGGAATTTTAATCCAGAGAACAATACAACAAGAAACAACATATAACTACCAAGTTCAACCCCAACTCCACCACCCTCACAAACATTCCCCCCATCCCCGCCTCTCCTTAAATCAGTCCAACCGTGGTTCTTATTAATGAAGCATGAATTGAAGGGCACAAAGAAACTAGTCAACTGTCAACCTGAGTCCTGATCTGTGCTGAGTAAGGATGTACCAAATAATTTTCTTCCTTCATTTCTTATCTAAAGTTGTTGGTAAAGAACGGTGGATATAGAGACTGTATGCTACAACACAATAAATCTTGCAAACAATCAATCATCTAGCCTTTCTAAAAATTAAAGGGAAAAACTTGGGGATTTTAAATAGAAGTGAGCAGTACCTTGACTTCCAAGTAGTGCACAAAAACTATATGCATCAAATCCCTACAACATTAACAAAATCATTCAAAACAAAATGAACAAAGGTTATAGACAAGAAATTGAGTATATAATTCATAAATGTTTCACCAAAAAGAACAGATTCCTATAGAATCCAATATCCATAGGCTCACAGAACTCATAGCATTGTTACATTGTTTGCAAATGAAGTATTGGATACAAAATTCATTCCTAAAAATGCTTAAATTTTTTTACAAGTCTATGTAAAGAGAAGATGATGTACTCATTGTAGCAGAAACTCTAAAGAAAATGGATCATGCCATAACTATTACACTGCACAAATTCCTACAGTTACCAACCAATAGAGGCTTATTAAGAAGCTAACATGTATTACATTTACATGGTCCGCAAGGCGAAACCATAAAACAAATTTTAACACTTTTATCTGGGATACTACTTCATGCCATCATAGCTGGGATGCTTAAAGTACCTTAACATTCTGGCATTAGCACACAGTTTTAGAATAGAATATAAAAATAATCAACCAGAATAAAGAAACACAACAAATAGAGCAAAATGTGATATGACATAGGGATGTAGAACATCCTGGGATGCCTATAACTAATTGCAAAAACAAAAAGGATATATAAAAATCAATCCATACTGTTCAAGCATCCAATAGCTGCGCCTTTGAAAGCTTTCATTCTCTTCTCCATGGGCGTAGTAGCAGTGCAACACATCAATGCTTCCAACCTATAAATTGCTTTAAAGAAGTTACTCTTACGAAAATTTTCCAATTCAGGAGTATGAGCCACTGAATAAATTCTGAATCAGGAAAATTATCATCCAGACAAGAAAACTTCATTCTCTATAGATGCATTACTTACCTTAAGCTTCTCATGAGCTTCCTTCACAGTTTTTCCATCTTTTTTCTTCCTCCAATTATGTCCATCCTTCCTAAAGTATCTTAAAACCTTTCGATCAAAAAGAAAAAGTGAACCACCTGGCAGGTTTAAAATTCATGTCAATCTATTTGGAGTTCTAATCAATCACAATTTAATCAAATTATCTTTCACAGTCATAAGATCAATTTGCATGTTTTGCTTAGAGCATTTTTGTTCAGCTTAATGGTTGAACTAAGCAAAGTTTTTCAGGAATGTAACTTGTAACAACAGAATAAGATTAATCTACTTCCAAAACAATTATTTCTGTAGCTTTTATCAATTGCTTGACAATCATAATATAGCTATGTCGTTGCCATAAATTTTATCCAGCTCTAAAATGGTTTTTAACATTCTTACCTGAGGGTCTGGTTGGAGGCTCTGATGAAAGAAGAAACTTCTGATAATTACGAAGAATTTCACAGATTTCAGCAGGTCGTAACCATCTATGCTGGGCTTCCACTAATATCTGTTCAATATCTGCAATCAGGAAACAGAATATAATTAACAGAATACATACACAAGAAAACATAAGAGAATTGAGAAATAAAACCCTGAATCTAGCAACAACAAACAAAGCTTCATTCATGCTATCATTCAATAGCATTCTTGACCCATATTTCTCTCAAAAAAATTGACTGATAACGAATGAAAAGAATTATATAACTCAAACCATGCACCAATTCCACGTAGTACGTAAACATAAATTATTATTTTCATTCTCTGTTTCCAGAATTTTCAGTACCTTGAAAGGAAGATAAAATTGCAAATTGTCCACGACACATAAACCTTCTGCTTTTCATAATCTAGGGAGGAAACTTAACTGTCTGCTTTTATAGCAGATTATCAAGCATCAAAATGCAATTCCAATTGGTGTATACCTATCAGAAATGATTACCATGGACACATTATTGTATTCACTAAGCCTATTTGATAGAGTTATTTAGTATTATCTCTTCAATGTCTTTAAAGATTTTATGAAGTGACCTTACTTCAGAACAACTTCATGGCTAGGGAAAACACTTCCCAGTCCTCTCTGCAAGCAGAAGAAAGCTAAAACCACTGGTCATTCCGCCATTGGACAATTAAACCTCAATTCACGGGATATCCAGATAAATTGAGTTACTAAATGCTATCAATTTATAAATTCGTCCCACGCACCCTCAATTATAGAATCAAACTATGTACCTCGGACCTAACTATATTTTCTAAAACGGAAACCGCCAAGGATAAATTTAAAAAAAAAAACAGAGATCATTAACGGAACCACACGCAAATTCAAATGAAAAAACAAGTTAAAAGTGTACGCGAATCTAAACAAAGAATATACATCAAATTAGAAAACCACTGGTGAAAAAGACTTGACGGAAAACTGACCTAATCGGGGAGCCAAACTAAACGAGGCTCGATCCGCCATTGAGAAGAAGAAAAAAGGCAGATCGATTTGAAATTGTGTGATTTTGGAGATGAGCAAAGTATACACGAAAGCTGCTGAGATGTTATGATATTTTTCCTTCGTTTTGACTGTTATTAATTTATCTTTCCGGGGTCTTGTTTTCTCCTGTGTGAAAGCCGAAACACCCAGGAAAGTTCAGGTCGTTGAATAGTGGCAAGTTAGAATTAACCAATTCATGAGCGACACCTGCGGCGGGTTCAAATTCTTGGTGGCGGATCTGAAACGTTTACCGCTTTCGGTCTTATATTATATAGTATATATTTTTTAAGCTTTCAAATTTTTAAAAAATCGGAACTCAAAACTCAAAGTACTTCAAAAAAAAAAAACGTATAGTTGAGTCGCGGTACTAGCAATCAAATTTTCTCATTTAAATAGCACTTCAATTGTTTTTTTTATAAAAATTAGTTGATCTTATTCCCATATGTAATAAGGTAAGGAAGATAAAATAGTAGGCTGTCCCGAACGTCAGATTGAGAACAGCTTCCGTAGGAGATCTCCAATTATAAATTATACACCGTGAGACTCGATCCCACGATCACAATTGTTTTTCTTAAATGATTGATAATATGGTTAGTTTATTTTAATTTTCATAAGATCGTTTTGTAATTTTCTTACTGGCATGGAAGTTGTGTTTTACATTTGCTTAAGGTGATGTAGTATTACATGGCTGTCTTGTTTTATTTTTTTCTCTCAATTAATCTAGGTAATTATAAAATAATATATATTTATAAGATTTTCAGTCATTTAATTTCTTACACTCAAATACTCCTGCATAGTTGTGTGCAAACTCAAAATCTCTATATAACAATCATCCCTTAATAATTAAAATCGCTTAATTCAGATTTGTCTCGTTTTTATTTTACTTTAAAAGGTGATTGTCTTGCCTTAATGGTGATGTAGTGGTAGGGTTGAAATATATACTTTTTTTATTATTGAAATCATTTTATTTAATAAGTTTAATATATTTTATAAATAATAATATTTTATCTGAATTATTTAAAGAAATATAACATTCTTTATCATTATTGATATCACTTTTTGAATTAAAAAAAAACCTTGATTGAGATGGGATAAGGATGGTATGTCTTAAGGGTAAATTACATGTTTAATATCTAAACTATTATTTTGTTTTGTTTTGGTACTTAAAGATTAATTTTTTTGAAAAATTGTATATAATGTTTAATTTAGGTTTCAGTTTGATACCAACTATTAAAAAAATAACAGAAATCTTAATGTGATATTTTTTTATTTTTTCAATGATGATATGAAATTACCTTATGGTAATATGCTAATATCACCATTAATTTTTTAACGATAAAGTACCAAATGAAACCTAAATTAAAGTTAAGCATGATTTTAAAGAAAAAAATGGGTCCATTTTGTTTTGAATCGTACAAAACTTTTAAATGTTTAAAAAGGATTGTTTGTAATCTTTAAATTTATAAACTATAAATCGTACAAACGCTAATGTTTGGATCCAATTTTATTTAAGGTCTTTCTTAATTTTGAAACTAAAAAAATAAGTCTCAACTTTATATTTAAAAAATATTTATTAAATTATTTTTAATGTTAAAATTAAATATATTAAACTCTTAATTTTTTATGAGATAATTATAAGATAATATTTATTCAAAAAAATTAATCTATTGACAACACTCATACATCTTGTGAACATCACTACCAGAATTAAGAATTCTTATAAATATTATTATTGTCGTAACCGGTTTTCGTCCGGGCACGAAATATTAAATTTAACGGGAAAATTGATGTGAATAAATAATTTTGAAAATAAATAATTTGGGAGTCGCCATCGGCCTTTTGGGTCAGGTAGGTCGAATACCTAAAAATTATTTTTTAAAAGAGTTTTAAAAAAACACTAATAAAAAATGAATTGATCTGCGTTTTATAACCAAAAATTCGTTCTTTTTAATAAAAAGGGATTCGTGGTCGGTTACATTTAGGGAAGGATTAGCACCCCTACAACGCCCAAAATTGGTACTTTTTAATTATAAATTGTCTCTTATTATTAAAATTTAAAAATTCAAAAATATATTTAATTTATAATCTTATTATTTCAAAATAATATAAAAAATATTTATTTATTTAAAAATATCAGAAAAGAACTTCTAGGTGCCTTAAGACAGCTCTTTTCTTTGATATTGATAAATTTTAAATAATATTGTTTAATTTTTTTAATTTTAAAATATCAGAATAGGACATCCAGTTGTATTAAGACTGTCCTTTTCTTCGATATTAAAAATAAATATTAAAATAATTTATTTAAAATATATATTTTTTTATTATATAACAACATTTAAATATATAAACAAGTAAAAATACAATTCTAACTATATATTTAAAAGCAATAATAAAAAAATACTTAAAATAAATGACTAAAATATAGTGAAATTAAAATTGAAAAACCTAATTCATAATTAATCAGAATTGCAGGGATTAAACATGCTATTTTCTTATTTAATAATTTAGTGACTAAAATAAAATTATCTAAAATTCGGATATTATAATAAAATAAATTAAAAATATAAACTAAGGATTAAAATATTATTTATTAAAATTGAGGGATTAAATCTGTTATTTATCCTAAATATATTATTTTAATAAAAAAGGACTAAAATAAATAAAATTAAAATTTCAAGATCAAATTAAAAGTATTATAAATTCGATTTAGTGACTAAAATGTAAAGTTTACAAGTTTAGATGGCTGCGGAAATGATTTAACTATTCTTTGATTACACGAATAGCCCTCCCCAAAACGACGTCGTTTGGGAAGGGCTATTTAATGCCCAAGACAGCCGGCCATTCGGGCCATCTCTTTCATTTTTCAATTTTCATTCTCTCTCTAACTGAGAGAGAATGAACAAAGCTCTCCCCTCTCTCTAGCTTCCCTCACCGGAGGGAAGCCGGTCACCGGACGGCAACCGTCTGCCGCCGTGACCGTCACCGCCGACCACCGCATCCGGTGGCCGAAAAATTTTATTTTTATACTATTGGATAGATCAGACCGTCCTAAGGACGGTCCCGGTGTTCTCTTCCCTTAAAAAGCTCTGAATCGGAGCGAATCTACAAAAATACCTTCGGCGTTTCGAAGGTTCTGGCGAGATCCGGTGGCGGTTGGGGTTCTCCGATGACAGTAAGTTTCTCTTCTTTCTTTTTCTTTTCTTTCTTTTCTGTTTCTTTGTATCTCTCTCTCTCTGTCTTTTTCTTTTTTCTCTTTTCTTTCTTGCAGATGGGGTGATGGCTTTATAGCCATCACCGGTGTTCGTCTCAGACCGGTCCGAAGAATGCCCTTTGGTGAGTCACCGGACTCCCAGTGGTGACTCACCATTTGGGGAAGACGTGTGCGGCTACGGCCGGCCTTCTGGACTCTTTGGTAGACGTGGTGGAGGCTGGAACGTTGGTGTGGCGGTGAAGTCTTCTGGAAGCAGCAGCGGCGGCGGTGGGACGTGTCCCTAGGGTATTGATACCCTAGGGTTTCCTCTGGCAAACTGTGGACCGTTGGATCAAACCAGATCCAACGGCTGGAATTGAAGATGGCGGCTGAGGAATTAGAAAACCCTAATCTGTTAGGGTTTGTTCGTTGGTTTGGGCCATCAAGTTTGTAATTGGGTTTCCATTTGGGCTTGTAATTTTAAATAATATATTAATAATAATAATAATAATAATAATAATAATAATATGAGTAAAAAAAATTAGTATCTTCAGCTGCCCCTCTTTGCTCATTCTTGTGTTAACAAGAATAGGGCAAAGATGAAAAGATAATAAAATTTTTTTCATTTGGCTTCACTTGATCATAATGAAGATATTGAATAAATTCTTCTCTCTCCCCAGATGAGTTCTTCTCATTATGAACTTTCTGCTGGGGATGATGATGACCTCTTTTTTTCTGTGATAGAGTCATTCAAAAGGTTGAATAAGCTTTTGATGAGTTCTTCTCATTATGAACTTTCTCTTCTTTCTTCAGATGAGTTCTTCTCATTATGAATTTCTCTGAAAAAGCTGCTTCATTAAGTGATGGATTTGAGCAAAAGATTGAACAAATTCTTCTCATTGTGAATTTCTTCTTCCTTCTTCAGATGACGAGTTCTTCTCATTATGAACTCTCCCTGGCAATGTTGATCCATCAAATGATGAATTCAAACAAAAAGTTGAACAAGTTCTTCTCATTATGAACTTCTTCTTCTTTCTTCAGATGAGTTCTTCTCATTATGAACTCGAACTGGAAAAGCTGATCCATCAAGTGATGGGTTTGAGCAAAAGGTTGAACAAATTCTTCTCATTGTGAATTTCTTCTTCCTTCTTCAGATGACGAGTTCTTCTCATTATGAACTCTCCCTGGCAATGTTGATCCATCAAATGATGAATTCAAACAAAAAGTTGAACAAGTTCTTCTCATTATGAACTTCTTCTTCTTTCTTCAGATGAGTTCTTCTCATTATGAACTCGAACTGGAAAAGCTGATCCATCAAGTGATGGGTTTGAGCAAAAGGCTGAACAAATTCTTCTCATTATGAATTTCTTCTTCCTTCTTCAGATGAGTTCTTCTCATTATGAACTTTCTCTGGAAAAATAATCCATCAATTGATGAATTCAGGTAAAAGGTTGAACAAATTCTTCTCATTATGAACTTCTTCTTCCTTCTTCAGATGACGAGTTCTTCTCATTATGAACTCTTCCTGGCAATGTTGATCCATCAAATGATGAATTCAAACCAAAAGATTGAACAAGTTCTTCTTATTATGAACTTCTTCTTCCTTCTTCAGATAAGTTCTTCTCATTATGAACTTTCTCTGGAAAGGCTGATCCATCAATTGATGAATTCAGGTAAAAGGTTGAACAAATTCTTCTCATTATGAACTTCTTCTTCCTTCTTCAGATGAGTTCTTCTCATTATGAACTTTCTCTGGAAAAATAATCCATCCAGTGGATTCGAAATCTTTGCTAAAATCTTTGAAATTTCTGTTTAAAAATTCAACATGAATAAAATGAATGAAAATGCACCTATTTTTGTAAACACCTAAAATATGATGCATGAATGTTGAGTTATTCTTCATTTGACTTCAAAATGGTGAACTCGGTTTTCCTCCACTTCATCATTTATTTGCAGGGTTTCCCTTGGATATCAGTGTAGCAACTTATGCTATCAAGCTTGCATTTCTGAAGAACCATCTGATCAACTTGTATCGTGGTGTCTTCTTTGCTTCATTTAAGTCTCAAAAGAAATGTTTCATTTGTGGAACTCTTGCTATAGTCAGAATTATGACCTTGATGCCCCATTTTGTCTTGGATAAAATCAGCTTTCTTTGTCGGGACTTATGTAGAAATCCAATAAAGCTTTCATATTTGAAAAGAGAATTTATTATCTTTAAAAAGAGAATCTATCATCTTTGAAGAGAGAATCTATCATCTTTGAAGAGTGTAGATGTAGATATGCCAAACTCAGCAGAGATTAAATAGAAGAACAATGTCTGTTCTGATTTGACTCTTGAAACATATCACAAGGAGGATTTATCCTAATTCATTTCATGTCTCCATATCTAATTGGATATCGAACAAAGTAACTTGGACCATATCATGTCGAGATGCTTAACAACAACCTGTCGTTCATCCTTAGTTAGCTCCACTAGTTTCTTGTTGTTAAAATTTCAGTTTCCCTTCTGTGGAAAGAAATCTTCATCATATCTCGCTTCTAAGCTTGGTTGGAGAAGACAGACTTCATCTTGGATCAATAAATGGAAATACCATATGGTTACAACATTGGTTCAGCATCATAATCACTGGTTTATAAAACGTTTGACAACACATTCATCCTGTTGTAGCTTCTACTCAGATGTTCGTAAAACATTTGACAACACATTCATCCTTTACTGTGGCTTCTGCCCGGATTTCTGGTCAATGATGCTTTTGTATGATGTCACAAGACCACTTGAGAACAAAACTCAGTGGGAATACAAATGAGATATTGGTATGGCCAAAAAGTTGCTCAAATCCACAAGATATGCTAGTATCGAATTGAATAAGAGATACCAACTGATCTTGATATCATCTCGGGCAAGGGCAAGTGTGATACTGATCATGTTTTCTTCTGTAATGAGCATTGTAGAAAGTAGAAACACTTCAGCTATAGGATCCATGTACGGAAGGGAGTTCATGGAATTCTTGCTGTTGAGGATGAAATGCACATGATAAAACCAAAATAGATGAAAACTCAGTTCACCCTGGCTGAATATGATAACCCCAGTAATAACGGGAATAACATTAATATAAGTGAGTCGAGTCTCCCTTTTCAATGTCATCAAGTAAGCAAAAATTGATGTGAAAAACAGCTTCATAACCTCAACAGTATGATTGAAACTAACTGTCAGGAATCTCAAAAAGCTATTTTCAATCATCACCAACACACATAATGCAAAATTCAAAGCTGAGATATTGAGGAACTGAACCCTGGATCAAATAGTCTGCATGGGGACCATCTTTATTCATGCAACCATGATGTATCTTAACAAAGAACACACTGTCATGTGATACATGGTTTAATAAGATTGGGTATTTGAAACCATACTTGCTGAGTAGATATTGGTTCAACGACAGGACCCTAATGCAACTGCCTGATGAACGAAGCAATTATGTGTAGTTAGCTCGACTGCCACTGTTTTACCATTTTCATTCTTTATATATTTCTGTCTCATTGGAAATTATTTGCTCAAGTCAATGATCTTTAACACATGATGGTGTGGGCCTTCGGCATGCCCCAGTATTTTGCTGATATAAACGTTCAAAATACATCAACATTTCTGATTCTAATTGAAAAGGGCTTTCAGCATGCCCCAGCATTGGCTTCTTGTTAATCTGAGCCTTCAAAATGCCCCACATGGATATGTCTGAAGGAACCTTTAAAATGCCTCAACATTGGCTGATACAGATGCTAAAAGTATGCTCAACAATACTTCTTGTTGAGATGAGCCTCCAAGATGCCCCAATATTCTATTTCTGGTTGAAAATGGGCCTTCAAGATATCTCTCTAGATCTGTTTGATTCACTCTCAATGTCTATTTGACTGAAATGTTATGATCCCCACAAGGTTCAATTTTGACAATGCACTGTTGTAGGTACTTGTGGCTTTATTCGTGCCCCAAATCTATTTATCTTGAATACTCTCATTCTGGCGTCACTAAACAGCAGTGTTGTCCGGTAACTGGAAGAATTCTCTTGATATTGTCACAAACTTAAGAAGTATTCAATCATTCTGACAGAAACATCTGAGATATATGTCTTCTGAATGAGGTGACCATTTTCTGTATCTGGAGGGATTTAGTCAGACAGAGTAGTAAAAATAGCTTGGTAATCCGTTCCAGGCTGACACAGTGGCTTATCATCTTTCAGTGAAGGCCATCTCTGAAATATACTTTTCTGTGGGAGAGAAACCAATTTATGCAAACAGTAATCTGATGCAATGGCAAGACTACATATACAATGGTACAAGCTCATCAAAAATCCACACCCATGCAACATGTTGATCCTGATAACAACTCATCTGATTATGAAGCGATCTTTCAGGATGATTTCACAGATATTGATAGTTCTTCTGATATCGAGGAAATCATGAATTCTGATTCTGATGAGGAGAGTAAACTGTTATACTTGACAAAAATGGGATTCTCAGAGGTTGAGGCTTCAATAACCATGGAGAGATGTGGTTCAGATTCATCAATTGCAGAATTGACAGATTTTATATGTGCTGATCAAATGGCTAAGGTTACTGATGCACTTCTTATGGTAGAAGATAGGAAGCCATTATGCAATGATCTCAATTACAAGCAAAGGCGAAACTTGGGCTATGATTTGTGGAAAAGGAAGAAGCAGAGGAAGCTTGAAAAGAAGCTTCTTAATGAAGATGATCATGCAGTTCATCTTTCAATTCCAATGATCGGTTCTGGGGTTCCTATCGAATCAGATCAGATAACTCAAAGAACACTTCCAGAAGATGCTATTGGGTCTCCTTATTTCTACTATGACCAAATTCATCTTTAAAATCTAATGATTGGTTTTTTTGGGGTTCATACCAAACCAGATCAGATAACTTAAAGAACACTTTCAGAAGATGCTATTGAGTCTTCTTATTTCTCCTATGAGCAAATTCATCTTTCAAATCCAATGATTGGTTTTTGGGGTTCATACCAAACCAGATCAGATAACTCAAAGAACACTTCCAGAAGATGCTATGAGCACATGGCACTTGCTCCAGTTAATGTTTGGACTGGAATATCATAGTACTTATTCGATGTAGAGCCATAATTTGTAGATTCGAAGCATTTTCATGCTACTACACTGAAAAGGGCTATATTCATAATTCTGCTAATTGAGAACAGATTTTCTCTTATTCTGCTTCCTCCATATGCTGATGCTTTTCCATTGAGAAAGAAATGATGGCCTTCCTGGGATCCAAGAACAAAGTTGAACTGTTTATAAACATGTACATGAAGTGCCAAATTGACAGAAAGGATCTGTAAGGCTCTTGAAGCTTATGACAATGAGCCACCTTCGAGTGTCCAGAAGTATGTTCTTGATGAGTGCTGAAAATGGAATCTGGTATGGGTTGAAAAGAATAAAATTGTTCCACTTGAATCTGATGAGGTGGAAATGCTTCTAGGTTTCCCTAAAAACCATACACAAGGATCTGTATAGAGACATGTTCCATGGTGGTATCAATGTCCTGTCTTTTTTCTCTGGGATTAGTGCTGCAAAGATCGCCTTCTACTGTCTTGGCATACTTTTGAAAACAGATGTGCAAGAACTGAATGATGATCGGTTGGAGCAATTGATGAGTAGTTTTGTCGAATTCGACCTTGTTGTAAGTGGCATCCAGCGTAACAACCTTACTGGAAGAAATAAACATCATTATGATGGGCTTGAAGATTTTTGTTGGTGCATTTACTTGCAATGATTGCTACAACAAACTGTCTCTTCTGCTGCTTCAATATATCCCACTCTTTTCGAATTATGGAACGGTTTAGTTGACAGTAAAATTTGTCATCTTCAACTTTTGGAGTCCTGTAACCAATGTTACCCTATATAAAAGGCCTATAAGGGTAGATTTTGTTCCAATGTCTTATTCTGTGCCATAAGTCCTCAAATTCAAATTCAGCAATCTTCTGAAGGACATAATGAATATCATCTTGACAAAGAAAATGATCAGCATAGAAGAAGTAGCAATAATGTATCAAGACTTGAGCCAGCATCACGGTATAACCAGAGTGCAGGTAGTGACTTGTTCATGGCTTTATGATGTAATCTTCTAGAGAACATGAATTGATGGTTGGGGAAAATAATCTTTCTGGTGATGCTTATCGCCCTCAGTATGAGATAAACGATAATCTTTCTTGATGAATTGCTAATGTTATAGGAGAGTGTCACAAGTTCAATTCTCCAGACTTTCTGGCTTCTTGGACCACTTGCCTTCAAAAATGTGAAGCGCTTCATTCTTCTGGCTTCGTTCATTCTTTTTCTACAACAGATGTAGAATAAGCAACAATTGCTTTAAGGATCTTCCTCATTTGAGATTGTACTGTTTGAAAATGTTTTTTCTCCTTTCTTTATTGAAGAATGAAAGAATTTTGCAAAGTATTACCCCTTTCAGGTTCACAATATAATCGAATCATAAACAATGAGTTTAACGAATATCAAATAAATCAACTACACTTTTAAATCATTCAAAAATCATAGTCCTATGGCAAGTGTCAAAATTATTGACTGATTTGAGGTGTAGGTTGATTTTGGTAAAGTAGGTTCTTTCAAGTTGGTTCAGTATGTTGCTTCGGGCTTCCACTAACTTGAAGAAATGGTTGTTATGCTCACCTTGTAGAGATGCTTCTCGTTTCCAGACTCTCAGGAACGTTTTTGAGATGTGTGGTGCTTCATTAAGAGCTTAAGATCGTCTCTTATGTCGTTGTTGCACCATTCAATATTCGAGCCGCCTTTTCAGGTTTTCAACTCGAATCCTCCTTTGGTTTCAAAGATATTTTATTAAAAAATTATATCTTGAACCCTCCTTTTATCATTTTTCATATCATGCATTAAAGATTTTAAAAACCAATTTTTGCAAATAAAAATCAATCTTGAGAGGCGGAATGAATTCTGAAGATATTCTCTTTTACTTAGAAATCCATGTACGATTAAAATGGACTTTTCAGGTACGTAACGTAGGCCATGGCTTATGGTTATGAAAAAAAGGGATAAAAAGGCCCAAATAAGTGTTTAAGGGTCATCAAACCAAGGATCAATTCATTCTGATGCCATCAATCTTGTTTGACTTGGATCTGCCTTGCTGGGGAATTTTCCATCAACTGGATCCCTCTAGACTGCCAAATTTTGGATTCATTTCCATTTTCTCATATCTCCAGCATTTCTTGCTCTTCTTGTTTGTATTTGATCAACCTTGTAACTTGAGGCTCAATAAATCACCCATCTTGATTCAATTTTCCTTTTTCTTTTTTTTCCTTTTTTTTCTTCTTTCTTTGCTGGATGAGTATAATACTTCAATTGCTTTGAGCACCTCCTTTTCCTTTTGCATTTTGGAGGTTTTCCATTATTCTTGATTAGATTGATCTTCAAGCACTCTGTATTTGACATACTTTGTAGTTCAAAACTTTCATGACTTCATGGAAACTTGTCTTCGTAATAAAACTGTATTGACAATCTTTATTCTTATGAGCCAATATCCTTTACCTTGCCCCCCAATGTAGAGGGTGATCCTTGGTTAGGGTTGAATTAGAAGAAAAATTATTCAGGCTCAAATGGGGACAACAAAGGATATATATATATATATATATATATATATATATATTAAAGGATAAATGAAACAATGCCGTTCATCATCTTATACACAGAAACCTTTGTAAAAAGAGGTATCCACAGGGGGATGAATATTCAAGATTAACTTTATTTACATGAAAAAAATGTAATTAATGCATGATATATTTATTTCAATCAATCACTTTCCCCTTCTTTTTTGAGTATGCCCTAATCACTCGAAATTATCATCAATGAGTTGGTCCATGATGCCTCATCTCGTCTCTTCTTGCAGTAAAATTCACGAATAGTTGAAAGTTTGGTTCTTTTGAGGTCTTTTGGTTTATGATGGTTTTGTATTTGGAAGGACAAATGTGTGACTTATAAAGTCATGTATATGGTGGAAGGTAGTATCATCAATTAATCGACTCTACCCGAGAAGGTAAACATCTAGAGTTTGTGTCTCAAAAACAGGTAGAGACATTTCTTCAGAGTCTCAGATAAATGTAGTGTCAGGATTTGGTTTTGGTAAAGGTCGAGTAATTGGTGTTGGATGGGATATGGAAGATATAATTTTATCACTTGCCAATAGATCTATAACTCTTGCAAATTTAAAAGAATATTTAATCTACTTGATACTCAATAATCTCAAGATTAAAACTTGATTCTTTGCTCATAACCATAAAAGCAACACAATTTATTTTTTTGCACAAAAGGCAGAGAAAGAAACAAAAAAACAAGTTCAAACAAGATGCTGAAAATAGAAAAGTACTATAGTGGTAGATAACACTTCCACTTATTTATTTATCATGACTCATCACTCCTCTATTATTGGGTATGTACTTGGCCCAGGATTTTTATCCTTATTTGCTCCCCATTTCTTGATCATTTCTTGTGTCAAGACTCCCTTATCGACGAGCGTCTCTGTTTCCTTTAACAGTGACCAACAATTCCCTGTTGAATGTCTAGATACTCCCAAGTGAAAATTACAGAAGCTATTTTGATCATAGCAATGAGCATAAGGCCTTGGTGACACCTTCACCAATCTTGGTGTAATGTATTGAACTTTAACAAAATGAGGGTACAGGTCTGAGATAGATTCTTGAAACACCTTTAGAGTTTTTCTTGCTCGCGAGGCTATCACTTTCTTTGATCGTTCTGAACGAATGAATGCTCTCATGTTATTGAGGGGGTTCTGAATGCTCATTTCAGCTATAACTGGGGTAGTATTAACCAGACTCCTTAAGTTTCCCCTTGCCTTACTGGTTTTCGGAAAATCTGATATAGGTATCTGAGGTGTCTTCTGGGTTATATCTGCCTCATTCTTTCTTAGACCTATAGGCCAATCTCGAATTACATCCATGGGAGCCTTTTGATTTCTTTTCTCATTTTCTTGTGCCTGATATTCTTCGTAGGATTTGGTTATATTAGTTTTTGTTGCAACAATGGTTTCTGAACATTGAACATTAACCCCTTCTTTTATCTTGCATTTTTGAATTGCTTGCTCTAAAGGGTCTTGGAAATTTCCCTTAAGGTTACCAGGAACCTTAGCTGAACAATTTGGAATTCTAATCTGATTTATCCAAGGAACTTCCTTATAGGTCCAATTCTCATTTGGAGGCCATTGTGATTGATCAAGTTGTGGAGTAATTGATCTGGCTGAGAGCATTTTTGGATGCAATTTTTCACTCGAACAGTGGAAGGGAGGAAATTGAAATCCCTGCACATTCTTTTTCTTCTTGATCACTCTATAAGGTTTGGCACCATGTTTAACTGAATAAGACCTCATTGTATTAACCCCAGCTTCGTTCTTGACTTTAGTATTGTCAGAGCCTCTTATCTTGCCATTCTTGATAGCCATTTCGATGATTTCTCCACTTATGATGATGTCAGAGAAATTATTAGGGCCAACCCCTATCATGTGATTAACATAAGGAAATTTTAATGTGCTGATGAATAAAGTAGTGAACTCTTTTTCAGTCAATGGTGGATGTACTTGAGAAGCAACGTCTTTCCATCATTGTGAATATTGTCGAAAGCTTTCATTGCACTTCATATTCATGCTTTGCAACATTGTTCGATCAGGGGCCATATCAGTCATGTGCTTGTATTGACCCAAAAAAGCTTGAGCTAAATCCCTCCAAGAACGTATTTGAGTACGTTTTAGCTGATTATACCATCTGGATGCAGACCCAGATAAACTGTCTTGGAAACAGTGGATCAACAATTTTTCATTCTCTACATAACCAGTCATACGACGACAATACATAGTAATATGATATGAAGGGCATGTAGTCCCATTATACTTCTCAAAATCTGGAACCTTGAACTTTGGTGGAATAACCAGGCCAGGGACCAAACTTAGTTCTTTGGCATCAAACCCATAAAATGACTCAACTGTCTCTATAGATTTTATCACCTCTTCTATATTTTCCAGTCGTTGAGTGAATTTTTCCTTCTCAACTGATTTGTTTAGGTCAAGGACCTTATTACAAAATTCATCAGGCTCCAACTCAGAAGTAATAGGACAATTAGTGGGGAATGATGCTCCAGCTTGATATGGTGAGTTCTTAACAGCAAAATAAATTGGTGACTGAATTTCCTGGGGTATAGAGGTGAACTCAAGAATCTGAACAGGTGTAACACCTAAAGAATTTGTGGGGTTTTCAACAAGACTCTTTCCATCAGTCAAATGCTTATCAATCATTTCTTTCATATTGTTCAGTAGATCGATCTGAGAATTAGCTTCGATTTGTACCAACTTGCTCCTCAATTCCTCTTGTATTTCTTTCTGCTTTATCTCAAATTTGGCTAGCCTATCTTCAGTTTCTTTAGACATTTTTCTTGTGTCGTGCTGAGCGTTCTTGCTTCAAGGAAAAACCAAGATCACTTCGTTTGAAATCCTTATTTTAATGAATGAATGTTTTAATGTATTATGACATAAAAAATGCAAAGATGCCAAATGCAAATGTAAATATGTGAATGCAATAATAAGAATACAAATTGTGCAATACAAATGCAAAGATGCCAAATGTAAATATGCAAATGTAAAAATGTAAATGTAAATTATTTAAAATACCATAATAGGACATCCAGTTATATTAAGACTGCCCTTTTCTTTGATATTGAAAATAAATAAACATTATTATTTAATTAAATATGTTTTAATGCATGATGTAAATTTAAAAATGTAAATGTAAATACAAACGTAAAAATGTACAAATGCAAATTACAAATGCATGTATGAAAAGGTGTTACTCAAGAGTGATCATCTTAGAACAGATTTCATTGAACGCAAAAGTTTCGGTACATAAAACAAAACTTTACATATAGGGATATATTTCATTCCTAACTTCTCCAAAGCCAAATTAGTCTATCAACTTAAGGGACATATTGCTTGTCTGGACTGTAACCTCTTCCATGACATTCTCTTTCATTTTTTTTTGTGTCACTTCTCGGAGTTGCTCATTTTCCCTTGTAAGAGATCTTTTCTGTCCAAGAAGTTCTTGAACAAGATCTTCGTATATGTTGCAGCTCTTTTTCAGCTTGGTGACCCCTGTTATCCATTCTTCTGGGGTACCTCCTAGGCCAGCATTTTGAAAGGTTTGACTGATCTTCTGAAAATCTTCATGCATGGTTTTCATTTCTGTGCTCAATTTCTTGTTTTGGTCGTTCAAGTCCTTCAAATAATATGCTTGAGCTTCATAAAAATCTTCACTACTCTGAATGCCCTGCCTGATGCTCTTACCATAAATTGCTTTTGGTATCAATCTGGTAGGATCTTTGTTTAATACTTTTGGTATTAATATAACCGGTTCTCTATGTACAGAACTTCCCTCGATCCTCGTAGTTTCTTCAGGATGTCTTTCTTCGGTCGCATCATATTTTGTTTGATCATAAAACTTTTTGTCCATTTACGATTTCTTTCCAATATGATGAACAATCTTTCAAGTCAACACCTCTTGATTATGCCATGATCATGTAATGCAAACAAAAGAAATCAATATGAACAGATTAGAGCAATGTAATATACATGAAAAAAAATAGAATAGTTAATACCAACTAAAAAAAACTGTATATCAATGTATAAATCTTAACCTCATGCTTTCTAGTTCAATGCTTTATTTGGAAAATTTAACTTAACCGCACGATTTCTAGTTCACATGCATTTATTCAGGAAAAAGAAATAAAATAAATTAAAAGCTAGAGCTTATTTCTCCTTTGTGTATACCTACTGACAAAATTTCGGCATGGTTTCAGACCGGGAGAGTTTCTAGGGTTTATTATATGCAGGTTTTTAGTTCTAGGAGTAAAGGTACTCGAACTGTCCTTGTTGATGCCCCCTTGGGCTATCAAACCCTCAATCCTAATCCATTACAGACTTAAACGGACCGAGTTCAATTCGAGGGGATACATTTCTCTATGACTAACACGGAGAATAAATTCTCACGAAGACATAGAGCATATGAACCCCGAAAGTTACTTGCTAGGTCTGACACGGAGAATAAATTCTCACGAAGACGTCGCTTTCACTCCCACTTAAAAGGGACAAACTCAATTATAGAGCTTTATGTTATGCAATGCAAGTGTTGTGTGTGAGGAGAAATGTTCAAACGTTTGACAGAAAAATAAATAACGAAATAAAATACTTACAAGTAAAATGAAACATATAAATATTATGAAAATAATAAGTAAATATAAAAATTTTGAAAAGAAAGAATTAAAAATTAAATATCTTAACTTTTAATTTTTAATTAATAGAGACAATTTATAATTGATTTTAAAGTTTGACCAGTCCCCAGCGGAGTCGCCAAGCTGTCGTAACCGGTTTTCGTCCGGGCACGAAATATTAAATTTGGCGGGAAAATTGATGTGAATAAATAATTTTGAAAATAAATAATTTGGGAGTCGCCATCGGCCTTTTGGGTCAGGTAGGTCGAATACCTAAAAATTATTTTTTAAAAGAGTTTTAAGAAAACACTAATAAAAAATGAACTGATCTGCGTTTTATAACCAAAAATTCGTTCTTTTTAATAAAAAGGGATTCGTGGTCGGTTACGTTTAGGGAAGGATTAGCACCCATACAACGCCCAAAATTGGTACTTTTTAATTATAAATTGTCTCTTATTATTAAAATTTAAAAATTTAAAAATATATTTAATTTATAATCTTATTATTTCAAAATTATATAAAAAATATTTATTTATTTAAAAATATCAGAAAAGAACTTCTAGGTGCCTTAAGACAGCTCTTTTCTTTGATATTGATAAATTTTAAATAATATTGTTTAATTTTTTAATTTTAAAATATCAGAATAGGACATCCAGTTGTATTAAGACTGTCCTTTTCTTCGATATTAAAAATAAATATTAAAATAATTTATTTAAAATATATATTTATTTATTATATAACAACATTTAAATATATAAACAAGTAAAAATACAATTCTAACTATATATTTAAAAGCAATAATAAAAAAATACTTAAAATAAATGACTAAAATATAGTGAAATTAAAATTGAAAAACCTAATTCATAATTAATCAGAATTGCATGGATTAAACATGCTATTTTCTTATTTAATAATTTAGTGACTAAAATAAAATTATCTAAAATTCGGATATTATAATAAAATAAATTAAAAATATAAACTAAGGATTAAAATATTATTTATTAAAATTGAGGGATTAAATCTGTTATTTATCCTAAATATATTATTTTAATAAAAAGGACTAAAATAAATAAAATTAAAATTTCAAGATCAAATTAAAAGTATTATAAATTCGATTTAGTGACTAAAATGTAAAGTTTACAAGTTTAGATGGCTGCGGAAATGATTTAACTATTCTTTAATTACACGAATAGCCCTCCCCAAAACGACGTCGTTTGGGAAGGGCTATTTAATGCCCAAGACAGCCGGCCCTTCGGGCCATCTCTTTCATTTTTCAATTTTCATTCTCTCTCTAACTGAGAGAGAATGAACAAAGCTCTCCCCTCTCTCTAGCTTCCCTCACCGGAGGGAAGCCGGTCACCGGACGGCAACCGTCTGCCGCCGTGACCGTCACCGCCGGCCACCGCATCCGGTGGCCGGAAAATTTTAATTTTATACTATTGGATAGATCGGATCGTCCTAAGGACGGTCCCGGTGTTCTCTTCCCTTAAAAAGCTCTGAATCGGAGCGAATCTACAAAAATACCTTCGGCGTTTCGAAGGTTCTGGTGAGATCCGGTGGCGGTTGGGGTTCTCCGATGACAGTAAGTTTCTCTTCTTTCTTTTTCTTTTCTTTCTTTTCTGTTTCTTTCTTTTCTGTTTCTTTGTATCTCTCTCTCTCTGTCTTTTTCTTTTTTCTCTTTTCTTTCTTGCAGATGGGGTGATGGCTTTATAGCCATCACCGGTGTTCGTCTCAGACCGGTCCGAAGAATGCCCTTTGGTGAGTCACCGGACTCCCAGTGGTGACTCACCATTTGGGGAAGACGTGTGCGGCTACGGCCGGCCTTCTGGACTCTTTGGTAGACGTGGTGGAGGCTGGAACGTTGGTGTGGCGGTGAAGTCTTCTGGAAGCAGCAGCGGCGGCGGTGGGACGTGTCCCTAGGGTATTGATACCCTAGGGTTTCCTCTGGCAAACTGTGGACCGTTGGATCAAACCAGATCCAACGGCTGGAATTGAAGATGGCGGCTGAGGAATTAGAAAACCCTAATCTGTTAGGGTTTGTTCGTTGGTTTGGGCCATCAAGTTTGTAATTGGGTTTCCATTTGGGCTTGTAATTTTAAATAATATATTAATAATAATAATAATAATAATAATAATAATAATAATAATAATAATAATAATAATAATAATAATATGAGTAAAAAAAATTAGTATCTTCAATTATTAACATAACTGTTGACAAAATATTTTTTATATATTTTTTTAATGATGACATGATACTATTTTATGGTGACACGTCAACATCATTATTAGTTTTTTAACAATGAGATATCCAAAATTATATTAGTCTAATTAATTTTTTAGATTTAATTTAAATATTAATATATAATTATTATTATCTTTTTAAATTAAAATATATATGGATTATATTAGATAATTTTTTTATTATATTTATATTGATCAATCTAATATTTTTTTTTTATATTTTCCACTAATAATTTGTGCATGATATGACACATGAGGGAATAATGAGGGATACATGTTTTTTATGGAACGTGAGGTTGACGTTTAGTAAGATGGTATGAATCGAGTAAGTCGAGTTATAGCTGATCGAATTTAGTTTACAAATTGAAATTTTCATATGAATCTCATATGATTTGACGTTTAATAGTATTTTTATTTAATTAAATTCGAACTGAATTTTAAAATTAAAAAATGTTTTAATTTGAAATAAATAAATAAATTCTTTAATTTTATTCAATAATAATAAAAATTTTGTGAAAAGTGCATTTATAATAATTATCATTATTTTCATTTTTTATTTCATAAAGTTATGAAGATATCCGAAAATAAAATATAGAGAATTAATAGTAATTATTTTTAAACACATAAGAGAAATTATATTATCATTACGAGTTGAATTTAATTTAATATTTTTTGTTTTAAATTTAAATTGGTTTGAGCTAACTCAAAATTATTTTTAATAAAAATATTTAATCATATAAGATCAAAATTAGACTTCTTGAATCTATATCTCATATTCACCCTAATCTTGAGTAAATGGTTGATGATATCCATCTATTTCTACATGATAGGGAGGGTATTGAAAGTGACATTGTAAGATAGTAATTGATCTACAAATATTTTGAAAGTCGACATATATATGTTAATGATATAAGTATTTTGAATGAGGTATATATAAATAAAATTTTAAGGTGGATACCATCAGTAAAATAAATAATTAATCGAAGAAAATTAAGATATTTACTATTTGAAAGTTATAAATTTGATACCAATACAAGGTAGACGGGGAAATAATGTAGGTCTAACATTAAAATGTATTAATTAATATTTAATTTTAAAAAATATTATTATTAAGAAGATAATTATGTTGTTTATAGAAGATATCAAAAAATTTATATCATGAAAAATGACAGAAAAATGAAAGCTTTACGCTATCCAATCAAATCAGTCCATATACTAATTTATCATAACCTAAATGTTTAGGGGCTAAATGTGACATTAGTCCAAAACTTTTCATCTATTTTGCGGCCATTATTTTTCTGGACAGCAAATTAGAAGCCACGTCTGAACGAGACACGTAACTTTCAGATATCTGCCTAAAGGTGACGCGTGTAAGTCAAACACTGATTCGCGACGTCAACAACATTGTCTGTTGAAGAGTTTTCTATTAAAAACAATTCCCATAAGATCGGAAAATCCCAGTGGCAGGGAGGTAAATTTTAGGAAAAATCAAGGGTAAAACAAAATATCAGCCGCTATGAGTACATGATATATTAATAAACAAATACAATTTTTATTAAAGCTCCTCCACTAGATTTGGAGACTTCCTATCACGGCCGTTACTAATGAATAAAATATCTTTGACAGATAAACTAACAAAGTTCTCACCCGTAGAGAATTTTGATCCCGAAAGCAGCCGCCACACTCCAGCGATGTTCGCGGGCAAACTATGTGGTAGTGCAAAAGGCACACCATGTTTTCACCTTCGCTAAATCTCAGCCAACCAAAAAATTTATTGCCCCCCAAGTAACGGCAGATCAAGAGACGAGTAAATCAACAAAGATACACCGCGAAACACCGAATCATGATCTGTTTCCCCTATTCTCCCGTCCTTGATTATTCTCTTTCTTCTATTCTTCAAGTATATATAACCGCCATCCCTGCACGATTTCATTGCATTTCAACATTCAAAACAAGAAAGAAGATGAATCGCTTTGTAGTAAGGTCGGTGATGCGGGGCCTGATCAATGGCCGAAGCTACTGCAGCGGCAGCAGCAGCGGCAGCAGCAGTGGACACGCGTACAGGTCCGCCATAGTTGGGAGGAGCTTGCAGTTGAGTGGTCAACATAACGGTGTTACGTTTGGTGGATTTGAATGGAGAAGGATGATGAGCTCTGCTCCTGCTTCTGTGGAAAAAGCAACGTCTGAAAGGGAGGAGAAAACCGAGAAATCGGCGGAGGAAGAGACGAAAGGGAAGGAAGTGGTGACGTCGAGTTATTGGGGGATTTCTAGACCGAAGATCACCAGAGAGGATGGCACCGCTTGGCCCTGGAACTGTTTCATGGTACGATACGTTCTTTTTCTATAGTTTTAAACTTCAAAGCTCGTTTTCTTCTTCTTTTTTGCATTTTCCTCCCTTTTTCTTGGATCAATTATGCTGTTTGGCTTTTCAATTTCCATTTCCGCCTGAATCTCTTCTGTTGACTTGCTATTATATTGATCAAAATCTAAGGTGTTGTTAATGATGTCGTATAAAAACAATTTCAACAACGATTGCTCTGTTATTTTTCTGTTTTTCTTTTTCTTTTTGCAGAAAGGTTTCTAGAGATTTGAGAGATTTCCATTACTCCTTAATTTGATTTATTAATTTTGTTTTGTTTGTTTGTACTTGTTCATGTAGCCATGGGAAACTTACAGAACAGACCTGTCGATCGATTTGAAAAAGCACCATGAGCCAAAGAACTTCACGGATAAATTTGCTTACAGGACAGTCAAGATCCTTCGCATTCCTACGGATATATTCTTCCAGGTTTTCCTTCTTTTCTACCTTTACCTTAATCTGCTTAAGATTCATGTTTGTCTCGATATGCTTAAGTCAAGCTCCTTTGAAATGCCAGAGACGGTACGGCTGTCGAGCTATGATGCTGGAAACAGTGGCGGCGGTTCCCGGCATGGTCGGAGGGATGCTTCTGCATCTTAAATCTCTCCGCAAGTTCCAGCAAAGTGGAGGTTGGATCAAAGCCTTGCTCGAAGAAGCCGAGAACGAGAGGATGCATTTAATGACGATGATAGAGCTTGTGCAACCCAAGTGGTACGAAAGGCTCCTCGTTCTTACTGTGCAAGGAGTATTCTTCAATGCCTTCTTTGTTCTTTATTTGCTTTCTCCCAAATTAGCACATAGAATTGTTGGGTATCTGGAGGAGGAAGCCATTCACTCGTATACAGAGTATTTGAAGGACATTGAAAGTGGTAAAATTGAAAACGTTCCAGCCCCTTCCATTGCAATAGATTACTGGAGATTGCCTAAAGATGCTACGCTGAAGGATGTTATCATTGTGATCCGTGCTGATGAAGCTCATCACAGGGATGTTAATCATTTTGCTTCGGTAAGTTTTACTTTCCTCTATTATAGTTCATCCTTCCTTGAAATTTTTAAATTTTAAGTTCATTCTCTAATATAAAATTCTGTATCGGTTTCTAATTATTATCAGATAATTATGTATTCTTCTTGCTGCCATGATTTGGATTAATTTATGGGGGTTGGATCTTTTGTATGCAGGATATACATTTTCAGGGTAAGGAGCTGAGAGAAGCGCCTGCTCCTCTTGGTTATCATTAAGGCTTTGGCTTGGACAGTGGAGATTCTTTCAGATACTACTGCTTGTGTTTGTGCATATTTGAGTTTCTTTTTGTATATCGTTGGGACCGCGATGACTAGATTAATTAATAATCCAAATTGGATGAATTGTACGACGATTATAGTTGAAGATATGGCTATTGAGTTTTAACACTTTATTGGCTGACAATTTTAGGGTAAACTACACCATGAATCACCCTATTATCGTAATCGTCTTTCGGATGCGTTTGAAATTGAATTTCGACTTGAATTAAATGATTAGGAGTCGCCGCCGATCATTTATTTTAAACAAAATGGGCTGACTGGATACTTTATTTCTTACATGATCTGTATCTTACCAGTGATGTGTCGGATTCGGGAGTCGGTTACAGTCAAGGAAGGGTTAGCACCCTTGAACTGTCCTTTCGGTACTGTGTAATTTTTAGTTGTCTTAAATTTAAAAAAATTATAAGTCTAATTTAAAAGGTAAAATAACGATCTAAATTACTTACCGCTGACAGTTTTAAAAGTGTACCCTTACAAAAGTCAAGAAATATGTTAGAGAGCGAAAAAAATGAAAACAAATACAATTGAGAGAGAGAAAAGAAAATAGGGTTTTAACATGAAGATAAAAAAATGAAGAAAATAATAAATAAATAAAATAGATAGAATAGTAAAAATCTATATACAATTAAAAAATAAGAATAAGAAAGAAAGTAATAAAATAAACATCAAGAAATATAAAATAAATAAAAATTGAAATAAAGTAGAAAAGGAGAAAAAAGAAAAATATACGTATATGCAATATAATCAAATAACAAATAACCAAATTATATAGTAATACAAATATCAAAAGTATATATACATAATGATAAAATATAGTAATATATAAAATATATAATAGTGATAAAAAAATTATATATATATATATATATATATATATATATTAAAATAACGAAAGAATAAATAATAATAAAAAAGTAAAAATAATAACAATAAAAATAATAGATAATAAAAATATATAATTAAATATATATATATAATAATAAATATAATGTTGGAATTAAAAAATAAGAAATAAAAATATTAATAATAAAATGAAGGGACCGAATTGAATAAAAAAAAGGTTAGGGGCTCAAATTAAAAGGAAAAATAAAAAATTATAGGCCGAATTAAAATGGATTTAGGGGAGAGAATTGAATATTTAAAAATAAGAGCACGCCTTGGGGGTAGATCTAGGTTCGAAACTTCGAAACCCCGCCTTTTTTTGGTCATCGGCGCAACCCACATTTTGGGTTATTTGAACCAAATTTCAAGAAAAATAACATGCACATGCGAGAAATGAACGAATCAAGGTAAAAAAGATGCTACCTTTTATTTCCTTTTCGAATCGTTTACAATAGCTTTGCCTTTGTATTTTTTCGTGCTTTCCTCTATATTTTGTATGTAAATCATGTGTTACAATTGTGAGTTACAATGGTTATTTATAATGCTTCTGGATCTATTTTTAGAAGTTTGAATCATGGTAGAACTCTATCATATTTTTAGGAGTTTGAATCCTAGTAAAACTCTATCCTATTTTTAGGAGTTTGAATCCTAGTAAAACTCTAACGCTATGTTTGCTTTTTGAATCTCACTAAATCAGGGTTGGTGAGAGTGTTGTACCCGGACGAAAATATGTGTTGACAACTGCCTCTCTTTGCCCATAGTCGTATAACGGGGATAAGGCAAAGATTTTAAGATACACTTTTCGTTCGATGGAGCTGAAAACTGAGTCTGATGTTTCAATAACTCACTGTCGAATTGAGTTGCAAATGAAATTGAGTTCATGATATGGAATTGAAGTCGTAGTTCGGAATTTGAATCGGCACGTGGCTTCTCGTTACCCTTCGGTCTTCTTCTTGGATCGGAATCGAACTCAGAAATCTTCGTTGACAGATAGTTTTTATTGACTTAAGCTATGTTGTTTGAAAATGGTTGCTTGTCAGTAAGGCACGGCTAACCCATGTTTTCTTCTCGACTTGAAAACTTCGACTACAACCGGAAAGTAGTGTGATTGATTTGTCATCAAGCTGAATGGAATCGAACTCGACAATTTTGTTGGCAGATAACCCTTATTGCCTTGAGTTATGCTGCAAATTTGATTTTCCTCTGAGTTGAATGTAATCGAACTCGAAGGTCTTTGATGATTGATAACCCTTCTTGCCTTGAGTTATGCTGCAAATGATGTGTCTTGGAGCTGAGCGTAGTCGAACTCAAAGGCCTTTGTTGACAGATAACCCTTCTAGCCTTGAGTTATGCTGCAAATGATGTGCCCTCAAAGCTGAGCGTAATCGAACTTGAAGGCTTTGTGTTTCAAGAGAAACATTTTCAAAGTTTTTTTTCAAGAGAAACAATTTTGAGGGTTTTTTTTGTGTTTCAAGAGAAACTGTCTCAAGAGGGACAAAATTTTTTCCAAAAGAAACTGTCTCAAGAGAGACAAAACTTAGTTTTAAAAGAAACTGTCTCAAGGGAGACGAAATTTGTTTCAAGGAAAATATATTCAAAGATTTTGTTTCAAGGGAAACTGTCCCACGAGAGACAAAATTTGTTTCAAGGGAAACTGTCTCAAGAGAGACAAGATTTTGTTTCAAGGGAAACTGTCTCAAGAGAGACAAAACTTGGAAACTATCTCAAGAGAGACAATGGTGAGCATGATTCCCTTTGTCGTGAAGTTGAAACCGTAGGTGGCCCCTTCGCCGTGAAGTTGAGCCAGGAATTGGATATCCTTCATCGTGAAGTTGAAATCCAAGTAAGTTGTATTGTTCCGAGTCCAATATCCTCCGCCGTGAAGTTGAAATTGGCTCTGGAACTGGGAAATTATTTGTTGACAACCAGCCGTCCCTTTGCTGTAAAGTTAAACTTGTGTTGTCTCGAGTCAATATCCTTCGCTGTGAAGTTGAAATTGGCTCTGAAACTGGGAAGCCCCTTCGTCGTGAAGTTGAGCCTCAAAATGGCATGATATCCTCCATCGTGGAGTTGAAATCGTGGATGTGTGGGTACGATATCCTCCGTCGTGGAGTTGAAATCGTGGATGGCCCCTTCGTCGTGAAGTTTGGCTTCGAGCTAGATATCCTTCGTCGTGAAGTTAAAATCTACTCTCGATCAAATTGTGTCGCTTTGAGTCTAATATCCTTCGTTGTGAATTTGAAATTGACTCTGAATGAAATTGGAAAGTTATTTGTCGACAGACAGTTACCCCTTCGCTGTGAAGTTGAGCAACCACCATCAATTTCTGAATGTGCTTTGAATCAAGTATCTTTCGTCTTGAAGTTGAAACTTGACTCTAAAGCTGTAAAAATTATGCATGTGAAAAAAATGATGCTCTACAATGCATGCATAATGAATTAGTTCTTGTTTTATTCATCGGACAAAATCTCATTTTTGCCTGCTGGTTCCTGCACGTAGAGGAAAGACATTCGAAAGATCTGATAATTCACATCAGGATATTGAATTCCCAAAGATGCCTCAATATTCGATGTTGGATCTAAAAAAATGTCCCAACATTTGATGTTAAATCTAAAAAAATACCCTTACATTTGATATTGAATCTTCAAAGTTGCCCTCATTGTTCCTCATTTCTTGCTTCAACATTGATTCTAAGCATGAGCTTTGTGTTTGAGAGCCACATGTCATTTACCAAGAGCCACATGTCATTTACAAAGATCCACTCTAGAGAGATTGTCTTGTTTTGAAAAAAAATGTTTTTCTTTCTCTTTTATTTTCAAAGTTCTGAAAATATCAAAAAAGAGTTTCGAAAAATGTTTAATCAAAAGTTTTTAAAATATTACCCCTTTCACGGTTTTACATTTGAGACAGATCATAAAACTAGAGTTCATTGGATATCAAAGAATTAATTACATTGTTAATCCTTCAATAAATTATAGCTATTTGACACGTGCCAAGGTCAAATCTATTTTTAGGAAATGGTTAAGTAAGGAAATGATAAAAAAGTCACAGGTATTGTGTTTGGTCAAAGGTTTGGCATTTTTGTTTATTTGATGCTCAAAGGTTTGATGGGGTAGCTTGTATACTCCTCTATTGGAAGTGTTCTCCGATTCCCAGCTTTCATGGTCACGCTCGAATTGTGCGATGCCTTATTAAGGAATTTGTGTGATCGCCTCAACTGCCCAATTTTTGTATTCGAGCCGCCTTTTCAGGTTTTCAACTCGAATCCTCATTTGGTTTCAAGATGTCATTCGTAATTTACGTCTTGAACCCCCTTTGCTATTTTTCTCTATCATACATTAATTACACTATTTTTTGCAAATAAAGATTAATCCTGATGGGCGGGATGAAATCTGAAGATAATGTCTTCTGTTTAGAAATCCATGTATGATTAGAAGGGACTTTTAAGGCACGTAATGTATGTCATGGTTCATGGTTATGAAAGAAAGGGATAAAATGCTCAAACAAGTGTTTAAGGGTGATTGAACCAGGATCAATTCATTTTGATGTCTTCAATCATATCTTGCTCAATTTGAATCTGCTCGTATGTGTCTCTCTCTTGATGCTCTATGATCTTCGAGTGGAGTGATTCAGTGATTCAGAAATGATTGTGCTTGATCAATCTCATAGTTTGAATCTCGATGCATCGTTTGAATCGAGAGAATCTTTGCATATGCATATTGTCTTATTTTTTCTTCAATTTTCCTTTGTTTTTTCTCTTTTTATTTTCTCCTGTTGTGAAGAGGTAAAGAAAGAAAGTCGTTCATCATTTCATACATAGAAGCTTTCACAGAAGAGGTATCCCCAGGGGGATAGATTTTCAGGATTAATTTTATTCACATGAAAACAATGTAATTAATGCATGATATAATTATTTCGAGTGAATTCTTTTTTCTGCTTCTTGCCCCCAACATGTCTCAATGTTCAGGCTACCTGCGAGATGCCCCAAGTTGTGTCTTAGAAGAATGCTCATGTTCAAATGAACAACTCAATACCTTGGGTTTTAATGGTATAAAAATGTCAATTTTGAGTCTAAAAAGACAATGGTGTGATTTTATTGACTAAAAGAAAGATATGGGTGTATCAAAAAGATAAATGCATTGTTAAAAAATTTCAAAGGGATGTAATGTCAAAATTTGGTCTTTTTGGTAATGACCATGAGTTATTTTGGGTAAATAATCAATGTATTTTATTTTGGGGTTTGAGACAAGATAAGAAAGGTCTAATCTTTCCATATGTCAAAAATCTATAATTCTTGAAGAATTAAAAGAATCCTTAATCCATTTAATATTGGAAGAACTAAAGATTAAAATTTGTTCAATTGCTCCACCTTAGAAAGTAACATAAATTTAATCGTTTAAAAGATTAAGCAAACATGAAAGATCAAAGACGTGTTCAAACAAAACAATGCTCTAAGTGCAAATGGTATATGCAATGTCCTCTTCTTCGACTGTCAATGCCCCTGAATCTATTAGGTTTTGGATCTTGCGCTTCGGTGCCTTATAGTTCGTTGAGCAGTATCTGAAGCTTCCTATGTGGTAACTGCACACAGCTTCAATATCGTAGCCTTCAGGATATGGTGATTCTGTTCTCAAATCATCATGGCAGGCTTTGTCTTACAATCAGCTGATCAGGCTCCCACTGTATTGATTTCAGTTTTTTTTAATTATTAAAATCTCTCTTCTATGTGGTGTCACGTGATTAGGACCACTTCATCGAATACTCCACTAAGAAATTTCATGTTTATGAAAATGCTTAAAAATGAAATGTAGATGAAAAAATGCATGAAATGCTCGAGGCATTGATCCGAAAACATGTATGCTATTATAAATAATCCTTATCGGGGACAAAAATATTTTATCTTTTAAGAGACAAAAATATCCTGACATCTTCTACATGTTGACTAGTTTTCTGCCTTCGTCTGTCACCCGTTGAATAACCTGTCGAACTGCTCTGGCTTCTCTGGATGAACCGTGTAAATGTTGAGTTGTTTTTTGTACTAGTCCAAGAAGTCTTGAATGAATGCATCTCTGGCATTTATCTTCTGTTGAACATGTTCTCAACGAATACGTCATTAAAGCCCTCAATTGATAAGAACTATGTGAAATTCATTTGTCTGTTTCTTGAATTCGTCAGCAAAAGTCTCCAATTTCAACTATAGTTTTGCCATTGTTTTATTTGAAAGGACCCCCAAGATCAGTAACATTCATCTTGCCCCTACAACCTCTACTAGTCAGTTCTTCTAAGATAGACTTTCATTGTGCTTGATGTTGACCCGGTTCATTCTGAGTCCTTTATAATGCAGCAGAGTAATATACTCTTCAATTGTGGGCACCACGTCTTCTGGATTGAATGTGACACATATTCACCTTGTAGTATGTCCTCTGCATTTTTATCTCTTGTATTACAACCCCTTTGTCCATTAATGCAAATTATTTATGTCTAACAAACACGTTTTTGGTGGATCAACACCTCTTTGAATGATGCAAATGATGAAAATAAAATAAAAAAGAACAAAAAATGAAAAGAGTTAGTGAGACAAAAATAATTAAATCAGTCATGAAAATAAAAGTCCTACCCGCATGATATATACCCCACATGCTCATGATTCCTACCCGGACATGATCTCTATCCCGCAAGTTAATTTTGAACAAGTCCTAACCGCATAAATTTCTAGTTCACATGTTTTGAATATGAAATAAAACATGAAATAATATAAAAGCAGCCTAGGGTTTGGAAATGAGGTTTTAGGGTGGGCTTTAATTCCCTGTATTCTCTCGGTTTAGGTTCTAAAAAAAGGTACCTGAGTTCTCCTTGCTGGTGCCCTCTTGGGCTTGCCAGACTCTTAGTCCTAAGCCTATTACAAGCTTGTGTGGACTAAATTAAACTCGAGAGGACACATTCCCTTATGTCTGTGTAGTGAATAAATTCACACGAAGACATAAGGTATATGAATCCCGAAGGCTACTTGCTAGGCATGTGCGGTGAATAAATTCACACGAAGGCGTTGCTTTCACCCCCACTTAAATAGGGTTCGGAGCTCAGGTTTAGAGCCTAAAGTGAAAAACAAGTTTGGGAGGCTGAAATCATTAGAAAACGGTTAGTACAACTATTTACTCGAAAATATAATCAAAAGTAAGCAATAAGGATCAAAATGTTACCTTAAAATTTAAACTTATAATTTTCGTTAAAAAGACAACTGGAAACTACCTTAGCCTGACTCACTTACATGTCCCCAGCAGAGTCGCCAAGCTGTCGTAACCGTCTTTCGGGTGCGCCCGGAATTGGACTTCGACTTGGATTAAATGACTAGGAGTCGCCACCGATCATTTATTTTAAACAAAATGGGCTGACCGGATACCTTATTTCTTACCTGATCTGCATCTTACCAATGATGTGTCGGATTCGGGAGTCGGTTACAGTCAAGGAAGGGTTAGCACCCTTGAACTGCCCTTTCGGTACTGTGTAATTTCTAGTTGTCTTAAATTAAGAAAATTATAAGTCTAATTTAAAAGGTAAAATAAATATCTAATTTAATTACCGCTGACAATTTTAAGAGTATACCCTTACAAAAGTCAAGAAATATGTTAGAGAGAGAAAAAAAATGAAACAAATACAATTGAGAGAGAAAAAAGAAAATAGGGATTCAACATGAAGATAAAAAAATGAAGAAAATAATAAATAAAAAAAATAGATAGAATAGTAAAAATCTATATACAATTAAAAAATAAGAATAAGAAAAAAAGTAATAAAATGAACATCAAGAAAATATAAAATAAATAAAAATGAAAATAAAGTAGAAAAGGAAAAAAAAGAAAAATATACATATATGCAATATAATCAAATAACAAATAACCAAAATATATAGTAATACAAATATCAAAAGTATATATACATAGTGATAAAATATAGTAATATATAAAATATATAATAGTGATAAAATATATATATATATATATATATATATATATATATATATAGATTAAAATGATGAAAGAATAAATAATAATAAAAAAGTAAAAAAATAATAATAAAAATAATAGATAATAAAATATATAATTAAATATATATAATAATAAATATATTGTTGAAATTAAAAAAATAAGAAATAACATGCACATGCGAGAAATGAACAAATCAAGGTAAAAAATATGCTACCTTTTATTTCCTTTTCGAATCGTTTACAATAGCTTTGCCTTTGTATTTTTTCGTGTTTTCCTCTGTATTTTGTATGTAAATCATGTGTTACAATAGTGAGTTACAATGACTATTTATAATGCTTCTGGATCTTATTTTTAGGAGTTTGAATCATAGTAGAACTCTATCTTATTTTTAGGAGTTTGAATCATAGTAAAACTCTATCATATTTTTAGGAGTTTAAACCATAGTAAAACTCTAACGCTATGTTTGTTTTCTGAATCTCACTAAATCAGGGTTGGTGAGAGTGTTGTACCCGGACGAAAAGGTGTGTTGACACGTATTATTTTTTTTCTTTTGGTTAATTAGTTTTTTTAGTTTATAGTTTTTATCATTTTCTTATTTTCAGACAAAACATCTCTTGTTCTAGTTAGTTTTATCATAAAAGGGTTAAAATATGTTTATACATTGTTTTATCATAAAAGGGTTAAAATATGTTTATACATTTAAAATATAGCTTATTTTTTAATTTTAAATCATTGATGTAATACTTTAAAAAATGATATTCTAGTGGATATAAATTTAATTAATATATTTTTTTGCTGTAATGGATTGAATTTTTAAATATGTAATACAAAGTTTTGGAAAACAGTATAGAAATGATATGTATAAAGAGTTTTAACCACCATACAGAAACCAAAATAATTTGATTTAAATTTTTAAAATTTAAAATAAAAGAATTCGATTTTAAAATTTTAAAACTCAAAATATTTAAATATACAGGGAGCTTGGAGCATATTTAAAAATTAAAAAATTATATTCAGATCTATGAAAATGAAGAAATTTAACCATTTTATACAATGGTCAGATATTTAACGTGCGAGACTAACGTGATAACCAACTACACCACCCTGATGGTTGTTTTGTGAAGTTTTTATTATATCTTCAAATTGACGTCTAACCCTTGAAGAGTGAAGCACGATTTTTTACAGAATGCATCCAAAGGTTAAAAGCAATACTACTAGGGGCAGTGCCGATCAAGAAAGCATAGAATTAGCAATGGCCAAGGAGCCTTTGCAGCCGGAAGTGATGGGGTTACAGGTCTAGCTTAGTGATATGCGGTGACACCTAGACCTGCAACGCAGAATGAAGACGTGAATGTTGTAATACGGCCTGGCTGTTATGTAAATTGGTCTTGGTTATGAATTGCAGCAAAACAAATGGAAAGGACTTCTCCAATAATTGAACCCATTTTAATTTAGCAGATTTAGGCTTTTAGAGGGTATAATTTCACAGAAAACTAGCCCCGGAAATTAACTATCCGATTAATCGTTGAAAATATCAAATGTCTGAGCCAAGGTTCAAACCAGAGACCTCTAGTGTGTGAGATTAGCGTGATAACCAATTACACCATCCAAACTTATTTGTTCGTGATTTGTGTCTTATTATTACTAAATATAATAACTTTCCGGGTAAACTGCACCAAATGCTATCGTTCATATCATTAAATTTTTAACTACTTCAATTAAATCATTAAACTTTTATTTATGTTACAATTATATCACTTAACCGTTAATTCGGTAATGACGCGATGCCCAAAATGACCAAAAAAGAAGTCATTTTAATAAGAAAAAAACATAAAATGCATTGAGGAGGTTTGAACTTGAGTCTTTTAAGGGGAAAAAGTCTAACACTTAAAAGCAACCCTAACCCACATGAAACAATTAAAAGTCTAGTGATACAAATGATTTAATATCTAAAATTGAATGCTAGTTGGTGTAGTTTAGCCTAACTTTTATAATGCTAATGACCAAAAGCATTCAATTTCGTCCCATGTGCGTAACATGCAGCATTGCCTTGGCAACTTGCACTCCATTGTCTCTCCTAGATTTAAATTTGAAGTCTTTTGGCAAATGGGTACCCAATCACATGGCGTTTATTAAAGGCAAAATAGTATACCAATATGTCCATAATTTAGCCGAAGAAGAAGACTATTCTTTCTTGCGCTTCTCAAGGATCAGAATTTATATGAATAGTTGTATATCATTTTTTAACTAAGATTTAAGATCAGAACAATATACAATATACAATATACAAAAACAAATAATTTAGTCTTTAAAGTGATTATATGAATCAATTGAACTAAGATTCTGTCCACCTTTTGGGTTTCAAGTTTAATCATGAAATCATTTTTGGCTCTAAGCTAATGAGTCTAAGGATGTCAACGTATTAGATTAGATTAGACTGGGTCGAGTTTTCGATTAATCTGCTTTGGCCCAAGAAATATATTCCTCAACTCGATTCGATATGATTTAAATTTTTAAGATAAAAATATATATCTAACCCGACCCAATATAAATTTATTAATTTTTTATTCAATAAGACAGATGTGTTGTTCATAGGCCTTCTTGAAATTGGTATTGTCTCGACTGGAGCCTGGGGTGTAAGAAGGTGCAATGTCACATGGACAGCGTTGATGCTCACCGACTAATTACTTCGGCCTCAGCCCAGTTCTCTCCGGTTGCTCTTGTTCGAATGATTGCTGATCTTATCTCCCGGCCATGGCTTTTGAATTGCAGCCTTATTAATCGGGAAGCCAACTCCGAAGCAGATCACCTTGCAAAACTTGCAGCAAGCTTTGATGGATCCATCCATACTCTTCATGGCATTCCATCCTCGGTTACCAGCTTACTTCATCGGGACATCCAAGGTCCTCCTTATTTAAGAACATGATACGCAACATGTAATTGGCTCTGCCTCATTTCTATTAAATAAAATAAAATAAAATCTGTCGTACTAACATTTGAATATTTCTCTGGGCAAAATTACGATTTCATTGACCAAATAATTTAGGCGGAATTTATTTTTATAATTTTAATAATATAATACTCTGAAATCACACCAAATTTTAAAATTCAGAGAATAATATTGTTTTATTCCATCCTCAAGATTTAACTTTGTTAAAGATTCATAATTAATCTGAAAATCGTTAATTCAATCAAAATCTCTTCAATATTTCATATTTAATCTAATCTAATTTTGATTCCAACAATACTAAATATCCGAATTCCTCTATTCTGGAAAAAATATAAGATATTCGATCATAATGTAAAGATTCAATAGTTATTTGAATGTTGGGTTAAAAATAGTAGGGCTGGCTCCTTAATTACCAATAGTTCTGTATTTGTAGGCAGGTAATGAAAGCGGCTGCTGCAAGTTATGTTATGGAATCAGGTTTCTTCAAATTTCCTTTTGAGCGATCCTCTGCAAAATCCGTGGTAATTTCGATCGTGGTGACCGGTTGCGCTGATGATCCATAAGCTTGCTGCTGTTCCAAGGAAAATCTGAATCTTAAAAGCAATGAATTTGATACCACCCCAATGGAACTGAGACCCATAAGGGCTCCAGCAATCGATGGTGTAAGCATGGTCCCTGTGAACGGCAGTAATGTACCAGCAGCAATTGGAATCCCAACCTATATTAGTAACCGAAGAAGCATTAGATGGTTTTGCCAAAAGAAGCAAAACCGAAGCGGACAGTTACAAAGCCCATGCCGGATTCTGCCTTTTCAGTCAGGCAAAGGCACCTCATATTGAAGATAACTTGCATGAAAAGGATGTCAAAGGAAGAAGAGATTTGCAAATAATTGGTAATAGCCAGGGCTGCAACCACTTGTTCATATCAGAGTCTATTACTTGCTTTACAAGAAGCCGTATGGCGTTACTCGGATGTAAATAATGCTAAAATGCTTACAAGGTTGTATGCAAAGGCCCACCAAAGATTTTGCTTCACTGTCTTCATTGTTAACCTGCTAAGCGCTAAGGCATCAAGCAACTGCGTAGATAAACCGAGTCAACTAGCGTTACATTTGACAATGCGGAATATGGATAGCTGATTGTAGAAAAGGCAACTGAATTCACATAACTTTTAGTTTAAGAAAATACCTGTGACAGCCGATTGCCCATCAATACAATGGAAGATACTTCGCTTGCAGCACCGACACCACCACCCATGCCAACTCCAATATGCGCCGAAGCCAAGGCAGCAGCATCATTGATTCCATCACCAACCATAGCTACCACATTTTGATTCTTCTGAAGTTGACCTACAAAGTTCCTCTTTTCATCTGGTTTAACCTCAGAGATCACCTGAAAAACATATAGCGCTATCTTTAATATATAATCAAGCTCGATTTAATCTCTGCATATAGTACACATATGTATGTCGTTATAAACTTGTAAAAAGGAAAAAGTAACTGCTGCTTTTCTTCTATGCTTGGAACAAAGTATCTCAGATGAGTTTTTTTATTAGTCACTTGGCATGGATTCTTAAACCGAGTCAACTAATGCTAGCAGCATAAACCCTAACCACCTCCTTTATTCCTTTTCTCTTCCCAGACAACAGAAAGCAAATTTCTTCTGATAGTAATTACGGTTCATATATGTAAAACTTTAGCTCATTTATGGACCTATGAGATTGTTTATGGATTCATAACAGCTAGTTGTCTACACAGATGTGATACAATCCAAGTAGTCTACACCTATGAGATTGATTACGGATTCGTAACGGCTAGTTGTCTACACCTATGAGATTGATTACGGATTCATAACGGCTAGTTGTCTACACCTATGAGATTAATTACAGTTCATATAGTTAACTTCAACAATGATTTCTTAAAGCCTATAAGTGATACAACCCAAGTAGCTCTAACCATCTCTTTTTCCTGCAGAGCTCCACAAGAACTAGCAGATAATTTCACACCAAATACTAACATATATGAACTATGTGTTCCATCATAAAAGAACAACTTACCTTATCCTTTGGAATTCCAACGATTGATGCAACATACTCGGCAGTGCCCCTTTTATCCCCAGAAAGCATGTACACACTTATTCCTTGCCTATGCAAAGAATCAACAACATGCCTGGCATCTTCTCTGACCTGATCCTCAAAATAAATAAGACCAGCAAGCGCATTATTCACTCCAACATAAACCACAGATTTATTCTTAAGCTCCTCATCTGCTTCCAAAACCAAACTATCGCCAACTCCATGCCTGAAGAAAATAGACTCCTATGTCATGCAGAAATTACCTAATGAAACCTAAATTACAAGGAGAATCGTAGTATGTATCAACACTTGGCTTATTGACAGTTCTAAATTGAATTAATTGGCCCTCTCATACAAACAAATATGACAAATAAAGGGGGCCGGGGTCTTTGTACATTCCATATGCCATAATAATTATGATGTATGTGATTGGCTTTCTAGGGTTCCAACGGTTACTTAAGTATTTCATAACAAAATAGCTAAAAGGCTTGAAACTGAAAAAGATAACTCAGCGTTTCCACTTAATTTCAAAAAGAGCCCTGATTGTAAGATTTTTCATCCTCAAGGGAAAGAAAATACTATGATCACCATTAAACATTATAGTTTTATTGCTTTGCTAATTACCACCTCATTCATAAACACTCAGAACAGGACAGTCAATGTGATTCAGAAGGATAGATTTAGATTTTGAATAATGCTGAGGGGCCAATGATGGTCACTCAACAAAAGGATTTGGGATTACAACTATTGTCACATAAATTAATGAATTTGTTCCTATAGAGTACATTCACTAGTATATTAAAATACTTATTATCTACGTTGATACAAATCATGTCCAAAATTTTTAAATGACAGGTTGTAAGCCTGCTGAGACGCCTATGGAGCAGAATCTGAAGTTTCAAACTAATGAAGAAAGTGTTCCCATTGACAAGGACCATTACAACGGTTGGTAGGGAAGCATATTTACTTATCTCTTACAAGGCCGGATATTGCTTTTTCAGTTAGCATTGAGAATCAATTTACGCATGACCCTAGAGAGAAGCATCTTGCAGCAGTGACTAGGATCTTGCGATACCTTAAAATGACACCAGGACATGGGCTGGTTTTTACCAAGAATGAGAGCAGAAAAGTGGAAGTCTTTACCGATGCAAGCTGGGCAGGAGAGCTTACATCTCGAAGGTCCACCAGTGGGTATTGCACACGAGTCGGGGGTAATTTGGTGACTTGGAGAAGCAAAAAACAGAATGTAGTGGCGAGGAGAAATGCTGAAGCTGAGTTTTGAGCTTTGGCACAAGGAATTTGTGAAGGTATTTGGGTTCAACGGTTGCTAAAAAAAACTTTAAATAAATCAGTGAGGATTTTGAACTTAGTTGTTATAATCAATCTGCCATTTGCATTGCCAAGAATCCAGTTCGGCACGACCGAACGAAGCATGTGGAGATAGATCGTCACTTCATCTTTGAGAAGGTCACAAATGGAATAGGTAAGCTTAATTTTGTCTCTACTCGTGAGCAACTGGCCGATGTGCTTAACAAGGCACTTCCTAGAATCAACTTTGACGAGCTTACATCCAAGCTGGGACTGTAGATTGTAGATAAGATTTATTTTGTAAATAGTTTGTTAGTTAATTTAGGTTAAATCTCCTAGTTTATCTCTAATTTAAATTTTAAATAGAGTTTGAATTAGGATAAACTCCTTATACAAAAGAGGTCTATAAAAGGACACTGACTCTTTCTTTTCTGTAACAAAGTAGAGATATAGAAATCAGAATTCTGTTTCTACAGAAAACTACATGACTAACAGAAACGATTTGGATTGAAATCTACCATTCTTTATATCCAGGGAAAAAGGGCTTAACACATCAATTCTCAAATCCAAGTCTCCATAAAAGGAAGCTTCAAGTGCAGAATGCATATGGAAGAAATAGTGAAAGTAATTGAGAGGAAGAAAAAACATGAATACACTACCTCCGAACCCACTCTAATGTCCCAACTGACACTGTTTTATTATCAACAACAGCTACAGCTCCAGATCCAGGTTCCTCAACAAATGTTCCATCCACCACCTGCAAGGATAGCCTTTTGCATGATAATCACAGCCAATAGACAAATGGGAAGGACATCATCGCAGTCCAGAACATGGATGTTTCAACACATCAGAAAGAACATAACTGTCATTGTAAGTTATGACAGTTTGAAAGTTCAAAAAGAAGATGAGGAAAATCCAAATCTGATTGAAAGTGACAGCCTAAGGCTGTAACATTGAAAGCCACAGTTTTGTGCATTTCTTATTAAATAATTGCGTATCAAAGAAAGGATTAATTGTGCCTCTAAACAGAAGCCCATAACCAAAATGAGGGAAAAAGTACCTTTATATTTGGACATTTTACAGCCTGGGCAGCTTCTACAATTGCTTTACCAACTGGGTGAATGGTATTTGATTCTACAGCAGCAGCCAACTTAAGAACTTCATCTTCTGACCAAATATTATCAGAATGTTGTCTACATCAACACACATTTTATAATCATTAAAAAACGTATAATCTGGCAAAAGCCGCACATTATCTTTCATGAATGGTGATTGCTTAAAACTACACCATATCATCTAAAAGCACAAAAAGGATACTATTATAATTGCATCCAGAATCCTCATAGCTACCATTGACACTTATCATGAGATTTTTTCATTAAAATAATGCTTAACAACTTTCAACTGAGATTTGGACCAAGGATATCTTCTATCTAGCCATTATGTGGATGCACCATCAAAATTATCTATTCTGAATTTAATTTTGTATCATGGATTCATAAACTGGTATTTGAGCAAATATTATACTTCCACATTGAAGAACATAAAATAGTAGTCAGGACGACACCTTGCCATTTTAAGGCTAAAAGTTTCAGAAACCACTCAACCTGGAATCGCTATGATCCATGCCACTTGGAGTTACAACCTCTGTCACAACAGGTCTGCCGATAGTAAGGGTTCCCGTTTTGTCAAATACAACTGCATTCACCATAGAAAATTTCTCTAAAATATTTCCACCACGCAAAAGCAATCCTCTTGTTGCTCCTAATGAAGTTCCAACCTGAAAATACCCAATATAGGCCATAAAGCAATATCAAATACATCTTTTAATTATGTCACTAATCTAACATGGTGTACAATGTGAATCAAGGGGTTACCAGCATAGCTGTAGGTGTGGCTAGACCCAGAGCACATGGACAAGCAACAACCTACGCCAAGAGATAAAGGTTCACTCAGAAAGACTAGAAGGTAAAGAAATAAAACAATGGATGTATGCCAAAATAGCCACATTTACATCAGACTACGGAGTAAAGCAATGGATGGAGTTTCACTTAGAAGAAGCAACATCAATCAATTCATAATATTTTCCTTTTATCAGAAAAATTCCAAACGTTTTTTTTTCACTTTCTAGTTATATGATGCATGTGAAGGACATATAAACCTCATTCAATACGGATCTAGATTTCCATGTATCGTACCAGAACACTGCAGGAAAGTTGCAGGGCAAGTGAAACTGCACTTCCTTGATAAATGGAAGCCGGAATAATTTGTGCACCAAACAGATTCCAGAACATAAAGGTAGCAACAGAGAGAGCCATTACTCCATAAGTGAAGTGTCCAGCCACCTGGAATTCCAAAAAGCCTTTTGAGAGAGTGGAACTGCCTTTCCACCAATAGCAAACAACACATGCTATGGTCTTTTTTCTTTCACATTACACCCATTAAACAAGAATGCTAAACGAGGATACAGATCTTTAATGTTGAATAACTATCTCAGTTCTTTATATCAAAGTTTGAAATGATAATTTTATCATCTTTCTAATCAACAGATCATCAGTTCATCAGAGTTTTAACTTTTATACCATGAAGATTGGAATCAACCAAAAATTTTCAACCATGTATAAAGCTACATATATGCAAGAATAACGGTTGAATTATGTGAAACATGCAGGAAAAATAAAAGTTTTAATGCTTCTCTGAAAACAAGAGCCCTATTTTACACCACTAAACAATCAAGGTTAACCAGGTGAACAGTGATTCCAACAAGTTGTCTGATAATATTCCGTTTATTTTTTTATCATATCTACCAAAAAGACACTCTTAGCCCATTGAAGTATGAACTAATTTCTGCAAAAAGTATAGGGTACAAATTGAAGAACCTTGTCGGCCAACCGCTGCACTGGAGCTTCCCTGCTCTGTGCTTCTTCTACCAAACGAAAAATGTCTCCCATTGCAGTCTCACCACCAGGTCTCCTCACTTCAATTGTTAGAGTTCCATTGAGGTTTATGCTTCCAGCAGCAACTTGACTCTAGCACAAACATAAGTTTCCCGTTGGTTTAATATGATCAAAGGAGGCAGATATTAATACTATGGACTTAATGATTGGCATTAGATGATGTAATTCAAAGAGATAAAGTCAATCAGGTAGAGAGAGAGAGAGAGAGAGAGAAGGAAAATTCTTGGCCACGAGGAAGGAATAAAAATGACAAATTTATAACCATGCATGTACTGAACAAGGTAATAGATACCATCTGGATTTTCAAAAAACAAGAAATCATTACAACTGATGAGCAATACCCCTGGCTCTTTGGTAACAGGCATTGGCTCCCCAGTAAAACTTGACTCGTCAATGGTGCTTCTACCTGCTCTGACTATTCCGTCAGCTGGAACACGGTCCTAGAATAGAAACAAGAATATTTGTCAAGATATGACAGTCTTCTACAATAAAAGAAAATTCACAAAACTGTTTAGCAGACGTGATAACTCCGTAAAAAGGTCATATTTGAGACCTTTTCACTTAAGTTATTGACTGTCTAAAAACCCATTTAGGATCATATAGATGCATTTAGGAGCATATAGTTGCATGTGGTGAAATTTTGTTTGCCGCAACATTTTATTTTGTAATCAGTGTTGTTTTATGGGGAAGGTGTTTTATTTGATGATGTGCAGGATTTGGGAGCAAGGATAAGCAAAAGGGAATTGCCATGACATGATGAGACTACTGAGCAAAATGCGATTGCCGCGACAACTCGGACGGCATTTCTGGGCAGAAAAAGTCAAAGAAGATATTTTTAGTAAGAGCCCGCTGTCATTGACTATGCGTGATTTCTGCAATCAACCATAAAGGAGGGGTCAATTACCATCTTTGCACCGACTCTCACATAAAAGGAATGAACTTTAGGGTACTAGTGTAATTTTAACACAAAAACCTAGGTTCATTCTCCCCTATAAATAAGAGATGAAGCTTGACTTTTTAAGGAGACTTTTGAACTTTTTGACCAGCCGCCAAGAGATAAAAATTCGGAGAAAAATCTCTCTTTTTTGCCGTCAATCGTTTTTGCCGTGGCATTCCTCTGTTGACAAGCTAGAGGGAGTGGCGATTTAGGCGTCCAAGAGGAGCTAGATCGTTGGGATAGTTCGTGGTGGCCGAGGAAGCTCCGGAAGTGCACGTCGAAGACTTTTCCTCCTTCCCTTTGCTCTTTGTTTTCATATTTTATCTTTTGGGTTGTAAGGAACGGATTAACTTGCTTTGTGCTTGCTTATTTCGAACCCCACCATGAACTAATCCTATTTGGTGGGAATTCCTTATGGATATTTGATTTTGCTTTAATGAATGGTTGTTTTTTTTATGTTATAATCTGTTTTGTTTATGAAGTTTAATGCCTTAAGGTTGTAGGAGCTATGAGAGTAGTCATTCCTTAGGAGATTACTAATTGTTCGAGAGAATGTCTAAGTAGCACATCCTTAGTATTAGAGAGAAACTAGGGAGGAACCACATAAGCAAGGGGTTCTAGATAGTAACTAGGCCTAATCCACCTTAGAGATAAGGCTAGGATTTCATTCGACTAAAAGGAGTTGTGCATGAGCGATAAGTTAGATGTTTATGCTGCCGCAAAAAGGTATTGCCGAGACATATCCTGTTATCTGGACCAATAGGATCACTGCAGGGGTTTACGCCAACCGGTTTTGCCAAGGCATCTTCAATCTGTCGAGTCGTCCCTTAACTAGAGATAGCATAGGGCACCCTAGTAGACTCTGTCGGGCAGATAAAGCATAGAAGTAAGACCATTCTGAGAAGTAGACTTAAATTTTCCTTAGTGACTCCTATCACTCATTCCCGTAATAGCTTGTCTTGTGAGGAAGTTAAAGTCCTATTAATCAAATCCTATATTTTATTTTATTTTGCCTTTACATTTTCATCTGTTTGAACTGAACACAATATAATTTGCCACGACATCTCCATTTGCTCCCGTATTACCATTATTCCATTCTCATCAACATTCATTTCATTTTGTCATAGCATTCTCATTTGTGAATACCATTAGTTATATTTGGTTACTTTAGAATAGTGTATAAACTTTACTCAAGATCTCTCCAATCCCCGTGGAGACGATACTCACTCATCACTGTATTACTTGTTCGATTGTGTATACTTGCACATATATCCGCACCCATATTTAGTACTGACAAATCGCGGACAAGACATTTTAACAATAAATAAAGCAGAAAAATAACATATATGTTCCAAATTGGGAAGGAAATTGTCGAGAATATCTAAATTAAATATTAGGATTGTTAACTAGATATTTTATTCTGTTAGTTATTCGATAGAATCAATTTTAATTAGATATAATCAGTTTTTTATTCTGTTAGTTATTATATAGAATCAGTTTTAATTAGATATAATCAGTTTTTTATTCTGTTAGTTATTAGATAGGATCAATTGTTATTAGATAGGATCAATTTTAATTAGATAGAATCAGTTTTATTTTGTTGCTAATTTTATGCATCTTTTTATGTAAAGTTGTTACATTGTAAACTCTATTTAAGTCAGCCATATTCGGCAGAAATAAAATAGATTCATTCAGAACAAGTTTTTTTCGACTTTATGGTATCCAAGCCAGAAATGGCCAAACCCTACGATGATGCCTCTGGTATCACCCTAAACACTGAATCCTTCCAAAATATATCCATCACTTCTCATAAGTTGAATAGAAATAATTTCTTACAATGGTCACAATTTGTGAAACTGTTTATTCGTGGCCGTGAAAAATTCGGCTATCTCTCAGGTACCACTACGAAACATGCCGAAGAAGATGAAGAATCTGAAAGATGAGAGGCAGAAAACTCGATGATTATGTCTTGGCTCACAAATTCCATGGATCCGAGTGTAGGGAGAACTTATCTCTTCCTACCTACTGCTCATGACATTTGGAATGCTGTGAACGAGACATATTCTGATCTCGGGAACGCAGGACAATGGTTTGAGCTAAAAACTCGGTTATGGAGGCTAAAACAATGAGAAAAAACTGTCACTCAATACGACACCGACCTCAAGACCTTGTGGCAAGAGGTTGACATGTTCAGCGACTACGAATGGAGCTGTGCTAAGGACAGGGCTCTATTCCAGAAGATGGTGGAAAAAGAACGCGTCTTCGAATTCCTAGTCGGCCTTAACAAGGAATTGGATGAAGTTAGAGGGCGCATTCTTAGTCGTGAACCACTACCAAGCACAAGAGAAGTCTTCTCCGAAGTCAGACGAGAGGAGAGTCGGTGGACAGTCATGCTTGGAGGCAACTCACCAAATCCCACCGAGTCTTCTGCCTTGTTCTCGAGTCAGCCACCACCTCGCAACTATCGTCAGAACGACAGAGATCGGCCAATCTGCGAGCACTGCAACAAGCTGGGACACACTAAAGCCAAGTGTTGGAAGCCAGCCAAGAATTTTTCAGCCAATCGGAATTCTCGTAATGCAAAGGGATTCCATGTCTCATCTGAAGATGCTTCTGAAGAGCCGAAACCTGCCTCAGAACTGTCTGCCTTCAGCAAAGAACAACTAGAGCAATTATATCAACTAATGAGTTCTCATTCCATATCCAACACTCCTAACCCATCATCTTATATTGCCTCTTCATCATTAGCCCAGAAAAGGTACATATCCTACAGCTTTCATAGCCGGTTCTAAATCAAACCCTTGGATCATAGATTCAGGGGCAACATATCACATGACCGGTAGTTCCTCCATATTCTCATCTTATTTTCCTTTATCTGGTAATCTGAAAGTAAAAATTGTTGATGGTTCCCTAACCTCTATAGCTGGAAAAGGCTCTATCATTATTTCTCCATCTCTCACATTACTAAATGTCCTACATGTCCCAAAGCTCTCTTGCAATCTCATCTCTGTTAATCGTATTATTCATGATTGCAAATGCATTGCTACAATAACATTTACTGGATTTGAATTTCAGGATCTTTGTTCGGGGAAGATGATTGGCAATGCTAAGGATGTTGATGGACTCTATCACTTGGTCACGGAAAATCCTTCAGATAAACAAGTTCAGAAACCAAGATGCTTCACTACCTTGTCTTGTGAGAATGAAATAATGTTGTGGCATTATAGGTTAGGCCATCCTAGTTTTAATTACTTGAAATATTTGTTTCCAAAACTTTTTAAAAAAAAGGACGGTTTTTCTTTTCAGTGTGAAGTTTGTGAATTGGCAAAACATCATAGATCTGTTTATCCATCTTTAAAGTATATGCCATCAAAACCTTTTTCTCTTGTGCAAAGCGATATTTGGGGCCCTTCACGAGTAAAAAAAGCCTCAGGATCTATATGGTTCATCACATTCATTGATGATCACACTAGAGTCACGTGGATTTATTTACTAAAAGAAAAATCCGAGACAACAAGTGTTTTCAAAAATTCTCACTCACTGATCAATACTCAGTTTCAAGCAAATATTCAAGTTCTTAGAATCGATAATGGCCGAGAATATTTTAATGCAATCTTATGTGATTTTTTGAAACAAAAAGGAATTATTCATCACAGTTCTTGCGTTGATTCTCCCCAACAAAATGGAGTTGCTGAAAGAAAAAATAGGCATTTATTAGAGGTGGCTAGGGCTTTACTGTTTGCTATGAATGTTCCTAATCGTTTTTGGAATGAAGCACTCTTAACAGCGTCTTATTTGATAAATTGAATGCCTACAAGAGTTCTTAATTATATCACTCCTTTGCAAGGTCTAAAGAATATGTTTCCTAAAAATAGATATTTCATTGATTTAACACCTAAAATTTTTGGTTGCATTGCTTTTGTTCATATACATGGCCAAAATAGAGGAAAACTTGATCGTCGAGCACATAAATGCATATTTATAGGTTTTTCACCAACACAAAAAGGGTATAAATGCTTTGATCCTAAATCTGGGAAGTATTATGTGAGTATGGATGTCACGTTTTTTGAAACACAACTTTTTTTTGACAAAAACTCTCTTCCGGGGGAGAATGACTCTGAAATGAGTTTTTGGGAACAAGCATCCTTGCCAAAATTGGTTGTAAATAGCTCAGTGGAACCAATTCATATTCCTGTAACTAATCCTAGGATTTCACAACCTATAAATTCACAACCTCGTGAGACTCAGGTAGAAACCGACTTGGAACCACCTACTGAACTTCGTGCTTATTCTAGAAGGATGACTCGACCAAGTAATGTTCCACCAGCCTACAAGGTATGCCAACCATCGGACTCGACTATGGTCCAAGGTACGACTTCTCTTTCTCCTATTTCTTCTCCAAATTTAGAGCCTTCTACAGAATTCTTTGAACCCATAGCCTTGCGCAAATGTGTCAGATCATGTACCACAAAACATCCAATATCCAATTTCGTGTCTTATCATAAACTTTCTCCAGATTTCAAAGCTTTTTCCACCATGATTATGGATGATGAACTACCTAAGTCAATACATGAAGCTCTAGAGGTTTCGAGATGGAGAGGCAGTTTTTTGAGGAGTTAAAGGCCTTGAAGAAGAATGACACGTGGGATCTAACTCCTTTACCTGAGGGGAAACGATCTATAGGCAGCAAGTGGGTGTTCACCATCAAATACCATGCAGATGGCTCGGTCGAGAGATACAAAGCAAGACTCATAGCACGAGGCTTCACTCAGACATACGACCTTGACTACGAGGAAACCTTCGCTCCTGTGGCCAAACTAAACACCGTACGTGTCCTACTCTCACTAGCCGCCAATCTGGATTGGACTCTCAGACAGTTTGATGTGAAGAATGCGTTCCTAAACGGTGAGCTAGAAGAAGAAGTGTTTATGGAAGTTCCTCCAGGCTTTGATGAATTGAAGAAGGATGGCAGGGTCTGCACGCTAAAGAAATCCATTTATGGATTGAAACAATCTCCGAGAGCCTGGTTCGAGAGATTCAAGAGAGCTGTGAAACAACATGGTTACACTCAGGCCCAGTCCGATCATACTATGTTCTACAAACACAATAATGGTAAAATTGCTATTTTAATTGTGTATGTAGATGACATTGTTATGACATGAGATGACACAGTAGAGTTGGAGTCGCTGAAGAACTTATACAACCAGTTTGAAGTCAAGGATCTAGGACAACTCATATATTTCCTTGGAATGGAGGTGGCTAGATCCTCAAAAGGTATAATTATCTCGCAAAGGAAATATGTCATCGATATCTTGAAAGAGACCGGATTACTCGGATGTAAACCTGTGGCGACTCCTATTGATCCGAATCAAAAACTCGAAAAAGAAGATGGTGCTGAGCCTGTGGACAAGAATCGGTATCAGAAGCTGGTGGGGAAACTGATTTATTTGGCTCATACGAGACCAAATATTGCATTTGCTGTGAGCTTGGTTAGTCAGTTTATGCATTGTCCCTCAGAAAAACACTTCAAGGCTGTTTACCGGATTCTTCATTACTTGAAAGGGAGTCCGGGTAAAGGAATCATGTTTTCGAAGAATGGAAGTCGAAGAGTGGAGATCTTCACTGATGCTGATTGGGGCGGAAGTTCTACAGACAGAAGATCTACCACCGGTTATTGCTCCTTTGTTTGGGGCAACTTAGTTACTTGGAGAAGCAAGAAGCAACCAGTTGTCTCTAGAAGCAGTGCGGAGGCCGAGTTCAGAGCCATGGCGCAAGGAGTATGTGAGTTGTTATGGCTTAGGAGAATCTTGGAGGAGCTGAAGGTTGAAGGAGATAAACCGATGAAGTTGTATTGCGACAACAAATCGACAATCAGTATTGCTCAGAATCCTATACAGCATGACAGGACCAAACATGTCGAAATAGATCGACATTTCATCAAGGAGAGGCTGGAAAATGGCGATATCTGCATACCGTTTGTTCCATCATCAGAGCAGCTCGCCAATGTTCTCACCAAGGGACTGTTTACTACGATGTTCGAAGGATTTCTGTCCAAGCTGGGAATGATCGATATCTATTCTCCAGCTTGAGGGGGGTGTTGAGAATATCTAAATTAATTATTAGGATTGTTAACTAGATATTTTATTCTGTTAGTTATTAGATAGGATCAATTTTAATTAGATAGAATCAATTTTTTATTATGTTAGTTATTAGATAGGATCAGTTTTAATTAGATAGAATCAGTTTTATTCTGTTGCTAATTTTATGCATCTTTTATGTAAAGTTGTTACATTGTAAACTCTATTTAAGTCAGTCATATTCGGCAGAAATAAAATAGATTCATTCGGAACAAGTTTTTTTCGACTTTAGAAATAGTTACTGCACTCTTTGCTAAACAGGAACAAAATTATAAGTGGGAAAACATTAGGCATCACAAATAGAAAAACAAGAAGATACGATATTCCAATCAGATTAAAGCACAACTATTTACTTACTCCTGGCAGTACAACAATTTGGTCTCCAACTGCAAGACTGTTACAAGGAACTTCAACAACTGAACCATCAACCATAAGACGAGCTTGTGAAGGCAAACTACTAAGAAGTCCAGTCATATCACTGGTTGCTTTGATTTTTGCTCTTTGTTCAAGATTCCTTCCTAACAAGACGAATGCTATTAACATGACTGGTTCCTCAAAGAATGCTTTCCAACCCTGCATACATAATACAATTAGAGAGGACTGATGTCTATCCCAAAGGTCCCATCACATGCTCTCTACTCCCCACACTAATCATGCACCAGAATCTGTAAACCACATCAATCACTACTATATAATGAAAAACATTATTTTCTATCATATTTTTCCAAATTATGAAAAAAAAAATCATTTTTCTCTCAAATCGCTTATTTTATTCACATGGTGATGAATTCTGTTCCAAAAATATTACTTCTGAAAAATTATATAGCTTAATGCCTTTAAAATTTGCTTCTGCTTTCAATTTTTCAGCCTTTGCAAATTAACAATATCATTTCTTTTTTTTTCATATAAAAGCACATTTTATTGAAATAAAATAAAAATCTTGTTTCTCCAAACACAATATTAATAAATGTCATGGATGAAAATGAAGTATTAATAAAAGGTCAAAGATGATAAATGTAAAATTTAAAGGTGATGGATGAAAATGAATATTAATAAAGATTGTGCATGATTAATTCAACTTTTAAAGGTCATTGATGAAAATGGAACATTGATAAAAGGTTATGGATCATCAGTGAATTTTACTCCCAGATATGCTACATATCAAACTGAAATGCTCTATACAGGTCCTCAATATATTTGCTTAAAACATCTTTTCGTTCATACGGAAAGATGCTTTAAGCAAATACATTGAGCCTTTATAGTGAGATGACAGAATAGCCCCAGAAGTTGAGAATACATCATGAAATTTAGCAATTAAAGAGTGACAGTAAAGTGAGAATATTTGTGATTGGCTTTTCTTCGACATCTCTTCTAAATTCCAATATGAGGATCTATTAGTTATAAATACAAATCTGAATATCATAAGCTCTTACTCTCAAGGCTGAAACTAATCTGAATATCATAAGCTCCGACTCTAAATACAAATTTGAAGTCGTAAACATGCTATAAACAACATACATATCAAAAGGCAAGTTAGTTATTTCACAGCATTTCATATGTCTACATACACACAAGATGAATACATATAGATTATGCACATAGGAGTAAGGATCGAGGCTTACCAATTTTGGTATTAACACGGCTAGTGAACTAACAGCAAAAGAGGATAAAGCCCCAAGACCAACCAAAGTGTTCATGTTTGGAGCTCCCTTGAAAAGGCTTTTCATACCCTCAAAGATAAGTTGGCGCCCAGGACCAAGCAAAGTAAACAAAGATAACGACAAATGGAACCCTGTTGAATGAAATGCATGCATCCATGAAGCCTTAGCTCCTAAAAAATGGGCAAGATGGCCAATGAGGCACACAGCACATAAAGCCCAAGAGACTGCAAGCTCACGACCTATAACAGAGTAAGAAATTATCCTTGAATCCAGAGCAATACAACCACTGGCATGCTATTACCTATTACAATCTACTAAACAAACAAAGAATGTGAAAAGGTATCTACCGCTTTCTTTTAAGCGGTTACGCTTTTCATCCATCTTCCTTTCAAAAACTTTGAAGAAATTATCATGACCTGAATCTGAATGACAGAAATAAGCCAAAGCTGTCAATTCATCGCATTGACTAGTAGAAGGAACTTATGGAATAATTTACAAGTCTGAAAATATAAGTTATATCTTTAAAAAACCAAGGCAGGTAAGTCCATAAAATAGATCAGAATGGCTAAACTTCGCCGTCAAGTAAAACACACAGAACAATAAGAATAAATAAAATATTCCTCGTTAAATTACCTGTGACCAATTCGCACCACAATCTTTTCTAGCAATTAACCTGAAAGCAAGACAATACCAAGAAATCCCTTTCTTTATTGGAGATGGTGACATGGATAAGATTCTACCATGGTGCTCTATTTAGGACATATCCATGCTCTTAAACAATGTCAAGTAGCATATGGTGTTGGTTACACTACGGGCAAACGAATTTACAACAATAGGGATGAAAATTAAAGGAAACTAAGAGATACATTGATACACTGCCATAATATTTCATCTTAATAAACATATTGTTTATTAGACAGCCCGTTTCTTAATCTGTAGAGTTTACTCACAAGAGGTTCACAGAACAGAACCTCAAAAACAAAGGTTGTTGGAGTGTTACTTGACAAGCTTCAACTGCAACATAATAACTTTACTGTAAATTAATGCAAAACAAGTTTTGTAGAAATAGAGAATAAAGTTTTTGGAACATTGAGGAAATAGAATTCTCTGTATTTTCACTGAGAAAATGAATACATAGGTTAGGCCTTTTATAGATTTACAAGGAAGATAGGAAGATACAATAGGAATACAATTCTTAGGGACCTACTAGTAGTTAATCTAATTAATATCCTATCTAATCTCTTAATTAGATAAGATGTAACAAAGTAAATAGAAAATAAAACTCTACCAATTAAGATATGCGGCTACAATCTAGAAGTTCTTTTTTAAATATCTTACAGAATAATACAATTAACATTCCAATAATGGAAATACCTTATTTTCCCAATAATTACTATAGATTTGACATGACTAATTCCTCAAAATATTAGGATACTTCAGCACCATAAAATCCTCTCTCCAACCATTTTATGCAAGTGGCTGCAGTGGCTGAACTATTGAAAGGAGAAATGGTAAACTAATTATATCTGACTTCAAAGCTTAAACACATCTATATGTAGAGGAGAGTCATGAGTTTCAGAGACATACCATGGGGGATAATGATTGCTCTTAAACATTTTTTCATTATTACGGCGAGACATCTCCTTCAATAGTTCCGTCATCTACCACTAACTCCACCAAACTTACACGGACATATTAAAACACGATCATATGTTATGACTCTCTCTTCTAACGTTAGAGGAGCTTAATAAATCATTCACAAGAGATCCAAAGATCTATTTTCGAAGACCATAAACATATTTTTGTTTGATCAACATTTCATAATTGATAATCCTGCATGAGGGATAAAATATTATACTTCAAGCTACTGGAAGAGAGGAACTTCATAACCAATGATTTAGAAATCAGTGACTTGTACATAGTAACTGCAAAGTAACCAAACAATAACCTGAAATTCAAAACTCATGATCTCCAAGAGGCACGTGCATGAGACCAAATTTTAGAAAGGGGTCCTTAAGTACATAGCTCTACAACACATTCTGTTTAACAAGTGAAAAGAAGTACGCATACCACATTCAAACAACAAAGAGTTTTGCAGCAGAATGAATACGAATGTCGATTACCTCGCAGGTTAGAACTAAAACCGCAGTTGGTCAACTGCCTAGCTAACGCCTCTCCTACTTCTTTTTGCCAATTTGGTACAACCTTGGCTTCGGAAACCGGCCACACTATTGCTGTCTCAGTTGCGAGATTGACACTTGCAGAGGATACTTGGGGCTGCACAACAATGCAATACCACAATGAAAAATGCAACTAATTGATTCACAAAAGAAAAAGATAGAAACAACTTACTTGATTTTCTAGTATTCTCTTCACACTTGCAGCACACCCGCCGCAAGTCATTCCCTAAGACCAGAAAAATTAAGGCCAAGAATCAATAACTGAGTCGATTTCTTTTCTTTCTAATCTTAAGAATCAACTATGGAGATAAAGAATCAATAACTATGGAGAGAGAGAGAGAGGAAACCATACCCCAACATCAAGAATAATAATATCTGGAGATAAAGCAGATAGCTCATCAGCAGCTCCCGCTCCCAATTTAGCCTTCGAGTCTCCGCCGCCATTTCCTCCCCCACTATGCCACCTCCTCCGCTACCGTTTCCATCACCGCCACCAAACACTCCGCCGCCGCCGCCAGAAGTCCCAAAATAATCAGCAGAACCCGAGATGCACTCCAAACGGAGTAATCGTTTGGAAACGAAGGCGGCGCCGGAGCTCCTAAGTGGAGACGAATAATAGCGGGAAGCCAGAGGACTAACTCCTCTGGCATGAGCAAAGAGACTAGAGTGAATGCATCCAGCGATGAGAGGGGATTTGTTTCTACATAAATGACGGTTTAATGCTCTTGAGATGGAGAAGAGAGTCAATGTCGGCACTGAAACTGAAAGTGCTGTTTCCATTTAAAGATTGATGTCGCAGCATAGAACAAGAAGAAGAAACGGTAATATGAAATTACTGGACTGAAATCTACTACATTTATGGCCGTATCTTTCTGCTTTGAGAATGCCAGCAAATTCAATAATATATTGACGTTTTAAACTTTTCATTCAAGTTTGTAATTCTTGTAATTCACGCGTTTTGCCGGTTCTATATATAATAATTAGGTTTAGTTTTAATTTACATCCTTCTAACGTATGAAAATTGAAAATTAATTCTTTTATTTTAATTTATCAAACTATAATTTAATACATTACTAAAACAAAAAATTAATGTAATTGTTGATAAATGGGAAATTTGAGTTATTTATTATATTTTAATTATTACCAATCATTTTTTATCAGTTCTTTCGAAAAAATTATAAAAATATTGATTTTTATATTATTTGATAAATTTAATTATATAAATAACTCTTTTTTATAATTGGTTATAAAAATAACACCTATTCATAAATAATTTATAAAATAATGTCTTTCAAGCACAAATGTACGTTAAACGCGTTTTTAACAATGTTCAACTTTATTTACATGACAGAAATTAAGTTAGAGCTTTCAAATATTCAGCAAAAAAATAAAACAAAAAGTAAAGGAGCTAAAAAGTTAAAAAAATTATAATTTTGACAAAAATAAAGGATAAACGTAACATGTCAAAAACACGTGTTTATTTCAATCGGATGTTTGTTTGGCTCTAGATAAAATTATTTAGCGTTTAATGTTAAACCGTTTAATATTCAGCGTATTTGTTTCATACCTCTGAATGATTTAGTGCTGACTGATTCAGCAAAACAGTGCTGACTGATTCAGCAAAACAGTGCTGAATGATTCAACATCAAAGTACATTCTGAATGATTCAGAACCATTATCAAACAACATGTCACATTCAGAGCTAATTCATACATATACTCTTAATCATTCAACATTTGAATCATTCAGCGCTTAATCATTCTAAAGTAAACAAACAACCCCTCGGTGTATTTTTAAAATACAACGTTCAAACATATAAAAAAAAATCAACATCTAAATAATGTGAACTTTAAGAATTTTGAGACTAAAATTATTAATTTTGAATTGCCAAAAACTTGTTTAAATTTGATCATATCCATGTTAATGCGACAGTTAAATAAAATTTTGTATACTTATATCTTAAATATTTCAAAAGACAATGATTGACAGAAAATCTTAAGTATCTAGAACTTCTTTTAATTGTTATACTGACATCAATTTGATCAAGTTTATGAATTATCTTTAACAACCAAATAATCAATAACTTTGATCATGAGATTCTCAAATCTCGCACTATATAGATATTAATTTTTTCAAGGTTTTAAATGTAACCCTTTCAAGCATGTATTCGTTGAGTGGTTTAATATAAAATTTAGGTATGTGAGTATTAGATGTTCAATTTAGCTCATATTTACGTTGTTGACATATATCACACACATTGTTTATTAGGTGAAGTACATAAATAATCCCCCTATATAATAATGTTTTGTTGAGCCTACTGTCTACTGAATTTTATAAAATGGTCATCTGATTATAAAAAGTTATTGTGTTGAGTCTCTCGATTATTAAAAGTTATAAAATGGTCACCTTACTATTCTTATGTTACAAACTCATCATTTTCCGTTAAAAAATTAACGGTCGACTGAGCTAGACGTTAACATGATGATTAATATACAATTGTCGTTCGAGATTATGAGATTAAATTTTATCATACCTTAGTCAATAGATTAACGTTTAACTCAGAGTTTCATTATTTTTTAATGGAAAATGACGAGTTTGAAACATAATGAATAATTGAATGATCATTTTATAATTTTTAATAGTTGATGGATCAACAAAACAACTTCCTATAATTTAGATATCCTTTTGTAACTTTACGACTAAACAAAACAATATCATATAATCAGATGATCATTTGTATCTTTTATCATTTATATTTTTTTAGGCAAAATCCGTACAATTATTTATTATTTTGATCCTACCATTTTACTTCGGAGCGTGTCTAATATAAAACATTTTTATCTACGTGATAAAAAAAATGTTAATATGAAAATTAATCTTAAATTGGTATTAAATTAAGAATTAATTATTTGTAGGATGATATTTAGGTAAATAGGCCAATATCCGCAACGTTTTTTAATCTTCCTGATTTTATTACTAAAAAATAAAGATATCTTGATTTTAACTTCCACAAACAAACCCTAACCCTAAACGTTACTTTTTCCCCGCTCATCCTCTCTAGTCCTCTCAATCGGGACAATGTCTCACTTCGGAAGGTCAGGCCCTCCCGACATCACCGACACGTGCTCTCTTCTCGTTCTCAACATCACCTTCCGTAAGCTTGTTTCTATTCGTCTCTCGCCCGGTTTTTAACAATTTGTCTTTGTCTACGAGTTTCTTTATACTGCGGCTGAAACCTTCGATTTGGTTTGATTTTGAACTTGTATAGGCACGACTGCTGATGATTTGTTTCCTCTCTTCGACAAGTACGGGAAAGTCGTCGACATCTTCATTCCAAAAGATCGAAGGTTCATTCTCTCTTTTCATCTCTTTCTTGGTTGTTGGGAATTTATAAATATAATAACTTTTGTTTACTTGACGGTAGGACTGGTGATTCTCGAGGTTTTGCATTTGTGCGCTACAAGTATGCGGATGAGGCCCAGAAAGCTGTAGATAGGCTCGATGGTACATTTTTTGATCACGTTCACTCTCCTTTTTTCTATTTATTTTAGCGCTTTTATATGTATTAGACGTGGCATTGTATTAAATGCAGGTAACCGATTCAATATGTTGTGCATTTCATTCTTCTTTTAGGGAGAGTCGTCGATGGGCGGGAGATAACTGTTCAGTTTGCAAAATATGGGCCTAATGCAGAGAGGATGTAAGTTGTATGCTAGTTGTCATTCATTTATATATACTTCACTGGATCATATTTGAAGCCCGATGTAGAGATGTATGCAGTAAGAAATTAGTTGATGAAAATGTGAATTTGATTCTTGTTTAAGAAGGTATATTATGAAGGAAAACACCCTGTATGGCTTTAACAGGGATGATGTCCACTTGCTTAAGTAATTGGTATTGGTGATTAACTCATTAGTATCCACAATGGAAGTTTGAAAAGCTTTTTTGGCATGCTCACTTAACATTTGAGGTGATATATGTGTTCTTTTTTAAATTTTTTTGTGCGAATATCTCCTTATCCTTTTAGTATTTTTATATTCCTAATATTTGTCTTAAGATCTACAGTGTAGCACTGTAGCGAGACTGTCTTAAGCTTGTTTGGCATGCTCACTTTGTTAATTTCCTTTGCAGTCAGAAAGGAAGGATTATTGAATCATTTCCAAGGTCAAGAAGCTGCAATCCTCGCAGAAGGTAAGTTATTCTGTGCATTCCTTTTCTTTGACAGGTTTTGTCTGTTTCTCATTTTGTATGATAGATAGCATTTTCTTTGTCTTGTGTCTACTTTTCTGATGTATTAATATAGATATAAATGAAGGGATAACTATGGTGGTTTTTCACAGATTTTTTTCCTTACCAAATGAAGCACTCTAGATTTGTAGTAGCATGAAGGTGACAGTGCTACGTGGATAAATTGATTTACTTATTTATCTGCATGTTCCTGTGTTGAGTATCTGAATGCACTAATTGTGGTTTATTTCCCATTTATATCTTTACAGTTCAATATTTGATTCTTTATCTGATTTGATTTCCAGGAGGGAATTCCAGTACTTACTTGGTTGGATGTATTATATCTTTTAAGCTTGTTTGAATAACACAACATATATGGATTGGTTTTATTCTTAATGGTCTCATGGATATGCTATGTTTGCTGTGTTTAATATATTCAGGCACCGGGATGACCATTACAAAGATGTGGATTATAGAAGAAGCCGAAGTAGAAGCTATGACAGATATGAGCGTGATCGATATCGTGGGAAAGGCAGAGACTCTCGTCGCCGAAGCAGGAGCCGTAGTGCTAGTCCTGTCCATTCTAAAGGCAGAGGGAGACGTCGTTATGATGATGATCGGCGAAGTAGCAGTCGATCAAGGAGGTTTATACTTTGCAATTCATGACGATCAGTTATTTTATCTCCCCATTTTCTTTAGTTAACTCATTGTGATGTTTTTGTAATTCAGTGCATCTCCTGCTCGCCGTAGTCCTAGTCCTCGAAAGAGTCCTTCCCCGCGTAAGGCATCTCCACCTAGGGGTGAAAGTCCTGATAGACGGAGCCGCGGTGGACGGTCTCCAAGTCCTCGAAGTGTTTCACCTAGGGGTGAAAGTCCTGATAGACGGAACCGCAATGGACGGTCTCCAAGTCCTCGAAGTGTTTCACCGTGAGGCCGACCTGCTGATTCACGGAGCCCTTCTTCTTGAAACTTGGAGATTGATGTGAGATTTTCCCCATTTTGTTTACTTTCTCCCTACTTTTTTTAGTCTTCAATTTTTTTGGTGTAAATTGTTAATGCAACCAGTTATGCTGATATCTCTGCTTTTGTATTTTGTAGGAGTTATCTTGCAGATGCCATTGGAATTCCCTGAGATTTGACGCAGCATGTTGCCAGTTGCTATTTTGTTAATGTTGAGGACATTCAATTATCATTTGTTTTATTGTATTGGTAGGACTTTTTTGTGTTTTTATTGACGGTCCTGAACCTTTTGTCTCCATTACGTAAGCTGTGTCATGGTGTCTGACTTTGTAGTTAGTAGCCTGATGTTTGAGTACCCATTAAAGATTCTGTGATGCAAGTCTCATCATAGTTTGCTCCCTAATACTTGCTTTTTAAAATCTTTATTATTATTATTTTCTAAAAATGCTGATTCATCTCAAACCGTCTGTTGGCTTTTATAGCAATGTTCGGGGAAAGAGTGAGTTGGGCAATGGCCATGATGTTGCTGTTGGTGCTGTTTTTATCTATTGATGAATGATCGTGATTGTGATGCTGGGTTATTGCAGTACGCTGATTGCAGGGACTGTTTGTTAACTATTTTTAACTGAAAGATATGGTGATTGGTAAGAGCTGTTAATCATGTCTTGGTTTCCAGAACGCTTTCTATGTTTATGGTTTCTAATGTTTGCATCTGATTAATCCTTGGGTCTTCTGATTTCTAAATATTGGCTTTGGGGCTTAGTTGCTGTGATGGTATTAAAAGACCCAACATTTTTTGACCTGTTGGTCGCTGTGTTTAATGGAGCTCTCTTGCATGAGACCTGATGCGTTAGCTAAAATTAAAAATGTAACGTCGGGCCAAAACCTTATAGATGTTTGATTTTTGTATTCCATTAATCATATTAAACCACTACCCGCACTTTACTGTTTTGAGTTGTAGCACAGTTGACCGGCTTGTAGCTGTTGAGTGGTGGCTTGCGGATAACCAGCGAGTACCAAGTAATAGTCTATAGCAGACTGTTGCTGCTTTGTTGGATCATGTTGAAAATGGTTTTAGCAGTTGCCTGGCCTTTTGCCTTGCCTGCTTGTAGCGGGCTGTTGCTGCCCTTCCTGCAGGGTCGTGTCGGTTTAACACCTGCGGTGTTCAAATGCATACGATATGCTGTCCCATCGCATGTTTGGTTAATTTTCTAAAAGTTTTGATATTGTAGTGATATATCATTCTTACCTAGAACAGCTCTATATTCATTCGTTCGTAGTCCTATTTTTGTTGTAGTGATATCATTCTGATGTCCGTTTGCACTATTCAGAATTAGATATCGTCTTATATTTACGCTCAGCCCATTGATGCACAATGCGAGACTAGAAGTACGTTAACTGTGCAAGCAACTGTAGAAACCATGAATGTAAATGCACGAATAGTGAATGTATTTAATGTTTTATTTCGATATAATTTGTAAGTTACCTTTGTAAAAAGAAGTTTGTGAATGTGTGATATGTGATTTTTGTTATTCTTTCTTTTGATTTTTAGGGAGTAAACGAAAAAAGAAAAAGAAAATAAAACATGTCTTAAATATTTTGATTTTATAAATACTTATTTTTAGATTTTTTTAAAAACAAATTTGATTATAAATTATATATTTATTTTGTGTTTATGAAATAAATCATGCTAAATATGTTATATAATTCAATAATATATTTTTTGTATTAAATATTAGAGTAAAGTTTATTAGATCACTAAAATATTCTCGCTTTTAAAAATTATAAAATAATCATTTATTTGATCAAATTATTATAGAATGTTTACAATGTTATTATAAAATGGTAATTACATTTATTAAATAGTTGCAAAATAATCATTAAAATTTATAAATTATATAAAATGATCATTAAAAATTATCAAACTCTTTGAAAATAGTCTTTAAAATTATCAAACTTTATTATAATTATAAAGTCATGGTAATAATTTTATAATTGTCATTTTATAGTTTTTTAACTTTTAATGACAAAAAATATCATTTAAACGTGTAATTAGGAACCCTTGAATAACATTAGTGGTAATTAGTAAAAGGAAATGTTTATCTTCTTAGAGATTTTGGGTTCGAAAACTATGTTTGCTTGGTGTGTGCTCGTAATAATGAGTAAAAAAATTATGAGTTGAAAAAGAAAAAAGAATTCAAAAAAAAGTTGAAAAAGAATGGTGGCCAAAATGGAAGAATCTAAGTTGAAAAAGAAAAAAAAAGTTGCAAAAAGAATGGTGGCTAAAATAGAAGAATCTAAAATACGCATGCCCTTATCGCAATTTCCTGGATACAAAACAACTCCACCGAAAAATTTCAACAACGCGAAGAGGCATTATATATACATTTATCCAACGCCATTGGAGAAACCTTCCCTTTCAATTTCCGATCTCCGCAGTGTGTTTAGCAATTCAGGTACCCGATCTCTTTCGTTTCCCCGTTTCCTTTCCCCTGATCTTCAAATTTAACGCCAATTTATTCTCATTTACTTGCTTATTGATTTGTAGAACATTATATATAAATATACTAGCATCTACTGTTTTTTTAATGTAATTGTGATTTGACTGCCAGTTAGGTGTGGATCTTCATATGTTATTAATTTCATTTTCTAGCTTAAGTAGGGATCTCGTTCCTTTTCTGTTAAATTAATTCTATTTAATGGCTAGTTTTTAGTGTATATTTATAGATTTTGATTTAATGTTTTTGCTGTGGTTTTTCATTTGTATGTACTATAAACTCTAAAAGTTAGGGTCATATGTATTTAATTCAATTTTCTAACTCAAGGATCTGATTTCTTTAATTCAGATTATCTAAGTTCGATGGTTTAATTAATGCTTTTCTACTGTGGGTAATTGGTTTTGATGTATAACAATATGCATCAATAAGAAATATTTAGGAATACTGCCTGGAAAGTTGTAATTTATTGAATGAATATGGTTGACTCTCAAGATTTCTTTCCTTTATTTTCTGTTTTTTATTCTTCGAATATGAATGTTTATTGAACTATCTTAATCATAATCAAGTGCTTTAACTAATAGTTGGCTGACGCTTTTTCGATTATGTAGAGAGTAGAATATGCATTCATTGAGAGCTGTAAATACTTGTACCATAGCCTTTTGGTTGATGCTTTTCCTCTGATTTACTTGGATTTTATATTTTTATTCTACATTGCCACCTTATTTTTTTTATCTCCATGATCTGTCAAAGTTTTAGCATTTCTGAAGTTTTGTGCAAACCACCTGTGTGCTACACATAGCTGCTATTAGTTAGGTGGTTGCAAGGAACTAATCTTAGGCATGGAGATTGACAAGGAGCAAGGACAAGTAGAAGGACAGGAGTCTGAAAAATCCATGCTGTCATCTCAAGAGGAGGTGTGCTCTTATCTTGCATCATTGTGGAATGTTGATTAATTAAACATCTTAGTTATCCGTGATTATCTAATTACAATATCATTGATTTATTTATTCTTTTATTTCTATATTTAGGAGGAAGCTATAAAGAAAAAATATGGTGGGATTAAGCCCAAGAAACCACCACTCATTTCTAAGGTAATTTCTGTGCGGAATTGTAAGTTTTTGGTTACTTGTTTGTGCTGATTCTCATCTAAGTTTATGTCAGGACCATGAACGTGCTTACTTTGACTCTGCTGACTGGGCACTTGGAAAGGTACTTTAAAGAGTCTCCAAATCCCAATCAACTTTTTTTTGGTTATCGTAGCTTGGCAATGCTAAATTCCTAATGAATCCCGATTAAGCTGGAGTTTCCAATATCTTCTTGTGTTCTTGGATACCAACAGCAAGGTGTTAATAAGCCGAAAGGACCACTTGAAGCCCTCCGTCCCAAATTACAGGTATTAATTTATTGCTTGTGAAATTATTTGATTTAAAATTCTCTTCTTGTGTTATAGGATTTGGCATCATTGAACTGCATTTTTTGGTTGAATATGGAGAATTTTTTATGTGGATATGTATTTTAAGAATTATTATTAATTGCATTGATTAGTAAGAGCAACAGAGTAGGTAGTCCTTTGCTAAAGCTGCAGGATAAGACTGTTTAGAGAAAGCTTAAATCAATCTGGTCCACTTTCCTAGTATGCCCACTCTGATCTACTTTATTAAAGCTCTTTAATTGGGTAACAAATATGCCTCTTTATGGTTCAAAATAGTAAACCAGCTTGGCTAGAACTTTTGCATGTCTAGAGGAGCAAAAGGGATTGCAGTATCTAGATTCTCTCAAGGTCTTCAGCTACTGGATTAAATGGCTTGAAAAATTGTTTCTTGACCTTTTAGTAACATGAGTTGGACTTGGAAGACCAAGCCCATGCAGAACATTGATTGGGGTTTTTGGATTTGCTTGCTTTATATTTATGTTGGAAAAGGGAAGATGATGTAAAAGAATCTTGTAATCTACCAAGATTTGAATCGTAGCACACAATATTTGAGTAGTGTATAACATGATGTCATTGGTTGTTTCCATAATTATTTTGAAGAGCAAAATTGATGGATCTGAACTTCTGATACATGAATGGATCTGAACTTCTGATACATTAATGTATCAAATCATGTTGTGATAAGGATTTTATGCTGTTCATGTTTGTAATTTCAAACACTTCACCTTTGATAAAGAAAAAAAAATGGTTTAAGAACGATCTGTTCATATGCAGTTTACCTTTATTTCGTGTACGCTATTTTTCTTGTGTGTATTTTGAAGTCCGCTTAGGTATTTCTGATTTTGATAAAGCTAATCATTTGCAGCGTATCATATGATCTAAAATTAATTCTAGGGTACTAATGATGAATCATACAGTTCTTAGATCCTAATTTTGCTTTCTGTGAGTTGATCACTTTTTACAAATTTATTTTGTAATGCTATGATGCTTATGATTACCTATTTTTCTGCATTTTTTTTCTTCAGCCCACACAACAACAAACACGATATAGGAAGTCCCCTTGTGCCCCATCTGATGGTGAAGGTATGTCTAGTTACTGAACTTGACATAGCAAACTTGTGTTGATGAATGTTCGTGTTGCATCTGTATTTTTTTTTCGGTGACAAAATGACCCTTTAATCAATTCCATTCATCATGCCGTCATTAGATGGCGGGAGCGCTCAACTGGAGGATGGACCTGCCAACGAGTGAGGAACTGTCAATCTTCTGGTCATGTGAGGACTATTGATCGTTATTCTGATACCTGGCCAGGTAATCAATAGTTTTCAATTGTTCCCATGAATAAACTTTGTGAAGATGTTCCGATATTAGTTAAGTTTGATAAGTTACAACATTAATGCAGTCAAGAATTGTGAGAACTGAAATGTCTGTCGGTCCAAGGTTTTTTTCGCATGTGGAACATTAATTTTCGTGACAAGTAAAATCAATTATTAAATGAATTTCCTCTGATTGTTATCATATCGGCATATCCCGCCTATGTTAGGCATGCTCGTTGTTCCATGGGAAGTGAACCAGTCATTTCACTTTCACATGTTATTTAAAAAGTAAGCTTGTAGATATAATCAATCGGGGTCTTGGTTGATGCTTAATGCGAGAGCCTTACCTTTAACTACTGACCCTGATCTTAGTCAAAAGACCGAGAAAGAGCTGTACCGAATCTGCCGTGATCCTGAAACATATATATTCCACTAAATTGTCTTCAGAAACCTTTGATCAACCCGACCAAGATACCAACAACAATGTTGTTATTCTTGTCCTTGTTGCTTTTGAATTCCCGTAGCACAAGGTTTACCAAAGAGATACCTGTTTTAGTTGCAAAAGTTTTATCCCTTTGATGTTGATTCCCGACCTGGTAATCACCATTCAAATCATACTCTCAACCATCCGCATTTTTACTCCTCTATTGTTTTCGCGGAAATTTTCTCCAGCTTTTGTATGTACCGGATCACAACCCGAAGTTCCTTCCCGCATTGCCCATATTTGCTTGTTTTGACGGACTTACCGAACTCATGGCCATATAATTGCTTGTAGGAACTTAGTGTGGCCCTTGCTTGGCCACCCACTTTCGCACATCGCCAAGCTCATATTTGCTCAACTCCTGTAATTCCTTTGAACATTTGACATTAACTGAAGAAGATTTTGACTGCACCGGCGACTGTAAGTATCGCCAACTCGTTTAAATGCACTCGCCAACTCGTTTAAATGCATTTGGGACTCAATTCACAAATATTCCGACGAGTTCCTTGTTGCTAAATAAAAAATTAATCATTAAATTAATCGAACCTAACTAATAACACTTAAGCCAACGTCCGAATGGAACAAATGGTTAAAGATTCTGCGGTGACACAAAAAAATTGTAATGTACATTTGTTTCTGTATTCCTTTTAGTAAATTTTTTAAATTTTTTTATATTTACATATACAAATTTGAAACATATTTCATACATCAAAGAACCAATCATTCAACCATGGCATGGAAAATTGACATATTTTCCGATAAATTGACAAAAACCAACATCCTTGTTATGCATAATCAAAGTTAAAACAACCAAGTCTTCAAAACAAATCATCTAATAATACTCGAATATCAGGACAAAGAAAAAACATCTCCATGTGATACAAACTTGTGATTAAATTAGGCATGAGATGAACAGATAAAGAACCTGAGATAGAGTGCATCACTATTTTTCTCCAATTAAAAGCGCCTTTATGATAGCATCGGACATCCCATCACCTAGAGGAAAGAAATGGCCTGCACCTGAAATTTCATGGTAGTGAATCCAGGGAAGTTGTTCGGCGATGTAGCGGTTTATTGTAATAGGAACAATCTAATCCCGATCCCCATGCCAAAGGTGTACAAAACCCCCGTTGTTTAGAAATGGATTTGCTAGATCGAGGGGATCGAATTCCCATGCACCGTGTAAAATTATAAGATCACGATGGACTCAAACACTCCTTGTTGCGTAACTTGTTGCGACGCCTGACTCAACAAAGCATCAGAGCTGCCGGATAAAACACTAGACGCAGGGAACACTTTCTGAGTGTTCCACCAGTAACGAGCCAGGGGGCATAGTGAGCAACACGAATAGCCCACCGGTCTTGCGTTGACTTCTGATTTTAGGCTTCATTTGATACATTTGCGGGAAAATTAGGCCACCAATAAGTAACAGCTGGAGCTAATAGCGCTGCTCCAGCTAACCTTTGAGGTATGTACTTAAGACAACTCCAAATTGCCTGCCCTCCCATGGAATAACCGGTTACATAGAATTTGGATCCTAGTTCTAACTGATCAGCAAGCTCTTTATATCCATTGTCATGCTCTTTACTGTTTGTTTTGTATTCAGATCACTTTCCCCGTAACCTGGTCTGTCGAAAGACACAACGTAGACCCCCAACTCTTCAATAATTTCCAGAGATAGAGTAGTTGCAACATAAGCATTATGCCTACCAGACTTGAAACCATGCACGTAGATAATTTTATACTTGGCCACATCCGTTGGAACACCGTATTCTTTGCAGGCTAAATACCCCATCTTTTATCCTTATTCTCGGTACTGTCAAGGGGGGGCCATTCGGGGAACCACATATCTTCGGCGCAGGTGGTTGGATCACCTGGTAAATCCATGCCAAAATCCCCACAAACAAGACAGCTACTATTTTCTTGAATATACCTGAAAACTTCTACCTTGTAATGCAAGTATTTTCATTAAGAGTAACTAGCATGGTGAAGGTTCACAGAGAGCTATAACTCAGAGCATATAACCAAGCAGTGCAACAAGCAGCCGAGAAGGATTAAAGGTTAACAACCGCCACATACCATAGAGGATAACTAGCAATATGTCAAATCTCCACAGTCTACTATATTTTCAAGGGCATGGACGTTGCATATAACCATTAACATGCATTAGCACTTTATTAAGACCTCACATATCAGTGAGGACCACCTTAAAAGAACGGAATTAGAAATGGCAGTCGGTCAGACAATATGTGCAAGAACACCAAAGGGGTAGTTGCATGTACAAAGCCCTTTTTTATCCTAAACACAATCCTAAAACATCAGCAGGCCATTACTCAGTCAAAAACATGTCTAGCAAATTAAAAATGAAAAACCACAGCTATAACCAAGGGAGAAGAATTTCATTATAGTAGGCAAATTAAAAGAGGATTATACGAGAGTACATCAAACATATATACAGTTCTAAAACCCTATTTTTATTAAACTAGGGGTTGCATCACAAACTTTTCGGATCTGTTCAAACAGACTTCGAGACACAAAGTCTAACAAATATATATACACACACACACATAGAAAGTGCTCAACTGTTCAAGACTTTGAATCAAGATTACACCTATCTATCAGAGTCGTTTCTAATGTTTATATCATAACAAGTTAGAAATGAAAACTGATCCGATCACTTACTCGAGAGCTATTACCTTAAAACCACCGGTTTGAGGTATAAGATCAGTGGAAATCAAAATGTAACAAAGTTATATAAGCCAATTTCAAAGAAATATATGTTTTGAAAATTTCAAAACAGTGATGAAATACAATGAATTGCAAAGGATTTTTTTTCACAGCTGCTTATCTAATCAAATATCAACCAAATAAGCAAATGGCGATTCAAGTGCAGAAAGCTTGAAACTCCGTTGGATCAAATGAAACTAAAATTCAAGTAAAACCCACCTCGAGAAAGCTTGAAAGAAGAGCTTTGATCAGATTTTCTGGTGTGAGCCCTGGCTGATGCCGCTGATATCTTCCTCTTAACTCCTCCCGCCATACTGTCTCCGAGAACCTAATAATATGCGACAGTCAAACATCTAAATCTATCTAATCTAAATTCCAGCCGATTTAAACCCAAACCAAAATCTAATTTGAAATTCTTCAAAATTAAAATTTATTACATTTATTCAAAATTGGTCCCTAAAGTTTTTAAACATTTCAATTTTATCCTAAATTATAGGTATATATTAGTCACATGCCTTGTTGAAAAATCATTAGGTCAAGTTATATTATTATATGTTTGAAAAAAACAAATTTTAGGTTAAACTATGGTTGAAACTAATTACATATTTGAGTGAATATGGGTATGAAATTGAAAGATTAAAAAGTTTGGGGATTAATTTAGAAAGATGGTCATAGTTTAAGGATGAAATTAAAATATTTTAAAAATTCCAGGACTAATTTAAAATGAGAATCATAGTTTGAAAATAAAATTAAAATATTCAAAAGTTTAAAGTCTAATTATAATGAATATCATAGTTTGGGGACATATAATGTAATTAACTATAAATGTACGAAGGGATCTATATTTAAATTAAGTATAACATATTTTAAAAAATAATTTAGTTAAAATAAAATTTATAACATAAATCATTAATTTCTTATGTTAATAAAATAATACTTATAATATATTTTAAAAAGAAATAATTAATATCATTTTTATTGTCATAAGACATGCAAGTTAACTTTTATAATGTGAAATGGTTATAATTGAATAAATTTTAAAGTTTATAAATGAACATGCATTAATAATTGATGTTATATATTTTGTAATACTTACACTAAAATATAAATAAATTAAAATTATTTAATTTATGAAATATGTTTATAAAATATTATATATATTAAATATTTATTAACCATAAAAGTAATTAATTTCTTTTTAACTTTTGATTTTAATAAATGATTAGTTTAGAGTTTGTGTTTAATGTTTATAAAGGATAAGATATATTTAGGATTTGAATTTGGGTTTACTATTTAGAATTTAAGATAATGCGAAAGTCTAGTAAATTTTGGTGAATCCATAATGAGGAGTTATTGGTAAAAGCATATTGTTCTCCTAAAAAGTTTTGAGTTTAAACAGTTACGTACGTAAATATGTTGTTAATAGGTTAAGAATTTTTTAAATATATACAGCTTTTTAAGCACCTAAACTATTCAAAAATAAAATAGTATTTTAGTTCAATATAAATATTAGAGGGCTCGAGTTTAAACACTTGTCTGTATAATGTGTCTGTATAGTGTGTTGTTATCCAATGTTTCAGCTTTGAGAGCTAGATTGTGGTGGAATAATCGATGCCCGAGTTCCAGTCCTTCGGTTCAGGATTTCGTTAGAGATCCATGTGTTGCAATTAGTTGTGGTTAACATTGTCTTGGTGTGTGAAGTCGGGGGATGTGGAGTTGGCTGCTTTTGGGGTTAGTCCTTAGCTCGGTACTGTTTGGTGGCTGGTGGAGCGAGTCGGGAAGGATCTATTTTATTATTTTTTTCATTGGTTGTATGTTATTTTGAATCTAGTTGTGCGGAGATGGTTCTAATATGTTTTGTAGTTTGCTTCTTGCTACTGATTGCGATTGTTTTCTTGGTTGTTTGAGTTCGGTTGCTCGCTCAGGCTGCTTAGTCGAGTGGAATGAATTATTATTATTTTTTTGAAAGGACAAGTGGAATGAATTATTTGTAGTGGAGCAGGCTGTTTTGTTGGTGTTACGTGTTTTCTCTGCGGTTTGGGCTAGCATAGTTCAGACGATTGTTGTTCAGGCATTGTTGGGTGATTAGTGGTGAGCGGAGTAGTGATGCAGTGTCTGTTTAGTTTGTTCTCAGTGAAGGTGTCTCTGCTGAAGGAGTGCTCGTGTCTAATCAGCTTGCTGCTGGGTGATCATCCGGTCAAATTGTTGCTCTGTTTCGTGTTTTTTTGGTATTTGCTGCTGTTGTAGTGTCCTGTTTTTCAAGTTTCAAGTGTGGCTATTAAGTGGTATTAGTTGTGTTGTCTCAAGAAGGAGAATGAAAATGACCATCCAGCTTAGTTGGTAGAGCACAAGGTTCTTAACCTTGAGGTTGTGGGATCGAGTCCCATAGAGGGCATTTCATAATTTGGAGGTCTCCTACGAAATTGTTCTCAATTTAGTGTTGGGGGCAGCCTACTATCTTACCTCCCCTTATCTCATTACATATGGGAACAAGGGACAACCAATTCTCAAGAAGGAGAATAATGGTTAGTTGGTGTATTTTGTGGCTGAGAATAATGGTTAGTTTGTGTGTTTGGTGTATTTATGATTTGGTTATTAATCATACAAAACACCCCCTTTAAAAAATATGTTATATTTTTAAAATAAATATTTTTTTAATAATATATGAATATTTAAAAATAAAATAGTGTTTTAATTTAATACAAAATATTGGATAAAAACTTTTAATTGATTTTTTTAATTAACTTAAAATTAAAATTAATTAAATTAAATTGATTCTATTGAATGAATTTAATTCGATATGTTTAGTTTATCTTAAACTAATTCTTTCACTCATTAGTTAGTTTTAAACGAGCATAAAATTTAAGCTAAAATCTGGAAGTGCAAAGGAATACTATAGGATAAATCCAAATATTAATTCCATCGAAATATGCAAGGGTACAATTATACATTAAAAAATATCTTTAACATCATTAAAATGCATCAAAACATATTTAATCTTATAATTAAAACAAAAGACAAAAGAATTTGTTAGCTTTGAGGTAATTAAGCAAAGAACCAACATACTCATTAACCACTTGATAGTAATTAAATCAGTTGATGGCAGAGCAAATTCTTCTAATTTCACCGTTGGTGCCTATCTTCACTCCGATATTACTCATCTTCACCATGGACCTTGCAAATTCCACGTTAAAGTTCAACGCCGGCGACCCTCTCTCACCCATGAAACGCTGCACAAAGGTCCTGGTGGAGGCATCGGTCTACAGTTTCTGATCCGACTCCAGTATTCCCCTACCATTCCTCAAGTTGGCAAAAAACGACGTGTCGAACCTGTTTCCACTACCCGTGTCCAAATCAACGCGCCTTGACCCGTCACCGTTTTGCGGGCAAAGAGCTTGCAGTTGAGGAACGAATGCCGGGTTGATTGTGGGGTCGTGACCACCGTTGGTGAAGTTGTATAATCTGTAGCTAAATAACTGGCAAGCCGAAGTCCCTATGGTGTGTCCTCCTGCAACAGATTAAAGAAACATCAAAGGTTTAGCTGACCAGAAGAAATATGAACTTTCTAACAATAAGGAAAAATTTCTTACCAACAAGGGAAACAAGATCCTGAGTGTTAAGACCGAAGGCAGCGAACTTTTGCTTTTGAGAATCAATGGACTCTGTAAATCCAGGCAAATTGGAAGTATCCGATGCCAATGAAACCCTCCCATCTCTGCGTCCTGTAGGAACCTGCCAGTTTATTCCTCTCGTCTGCATTTCATATACGTATGTCAGCCATCGCGTTAGTTAATAGTTTTGATCAGTAGTATATTATAAGATCAACAAAACGCATTAATGTTTACCAGAAAAACGGAGTCACGAGCTGCGAGAGAAAGAATATCGGCGCATGAAACGACGCCGGGGCATGCAGCTTCGAGCTGAGTTTTGGATTCGTCGATAGCTTCGTAGCCTCTCAGCAGTCTGTTAGGAGGGGCGGTTTTCTCGGTGTTAGGGCCATTGATGAGGATGGAGGCGTCACATCCTTGGACAAAGCAGTCATGGAAGTGCATCCTAAGCAAACCGGGTGCAATGGCTGGATTAGAACGGAAATGGGATTGAACCGTTGACCTAACAATGGATTCAGCTCGAGGGCATGTTCTTGCATAGAACCCAACTCGAGTTCCCTGAGCATGAGCCAATGCAGCAGCCATGTCGAACATGACTGCCATTGCAAGGAAGAATCTTGGGTTGGTTAAAGCGCTCTTCATTGCGATAGTAGATTGAAATGATAAGACGCAAGTGCTGAGAGAAGATATTGGAGTGTCAAATGGCTGTATTTGCTTAAGATATTGTGGAACGAATAGAGGACAGCAGGGTTTATTTATAGGCTAAAACCAAAAGAAATATAGTCAACTTAGAGAAGAAGTAAAGAAAGCAGCCTATAAGGAGCCGGCAGTCAATAATGATGAGTTGGAATTCAATGATACTTCGCATGCACGAGCTTTTGTTAAAGCATGCAAGAACAACTTTCAAATTCTACTGGCGACGCCAGCCGTGTTTCAGCTTCACGTGAGGATCAGTATTTTTTTGAATAGTACCATTCTTGATATTGTTTACATCTTAATATAACATATTATGAGTAACTATATTCATCTACGGAGGGCATTTCATAATTCGGAGGTCTTCTAAGGAAGTTGTTCTCAACCTGATATTAGGGACAGCCTATTATCTTACCTCCCCTTACCCTATTAAGGGACAACCATTTTTATATTCATCTACCAAGACAAAAAAAAAATCAATTTAAGGATTCAAATTGAAGGGAAAATCAATAAAAGAATAAGTTTCCATCGACTAGAGGAGCGATAATAAACTCAATCATAGAAAAATATTTTAAAAGTATGGTTAAAATTTATACCGGAGAAGATTAAACTTTTGACATTTTTATAAAAAAATGAAAAAAAAAAACTTATTAAAAAACACAAATCTCAACTATCTAAAACAAATCTTGGATATATAAAATAAATGGCACAACGATAAAATTATCCCTGATATTTGCACAAATGATCATTTATCTTTTATTCATTTTTTTAAATATTTTAACCTCAATGTTTTACATAAATCATATTAGATGAAAATCGTTAATTTATTAACAATCAACACATATTGTTGACGTGACAATTCTACATATATTCAATTATTGATGTGACATATGTCATGTCATTTAAAGTAATGATATGTTATATGGCATGCCAACAATTGAACGCATGTGGAAATGTCACATTAATAATATATATCGATAGTTAGTCATTTTATTATTTGCATCTAATAGGATTTGTTTTGACCATAAATTATATACTAAAATAATTGATTAAAAATAAGTTTTAAACTCGGTAAGAAATAAATTTAAAATCTAATAAATTCTTGGATATAAAATAGTAGGTCTTCACCTGAAACCAAAACGCGCTCGCCATTCCAAATTGCATGTTGATTCCTGTCTACGGCAACGAATTGGCCCCTCCTTGTATGCATGCTTAAGCTAAAAGCTCTTATAATTATGTACCATCTCATTATTATTCTGCACCTTCCTCATGGCCGGCTTTCTTGACTTCTTCTCTATGTTGACCGGGTTTCTTTTGCCCTATAAATATACCCTGTTCTGCTCTGCTCTCCCCACTCCACACAATCATAGGCAAATACAAGTATTCAACCATTACAAACACCATTCTTTTCTCTTAGTTTATCTCTTTATTTCTTATCATTTCAATTTACTATCACAATGAAGAGCGGTTTCACCAATCCTAGGTTCTTCCTTGCAATGGCAGCCTTGTTTGCCATGGCTGCTGCATTGGCCCATGCTCAGGGTACTCGAGTTGGGTTCTACGCAAGAACATGCCCTCGAGCTGAATCCATTGTTAGGTCAACGGTTCAATCCCATTTCCGTTCTAATCCAGCCGTTGCACCCGGTCTGCTTAGGATACACTTCCACGACTGCTTTGTCCAAGGATGTGACGCCTCCATCCTCATCGATGGCCCTAACACCGAGAAAACCGCCCCTCCTAACAGACTGCTTAGAGGCTACGAAGCTATCGACGATGCCAAAACTCAGCTCGAAGCTGCATGCCCCGGCGTCGTTTCATGCGCCGATATTCTTTCTCTCGCAGCTCGTGACTCCGTCTTTCTGGTGAATAGTACTTCGTTTTCTCAATCATATAATAATATACTACTGAAAAGAAAAACTTTGTAAATTAATCCAACGGCTTGCTGATTGTATTTTTCATACGTATATGAAATGCAGACGAGAGGAATTAACTGGCCGGTGCCTACAGGACGCAGAGATGGGAGGGTTTCATTGGCATCGGATACTTCCAATTTGCCTGGATTTACAGAGTCCATTGATTCTCAGAAGCAAAAGTTCGCTGCCTTCGGTCTCAACACTCAAGACCTTGTTGCCCTTGTTGGTAAGCTATTTTACCTTAATGTTGGATAGTTTTTACCGAAATTATATCTCTTCTGGTTAGCTAAACCTTTGATGTTTCTTTAACCTGTTGCAGGCGCACACACTATAGGGACTTCGGCTTGCCAGTTATTCAGCTACAGGTTATACAACTTCACCAACGGCGGTCCCGACCCCACAATCAACCCGGCATTTGTTCCTCAACTGCAAGCTCTTTGCCCCCAAAATGGTGACGGCTCAAGGCGCATTGATTTGGACACGGGTAGTGGAAACAGGTTTGGCACGTCGTTCTTTGCCAACTTGAGGAAAACATCCCACCATGAATAAGAGAGACAACAAATGCTGGAAATAATCTTCAAGCTCATGCACATTATTTTCCCATCGATTCTTAGCTGAATCATGGTTAGTTGATAGAGGGTATGACCATTTTTATCGTCTGATCAGAGAGGAATTATCACTGAAAATTCTTTTCAACAAGTTTCTAATGCTTGATTTTTCTCTTATTTTTGCAACCATAGGTTCTCGATCGTCGTTCATATACTCTTCATCGATGTTTCCACTGAGGACCACCAATTTCCCCCCACATATAACGTATAGCTCACAAAAACCAGGTCTGTTTTGATGAACATAGAATTCTACACTTATTACACTCTTTGATCTCCTATGGTACATAAATCAATTCATGGAAATACCTGACTTGAATATAAAATCAGTGGGAATTCAAAATTTAAGAAAATTTTCATACCATGATGAAGATTTCATGAATGTCAAACCATGACAAGTTTGTTGTCATCAAATCTACTATGAGCTGGTGGATAGGTTCATCACATTTCTCAGCTTTTACCTATGAAAAACCCCCCCAAAAAACTATTATTATCAAATCAATGGAGATACAGTAAAAACTAATAAAACCATCACAGCCATAAGCATATAGAACAAAATCTTGCCACAGAAAGCTATATTCTTGGAGAATAGCTTGTCTGTCTTCTCTTGCTCATACTTCCTCAATATTTTCAGCTTCTCTTTACTCACGACACTCGTTGAAAGCTTCCCGATTTATGAAGAAGATGAAAAATTGATGATCAAATGAAGAAGAAAAAAAGAATTAAACTCAAGATGCTTGGTTTTTTTTTTAACTTACATAGGGTGTCAACAAAGTCCTTGGAAATGTTGTAAGTAACATGAAGGAGGACTATGGAGAATGGTTGAGAACTCCATTTTCTTAGAGTCCAAGCCAACATCTTATATCCATCTCGTATATCGTTTTCATTTAAAAACCAGGACAGTTACATCCCACCATATGAATAAGAGAGAAGAAGAATGAAGAGGAAGATTACTTTTTTTCTTCAAACTTTTTCCTTAAATGTCAATCAAAAGTTTTGGTAGTCAAACATTGACAAAACAATACCAGGTCATAGGTTTAACATGCCACATCAGCATCTCGTTACTCGAGTAACGGTCGTTAACGGAAAGTGACTTATTTGTTACAAATCGATAATGTTAGTGATTAATTTGTTACTTTTGAAACTTTAGTGAGGAAAACAAAAACTTACTCAAACAATAGTGACCATTTGTGTAGTTTACCCTTTATTTAAAGGGAAAAGATGTTGAACGATGGCATTCCAGGTAAACAGCTAACGGTCCACGTGTGTTTTCCATGACACCGGTTAACGACGGGTGACCAATTTATAACAAACGATAACGTTAGTGACCGATTTGTAACTTTTGAAACATAAGTAGTGAAAACAAAAACTTACCCAAACGTCAGTCACCATTGGCGTAGTTTACTCTATTTCATATAATTAGATATAAACTGCTCCCTTGAACTGCCAATTGGCTAACCCTAAAGTAACAGCTAGCCGTTGACTTGCCTGATAAATGTATTCAGATTTTGGACCAAATCAAATTTAGTAAACTAAAATTAATCAAATAGTCAAAAATGGCTATTATAATTCCTTTTCTTGTATATTCACAATCTTAGATCAAATGAATTAAGTCAAAATCTAATTAATTAATTTTTGTTTTTTATTTAAGAAAAATAATATCATTTAAGTTTGTTTTATTATTTATATTTTTAATGTATAATTACTCTTTCTAAAAGTGTTGTATTAATTAAACAAACCGTCATTTTATATTTAATTTTTTTTTCTTATAAAAATATAGAAGGGTTTTTATACAATTTTTTTCTGAACGTTTTGTACGGTTTTATTAAGTAATACTTACAAAATAAGGTATAGACATTACCTCGTTAAAAAACTCTCTAATCTTAATGGAGGAAAAAGAGTGTGCCATGTCGATGGAACAACAATTCAATACAATAGATCTTCCTAGAAGATGACCAACAACAGATCCAGAACTTACAAGCTGCTCACACAACATGGTAAAAATAACCCACCCACGAATCAAGGATTCACAAAAGAAGTAAACTACACAATACACATACACCAAACCCATACTACATACAATCAGATTCACGACTTAAGGGTATAGACCAAACTAGAAATGGGGAGAACTACAGTTCAACAGGTGCCAAAAGGAAAACCAGTGTCCAAAAGCAACAGCTATGAACACATTAGGACAAACGACCAAGGCGAACTATAATTCTAATGCAGACAGCAATGCACCAATGAAGATGCGCAAAACGCTACCAGGGTAAGTCCGGGAGTGCACCAAACTGCAGCAACACACCCCCATCCGAAGCTCCAACCCGTAGCAAATTTGTGGAGAAACGAAATGCAGCAAGAGACCCACAGAAGCCAAAAACACCAACTCGCCCAAACAACAAAACAACAGCGATCAGCAACACCCTTCCGTATCAGAACAGACAAAACAAAACTAAGACTAACGCACACTTTAATTCACAAGGAATACGCAGCATGCTTAGCTAAAACGGACACCAGCTAAAAGGAAGCACACAAAGCCATCACCAATGCGCAGAAGGCTACAGTGGAACCACAACACAGCCGAACCAATAAACTTTTTCATATCTAGTACTTCTCAAAAATCAACAGAACCAACCAGAACAACAGCAGAAGACGAAGCAAAAGCAGAGCATCAAACAGATATCAACATTCGGGACTACATCTTCAGCCAACCAGACAGACTACATTTAGCAGGAAGCAAAGATGAAAACACCAATAACATGACTCCTTAAGAGAACCCGGAAATCAAACCTGTAGGCCATCTAACAAAATCCTAGACCTTTGGAAATGACTCTGGCCACTTACAATTACACCAGAAGCCGATCCTCAATACGGCTAAATCGAAAACTCTATTCGAATCAGAAGCTTTTCCTTGGAACAGAGCCTCATTTCTGCACAGACATACCGTCCACACGAACCCGCTAAACGCCATGAGCCAAACATCTTTAAGGGATTTACGGATCACATAAGGAAGGATTTAACATCTCCAGGGACGACAGCAGAAATGTTCCAAAGTGCAAATCAGCGTTGCCAAGCTTTCCAAAGAACATCACAGTGAATGAATAGGTGGTTTACTTCTTCTAAATTCTTCTTACAGAAAACGCACAGAACGTCGCCCTGGATTGGAACACCCCTCTTCAAGAGCTCTGACATAACTGGAATTCTAGATTGAACTAATTTCCACATAAAAGCTTCAACCTTTGGAGGAGCGAGGTTGGCCCACTCTCTTTACTGGATCGTCAGCAAGGTTGGCTTCATCAGAAAAGATGATGAATTATGTGGCACGTAAAAATATAGAAGGTTAAACACTTATTAGATTTTTATTAACTTTAAAGTTAGACATCCTGATTCCTCCCACTGTCTAATCCAGATTTCATACTTGGTTGTCAACAAAATATTATTATTACTGCTGACATGACTAAATATCCATAGATTCAATGTTGATAATAATGTTCGTTGTATATTTACTTTTTACGAGTTGTTTGATTAGGTTTAATCAAAAAAATTTAATCGTATGATTTTATTTTGTTGAATGAAAAATTAATTTTTAAAGAGTCTAATAACAATTTTTACCCTATTTTTTAGAAACAATTAATTTAATCCTTAAAATTATTATTTTTATCTCATTTAGTCTCAAACTTCTAATTTATTGTCAATTTGAACCAACAATAAATAAATAAAAATATAACAATTTTATTTATTTTTTTACAATTTTTCATTTTTTTTATAATATTTACATTTTTAAAATAAGTCATAAGTCATTCGTTTTATTAGTTTAATCTTGAGAATACTCATTCTTTAAGAAATAATACAAATAGCAAATAACAGTTTATACAATTCCAACTCTCACATGGTGACATATTCATGCTTTAATTATGCAGACAAATGTCCACCCTACAATATAATTTTTTATGTTATTTATTTATTTTATTAATTACGTTTACTCTAAAATTATGTATACCTACATATAAAAAATTTGTATTGTTAATACATGTATGCATATCTTAAAAATATTTTTAAATTTATTATTGCTTTCAAGCACAAAAATAAAATGCAAATAATAAATAATATTTGAGTGATTAAATTATTAAAATTATATATAAAACAATAATTTGTGCACGAATTTTTTTATTTCTTATTGAATACAAAGAAAATATTTTTTACAATTTCAACTCACACATCAAGAATGTTAAAATTATTGCTTATAATAAAGAATCATCGTTGTCGTTAAGTGTATTCAAATTAATTTATGACGGAGCAAATTCTTCTAATTTCACCCTTAGCGCCCGTCTTCACACCGATGTTACTCATCTTCACCATGGACCTTGCGAACTCCACGTTAAAGTTCAACGGACGCGACCCTCTCTCACCCAGGAAACGCTGCACAAAGGTTCTGGTGGAGGCATCGGTCCACAATTTCTGATCCGACTCAAGTATTCCCCGGCCCTTCCTCAAGTTGGAAAAGAACGACGTGTCGAACCTGTTTCCACTACCGGTGTCCAAATCAACGCGCCTTGAGCCGTCACCGTTTTGCGGGCAAAGAGCTTGCAGTTGAGGAACGAACGCCGGGTTGATTGTGGGGTCGGGACCGCCGTTGGTGAAGTTGTATAATCTGTAGCTGAAAAACTGGCAAGCTGAAGTCCCTATGGTGTGTCCTCCTGCAATAGGTTAAAGAAACATTAAAGGTTTAGCCCTACCAGAAGAAATATAAACTTTCGAAATTTGAACACTGAGGTAAAATAGCTTACCAACAAGGGAAACAAGATCCTGAGTGTTGAGACCAAAGGCAGCGAACTTTTGCTTCTGAGAATCAATGGACTCTGTAAATCCAGGCAAATTGGAAGTATCCGATGCCAATGAAACTCTCCCATCTCTGCGTCCCGTAGGCACCCGCCAGTTAATTCCTCTCGTCTGCATTTCATATACGTGTATATGAAAAACATAATCAGCCAGTCGTAGGATTAATTTACAATTTTTTCTTTTTAGTAGTATATTATTATATGATTGAGAAAACGCAGTACTATTTACCAGAAAGACGGAGTCACGAGCTGCGAGAGTAAGAATATCGGCGCATGAAACGACACCGGGGCATGCAGCTTCGAGCTGCGTTTTGGCATCGTCGATAACTTCGTAGCCTCTCAACAGTCTATTTGGAGGGGCGGTTTTCTCCGTGTTAGGGCCATCGATGAGGATGGAGGCGTCACATCCTTGGACAAAGCAGTCGTGGAAGTGCATCCTAAGCAAACCGGGTGCAATGGTTGGATTAGAACGGAAATGCGATTGAACCGTTGACCTAACAATGGATTCAGCTCTAGGGCATGATCTTGCATAGAAGCCAACTCGAGTACCGTGAGCATGGGACAATGCAGCAGCCATGGCAAACATGACTGCCATAGCAAGGAAGAATCTGGGGTTGGTGAGACCGCTCTTCATTGTGATAATAAACAAGATCTTGTGTTTGCTTATGATTTTGTGGAATGGGGAGAGCAGAGCAGAGCAAGGTTTATTTATAGGCCAAAGGAAATCCGGTCAACATAGAGAAGTAAGGAAAGCCAGCTATGAGGAACCGGCATAGGAAGGTGCAGTTGGTATACAATTATAGTAATTTAAGAGCTTTAGCTTAAACATGCATGCAAGCAAGGGCCAATTCGTTGCCGTGCACAGGAATCAACTTGCAATTTGCAATGGCGAGCGCGTTTTGATTTAAGGTGATCAAAGACCTAGTATTTTATATTTATATATTTTGATACAATGATAAGCAATCATCAAAAAATTTATTAGATTTTATATTTAAGTCAAAACGTATTTTCATTCAAATAGTTTATATGTATAATTAGATGTAGACTGCTTCATTGAACTGCCAACTGTCTAGCCCTAAACTGACAGCTAGCCATTGGCTTGCGTGATATATGTATTCAGATTTTCGACCAAATCAAATTCAGTAAACTAGAATTAATCAAATCATCAAAAGGGGCTCTCATTTCTTTTATATTCGTAATGTTAGCCAAATGAATAAGTCAATATCTCTTCTGTAGATGGTTGTAGTTGCCTCAAATCTATAATATTAACTTGGGATAAATGACAGTAGTAACGAAATAATAAAAGAATGAAAAAGAACTTTTAATTTGAGTTTCGTGTAATGCGTGTTTCTGGCAAGGGCTGCTATTCCTGTCTTAATTGTTCTTGTTAGCCTATGTGGTGGTTTGGTTGTATATCTGGTTTTGCTGTTGAGTAAAAATGGTGGTTATCCAACTTGGGAGCCAGCAGGAGGTAGTTGGTGGTTGGATGGCTGAATCCTATCGACTTTCTTGAGGATCTAATCGTTGAACATGAGCATACTGAGTATTCATAATAGGAAAAAGTACAATAAATGGTTAGCAATTCGTATAGGGGCTGATTTATTTTGGAATGAAATATACTGGTATGAGAACCTTTGATTGTTTGGTGGCTAATTTGCAAGGGGATCAATCCGGCTTCGAGATGATCTCCTACATTGGTCGGGCGAAATAAAATTTTAATGTCGATGGGGTTGTAAAAAGGAAGCTGCATGCTGTTTAAGGAAGCTTTTGAAGTAGCAAAGTTGGCCGAATTTGAGCTCCGTGAAAAATTGAAGAGAATTAAAGGGGTAATCGTTTCTTCTGGCTTAGATTTGGATTTTTATCCGGCTAATATGGGACTGCTTTGTTTTGTTGATTTTGTTTTGATGTGTTAGCGTCAGATCCTTTACCGGATGTGGTGTATCGAACCCGAAACCTCAATAAATAACAACAATTCTTTTACTATTGAGATAACTTGATTTATATTAGTGATGATCAAATTACATCTCTCGGGTTTTGAGTTTAAATATTTATTTGATCTTTATTAACTTTAAAGTTAGACAAATTGATTTCTTTCATTATATAATTTTGGTTCATTACCTGATTGTAAATATAATAACAACAATAATAATAATAATGTTACAACCTTTATGGGCGTTGACATTGCTAAACATTCGCCTTTTTTTTTAATAATACTAGTGATTATAAGATTTTTTTCATAATTTTCTTTAATTATTGATAACCCACACATTCTAACAAACGTAGTTGCTCGAACTAAGGACCTCAAAGGAAAACAATACTCTATTTAGTCACTGAGGCTACTCAATCGATTCACTTAGGCCTGTAAATGAATCGAGCAAACACGAACGAGAGTCTGTTCGTGTTCGTTCGTTTAACTTTAACCGGACAAACGGACAAACGAACGAACACGAACAACTAAACGAACAAACTTTATTGTTCGTGTTCGTTCGTTAAAGAATGTAGCTTGTTTGTGTTCGTTCATGTTCATTCGTTAAAATGATAAATGAACACAAACGAACGAACGTAAAATAACGAACATAAAATTAATTGGGTTTATATTTTATAAGAGTTTTTTTATTTCCTAATAATTTTAGGGTTTATATTTTCTTTAATTGATTTGAGTATTTTTTGTTTAGGTTTTAAAATAGTAGTGGGTTTAAGGTTAAAATTTATTAAGTTTTAATATTTTAAACGAGTCTGGAGACTTGTCTGAATATAAACTAACGAATATAAATGAATACAAATGAACAAACATAATTGAACAAATTACCGAATGTTCACGAACATAAATAAAAGAACGAGCCCTAATTTGTTAGTGTTCATTCATTTAATTAAACAAATATCAAATATAGTTCATACTCGTTCGTTTAATAAATAAACAAACATAAATAAACTTTCCGTCATACGATTCACGATTGCTTCATTGAATGTTCACTTTGCTTAAGGAACTAGATTCATTAAACATATCATTATATTAAACTTATTGAATGACTTCAATGGTAAAAGAGAATTCTTATATAATTTAGATATTTTCTTTATATCTTTATTGATAATTTATTTTCAGTCCCTAAATTTTTATAGGTTTACCCTTCCTAAAATTTTATGTCCGACCCCCAACATAAAATTATACATTTGTCCATCTGTATAACTACATCTGCAATATATTATCAATAAATTAAAAAAATCTAGAAAAACATTCCCTTAATCCACTTAAACTATTAAAAAATCTAATTACATTATATGCAGATCTCTTATTTAAAGCCTCGGAAAAAGCGAGGTTTACTTCTCTAACTCAATGCTTCAGTTCATGCTGCATGGTCAAGATAAAAGCTCCCTTACTCCTAGCAATTAGGGACGGAGCCACTAAGGGCTTGGGAGGGGCTGTGGCCCCTCACCCAGCCAAAGAATTGTTTTTTCACCTTTAATTTATATATATAATTTAAATATTTATGGGATAATTGTGAAATTGCTCCTCCTCATTTTAGAAAAGTTATACTCCTCTCAAATTGAAATTCTGGCTTCATCCCTGTTAGCAATGGCGGTGAATATATATAATTGTATTGACATTATCCAAAAACAAATGCAAAACACGTTGACATTTCTTAAATGTCAACTTTCCATTTAACATTTGACTTTTGTTCTAATAGATATAACCGTTGACTTTTAGTCACAAGGGATGAACCCAAACGAGCAAAAGCCGGATGCGTAACCCAAAGACTAAAGTCATCGCAAGAAAAAGTCTCCCTCGCCGGCATGTCTCATTTAATTTAGGGTTAATTAATGATGTGGACACTTAATTATACATCAATTAATAATGTCATACTTTAAACTTTTTTAAAATCAATTTAGTCACTCAATTATATTTTTACCCTAAAATATAGTAATTTAAAGTTGTTATACATAGAACGTATTGTTGTTATAGTTGAGTAATATAAATTTATGAAACAATAAAGGAGTAACACATGCACATGATTTAGGGAAAAAATACTAATAATATTTTTTGGCTTTAATATTTTACGTCACCTTTTTATCTGATAAATCAATAAACGAGCGACGGATATCACACGACTCGCAAAAATATTAAAAATATTTTTTACATGAATATTTTGTATAGCTTTTTTCAAATTGTTACTTTCATTTAAGTGACGTGGAAATTCCATGTTAAAAATGTTTCTATATTTTCTGTAAGTCATATGAAATGTGTTATCTATTTATTAGTTTATCAATCCACATCACCCATCTATAACAACAGTGAATGATATATAAGAGTCAAATAGTTAACACATCAAACTGATAATAATTGTTTGAACCCAAGATCTTAAAGAAGAAAAACACCGTCTTTAACTACTAAAATCACTCAATAAGTTCTAATTGAGAGGTTAAATTAATCATAAAAAAATTGAAGTATCATATTCTAAGATAAGATATAGTTGAATGATCGAATCATTATTTAACCTTTAATTTACTAAAACAAATATATATATATATATATATATATATAATATGTTTGAGTATGTGTTCGTTGAGTCAATCGATTAATAGAATGACTAAGTGTGGGTAATTGTTTATATATATATATATGTATGTATGATGTATGATGCTACTGTAAAATATGATAAAAAATTAAATGATTAATTATGTTATACGTGTCATAAGTATTAAAGTGTTATGAAAACAAAAAAATATATACCATAAGTTGTATTTATAATTTGTTGAGAAATAAATTATAAATACTTAAAAGATTGACATAATATTTAATCTATATAAAGATGTAGTGGTCTCTCAAGAAATATGCTAACTTGTATTTCTCTTTTTTCGTCAGAAAATTCATACTCAAGAAAATCATATATTTTTTAAGATCTCGATCTTTCAGGTGAGCTCCAACATTTAATTTAGGTATAATTTCGCAAATCTAATATTTTTATTTTCTTTTGATTTGATAGGGCTAAATCTTGGGTTTGTTCGTATCGGATATTTTTTGGTTCTAATACCCTTTTATATGCTCTAATTAGTTTCTAATCAATTAGTTGGAGGGTGTTGAAGTTGTTAAGAGCAATAAATTTGTACATGTAATGATGACCATAACATAATTTTTGAAACTTATCGAATAAATTATGAAAATCTCGACAATTAGATTCCAAATTTTGGAAACCTACTCCGGAGATCGAAACTTTAGTGTAACTTTCGAAAGCTGATATAGAAAACTCTCCAATTTTGCTTACAAGTATCTTTCAACATCAAATAAATATAAAAAAAAATTATTACAATTCGTATTAATATAAAAGAACAAAAACAAATGTGCTTATGCACAGAAGAAAAGAATCATTGTTCTCGTTAAGTGTAATTAAGTTAATTTATGGCAGAGCAAATTCTTCTAATTTCACTGTTAGTGCCCGTCTTCACACCGATGTTACTCATCTTCACCATGGACCTCGCGAACTCCACGTTAAAGTTCAACGGCCGCGAGCCTCTCTCACCCAAGAAACGCTGCACAAAGGTTCTGGTGGAGACATCGGTCCACAGTTTCTGATCCGACTCCAGTATTCCCCTACCATTCCTCAAGTTGGCAAAGAACGACGTGTCGAACCTGTTTCCACTACCCGTGTCCAAATCAATGCGCCTTGAGCCGTCACCGTTTTGCGGGCAAAGAGCTTGCAGTTGAGGAACAAATGCCGGGTTGATTGTGGGGTCAGGACCGCCGTTGGTGAAGTTGTATAATCTGTAGCTGAAAAACTGGCAAGCTGAAGTCCCTATGGTGTGTCCTCCTGCAACAGGTTAAACAAACATCGAAAGTTCAGCTAACCAGAAGAAATATAATTTCGGTAAAAACTATCCAACATTAAGGTAAAATAGCTTACCAACAAGGGCGACAAGGTCTTGAGTGTTGAGACCGAAGGCAGCGAACTTTTGCTTCTGAGAATCAATGGACTCTGTAAATCCAGGCAAATTGGAAGTCTCCGATGCCAATGAAACTCTTCCATCTCTGCGTCCCGTAGGCACCCTCCAATTAATTCCTCTCGTCTGCATTTCACATACGTATGCAAAACATAATCAGGCAGCTGTCGGATTAATTTACAAAGTTTTCAGTTATATATTATTATATGATTGAGAAAACGAAGTACTATTTACCAGAAAGACGGAGTCACGAGCTGCGAGAGAAAGAATATCGGCGCAGGAAACGACGCCGGGGCATACAGCTTCGAGTTGAGTTTTGGCATCGTCTATAACTTCGTAGCCTCTCAGCAATCTGTTAGGAGGGGCGGTTTTCTCCGTATTAGGGCCATCGATGAGGATGGAGGCGTCACATCCTTGGACAAAGCAATCGTGGAAGTGCATCCTCAGCAAACCGGGTGCAATGGCTGGATTAGAACGAAAATGGGATTGAACCGTTGACCTAACAATGGATTCAGCTCGAGGGCATGTTCTTGCATAGAACCCAACTCGAGTTCCCTGAGCATGTGCCAACGCAGCAGCCATGGCAAACATGACTGCCATTGCATGGAAGAATCTAGGGTTGGTGAAACCGCTCTTCATTGTGACAATAAATTGAAATGATAAGAAATAAAGAGGTAAGCTAAGAGAAAATAATGGTGTTTGGAATGGTTGAATACTTGTATATGCTTATGATTGCGTGGAGTGGGGAGAGCAGAGCAGAACAGGGTTTATTTATAGGGCAAAAGAAATCCGGTCAACATAGAGAAGAAGTCAAGGAAGCCGGCCATAAGGAACCGCCATAGGAAGGCGCAGTTGGTATACAATTATAGTAATTTAAGAGATTTAGCTTAAGAATGCATGCAAGCAGGGTCCAATTAGTTGTCTTAGACAGGAATCAACTTGCAATTTACGATGATGAAGACCTAGTATTTTATATATAATGACATGAAATCATCCAAGAATTTATTGAACTGCCAACTGGCTAACCCTAAAGTTACAGCTAGCCATTGGCTTGCTCGATAAATGTTTTCAAAATTTCGACCAAATCAAAATAATCAAATAATTAAAAGGGGCTCTCATTTTCATTCCTTTTCTTATGTATTCACAATTTTGGATCAAATGAATAAGTCAATATCTTATTAACAAAAACATAATCTAATATGGTACAAAGAACAAATGTCAAAATCAACCTACAAGCAATGCAAAAATCTCTTTCAGTAGTCGGACGAGAACGAGAAGTTATCAAGAACCATAATATTAGAAGATGAACACAATCTAGAGTGTAACATATGGAACAATTATATAAAAAATATGGTATAATGTTCCATCACTAAATCACTCCTACAACGAACTATGAGTAACTCACGAATTATAATTATAACAATTATTTACAATGTTAAAATCTTTTTTAATTATTTATAAAGCATACACACCCACAGTCGTAACTGCTTGAACCCATGAGGTCATGACTTCTATGGAGAATAATACTCTCTTTAACCACTAAAATCACTTGATGGATTTGACTATTATATTAATAATGTGTTTTTTCCCCAAAATTAAACCAATTTTATTTTTTAAGAAGCTAATGACATATTCAGCTTTAAAGGCTCAAGTTTTGAAATTAAATGAATTGTATACATTCATATTTGAAGTTTAATAAGACGATCATATATAAATTCAAAATATATGTTAGGGTAATAGTTTTTAAGAAGTTATAAAAAAATATTTGAGAGTATAAAATTATAAAAATTCAAATACAAAAATATATTATCAATATAAAATATAAAAGGATATATAAATTATTTGGTAATTTAAAATTTATAAGAAATACAGGTGCTTAACACCTCAATCCATCCATGATAAGAACTAAATTTGATATTTATTGAAAAATGAGGGACGTAAAAATAAAACGATAAATTTTGTTGGAAGTCAACTAGGAAAAATAATTCACATTAGATTAAAAGATATTAGTTTAGTCTTATTGACATTAGATTCTGAGATTATTTGAATAATTATCTTCAAATGTATTTTAATTTAATAATTTATATTAAATTAAATATATTATTGATTTTTAATCCAACTGATTTGATCATCTGTTTTGATATTTCTTAGTGCCAGATAACACCATATGTATTTTATTGACAATGTGGTGGGAACAAAATGTATGACCATATTTTTCATGTTTAATGTCGGTCGAATCAATAATCTAATCAGGACGTGCAAGAATAATGCAATGAAAGTGTGCATGCATGTCTTTATGAATCAAGTTGGATGTATACATTTCTATTTATGGAAACATTAGTCGACATGTCAACCTATAAACTTTATTTTATTATTTTGAAGATATTAAAATCTTCAATCTCATTGAATTATGCAGAACTATTCAACGAACAAAATGAAAGAAAAAAAAATCAATGAATAACACAATAGATAGATAAATTTATAACGTGACGACCACATTTTTTTTGGTACATTGTAGATTGAGGAAGTGGAAATTACGGAATTGGTCTATGTACTCTGTAAAATCTTTTGATTTATGTACTATATATATATTTTGTAAATGACACTGTTCGAACTTAAGATCTTTAGAAATATCAATATTTTATTTTATCATTAAAATCATTTTAAAAATATTTAATGTATATTTTTTATTTTCATAATCTTTTAAGTGTCACGTAAAGTTTTAAAAGTGATCCATGTATCTTAGAACATTAGATATCAACCTAATTAGAGGTAACAAAATGAATTTAAAAACACATTAAATAATTTAAATACAAATAATAATTGTATCGTTATCCCTAAAAAATATGAACTACTACTCGCTTATGCAGCTGGCGAATGCACCCTTCTTCGTAAAGAATCCACCATTGTCTTTAAAAAGTAGAGCTTTAACAGTATGAAAATGTTGACTCAATCCAGTGCCAGAAACGCGTAGGAAAGAGATGGTAAACCACTTCACAAATATAATAATAAACCAAAAGGAAATGTCCATGTCCATGTCAATGTCGATGCCAATTATTATTACCAGAACCAGACATCATCATCTTCTTTCACGCGTTTTGCCCTTTCATTCCATTGCTCATTCCTTTTTGGGTTATTTCAACGCAAGTAATTTTAGGACCAACAAAGCATAGATGCCTTGAGCATACATTCTGAATGGGATAGTCATCCTCTTACAATTTTAAATTATTATGTATTTTAAAATATATATATATATATTTTATTAATAATTTATTTTTATCTTCTTAAAATTTTATAAATTTATCGCTTCTAAAATTTAAAAAATTCGTTTCACCGACATAAAATTCTATGTTTATACCGGACTGAACATATATGATGTATATTGACCACCAACTCCGAAGCACCTATGTAGTGGATTCCACCTCACACTTTTTCTCATTGCTTCAATTATACTTTACCTAACCATGTATTATTACGTAGCTTTCTTCACTTACTCTTTTAAAGTGTTATTTTGCCTTTACAAATGAATAATTGGATAATAGAAACTTCATGGTTCTTGTCCCTTCCTTGGCATAAACTAACTTTTAATAGCTAAAGTTAAAAATATTAATAATGCAAATGTGTTAAACCCTTGATTCAAGAACGAAATTAAAATTAAATATTAAGAGGAATTAAATTGTTTTACATCAAAAGAACAATAATTTATTTAATATAAATTTAAAAACTGAAAGAGAGAGTTTTAACGACTTCATCCTCACGTCGATATAAAAACTTTATTTCCTTTATAATTTTACCCGACTTGAAAAGAATAAATTTTACTTTGATTATTAAATGGATAGACGAGATACACACGTAATTATAATTTTAAAAAAAATCTTATATAATTCCTAAATTTGATAATTTTATTTGATCTGTAAATTTTAATCAAATTAGTATGATTTAATGATTTCTCTCATTTTTAATCCTTTTGATGCCGTAATACTGTGAAATTATAAACATAATATACAACATCAAAGTGTCACGAAAAGGTGTTCATGACCCAAAGTCGAATAACAAAATTTTAAAGAATAGACTCTGCTCGATCCATCCAAAATATTTATTTTTAATGTAAAATAATAAAAAATAATTTTATATTGATTTCAATTGAGTTTTGTTATTAAATTTAAATAATGTGTTAAATTATTTCTTCTTTATTCAGATTGAATCTACCCATCGGATAAAAAATTTAAATTCGAGCTTAAACCTCAACTGGATTAAAAAGGACGAATCAACCAAGAAAAGGTCTAATATCACATCATTAAAATGATAATAAAAAAGAACAAATTGGATAATATTATAAAAATTACTTTTCCATATTTCCTTTTTTGCTAAACATCCCAAGTCAAAAGTAGTTTAAAATAATACACTACTAGAAGTATATAGATTCAAGAACGACGACTGTCTCTTCGTAGGGAATACAGAGTCACTCGCATGCATGCAAGTTGATAAATGGTAGAGAAGTTGTAATCTTCTTTCAACTTTGCTTTTTGGCAATATCCTCAAACCCCAAAAGTCTTAGCTGATCGCTTTTGAATCTCTCTCTCGTTTACACAGCACTCGTACGTGGTTATCTGACTTTCTTTTGCCTATATAATCACTTCTCATCCATCAATCCAAACTCACAAGCTCTCGAAATCCTCTTTCAGTTGAATCTTCAAGTTCTTGTTTTACAGCAATGGGGTTTAGTTGTTTTAGCCAAAGAGTCATTCTTGTTACCCTGTTGCTTGCCGTGGCCGGTGGTGTCTTGGTGGAAGGTCAGGGCACCAGGGTCGGGTTCTACTCGGCTTCATGTCCTCGAGTCGAGTCCATCGTGAGGTCCGCGGTTCAATCTCATTTCAGGTCTGATCCCACCGTTGCTCCCGGTTTGCTCCGCATGCACTTCCATGACTGCTTCGTCAATGGATGTGATGGTTCGATCCTTATCGATGGTGCCGGTACCGAGAAAACAGCACCGCCGAACCTTTTGCTGAGAGGGTACGAAGTCATCGACGATGCCAAGACTCAGCTCGAAGCTGCATGCCCTGGTGTTGTTTCGTGTGCCGATATTTTAGCTCTCGCTGCTCGTGATTCTGTAGTTGTGGTAAGTGGTAACTACTATTATTTTTTTGCTTTGATCTTATTTTTATGTTGTTGATTGGCTAGTCATTAACGGTGGTTGTTGATAATGTAATGTGACAGGGCGGTGGAGCAAGCTGGGCTGTGCCGACAGGCCGCCGGGACGGAACGGTTTCTCAGGCATCTGATGCCGCCAATTTGCCCGGCTTTCGTGACTCGGTCGATTTGCAGAAGCAAAAATTTGCAGCAAAGGGTCTCAACACTCAAGATCTTGTCACCCTTGTTGGTAAGCATTAGAATCAAATTATCACATTCGAGTTCGAATATAAATTTAACACCAAATGGATGGAATATAATGCAATTTCTGGATTCCAGGGGGGCACACCATTGGTACTTCAGCCTGCCAATTCTTCAGATACAGGCTTTACAACTTCACCACGACCGGAAACGGAGCCGACCCTTCGATTGCCGCCTCGTTTGTTTCGCAACTTCAAGCGCTTTGTCCACAGAACGGTGACGGATCACGGAGGATTGGATTGGACACGGGCAGCGTTAACAGATTCGATAATTCATTCTTCGCCAACTTGAGGGACGGCAAGGGAATTCTCGAGTCCGATCAAAGTTTATGGACCGACGCCTCCACGAGGAACATTGTTCAACGATTCTTGGGCATCAGAGGGTTGCTCGGACTGACGTTCAACATAGAATTTGGAAAGTCCATGGTGAAAATGAGCAACATTGAAGTGAAGACAGGCACTGTGGGTGAAATCCGCAAAGTTTGTTCTAAAGTTAATTAACTGTAACATATATGATCCAATCATACAGTGTAAAAAAAAGGTTTTACACTGATAATGTAATTTGACCTTTTCTGTTTTGAAAATTAGGGACATATTCAACGTTAATTAATTCGATAAAACGTGCAAATATAAGGATAATCATTGGCAAATGCAACGTCTGTGATTGTTGAGAAAATTGTTCATGTTGGACCTCTGGCTGTAGTCAATATCTCGTCGATGTTCTATCCAATATAATGGTCAAATTACAGCTTTCGTCCATTTGCTATATTCAGTTTAGAGATTTAATCTACTTTAATTTGATATATTGTTTTAATTAATTGTTGCCTTGTATTCTTCAAAGAAGTAAATAATGAATTTTTCTAACAATGTTTATGATTTGAACTAAAGCAAAATATTAATAACGATATGATTAGATTATGTTAAATTAAAAGATGAAAATTAAATTCAAAATTGAATATAACCTGGAAAGATTATTGCCCTAAACACTTCTAACCAATGCAAAATGGTTAAAGTGATTTGTATTTTTTTCATATTTTTTATAATTTATGTTTGAAATTCATGATTTTTTTTATGATATTATCTTCAATATTCAAAGAGTATAAGATGTCTCATCATTATACTAACCACTTACTAATGTTTCATTTGATTATAATGATTAACGTAATCATCAATGTTGTTTTCTAGTATCATCAATCATTTGGTCTAGTGGTATGAGATATTAGGTCTTTTAAATAAGGTTAGGGTTCGAATTCTGACGTTTACGAACAAATTAGTTTGAAAGGGTCGCCATCCCCTCTGTAATACTTTAATTGGATTAATCAATCAATAGATCAGATATCAATGATTAATTAAAAAAATATTGTTTTATGTTAGTTAAAGTATCAAGCTATTTTTCCCCTCATAAATTTGTCAATCCATGAGAAATTAACAAAAAAGTTTCCCATGAATATTAGCAGATGATTCCAGAATTGTTCTAAATCTTTAACTTTAGCAGTTTCAACATTCATTATCCCTGAGAATTTCCATGGCAACGATAATACATCAGCAGATAGATCCTGTAAGTAATCAACAAGATTAGATCACAGTTTACTCAGAATTTTGATCTATTGGGGGAACTCATTGTCATCTCAACAAAACAACAACATTTCCAGTTTATCTACACAAACATGGCCATTGATTTCCTTACAACCCAAGAGCACCGAGCGGTGTATTTCCTTGGCCAGCCTCGAAGTAGAAAATCAACATGGCCAGCATCGCAATTCTCGCATGCTTAATCTCAGCAAGCTTAAGTCTCTCGAGCTTGTCATAATCAGGCACGTAAACCCCGTTCTGAATGGTTCCCGCAAGGCCCGATGGGTCAAAGAACTTGCCTCCGGGGTAACCTTGCTCGCCGGTGGCGTTGGCAAAGTTCTCGGCGGTCTTAGACCACGGAGTCGCCCATTCCACAGATTGTGATTCGGGGTTAAAGAAATCAACCCAACGCTTGCTTTCAACCCAACCCATGAGGAGGAGTTGGGTTCCGAGGAGTGAACCGAAGGAGAATGGGGCTATCGCACCCGGGTCAGCTCCGGCCTCGAACCACGGAATGCCACTCCAGGCTTGGCCCACGAAGATTCCGACGACGGCGGTCATGGCCCAACGTCCGTGGATCAGCTCGGCTTCTCGGTACCATTTGAGGAATGTTGGGTCCTTGCCGATACCAAGCGGGTCGAATCCGTAGTCTCCGGGGAGCCTGATCAAAAAAAACAAAAAAGGAGAAACTTTAGTTAAGCAAGCGAACAACAAAAAGTAAAAAAAAAGGTGGTTCAGGAGGAGAAAAACATACGATCATCGAGCCATTCGGGGTCAAGGAAGTTACCGCCACCTTTGACTGCGGGGATCCAAGACTTTTTAGATGCGGCGGCTGCCACAACGGCAAACTTCCTAGCTCCACCGGCATGGGAGGGGATGACTTTAGCACCCAAAAGAGCTTGGCTCCCCTTCCCGCCGCAAAGAAACGATGAGCATAACCCATTTAGAACAGCACCAGATGTAGCAGCCATTGTTTTTCTGTGATTTTTTTTTCTCGAGAGACGAGTAGAGAGGAATTGTAGCAACCAGATGTAGCAGATGAGTGGGAGAATCAAAAGGCAGGATTTGACGAGGTACAAGTAGGATAGAAGAAATATAGAGAGGATATCTAAGTAAGGTGGTTGGATTTCGGACCAATGGAAAGTTGAAGTCCATCCACATCTCAATGTTGCTCCAAACCACGTGGAACTTGGTCCTTTGCTTCCTGGATATCATTCTGCCCTGTGGTCCTCTTTCTTTATTGCATTTCGGATTTGGCATAGTCACAAAAGTATCCTTCAACATTTGCACAAATACTCATTTTACCACTCAACGTTAGATTTTATTATATAAAAATAATTAGTTGACTAATAATTAATTAATATGTTAATATATGTCACATCAATAATTAAATATATGTAAAAATTTCACGTCAACAATATATTTTAATAAAATTTTGAAGTGTTAAGAGATAAAATGTTCCAAAAAAAAATAGAAGTATAAAGTGATCATTCATAAAAATGTTGAAGTTATTTTTATCATAATGCCTTCATATTCTTTTAATATTTCTAAATAGTCTAAATGATTAAAAAATATTTTTTTTAAAAAAAATTGATTTTAAACAGTTATATTTATAAGTATGTATACGCTATTAACGAGTTCAAAAATTTTGAATAAACATTATTTTATTGTCAACTTATACTATTTAAAAATATATATTTTAACTTCATCAATTGATTTGATGATACAATCCATTTTATATTTATTTAGTTATCAATTAAGACATAATATCAATAAATTAATTATTTTCTAAATTTAATCATAATCATAAATTATACCGAACATGAAATAAAATTTAGTTATAAGTTTCACACGATTATAACATTAGAGTAATCAAATTATTTTAAATTAAAATAAATTGAGCAAACTGATCATAAATTGTATTTGCGAATGGAGCAAACTGGGTTGGAAGGGTCGCTCTCGCCTCTGCAATACTCGATCTGGATTAGTCGGTCAATAAATCAGATACTAATGATTAATTCAAAAAAATTATTTTAAATTGAAATTAATGGATTAAATCCTAAATCCCGGGCTAAAACCATAATTAAACTTAGAAATAAAATATCTGAATAAAATATCTGTCTTCCCAGATTATACATCACTTGTTAAAGTATATGTATATAGTAAATATAGCAAATTGGTTATAGGTTGTTGCAATCTGTCTAACTTCAGTTGATTTCTGTTAAGGAGTGTTGGTTAGGATCTTGTTAATCAGCACTAATTCAATCTTATAGCATCCACCAAATATTGTACATAAAAATTAATATTTATTATTTTAAAAACATTAATTCAAATATATTTAAAGGTATAATATTCTTTAAGGAAAATTTTTACATGGCAGCCTTATGCTCTGAGTAGGCCTTTATTAATAAATAAATTATTATTTTAAAATCATAGCTTTAATATTTTAATATTTATGTACATTAATTAATTATCATTCTCTAAAATAATTCATAATAATTTATATTATATCTCGACCCAGCTAAAAATTTATGGCTTCAACCTAATATGCACATATATAAACATATTTTTAAAGTATTTTACATTACTTTTTATTTTGAATAAATATTTTAAATATTTTCTTTAAAAAAATCTATTTAATATTATTTATATTTAAAGATATTTTTTAATTAAAATAATTTCCAAACCCAATACTAAACGGGCTTTAACCATTTTTTTAATCCAACAATTATGCATGCATGGCAGCCGCCAAAGACTGAAAAGGTCTTTGTATTTTCAGTTTCTTTAGTGGGAAGAAAAACCCTAGTTTTTCTAGGAAACAGTTAACTTACCTCACCCCATCTGCCCTATTTTATCTCCAACCCACCACTCTCTTTCCCTCACGATTCAGCTTCTTTCCCTCTTTCTGCACTGATTCAATGAAGTATCTATGTCTTATAAAAATATCTCTTGTGTCTCAAGTCTCGACAAGTGAATCTTTCGACAGTTTTCTTCTCCATTTCTGTGTTTTTCACTTTCTCCATACATTTTCGTAGGTTTCTTTTTCTTCTTCCAACGGCTGTCATGGTTTTAAGTTCATACTCGAACTGGGAAAATGATTTCCAGAGTGTTAACAGTGAAACTGTTCAAATTGATCAACAACAATACCGGGATCCATTTGAGCTGCCTTTTGGTTTCATTGATCCTTACATTGAACTAAACAGCAGTTTTCTTCATCCCGAAAGCTACACTACTTTACTTCCCGTTGACCCTTTGATTCCCTTGCCGCCTGAAACCACCTCGTACGAGAACTTCATCTCTTTCCCATGCCCTAAACGCCAGAAACTCATCGAGGATCAGTGTTTGATGCTCGGTTTCTTTGACGCGGTTGATCCACACTCATGTCCGGTACTTGAAGACAATCGTCATCAAATTCAAACAATGAATCAGGTTAACTGTGAGAACAACGGCGTAGGCGACCAAAAGTGCGTGTCGGTGCAAAGCGTCGCGGCGAGGGAGAGGAGGAGGAAGATAACCAAGAAGACTCAAGAGCTTGGGAAGCTTGTGCCCGGTGGGACTAAGATGAACACTGCTGAAATGCTTCAAGCTGCTTTCAAATATGTCAAGTTCTTGCAAGCTCAACTCGGAATCCTTCAACTCATGAACTCGTTCTCGGTAATTTTCTACAACGATTATAATTTTTATATGCATACGAAGATTGATTGCTTAGATAAGCAAACGGGGTGTAAATAAATGCAGAAAAATGGAGAGAATTGCAAGGAAAATGAAAGCCTGCAGATTTTAACATCTGCCAAGGTTCTAGAAAAGCTTTACATTGAAGAGAAGTGCTTGGTTCCAAAGGATTTTGTTCTGTCTTTGACAACAATTTCAAAGCCTCCGGTCTCCGATGAACTCACTCGCCTTTTATGATCTTCAGCTTGGTTAGCTCAGCTACTCGCGACTGAATTAACTCACTGTTTTGTTGTTTTGATTGATAATGTCTGTATATAGACTTGTTTATTTTGTTTTAATACATTTATCTATTGGTTACTAAAAACTACATGTAATTATCTTTGTTTTCATATATGAATATATCAAGCTTTCATTTGAATTTGATTTTTTCAAAAAATAAAATAAAAGATCTAATCTAAATTAATCGATTAATGCATCTTACACTAATAATTAAATAAAAAAATAAGTATTAGATTCTGTTTCAGAAAAACACATTGAGAAAAAAAACAAAAACCCTCAATAAAATCCTTAAAATGTAGTATTAAATTAAATTATATAATTTTTATTTCATATACTAATGATATAATACTCAACAAATAAAATTATAGTATTATCAAATATACTTTAATTATATTAAAAAAATAAAATATATTACATTTTGTTCATCAAAAAAGAAACTGACCACCAAAATCGCAACAACAGTTCCCAACTCAGAACAACCATGTGTTGCATCAGATAGAAAATTGTGGGAAAAAAAGTATGCGCCAAATTCCTTATCCATAATATCAGGAAAATACATGAAATTCATTCCCCTGCCTTTGAACAAGCTCCACCATCGCAGTCGGTTCAGTCCTTGGAAAATGTTGTTGTAAACATCGCCAATGGCTTCCGGTTCCTTCTTCACCTCTCTCGAAGCTGGCTCCATGAGTTGTTTTTCCTGCTGCAACCACCAATCACTTTTCTGGTGCTTACGTTTCCCGTCGTTACATTTTCACACGCTTCGACTCCCTCCGGCGAAACCTAAGCTTAATCACCAGTTCCTTGTTTTCAAGTGCTCCTGTAACACCCCCAATCCGTATCCGACCCGGATACGAGTCCGAAGTGTCACATTGTCTTTTCAAACATTTATTCATATAAAATAGTGAGTAATTTAAAAACTTTTATAACATTGAACTTATTCAAAACGTTTACAAAACTATTCAGAGCTTATACAATATATTCTTTTGATTACATGCCAACTAAAACTTTATTTATTAAAATACGTATTATTCACCTCTTTTCTGATCTGACATTTGGTAAGGAGAACTGACCTGTCTTGCTCCATATTGCTCTTTACTCTTCTCGAAACCTACGTGTGAAACAATCACACGCTAAGTCGTTGACTTAGTGAGGCATATAAACATATAATAAAAACCATAGAACATTTCATATAACAAAACACATATCTGTACAAATACTATCATTATCATTAACATATCTATCATATAATATCATACATTTTTCCAATCAATACTCATTTCATCCGATGAATATGTATTCTAAACATTTGATCATGACATTTCAATATGCATGTATCTATTACACGATAACATATATATATTTATATCATGCACATACGAAACTTACCTTCTTGTACCACTTTCACTTTAAAGTTTGTATTTCAATTGCCCATGTATATTATTATTGAGAATAGAGGTATGTGAGTACATTGAGGTTGTGCACTAATGCTGTCACCACAGCTCGTATCAATTCCCTCATGGGGCACCGAACCTTAGTTCAGTATTCGTCCCGTAGGACCACTGTATATGTCTCGTAGAACCACTATGTCCCGAAGGACTACTCCTTAAGAACCACATACATAATACAATGGCTCCAATAAGTGTACCGAAGTACTACATATAGGTTCCACATAATTACATACATGTCCCGAAGGACCACGTAGAACCCTCGACTCTTGGCATGCCAACTATACCTATAGCTCTCATATCATATACTATGGGCATTATTCTTATGTTTCATATCACTTGTTCCTTTTCTTCTGTCATATACCATATGTATGTGTGAACATACATCTCATATCATATAACCTTTATCTCAAGTGCATGTAATCACGTATTACATGTAATCACGTAGATCATTTCATATGGATTATATCATTTCTCATTTTTCATGTAAACACACATGTCATATCTTATTCACATATGTTCATATATACATCATATATCACATAGAATAACATATAAACTTATACATATATTCATGTACATACTTTCATATAGTTCGTATATCAATGCCCTATAACTTATCTCACATTATTTATATCCTAGTTTCATATATTTACTTAATTCAATTTCACATAACTTGTTACCTATATATATTCTTATAACTTATCATCACATAACTCCCATAACATCTTCCTATAGCTTCATAGATCTTTACTATATGACTCATATATTATATGTTCATTTAAGCCCATAACTCTTCCCATATAGCTTATCTTACATGTTCATATAATCACTTCTGTCAATGTCTCCTAATTTATATATTATTTTCATATTGTCCTATAGGTCAATGTTATTTAACTTGTCTCACTTTTCATTTCATCTCATAAGTTGGTTATACTAATTCTCATATATTTAACTCGTGTAATTTATATCTTGTTATTATATCTTCAACTAGACCTATATCCACATGTTCATAATCACATAACTTATATTCTTTTTCATATAATCACATATGTCTATGTCGTTTAACTTATCATTTATATCTATATCATCTATTTTATATCATTTTCTCTTGCTATCACATAAGTCCTTGCTATTTTTCCATAGTTCGTGATCCTATAGTCAATTATAATAGCATATGTTTATCTTATCTAATATCATATAGTTCTTTAACTTATGTCTTATATCACATATTTATATTATAAACTTATATAATCACATATACTATTTAAACCAGTTCACATAGCTTATCACACTAACATATATTCATTCAATTCATGTAACATATGCAATACATATAACATATGTACCCATTTTCATGCACTCATGCAAATATAAGAATCACAATTCAAATAACATTTTTAGGAGTCCCTTCTTACCATAGTGACTCCATCACTGGCTCATCGCAAGCCAATGTTTATTTGGTACATAAGTACAATTTAAATTGCACTCACCTTAGCTTTGCTTTGATTTGAATCAATCCTAATCCTTCGATTGTTCCGGAAGAAGCTTACTTTTAGTATCTACATAATCACACATGGATCTATATCAGTATTATAACTAATATTCTAATGGTTCACTATTTAGACTAAGAAAAGTCAATTTCATCTTTTAATGAAGGTATGCATCGATGCACCACTGATGCATCGGTGCATAAAATGCATTCGATGTTGTATTATTACTGGGATGCATCGATGCACTCCTTATGCATCGATGCATTAATTGCATTCGATGTTTTTATCTTAAAAGAGTGCATCGATGCACTACCAATGCATCGATGCACTACCAATGCATCGATACACCTTCAACCAATTTCTGGGTTTTAACCTTGATGCATCGATGCACTATGAATGTGCATCGATGCACTCTGCCCAGAATCCTCTTTTTTGAACCCGAAAACTCATTCATTTTGGATTAAATCCTTCATATTTCAACCCCTTTCATATTCCTAACTTTCATATACATAATTAAACTCATTAATATTCATTTATCTCATCTTTAACCTTAATATCCTCTCCTCTTTAGGAATTTCAAGAATCATACCCTATTTTCCACATGTTTCAAATCCAATTCTAACACTTAATACTTCTTAATTAAGCTGATGGCAAGTCAAATCCAACTTTAGAACTTCAAAAACCTTTATATAACAAAAGTTCATTTATAAACCCTTAATAGAAATTCCTTTCTAATTCTACCTCTTTGGTGTTTTAAACTTATATAAGCTTTCCTTAAGCTTATATAACCCTCAAAGACTCAAATCCAACTTAAAACTTTCAAGAAATCAAAAGCTAAATCAAACTTACCTTTGCTCTTGGCTTCCACGTGAAGAAGAAGAAGAAAGGAGAAGAGAATTCTGGAGAATTCTCTCCCTTTCCACGTGTATATAATTCCATTTTTTTCTTAAATGATCAAATGACCATTTTACCCTTTATTTCCTTTAATAATTACTAAATAACCTTCATCATATATATATCCAATAATCATTGAACTACTTCATTCTTCTACTTTAGTCATCAAATTCTGAAACTTTACAATTTGGTCACTAACCCATAATTTGGGATGTTACAAATCTCCCCTCCTTTTAAAAAAATTCGTCCTCGAATTTTCACTGCACATCCTGAAAATGACATATCTTCTAACGTTCTCATGCTGCTTTCTGAACTTAATACTTCTTATAATTGTTAGAAAACTTACTTTTCAATCCTTAAATTTTTCAAGCACCTTTTCCTTTATACTTTCTATCTTGCCACTTATCATATAGACAATAAAATCCATATCCTCACTCAACATTATAAATCTATCGTTAATTACCTTACAATAGTAACCAACCTCTTCTTTCGTCATCACTTGACCAAAAACACAACTTTAAATCTTCTTCAAATGTGATTAAACATAGACTTTACAAATTCAAACAATCTTTTCCACATCATCCTACACATTTTTATTTACTTCTATATCGAACTTATCATCTACACTTCCATAAAATCTTTCTCATATCTGATCCTTTAAACTCAACCATTTTCATTTCTTTATTCATATATCCTTTTATAATCAAGATCTTCTTATACATAACTAAGCCATATCATGTCCTTCATACTCCCATATTCTTTTATATCTCGTACACTCATTTCTGATTACTGATCTTCATTGCATCGTCATAACTTTGATAATCCTCTTTACTTATACAAACCTCATTCTTTACCATCTCATATACATTCTTTGCAGTCGAAAACTATTTCAACAATTATCAAATCTCAATACTCATCTCACCCCTTTAATATACTTTTCCCCGCTTCAATTTTCATAAGTTCTAACAAAACTTTTACCCTAATTCTCGAAGTTTGTCTTTAACCCTGGCTTATTATCAATTAAATCCTTGTTTAATCTTTCAGTACTAGACCATACTAACTGAGTCTGTCTGACTCTCATCGGATTTGATTCTCTAGCAGAGAATGCAACTAATTCATACCTTGTCTGAAATTGAAAACCAGAATCTCTACCTCTATTTGATGGTATTGAACTCTATGAAGCACTAATTCGCTTAATCATATGAGATTTTATTTCTCCAAACTTTTCGTTCTGAGCTTTTTCTCTTTAAAGCTTTAACACAATTAAACATTTCTTGAAACGATAACAAATTCAAAACCAGTAACACTCTTTTAATTTAAGGCGCAAGTCCTAACAAAATATCACATGTATCATTTTCAGTCGGAATTAACTCAGCAGCAATTCTGCTTAGCTTAATAAACTTATAATCATACTCATACAATGTGTAATTCCCTTGTTTCAAGCTCGTGTATTCCAGTTTCATCTGTTTTATAAACTGGTCATCAATGCACTTATTCTTGAACTCTTATACAATTCTAATCACATCATTTAATCTTTTAACGTTCTTATGGTGACAATTATCCACCATACTCTAACTTACCAAAGTAGTAACAAAACTACTCAATTCAACATCTCCACTTTGAAGAATTGAAAACCTTCTATCATATCATTCAACCAAAGGTCTATAACAATAGAACATTCCTCAAATCCACCCTTGAACTTGGGTGCTCGCAACTTTATCAACTAATTTGATACATTCATTCTATGAGTTAAAGAAGTATAAATTGAAAACACATCAGAACATTCTTCAATCATGAAGAATAATTTTCCAAATTTTATACAGACATTTCCTGAGATGTTCGTTCTTCTCCCTGCCTGGCCAGGGCAGGTGAATGCTATTACCTTCAGGTTTATTCCTTTCACTTCTTTCGAAGCACTTAATATCATACTTCTATTATCACATAATAATCTATTTTTTTATTAGCAAGACAGTATACTCCTTACACTATCAGATCAGAATTTTTCACTTTGAGTTGGCATGTACACTTTTTAAAACACTTCTGACTTCGATTTAAGCCTAGAATCGGCTAAACCGTAGCTCTGATACCATTAAATGTAACACCCCCAACCCGTATCCGACCCGGATACGAGTCCGAAGTGTCACATTGTCTTTTCAAACATTTATTCATATAAAATAGTGAGTAATTTAAAAACTTTTATAAGATTAAACTTATTCAAAACGTTTACAAAATTATTCAGAGCTTATACAATATATTCTTTTGATTACATGCCAACTAAAACTTTATTTATTAAAATGCATATTATTCACCTCTTTTCTGATCTGACATTTGGTAAGGAGAACTGACCTGTCTTGCTCCATATTGCTCTTTACTCTTCTCGAAACCTACGTGTGAAACAATCACACGCTAAGTCGTTGACTTAGTGAGGCATATAAACATATAATAAAAACCATAGACCATTTCATATAACAAAACACATACCTGTACAAATACTATCATTATCATTAACATATCTATCATATAATATCATACATTTTTCCAATCAATACTCATTTCATCCGATGAATATGTATTCTAAACATTTGATCATGACATTTCAATATGCATGTATCTATTACACGATAACATATATATAATCATATCATGCACATACGAAACTTACCTTCTTGTACCACTTTCACTTTAAAGTTTGTATTTCAATTGCCCATGTATATTATTATTGAGAATAGAGGCACCACAGCTCGTATCAATTTCCTCATAGGGCACCGAACCTTAGTTCAGTATTCGTCCCGTAGGACCACTGTATATGTCTCGTAGGACCACTATGTCCCGAAAGACTACTCCTTAAGAACCACATACATAATACAATGGCTCCAATAAGTGTACCGAAGTACTTCATATAGGTTCCACATAATTACATACATGTCCCGAAGGACCACGTAGAACCCTCGACTCTTGGCATGCCAACTATACCTATAGCTCTCATATCATATACTATGGGCATTATTCTTATGTTTCATATCACTTGTTCCTTTTCTTCTGTCATATACCATATGTATGTGTGAACATACATCTCATATCATATAACCTTTATCTCAAGTGCATGTAATCACGTATTACATGTAATCACGTAGATCATTTCATATGGATTATATCATTTCTCATTTTTCATGTAAACACACATGTCATATCTTATTCACATATGTTCATATATACATCATATATCACATAGAATAACATATAAACTTATACATATATTCATGTACATACTTTCATATAGTTCGTATATCAATGCCCTATAACTTATCTCACATTATTTATATCCTAGTTTCATATATTTACTTAATTCAATTTCACATAACTTGTTACCTATATATATCTTATAACTTATCATCACATAACTCCCATAACATCTTCCTATAGCTTCATAGATCTTTACTATATGACTCATATATTATATGTTCATTTAAGCCCATAACTCTTCCCATATAGCTTATCTTACATGTTCATATAATCACTTCTGTCAATGTCTCCTAATTTATATATTATTTTCATATTGTCCTATAGGTCAATGTTATTTAACTTGTCTCACTTTTCATTTCATCTCATAAGTTGGTTATACTAATTCTCATATATTTAACTCGTGTAATTTATATCTTGTTATTATATCTTCAACTAGACCTATATCCACATGTTCATAATCACATAACTTATATTCTTTTTCATATAATCACATATGTCTATGTCGTTTAACTTATCATTTATATCTATATTATCTATTTTATATCATTTTCTCTTGTTATCACATAAGTCCTTGCTATTTTTGCATAGTTCGTGATCCTATAGTCAATTATAATAGCATATGTTTATCTTATCTAATATCATATAGTTCTTTAACTTATGTCTTATATCACATATTTATATTATAAACTTATATAATCACATATACTATTTAAACCAGTTCACATAGCTTATCACACTAACATATATTCATTCAATTCATGTAACATATGCAATACATATAACATATGTACCCATTTTCATGCACTCATGCAAACATAAGAATCACAATTCAAATAACATTTTTAGGAGTCCCTTCTTACCATAGTGACTCCATCACTGGCTCATCGCAAGCCAATGTTTATTTGGTACATAAGTACAATTTAAATTACACTCACCTTAGCTTTGCTTTGATTTGAATCAATCCTAATCCTTCGATTGTTCCGGAAGAAGCTTACTTTTAGTATCTACATAATCACACATGGATCTATATCAGTATTATAACTAATATATTCTAATGGTTCACTATTTAGACTAAGAGAAAAGTCAATTTCATCTTTTAATGAAGGTATGCATCGATGCACCACTGATGCATCGGTGCATAAAATGCATTCGATGTTGTATTATTACTGGGATGCATCGATGCACTCCTTATGCATCGATGCATTAATTGCATTCGATGTTTTTATCTTAAAAGAGTGCATCGATGCACTACCAATGCATCGATGCACTACCAATGCATCGATACACCTTCAACCAATTTCTGGGTTTTAACCTTGATGCATCGATGCACTATGAATGTGCATCGATGCACTCTGCCCAGAATCCTCTTTTTGAACCCGAAAACTCATTCATTTTGGATTAAATCCTTCATATTTCAACCCTTTCATATTCCTAACTTTCATATACATAATTAAACTCATTAATATTCATTTATCTCATCTTTAACCTTAATATCCTCTCCTCTTTAGGAATTTCAAGAATCATACCCTATTTTTCACATGTTTCAAATCCAATTCTAACACTTAATACTTCTTAATTAAGCTGATGGCAAGTCAAATCCAACTTTAGAACTTCAAAAACCTTTCTATAACAAAAGTTTATTTATAAACCCTTAATAGAAATTCCTTTCTAATTCTATCTCTTTGGTGTTTTAAACTTATATAAGCTTTCCTTAAGCTTATATAACCCTCAAAGACTCAAATCCAACTTAAAACTTCCAAGAAATCAAAAGCTAAATCAAACTTACCTTTGCTCTTGGCTTCCACGTGAAGAAGAAGAAGAAAGGAGAAGAGAATTCTGGAGAATTCTCTCCCTTTCCACGTGTATATAATTCCATTTTTTTTCTTGAATGATCAAATGACCATTTTACCCTTTATTTCCTTTAATAATTACTAAATAACCTTCATCATATATATCCAATAATCATTGAACTACTTCATTACTCTACTTTAGTCATCAAATTCTGAAACTTTACAATTTGGTCACTAACCCATAATTGGGATGTTACAGCTCCAGTTCCAGTTCGAGTTCGGATTCCGTTTCTGTTGATGTAGATCTCCTTTCCTCAACCGGTGCGCCGCTTTATCTTTCATTCTTTTTGTTTCTTTTGTTGCTTTTGAATGAATCGGATCCACTTTTTGTTTGTTGAATCTCAATCAACTATTGTAAAGAATAACAAAATCTTGTGATGTTTGGAAATGTCTGCATTTTTATTGGTTTCTTATTCTTAATGAAACGGTACCATATGATATATCGCTTTTGCTTTTCTAGCAACTTTGAGAGGAAAAAAAATAGTGAATTTCAGCTAAAAGAAAAGCTCAAAACAAATTTGGTCGTTCTAATAATTGTGAGCATTGATGAAATGTGCAGAGTGTTCCGATGGCAGCGTTATCTTCCGGTTTGGAAACGCGAGTGAAATGGCAATACTTGAAGGTCAAACTCAAACGAACGATGAAAGTGCTACGGCTGTTGCCAAAGTTGGTCGCGAAGATTTGGACAAGGAAGATAAGAGCAGTTTTGAAGCGGTTGGTGTTTCTGTTGGGGATTCTGAATCAGTGGAGCCTGGGAAGAAGAAAGTTCACCGTAACTTTCTGGTTAAATCTTCACCTAAGAGAAAACAACGACTAAATGCAAACCAAGTAACTGAAGCTGTTAAAGAGAAAGCTGCTTCTGTTGTCAGTGATGACAGAGAGAGTGGGAAAAATTCAGTTGTTTCTTCTAAACATATAAATCCTGAAGAACCATCTGATGATGAGCTTGAGAATGTTGTTAAAATAGAAACTGATAATTTCCTCGAGGAAAATAGTGCGAGCACTAGAAAAAAAAATGAAGGTTTTAGTAATTTGAATGTGGTATTAAATCAAGATTTAGTTCATTATGTAGGAAAGGTTTCTCCTCCATTGGCAGCGTCTGTTATTGAAAGTAAATAAACAGTCAGTTAGGTTCTCCAGAGTTGGGTTCCAAAGTTGAAGTGCCCAATTGTGCCAAGTTCCCAGTAGAGAATAAGGGTACTTCTAAGGGAAGTGCTTTGAAGATGGTATCAAAGATTGATTTAATTCCTGATATAGAAAAGGTTTCTACTCCACTGGAAGCTTCTGCTACTGAAAATGAAATTACTACTAAATTAGCTTATTTAGAGTCCAGTTCCCATAGTGAAGTCCCCCACAGGGTTAAGTTGGAAAAGGAAGAAAATACTGGTGCTGACGAAAATGGTGAGAGGATTGGTAAAATTGAGGGTACTGCTTCAAGTATGGAAACTAAGATGAATTCAGTTCCTGATATAGAAAAGGCTTCTCCTCCATTGACAGTTCCTCCTATTGAAAGTGAAATTAGAACTGAATTAGCTTTCCTACAGTCTTGTTGACGAAAACGGGTAAAGAAAACGAAAGAACACGAGAATTTTACGAGGTTCGGCAATGTGCTTACGTCCTCGGTGCCTAGGCGGCGCTAGAAGTTTTATTCAATAATTTTTTTAGGTCTAGGTTACATCTCTATTTATAATAGAAAACCCTGGTACATAATTACAAAATCAACCTGTACCGTACCGCGGGGGCTGCGCCCCCACACCCCCAACCCACATAATTCGTAACCCCACAACGAGACTTTTTATGAGCCATACATAACAAATCTCCACCTTGGCGAATATCCTGCCCCTTGGAAACTTCAATGTGGGTTGGGTTACCTTGCTTCTTTAACAACTCGAAACATTCAACAAGTCCAAGCAATGCTTGAACTTGTCTGTCGTAACTGGCTTGGTGAACATATCAGCGGCATTCTCATCAGTATGTACCTTCTGAAACAAAACCTCTCCAGATGCAACCAACTCTCTGATCTTGTGGAACCTTACATCAATATGTTTAGTTCTAGCACGATACACCTGATTCTTAGCCAAGTGAATAGCACTTTGATTATCACAAAGCAACTGAACTCCACCTTGTTGAACACCCAACTCCTTCACTAAACCAGTAAGCCATAAAGCTTCTTTTGCAGCTTCAGCCGCTGCCATGTATTCAGCTTCAGTTGTAGATAGTGCCACGACAGATTGAACAGTAGACTTCCAGCAAATAGGCCCTCCACCAAGAGTAAACACATACCCTGTCGTAGATCTTCTATTATCCAAGTCACCTGCATAATCTGAATCCACATATCCTACAACCAAAGGATTATCCCGCTGACTCCCAAAAACAATTCCATGTCCCACAGTACCCTTTAAGTACCGAAAGATCCACTTGACTGCATCCCAATGTTGCTTACCAGGTTTAGACATGTACTTACAAACTTGACTAACAGCATGAGCTAAATCAGGACGAGTACATACCATCGCATACATCAAGCAGCCAACAGCATTAGAATACGGAACCTTTGCCATATTTTCAGCTTCCTTATCTGTCTTAGGGCACTGTTCTGATGAGAGCTTAAAGTGATTCGCCAATGGAGTGCTAACTGGTTTCGCGCTGCTCATCGCAAACCTTTCTAGTATTTTCTCAACATAACCCCGTTGAGATAGCCGCAGTTTCCTTGAGTCTCTGTCCCTGCAAATTTCCATTCCAAGAATTTTCTTTGCAGCACCTAAATCTTTCATATCAAATTCCTGACTCAATAAAGTTTTCAAACCGATAACATCATCCATGTTCTTCGCAGCAATCAACATATCATCAACATACAATAATAGAAAAATAAAAGAACCATCATCAAGGCTCTTAACATAGACACAACAATCATACTCACATCGGTTGTAGCCAATCTTGATCATATAGGAGTCAAACCGTTTATACCACTGTCTCGGAGACTGTTTTAACCCGTACAAAGATTTCTTCAATCTGCAAACTAAATGCTCGTTTCCAGGTTGAGTGAAACCTTCAGGTTGCCGCATGTAGATCTGCTCCTCTAAATCACCATGCAAAAAGCAGTTTTAACATCCATCTGCTCTAAATGCAAATCCCAACTAGCCACCAATGCAAGTACTGCTCGGATTGAAGTGTGCCTGACCACAGGAGAAAAGATTTCATCATAATCAACTCCTTTCTGCTGTGAAAAACCCTTCGCTACCAAACGAGCCTTGAACTTCTCCCCCTCTTTTTCTGTTACTGCTGGTTTCTTCTTATACACCCATTTGCAACCAATCGGCTTCTTACCCTTAGGAAGGGGAACTAACTCCCATGTACGATTGTGATTCAAAGACTCCATCTCCTCAACCATGGCTGCCATCCACTTGTCGTTTTCCTGACTAGTAACGGCATCATGAAAAGTAACTGGATCATCACTGCTAACAGTAAGTGCAAAAGATACCAAGTCTTCAAAACCCAATCTGTTCGGAGGCTTTATATTCGTCCGTCTCACCCTGTCTCTGGCGAGACTATAATCCTGCAAATCATCCGTAGTGGAACCACCAGAAGTCGGTTGAGAAGTTTCTGGTTTCTCAACTGGAAACTGCTCGAAATCTACCACTGTCGTGTCTTGCTTCTGCTGCAACATAGACTGTTCATCAAAAACGACATCTCTACTAATCACAACTTTCTTCGCAACTGGATCCCAGAACTTGAATCCTTTGACACCTTTCTTGTAACCCAGAAAAATGCACTCCTTCGATTTTGCATCAAGTTTGGATCTCTCATCAGCAGGTACATGCACATAAGCAGGACAACCAAAAATCCGTAAGTTATCAAAACTAACATCATGACCAGTCCATACCTCTTCTGCAACTTTCCCAGCCAGCGATGCCCTTGGCGATCTGTTGATAAGGTAACACGCCATGTTAACAGCCTCAGCCCAGAAGTGTTTGGGAAGCCCCGCATTCAACCGCAAACATCTGGCTCTTTCATTCAACGACCTGTTCATTCGTTCCGCAACATCATTCTGTTGTGGTGTCTTGCGCACTGTAAAATGCCTCTGAATCCCATGCTCCTTACAGAATTGTAGGAACTGTGAATCTGTGTACTCCGTACCATTATCAGACCGCAAACACTTGATTTTTCGTCCTGTTTGGTTTTCTACCTCAGCTTTCCACAACTTGAACTTCTCAAAAACTTCAGATTTCTGTTTCAAAAATACACCCAAACTTTCCGTGAAAAATCATCAATAAAAGTAACATAGTACCTAGATCCACCCAAAGACGATGTCGTGGAAGGCCCCCATACATCAGAATGCACATAATCAAGAATCCCTTGAGTTGTGTGCTTCGCAATCTTGAAACGGACTTTAGTCTGTTTACCAAGAACACAATACTTGCAAAAATCGAGCTTACAGCTTTTGACACCATGCAACAAGTTTCTCTTGTGTAATTCTGCCATACCACGTTCACTAAGATGAGCAAGGCGCATATGCCACAATTTTGTCGTATCATCACAGGACTCAACAGAGTGAACTCCACCTGCAACGGTACTCCCTAACAATCTGTAGATATTCCCTGCAGTCATCTTGCCTTTCATCACAGTCAATGCTCCTTTAACAATCCGAATGGTTTCCCTATCCTCGTCAGCCTTAGGGATAAAACCATTCTTGTGCAAAGTGCCCAAGGAAATCAAATTCTTCTTCAAGTCTGGGATATGTCGAACACCACTCAACGTCCGAACGGAGCCATCGTGCATCTTAATTCTGACATCACCAATACCAACAATATTGCAACATCGATCATCACCCAAATAAACCGAACCAGAATTAACCGGCATGTATGTCGAAAACCATTCCCTATTTGGCGTGATGTGATAAGAACATCCAGAATCAAGAATCCAAGCATCCGTCAATTGTGTCGTTGAAATAGAAAGCATATCACCCTCACTGCAATCAGAAGTATCATCCTCGACCACGTTCACAGACTTGGATGAGCCATCACGCTTCTCATCGGTCTGCTTTTTCAACTTCGGACAGTCTCGCTTCATATGTCCCGCCTCCTTGCACTTGTAACAGTGAATCGTCTTCTTATCCCTGGATTTGGATCTGGAATTCCGCTTCCCGGACCCTGCCTTCTCTGGCTTCCGTCCACGATCTCGATTACCCTTGACATATAAGCTATCGGCTTGAGAGCTTTCCCCTGCATTCTGCTTCCGCTGGTTGTGAGCCAACAAGGCTGCAGTAATCTCCTCAACATTGATAGTCTCTTTCCCATATGTAAGAGTAGTCACCATGTGTTCGTAAGAGGAAGGCAACGAACACAACAGAATCATCGCTCTGTCTTCATCCTCAATTTTCACATCAAGCCGAGCCAGATCAGAAACGATTTGATTGAAGACATTCACGTGTTGCGCCAAATCGTGATCGTCCTGCATCTTCAGCCCATACAACCGCTGCTTCAGATACAGTTTTGTCGTTAAGGATTTGGACATAAATTGACTTTCCAACTTCCTCCAAATTTCGTCTGGAGACGATAGATGCATGACGTGATACATGACCTCGTCCGCCAAGCATAATCGTATGGTTCCTGCCGCTCGCTGCTGCAATTCTTCCCAATCTTCCTCATCCATCGACGCCGGCTTTGTAGGTCGCAAAGCCTTCAAGATCCCTTGCTGCGCCAATAGATCCTTCACCCTCGTTTGCCATAATCCGAAGTTACCCTGACCATCGAATTTCGCGACTTCGAATTTTGCTCCTGACATCTGATACCAATTGTTGACGAAAACGGGTAAAGAAAACGAAAGAACACGAGAATTTTACGAGGTTCGGCAATGTGCTTACGTCCTCGGTGCCTAGGCGGCGCTAGAAGTTTTATTCAATAATTTTTTAGGTCTAGGTTACATCTCTATTTATAATAGAAAACCCTGGTACATAATTACAAAATCAACCCTGTACCGTACCGCGGGGGCTGCGCCCCCACACCCCCAACCCACATAATTCGTAACCCCACAACGAGACTTTTTATGAGCCATACATAACAAGTCTAGTTCCAAAAGTGAAGTTTCCCAGAGTGTTAAGCTGCAGGAGGAAGAAAATACTGGTGCTGAAGAAAATGGGGAGAGAATAGGTGAAATTGAGGGTACCATTTCAAATACGGAGTCTAAGATAGATTCAGTTCCTGATGTAGAACAGGCTTCTCCTCCATTGGCAGCTCCTTCCATTGAAACTGTAATTACAACTGAGTTAGCTTCTGCGGAGGCTAGTTCCAAAAGCGATGTTCCCCACAGTGTTAAGCTGGAGGAGAAAGAAAATACTGGTGCTGAGGAAAATGGGGAGAGAATGGATAAAATTGAGGGTACCGCTTCAAATACGGAGTCTAAGATAGATTTAGTTTCTGATCTATAACAGTCATCTCCTCCAATGGCAACTCCTGCTATGGAAAGTGAAATTATAACTGAATTAACTTCTATGGAGTCTAGTTCCAAAAGCGAAGTTCCCCACAGTGTTAAGCTGGAGGAGGAAGAAAATACCGGAGCTGATGAAAATGGGGAGAGAATTGGTAAAATTGAGGGTACTACTTCAAATACAGAGTCAACGGTAAATGTAGTTCCTGATATAGAAAAGTCTTCTCCTCCATTGGCAGCTTCTGCCATTGAAAGTGAAATTAGAACTGAATTAGCTTCTTTAGAGTCTAGTTCCAAAAGCTAAGTTCCCAGTGTTAAGCTGGAGGAGGAAGAAAATACTGGTGCTGAGGAAAAATGTGAGAGAAGTGGTAAAATTATGGGTACTACTTTGAATACGGAGTCTAAGATGGATTTAACAGTGGAAGAAGTTTCTGCTCAAGTGGCAGCTTCTGAAAATAGTAAAGTGAAATCGCAATTCAATCTACTTCTTTAGGAGCATGCTCCAATATTGAAATGCTTTACAGTCTTGAGTTCCAGGAAAGTGGAAAGGATGATGGTGGTGAAGAAGCTTCTCAGAAATGTGTGCCTTCCAAAGAACATGGCGAGGAACATAGCTTAAATACATAAAAAATGTTAGCGATGATCAAGGATGCCGATGAAGGTAACGTTGGTGAAATTAAGCGGAACTCCACGTTATCTGAGGTCAATTCAATTCTCAATGAGGCTACGGTCCATAAACCAGTGAATCAATCTGTTGACAGTGACACAGTCGAGAGCTAAAAAATGGTAAGTTCTCTATTTTTGTTTATATTGCAGTTAATCGTGTTTCTTTTGGGTGTTTGTATTCAACTTGGATATCTCAGTCAGCATTATGTAAATGTAATACTATAAATAATGACAATTTGACAAAACTGATGATGGGATATTGAATGGTTTCCCCCTTCTCCTACTTAAAATAATTTTACATAGAAAGTAATCATCAGTAATCCTATATTGCTTTTTGATGCCATCAGAGCTGTAAAGACTGAGGCCAAAGGAATATCAGAGTAAGGATCCTGTTTTTGTGCAACTAACCCAAGATTCAAACATAAAATATTAGTTTAACAACGATAATTAATGACAACATTGGTGCATTAATGTAATATTCTTCCTGTCTGGATTTATTTGTGCTCTCAAATCAAATTGCCTGAAGTTCTATGTATATTGTTTCTTGCAGTTAGATGAGGCCGTGCCTTTCTCATTTTCCATAGGTGTAGAGTTACATTCAGGTGGAACAACTTTGGAAAGGTAAATTACTCTACTGTCAAAATGAATACACAAAGATGTTTCTATCTGTCTTATAGATTACTGCATTGGTTACTCTTATTAGTAAGAATCTTTATTCGCATGAAAGATCGAGTGGCTGGTTGAAAATTTTGTTCTTACGCTTGTCTTCTGGCCAGATTGTCGTTGTTCTCTATGATTTACATTTTTATATAATTGATTGATCGTCCACCCTTTTGTGAAAACTGTGAGGATACAACAATCATTATTTCCCATTCCCAAAAAAAGGCCAGTGAGCTGATACTAACATACCAGATCAAAGATGATAAGCTGGGTCAGTATATGGATCACCTTTTTCACAAGTTTCTTACATCCTCATGTTTGCTTTTATAAATGTATCCAAACAGGGAGGAAATTCCAGCAGCAGGTTTTTTCTTATATTCTGGTGCTGCTCTATTGCCAAATCCGACTAAGGTACTTAAGGATGGCCATCACCAATTTCACCTTTTTGATTAATTGTTTTAATTTTCCAAAATTATGATTTGGAAATTATTGTCAAATTGGATGAAAACAAATCAAAATTCTGTGTGAAAGTTACAATCAGGTTTTGTCTAGTTTGACATTTTAACATGTCAGATCAATATAATTGCCAAAAAACGCCTCTCTCACACATTAGTCACAGTGGAGTAACTTTATGAACTTTGGATGTAATGTTATAAAAGTAACAATACTACCATTGAAACGAATTTTGAAAGACGTCCGTTGCTTGGGCACTTTGATGTATGCTTGACTTGAGTTCGAGAATTTCATTTGAGTAATTCGGAAAGTAATAATTCCAGGCCTTCGCAGGTGGAGAAGATGCTTATTTTATTGCCTGCCAGAACTGGCTAGGTATTGCTGATGGAGTTGGTCAATGGTCTCTTGAAGGTATTATTCTTTGTATGGAGTGAGTTTATGCTGCATTTTTCCCCTTGCACTGCAAACCATGAAAGAGTTGCTAGGATATATATCAAATTACATTAAATGTATGCTGAATCCCTGGCAGCCTACTGAAACACAGAATAATTGTTATCCTATGTCTTGCAATGTCTGGATTGAGTTATTTGTTTCCTATCTCATCCCTCAGGGAATAGTGTTGGAGTATATGCAAAAGAACTTATAGAAAACTGTGAAAGAATTGTATCTGATAGAAATGGAGTTCCAATAACTGACCCAGTTGAGGTCCTTAATAGAGCTGCTGCAAATGCTCGATCTTGTGGCTCATCTACGGTTTTGGTTGCTTACTTTGATGATCAGGTATGTTGTCATTCAACTTGACTTGCTTTTCTCCTATGCAAATTTCAATTAGTAGTTATATAAATTGAATAACTTACAATCTAATCGTAATCAAACTGGACTCAAAATTGACAACCAAATTCTACCAAATCTAGGATTTCACTGGAGAAATGGTAACTTAATATACAAATATACTTTTCAGTTTGATGAAAATTACTCAATTTTTTCTCCGAACTTTTTTATCTGTGCAAAGTACAAGGTTAATGAATTAACAAAAAGTTTTCTCCTAGTATGATTGAAACAGAGTTGTTCATATTGGTATTGAATCTAAAGACAACATATTTCCAGAAGTTCATAATGCTCATGCTTACACTAATTATGATTTGTAAAACTGCTGTTTGTCAAAATATGCATGGACTGACAACTGATACTAATTGTTAGCCGGTCAATCTACTTCGATGGAATAGATATATTTCTTTTCCCAATGGTTTAATTCTAATCGAGAAAAATAAACAAACATGGATCTGAGAATGAGTTTTCCTTTCTACAACTCATACTTGGAAGGCTATGCCTCTATGGATCTGCAGGCTCTCCATGTGGCCAATATCGGTGATTCAGGCTTCCTGATCATAAGAAACGGTGCTGTATTTAAAATATCCTCCCCAATGCTTTATGAGTTGAATTTTCCTGTACAGATTGAAAAAGGAGACCATCCATCTGACTTTGTAGAGGTATACCATTTGAATTCCATTTCTAGTAAGAGTCCCTTACAATTTCTTTTAAAAAGCAGCACTATGTCTTTTGAAAACGTTTATCGAGTTTCATTTAGGCTAGAAAATGAAGGTAAAAGGTTCTTCCCCCCCCCCCCCAACCACATCACCTATAAGAAAGGTAAAATAATAAGGTCAATCTTTTTACACATGGTTGCTGATTTCTTGCAGGTTTACAGAATTGACTTGGATGAAAATGATGTGATTATCACTGCAACTGATGGACTATTTGATAATCTCTACGAGAAAGATATCGCTTATTCGTCTTCAAATTTTGCAAGAGAATTTGAGGCCCCAGGTGCCTATCACTGATCTTGTCATCTCCATCTCCTTTCCCAAATATAGTAGTAAAATGTGTAAGTTGCATATTCGAAATGATAAAATATAGTCTATGTTCATGCAGGAAATTAGAAATGTGAAAATGACAAGATCAGTGATGGCCGGGCTTTGTTGGGGTTGGAAAATGGCCGTGCATGTTAATTAATTAATTTCACATGGATAATGGCAATTTGAAAACAGATAGGAAAAAGATCGGAAGAGAAGACAATACTGACTTCAAAAGCACCAATCTGGCAGTCAAGGATAGTGAAGAAGCTTTCCACCCAGCCAGTTTTTTGTTGAACCTCTGAATAACCAGATCCCACATAATATATGAATTCTTCTTTGCTCCTAGTGGTAACCATAAATATTCCATAAGGAAAGAACCCAAAGAACAACCAATGGATGTGGCCCAATCTTTCAGGATGTCGACTTCTATATTGTCGTCCATCAAGCTGAAAATTCTCGACTCTTTTTACATTTTTAATTTGTCCAAGGGAATCGCAACAGAAAATGACAAGATTAGTCACACATTTTCACATTTCTAATTTTTAGACTATATTTGTCCGAGGGAAGCGCGACATAAAATGCAATAAAATATAGTCTCGGTCATCAGTTAATCACATGTAAAAATGACACGTTAGTATTTTAACCTATATGAACTTATCTAGTCAGTTAAAAAAACATTAACAATTAATTAATTAACGATTTTCGTTAAAAAAATATTATTTTGATAAAAAAATGAGAGGTTAAAAGTTAAAATACTTCAATTATAATAAGGGTGCGTTTGGTTCACGGAATGTAAGATTACCAGTGGGAATAAAAGATTACCAGGGAATAGGATTACTGAGAATGTTGTATTTTGTGTTTGGTTGGTTTAGCATGAATGTAAGATTACCGTGTTTGGTTAAAGGAATAAAAGATTATTGGAATGTATATTTAACCAAATTGTCCTTATTATATATTTGTATAATATTACAAATTGTAAAATATTTATATATTTTCTTTAAAAAATTAAATTCATAATATTTATATAATTTTTTTACAAAATTAAAAATATAAAAAATGTTTAATGAAAGGGTAAAAATTTTTTTATCCCTGAACTTCATATAAAATTTTAATTATAGATTTTTTTTTTGTAAATCTAAAATAATTTAAGGATAAATTTGTAATTTAACCTTCGTAAAATTTTTATTATTCAATTACAGAAGAATGATATTTTTGAAAAAAAAATAAAAATTTAAGGGCATTTTAGTCCAAAATGCCGGTAATGTTACAATACCTAAGGGAATGGAGGTAATGACATTCCCGGTAATATACCCCAAAAAATCTACTATTGGTAATAAAACATTATCAGGAATGAGATTTCCGGCCAATCAAACATGAGAATGTGGGATTCTCATCCCATGAGAATATCACAATCCTTGAACCAAACACTCCCTAATAACAATAACTACCGTGACTATTTGAATAAAAAGTATAAAACATATTTTCAGCATTATTTAGAAAAATCAGGAATCCAGACAAACAGAACATGTAGGTGTGCCTTGTAGGTGTGCCTTGTGCGTGAGTGGATTTTATGTTTTTGCATATCATCATACAGTGACGGATTCAAACAGAATTCAGAGTATCTAAATGTATATTATGAAATCTAATTTTTTAAATCATTTATTTTATTAATTATATTTATTCTAAAATTTTATTTATATTTATTAAAACAAACATGAAAGATAATTTTAAAATTTAAGATATATAAAATATTCTTTAATTTAAGTAAAACATTTGTTTACTAAGTTAATATATATTATTTGTTGTCCAAAGCATATCAAATAGTTGCTCAATGATTTGGTTCCTAATATTTGAGCCAAGCATCCTAAGTTTGATTCCCCTCACCCACTTATTGTTGCGTGGATTTATTTTCTTAAATCCAATGATACATGTCATGACATGTGTCACCAATGATATGTGACATCTCCTGATTCGATGATTAAATTTATTTTAATTTATTAAAATTAAGATCAAATTAAAAGAATATATAAGTTATAGGGACCAATTGTATAATTATACCAAAATGTTTTAACGACCATGTCACCTACTCCGTTAAATGTTAACGACAAATGGTTTGATTGAAGTATTTAAATAGTTAGGTGGTCTGATTGATTAAGTTGAAACATCGATGGTCAAAATGATTTTTTACCATAATTAAGTGGTCACCTGTGTATTTTACCCTATTTAAAATTATATGTTTTTTTGGTTCATTTCATCTAATGTTGACGAACATCCAATAAATATATTCATAAATATCTTTGACCCTCACCCTGAACTAAATTTTTTTCTATACTAAACTTGAATTTAAATTTAAACAATTTTATAAAATTAGATAAAATCAAATTATATTAATTCTAAATATTTTGATCATCTCTAATCCTATTCAAAACACACCACTACTATGATTACCCCATCATAATGTGAAATGAAATTCATACGCGTGTTTGGCAAGTGGAATTGTCTAACTTCTTGAGGTTATAAATACTTTGTAATCAAATAAAGTAATGTGAAACCAAATTTATTTCAAATTGGGAAAACCTCATAAAAGAAATGGTCATTTTTGTTTAAGTTTACAAAATGTTTTCAAAGATCTCATTTTTAAACTTGTATATAAACTTTAAAATATTTTATATCGATTTTTAAGTTATGGTTTCATTCTAAATTGGTATCTAAATTTTAAAATATTTTATATCAATCCTCAAACTATCAGTATCATTCAGTTTTGATCATTTCGTTAATGATTAACACTTATTTTTTTAAGATCGTGATAATTGAACTCGTGATCTTTTTTAATTTTTTTTAATGCTTGGTCTGATAATTGAACGTGTAACTTAAAAAAAGTTAATCCATTTATAAAGGTCATGAGAATCTTTTAGAATATCACAGGTTTAATTATCATAACTTTCAAAAAAAATAAATTAATTTTAAACCGGTGGATAAATGACACGTTAACAGAAGGATCAAAATAGGATGACATTGACAGTCTAAGGACTGATATAGAATGTTTTAAAATTTAAGGATCAATTTAAAATGGAGGTCATAGTTTAGAGACTGATATAGAATGTTTGAAAGTTTTTAGATTAACCTAGAATGTGGGTCATAATTTAAGGACGTCATGTAGGGATGTGCATGGGTCAGGTTTTTGATCCACCTGACCCGACTCGAGAATAAGGAGTCCTCCATCCGAGACCCGACCCGACCAAAACAAGTTTTCACCCGACCGAATCTGACTCGATATATAACTTAAAAATCCGACCCGACCCGAAATAATAAAAAACTATTTTTATTCAATAAAAAATAGTGATTTAATTGGAAAAAAATAATATATAAAGGGGTATTATTGTAATTATTCCTAAATATATAAGGTAAAATTATATATTTTTTTGATTGGATCGGATCGGGTATTTTCACACTAAACTCAACCCCGACCCGAATATTTTTATAAAAAAAACGACCTGATCGAGTTAGATCGGGTCGGGTCAGAACCCATCGGGTTCGGGTGCATGCCCATCCCTAACATCATGTGGAGTTATTTAATTTTTTTGTTCTCTCACGACATGTGTCTAGGATCGGGTTCCCTTTTTAACACGGGCTTTAGGTATCCCGAATCATTTCATATCACCGGCCTACTTCATCATGTATAGCGGAGTCCGACATTAATTCTAAAAATGGGGTTGTAAATTTAAATTTTAATGTATGAATAAAATAAGCTTAATTAAAAGGATATTTTTATTATAAAGTTTTATAATATTTGAGTAAAATTAAACGAAAATAAATTAAATATTAATTGATCATAAAATAAATATAACATGAAATACGAACATGGGAAGTTGTTGGTAATTATGCCAACGCACAACTCAGTGGCATTCTTTTTAAAGTCAATGAGAAAATAAATTTTTCGATATTCGGCCAACCTCAAATATCTTAGGCTCTTAGCTACGTGTAACATGTTAATTGAATTGGGACCATCCAACCTATTAAGCAACTTATATAGTCTAAAGTAGAAATTAAACCGTGTGGCGTTCATTGCTTGTTGCCCCCACTCCGTTTCGTTCTCTTTTAACAATCAAATTTATTTGAATTTTGTTACTTAAAATAAATTTAAATTATTGTACATTTTAAATATTCAAAATTTAATTTTTATTTTTGAATATAAAATCAAATCGAAATTCATCGGATTCGAATCACATGATCATCTCTATATATAAGTCATCGAATTAATCTTTATATTTTAGTTTGATCATATGTATGTGTGTATTATACCTCTCATTAACTATACACATCATTATTAGACTTTGTCTTTTACTTAAATATCATTTCAAACAAAATTTAATGTCAAAAATAATATTTATTTTAGATTATTTTTTAAATTAACACATTTTTTGTCATATAGGACAAAGACACATAAGAACGTATTGAATGACTTCAATGATAAAATAAAATATTATTCTTTTTAAATGATTTAGATTCGAACAATTGTGTTTGTAGGGTGTGTTGTCATATATTAAGAAAAATTCAAAATAAATCTTATCTCATTTCAACTTAACTCTAAAAATTCTGATAGATTTATGTTATATCAATAAAAGACACATCATATGAAAATGTTAATTTTTAAAAAGCGTTATACTTTTATCTTACTTGATAGAAAATAATATCAATTAAAAAATTAAAAAAATATTGTTTTTAATATTAATTTTTAAGGTTGTTTTTATATTTGAGTAAAAAAAATACTTTCTCATCCATATGAGTATGCAAATGAGTGGTCATGACCTTTTTTTTATTTTTTATTTTCACTTTTAATTCTCGTGGAAATCATAGAATTCGATTTTTGAAAAGAATTGTTCTGATATGGTAAGAAATCAAGGGAACCTTAACACCTTTGCATTGAACCGACTCGTGTGAACCCACATGCCCCCCTCTCTCTCTCGGTTTCTCTCCTCAATAAATCCCCTCATCCCCTTCATTTCCCCTTACTTCATATCTTCCAAAAAGCTTCCTTTTTTCTTCTTCTTCTTCTTCCCCAAACCCACTCCTTGCTGCCTCATCTGTTACTGTTTCATATCTCAACAATGGCAGCTTCAAGATTCTCTCTTGCTTTGTCACTCGCCATTCTCTCAATCTGGGCCGTCGATGCCGACCACCACCATGCGGCGGCGCCGTCTCCTTCCTCCTCCGTGGACTGTTCCTCTCTGATTCTCAACATGGCGGATTGTTTGTCGTTCGTGTCCAGTGGGAGCAAGGCGTCGAAGCCAGAGGGAACGTGCTGTTCCGGGTTGAAAACCGTGCTGAAATCCGGACCCCAATGCTTGTGCGATGCTTTTAAGAGCAGTGCTTCTCTTGGTGTTTCTCTGAATATCACAAAGGCCATGACCTTGCCCGCTGCTTGCAAAGTCTCTTCTCCTCCTTCTGCCACTACCTGCTCATGTGAGTTAACTCGGCTTTTCTTTTTCTGCTTTCAAAACGTAGTTAAAATGTTGCTGGGAAAGTGAATCTTGAATTGCACGGGGGTTTCAAAGGGGTAAAGTTGTTATATTTTTTGGGGGGAAATCTGTCATTTTACGTTGCAGTGAAAAAACCCAGATTTTGATTCTTAGAACTGATGATTATTTATTTTTGTTGCAGTGTCTCCTGCTGGTGCTCCAGGTATGTTCTGATAAATCTAATCTTTCTGTCTGGTTTTGATTCTTAGAACCGATGATTATTTATTTTTGTGTTTCCATCTTTTGTTTCTCTCTGTCTGGTTTTGGTCAATCATGTTAAAACTGTTCAATTGGTTGGCAAACTTGTAGGCATGGCACCATCAGCGATAGCAGGTGCGCCGGAGGCATTCTCAGGAGGAGCAACTGTGTCAGCACCAACACCGGCTCCCGGCAGCTCGGGTGGCGCTCCAGTGCTTACTGCCTCGATCGGAGCTCTTGTCTCAGGCCTTGTGATTATGTTAATGTGTAGCTACTAAGCTATGTATCTTATGGTGTTCAATTTAGTTTACCCTTTGGTTTTGATGATCCATCCTTTTGAGTATTAGTCTGATATTCAGAACTCGGATTGTATGTTGATTTCCCATTAATATTTCTAGTTATCTCCATGGTTTTGAATTGATTGATTGTGTTTGTTGATGAGGGGGAGGATCAGTCCCCACCATGTTAATCTGTCATGTGAACTCATTGACGAGTGTTTGAGGACAACTGCTTTTCATGGATATCATTTTACAGTAAACAATCTTCCTGGTCCTAGCTTGCCTTTCTCTATCAATGGCAGCTTTGTCCTCTGTGAACAAAGAGTTTTGTTTGGTTTTGGACAGCTTAACTTTCATCTAAACAATTTGACAAGAAAATGTAACGTGGAAGATACTATTATTTAGGGTTCTAATTCCAATTTTGAAGAACATATCCGAACTGCATCAGCCACAGTGAGAAAGATCCTTTCCTCACCTATCAAATCTGAAAGCTTTGAGGCATGAAGCTTGTCAACAGCAACTGACCCTGGATTAGATAAAACAAGCTTAACATTCTTCTTTTCAAGAGCTCTTAACAATTCTTCAAGAGCATGGATGCCACTAGTGTCAATGTCCGTAACAGCTGCAAGAATATGCAAATTTCATAAGAAAAATAACCCTTTTTGCCAAACTTGAAAATAACATATAGAAAAAGAACCTATTTTGCCAAACTTGAAATGACATATGCGTTGAAAAACAAATACTGAATTCTGGGTTGGGTTTAAAGTTTGAAAGTTTGAACTCTGAGTTCTCCTTAAAGAATTCGGGTTCGATCACTTGCGTATAAAGGGTATGTTTGGTATGTTTATATTGTCAATAAACTAAGAAATAAATATGTAATTCTGGGTTGGGACTAAAAAAACAGGTATGGAAGATCGAAGATTAACTTACGGCACATTTCAACAATCAGATACTGAATTCTGGGTTGGGATTTTCCTTTCAGTTCTTCTTCTTCATCAGCCAACCATCTCAAGATCCTTCCTTTTACATAGTTGGAGTTGGAGAAATAAATTGCAGAATCAACTCTAACAATGAGAATCCCTGCAACTTTTGTTGCATCTGGATATTGCATGATATTCCTGTAAACATTATTAGTCTTCGGAACTTTTCCAAGGATTGCTGTTCTAGGCCTTGTAACTTGTAATAGGATCTTTGCAAATGATACTGAAACCTATTGCAGCAAGAAATAGATGTTTAGTGTATGTATTTACGAAGCCGGGATTTAGGTACGTAACTGACACGAACCGCGATTAGAAGACCGATCTCGACGGAGGAGAAAACAACACCGAAGAAGGCTCCCATACAAGTGACAAAATCGAATTTATCGATCTTCCATATTAGAGCCACCGCATCAATGTCGATTAGTCCGACCATCGCGGATATAATGATCGAAGCGAGTATTGCATTCGGTGTGTACTTGAACAACGGTGTGAAGAGTGCCAACGTTAGCAGTACGATGATGGCCATCACTATATTAGAAACAGCTGTTTCACAACCGGACATGTAGTTTACTGCTGAGCGAGAGAAGGACCCTGCAATTTGCATTCAGACATGAAAAAAAATTACAGTGATTCATATGTATATATGTATGTACTCATACATGGCATGTACGTATGTTACACCTGTGGATACATAGCAAGATGTAAAGGAACCAACAATGTTCATTGTTCCTAATGCTACCATTTCTTTGTTTCCATCCAATTGGTAGTCTTTCATGGAAGCAAATGTTCTTCCAATTGCAACAGCTTCCTAAAGAGAGAAATATATTTGTGTTTAGATATAAAAGAAAGATACGGTGATCCAATTTCGAATCCGGGGTATGCGTTTTTATCGTACCGTCAATGCTATCATTCCCGAAACTACACCGATCTTAAAACCTTTGCCAACGTATTCTCCAGAGAAGAAAATTTCTTTTGCAGATGGTGGATTGATGCCTTTTCTGATATTTTTCACCTAAAGATACCAATTGTACGAAAATCTAGATTACTTTGCAAAGGAGATAAAGCTCGGGAAACAATCAAATATGATACGATATACATATGATTTGAACCCCACGCTTATCGGCTCGTGTGGCGTACACTAAAATGGTGGAGATGATGACCGAGATCAATGAAGCGATGGCTGGAACCCAAAATAGTTTCTTCTGCCTTTTCCCCTGTTTCCATTTTCTTGTTACATTATGATCATTAATATCAAATGAAGAAAACTTTTTCTGCAAGATAGGGTTTGATCTTACAATGTATTTTGTAACCAATAGGAAGATCAAAAAGGAAATCCCTATTAGTTTAGTTTGCCAATTCCACTGTAAAAAAACATGGTAAAAAACCAAATTTAAACTTGTTTCTTGCCACACAAGAAAGTAAAAAAATCTCAGATTGTAATTTACTTACACCATGACGCGCTGAACTGATTACTGAGTCCATTACAGAGACAATATCAGTTTCCTTTGTGAACTTTTTGATTCCAAGTAGACCTTTGAGTTGTTGAAGTGCAATGGTGATCGCAGTACCGGCCATGAAGCCGACTATGGTGGCATGAGATAGAAAGTCTATCAGGAATCCCAACCTGTAACCAAACATACCTGTATTCGAAACACGCACCGAAGTTCGAATAACAAATCCCTGAGAGTGATATTTGATAATATATATACCTGAAAAATCCAAGTAACAATTGAGTTAGGCCAGCAAAGAAAGTAACTGTAAGCGCAAGGCGCCGGTAATCGACCGGATTAGCAGATGAGTCGATCTCATCTTGCAGCAGACTGCCGAGCAAAAGAGACACGACTGCCACTGGTCCAATAGCGATATCCCGTGAGCTCCCCATGAATGCATATACAAGAGGTGGAACAAAGCTACTATCTGTCATGCAATTGAAATCAAGTTCCTCAAATCAATATGATCCCACCAGAATATATACACACACACACACATATATATATATATATCTGAAATCAATATGAATACATACACAGTCCATATTGGGGATCAAGATTGGCAAGCTTTGCATATCCAATATCCTGTGGAATGCAAAGACTTGCAATAGTAAGCCCGGCCGGCAATCAAATCGCTTTTGAATTTCGAAAGATTATAGTCCCTTCCCCATTCTAATATCGGAAAAACCGCTCGGAGGCAGAGGCCGAACTTTCTCGAGCTCGGTTGATCCTTGAATCGGCGCAAAGGTTCGTCTGCAAATAAAATTTCCTTCACAGCTGCTGCAAATTCTTTAAACAGGTGTCGCTTCTCCGAACTACGACGAGACAACGAGCTGCTAACGCTTTCCGTCTCCTTGGAGCCATGCTCATCAGTTTCAGGGTGAGCCATTCTCTCTAAGGGCTTTGTTTATAACCTACAGGCTACAGGATTCGCATCCGCACACACTCGTGGATAACATGTTTGTTTAAACATAAATTCACACACTCAAACGATCATCGTAAGTTCATAACCCTATATCTATATCTAAACATGAATCGGACATGGAAGATCAAGGGATTTGGAGATTCGATGAACTCGAAATCTGTTCACAGACAGCGTTGAACTCTAAGCTCCTGGAAACAGAAGGCAAACGACACAGTATATTTTCCATTTAAGGACTGAAACAAAACATTTGATGTGAACACAGCATGAGATCTTGGCTACATTACAAAGTCAAAAACACTAGTAGAAAAATAATGCGCTTTATTCTTATCTTCAAGCTTTAGTCTCCTCTTAATTTAGTCATTACACGTACATATACTATATATATCCTTGAGCTTAACAAATTACTCTTAAAATGGACTAAAACAAATTAATTATTCTTTTTAAGGCAATTTCGCCCTTTTTTTCATATGTTAAAACATGATTTCATTAAATAGTCATCATGATTTTGATTATATATATATTGTGAAATTAAAGAAATACCATGTTTAGTGCATGGTAAATTGTTTCCCATAAACAAATAGCATACTAATAAGAGTTTTATGTCAGTTCAATTAAAACTTCTAAAAATAACTGTGATAAACAAATTTATATATAATGAAGTGTCAAATATAAAAATATATAATTGACCATAATTATAATTATTATAATAATAAAATTCATTGTCAAAGCATGCATGCAACGTCCACATCCATCAGTTCACATTTCTCACATATTCCAAAACGCACACCTCAACCATCGACTAAGGACCACATTAACATTAAAATGAAATTTACCCAAATTCTCACACAGTTTTCCTTTTTCAAGTAAATGGGTTCATCAACAAGGCCAAAACTCAGCCTTTTTCACCTTTGAAATGCTCTCCAACACCCCCGCCGGCGATACGTGCCCCATCACCGTCACCCTCTTGCTCTCAACGTCGATGCTGAACGATGTAACCCCTGCGTACCAAACAACTTTTTGCATCAGCCAATCACAAAATAAAATGTGCTTTCATGGCTTCGTATTTATTGTTTTACAGCAAGGTAGCTGGGTTTTGCCCTATCTGAACCCTAGTATTAAGTTGTGGTTGCGGTCATGACCGTAGATATAGATGTTGCGGATGTTACGGCCCAATTTATTTCTTAAAAATAACTATGTTTCTATGTTACGGACATAAGGTTAACTATCACGGGAGTTAGGGTTTACGTGTTGTTGGCTTAAAGATCCATGTGAAAACCATAGCTAGTTATCATTGCTGAGGGTTAATTATGCTATTATTTTAGGTCGGATTTTTTCATCATAAATTTAAATCTGATCTGACTTGATTCATCTTTAAAAAAACTTTAACCTGAATCAGAATTTTTCAATAAATGATCTGATAAGATTTGATCAAATCGGAAGTCGTAGATTCAGGTTAAATATCCATCCTAGATTGCCCCTCCCACCTCCGACGTACGGATCTCTGGCCTTAGCTCTTAGGTTTTGAAGGTACATTCAGTGCAGCCCCCTCCCGTTTGCTGGGTTGGTGCCAACTTGCAACTTGAAAAACAAGGTGAAAACGATATGACGAGAAAGGCAGAAACATCGGTCCTCGACTCTTTTATATACCAAGTAATGAGCCAATGTAGACTATTGATTTCTTGATACCTCAATATTGGGTGAAAAAACATCAATATGATTAAGTTTAAGGCTTTAGGCTCTCATTCTTACATGACGCTATGATTTAACAGAAATGACATGAATGAAGTAAGGCTGCATCATGCATGGATTCGCCTATATATATAGAAAGTAATGATTATATATATACCTTCCATTTTGGATAAATGTTTCTTCACTTTACCAGCACAACCTTGACAATGAATGGACACCCGCATGACAACCACCTGCAATATCTCGTTTTCTTGGTGAAGATGATATATACATTTGTGTCTGTGTGTATATTGAAGGATGTATGATAGAAGACGTGATCACCTGAAAAACAAGCTCCGATGAAGCTACTTGAACTGGTTGATGAAGGTGCTTTGGCTTCTGTTGTTGATTTTGTTCCTTTCTTACAAAAGGAGTGGTAACAATGGGTCTCTTCATGCCAGCTCCAACAAATCGTCCAGACTCAACGAGCCTAGAATACCTTGCATTGTTGAGTGATCTTTTACCGTGATCGTCTACGAGGAGTCTGTCGAGCCTCCTCGGCATCACAATGGAGCGAGGATCGACCGCCATGCACGCGGTGTTTACCGATGTGGACTGGCACATGAAACCCCTAATCATCTTCCCGTTCTTCATCTTTGAAACGACGAGAGGGGAAGAGCAGGGGAGAGTTTTCAAGGAAGTATGGTAACCCAAAGGAGAGAAAGGTATTTATCATATGTAAAGTGCTACACATTTATGACGTAGCTAGCGAGTTCTTGGGGGCAGTGAAACTATGTTCTTATCGGAATCTTTCATTTGGTAAATTGTATTTATATTTAAGCACATAAAATTTTACGTTAACCTTAGTAAAATAATAATTTTCATTTAACAATGATTATTTTGATAAAAAAATATTATAAAAATATATGTCAAAATGATCATTTAAATTCAATATTGAGTGCTAATTTGACCATGACATGATTACAAAAAATACCTATAATATTTATTTAAATAGTCATTTTTGTCCCAATATTTTATTATAGGATAAAAGGTTCTCTAACGTTTGACTAAATAATTAGTTTAATCTATATTTTTTTTATTTAAAGCATTTTGGCCACTAATGTATCATTTTTTAGAGCAAAAATAATTTTATTTTATCTTGATATAATGGCAAAATGCCTCAAACGTTTGTCTAAATATTCATTTTGACCCGTATTTTTTTCTTGAATATTTTGACACTCCAACATTTGACTAAATAGTCGTTTTAGCTCATATTCTTTTCCTTTTTCGCCCCCAAAACTTTATTTTAGAATAAAAAAATCCCTATTTTAGAGGGAAAATATTTTTATTTTGGATCGTTTATTAACTAACGTTTTTATCCACGGATGAGCCTTTTTCTCGGATAAAACGTTAGATGTCAAAATATTTTAAAGAAAATTGAGATCAAAGTGACTATTTAATTAAATGTTATAAATATTTTTTTATCATTATATATAAAATTATCAAACTTAATTAATCATCTTATACAGCAAACATTAAATCTATTCATCTAGAGACAATGAATGAAGAAAGTAGAAGAGAGGAACAAAGAAGGAAAAATGAAATTAAGACTGGGAGAACTATAAATGAATTGAGAGCAAGACAAAGGTAAAAGAGGGGTAAGACTGCAAACATACAGAGCTGGTAACAACTAACATGTCAGAGTGAGAGGTGACCATCTGTGTTGTGTCATATGAGTATGGTTTTAAATTCTTTAAATTGACCTTCCATGCCCAAACTGCCACTGCCATTTTTGTTTCTCGAAAGGAAACTTTTGTGTAAATGTCAAACATGACATATTGCAGTCACTAACATGTTCGAGCCTTTCTTACCCCAAATTATTTTATTTTTCTCTTAAACTAAATTTTGAACAATAATGATAATAATAAAAATAGGATAAACTATACATTTAGTGCATCAACTATCATTTTTCTCTCTTTTAATCATTAAACTATTATTTTTTGAAAACGAACCTATCGTTGTGTTTTGTTTCATTTTAATCACCGCCGTTAAAAGATTAATAGAACTGTTAACAAGGTATTTTTTTTTAAATTCAATGATGACATGTCATTATCTTATGATGACATGTCAGTATCACTTTAAATTTTTTAACGATAGATGATCAAAATGAAACCAAAACATAACATTAAATATGATTTCGAAACAAAAAATAATTAGATTACCAAAACAAAAAAAAAGGAATAATAGTTAATATACTAAACAAGTAGTTTACCCTAAAAAGTAATAGTTAATATACAAAATTACTCCTAACGTTTGCACACGTGGTCATTTTCCCCCTATCATTTTTAGTGCATTTTAACTCCCAACGTTTTATTTTAGAGTAAAATATCCTATGGTTGGATGAAACTCGTTAATTGGCTAACAATTAATGCTTCCTATTGACGTGAAAGGTGCACATCTGATGTCACATCAGTAAAAAAAAATTAAAGTAAAATATTAGGGTAAATTATGAGAATAATCCGCTATGTTTTCAGTCAGACCGAATTTCGTCACCAATTTAAAATTTAAGGGGAAATGATTCATGACTTTATCGATCCGTTTGATTTTAGTCCTTCGACCGTAAACTCCCTTTCAATTTTAGTCCCTCAAACATGTTAGTGAATTAAATAAAAGGGACTTAAACAAAAGAGGGTTAACATAAATTAATAGCATATGGGACTTAAACCGAATAGATAGATAATGCGAGGGACCATTTACCCTTAATTTTTAAATTGGTGACTAAATTCGGTCAGACCCTAAACAAAAATGACTATTCACATAGTTTACCCTTGTAATTAATTACATATACACTTATAAAAATAAATTTAAAATTATTTTTTGATGGCATGACATCACATGTGGACTTGCCATATCAATAGGAAGCATTGACCATTAGTCAACCAATGGTTCTCATCCGATCAGGGGACATTTTGCTCCATAATAAAACTTTGGTGACTAAAATGCTCTGAAAAGAAGATAGGGGTAAAATGACTAGATGTGTAGATATTAGGGGGTAATTTTATTATTATGTAAAAAATAAAACCAAATCAAAAACTCCAATTGAGATTTTGGGTTGAAATTTTTATACTTAAAATGTGTGTTCTTTAAACAATTTTAAGAATATTTAAACTCTAATAGTTTGGTTAATTCATCGCTCCTTTATCATTTTGTAAAATGTCTCGTTTAATAGAGACAATTAATTTTTATGAAAACTACTGGATTCTTTTGGTGTTGATCGTCATTCTCAAAGAAATATTTTATTTTTCTTCCTATATTTGGGTTTATTATTTTTGTATAAACTTTTTGTGATTATTGTCTATATTTTTCTCTTTATGCTAGTGTATTGTCATTATCATTCCTTCCATTATTTTTTTTTTAATAAAGTTAAGTTGTCATTGTTAAAAAAACCCATAAATAATTTATTATATAATAATAAATAAATGTTAAAATTGATATTCTTTTTTCAAAAATATTTATGTAAAAGTATAAACTAAATTATTTGGATTAAAAATTACGTTTCAAATTTATTAATCAATTATAATCAAAATAAAAAAAAGTAGGGAGAATAAATAATGTACGGCACGGGGTATTAAATAATTGTCAATCAAACAAAAAGGTAGATAACAAAATGGACAAAATGAGTATATATTGATTGTTTAACCACTTTTCTTATCAGTTATAAATGGTGAAGGTAATTATTTCATGGATGGGTAGTGAATTTTTCTCATAAATGTAATTCTAATATGAATTCATCACGTGGTATTAGTAATTAAAGAAAATATTATTCTTTTAGAGATTTTACGCTTAAACAGTTGCGTATACGGGAATGTATGTATATTATCAATGATTAAAGATATTCTAAATAAATATTACTTTATAATCATCGTAACTATAAAAAAATGATTCCACATCAATTATTCTACCATCAAAGAATAATATATATTAGTATTCATTTATACAATATAAAATTTAAAGTTTTATTCTCTTGGATTTGGTTAAAAATAAATCACTCATTTATTTTATAAAAAATCTTTTTATTTTATATCGTTAATTTTAATCATTTATTTTTTAATTAACAATTTAAAAACATATAAAGTTTTTACATTATATCGATGGATTTCCACTTACGTATAAAGAATTTGACACTTTCAAGAAGGACAGTCGTCTCCACTCACTTTCTCATCGATCCATTACTGCCCACCTTGGCTATTATTTATCCCTTTCGTCTTTGTGGCTCCACCCATTGGGCATTGCAGTGAAAAGCCCACATGTCTGAAGTTTGGGGGTTATAAGAGCCCCACCAATGGCCCAACACAACACTAAGTGATAAGGTTTGCTTAACTGTCTAAACTTGGAACTCATCATTCTACCTTGTAAAATATATCATTTTATTAAGAGAATCTGAATTCGAACGACTGTGTTTATAATATGTATATGTTATTATACGTTAAGAAAAAATTTAAATAGATATTATCTTGTAATCACTCAATTATTAAATTTATATATATGTACACACGTGGTGGGATCTGTTGTCACGGTGCAAAACCTTTAAATTTGTAATTAATAGTTAGATGATTGAAAATAGATGATTGAAATTAACCATACGAAATAAGAAGATTTTTATTGAGAAAAAATGGATTATATTATATTAATTTTCTCTATTGTTCAATTAAGTGAATTTAATTATTAAAAAAATATATAAAACTTTAAAATTTAATAAACGTAAGAAAAAATCATTTAAAAGATATATATAATAGTGTTCACGCAGACTTCTATTCTTGTACAGATTGCCAATTGATTGGGTCAAAACCTCAAATGATTCGTCTACTGGCTATCTTCATCTCGCCGTCGATGTTAAGGTTTCTTTTTTACCCTATTTTCTATTTTCAACTCTCTCCTTTTCGCTGAAGAAAACTTTTTTGCCCTTTTAGCTTAGTTTTCTGAGATTCTACTGCTCATGAATTTGTTCGTAGCCGTTTTATTGGAAAATTTGTCACTTGGAATTAAAACATAGAAGGTCGGTTCTTTAATTTCTTCTTCAATTCGTTTCATGGCTGTTAAATTGATTGTAGATAAATCGTTCTTACTTAATTTAGCTGTTACTTGTCTCAGCTTTACGATTGCTGCAATTTTTTTGTTTGGAATTAATTGAGGATTTTTGTGAAGAACCTTTGTCGAACTGTTGAACTTGGGGATTTGGGTTTTTCTCTTTTGTTCTTGCTGGATGAGAAGTGATCAAAACGTTGACCTTTTTATTTGACTTTTAATTGGTTTCTGAGAAAAATTGACACTTAAGGAAGCAACTTGTTAATGTTTTCTTTATAATTGTTCTGATATTACTGATCTTATACATGCAAAACGTTTAACCTGCCAATTTATTGATGAATATTTGTTCTGAAACTGATTTATATGGAAAGCGAAGTTTTTCGAAGGTGATCTTTGAACTTTGTTTTTTCTTTTAATGCTTAATTTTTCAATTTGCTGGGCATATTATTTATAAATTTCTTCCTTCAAGCAGATGGCAATACTGTAAACTAAAGCTTCCGGCCTTATAATTCAACTTTGACACCTTCCATGTTACTCTGCTTTTCTGTTCTTGTCTCAGATACCAGATAATCTTTTTTGTTGATTAATATCTTTGCCATCAAAGGTTTCTCTGGATTAATATTTCAATGGGGGCATTCTTAAGTCTAAATAATCCCAGGGCTGGAATGAGTGAGCCCTTACACATTTCGCAAGATCGAGCGTGCAAAAGGCAAAAGATGTCATCATGTGATTGTGAAGAGAATCCGAGATTGATTCCCAGCCTTCCTGATGAAATATCATATCAGATTCTAGCCAGAATTCCAAGGATTAATTACTTGAATGTGAGGTTAGTGTCTCGAGCCTGGAAAGCTGCCATCATGAGTACTGAACTTTTTAATACAAGGAAAGAACTTGGAACAACTGAGGAATGGATCTATATATTGACTAAGGTCGAAGGTGACAAGCTTTTGTGGTATGCTTTGGACCCATTGTCAAGAAGGTGGCAGAGGTTGCCTCAAATGCCCAATGTTGCTTTAGAAGATGAATCCAGGAAAGGTTCAGCCAGCCTTCGGATGTGGAATGTTGTCGGCTCCGGGATAAAAATTGCAGATGTTGTCAGGGGTTGGCTTGGGCGGAAGAATGCATTGGACAGAATGCCATTTTGTGGGTGTGCCATTGGTGCTGTTGACGGCAGTCTCTATGTGTTAGGAGGATTCTCTAGAGCTTCAGCCCTGAGGTGTGTTTGGCAGTATAATCCAGTTCTAAATTCATGGAGTGAAGTAAATTCAATGTTAACAGGTAGAGCCTATTGTAAGACTGCCATCTTAAATAATAGGCTATACGCTGTTGGAGGGTTTACCAAGGGCCATGGTGGTTTAACCCCCCTTCAGTCTGCTGAAGTATTTGATCCTCATACTGGTATATGGTCCCAAATTCCTAGCATGCCGTTTTCGAAAGCTCAGGTTCTACCCACTGCTTTTCTGGCTGATCTACTTAAGCCAATTGCCACGGGAATTACATCATATAAGGGAAGATTATTTGTGCCTCAGAGTTTATACTGCTGGCCGTTTTTTGTTGATATCGGAGGGGAGGTATATGATCCAAAGGTAAATGCATGGGTTGAAATGCCGGCAGGAATGGGTGATGGTTGGCCTGCAAGACAGGCCGGAACGAAGTTGAGTGTCACCGTGGATGGTGAGTTGTATGCACTTGATCTGTCTAATTCTCCTGAAAGCGTGAGGATTAAGGTATATGATTACCAAGATGATGTTTGGAAAGTTGTTGTAGGAGAGGTCCCGATTCACAACTTTATTGATTCCGGCTCTCCCTATTTGCTTGCCGGTTTACTAGGAAAGATCCATGTGATTACTAAAGATGCCAACAATATCTCTATCCTGCAGGCTGATGTGCAAAACCATGTTTCCTCGCCATCAGCTTCATCATCTTCATCGGATAGCTCTACCGGTGCGCAGCTAGAGCCTGCAGAACCTGCAACAACATCCGAAACAGTTCTTTGGAGGGTTGTTGCTACAAGGATGGCCGGATCTTCTGAACTAGTAAGTTGTCAGACCCTCAATATTTAGTGCCTCCATTGGAATACTTTCCGAAAACTGTTTTGTTGCTCTTATATGTTTCATCAGAAAGAATGATTATACAAGCTACAAACTTTTCTCCTCCCATCCTTGTTTAATGTAAAGAAAAGAAACACTTTGAAAAGAAATACCAGATGATGGATATAGTTCTTGTAGAATATAGATTAAAGTTACAAATTGCTTTCCTGCAGAGTATAACATAAAGGATGACAAGATTTTTAGCCAACCATCTGTTACCAGGTTATTTTGTTATTTTCACATGGTGATTATGCCATGGGATGGCATGGCTGGGAAAACTACTGTACTCTCTTGGAGCAAAGTTTTTCCAGCCTCCATGATGCTTCTATGATGCGCTTTCTTTACCCGAAAACTCTGATTCTGATATACTCTGCATCACCAGGACCAAAACCCAGAAAATGCACCCAAACATATGGGGCATTGACACCTCCATAAACTTCTAAACCTAGGGAGGAAAATGTGTCTACCGGTATCTTTGCGTTCTACGGATAGCATGGTACACATTTGATGCCAAAGCTGAACATTTATGTACAAGGCTTTCCTGGACTTGCTTCTAGCATTTACACTTACCTGGAAACCTTCTGGTGAAAAGCATGCTAGTCCACCAGCATGAGCTATGTTGGATGCTCCATTGAAGCAACCGCATACGATGTGGTTCAAATCGTGCATGACAGGAAACCGGTTGTTCTTCGAGGACTAGTGACCTTTTCTCTTAGCTAGATGGCATGTCGGTAACGTACCTCTTTGGCGTCGGGAATTTCAGAGATCGATTTAGGACTTCCATTGGAGATATAGGTCGCTTAAGTGGGGTCAAAAATAATTATCGATCCATTATCCCTTGCGAATTATACAAGCAACCGTAATTGCTTAATTGTTGCAGCATTACCTGTAGGATTATTTAGCGAACAAAAGATGATATCTGTTCTCGGAGTGATTGTTAAATCGGGGATGAAATTATTTTGAGGGCCAGGCTGCGTGTACTCGAAAAATTATACCAAAAAATTATAAATGACATTAACATTTACCCAAAAAAATTATAAAAAATTATTTTAAAAATTGTAAGAAAATACATATTTGTGATTATATACCAAAAAATACCTAGCGTATTTCACAATTTCAGAACCAATAATAATAATAATAATAATGATTAACACTTGTATATCAGTCCATGGGATTCAACTTACACAGCAGTGCACTTTGTTACATGGTTATTTTATTATAATTTATATTACATATATACCATGGGAAGGCATGGCTGGTGCAAACCACTTCATTCTTTATATTACACAGCAGTTAAAAAGGGGGATCTCCCCATGGAGAAAAGTTTTTCCAGCCTCCAAGATGCGTCTATGATGCGCACTCTTTTCCGAATGCACTGATTCGGATGTACTCGGCTCCACCAGGACCAAAACCAGACCCCGGCACTGTTATTATATGAGTCTTCTTGAGAATTTCTGCGAATACATTCCATGATTTCGAACCTGGAAAATGCACCCAAACATACAGGGCGTTGACACCGCCATAAACTTCTAAACCAAGATAGGCAAATGTGTCTACCAATATCCTCGCATTCTCCTTGTAGTAGTCGATCACTGTGCGGATAGCCTGAAAATTATCAAAGAGACAAATTCAGCAGGCCTGGTTATCTAGATTGTATTTTGTTGGACTAGCATCAGAGTGTAGAGTATATTTTGTTAGACTTGCATGTCAAAACTATATTCTTTCACCTACTACTATTCCTCTTCAAAGGTTTGGCTCAAATCCGAGTAACAGTTTACCTTCTCTAATAAACACAAAAAGTACGTTTATATACTAAATCAGGTTGATAAATAACTATTTGAGATGATCTTCACCTCTGCTTGGTTCAAATAACCTTTTTGCGCAAGCAATCCCTCCCAAAGCTATTGAGGTATTAACAAAAGCTTAAAAAATTCACAATTTATAGTATGATTTTCAGTTAACTCCAACAAAGAAACTTATCCATAAGAATATTTCAGTCAAACGAAGCATCTCATTAAAGTCGACTGCGGGCATATCTACAGAAACAGAGACAGGTAACTGCTATAATCACTGTTATATTGTGGGAGATCTTGTTGTGACTAATGGGTTTTCAGAAATTGGATCCATTAATATGCCTATGCCTGCAAGCAAAATACCGGTAAACCCTTGTACCCTAATACACATTTGATGCCAAAGCTCAAAATTTATGTGCAAGGCTTTGTTGGATTTGCTACTAGCATTTGCACTAACCTGGAAACCTTCTGGAGAAAGGCATGCTAGTCCACCAGCCTGAGCTATATTGGATGCTCCATTGAAGCAGGTGCAAACAATGCGATTGAAGTCGTGTATGACAGGAGACCCACCTGAAAACAAGAGTTCTTCGGGGACTACCGTCCAACCAAGACAAGCTCCCGTGAACCCGGCAAACTTGGAGAAGGACGAAATTTCAATTGCAACCTGAGGAAATGTTCTTTTCCTTTTCAGTCTAAAGACAAAGGACAAGCTAAAAATATATATAAATTGATGTACCGTGCTTCATGAAGCAAATTAACAAACTATGGTCTGAGGCTCTGTGCCATCTCAGATATCCCAAGAGAATGAATTTAAAATTCATTTTTTCCATCCAGGTATCTCACATTCTTTGTATACGGACAACTGGTGGATTTAATCAAGAACCATGAAATTTATTTTCTCATTAACCCCATCAAACAATTATACTATTGAAAATGCAAATACTTGTTAAAATGGTAAGATTTTTATCAAGTCTAATTAACCACAAAATGAAGGAATTCTTCTCCAAAGGTTCCATAATTTTCCATATACCATTCCTAAATAGCTAATCATTAGCCAAAACCTCGTAAGCAACAGTAGTCCAACAAAAGTTAACTGGTCTCTTGGATTTAGTCCCACTTTATTAGAGATTAATCTATCGAAAGTAACCTTCCATGCAGAAGAGTAAGACTAAAGTAGGAGTTTTTTCTTAGTTAGATGCCATGACAGCAGCATACCTCTTTGGAGCCAGGAATTTCAAAGATTGATTTAGGACTGTCATCAGAAATATAGGTTGCATAAGCAGAGTCAATAAATGAAGTCATTTTTCTCACATCACAAAGGCAGTCATTGGATTATTTAAGATAGCTCCAAAAGGCATAAAATCGATTATATACCGTATGTTTTCAGCACCAAGGTGTGCACCAAGACAACACTGGCCTTAGGTAAAAAACACTTTCTGCAAGCAGGAAGACAGGTGTCTAATCTAACCCCATGAACTCTTTGTTTAGGTGCATCTTTCTTAAGTATTAAATTTAAACTTGGGACAGAATGATGACTACCAAAATTTATTGGCAGGTTCAAAAACTTTCAAATATAGGGGTGACAAATCAAGAGTCTTTGAACAAGTTTAGTTGCATTGGGGTGAACCCTGAATTAGACTGCTATCAGCTAGCTGTCCCTCAAGCTTAACAGCCTTATGTTTGAAAATTCTAAGAGAAGTTAATGTTAACATAAGCCAGTTCCATTGAGATCCTTATTTTGGATTCTTAACCTAAAAGGCTATAGCAACACAAATTACAACAGACTGGAATTGACCAAGACTTACATTAGCCATGCTAAGGCTGATTTGCTCAGGAATGGGCTCTGTGGTGTCACCAATACCAAGGCAAATCACTTTTGCATTTGGAAACTTTTCCAGTTGCTGCAGCTCCCGCTTTGAAATCTGGTTAGAATCCAATTAGAACTAATAGAACCAGAAAATGGCCCAATGTTGGGTCACATAGGATGCCCAAGAGAAACCCAAGCAGTGGTAGTTTTAGAATATGTAAAGAGCCTGGTAGAACGGATGAAACCAAGGACAAGCTGAAAAGGCAACAATTTCTTGTGCTTCAAGAATCAATTCAATCATTAAAAAGGGGGGGGGGGGAAATATAGTTTCAGCTTAAGAAAATCAGTGGTGTGAGAATCAATTTCCATAACCAGTGACAAAAGAAGGGCTACAAATGTTCTTCACTCTAATTATACAGAAGTGCTTATGTGAAGCTAACATTTTAAACTTGTAAGAATAGATGATCTAATTCCTAGAAAAGTGGAAGTAATATGAGATTTTAACAATAACCTCCGGAAACAAATAGTTATTCTGCAGCTTTTCCAAGTTTACTTTGCGAGGTACATTTGTGCAACGACCTGCGAACAGAAATATTAAACAGTTAATGCCAATATGTGGCAACGACCTGTTAATTTTAGGGTTAATTACCCTATTCATACATTAAGTATACTCAATTCTCAATTAGATACATAATGTTTAAAAATTCTCGATTGCATACATGGTGTTTTCTACTGTTAACATGTTCACTCATTTCCATCACAGAAGGTGATGTGGCACTTTAAATGAGTGCCACATGGCACGCTCGTCACCCATTTCTGAAGTGTCACATGGCATTTTGTTAAGGTTCCACGATATTTTTCGTGACGGAAATGGGTGAACCTGTTACAGGTATAAAACATCATGTATAAAATCAAGAATTTTTAAACATTATATATAAAACTGAGAATTAGGTATACTTTATGTATGAATGGGTAATTAACCGTTAATTTTAACGTGAGCACAAGACTAATATCAATGACATCGTAATTATTTGTTAAAATAATATACATGGGTTAAAATCGACTTATAAAATATAAAACTCTTTAGTTTTACACATACTGTTGGATGAGTGAAACTAGATTGTTGATATTGACTACTTGTTTTTTTCCTCATTTTCTACTATTAATCTCAACCATCTATTTTCACTAATCTAACGGTCTTAAGTTTGTGTAAAACTAAAGAGTTATACATTGTGTAACATTAGAAACATCAGACACCTAAAAGTATAACGTTGGAAGCGTTAGACAATTATTTTAAACGAAAAATTCTTTAAGTACTTAAAATTAACTTCAGGTATAGTTTGAGCACTTATGTTTGTATTAAGCTTAAAAATATAACGTCAAAAAAACCTAAAAGTATAACGTTAAAAACGTTCGATACGTAATTTTAACGAAAAATTCTTTAAGCACTTAAAATTAACTTTAGGTATAGTTTGAGCACTTATTTTTATAGTAAACCTAAACAAACTATCAAGTATTTTTAAAATAATATGATTTTTATTAAAGAATTGAAAAAATAAAATAACAATTTAAAAATTTTCAAGATTTTTTAGTTTTTATTATGTAGCACTATCTAATGTTATAATGTGATCTTATGTGAGTATTCCATGAAGGTGAATGAAAATTGGCGAAAAATGGAATTCTTTTTACTTGATTCAACGTTAAAAATTCAGAACAATTTGTTATTTTATAAATTAAACTTAAAAAATTAAAAAGAAATGAGTTTATAAAATATGATTCATATAATTTTATTTTTTATTAATTAAAGGATTGATTTTCAAGTTCAGTCGAGTCACTCAACTATGCATGATATATATATATGTCACATATAAAAAAATATGAATATATATATATATATATATAGTACATGGTTATAAAAAATCTTTTAAAATCAATTAAGTATCATAACATTATAAATATTTATAATTAAATTTAAATAGAAACTTGAATAACTTGACTAGACTCAAAATCCATAAACTTGTCTCAAAAAATTTTAAAAAAAATTGAGTTATAAAATAGAACTTATCGACTCAATTAACTAAAAAAATTATTTAACTCGATCAAATACTTACCAATAATTTTATGCCACCGATCAACTGCTAGGATGAAAAGTGAAAATAATGATAACATTAGAGAGTAATTCTTAAAAAATAATTAAAGAAAAGGAACTTTTAAGTACTTAAAGTTTACAAATTGTGCATTTCAAGGTGCTACAAGTATATTAAACCATAAAAAATAACGGCGAGAAATCTTGAATACTAGATGCTTTTATTCAATGGTTATAGTGGACAACTGTTTACTTTTTGTTCAGTGGTTTGAATTATTGGCAAATTCATTCACTTAAAATTAGATTCTATTAAATAGACTGTTTTTGATCGATTCAATTCGTTTGAATTAATTTTCAATAAATAAAAATAATTTTATTTAAAAATAATTAGAAAAGACTGATTAATAGATATGGTTATAAAAAATAAATAAAGATATTTTAATATTCCTGTTAGTTATTTTGATTTTAGTTAGAAATATTGACCGACGTTGACCGATCGTTAAAGCAACCATTGACCGGTGTTGATTGATTGTTGAACATTGGGTGGTAAATGGAATTTTACTGTATTTATTCATCGTAAAGTCTTGGCTAACGTTTAAGTACACCAAAATAACATTGGGTGGTCTTCTACCCTTTTTGGCTAGCACACCTAATAATGTTTTCTCCACTCTACAGTTGGCATTTGGCAAGGCAATCCTATAAAGTTTACAGAGACGCAAGAGTAAACAATTCCGTACAACATGTAAATATAAATTACAACAGCATCAATGGGAGCAAAAAAGGAACTATATGCACAAATGTGAACAATGAACAGTCTAAAATAGCAAGACAAGGTGTTGTAGAAAGACCCTTGTTATGTATTTTTGTGGCGGCATGTCGGAGTAGGTCATCTTGGACCGGATAATTCGTCTGGAGGGATGTGAGAAGTGGAGTCTGCAATGATCCAATTCCCATTGGGTTGGTGGTGGTTGAAGTAGTGGCCATGGTTGAACTCTTGGCGGACAATTTCGTCTTTCTGCCACTCTTCCCATCTTTCAGCCAAGCCGTCGCCTTCCAGCATCCTCACCACTTCAGCCATCTTTGGTCGTTCCATTGGGGTGCTTTGAGTGCACAATAGAGCCACCTGGATTAGCTGCTCCACCTCTTCGTCTACGTAATTGCCGCTGAGATCCGAATCTACCAGCGTTTCCAACTTCCTGTCACTCAGAAGACCTTTCACCTGAAATTTCAGCATTGCTATCAAGTTCACAGATTGCAGACATAGGTACCTGAATGAAGAGTCTAAGCAACAAAGATTGCAATCAACAAAGACAACACCATTTCGAAACATGCAAACGTGGCCTTGTTCGAAATCAATGCTCATCTAAAATGACAGTGACAATTTTGAAACATGCACTCTAGTACACAAAACTGATGAACAGAAAGGATAAACATGTCGACAAATTTTAACAACTATTTCTATAATTTTTCCTTTTTCCGCCTTCATCTTGCAGGGAAAATACCGTCAAGTTTCAACTATTTCTATTTTTCTGCTTCTGCATTTTCACCTAGCAAAAAACTTTCATTAAGCTTCGCTATTATACTCTTAGTGTATTGCTTGGGGCCAACCAAGCGAAGCAAGCATTGCATAATTCCAACACTGAACAGGAACAGCAAAAGTCAAACTTAGAATACAAACATAATGGGAAGGCAGTACGTACCCAATCAAGCAACATGACATCATCATCATTTGCAAGCCGAGCAAGATCGAAAGCTCTCTGTCCTGTAATGAGCTCAAGAAGCATAACACCATACCCGAAAACATCAGTTTTCTCTGACGACTTCCCAGTTGATAGGTATTCGGGAGCTATATGACCAATTGTGCCTCGAACAGCGGTCGTAACATGAGTATCTTTGTAGTCCATCAGTTTGGCCAGCCCAAAGTCTCCGACAACTGCTTCAAATTCCTCATCCAACAATATATTTGCAGCCTTCACGTCACGGTGGATAATCTTAGGGTCACAATGATCATGCAAATATGCAAGCCCCCTTGCAGAACCAAGTGCAATTATTTTCCTTATAGCCCAATCAAGTGCTGGTTCAGACTCAGAACGCTCTAGGGAACATAAAAACAGATTAGTAGATAGCCCATTCTAACAAGAGGAGCTCACAAAGTATTTGGTTTCTCCATAAATTTCTCAAAATTCCACTTCGATTTAAACGCAACCAGCATTTACTGAAAATGTAACTTTATAAAATGAAAGTTAAAACATTTTAAAACAAGAAAACAAGATGTGATGGTATTTTAAATTTTGTTTTCCAAGTGAATAAGTAGTAAAGCAGATACTGATAACTGAAGCTCTCACAAGCTTGTATAATTGATATTGGAAAAAAGTGGTAACAAAAAGAACATAGATATAAAAGAAGTAACACGTATAATAGAGGCGGCATTGGAGAAACAGGAAAGATACAACTAAAGAAATAAACAAGGAGAAAACACCATGTACCTCTTAAACAAGATGCAACACTACCATTAACCATAAAGGGATAGACTAGCAGCCGTTCTGTAGGGGTCATACAAAAGCCACGGAGTCGTAGTAGATTCCTATGGACAGCCATACTTATCATTTCTACTTCTGTTTGGAACTGCAACTCCCCACCTTGAGTACGCTCCTCTTTCAATCTTTTTACTGCAACTAGAGAACCATCAGCCAAGCGACCTTTATAAACTTTACCAAAACCTCCTCTGCCCAGGATGTTTCTGTTGCTAAAATTATCCGTTGCAACTTGTAGTTCTCGCAAAGAAAACCTTTTCAGTTGTCCCAAATGAACTTCCGGGTCCTCCTCAGCTAAAAAACAACGAAAAGGTAAATGCATACACAATGAAATAATATTAAGAAAAACTATATTTTGAAAAATCACTAACCAGGTACATCAAAGAAATGATCCTGCGGTGTCTTCTTTCTCCACAAAGCAAGTACAATTGCAGGAGCTGCAAACAGCAGGGCAGCACCAGCAGCAACTCCTCCAGCAATAGCACCAGTGGAACTAATACCTGCCAGTATGAAGAATATATACACATATTGTCAGTTCACCTACATCAAGAATCTTATCGTTAATTAACATTTTCAGCCAGTAACAACGCCAACTGAGCAGGCAACATTTCAACCAGGTGAACTTGTGAGCTCAGGGATCAGACGATGCTCTAGTCCACTAAGGAACCCAAAACCATTCTTGAGTCCTTTCATCATCAGATTTAAATTTGAACTTAAAAGTACCTTCTTAAAAAGGACTAGGACCTAAGAAAGGTCAGGATTAGCGCTACACAGTTCACAACAATTTTGCGTGCTACCAAGATGTGGTAACACCAAAACAGTTGTGGATGCAACAATTCAAACAAATATCTCAAGAAAAAGAATAAATAATATGAGAAGGCCCCAAATTTAGGCACATTTTCAGATTTGTCAGCAGTGAAAAAGAAATAATAAATTACAATAAAATCGAGAAAATACCTGATTGAGCTGGAGGTGTAGGTGGGATAGGAGGCGGTGGAGCAGGTGGAGGATTATTGAGTGGATTATTACCAAAACTGTGAAACAGAAAAAGATGTAGCAAATCAAGAGACTGGCATGGCAGTCTTAAATATGAAAAATGGGAACAAGCAGGTGGTGGGACGGGAGTTGCGAGTGAGGGTGGGAACAAATTGAGATAAGAGAAACCTGATAGGAGTGAATAGCGAAAAGGAACCATTAACTGGAACATCTCCTGTTAGATGATTATTTGAAAGATCCCTGCACAACAAATGATATAACATCCAACTCCATTATAACTGTTCTTGACCCCATACTTAGACAGCTAATGAGGAGAAGAATTCTAACAGCAACACTCACAGAACTTGCAGTGTGTCGATAGCAGTTAAGGACATAGGAATTGTTCCATCCAACGTGTTGTTGTTGAGACGCCTATTCCACAGAAAGGAAGTGAAAGCATAAAATATATTGCATAATGGCAAATAGATATGTAACTGATGAAAAAATCACGCATATAGAAACATGTTAGAACAAATATATGGGGTGAAAAGAGCCTATTGCTCAGGGAAACATTTTAATCCGGTTCATCTCAGTCCAAGCACTCACGTCAGATAAGGGATGGGCTTCACATTCCCAAGTCCCACCCACTCAAATTCTTGACATCCTCACCAAGGTCACACATTACAATCACAATGTGAAGACCCACACCACAGGACGAAGATATCACTAGCACTGTGTGAATTGATTTTCGGTGGACAAACAGTTGAAAAGTGATGGCAATTATTATAATATAATTGGTCCAGATAGAAGCAGAATTGTGCATTTTGTCATCCTAAAGGATTGTATCTTTGCATATAATTCTTAAACCTTTTTAATTTGTTTTTACCTCTAGACATGCTTTTTGCCCTTTCAGTTTTAGGAACCAATAGCAAAAGTGCAAAGCAAACAGACACTAATAACTCTTCTTCTTCTAGAAGTACAGCTAAAATTTCACCGAGTTGGGGGAAGGGTTGAAAGACATGAAATAGGTTTCACTATCCCAATAGGTTTATCTCCTATATACTCTCTCCCTATAAAAACTGACTAATACCAACATTTTACATGCATAATTGGAGAAGGAAATTTTCAAAACAACCCAACTATAAATAAGAAACCACATTTTTAGTAATAATAACATTTTTGGCAGGAAATATCTCATCGCATAAAACCTTCTAGTTATACTAAACAGCTATGACTAGAAAGCAAGAACACAAGGAAATTTGATAAAATAACCACATGAAAATGAGAAATGAGTTCATACAAGAAACGGAGTTTTTTAAGGTTGCCCAGAGTAGTTGGGATGTGTCCGGTTAATTCATTCAAGTAAAGATCCAAGCTCACCAATTCCGTCAAATTCCCCAGCTCCTCTGGGATTATCCCAGATATGTTATTACTATAAAGCTCCCTGTTATTTAAAAGAAGAGATATTAGTAATTCTTGAACAAGTTCAATCGAAGCATTATCCAAGTATCTTTGTATGAAATATGCAACTAAATCCAATCAAATACAAACATCTTCAAGATTAAGATGGAAAAACAAATAAACCAAACAAAAGCAATGAAAACCAGTGCTTCTACTTTTCTAAGGCAGATTCATTGTTGTCAAACCACGGACTTGCACACACAAATGCAGCACCAAATAAAGTTATCACCTCAAGACTCCCCAGGAAAGGTCCTTGCATCTTGAATTGGGGTTCTAACATCTAGAGTGCACCTGGTGCCCTTGACACCAATGGTTGGAGGACTTGAATTTCACCTTGAGTTTAACTCGGCATTCTAGAAAGTTTTGTTTATTCAATTTTCTACAATTATGAATTTAAAAGAATATGATTCCGAATGTAACCTATCTACAGAAATCAAATCATGGGAAATCATCTAAAGGAAGTCCTAACCAACCATGCATGGAATTAACGATTTGGCAAACTATGCAGGTGTTCTGATTTACAGTCATTTATGTTTTTCCTTTTCTTTTTGCTTAAAATAATTCTAATAATTTGGGAAGCAAGTAATAATCAGGTCTAACATTATCAACTTACAAATACTGCAAATTCGGAAGCTGCCCGAGCTGAGAAACCAGTTGACCAGTGAGATTTGCATTCCCAAGATCGCTGATTTCAAAATAGGGAAAATACTTTTAATATGTGAAACTATAAACTCGAAAGTAACATATATGAAAGTAGCAAAAGTAAACTTACACTCTTGTTACTCTATTTTCATTATCACATGTAACATGAAACCACGTACAAGGATTAACAAGGGTGGGATCCCAACTTTGCAACACATTATTAGGGTCAACCATATTGGTCCTCAATGCATTCAAAGCATCACCTGTTTTATATATAAAGAAAAGCAACAGATCACTGGTGGCAGCAAAACATCAGACTCGGCAAACAGCAACCAGCATATATATCTTCTGATAAAATATAACTATAATAGGAAAATAAACAAGAACTTTCACAATTACTGTTACTACCGGTGAATAAAAGAAGTGTGTTTCTCTCATATTTGTAGCAGCAAGTTGAAAAAGGAATTAGGTTAAAGAACATTTCAAAAGCTCCAATGGAAACCAAGCTGTATCATAAAACCATTTAAAATATTGCAGGGACACAGGCAGAGAGCAAGGAGGCCATGGCATCCCTTGCATCTCCAAAAGTGTAATTTTACCTACAAAATTGTTCTATACCATTTTCTGAATTCTAGTTGCCCCCTCTTTAATGTTATCAAAATAATCAAATTATTTATAAATGATTGCACACTTTTAAATCACACACTCAATATAGATTACTTCTAAGTTCTAATCATTATTCAACAATCGTTTAGTTATTGGTTGGTTTATTCAATAATTATATACACTTTTGTTTTCATAAAACTTATTTCTACATTAATGATGTGGTATTTTCTTAAATATGCATTATTAACTTCCATGTACCTACTTATTTTGACAATTTCTTATAGCATGCATGTTACAATAAACATATATGTTAGTAATTGTTAGGCATATATAGTTCCTAGTTTTCAGAATTATTGTTATATGTACTTCAATTTTCTAGCTTAAGGCTAAATGATCCCAGATTCTGGTTCCCTCTGTGAAATATTGGGAGGGTCAAAAACTTCGGCATAAGTTGAAAGGACCGACACAATGGAATTAGTACTTCCCAAACGCCAGATACTAGTGAGCTACAAAAATCGTGAATCAGAAGGCAAATTACATCCATAACAGTGAAACCAATTAGCTCAATTGAAATTTAAAACAAGCAGTCAACCTCATGCTATTAATAAACCAATCCAATACCTACTAAATCGAGAACTTTGTAATTTCAACCTATTAAGCAACAATTTCACATTAAAAGCTTAACAAAATCGGAAAACAAAAAATACACTAATTAAATAGAGAATAAAAAAAAGGAAATAAAGATAAAAAACCTTCCGCATTTCCCGCAACTCTGAAAACCAAATCCAACACGAAAATCAACCATAAACAAACGGAAATCAATCGCTCCATCATATCCCCCCTATTGTCGGCTACTTCTGATTTCAAAGAGCTAAATCCCCAAAATCATCATCAATGATCCAGTAGACGAATCACGGAGCCTTCAATTCAGACTAAAAACGAACATGAAAAATCACACACGTCTCGGCCGTTGACCGAATCAAACAGCAAAAACCGAAACACACACACACACACAAAATAAAGTTCGAAAAGATTCTTCAGTAAACTAAAGGCCAGAAGGGGGGGAAAGTTAAGAGATTCCAGAAAAATTCCTGGCTCTAATTTCCTCCCTCTTGCCTTCAACAAGGTAATTATGGTGTTTTTTTGCCAGGGTGTTGGGACAAAATGGAGAGAAAGAGAGAGAATGGTGTGTTTGGTAACCAAGGGGAAAGAATGAAGAAAAAGGAAGGAATAATCGTATGGGTTCTATTTTTTCAACTATGAAAATATTAGAGTAGTAGGGTAGTTCTCTCTCTCACACACACACAACGCTGGTTGGCTTAGATGGTGTTTGTTTTTGTAGAGGTAAAAGGACTTAGTCTGCGGACTATATCTGCAGGCATCTGCAGCAGAAGAGATGGATCAAAAGTCTACAGTCTGCAAGAAGAAGACTGTTTGTTTTTTAACGTCTGCAGACTGCTAAAATGAACTGAAATATAAATAAACTGATTTTTTAAACTTAAAAGAGTTTTGCAATACTAAAATTTAAATAATTTTAGTTTTACAATACTGAAATTTAAATAATCCATACAACTACAATAATAAATTATTTAAAATAAATCAATCCATATTTTAAAATAAATCAATCCATACTAATAAATTATTTAAAATAAATCGATCCATACAACTACAATAATAAATCAATCCATATTTTAAAATAAATCAATCTATACTAATAAATTATTTAAAATAAATCAATCCATATTTTAAAATAAATCAATCCATACTAATAAATTATTTAAAATAAATCAATCCATATTTTAAAATAAATCAATTCATACTAATAAATTATTTTAAATAAATTATTTTATAATAAATTATTTTAAAATAAATTATTTTAAAATAAATAACCTTATTAAATTATTTAAAATTATTTTAATAAATAACTATATTTTATAATTGTTCTTGAAGAGGTTTGAAGACCTTTGAAGACATAAAATCAAGTCTGTACCAAGAAGAGCTCGCGCAGACGTTTGAAGAGCTTCTGTCTTCTAAAAAACAAACAGTCTGCGAAGCCTAATGTCTGCGCGTGGTCTGTGCGACGCATACATAAGTGGTTTGAAGAACTTGCACAGTAAAAACAAACACCACCTTAATCAAAGTAAGCTCCATTAAGTCTGCAAGATGTGTTGTCAAGAATTTTCTTTTTATATATACAGTTTTAAAATCCTATTTTTATGTTTAATAAAAATGTTACAGATAATATTTTCTTATAAAATTTTGAACTTTAATCTCAAATGTTTTAATTATTCAAATTTTATAATTAATATAATTAAAATTTATTTTATTCATATATTTTATAGTTTTTATCAATAATATATTTAACATAAAAATAAATAGTTTTTTTAATAAAAATGAGATATGTCATTAAAATGTGAAATTTTATTAAGAAGATATGAGTAATTTCTATCGACCGTTACAAACGTCAGTCTTTAATAGCGATGGGTATTGACTCAAATCCAATAAGACTGTTTTCTAATTAAAAAAAAATCATATTTAGATTGCATTAAGTTTTTTTAAAAGATAAGATCAAGTTCGAGTTTATAATGAAAATATTTAATCTATGAATAATTATATAATTAATAGTAAAAATAAAAATTATATATATTTAAATCGGATCAGATTAATAAAGTTTTTACTAGATCGAATTCTGGGTCGATTTAAACTTCTTTAAATATCGATCAAGTAGAATGACAAGTGAAATGTGAATGGGTAGAGAGAATTGAAAGGAAAGAGGAGAAGGCCGGTTTAAGACGCACGCTTCTAAACAACTGGCCCCCACTATCTCCTTCAGTTTCTTTCTTTTATATATATATATATATATATATATGTCTAATTCTGGATTCACTCCCTTGCTATGCTGAAATTTTGAATTTATTTAAAAGATAAGTACTTAGAATTTATTTTTATTAAATTAGATTTTTCAAGTGCTTCAAATCTTTCATCTAATTAATCCATAGTCTGATAAATCTTTTGAAAAATTTGATTAATCAGACGAGAATAAAGATAAAGTGTAATTTTACATGTCAATATCAATACCGACAATAATGAAATTTATAATAAAAGAAAAATCTGTCAACTTTAAAAATTGTGAGGGTTCGAGTCCACTCTATCCCTAACCCGACGATTCGATACGCTTGTAAAATGCTCAGGGAAACCTTTTGTTTCTCATTCATCATATTCTTTACCATTTTACAAGCGTATTCTAGCATAATTTTGTTCTCTTATCATGTTACAAGTCTTGTTATAGGTACAAATCTCTTGAGCAATGAATACTTATTTGAATGACCCGTAATCCATATGATTAATCATATTATAATTTATAAAGTCTTCCTTTTAAAGATAAAGAAGTTTTCGTTTGAGACTTTTAATTTCATACTTTTTAATTATTTTTTTTCTCATTTTTGGTTGACATTAATCCAAGTCATCTGATATTATGAAGATAATGCGTCGGAAATGGTCGGGATAGCTCAGTTGGTAGACCAGAGGACTGAAAATTGTCGTGTCACCAGTTCAAATATGGTTCCTGTCATATTATCCATTTGTATGAGTATATACTCTACAAATTGATTGTTATGGTTCGACATAATACATACTTATCTACCTAAGTATATGGAAATAAACCTTCTTTTCAAATTTAATCTTTGTTTTAAAAAATTGAAAGATAATGAAAACTTGACGTATCACATTGGTTAAATAATTAATTTGGCTTTAATTAATTTTGTAACACCCCCAACTTGTACCCGACCCGGATACGAGTCTGAGGTGTCACATTGACTTTTCAAAACATTTATTTGTATAAAATAATGAATAATTTTAAAACTTTCAATAAATATGAATTAATACTTTTCATAAAATAAAATCATAAGATTTTATTAAAACTTATTAGCTCATAGCAGATTCAAATCTTTAATTACATGCCAACTATAATCAGTTTACAAAATACATATTATTCAATTCTTTTCTGATATGATCTTTGGAAAGGAGAAACTGATCTGTCTTGCTTAACTTTTATCATTCTTCTTCTTCTCGGATCCTACGTGTGAAATAATCACACACTAAGTCAACGACTTAGTGTGACATATAAAGCATAGAATAGAAACCATAGAACATTTCACATAACAAAATGCATACATGTACATATGACATCATTATAATGATCTCTATCATTCTCAACATCAATATCATTATCATGAACCCATTTAAAACATGTCATCTTGTACGTAACATTTGTAACATATCATATAATACATTTAACTAAGCAATACACACAGTATCACATATAAATCATGTAATGTATTTCATATAACCAAGCATACACATCACATACAGTAGAAACTCTTTAAATTAATACTCGGTAAATTAATAAACTCTCTAAAATAATAAATTTGTCCGGTCCCGACTTGGGCTAATGTAAAAAATTGAAAAACTCGATAAAATAATAAGATAATAATTTTTCGTGAGATCCCTTTATAATTTTCGGTCCCAAGAAAATCATAAATTAATAATTCATAGAAATTGAAAAAAAAAATTACACTATATTGAAATATGATTCAATAGTTGTATGTTCTCCTTTAAAGTTCAAGTCTATTTGGAGCTCATCTCTAATTTTTCTTATTGTATCCAATAGCTCAGGTGTTGTATTTTTGTATTGTATCATAAAGTTGTGAAAAGTGTTCGACGCCATAAGTGCTTCTTTTCGCGTAACAGGCTCCAAAGACACCGTATCATCTTCGCCGTCATCCTCTGCATTGTTCTCAATGATAGTACCCACAATATCTTCTAAACTCTGAACCTCCGAACATGCTTCATTTTCACCTGGGTAGTTCATTAGATTGTCGATATCCATCTTATTACGATAGCCACATTGATTGATCATAGTTTCGAGGTCTTGAGTTTCTTCATCAAAAGTGGATTCATCCAAATTTCTTGCAACGTCACTAGCTGAACGAATTTTACAGTGTCGGAAGCAATTCGCTATTGTTTCTTTTCGAACATCTATCGTCCAAGATGGGATTTCCAAATTGATAGCATCAAGGACATTTATCTTCCCTGGATCGAATTGTCCCACCTCTTAACCTTCCAATATTTTGCGGTAAAACCTTCTACGGTAATGCATCTTGAAAGCTCTTATTATCCCAGCATCGCAAGGTTGAATCTTTGATGTCATGTTGGGTGGCAAGAAGAACAACTCAACGTTTCTTAGCCCTTCAATATTTCTTGGATGTGCTGGACAATTATCCACCACAAGTAGAACTCTTCTACCATACATCATTTGGTCAAATGAACGAACATATTCATCAAAAAGCACACTAGTCATCCATGATTTTTTGTTAGCTCGATACTGACAATCCAAGCTATTCATGTTAACATTCTTGAAGCAACGAGGCTTTGCATATTTCCCAATAATCCATAGAGGGATTTTTTCAGAGCCATCTTCATTGCAACAAATAACTACCGTCAGCCTTTCTTTATCTTGTTTTCTTCCTTCAAGTTGTTTTGTTGTCAGTGAATGATCAGCTTGTAGCCTATAAAACAACCCAGTTTCATCCATATTGAAAACATCTTTCATAGGGAACTGATCAATTTTCTCCCGAATCGATACCAATTTCTGCTCCATGTATTGTACATCAACAGACCCACTCTCGCCAAAACGACGAAATGACTTTATGCCATGTCGATGCTTGAATTTCCCAAGCCATCCTATAGAGAAGTTAAAATATGAATCATCATGAGGGTACACGAGTTTCATTGTATCTCTTGCCTTCTGCAAAATTAATTCTCCTGTGATATTCGCACGTTCTTAATGCTAGAGAAACCACTCATAAACAATCTTCTCCATGTCAGGATATTTTGATGGTTTGTGTCTTTTGATCTCTGCTCTTCCCTTTTCTATTTCAGCAGAGAGATAGTCATCTGACCGCTTAAGTGTGTTTGATATTGTTCCTTGACTAACTTTCAACTGAAATTTTGCCTCAAGCCATCTCTGCAAGTCTTTTTGTGTGCTTGCAGGATTATCTCTCTTGTACTCACACAACTCCTTACGTATTTGATCTGACATAGTTGATTTTACAACACCTTTTAGATGAGAAGCCATCTTGTGAGATATGGTTTGAATACTCTAACACATACATGTAATTTATATATTCCAAACTTGTTTACAAATACATTGAACAAATTTGTTCCTCTTGTTTACATTTACTGTACTTCAAAAGTCATTATTGATTTCCAATGCATATGAACACAGTAGTTACTAATTTACGTTAAGCCCCAAGGTCCGCTGCAACGTAATTCTAAGAGGCATAGACTAATTTACCTTTTTGTTTGGTATGTACAGTATAATTACTTAAAAACTCTTTAAATTAATAATTATTAATAAGACATTATTAATTTATAGAGTTTTAACTGTACAATGTATTTATGTTATCTCTTTTAATAATCCATATATTATTCTATGTATACTTTTGATATCCTTTGTAGGCCCATATACAATATTGATATCTTTTATAATCCCATGTACCGTACTGATATCTTTTATAATACCATATATTAACCCATGTATTAGTCAATGTATTAGCCCATGTATTAGCCCATATATTATATATGCATTAGCCCATGTATAGTACTGAGAACTTAAGATATGTGAGTACTTTGAGGTTGTGCACACACATGTTGTCACCACAGCTCGTATAATTGTGTCCCGAAGGACCTGTCATCCCGAAAGATGTAATATGTGTCCCGAAAGACTTATCATCCCAAAGGATGTTTGTGTCCCGAATGACCGATCATATGACTCATAGGACATATGTAACCCTCGACTCTTGGCATGCCAACTATACCCCTAGCTCTCATATCACATATCATGGGCATTATCATTTATAACAGTTCACATCATTTGTATCATTATTATATGATCTCATAGATTCTTTTTCATATAGCCCATATCACATAGGTTCATATCATATCACATATATCACATGTGCATATAATCATGTAGATCGTACCATATAGCTTATATCATTTCTCATGTGTTCATATAAACATGTATGTCATATCTTGCTCACATATGAATGTATTCACATATATTAGATTCACGTATCTCATATTTTATTCTCATATATTCACATCAATCATGTCACATAAAATAACATGTCAAACATATCACACAGCTGATATCATATTCTCATATATTCATGTAGTTCAATATCACATATCGTATATACATGTAATCATGTAAATCATGTCACATAAAATAACATATGACACATATACCCACTTTCATGTACTCATGCACATATAAGCATCATATCAATCACATACTTGTACTTATGGAATCATGCATTCCAACATGAGAAATATACTTATCGCAAATATTACCCAATGATGTATAAAATATCCATATATCATGTTATGCATATATCACAATCAAATAACATTTTAGGAGTCACTTCTTACCATAGTAACCCCGTCACTGGCTCATCGCAAGCCAATGTTTATTCTATAACATAGGTACAAATTAAATTTTCACTCACCTTAGCTTTGCTTTGATTCGATCCTAATCCTTTGATTATTCCAGAACTTGTTTAGGCTCAATATCTACATAAATATAACATTTCAAAACAACTATCATAAGCCTAAACTTTAAACTTGATGTTAATAACTTAAGCCAGTTTAATGAACCAAATTCCATTTTTTCATTTAGGGGGAATCTGTTCCCCCTACACATACTGGAATTTTCATTCAAAAGGGGGTATCGATACCCCTTCATAGGGTACCGATTCCCTATGCCCAAAAATTGTATTTTAAGCCCGAAAATCATCAATTCTTCACTCAATTCTTCTATTTTAAACCCCTATCATGTCATTAAACCCAACCAACATTACTTAAACCAACTTATATCCATGAAAACCATCTTTAACCTCAAAATCATATCCCTCATACGTAATTCAATAATCATACTCAAATTTCAATATGTTCTAAATACAATTCTAACACTTCATATTCCTTAATTAGCATGATGACAAGTCAAATTTAACTTCAAATTCAACTTATCAACTCTTTTCCATAAATTCAATTAAAACCTCATTTTCTTTAATCTCTTATAACTTTTTCATCTTTTGATTATAAGACAACTGAAGGTCTCCTTAAACTTAGTTATCATCTAATGATCAAAACCCAACTTAAAATTCAGCTAATAATCAAAAATTAAGAAATCTTACATTTGCTCTTTTGCTCACGATGGAGAAGAAGAAGATAACTTCCCCTTTTCCCCACGTGATTCATTCATATATAGGGGGAAAATATATTTCCTATCAAATGACCATTTTGCCCTCTCATTCTTTTAATAATTACTAATAACCCTTCATGAATTATTATTAAATAAGTCATTGAACTATTCAACTTTTCCACTTTAATCATCAAATTTTAAAATTTTACAATTTAGTCACTAACCCATAGTTTGGGATGTTACAAATTTAATTTTAATTGATTAAAAATTAATTATTTAATCAAAGCCACATGTCAACTTTCTATTGGCTTTTATTTTATTTTATTTTTTTACAATTTCTACCTAGGGAGAGTGGAAGATAATTTTATTCGTAAGGAGTATTGAACCCACAATCTAAGGGAGATGAGAGATGTCAACTAAGAGATTTTTTACCAAATTTTCTATAGGTTTAAAATAATACTTAATGCCAAAATTTGTTCCTATTTATAAGCCGTGATTTTAACCAAATTAACATTACATTCAATGCCTTAATTTGTCACTTTTATAAATGTGGTACCTATATTTTTTATAACTATTTTGGTACTATATTTATCAAGTGTTATACTTTTGGTACATGAATTCTCTAAATCAATATCAAAATTTTGAATATAATGGATTTCATGTAACGGTTTATTATAATTAAAAATGGATGTTTAAATTATACTTTTTGTTAATTTTTTTCCTTCAAAATAGGTACTTAATTTAGAAAATATCCCTAACTTATAAGAAATTGTATTATCCATTATTTATTGCAATAAAGTTATATACATTTTAGATTGAATGGGTTTCAATTGCTTCAAGAGTTACGAAAGAGCTTTAAATTGATGTTCTTTTAGTTAATTACATCATACGTCTCAAAATTATTATTTTAATTTTAAATCAGTTTTCAAGAACATAAAGTTATAATTTCATCCTTAAGCTATAATTATAATTCTAAATTATTCGTCGAACTTTTGAACAGTCCAATTTTATCCTCAATCTATGACCATCATTCTAAATTGGCCATGAACTTTTCAAACTTCCGATTTTAACCCCAAATTAATCCTAACATGTAATTAGTTTTAACCTAAATTTTATTTTTTAGAAATATAATTATAGCTTGGCCTAACCGTTTTATTAATGGGAAAGTGATTAGCATATATCAATAATTTGGGATGAAATTGAGTGTTCAAAAGTTTAGGGACCAATTTAGAATAAAGATTATAGTTGGGATGAAATTGAAATATTCAAAAGTATGAGTATTAATTTAGAATGACAAATATAACTTAAAGATGAAATTAAAATATTTAAAAGTTTAGAAACCAACTTAAAATAGGAATCATCACTTGAATAGGTGTGATGCAACTAACTCAATTTTTTAAAATTCATTTTTTAGTTTTATTTTATCTTACAGCGTATTTTAGGTTGAAGAATTTTAGAATTTTGTATTTTTAAAATTTTAGATATTTTTAGAATATTTATAGAAATTTTTGGCACAAATCAATTAAATTCAGTGGTTAAAGGACTCGTCATTCTCCCTAAAGATCACGGGTTTAAGTATCGATGGGAGTATGAGCATTCATTGTCTATTAGTTGAGAGTCTTTGAACATATATTGCCTTATATCTAGCCTAAATGTATCAAAAAAATTATATCTAGAAACTTTTGTATATTTTTCTAGGAGTTAATTGTATCATAAGTTTCCAAATTATATCCTTCATTTTAAACTAGTCTTTAGCATTTTGAATATTCTAATTTAAACCTCAAACTATGACTCTCATTCTAAATTAGTTCTTAAATTTTTAAATATTCTAATTACATCCCTAAACTATGATCCTCTTCTAAATTAATCCCCAAACTTTTGAATATTCTAATTATTGCGGAAGACGGCTATCGGATAGAGCAAAAACGCAACTGATAATTTGAGAAAATAAAAATTGAAGATAAAAGAGACACAAAATTTACGTGGAAAACCCCTAAATAATATAGGGTAAAAACCACGGGCAACGGTAGAAAAATTTCACTATGAGAAAATAGGAATTACAACTTCTCTCGATCTACCAAGGAGAAAACAATTATAATTCTCTCTTTATAAAAAGGAGAAAACAACTCTCAAGAAACTCTCTAAATTCTCTCTAGTATTGGAAGAAAGCTAGAATGCTTTGGGATGGTTTTGAAGCTAAATGAGCTAGGGTATTTATAGTTGAAGTTTAAGGACTAATTTGTAAATATCCTAAATTACAATGACTAAATTATGATTTAACCATTGTCCAAATTCAACAATTGTGTGCTGCCAATTTGCCTAATTAGCCGCCCACATGTTTTTGATAGCCATCATATTTTGACTTTGAACAATCTCCCACTTGAAGATTTGATTGGAACAATCATGTCTTCACACCATTCTTTCTACCTTGTACCATCATGTTGCTTACGTCTCTGATAGGCCACAAGAGGATCGACACCAAGTAAATTTATCAGCATTGATCGCCTTCGTCATGAAATCTGCTATATTGTCTTTGGTATGGATCTTATGCATATCTACCGTCCCTTCTTCCACCTTTTCACGAATGAAATGGTATTGAACTCGTATGTGCTTTGTCCTTGAATGAAATATTGGATTCCTTGCTAAATGCAAAGCGCTTTGACTGTCACAAAACAGAGAGACATACTCTTGATTGTGCCCAAGCTTCTCCAATAACATCTTCAACCAAATTACTTATTTACTGGCTTGTGTAGCTGCTACATATTCTGCCTCTGTTGTGGATGTAGCCACAACTAACTGTAATTTTGAAACCCAACTTATAGCTCCACCAGTAACTTTAAACACATATCTTGTAGTAGATTTGCTTTTATCCAAATCCCGTGCATAGTCAGAATTAAAATACCCATTGATAAGTAAGTTTGATCATCCGTAATATAATGCAACATTTGAGGTCCCTTTGATGTATCTCAGGATCCTCTTTACTGTATTCCAATGCTCTTTGCCTGGATTCGCCATGTACCGACTAACCACTCCCACTGCTTGTGCAATGTCTGGTCTTGTGCATATCATAGCGAACATTAAACTTCCCACTGTTGATGCATACGGTACTCGAGACATCTCCATCATCTCTTCTTCACTGCTAGGACTCATACTGGAGGATAATTTGAAGTTAATAGGAAGAGGGGTAGAAATTGGCTTACAATTTTACATGCTGAATCGTGACAATATCTTCTTCAAGTAATTCTTTTGTGAAAGCCAAATCTTCCAATTACTTCTGTCTCGGTGAATTTGCATCCCTAGAATCTTGTTTGCTGATCCCAAGTCCTTCATTTCAAATTCCCTAGCCAGTTGTGCCTTTAATTTTTTAATATGATCTTTGTTGGGTCCTGCAACCAACATGTCATCCACATACAACAGAAATATAACAAAATCGTTATCACCAGACCTCTTGAAATAAGCACAAGGGTCTGTATTAAGTCTGTTGTATCCAAGACACATAATGAAGGAATCAAATCTCTTATACCAACACCTCGACGCCTGCTTTAGACCGTACAGAGATTTGTTCAGCCTGCAAACCAAATTCTTCTTTTTTTTTCTTCAAATCCTTCAGGTTGGAGCATGTAAATCTCTTCTTCAAGATTTCCATGAAGAAAAGTTGTTTTAACATCTAGCTGCTTTAGATGTAAGTTCAATATAACACACATTGCCAAAACTACTCAAACTGTTGTTAGTCGAACCACATGAGAAAATATTTCATTGAAATCAATACCTTATTTTTGAGCATATCATTTTACCACCAGTCTTGCACGATACCTCTCCACTTGATCGTCACCATTTCGCTTGATTTTGAAGACTCATTTGTTATCAATTGGCTTCCTTCCTTGTGGTAGTGGCACAAGGTCCCATATATTATTTTTATGAAGGGCTTCGATTTCTTCTTGCATCGCCATCATCCATAGTGAAGCATCTGAGTTGTTTATTGCCTCCTGGTATGTTGATGGCTCATCATCCTCTGTTAAAAGGCAATATGCAATATTTCCTTCTATAACATAATCTGAGTGCCAATTGGGACGTCTTCTCACACGATCTGATTGATGAGTTGTTGGAGCTTCATAACTCTATAGTTCTTGTTCATCATGTGCTGATTCTGCTCAGAAGAATCTTCTTGTTCAATATCCTTTTCCACATGTATCTGTGTAGTCTCTGACTTTTCAGCGCTATCATCGTCTTCTTTTCTTTGTAGTTTATCTTCTACAAAGATAACATCCTTGCTGATGATTACTTTTCGAGCAGTAGGATCCCACAAGAGATACCCCTAAGAATTTGCATTTTCTGGATTTTGGATCCAGCTTTGAAATTTCTTGGGAGTTGTACATCACGTACACTATACTTCTAAATACATGGAGGTTTGAATAATCAGCTGGTTTACCGGTCCACATCTCCATTGGTGTCTTCAGCTCTATTGTAGTTGATGGAGCTCGATTCACCAAATAACAAGCGTTATTGACTGCTTCTGCCCAGAATGATTTTTCTAGGCCTGCATCTCTCAACATTGCTCTTATTCTTTCTAACAAGGTTCTGTTCATCCACTCTGCCACTCCATTTTGTTGAGGAATGTTCGCCACTGTGAACTGTCTTTTGATACATTCTTTCCTACAAAAGTCATCAAATTCTTCACTTGTGTATTCTCCTCCATTATCTGTTCTGAAACACTTGATCTTATTTCCAGAATCAAGTTCCACCCGCGCTTTGAAGTTTTTGAAAGTAGAAAACACATCTGACTTATTCTTAATAGGATACACCCAATATCTCCTGGAGTAGTCATCAATAAATGAGACAAAGTATTTTGTTTCACTTAGGGATGTAACTGGTGCTTGCCATATATTAGAATGAACCAATTCTAGAACATTTTTGCCTCTAGAATTTTATGTGTTGAATTTCAACCGGTGCTGCTTACTTGTTATGCAATCCTCATACAAAGTAAGTGATATCTTTGTTAAGCCTGGAAGTAGCTTTTTCTCCACAAGGACTTTCATTCCTTGATCTGACATGTGTCCAAGTTTCTGATGCCATAACATTGCATAATCTGAACTACATGAGGCAAAAGAAGCTTCTGCTACTAGCAAAGTCTCTCCCTTCAGCATGTACAAGTTTACTGCTATCTTTTCGCATTTCAGCACCACAAGCGCTCCACGGAACACCTTCATGATTCTTTTCTGTGTTTCAATCTTGCTTGCATTATTATCCAACAATTCGTGGATAATAAATTTTTCTTCAGACCTTTCACGTGCCGCACATCTCGAACAACTTTGATTGTTCCATCATACATCTTCAATTTGATGGTTCCCACGCCAACGATTTCTAAGGCATGATCATTGTAACTATACACAGATCCTCCTAAGATAAGCTCATAATGATGGAATCATTCTCTTCTTGAGGTCATGTGATATGTTGCTCCCGAATCAATGAGCCATATATCTGCATATCTCTTTCTACCTTCCTCGGTGGTTGACGCTTCACAGCATAGAGCATCTCCATCATCTAAAGTGTTTGTGGTATTGCCTTGTGGATTGGAGTTTTTATTTAGACTCCAACAATCCTTCTTCAAGTGACCCTTCTTTCCACAGTTGTAGCACTTTAAATTCTTTTTGATTCTAGACTTTGATCTACCATATTTGTGACTACTGCTTTAGCCACGTTCTGTTGATCTCCCTCTCATCGTTTTCAACGCTTCTGCTTGTTGCAGATTTACTTGTTTGTCTTCCTTGTTCTTGCACCGATTTTCTTCTTGTAGAACAACAGCTGCAACGTCATCGAAGACTAGACTGGTGACATTACTGTTTGTCAAGTTGATGATGAGTTGATCATACGAATCCGGTAGACTTTGAAGTAGAAGTTCAGCACGTTCTTGTTCTCCTATTTTATAGCTTAAGGATGTAAGCTGAGAAAATAAAGTGTTCAGTGTATTTAAGTGCTCCATCACTAAAGTAGATTCTGGCATACAGAGAGTGTACAATTTCCTCTTAAGGAAAATTTTATTGTGCAACGATGTGACCTCATACAGTTTGGTGAGATGATCCCAGATCTCCTTAGCTGTCTTCTCCTCCTCGATGCTTGACAATACTTCATCTGCTAATGCTAGATGAAAGTTTGCCATAGCATTCCCGTCCATGTCGATCCATTTGTTGTCATATATGAAATCTATCGGCCTTTCACTGATAGCTGCTAGACAACCGTCTTTCCTCAGGATGACCTTCATTTTCAATTTCCGCAATGAGAAATTTCTCTCATTGAATTTTTCAATATTAAATTTCGTTGCCATAGCTTCTTTTACGGATAGCTCCCACTATTTCACTATCATTAATAGTTCTCTGGAACCTTCAAAGAATGGGTAATACCTTATTACTTTCTTATGTTGGAGGATCCACCTTTTGGTGGCAACCACAAAGACAATAAGCAGATATTACACACTCAAATCTGGCTCGAATACCAATTGTTGTGGAAGACGGCTATCGGATAGAGCAAAAACGCAACTGATAATTTGAGAAAATAAAAATTGAAGATAAAATAGACACAAAATTTACGTGGAAAACCCCAAAATAATATAGGATAAAAACCACGGGAAATGGTAGAAGAATTTCACTATGAGAAAATAGGAATTACAACTTCTCTCGATCTACCAAGGAGAAAGCAATGATAATTCTCTCTTTATAAAAAGGAGAAAACAACTCTCAAGAAACTCTCTAAATTCTCTCTAGTATTGGAAAAAAGCTAGAATGCTTTGGGATGGTTTTGAAGCTAAATGAGCTAGGGTATTTATAGTTGAAGTTTAAGGACTAATTTGTAAATATCCTAAATTACAATGACTAAATTATGATTTAACCATTGTCCAAATTCAACAATTGTGTGCTGCCAATTTGCCTAATTAGCCGCCCACATATTTTTGATAGCCATCATATTTTGACTTTGAACACCAATTTCATCCCCAAATTCATCCAAATATGTAATTTGTTTCAATAATAGTTTAGCCTAAATTCTATTTTTAAAAAAACATATAATAATATAACTTGACCTAACTATTTTATTAACAATGGATGTGATTAGTATATACATATAGTTTGGGATGAAATTAGAATTTTCAAAAAGTTTGAGGACCAACTTATAATGAAAGTCATAGTTTGGGGATGAAATTGAAACGTTCAACACTTAAAGGATTAATTTAGAATGATAGTCATGGTTTAGGAATAAAATTGGAACATTTAAAAGTTTAGAGGCCAATTTAAAATAAGAGTCATATTTTGAGGGCATATGATGCAATTAACTCTTTTTTAATAGTTATTTAACTTTTGAAAATTCTAGACGACGTCACGTGTTAAAATTTAATGTTATAATGTCATTTTAATAATGTTATCTAAGGATATTAAAATAGTGGACGGAATTGAAATTCAAGTACCAGCTTAAGACAAAAGAAAGTAAAAATACCAACTTAGAATAATAAAATGTATAAGACGAAGACCAATTTAGTAGTTAAGCCTTTTCTTTTTGCTAAATCAATACGCTATTTAAGCGGAGGGATCATTTTGTATATGGATTAGTTTGCTTATTTTTTTCAGTAGAAAACCAAAATGAAATCTATCATCTAAATTAGGGACTTCCGTTTGACTTTTACCGCCAAACCTCAACATTCCCTTGAGCTTTGTAGGAAGAACCAACCTTTACGATTTTATTTTGGTATAATTATGAATTTCATCCATCTATTTTACACAAATTGAAAAACTAGCCCTACTTTAATTTCTGTCAAAACGCGTTCCTCGTACTTTAAGAAAACTGAGAACTTAGTCAAATTGGGCAACAATTCTTTCTTTTAATTTTTGGTTTGAAAAGAAAGAAATAGAATTGTCAGAAGATGGGTTATGATGAAAACGATGGCGTATTGCTATAAAGATAAAGGACCACTCAACTCAAGGTTGATATTTGATCAACGTTTTATGTAATTGATTGCCCTTGGGTCAACTATTTTGAAAGTCTTACCCTAAAAATATCAATAATAACTATATCATAGAAATATACATTTTTATTTGAAATTTGATAGTGTGTATAAGAAGCACTATTTTCTTAAATAATTCATATTCGAACAATTTTATTTATAAAGTACGGATGAGTTTTATTCAAAATTGAAACATAACTGATGTTGTTATAAGATCATATTAAAAACGTTTGAGAATAAAAATCATAAATTAGCACGTGTTTAAAGGTATACAGTTTTTTAATTTAATAGAATTATAAATAAGAAATACCATATAGAAAATAAATTAATTTTATCATACTTGAGTAGACTCTTTTTAATGATCTAATTACACACATGGTCCAATAATTATAGGTATGTCTGCCCGAGTTAGGCTTCAGAGTAAGGTCTTGATTTTCCATTTTGAAATTCAGACCTATCTAATGCAGCATGGATTGTTATTTGTTAATTAAAAGGTTTAAATTGTACAAATAATTTTAATTATGTCCTTTTGTTAGTTTTATATATTTAAAGTATTTTTATTATTTTTAATATAATTATTATTTTCTTTTTTTAATCTAATTCTTTAACTGATGACATGGTACATTCACATAAGGTCACATGATAATATTATATAATATTATTTGATAAACTTTTAAAAAATATAAAAATATAAACTATTTTTATAAAAAAAACATGTTATTTTTAAACAACATTTGATAAATTTTAAAATAATTTTAGATTTTTCTTATTTTTTTATTTTAAAAAATTTTAAAAATATCAAATAAATAACTTTTGAAAATCCAAATATATGAAATTTTTAGTTTTTCATTTTACGAGTGTCTCGTATCACTTTCTTAAAATCAGATTATATTTCCATTTTATTTGTCGATTGATTTGTCTAAATTGTATTTAATGCTTAATATGATTATAGTTTCCATTTCATTAGTTTTTCTAAAAAAAATATTAAATATGTTTAAAATAATCAAAATTAATAAATTATCAATTGAATATTATATGATGATAAAATATGAAAGACATATTAAGTAAACGCGTCAATTAAAAAAATTTCGTAAAATTTTTAACTATATTAATGTAAATGATTTTATTTATTAATAATAAAAATTAAACAATACAATTTAATTTAATTAAAAAATTATGATCAAAATTAATGTTGATGTCAAATTGAATAGTTTAAAATGTAAATTACTTGAGAGAAGCTTTGCCGCCAAATTAGAGATGTTCAATTAGTCGGTTCGATTAATCGATCGAATCAAACTACTTAAAATCTATTTTTAACCGTTAACTAAACTGAAATTTTATTAGATGTAACGTTAACTGAAATCTTTTATAAAAAATAGTTCGATTAGATGTATTTTCTCTTCATTTAGATTAAATTTCGATTGGGGATTGAAAGTTTAATAGGTTTAGTATAATTAAAAAATAGTTAAAATTTTAAAGTGTTTGAGCTTAAAAGATTTGTATATGTAATATATATAAAATACTAAAATTTTAATAATTTCGGTTAATTAACTGATTACAAACTGAATTAAACGATAACCAAACTTTGAAAAGTTTCTTAACCATTAGCGGAATTAATTCAAATTAACTGATTGATTAATAGAATTAAATTTTAATTCGATCGATTAATTTAATTAAAATCGAATAATGAGCACCCATTAGCGAAACCCCCTACTGTAAAATTCCTTTAGCCTCTTGCCATTATGGGTCCAATGGGGGGTTTTTTTTTGAAGAAGCTTTGCCGAGAGAACCAACCCATTTACTCGGTACCTGCGGACTATAAGCCCAGTGAGACCGTCGCCCAATGCACGAAAACAGTGCGAAGAAACAGAACAACCGATGATGGTACTCTTTTTTTTAGCAGTATTAATCATCCATAAAAAATGCAAGGATAATAATAATGATTCCAACATACTATATCGAGTAAAGAGCAAGCAAAGGTGGTCCACACACACAATGGCATTATTTGAACTTTTACAATAAAATTAGAAGAGATAATGCAAGCCCTTTTGCTGGTGGGGGTTAGGGTTTTGTGTACTTTAATTGTATCAATTCAGTTCCACAATCATAACCCTTTTCTCCTTTCTCTTCCTGTTATTCTGAATCCCATCAAACAACCGTCCTACAGGGAAGCTTTATTCTGCTTTGGTGGACACCAACCTCCGCTGTCCGTTAAGATTTTCATCTGAAATATCGACGTTTACATCCGTGCTCATCGAGTTTATGTTTTGATCATTAAATTATCGATATGTTACGTTGTCGTGATGTTGCCATCAAAATATAACAGAAAAAACGTTTTACATTTGATATATCCAAAGACCAATCTCTTGCTATCAAATCATCTATTATAACTTTTCATCCAAATAAAAAAGAATGAATCATTTACAACCATTAACCCGAATATTATTATCAAGAAAACTAAATCATTGATTGGACAAAATCAAAGCCCCGCATTGAATATAAACCAAGTGGGGGAGTCCCTCCTATTTAAGAGTAGTCACAAGGCCGAAAAGGCAACAGCAAGTGGGGGCAATGAGATAGCAAATGAGTGCTGAGTAGGCTTGGGTGCCAAGTTAGCCATTATTCTCACTCGTTTCCACGTCAAAACCCCAACAAATTGCCAGGCTTTTTGCCTGCATGGAAATTAGCTTCAAGGAAGAGACAAATCAGTGATGAACTCTACCATAGTGTACATGTATTCTCAATTATTATTATTTTGCTTTATTTAAGAATTAGGATAAGAGTTTGGGGGCTGACCGACCAACCAGAAATGGGAAATGTGCAACGGATTATGATGATTATTTTGTGAATGGGAAGCAAGGTTTGGCCATGTGAGTGTTTGGTACACCTGCCTTTTAGACTAAGAATAATAACAAAGGAAACATCCTAAGTACCTTTCCATGCTTAAGAGCCTATATATCATCTTCATCATAATATATACAAATTTCTGACAGGTCCATGCGATGTGTCAGAACGAAATACAAAGTCTAATTACCATATGTACCTAGCCTGTCGACCTTAGGATGAACTGCTCACTATCACAATCATTCCTTTTGAATATATTTCTTTCTCATGATGATTCATTTTCTTCTTTTTTTTAAGCATCGATCACTGACTACTCTCTCAACGACCATAACTCTCTACTTAAACTAAAAAAGAGAAAAAGAAGCGTCAACAGTTAATGAGATAACCTCATTGTCGTCAACAACAACTAAAGTAAAAGATATTGTGAAATAAAATAGGTAAATTAATATCATAGGTAAAATAATTGTAAACCCTATTAATTTACAACCCGCATATTTTATTGTCTACCACAGCTCTCACATGGCTTGCAATACTTTTCCCATAAACCCATATGAGAATTAATTTTAGGGTTTTCACAGCTAGCAGGAAATGACCATTTTTAATTGGTCCAATTAGTTGAGCAAAAGACACGTCCAAGTGGTTAATTCAATGTAAAAGTGTGTTTCTCACGTTCGATGTCTGTCTCATTCAATATTTACCAAGTTTCTTTTGTTCATATGCTGAAGTGCTGCATTTTTAGACTTTTCGACAACGATCATTGCCTCTTTTTCCTCTTTCAAGTCATCCATTAATGGAATTTTTCGACCCTAAATTATGTGATCTGTTAACAACTCCTACTCTTTGATTAATGATTAGCTTTAACAAATTCGGACCACTCTAGTTCCAAATTTAAACTTCGATTAATTCTTTTTTTTAACCATCAATATTTAATCTATTGATCGATTATTCTGAATCGGGTTTTGCATGGACCTATTATGAGGTGACATTCCAACTCAATTTCCTCTTTTCGTAAACATCAATCTGTAAACTCTTAACGTTACTTAAGAAATATAATGTCTCATCCTACTGAATCAACTAGCTGTTGATATTTATGAGTATTTCCTTAATACTTGATTTATTAGATATGTGGTATATGTAAAAATATTATTACATATCCGTATCTAGCTTATAAGATCTGATCATTCAAAAACTTTGAAAAGGAGAGAGCAAGGGAGCACTCGTCCTACAAAGTTATTGACGCTTACCCCTTCTAGTAAATTGTACTGTTGCAAAAATATTAATAAAAAATAGTTGCAAAATAATGGGTCGTCATTATTGACTATCAAAGTACAATAATAAATAAAAATGATATAATTATTGTGCATAGTAAAATTTATTATTTTAAAAGTAATTTCGTTTGGATGGATGTGATTATTATAAGTTTATAATAGACGTTGCCTCCAAAATTAACACAACCTTCAAATTAGAGACATACACATAAATCTATGTCAGAGGTGCAGATTTAAAAAATTATAAAACTTTAGGTGTAACATCCCAAAATACGGGTTAGTGACTAAATTGTAAAACTTCAGAATTTGGTGATTAAAGTAGGATGATTGAACAGTTTAATGATTTATCTGGAAGGATTGTTAGTAATTCTAAAGTGAATTGAAGGGTAAAATGGTTATTTGGCCAATAAATAAATTAAAAGGTGATAAGGATGAGATATATGCACGTGAGAAATGAGGGGGGAGGAAACAAAGTTTCCAGAGTTCTCTTCATCATTCTCTTTTCTCTCCATCGTGAACCAAGCTAGAGCAAAGGTGAGTTTTCTGATTAGTTGGTTATTTGATAAATTAAAGGTTAGGTTTTGATCATTAGATGATAACTAAGCTTAAGGAAAGCTTAAGTTGTCTTATAATCAAAAGATGAAGAAGTTATAAGAGATTAAAGAAAATGGGGTTTTAAATGAATTTATGGAAAAGAGTTGATAAGTTGAATTTGAAGTTAAATTTGACTTGTCATCATGCTAATTAAGGAATATGAAGTGTTAGAATTGTATTTATAACATATTGGAATTTGAGTATGATTCTTGAATTACATATGGGAGATAGGATTTTGAGGTTAAAGATGATTTTCATGGATATAAGTTGGTTTAAGTAATGATGATTGGGTTTAATGACATGATAGGTGTTTAAAAGAGAAGAATTGAGTGAAGAATTGATGATTTTCGGGCTTAAAATACAATTTATGGGCTGAGTGTATCGATGCACATTCAATGTGTATCGTTGCACTCTCAAATAAATGAATATCGAATGCAATTAGTGCATCGATGCATAAGGAGTGCATCGATGCATAAGGAGTGCATCGATGCACCTGCTTAAAATACAAACATCGAATGGGATTGATGCACCGATGCATAGATAGTGCATCGATGCACCGGTCAAGGGATGCATCTATACATGGTGTAGTGCATCGATGCATACCTTCATTAAAAGATAAAAATAGCTTTCTTTTTAGCCTAAGGAGTGATAGTTTAGAATATATCAATTAGTATACTGATATGTATCAATGTATTACTATGTAGATTTAGAACGTAATCTCGTTCCGGAACAATCGAAGGATTAGAATTGAGTCAAAGCAAGGCTAAGGTGAGTACATATTATAAGTATGATAAGTCTAATTCCTATGTTGATTTTCATAGCACAATAGTTATGAACATGCATACATGATAATTATTATGATACATGCATAAAGTATATATGCTCATATGATTTGATAAATGATATATATGAATAGATTCAAATGCACATGTGACATGGTAAGTGATATGAGTTATGTGATCACAAGAGAAATGACATGAATACATGAACATATGAAACATAAGAATAATGCCCATGGTATACGATATGAGAGCTATAGGTATAGTTGGCATGCCAAGAGTCGAGGGTTCTACATGGTCCTTCGGGACATATATGTATCCTTTGGAACATTTATAGGGTCTTTTGAGACAGATTTGATCCACTGGAATATGTATATGGTTCTTAAGGAGTGGTTCTTCGGGACAAATACAGTACATAGGTCATTCGGGACAAAATTTCATAGCCCCTAGTGGGACCCCATACGAGCTGTGGTGACAGCAATAATGCACAACCTCAATGTACTCGAATACCTTGAGTTCTCAAAAATGTACATAGGCCTATAAAAGGTTATCAAAGGTAATTGCATTGTTATAGTTATATGTTACCATATTATTATTGTTTACATTGAATTGTATATGATATGATTGAATGGATAGATTGCATGTTCATATTCATACGGAATGCATTATTATTATATTTATGTCTCACTAAGTCTATGACTTAGCGTGTAAGTGATTTACACGTAGATACCAAGAATCAGGAAGAGCGGAAATAGGGTGGCAAGAACAGCAATACTGCTAGAAGATCATATCAGAAGTAACGGATAAAGTATGTCTTTTGTCGTGTATAGTGTTGGCATGTAAGAAAAGTGTCTGTTACGAATGCTCTGATCGATTTAGTATTTTGTGGTATCTTTTATGTAAATTAAGGTATTTGGTTTTAATGAAAGTTGAAAATTTTTCTGTTTTCTTTAAGTGTCAAAGTTTGAAAAGTCAATGTGACACATCGGACTCATATTCGGGTCGGATATGGGTTAAGTGTGTTACATTAGGAGTGCGAAATTAGGCATTTAATAGAAAATATAAAGAAAAAATATAAAATATAAGAGAATTTAAATTTTTTAATAGGTGCTACCACCTCTCGGTCCACCTCTGCTTCCAACAAAACTTATACATCTTATTGTGTTGCTCTTCGACAATATTTTCTTTGAGACAAAAATAATAAAACCATTAATTATATGTATAAATTAGACAGATTAATTATGTTATTTATAGGAAGAACAAAATTATCAAATGATAAATATCCACTCTTCTAAATTTACTTAATTATTTACATTATTCACAGCTCTATGTACGTCTTATATGTGAATTTTGCTAAATCATATCAATATTTATCTGAAGAATTATATTCGAAGATAAAACTCTTCTAGACACATATAACACCTAATTCTGAGTATTATACAGAAGAAATTTTAAATTCTCACGTTTAGAAATATATTTTTTACAATATTATATATATATATATCGATTAAATTATTCATAACCAATCAATTAATATTATATATATAATAAACATATAAAGTAGGTTAACATGTAGTGATTAAAGACCACCTCAACCACATGGGGGTTAGGGCCATATTCTTCCTACTTCAACTTACACCCTAGAATTTCACAACATCAAGATGGTGACATTCAATCCATTCTCATAATATAAAGTCCCATCAAATCAAATGATCACTCGTGTGTATATATATATATAGAAATGTATTATCCTTATCTTGATTATATTAAAAAGAGATACCAAATCATTATTTGATTCTCAAATATTCTTCAAGTTGGCCATGCAATTCCCAGAATTTCATTTAAAATTCCCTTTCTTTGTTATATAATTTTGTTACGGTTATATAGTGTGCTAAAAGGAATCGAAACCGACACCTTCTTATGGGCAAAAAGAAACAAGGATGAAAAAAATAAATTATTAATTATTTATATATGCCGATAATATTACAAGAGATGCAAAATTCACAAATTATTCATCCATTTTATAATTTTTCATAAATAAATCGTATCACACTTTTTCTGAACCCAAAAAATGAAAACTAAGTCACAATTCCTAACAAAATAAAATTTACTTAATTTATTTTTTTTACTGATATATCATCATCTCATTGACTTATATCACATAGAATCATATTTTTGTTCATTGCATCGAATATAAATAAATATGTATACATACATGAAGTCACTATAAACCAAAACCCTAACAACTTTGGGGCAAATATTGTCATGTATGTTCCATATACCTACATAATATGCTCCAAATATATACTAAATTGATACACATTATATATATATATCAATAATTCTAAATTAATTAATATTCAATGATAAAAAAATTTAATTCGATCATTATATATAGAGAAAATAACCTCAGTGACCAAAAATGCTTTATAATATACGAATTTAACCAACTTTTTTTAGATTTGCCAAAATGACCAACAAATTCGCAACGTGAATTCCAATTTCACAACCCAGTTTCCAATTTCGCAACGCGAAAGTCAAATTTGCAACACAGAAGTCAAATTCGCAACGAGATAGTCAAATTCGCAACGCAAAAGTCAAATGTTTTTACGCGAAACATAATATTAATTTCGCAACACAAATGTAAACAATATTATCGCAAATCATCTCTAACCTAAAACCCTAAAGCACAACTTAGTCCCATCTCCATATCTCACTTTCTACGGCAACATCCGTCCCCATCTCCGACGAAATCCGTCCCCATTTCCGAAGAAATCCGTCTATCTCCATCTCTCAGATCAACCCTCACAACCATTCACGGTCAGAAATGAAAAATCAACCACCGAGGGTTAGTTTTTTTAATCTCTTATTTTTATTTTGAATTTTTTGTATTATTATTAGATTAACCATTTCACTGAGATTGCTAAATTCATTCGGTTGATGCCAATACTGCTAAACTGTTTAGTCTCTAACCCTGTGAAGTTAGTATTTGTCTTTGTTTTATCTTTTTGTTTTGTCTTTTTGTTGAAAAAACCCCAAATCACAACGCAAAAATGAAAATCGCAACGCGAAACTAAAATCGCGTTGCGAATTTAAGTTTCAGAAACTTCTTTTATTTTGCAAATTGAAACTTGAATGAATTGCATTACTTCAACCAAAAAACAAAGACAAATAATAACTTCACAGTGTTGCTAATTTAAGCTTCAAGAATAAACTACTACTCTTTATGTTGTCCTTGAACCTGCACTAAACCTATATGTTATCCTTTTAAATGTTTATATAAGTGCTTTTTTCTGGAATGTTATCTGATGCATTTTGTGAACTATGATGGAATAATGACTTGGGTGAATACCGTGCTAGTTTGAAACATATTTGGCTTTGTTTTCACTATTTAATATCATGTCTGTTTATAGTGTATAATTTGTAGTTTTTGGTATATCTAACTTGGTATGTTTATTGTTTTTGTAGAATTTTTTTGGCTGCATTGACCTTAAGGAATAAATTGAGCCTAGCCACTAAAATTGCGTCGACACTTACACCTCTACAAAGAAAATAGTTTGAGGATACTTGCTTCGGGCCATGGCTGAAAGTGCAACATACGGGTGGAGATGCTATGTTGACACATTTGTTTCTTCAGACCATGACTAACGATCTACCCGAGGGGGTACAACGTGGTGATGAGGAGATATGATTTCATTTTCCTCCGGCACCAGCGTATACTTGTTTTGGGCGGGAGGAGTTTTGCTTAATCACCAGTCTACGCTTTGGACACGATGATGTAGGTCGGTACACTAGGCATATCGCCCGCCCATCATGGTTATATCGGGTTTTTCCTGAGCTGGAAAAGTCGAAGCCGAGTATACATGTCGACGACTTAAAGAGATTATTTGATAAAGATGGTTTTACTCGGATGGATGACCTTGATGTTGTCCGAGTATGCCATTTACTACTTTTGTATTGCCTGCTTTTTAGTCAAAGAGGGCAGACAACCAATCTCCGAGGACCTAATATTATTGGTAGATGATCTAAATGCATGGAACCTGTTTCCGTGGGGTTCATATATATGGAAAGCTACCTGGAAGAAGTTGTCGTCTGCCTTCGAGGACCGAAAAAGTTTACGGGGCGATAGTTCTAAATACACTTTGACAGGCTTTACTTGGGCCTTTAAGGTAAGATTTTATATATAATGTTTCCAAAATTATAATTAATTATTTAACAATTACTAATGCTTGTGTATTATATTTTTTTTAGATTTTGATATTTGAGGCTTTCCCCAGCATGCGGACATATGCGATAAAAAGATCAAATGATATTCCTAGGGCTATTACCTGGAAGAGGATCTGCATGTTGGATTGGGAAGACTTACTCCCATATACGATGATTAATGATGTAAGTTAACACACAAATACTACCATATATAAACAAGTTATTACTAGTACACGTTTAAGTTTGTTTGAGCTTTTATATTGTTAGGAGGCCAACTACCCATTACAGAGGCTGACACCCTCAGATGCTGAGCTTGTCACTGATTGGTAGCAAACTAGTAAGTGGTTTTTTGATGGGATGGATGATGAGCACCCCCACTTCGAGAGTCATCACCCCATCGGGCCGATTCTATAGCTCGACACCCAGAGCCATCACCTGGTCGAGCCTCTTCTCCACCTCCACCATCACCTATTTCATCACATCATCGAGCCTCTTCTCCACCATCACCTCATGATAGGTGACTGACAAAGAGGCTCTGTCTATCTCCATCTCCCTATTATCCACCTACACGGGATGAGTTAGGGGAGTTACGTGATGAGGTCGGTGCTTTGCGTCATGAGGTCGATACTTTACGTGAAGATAATAGTGCATGGTATGACGAGGTTCGTTCTTTACGTGGTGAGGTGGATTTTTTACGCGATGACAATGGTGCGCTTCGTGGTGAGGTATCTACTTTACGTGACGAGGTGGCCGCTCTACGCGAGATTGTTTTATCGTTGCAGAATGAGGTTCATACTCTACGCAATGAGGTAAATTTGTTTAATACAATGCAAATAACCTTTTTTTGGTATTATTTATTTATTTATTTACTGATTTATGTATTAATTTATTTTCAGCGGCCTGATAAGGTAGATGTTTTACGTTGGGTTTTTCTTGCACGACGGGGTTCACGCATCAGACGTCGTGCACGTGCCATTACGTCTCCGTTCACCCCACTAGTGCCAAGACTCCGTAAGAATAAGCTCAATGCACCTATCATCATTCAAGAGGCGCCTCCTATCGTTCAAGAGACCCCTCTCATCATCGAAGAAGCCCCTCCCACCGTTCAAGAGGCCCCTGTTATCGTTCAAGTGGTCCCGCCTGCCGTTCAAGAGCTTGATTCACATGGCGTCATATGTCGACATATTGATAAACCCTCTCTCATGCCTGATATGATGGATGCGAGTTGGCTTTCGTATGTGTTATTGGCCAGTACCATTCCTCAAGAGGAGAGGGAAACACTACCGGAAACAATTACGGATAATACCCTTTGAGCTAAGACCGCAGTTGATTTTTATCTACATGAGCGGAGCAAGGGGTGTTATTCTAACCTATGCCAAATCGACGATGTATATCATTTGTTTCTTGATCGGTCTTGGTGGGGTATTTTATTAGGGGTTGAAGATAATGGCTATCTCGAAGGGGTAGTAAGTCTTATATTCTTCTTATATTGCATTTTGATTAATTTTTTTTAAATTTATTAATAAGTTCACTAATATATGTATTTTTTTATAAAACAACATATTGATGCATGGGTGTCACGTCTTCTAATAATAAGAAAATTGAAGAAAATAAAAAATATTCGATGGACTATTATGACGACGTCTTGTCACGCAGCTCACTTGAAGGATCAGAGAGATGCTTCATATAAGTTGGCTAATGGAAAAGCTAAACTTTATCCTGCGTGGTGGGAGGTCGATAAGGTTAGTATTTATTTTTTTGAATATTTTAAAGGTTTTCATAAATTTTATTTGATGTGCGCAATTATTTATGATTGCAGGTGTTTATCCCTATTTTGGAACGTCGTCATTGGCTTCTCGTTGAGCTTCAGCTCCCATCCCTGAAGACAATGGTATATGACAGCATGTTGAATTACATACCATTGTCTGATTTGAGAGATATTATTACAAAGGGATGGAGCGATCATTTGGCTAAATACTTGAATGCGCTTGATTATTGGACAAATTCTGGAAACAATAAGCCAAAGAAGTTCAAAATTACAATGATAAGAGATGAGATTGCGCCATAACAAATGCAGGGAGCCAGAGGGGATTGTGGTCCTCTCGTATGCTTGTGCTTGGAATGTTTGACGACAGGAAGTATACAGTATCTACCTCCCACAGATAGAGATAGAGATGCAGTAGGCTTGTGGTTTCGGCATTATATGGCCAGATCGATATATGCGAGACGCTGCCTACCTGCATCCGCGTGCTGAAAGTTGTACATAAACAATTGGTAAGTTTGAGCAAGTGTTGTTATATGTATTCTTTAATTGGTTTGAAAATATTTGGTTAAGTACCTAGAATTCAGTAATTTGCTGTTTGTTGGTTTTAGATGTATATAAAGTGTTGTTTGAGCAAATGTTTGGTTTCTGCAGGTTAATCCTGAAGTGAGCTACGTGAAATGTATTTGTGTATAAACAACAGTCTGGGGTACACTTTTTTTCTTTGTTTAATTGAATTCTATATTGAAAGTTGATTTGTTTAATTGATGAGGAAATAAGATTTATTTTTTGATTAATTGATTTGTAAAAGTTGATTTGTTTAATTTGATTTGTAAATAAGAATTATTTTTTTGCTTGTTTAATTGATTTACAAAAGTTGATTTGTTGTTTCTAAAAAATTCAATATGCATTATGTTTGAAGGCAAAAAAGACCTGTTGAAGGTACAAATTCGCAACGCGAAAGTTAAATTCGCAATGCGAAAGTCAAATTCGTAACGCGAAATAAGCGTTGCGATAGTCAAATTCGCAACGCGATTTTCAGTTTGCGAATTTGACTTTCGCATTGCGAATTTAACTTTCGCGTTGATCGCAACATACAACATCAAGGTATATACAACATCAAACACATTTCAAGTTATAAATACAAGCTAAAGACACTTGAAGAAGCAAGAGAACAACTATCCAAAAAATCAAACACAAGAAAAAATCCCAACATGATAACAACTGAACAGATCATATCAATGTTCAAACTCAAGTTGTAGATTTTGATTTCCTTTTGTTTGGCACCATATGAGATTTGGATTTTAATTTTCTTTTGCTTGGCACCATATGAGCTTTGGATTTTGATGAGCATCAGAAGCATTTCGGACTTATGATTTCGGTGGTACTCAGAAGCATTTCGGACTTATTATTTTTGTTATTATTACAAGTTGTAGCCCTCAATTATCGGGATTTTTAGTTGCCATTTTTTGCATTTCTCGTATACCACCCAAATCATACTCCCGAAACGTTTCTGACGCTTTAAAGTTGACTAAAAAATACGATGGTCGAGATTTCCCTCGCGTTTAAAGTTGAAAAAAAACAATGGAAATTAGGAATAATCAATGATAACATGCATATTGGCTTGGGCTAATATTTATAGTGGAGCCGAAATTTATATTGAAATTCAAACTCAAATTGAAATTTAAATTCAAACTCCAATTACATATGAAATAAATTTGAAATGCAGTGTTAAATTAAACATGGAAATTGCATAATTGATTCATACTGTTCAAGTAACATGCTTTATGAACCATCATGCTAACAGACAATATTGATTGAGTTCAAAGATGAGTTGTGAGTTGATGGGGTTGTCACACTTGTCACATGGTTGGAATAAAGTACTCACATGGAAGAGATAGATTGTTTTGTTATACACAACCCATCTCATCTGAATGAAAATGTACATACAATATAATCAAACCAAAACATACATACACAACAAATTTATACATAACAATGTTCAAATAATATACCCACAAAAACGAAATTAATCCGATGAAAAAGGGTTATTTCTAACGAAGTCCGGAACATTATTTTTCCAAATAATGTACCCATAACAATGTTCAAATAGTGTACCCACAACAATGTTTAATTGATTTGTTGTTTAATTTTCAATCTGCATTATGTTGAAGGTAAAAAAGACCTATTGAAGGTAAATTCGTAACGCGAAAGGTAAATTCGCAACGCAAAATAAGCGTTGCGATAGTCAAATTCGCAACGCGAAAGTCAAATTCGGTATTTCTAACGAAGTCTGGAACATTATTTTTCCAAATAATGTACCCATAACAATGTTCAAATAATGTACCCACAACAATGTTTAATTGATTTGTTGTTTAATTTTCAATCTGCATTATGTTGAAGGTAAAAAAGACCTATTGAAGGTAAATTCGCAACGCGAAAGGTAAATTCGCAACGCAAAATAAGCATTGCGATAGTCAAATTCGCAACGCGAAAGTCAAATTCGGTTTGCGATTTCGCATTGCGAATTTGACTATCGCGTTGCGAATTTGAATATCCAACGCTTATTTTGCGTTGCGAATTTGACTTTCGCGTTGCGAATTTAACTTTCGTGTTGATCACAACATACAACATTAAGGTATATACAACATCAAACACATTTCAAACTATAAATACAAACTAAGGACACTTGAAGAAGCAAGAGAACAACTATCCAAGCAATCAAACACAAGAGAAAATCCCAACATGATAACAACCGAACAGATCATAGCAATGTTCAAACTCAAGTTACTAATGAATGTCTAACTGAAAATGTATGCATTCACACATAAAATACACATAATACAACGTTTGCATTTAAAAATCACCTAAGTTAATAAGTCCCAAAAGGTGAAGCCGGTTGTGATTGAGATTTTGATTTTGATTGCGATTTTGATTTCCTTTTACTTGGCACCATATGAGCTTTGGATTTTGATGAGGATCCATTTTTTGGTAGAGGAAAAGATGATTGTGATGGCACTGGTGATCCACAGGTCAACCTTGTATGACCACTTTCCTTGCACCGACTACATGTCAATATCCTCTTCTCTTCAACCTTAGACGGTATACGATCGTGATTTTTTGGCCGGCCAGGTAACCTGTTGTCCATGACTGGTGGCAAAACTGTTTGTAAGTCATCTGGTATGTCCCACTCAGAAGGATGTGGACATGGGTAGACAATCTCGGCATAAGTCTGTCGATATACTTATGTAGTGTAGCAATCCATAGCGTATGCGCTTGAATCATCTTGGTTTAGATGAAGAGCAACTTTTATAACATGGCCACAAGGATAACCATATGTTTGCCATTTCTTACAACTACACGTCTTTGCATTTAGATCGACAAGCCCGTTTAAGTTATTATCCAATACTTCAAACAAATTGTTTGAACATGGTTCAACTCTCCAGGACGTTGACTTCACAACACGTTTCGTTATCTTTTTTTCAGTCCATGGTGTAACACGACGTTCCAATGTTCCTGTAAATTTAAATAAATAATACTTAGTAAAATATATGATAAGTTACAAATTTAAAGAAATAATACATGCATGGTTTCTTTTCTTGTAGTACCACTGTTGAATAGAGGCTCGAAAAAACTCCATTAACATAGTAATGGGTAATTTCCGGGAATGACGACTTAGAGCGTTGATTGATTCTGTACTATTAGACGTCATGAAACCATATCTTGATCCAAGTTGATGTACTCTTGACCATCTTTCAAACCCGACATCTTCTAGTGTTTGAGCACATTGAGGCAAAACACGTCTTAAATAATTTATATGCTTATTAAAATCCACTTCTTGATAAGCTTTTACAGCCTTCCAGTATGTCTATTTGTGATTTTTTATACCAGCAGACCTTGATTTTAGATTTCTGTACAAATGAACACCACAAAGTCCATGAAAAGCATATAGGAAACACCTTCTAACAGCGTTGTCAACTGAGTTTCCCTATCGGATATGATTATCAGATTGCTAATAGGACCTATGCAATCCCTAAGATGCCTCATAAACCATGTCCATGAATCAGAGGTTTCAGATTTGCCAACCCCGTAAGCTATTGGCAGTATCCCATTGTTAGCATCCATGGCTACTACTAATAAGTTTACTCCAAGGTATCGACCTTTCAAATGTGCTTCGTCAACTATAATAATTGGGCGCATGCAAGTAACAAACGAACGAATCTACAAAATCATATACACAAGAAATATAATTATTTAAATGTGAAATGCATGCAACTAACAAAAACGAGTTAACAAAATTATAATGATTTACTAACCGCAACACCAATGGCGATAAACAATAACTCAAAGCGTCCATCTCTATCTTTTTTTATATGAGTTACCGACCTTGGATTTTTCAGCTTTAAATAGTGACAATAAGCCGACAGTTGGGCAAACGATGCTTCTGGAGACCCCCTCAACAATTCCAAGGCATAACATTTGGCTCTCCAAGCTTGAGAATATGAGATACTAATCTTGAACCGAGCATTCATGTCAGTCATAATTTCATGTCCCCGATATACCCTTCCATTCAAAAACATTAACTCAGCCAGAAAACCACCCAACACCTTTTTGTTTGCCTGTCTATGGTGAGGAAAAACTTGGGTTCTTGAACATGTATGTTTATCAATAAAAGTCCTAACTTGAAACATTTCGCAATCTTTTATCCTCTTTGCAATCATACGCCACGTACAGTTTTTGTCAATCATACACCTTGTTTCGAAATGATCTTTTCTTGATTTGTTAACTCTTAGTTGATAGCCATATTCCACACATTTCGTATACAAAACTATCTTCAAGTCTTCCTTTGTATTAAAATAATCATCTTTCTTGATATGAATAACTTTTGTATAACAATCAACTGATATCTTTAACAACTCTTCTTCCGGTATCTGAAGTAATTCTGGCATATTCCAGTTATACTCCCGTGTCATTTTCTTCTTTTTCCTTTCTTCGAGAACTTCTTATTCTTATTCTTATTCTTATTCTTATTCTTCTTATTCTTATTCTTCTTATTCTTCTTCTTCTTTTTCTTCAGGGTTATATGAATTACAGAATGGATGTTCAACATGTTCATTCACAGTCGTAACTTCCTCCTCATTATCATCAACAACATCTTCCACGACAGCGGCTGTTTCATCATCAAAATTCGGGTATTGACCAATATCAAAATCATTACATACAAGGTCTGTTTCTTCTTCCATCACATCATCAAAATCCGAGTATTGACCAAGATCAAAGTCCGGGTATTGACCAAGATCAAATTATGAATACTGACTAGTACTCACAATTTTTTCTGTTGGCTCATAATCGTCTAACTGGTCAATACGAAAACCGGAATTTGGTGCTGAAAGTTGATTGGGATTTGGATTAGGAAAATGTTGTGGGTTTTGAGATTGTGTTTGATATTGTGTTTGGTATTGGAAATGTGGTGAAACAAAATTTACTTGGTGATAAAATTGTGGTGGAACCATTAAATTTTAGGTTGAAGAACTTAGTTGATTACTACCCGCTATTGACCCAACTTCACTACTTATAGGTTCAACAACATACAATGTAACATCATCTTCTTGCGAAACACTAATGTAAGCAATGAATCGTTCAACATCTTCATTGTCGGTTAACAAATAAACTTTACATTTTCTCAGATAAGATAGCCTAAATCCACTTAGAGGCTCTAAATTCAATTTTTGCAACACGTAACATTAGAGTTTCATAAGTTAACTTTTTTAATGACAGTTTTAGTTGAAGATTCATGGGTAAAGGCACATATTATAAAACACCATGAACATTCTTCCATGACCCTCCAAAACACAAATCTATCCAAACATGATCAACATTAAATGATTTTATTCTAAAAACTGTAAATTAATTTACTAAACAAACGAGCTATAAACTAGATATCATCACTAACTTAGAGAAAAACATACCTTTATTAAGTTGATAGTTGATAATTTGGGAGAGAAATCATTGAAAAATTATATAAAAATAAAATTATGTAAAAAAAATAGAGATGGGAAAGGATGTCGTTGGATATAGGAACGGATGTCGCCGGAGAGAGTGATAGATGGAGATGGAATAAGTTGTGATTTAGGGATTTAGGTTATGAGTTGATGCTACTGCATTGTTATATACCCAAAACATTTGTGTTGCGAAACTAAAACCTGTTGCGAAATTAAATTAGCGTTGCGAATTTGAAATTCAGTTGCGAATTTGACTTTCGCGTTGCGAATTTGGAAAATCGCAATGTGATTTACATATTCACGTTGAGAAATTGGAAACTGGGTTGCGAAATTGGAATTCGCGTTGCGAATTTGAGATCTCGTTGCGAATTTGTTGATCATTTTGGCAAATCCAAAAAAAGTTGGTTAAATTCGTATATTATAAGGCATTTTTTGTCACTGAGGTTATTTTCTCTTATATATATATATATAATATTATGTTATATAATTAATTGAGTTAATTCAATTGATATTGATAAAATTACAACATCTAAAAATTATAATTTCGAGTGAACTTCGATATATAATATTAAAAGTGTAGGAAACGAAGAGAAACCCTAGTCTTGCAAACCGCTTTATATGTACTTTTTCACGAGTCGAATCGAATTAAAAAATTAAATATTAAAATTATATTTAAACTTAATTTCAAGAGATAAAATATTATTTAATCTCCTATTTTTAATAATTTAACGTGAAATAAGGTTAACACCTTAAATAAAATCACAAGAATGTAAATATCAGTACCTAATCATTAAAATCAATAATATTATAAATCTTTTTACTTGTAAAAAATATGAAAATTATTTTATTAACAATATAAGTTGATTACCATGTTAATTAATAATAATAATAATATAATCATTTAACATGCATTAAGTTAGCAAATCTAAATCTCTATCTCCCTTCACATTAACACTTCTTTTAATAGTTTTTAATTAGCTGGATGATAAGGTGTCTACGTCTACGTAAGAACCACATACACAACATAATTTTGTCTTTTGTATTGGTATTTTTAAATAGAAAATAAATAGGTTTAACTTTTAAATTAAAAATTAATTTTATATATTTAGTTAGAGATAGGTTGAGGGAGAGTGGGTGGCTGCAGTCTTCCTCATAAAAATTTTGAATTCTAATATATTTTAGATATTTTTTTATATTTATTTTTGTTCTCCTAAACTTTTATAAGCTCTCCATCCCTTAAAATTTTATAAAATTATAATACAAAATTATACATTTAACTCTGTATTTAATATATTGCATTTCCCAACTCCCAACTAGAGATAAAGGTATAGCCATTATTAGGTTCATGAGGATTTCATCTTCTTTTGTTGTTGTATATGGGGAATGATTATGCCTGGCAAGTTGAACAATATTGACAACTTCAAGGACTGTACCATAACTTTTTCATTTTTATCCTTCCCATGTGAAATGGAATAAAAATCTATGGGATACCCCATTTGGTCAAATTATGTATAAGGTACATGTATTATGTATTTTCAAATTTAGTCTCTACAATAATTTATTAAGATTTTGTGGTAATATTGACATATTACATATACATATATGTAACATTGAATATTTTTAAGTATTTAATATCTTTCAATAGATAAATAGAAAGAGATAGTTTAGTCTCTCTAATTATCACTTTGGTTATATTTTGGTCATTCTATTATTTTTTATTAGTATGAGATGATTACAAAGTAGTATATGTTCGAAAGACTTTCAACCACTTAACAATGAACGTTCTAACACTTTTATAGACACATGCTCAAATCCAAAACTTTTTAAAATAATAATTATCTATTTAATTACTAAAATCTCTTGGTTTATGAACTCTAATCACAAATATAAATAGATATAATTAGAGTAAAATATAGAGCGCAAGGCTCTTAACCTTGTAGTCGTGAAATCGAGTCTCACGGTGGGCAATTCATAATTCTAACTATCGGATGTCTCCCTCAGAAACTGCTCTCAACCTGACGTTGGGGGCAGCCTACTATACTACCTCCTCTTACCCCATTACATATAATAATATAGTCAGCTAATTTTATAATTAGAGTAAAATACAACGTATATAGTTTACGCATCACATGATATACTGTCAAAGCAGATGCAACTTGCATGTCACTTTTCTTAAAATATTTTCACGCGCCGTTTATGACACGCGACTCACGAGATGGACCTGTTTCTCCCTTCCATCTGGACCCACGCGCCTCCCCTGCTACAAGCCTACGACTACGAGTCCCTGCAGTTAAATGTTTCATAATTCTTTTTTATTTGATCCCTCTACTATGATTATATTTAATATTTAGTTCCTATACTTGATTATGCATAATGTAATCTGTTTGCTTTTATAATTTTATTAGTTAGTTCAAATAATTAATTATTTTACTTAAAAATATAATTATATTTTTTCTTAAAAACAATCCACATTAGCAATTTAACCATATTAATTATTTGAACTAAAAAATAACATTATAGGAAACGATCAAATTATGATATATTCAAATTTTGATTATAGTAGAGGGACTAAACCACAATTTGATCAATTAAATTAAATACTATTTTCTTTTTCTCCAGCCTTGACTCACAGACCAATCAGGATTCAGTTTCTGATATCACAAGGTTACCCAAAATGAGACGCCAGGCTTCGTTTTAAATACTATTTCAAATATACATATAAATAATTAATTTTAAAAATTACATCAATAAGACCGGACCATGTCATCCTCGAACTCACTAACATTTATGTTCATGTTCACTTAATGTCGAATTATGTAAAAGAATTTCACCATTATGTCCTTTCTGTATCAATCAATCATTCTTTGCCATGTAATACATCATTATATTAATACAAAATTGAATACAAGAATTGATGTAAAATTGTTAATTAAGATTTCATTTCAATGTTTAACCTTGGTTTAATTTATTTGTGAACGAGGTTTACATGTAGGATAGATGTTAACCTAAAGCTTCAAAGCGAAGGTAAATTGTAAAAACTCAAAAGGTTAAAGTAAAGAAGGAATTGATCTCAAAACCCTCACGTGAGTTACAGAAATGCCAGAAAAACAGGCCCAAAGAATCTCAATTTACTATACTCTAACCTTACTCGACTCTACTCTCTACGTACACATATCCATAATCAATAAATAAAAGCTTCGAACCTACTGCTATGCTGTACCAAGAAACAACCCATGCATGCGAGTCCTTCCAAAATACAACAGCTTTGATTGACTTAACAAAAAACAGATGAACCCTTCACGGACTCCTCCATTTTTTATCCATTTGTTTATTGAAAGGTAAAAAATCTCTTGGATTCCCTTGAAAATTTGGGGTTTATTTTTCTCTTCTGCCGAGAAAAAACAACCCTTAATGGAAATTTAATGCCTTTTACACCCGGTTCCCATCACGGGCTACTAAAATACAACGTGTGTTTTGTAACTCTCTCTCTCTCTCTCTCCTATAAAAAAACACAAGCTTTGCCAGCTTTTCTCATACCCTTCCCTCCCCTGATTCTCGAGGAAAGCCTAAGTGGCTAAGTTCCTCTAGATTTTTTTTGGGGTTCAAAAATGTTATCTTTCGATTTCTCTGTTTTGAAAAACAGAGCACCGAAGGTCTCTGTTTTTCTCATCCTCTTCATTTCTTTGCATTGTTTGTCATTGATCACGGATCGGGTTTCGGCGCAAACATCACCTGTTTTTGCCTGTGATGCTACTAAGAACCCGCAAGTGGCGAGCTTCGGCTTTTGCGACGCGTCGTTGGGGACCGATGCTCGGGTGGCCGACTTGGTTGGAAGGCTTACATTGCAAGAAAAAATTATTTTCCTTGTGAATGGTGCCGGGAGCGTTAGCCGGCTTGGGATACCGAAATACGAATGGTGGTCCGAGGCTCTACATGGAGTCTCCAACGTCGGTCCGGGCACCAAGTTTACCGGCTTGGTCCCCGGTGCCACGAGCTTCCCTCAGGTCATCACGACCGCAGCTTCCTTCAACACTTCTCTCTTTGTAGCCATTGGCAGGGTAAGAAAATAACTTAATTCTTCCTTTTTCTTGTGTAGTTTTGCATTTTTTTTCTTTTCAGTCGAGTCAATTCGAGTCAAATCTAATTTCGGATACTAATGACAGTTTTTGGATTTGTGTATCGAAAAATTTAATGTTGGTAGTGGGAAAGTAGTTAAAATTTGAACATGATGAACTGGCTGTTGCTTCAGAGATAGGGTTCCATGATTGAATTAATTATATGTTTGTTGAAGAAAGTAGTTGATTAATTAATTTTTCAGGTTACCAAATGCTGAAGAGTAAAGACCTTCTTGATCACTCATAAGACTTTATTAACCTTTTTCTAAACTCCAGCTTGCATTAATGACCAAGGGTTGTTCTTTTTCCGAATACGATCATAATGTCAAAATCCGAACTCCATACTTACTATTAGATTAAACTCTATGTTCGGATTCGTCCCATCGATCCGTCGTTAAAGATAATTTTGACGGTAAATAATCGGAACAAGTTGATCTTTGAGAATCAATGATAATGCAGGTGGTTTCAACTGAAGCTAGAGCAATGTACAACGTTGGATTGGCAGGGCTAACATATTGGTCACCAAACATTAACATATTCCGAGACCCGAGGTGGGGAAGAGGGCAAGAAACACCGGGAGAGGATCCGTTGCTGTCCAGCAAATACGGATCGAGTTATGTCAAAGGTTTGCAACAAACGGATGGCGGCGACCCTTCTAGGCTCAAGGTAGCTGCATGTTGCAAACACTACACGGCCTACGATTTGGATAACTGGAAAGGCGTCGATCGTTACCATTTCAATGCTGTGGTAAAATTTTCGTCCGCCACAACGAGATGTGAATTTCTTTAATTTCTTCTAGTTTTTGTAAATTTTAATAGTCATTTGATTGGCCTTGGGGGATGGTTAGGTGACGCAACAAGATATGGATGATACATTTCAACCACCATTCAAGAGTTGTGTAGTTGATGGGAATGTTGCGAGTGTTATGTGTTCTTACAACCAGGTTAACGGTAAGCCAACTTGCGCGGATCCCGATCTTCTTGCCGGAGTTATTCGAGGCCAGTGGAAATTAAATGGGTATATATTCGTTTCTCGTACCATATATATATGTTGTATGCAGTGTTTTTGTTTACCATGCCTTTGGGGTTGGTGTAGGTATATAGTTTCAGATTGCGACTCGGTAGATGTGTTCTACAATAACCAGCATTATACCAAGACGCCAGAGGAAGCCGCGGCCAAAGCAATTTTGGCAGGTAACTCTCATGTCTTCTTTAGTATGCTACTCGGATTCGAGTATTAGTGAAGAACAAATGTTCCACTAATTGCGAAATGTTATCAATGTTCTTAGGGTTGGATCTCAACTGTGGAACATTCCTTGGCCAACACACTGAAGCCGCAGTGAAAGCAGGGCTTTTGAATGAGTCGGCCATTGATAAGGCCATATCGAACAACTTCGCCACTTTAATGCGACTGGGATTCTTCGACGGTGATCCCAGCAAACAACCTTACGGTAAACTTGGCCCCAAAGACGTGTGTACTCCCGAGCATCAAGAGTTGGCACGTGAAGCCGCGAGACAAGGGATTGTGTTGCTCAAAAACAAAGCCGGATCATTGCCTCTATCTCCGACCATGATCAAAACGTTAGCAGTTATCGGACCCAATGCTAATGTCACAAAGACCATGATCGGAAACTACGAAGGTAATGCAGTCCGTTGCTAGGAATTACAAAATAACATGTTTAAGGTTATTAATCCGTAAAATTTGAAACGGTTTTGCAGGCATTCCGTGCAAATATACGACACCATTGCAGGGTCTAACGACATCAGTGGCGACAACATACGTGCCAGGCTGCACCAATGTGGCTTGTGGCACTGCCCAAGTAGACGATGCTAAGAAAGCAGCTGCCTCAGCTGATGCCACTGTACTTGTGATGGGCATAGATCAGTCTCTTGAAAGGGAAAGCTTCGACAGAGTTGACCTTCTTTTGCCCGGACAACAACCACTTTTAGTAACCGAAGTTGCAAAGGCTGCAAAGGGACCCGTGATTCTTGTCATAATGTCCGGGGGAGGCTTCGATATATCATTTGCGAAAAATGATCCGAAAGTCACAAGCATCCTTTGGGTCGGTTACCCTGGCGAAGCCGGTGGAGCTGCCATTGCGGATGTAATTTTCGGGTATTATAATCCAAGCGGAAGGCTGCCGATGACATGGTATCCACAATCGTATGTCGATAAGGTCCCAATGACAAACATGAACATGAGACCGAATCCGTTAAATGGCTACCCGGGCAGGACATACAGGTTCTACACTGGGGAAACCATTTATACATTTGGTGATGGGCTAAGCTACACCACATTCAGCCATAAATTAGCCAAAGCACCTACACTAGTATCGATCCCCTTGGAGGAAGACCACGTATGCCGCTCATCCGAATGCAAATCAGTCGAAACAGCCGAACAAAGTTGTAAAAATCTAGCGTTCGACGTTCATCTTCGAGTTCAAAACAGAGGAAGATACGACGGAAGCCACACGGTGTTCTTGTTCTCCTCTCCCCCATCGGTGCACAATTCGCCCCGAAAGCATTTGTTAGGATTCGAGAAAGTTTCGTTAACGGCAAAATCGGAGACCTTGGTAAGGTTTAAGGTTGATGTCTGCAAGGATTTGAGTGTGGTCGATGAGCTTGGGAGCCGGAAAGTTGCATTGGGACAACACGTGCTACATGTTGGGAGCTTGAAACACTCATTAACTGTGGGGACTTGAAAAGAAACTTTTTCAAATTTCTCGTGATTTTTTTCTTGGAAATCCTCCTCTTATTTTCTTTCGCCGAAGGCAAGTAAGGGAATGGCAAATAGAGCCTGGAATAAGTTGAGGGAGTTATTAGCAATTTTCTCATTTTTTTTCTTCAAGTGTAACCAATTGTTGAAAGTTGAACATTCCGAAACCCCAAATTGAAAATATAAAAGGAAGCATCCACTACTCTGTAAAATGATTATGCTGCCCTTAAAATATCGTCTTTCATTTGAGGGCTACACTCTAGAATCTTTTTTTTCTCTACAAACTCGTCCTTAAAAATAAATTAATTTTGTTAAAAAATTTAAAAGATAATGAAAATTAACATGATATCTCGATCTACATGAGCCCCTACAAAGTAGGATTTGTTAATATATATATATATAAATAATCTTTTCCTAATGCTCTTGATATAACATCATGTATTAGTTGCATATTTAAATAATTATTACAATTAATAAATTTTATTAAATTAAATGTATAAAAAATAAATAATTATACTCATAATTATCTCTGATAACTAATGTGTTTTTTTTTAAACGATAAGAGCACTCTACTTCTCTTCTAATTCGTCGTCGAGGGAGACAATTCCCAAGAAATAAATAAAATGATATATAATATATATATATAAAGGTTAAAGTACACACATGGTCCCTGACTGTAGAGTATTATTTTGTTGAATCCCTAGATTATTAAAAGTTATAAAATAATTATCGATTCTAGAGCGTTGCTTTGTTAAGTTCATCAATTATTAAGAGTTATAAAGTAGTCATCTAACTATTCATATGTCCCAAATTTGACATTTTTTTGGTTAAAAAATTGACAGTCGTCTGAGCCGGACGTTAACCTGTTGACTAAGATATGATAAAATTTGATCTCGAACCATTTGAGCTGTATAGTTGTTTGAGATTCTAGGACTATATTTTATCATATCTCAGTCAGCAAATTAACGTTCAGCTAAGAATGTCATCATTTTTAACAGAAAATGATAAGTTTAGAACATATGAATAGTGAAGTGAGTATTTCGTAACTTTTAATAGTTGAGGGACTCAGCAAAATAAAATCCTATAATTGAGAGACCATATTATAATTTTTAATAGTTGAAAGACTCAATAAAATAACGATTTATAGTTTGGGGTCTGTATGTATACTTTACCCTATAAACAACTACACTTTTCACTTGACGTTTTTGCACTCCATAAGCTTCCGAGGACGGTCTCCGTATTAAGGGTAGCTTAGTCTTTTTCCGTAAGGAAAACCATGCATCGCCCAATATAAGCGTTTGTGTTTTGCGAGGCTGTACCGACCGAGTCACTTCCTTATTGACAATCGAAGGCTATTTTTGGCATTAAATTGTTTTCTCCCCAACAATTTTCATATTAATAATTTTAAAATTAAATCGTTAGAGCCGTCGGTTTATCTTACAAACATTTAAATTTTCTCTGTTTTTTTCTTTTTTAAAAAGATTCTCCAGCTCTGTTTAACCACGTCTTTAGTCATACCCTTCAGCTTTCTCCATGTCTTCTCTGAATTTCGATTTTTCACGGTGTTTCTTACATGAGGGTTAGGTTTTTGAGCCATGCATGGTTTTTGAGCTGTTATATTTTTCATAGCCCTGTTATTTGGATGGTATTAATAATATTAACAAAATTAAAGAAGAGAGTTTGGTTAATTTTCATTGGTTTAGTCATTGGTCTTTACTGGATGGAAAGTTAGTTTTCATAGCTTTCTCCATAGCATTGTTTCTGTGTTGTATTTGAATGATTCTATTTGGTTCTTGAAGCTCAAGTCTTGAATTATTTGTGGAATTTGGGGTTTAGATATCCTATTTAAGATTAATGTTTTAATTTTAATTGTATCAGTGTCTAATGTATATGAACATCTCTTATGTCTAAATTCTTGTACTTTGAAGAGATTTTGGATTTCACATCAACGGTGTTGAATTTAGTACCAAGGGATCAGCCTGACAATAGATAGGCATGTTGTTGGCGATCAAAATTTAAACATGTAATTGAAAACCCAACATTTATTGGGATCTCAAGGTTCAATCACAGACTATAAGGCTACTGGCTCAAATTGGGAATTGCTTGTGCTTGTGTGTTGATACCTTTTTTATAAACTTTGCAATCCTATTTTTGTTTTTAATGTAACCGTATTAATCTCATTTTGCGATGTAGACGTCAACGTCTGTCCTGAAATTGTTGTTAGTGCATCATTGAACAGGGTGATCATACGCATGTTTGATCTTCTATCCTTGGATAGAATGTTGTATGTTGTTGATTTGTTAATATGCTTGCTTTAAGCAATGCTTGACTGTGCTACTTTGATTGTTTATTCTTGTTAGGGTTAATGAAGCCGACCTATTTGTCGATATGGAGCAAGAGACGCTCCAGATATCTCTTTGCGTCCACTTTGAATGTTCTGATCAAAGGGTTTGTTCCTAGAAACGTTGTCAGATTCATTGGGAACTAAGCTTTCACATAATTGAAGTTTTTGCTGTTGCGTAGATAGTTTATAAGATGGACCGAGCGGATACATCAGGGTTTGTAAGTGGAGGAGGAACGTTTCGGATATATTTATCGGTCATGTATTAAATACTTTTCTGTAAGGTTGGCATCTTTTCTTAGTGATATAGTTTGCAGCATCTATAAAGGGTATGGATTTGAATAAGAATGCACAGTTTTCTCATGTATCTGAACTCTCGAAAAATGAAAATTTTGGTGATACTATCCTATGCCTGAACTTTATCGGTTACGGAGGAAGCAACAAGGCCAGATGTGGAACTATTTCAAAGAATCTTCATGTTGATCTTTCTAGTGCAGCTGATGACGGCTGCAGGTTGGTTCTGGGGTTAGGACCGACTCCAAGTGTATACTTGGATAACTATTACAATGTTGGTCTAAGCAAGAACAAATCAACAACAGCTTTATTCACCCGTGGAGTTTCACCTGAGGACGACTCCTAAAACTTGGCCTATCTGGTGGGACTAAGGAAAGTATGGGACAGTTAGAATGTCCTCTGTCAATAGAAACTGATGTTACTATACCTCTTCCAAACCAGGTTTCTGCGGAAGATAGTGAACTTTCGATACCTATTGTCGATGAGGGTTCAACTTCGACTAAGAAATCTGATGGTTATATGCCATCACTCCTCTTTGCTCCGAAAATGGAAAGTCGCAAAGCTTTGGTTCAGACACAAGACTTTTTCAGTCTCATCAATTTCATCAAAGTTGCGAGCCCTCTTCTCAGAGTGACTTTTCTGTAGACACTCTGTCTGAGCAAACCACCTCTATGACGTCCTTAGATAATCGAGCAAGCAATTCAAAGAAATGCAAGTTTGCTGGCTGCTCAAAAGGAGCAAGAGGGGCATCTGGTCTTTGTATTGGTCACGGGGAGGACAAAGATGCCAAACACCAGGGTGTAACAAAGGTTCTGAGAGCCGCACTGCCTACTGTAAGACTCATGGTGGAGGGAGGAGGTGCCAACACTTGGGCTGCACTAAAAGTGCCGAGGGGAAAACAGATTTTTGTATAGCACATGGAGGAGGCAGATTCCTGGAGGGTGCGTGAAGGCAGCACGAGGTAATTGGGGCTTTGCATCAGACATGGTGGGGGAAAGAGGTGAAAGGTGGAAGGTTGCACACGTAGTGCCGAAGGACATGCTAGTTTGTGCATCTCTCATGGTGGTGGACGCCGTTGCCAGTTCCAGGGATGCGCTAAGGGTGCTCAGGGAAGTAATTGCAAGGCCCATGGTGGTGGGAAACGCTGTATATTCGCAGGGTGTACCAAAGGTGCTGAAGGAACCACGCTGTGGTGCAAAGGACATGGTGAGGGAAAACGTTGCCTCTACAACGGTGGTGGCATTTGTCCCAAGAGTGTGCCTGGAAGCACCAAATTCTGTGTTGCACATGGTGGTGGGAAGCGGTGTGTTGTGCCAAGCTGTACAAAGAGTGCACACGGTCGAACTGATTGTTGTGTCAGGCATGGTGGTGGGAAGCGATGCAAGATTGAGAATTGTATCAAGAGCGCCCAAGGAAGCACAGACATCTGCAAGGCCTATGGTGGTGGAAAAAGATGCTCTTGGGGAAGAGCAAATGTGAGAAATTCGCAAGGGGCAGGAGCGGTCTATGTGCTGCTCACAGCAGTATGGTAAAAGAGCGAGAGGCAAGCAAGGGAGGACACATCGCACCTGGAGTTTTCCATGGGCTTGTATCAACGGCAGCAGCCACAAGAAGCAGCCGGGACAACAATCACCCATCCTCAGGGACTATTGTTATTTCTGATGGTATTGATTCCCTGGACAAATCAACAAAAAGGCAACAACTCATGCCGCCTCAGGTATTGGTTCCTTTATCTATGAAGTCCTCCTCCTCTTACTCGAGTTTCTTCGATGCCGAGAAGCAAGAGGAAGGAAGAAATGGATACAACATGGACATCGGTGGTGGTGGTGGCAACAATGACTTCTCAATTCCGGAGGGTAGGGTCCATGGTGGTGGTCTCATGTCCTTGCTTGGCGTGAATCTCACGAACCCCTTTGATGGAATTTGAAGTCAAAATATATGTCACATGTAGAAATTTGGTTTGGTTTCCTGTGTTGTTATTGGGACAGTGAAATTGTTCATAAAAATTGGTTGCTGTCAAAAGACTAGGTACGTATATGCATGTTGTAATCTTTTATGTTCCGAAATTGTTATAATAGACCGTCATTAGCCTATGGTGGTTGTTTTGTTGTTGTTGATAACGTTATTAATGGAAAATGCTTCAGCCAGGGGCGAAGCCAATAAGTTCGAGTTGGGCTGAGTTAAATTATAAAATTTTGGGAGCCAAAATGCAAAATTTTCATTTAACTAAAAGTTTTAAAGGATTTAATCTAAGTTATTGTTTTTGGGAGGGGTTATTGTAGCAATTTTCCCATTATCCAAGGGGCTTATATCCCTGGTTTCAGCCAAACTTGGATCTTTTTTGTACTTTGCTTACTTGGCGCTGTGCTCTTCTTTGTCCCTCTTTCCCTCTTCCAACAGCAACAGTATATATATGCAAAGAGAAACAAAATTTTCCCCTTCAACTTCCTCAGAAGATTCAACCTTCGCCTATCACTTTTGAAATTCTCTAACGCTACTCTCGTTTAGGTGATTTTTCACTTTGAATTTCTTTCTCCATTCTGGTTTTTCGATTCTAATGCTTTTTATGAGCTCATTTTTGATATAATGATTACCGTCTTTTTTATTTGAATGAATGCACAATTCTTTTATATATAGCGTTGCTGCTGCTTTTATTTTGGATCGAATTGGTTGAACTGCATCGACTTTTTTTTTTCTGTTTTGAATCTTTTTCATCATCTTCAGTTTGATTTTCTGTGTTATGTAACGTTCTTGATCTGTTTCTCCTTTTCTGTTATAGAAACGAAACTTGTCGCCTCATCTTACTAGTTACTATGCTTCTAGATTTCGCAATTAAATGTTCGTCGAAAGTTTTCTTTCAAAATGATTTGATGTTTTCTTTTTGTGAAATTTGAATTTTCAGCGAAGAGTATGATTCAGTTTCATCGCATCGAATCCAGTTTGTTGCTAAAAAGACTGATGATCAACTTTTTTGGCGGGAATAACTTTATTTTTTAAATAATAAGAGAATCGGGAAGTCACCAGAAAATTAACTCCGGTGCTTAATTAAAAATCATTAAACCATTTCAATTATATTTCACAAATTTTCTTTTGCTGATAATTGATGGTTAATACGAAATGATGAGATTCAAATTCAATGGACTCGAACTTCTACAATGAAAGCAACAAACTCAACGTCCTGAAGAGCAGCAACATTCCGAAGCTGGCGACGACTCCGGAAAGAAGCCGTGGCAACTACTATTCATCACCGGAGAACCTCATCAAGTACCTACGCTCCAATTCAGTATCTAGTACCGGCCACAGCGGCTCCTCCGGGAAGAGCTGCTTCAGATCATCGGTTTCGCCACAGTCGGAGAAGACACCACTGAAGGTGGTGGACGAAGATGTGTTTGTAATGGACGGAGTTCTTGTTGCTTCTGATACTAATATCATAGGATCGGGTCTTCATCTTCGGGAAGTACTGGTTTCTATAAGTCAGAAATTTGCAGGGCTTGGGAGGAACTTGGCCATTGCCGATATGGATCCAGGTGTCAGGTATATTTCACTGCCGAATTGTCTAATATGATTGAAATTTCATGATGGCCTTAATGTTATAATAACTCTGCCTATATGCTGGCAAACATAATGTCTTTAGCCCGTGAATGTCTTGGATACTAAAATGTGATATTTTGCAGTGTTTGAGAAAGTGAATGTTAGCTTGTAGGCATGAACCACGAACTTTTAAAATTCATTAGATGCCAGCTGAATATGAGGAGCATAGTTCCTAGTACTAACAGAGGCAAATGAACCGATTTCGAACCTTGAAATTTCATTTGCCATGTTATTGCAGTACAATTCGCAGTTCTTTTTTTAATCAAAACTACCTTTCCATTAGCTGATCCAAGTATCCGACTTTATACACTACAATGACCCCCTTTTCTTTGTTGAACTCTTCTGGAATGTGTTCATTTTACACTAACCTATTGAAGAAGCCTTAAATTCTTTTGCAGTTGGAACATGGAAAGGAAGACGTACCCCCACTTGTTTCTCATTCAGGACCAAATCTGAGGTTAGCATCAATGAACTTGTATTTGATGATATAAATTCCTATACCAAACCATTGGTGCACTTAATACTAGGTCATTGCGCGTTTGTCTCTGAGTTGCTTATGCATACATGGAGGGGGCTATTGTCCTTGAAAATTTCAGATTTTCATATATTTTAGAGATTTTTGTTGTATTTTTTGTTGATAATTTATTTTGTCTCTAAAATTTTATAAATTAATTTTTTTAACATAAAATTTTAAATGTATAGGTGTACAAGTCACATGCAAGCACAGTGCAAAACACATACGGCTCCAAACCTCGCCTTTTGTGTCCAGTCACAGAAACAACTCCCTTTATAACCCAAAAGGACTCATCTATCAAACCTGATTATCCAGGCTCACGGTTCAGAACCCCCATCAAGCCTGAAGGGACAATCATCAACTCCCTCTCAACTGTCCTACCTGAAATCACCCGCTCCAATCCCACAATGAAACCTAAAACCAACAAGATCAGCACCGCCTCCACCATCGGACCTGATACAAGTGCCACCACCACTTCCACCAATGGAGCCAACTGGTCACCTCAAGATGATCGGATTGATGTTACCCTGCCGCCACCATTTCCCGGCGAAAACCCATCAAGGGGAGATGTCGATGCATGCATTGACGGTGTTCTCTACGGTCCTACTACAAAGAAGAGGTTGCCGGTGTTTTCTGCCATTCGTCCGGAGTAATGATTCTCATTTTGACTCTACAGCTATGGATCAAAGGTATATTAATCAGTATCTTCTTTCTCTGAACCAAATTACTTTTGAAATTCTTGTCATCTGCTCTACATCGAGGAGTGAACTGTAAAGTGCAAACATAAACAACTGTCCATGTGCATGTATTGGGATCTGCATATATAACTATTACGGTAGACTTTACGAACCAAAACCATAAAATTATGTTCTGATTTTTGGTCGACAAATTCATGGATTTCAACATGTTGAAAGTTGAGTTGAAACCCCTCGCCCTTCTTCCCAGGTTCTAGTGTATTTGTTCAAGTTTTTCTTGCACCTGCTTAATTTTAGCTTTGTTACTTAGTTATTGCGGTTTGTACTTTCGTTTCATTGCTTTCATAACCGCTCACTACTTGGTAGATCTTTTACTTGGTGTTTGTTATGCCAATTAAGATAGCCTTATTAGTATTTTAGTATTTTCATATTTGATTTATTTGAATGAAACTAATAACAATATGTCAATAAAAAAAATTAAAAATAAATCTTATAACGATGCATCAAAATCTTATTATAACAATACAAACCTATTGTTTTATATGAAAATCAATTCGAGACTTTTTTCGGATCAAAATGAACCATGAATTTTATCAATAAATAATTTTATTTTGAGTTAAGATATTTCATCCTATTATAAGTAGGTGTTGAAATTTCTCTATACATCTTAAATTAAAATACATTTATAATTGACTTTTATCATTTATCTTTTGATTTTTTTCATCCAATATTAATTTTTAATGTTCAAATTTTAGCAATAAAAATCTATAAAATATCCATTTTACTAATTTATAGGTTAAATTTATAAAATGTGAATATTTTCTTTTAATTAACCATCTATATCTGAATTGAATAATGTAAAAGTCCATTGTGAGACTTAATATAAATAAACTAAATATAATTTTGTTCAAAGTTATTTAAATTATTAAATAAACATAGACGAATAATTAATAAATCTACTATTTATAATTAATTCGTCCACCAATCTATTCGTTTACGGCCCTGAATGTTATATGCACAGTCTCGATCTCAAATGCCAGTCGAAAATACAAAAAGAAAAAAGAGCAGCAACGAAATCCTGCCGTGTGGCACATCATCCGCGAGGATAGCGGTGAAGATTTTGACGAATTGGGCGAATTCAAGTCATCAGATTTCCCCGACGCTGATAGCGAAAAACTGAAAAAGAGTGTTCCGTTTAGCTGGTTCTCTGCACTAAGAAGCAGAGCAGTGGCCAAGTTACTAAGTAAAATAGAATCTAAATGGAGGAAGGAACACCGAACCCACACTCAACTCTCTACGAGGCCTACAACGAGCTTCACGGTCTAGCTCAGGAGCTTGAGGCTCCCTTCGACGCGCCGGCGGTGTTAGTCGTCGGACACCAAACGGACGGCAAAAGCGCGTTGGTCGAAGCATTGATGGGCTTCCAATTCAACCACGTCGGCGGCGGAACCAAGACCCGCCGACCCATCACTCTCCATATGTCCTATGACCCTCTTTGCGATGTCCCATTGTGTCATCTCGTCTCCGATGTTGACCCCACTGTCCCCCACGAAAAATCTCTCGCCGATATTCAGGTTTTTTTACGAAAAATCTTTTTTATCCTTTTTTTTCAAGTTTAAATTTTGAAATGAACCAATCAATGTGATTTCCCCTGTTAGGCCTACATTGAAGCTGAAAATATGAGGTTGGAACGTGAGCCATGCCAATTCTCTTCTAAAGAAATCATTATTAAAGTGAAATACAAACACTGTCCGAATTTGACTATTATAGATACTCCTGGGCTTATCGCTCCTGCTCCAGCTCGGACGAATCGTGCTTTGCAGGTGCTTTCTCAATCCACCAAGTATTTCTGGTTAATTTTGTTTCATACATTTCTGTAATTGGTGAGTGGTGACATTCAAGCAGAGCCAAGCACGTGCGGTGGAGTCCTTAGTGAGAACAAAGATGCAGCATACAGAATTCATTATATTATGTCTTGAAGATTGTAGTGACTGGAGTAATGCAATGACAAGAAGGGTTGTAATGCAAGTATGTAATTTCTCTTGTTGCCAAGTGTTTCATAAAGTGTTAAGTGTTGGCTCAAAGAATGTAGGGTTGAGAATGTGAGGAGGCTGTTAGTTCTTAAGAGGGTCAAAGCCAAAATACTACTCTTCAAATACGGTGTCTTCTAAAAAAATAAGCATGATTAAAAACTGAGAGAGGATACTTACTTGCATTAAATAGAGTTTTTCAAGGAACTGAATTAGAAGAGTTAGAAGCGATTTTTACTTTTGAGCTGTTTGATTGATACAATGCTAAGTAATCTAGCAGCTAATATAATATTTGGCACTTCTAATAATAGCTAATGTTAGCTTTAGCTGCTTAGTTTTCTGGTATTACGAACTACCTCTTGTAGTTGCAAAGAAGGGATTCGGTTTCGGTTCTTATGATGTTGCAAAGCTTAACATTTTATTGGTTGATACTTGATTCAGATTGATCCAGAGCTTTCAAGAACTGTCATTGTCTCTACCAAGCTTGATACCAAAATTCCTCAGTTTGCACGTTCTTCTGATGTAGAAGTTTTTCTCTCTCCACCTGCATGTACGCTTGATGGATTCATATTGGGGGATTCTCCGTTCTTTACATCAGTGCCTTCTGGAAGAGTTGGTTCTGAGCATGATTCTGTTTACAGTTCAAATGAAGAGTTTAAACAGGTTTGCTCCTGCTTCCAGTAAAATCACGGAGTTGATTATGGTACCGAGTTTTGCTTCTTTTGTGACATATTCTTAATCTAGTTGTTCTTATTTATACTCGCTTCCTTCCCTTTACTGGTGGATAACCTAAGTTTGCCTGGGAAAGTATTTAAAGGGTCACCCCAAATAAAGGGGAATAAACTGAGAAGCTTAAAGATTTTTCTTAAAGTAGTCATTAAATCTAAAATATTAACTATCTCCATGCTGTACTGGAACATTAGACCAAGTTGATCCATACTTCTCCCCTTCTTGATTTCTAATGCAGGCAATAATATCTAGAGAGGTGCAAGACATAGCATCTTTGGAGGAGAAATTAGGTCGGCAATTGTCAAAGCAAGAAAGAAGTAGAATAGGTGTAAGCAAACTTAGGCTTTTTCTAGAGGAATTGTTACAGAAAAGGTATATGGATAGCGTTCCTTTGATCATTCCACTTCTTGAGAAGGAGTACCACATCACAACAAGAAAGTTAACTGAAATAAATAAGGAACTCAGGTTTGTCGTTGAGCTTGTTTAGCATTTTTCTTTTTGGCAATTTTAGATGGACTTAAAGCCTTTTTACTGCTTAAAAGAAGATGATGATTTGCTGTGTAGGGAATCAAATATTTGATTTGTGGCCTGATATTTTTATAGACCCTGACGATTGCAAAGCATTCAGTTTCTTTTTCCCATAACCAATTCATTGTTTCCTTCACATGCAGCACTTTGGATGAAGTGAAATTGAGGGAAAGAGGAAGAGCTTTTCACGATTTATTTCTGACCAAGGTTTCTATGTACCCTTATGCTCTTTTGGTTTGTGGCATGCTTATCTTGTTTCTTCTTGCTTTGCCAAAATGTGGGACCGTTTGAAGGTCTTAAAAATTTGTAAGAGATGAGAATGTTTATTCTTGTCAAATGTTGACATTACTTATGCTCAAAATTGTTGTTCCATTTTATGTTATGCATTCCGACTTAAATTTGCTGTATTACACAGTTGTCATTGCTTCTGAAAGGGACAGTTGTTGCGCCTCCAGATAAATTTGGTATGTTTCTAGTGAAGATATCTCTTATTTTTGTAAATTAATCGTTCCAGATAGTGATGGTGGATCGCTAACAGTTCTGCAATGACTCATTACAGGTGAAACTCTAGTAGATGAGAGAGGTAATGGAGGAGCATTTGTGGGTGCTGATGGTCTTCAATTGCCACACAAGATAATACCTGTAAGCTAAAGATTAACTTTAAATATTCTTGCAAACTGGGGTTTTTTATGTATTTCTTGTTTAAGATCTACTATTAAGTTATTTTTCTATCAACTTGATAAATATCCTGGTCCCCATATATAAAGTGGATGGAAACCAATGAGAAAAAATTGCCAGACTTGTGTCATGTGGGTTACTAGGTTTCATTGGTATTTTAGAACTCCGGAATGCGTCTTTATGGAGGTGCACAATATCATCGTGCCATGGCTGAATTCCGATTCATTGTGGGAGGGATAAAATGCCCACCAATTACAAGGGAAGAAATTGTCAATGCTTGTGGTGTTGAAGATATTCATGATGGAACAAATTACTCAAGGTATGATCTATTTATGGCTTATCATCTTTCTGTTGCTAATTTTTTTTATTTTCATTTCATGCGCAATAAACCGTTTTGAGCTATTTCTTTCCTCCTTTTCATTTTGGAAATCAGGACAGCCTGCGTTATAGCAGTTTCTAAGGCTCGGGACACTTTTGAACCTTTCCTCCATCAGGTGAAGTGACATTAGCTGTCTATATCTTTCAGTTGTTCTCTTTCTTTTCATGTTCCTCTGTTGCTTCCTTGTTGTCAACTAAATTAATGGTTGTGAAATACTTTAAAATTTGAAATCGATAGATAAAAAGTTTGATTTTGTCGACTTTATATTTGTTACTAGTCCTAACTGAGATTTTTCCTTTCCTTGTATAGTTGGGTTGTAGGCTCTTGTACATTTTGAAGAGATTACTTCCTATCTCTATATATCTTATGCAGGTTTGTCCTCTTTTTTATTTATTTATTTCTAATTTTCTATGTTTGGAGAATCTAGGACTAGCATGTAGTTAATTATTGCACTTTTTTATTATGATTTGTACTTTCAAATGTTTCATGATTTCCAACAGAAAGATGGAGAATTTTTAAGTGGCCATGAGGTATTTCTCAGGCGAGTTGCTTCTGCTTTCAACAACTTTGCTGAATCTACTGAACGAGCTTGCCGTGAGAAGTAGGTTGCTTCCTCTATTGCCACCAAATTGTTATTGTTAACCCTAATTTCTAAGGCGTTGTTTGGTAATTTGTTTCAGCTTACATTCTTCATATAAATTGTTTGTTCATTATTACTGAAAAGTACTAAACAATTTCTCGAAAAAGAAAAGTACCAAACAAAGAACTCTTTCGTTTGGAGTGTTTCTGACGATTCATATTCTTTAAACTAAGCTGTATAACTTTATAAACCCTAAAAATACATACTAATGATTACTAAAGTGAAGATGCTGGAGTTTCTTAGTCACCAAATATTACCCAGAGTTTCATATTTGTTGCCAGATGTTTGGAGGATTTAGTGAGCACAACCCGTTACGTATCCTGGTCCCTCCACAATAAGGTAAGTTACTTATGAGGCAAATAGAATTTCATGCAAGTGAATCTACTCTAGTTAAGAGTAGGTCTTAAAATACTCTAGATAGAATTCTTGCAATTCCTCCACCTTTTTCATTGTTCCATATTGCTTTAGGACTTATCGTCAACTATTGAATTTTGAACCACATGCATACATTCTGTGCTATGATGGATCATCTGACCTATTGCTCTGCTTATCTTGCTTTGTATGTTGAATTTTCAGAATCGGGCTGGGCTACGTCACTTTTTAGACTCATTTGGTGGAAACGAGCCATCCAGTGTAGCAGCCAATTCCATACCTCCTGGAAATTCCCAAGAGTCATTGACTGGGTCCGTTGCTGCAGAGAAGCATGACACCAAGCCAAGAGCAGATATAAAGCTCAGTCATATTTCCTCGGGCATTGATTCATGTTCTTCTGCTCAGACAGCAGAAACAAAGCTTGCCGATCTTCTAGATAACACACTTTGGAACCGGAGGCTTGGTCCTTCGTCAGAAAGGATTGTTTATGCATTAGTACACCAAATATTTCATGGCATAAGAGAGTATTTTTTGGCCTCTGCTGAATTAAAGGTTTGCTTCTTCTTTTTTTAATCTTTTTGTCAAATTATTTCATGCCATATTATTGTTGCATCCAAAGCTGATTTCTTATTAGCCATATGCATATTAATGGAACACCGAATTTATTTCGCCGACTTGTCATCATCGGTCTAGTTCTTATTATTTTGTAATTGTTTATGTCAATGTCTTGCAGTTCAACTGCTTTCTTCTAATGCCAGTGGTGGACAAATTACCTGCACGTCTCCGGGAAGACCTGGAATCTACATTTTCTGATTACATGGACAATGTGTTTGACATTAGCAATCTGCGGCACTCTTTGGGCCAACGAAAGAGAGATACAGAGATTGAGCTCAAAAGGGTATTCCACATCTATCAAATTTCCTTTACAATCATAGCATGCTTCGTTTTTCTGATCGACTCGGAATGACTATGTTGCAGATTAACAGGCTCAAAGACAAATTCAAGGTAATACATCAGCAACTTAGTTCGTGTCAGAAAATACCATGTTTGTCACCTGCATCTACTCATTGATTCAGGTCCAATTTTGAGAACATAATCGACTGCTTTGGTGCATGCATGCAGATGCAGTTGCTTGTTTGAAAATGACATGGATATCTTTAATTAGACGCGTGTATGTAGTGGATTATCCGCTTGTTGGATCCAAATTGATTAATTCAATCTTTAGCGAAGAATTATTTAATCTCACAACAAGGCACTGCTATGGCGTAAACCGAAATTTCTTGAATGAAAAGAAACCTGTCTGCTCATCATGTTGGGTAATGTTTACATATTCAGAATTATTTTCATATTAATATTTTTACATATTTTATAATTAAGTTTAAATAAAATAATATTTTTATGTTTATTAGATAAATCTCTATACGTATATCTTGGACTTCTAATTAGAATGATAATTTTTTTGATTTTTTAAAGTAGTACGGAGTGATTATAAGGTAGTCTTTCTCAATTAGTAATAATATATATACCCTTCAAACACAACTGTTTAAACTTAAAATTCGAACTTATTTCGGTTGGGTAGTGTTTTGTAAAGGGTGATGTTTAGTTGATTTTAAGTAGAGTAAGAAAATAGATCTAATTCGATCTAACTCTAGATAATAATATAATTTTTCTATATATTTAGCGATAATTTTTTATAATATTTCATTTTTTATGTTTTTCAATTAGATTTTTATTATATTGAATAAAAATATTATTTTATATAAACGGGTCAAATGCAAGTTTATACTGAAAAATATACTTCTTAAACCAGGTCGAATTAGTTGAAAATCTGATCTAATCTAACCTCTTACCATCCTTATTTGTACTGCTACATTAGTTTGGTTATATTCTATTTATGATAAGCTTAACTTCTATTTTGATTGCCTTCATGAATGAAGCCAAAACAACACATGAAATCAATCAATCCAAGAGAGAGAGAGAAAGGTTAAAGAAACAAAAGAACAAGTCTCTGATTAGCAATTCAACAGCGCATGCCAATCATGAAATCATGCCATCCATATACATATAATTAAGAATGAAGATGCCACATCCCATCAATTTTATACCATTACCAAAATTGATTTTCTTCACGTCACTTCAATTTCATTTTCGAAGGGGTCTTTTCTCTCTCTGAAGATGGGATCTTGTTAATAGGACTATAAATTAGACGGCATAGATTACAATTTATTTAAAATTAATTTAATATAGTTTGATCGATATTTAAATCGGATAGACTCGATTTGATTTCGAACTCGACTCGAGGTTTTAATGAGTCGAAATGAGCTACTTAACACTCGAGTCGAAAAGTTCGAAAGCAACTCAAAAGAATATATATTAGATTTTTTATTTTTTAAAATTACAGTATTAGTAACATTAACATTTATATGTTGGTTTTTTATAAGAACAGTCGTCCCTTTGAAAATTTTAATCCTCATACATTTTAAATATTTTATTTATATTTTTTATTGATGATATTTTTTTGTCTCTTAAAATATTATAAATATGTTCCTCTCAAAATTTTATAGATTCACTTATGATATAAAATATTGTGTTTGTCTATATACGGTAGGGATGGGCATGGGTCGGGTTTTTGGTCCACCCGACCCGACCCAAGAACAAGGAGTCATCCACCCGACCCGATATATAACTTAAAAACCCGACCCGACTCGACCAGAAATAATAAAAAAATATTTTTATTCAATAAAAACAGTGACTTAATTGGGAAAAAAATATATAGAGTGGTATTATTGTAATTATTCTTAAATATAAAAGGTGAAATTATACATTTTTCGGGTCAGATCGGGTATTTTTCACCCTAAACTCGAACCCCATTTTTTAAAAAAAAATCCGACCCGATCAGGTCGGAACCCGTGGGGTTCAGGTCCCATGCCCATCCATAATGAACGGAATAGTAAAAGAAAATGGGAGGAAAGAAAGGTGGAGTGTTGCAAGTGGTGGCAACAGATAACATGAAAATCAATATGTATGGATGGAAGGGGAGAAAGACGGATAAGAAGTGGATTTGATGATAAAGATTGGAGCGGTTTCTGCATTTGGGGCTGCCATCCAATTACCATTTCTATATACGACTCCAGCACCCACCAAACAGTATCCAATGGCCCTTGAAGTTTACTGACCTAAAATCAAGTCTTGATTATTCTTGGACAGTTTCTCAAACAATTGTTCAAACATGTTTTCAAGATCAAATTTTGACGACCTTTGACGTAGATAACATTAATCTAGGATCAAAATCTAGACCATCCTCACGTGCGTATAAATCATTTGAAGACTTAATTATTTGAACTTAAGATATCGAGTTAAATATAATAATTCTTTTGAATCAAGACCCCCATCATCAAGAGACCCACGTAGGGGACAAGATTTGTGCAGGAAAACTAACTCTCTTTCTTCTTGCTCAAAGAATGAGTGGGTGATGGATGCCAAAGGAGTAACATATAAGCAAAGTAGCACATTTGTTCATCTCATTTCTTCTCACCTCTCTTGTTTTATTTTCTAAGATTTAATAATTGGTTAATTATTATTTATAAAAAGAAATGATGTGATCCTCCTTGACCCCATAGAACATCAGTTGAACTCATTCCCATCCTAAGGAACTGGTTGATTGTTGTTTACATTTTGTGGTTTTTTTAATTTTTAATTTTATTTATTTCTACTTCATGTTTTCTTCGATTGTGAAAGAGAAACTAAACGTATAAATAAAAGCATGTATGGACGAAATCTTTATTTTTTAAAATTAGATAACAAAATTAAAAATATTTTTAGAGAAGCCGTTAATTTTATTAAAAATAGGAAATGTCCAGAATTACGGTGAAGGTTTACAATTATAGTCGTAAACTAAACACATAAATAAGATATTTTGCTATAATCACACAAAAACTAGTCACTTAAGATCACACAAGGAAAAAGTTTAAAAACCTAATCAAAAACTCGAACAAAAGATGGATACAAACAGATCTAATTGCATCGAAAAACAAACGATAAAAAGGGATGAAGCTATTGAAACACCGCCGACAAACCGCTAATCAGAGTCGAACGACGTGAGAAAACAATCCACGAATGTAAATAGCACATCCAAATTTAATTCGATGGTCCAAAGAAGGGAAGATCAACATGACAACAAATAAGTGTCATCTTGATCAATCATGGCGAATGTCATATCCAACCCTAAAAAAATATAAACAAAAACAATGGCCAAAGAATAAAAAACGGACCAAAATACATAAGAAAACGTGTCATAAAAATAAAATTATCAAAACTAAAGAAAAAGAGCAAAGAAAAAAAATATAGTATAAAAAATAAAGAAAAATAAATAAATATCGACAGTGGCAACCAACATCATGGTTGGTATTGTCGTCTATCAATCAAGATGGAGAGAGAAACCAACAACGTTTAAGGTGAAAGAAAAAAATTCCTAAAAAAGATATATTCTTTGATAACCATAAGTTGAAATTAAAAAATAATTAAATTACAATTTAAATTCTAAAAAGTATGCCAAGAGAGTAATTAAACGTATAAATAAAAGCATGTATGGGCGAAATCTTTATTTTTTTAAAATTAGATAACAAAATTAAATATAAATTAAAAAATGTTTTTTGTAGAAACCGTTAATTTTATTAAAAATAGGAAATATCCAGAATTACAGTGAAGGTTTACAATTATAGTCGTAAACTAAACACATAAATGAGATATTTTTATATAACCACACAAAAACTAGTCACTTAAGATCACACAATTATCATACAAGAAAAAAAGGTTAAAAACCTAATTAAAAACTCGAACAAAAGATAGATACAAACATATTTAATTGCAACGATAAACAAACAATAAAAAGGGATGAAGCTATTGAAAGACCGTCGATACACTATTAATCAGAGTCGAACGACGTGATAAAATAATCCACGAACGTAAATCGTGCATCCAACTTCAATTGGATGGTACAAAGTAGAGAATATCAATGCTTTTATTTGTGGTTCAGGGCCAAATCCATTTTCATGTATGCCACGTGTATCATAGCAGATGCATGATATAAGCATGAAGTATGATGATGACCCACCTCATTTCATCATTTCCTTTATAGTTTGAAATCGGATTAATCCAACAAAAATTTCTTAAATTATGAGTTAGATTTTAAATTAGTTTATAAACTTTATTACGTGTATTTGAGTATTTAAAGGGATACGTTATTTTTTCAATCAAGTTATTAGCTCAATTTTGAGGTGATATATATTTAAAATATATTAGTTAAATTATAAATATATTTATGTATTTATTAGGGATGAATGCGGATTAGATTAGATCGGTTTTCTTTGATTCGAGTATTATATCTTTTCACTGTCAACAAATTTAACTAGAATTTAAGAAGGTTTCATCTGAACAACTTTTAGGATAAAAACTCGTAATTGATCTGAAATATATATATATATATAATTTTTACTTTTATTTGATTAAAAAGAGATTTGATTGAATGAAATAGAGAAAATGATATTATTATAATTACTCGTCGACATATAAGAGATGATTATACTATTATCTCAGTTTGGATCAGATCGAAGATCTTTCACTCTAAGTTTAAACTCAACTTTATCCTTCAAAAATTTTCACCCGACTCAAATCTAAATTTTAAAAGAGAAAAATTAATCCTATAAAATCGGGTCAAGTTAGGTTCGGATCATAACTCATCCCTAGACATATTGCATGGATGATTTGAATTTAACATGTAAAAAGAAACTTAAATATATTCCATGTTAAATATGAACCGATATTTAAAGTTTAAATTGATAAATAAATTAGAAAGATTTAATGATACAATCAAATATTTTTTTAAATTAAAAGATCAAATTAGAATTTAGACGATATTTTGTAGACGTCTTGTAAATTAACATCTTTAAAAATTATACTTCTTAATATTAATATTAAAAATAAAAAATAATTTAATACCGATTTAACATCTTTAAAAATTCTACTTCTTAATATTAATATTAAAAATAAAAAATAATTTAATACCGATTTATTCTTAAAATATAAATGAAGTGGTTTTTATAATAATTTATCCTCTTTCAGCTCCATGTATATCTAACACAGCAATGAGCAGATATCGTTACTTGGAAGTATACAAAGCAAAGCGTTTCCGTTTACCCGCCACCATGGGAGAGAAAGCTTGGAGTTTGAGATTTTAAATCATCTTCTTCCTCGTGATTCATCATCAAAATCCCACCTTCCTTTTCACGTCACTTTCTCTCCTCTTTCATTTCTTTATCTCCCCCACACTATAAATATCATCTCCTTCACTATTCTTTCGTCAACATCCTTCAACATGGGAGACAATCGCAATGTTAATCTTCCGCCGGGCTTCATATTCTGTCCCACCGACGAAGAGCTCGTCGTTCATTTCCTTCAACGAAAAGTCTCTCTCTTGCCCTGCCACCCCGATGTCATCCCCGATCTCGAGCTTTATCCATGCGATCCCTGGGAACTCGACGGTATATTTGATCAACCCATCATTCATGCTGGTTTTCTTTTATTCTTGTATTTTTTTGTTGAAGAAAATGTTTTTTTAATGGATATAGGTAAAGCTTTGGGTGAGGGAAAGCAGTGGTATTTCTACAGCAGGAAGACGCAAAATCGGAGCACCGGCAATGGGTACTGGAAGCCGATGGGAAGCGATGAGCCTGTGGTGAATAGCGATGGCGGCCAGAAAGTTGGCATGAAGAAACATTTCATTTTCTACATTGGGGAATCAGGTCCGGCCGGTATCAAAACTAATTGGATTATGCAGGAATATCGTCTCTCCGATCCCGATTCCGGCAGCAGTAGATCGTCCAACCGTAGAGGAGGAGGACATTCCAATATAGTTAGTATCCTATACTCGTTAATTCTTGGTTTTAAATGTTGGTTTAACTATGCTCTTAGTCCCTAGATCCTCAAAATATTTAAAATTTAATCCCTCTATTTATTTGATTTGAAAAATAAAATGTAATCTATAACATAAACTTCCGTCAAAATTTGAATACATCACATTTTTTAATTAAAAGATGTGATTTAAAAGTTACAGTGCACTTAAGGGATAAAGTAAATTTTAGTCCCTCAATTTGATAATCTTTTTATTTTTAATCCTTTTAATAATGTGATACTTCCTTATTATGTCATATGTCTTAGTTTAGTAATCCATGATGTCCTTTAACCTAATAACAAATATTCAAATTTAACAAAAGTTAGTTAACAATATCATCAACTGGATATTAATTTTTAAACCATACATACAAAGTGACTAAATTTCAAAAGTAGGAAGAATATAGATGCAGGGCATAATTAGTCCATAACTTGTTTTTGATAATTTTGATTTATAGACATTTTTGTACAGGATTATAGCAAATGGGTTGTTTGTCGAGTATACGAAAGAAGTGAAGAAGAAGAAGAAGACGATGGAACAGAACTATCGTGTTTGGATGAAGTGTTTCTGTCATTAGATGATCTGGAAGACATAAGCTTGCCAAACTAAGACATGTGCTTTTTGTCATAATCTTTAGGGTTTTTGTCCAAAATGTCTTTGCAGGAAGAAGAAGAAGAAGAAGATTGTTATAGCAAGTTTATACTATGGAACTATTGTTTATTTTAGGATAAATTACAAATTTCATCACTCAATGTTTTTCTTATTCTTATTTTAGTCACTAAATTTTTTAAAAAATCATATTTTTATTTTGGTCACTCTGATGTTAAACTGAAAATGGATGGGTGATATTGTAGTCATGTGTGCTTATACGGATTGCTTTTTATTTACATGGCATTCATGTGTCACCCACATCATTTTCTCTTTTTTTTCTCTTATCTTCTTCCTCTAATGATGCAAATTTTACAATTTTATCTTTATATCACGTCGACACTGTAATTATCATTCTCTGATGTATTCTTTGACCACTTAAGACATCGACGGACTTGCCTCATTGTCTCCTAACATTGTCATTTTATATTTTACCTAAATCACTTTAGAAGTCATAAAACTCAACTCTAAACACTAAATTCTTGAAACTCCAAACTACTTTGGTTTATAATATTTATCATCTTATCATCGTGTAATTAAGATATACAATTTGCTTCCTCCTCCACCTCTTCACTGTTGGAATTTGAAGAAGTTGTTTCATCATCGAAAAATTAAAGAGAATCCGAAAGTATGGAGTTTTAACAAACAAACAAAAAACAAAGAAAGTTTTATGTCCATGTCATTAAGTATTTAAGAGGGGAGTGATCAAAATAAAAACAAATTAAAAGTTTAATAAGTATATTGATTTTTTTTTAACTTTAATGATTAAAATAATAGTGAAAAGAAAATTGAATGATAAAATTTATAGTTTACTTTTATTTCCTAACATCTGAAAAATTGTTGAATAGAATGGTAAATAATTTAATCAATTTAAATTTAAATTTTATGGATGAAAAAAGTAATATTAAAAGTTTTCATTTATTTAAGAATTCAATCTAATTTAATTATAAATAATATAATCTAAATTCTATGAAATTATGGAACATAAAAAATATAATGTTGAAGAATTTAAGAGGGAGAAAAGATTTTTGACAACCTCTGTTCCTTTGGTCCGCAGTTTTGTCCCCAATTGACTTTTTGTGGACAAATTTATTAGCTTTTATGAATTAAATTTGATGGTCAGTGTCATTGTACCACAGTGCTACCGTTGGTGCCTGCGTACACAAGCATTCCGTCACATATGATGCAACCACTCCCACGCTTTCCATCCCCACACGTGCTAACTAACATTTTTAGAATCCAAATCATTATTTTATTAGAATTTGAGATCCCATCTTGTGTGCAAAAACAAATTAATTTTTTAATTTTTATTTATTCATTTTAAATAACAAAGATGGAAAAAAAATCAAGTTTAGGGGCTATTGTAGATGTTACGAGCGTTATATAATATATGATCAGAGACGAAATCAAAAATTAAATTTAAAAAAAAATATAATTTGTATCTCTATAATTTTAAAATCGATAAATAAAGAGATTCGTGTCGAAAAACAGCATAATGAGTTTATGAAAACTAGAGAGATATCAAGCTAAACTAAACCCGGTTCACTTACTGAATAATTACAAGTTAACTACTATCATGTCAATAGGTCCATAAGTCACTGAGCTATGAGATTCCTTGGGGAAAAAATTAAAGAAATTGGAATTGTGTGCAACAAATTGGACCGACGTGCCGACTAACCTCACCCGTGGTGTGGTCTGATAACCACACCGGCTTCCTGCTTCGGAGCGAGTAGAGAACGGTGGCGCCGTGGCTGCTGGCTGTGTCTATGAGCCGTGTGACGATCGGAACGGTTTCTTGACTCCGTTGGCCTTTCGATGGCTGACTCGATCTTTTCCAAAGCCTCCACGACTTCTTTCATCGACGGACGATTCTTTTGCTCGGATTCAAGGCATTTTAAAGAGAGTTGAGCTATTCGATATGCAGCTTTAGAGGGATATTTTCCTTCCAATCGTTGGTCCATTATTCTCTTCAATTTCCTTCTATCGGATAAATGCGGTTTTATCCAGTCCACAAGATTATGTTGTCCACTCGGACGGTTCAGATCGAGTGCTCGTAAGCCGGTCAGTATTTCGGCTAAAACAACACCGAAAGCGTACACATCGCTCTTGACATACAAATGCCCTGTTTAATCAGTAAACTACTCTAGTCATGGAAACTGCAAATCGGCTTCGCTCGATCGTCTCGTAAAAGCAACGATGCAAAGCAAGAACATCACACAAGTTGGGAAGGTTTCAGAGGATTACCTGTGGCAACATATTCCGGAGCTGCATAACCAGATGTTCCCATGACCCGGGTCGTTACATGCGATTGGCTTGCTGAAGGACCCAATTTGGCCAATCCGAAATCCGATATTTTAGCCGTATACACCTGCGATAATAGCCGAACCATATTAGAATGTGATCGAGAAAAGCATGCTCAAAGTTTGAGTTTATACCCCATCAAGCAGTATGTTGGATGCTTTGAAGTCTCTGTAAATTACTTGCTTGTCCGAAGCGTGCAAGAACGACAGGCCCTTTGCTGCTCCTATTGCAATCTTAAGCCGTGTGTTCCAATCAAGTGATTGAACAGTCGAACCTCCTGGATAATGAAAACCATTAAGGAAAGCCGGTATCTACGTATCGTACACATAAGTATATGCTCAAATGAATAATCGGAGGCTTAAAAGAAGACGAAGTATTGAGCTTCTTACTTCCAAATAGATGGTTTTCTAAGCTGCCCCTCTGCATAAACTCGTAAACCAGAAGAAGCTCGTTATCCTCCAAGCAGTATCCTATCAGCCTTACAAGGTGGGGATGAGACAATCTTCCTAGGAAATTTATCTCCGCCTGCACCGATAAAAGAAGTAGCAAAAACCAGTAAAACAAGCACTAAACAATCAACAAAATGTAGGGATGAACATGTTTGACCTAGAATGATGTTATATGATATATGGCATATACTCTTCGGGGCTCCGATGAGGCACCAAACCGGTAATCTCACCGTAAAACCCGAAAAACAGTCTGAATTGAGTCATTGGTCAGTCACACACAAAGACTTTGTATGAAAATCAACAATGTAATTCTTATAGTGTCATTTTTAATTATTAACATCAACATCCATATGGCTTTGCCTTGAAGAACTAAGTTAATTGTATTGCAAGGGATAATGAAATTCACCTGCCATTCCTCGTATCCTTGCAAGCTCTCGGAGTTGAGTTTTTTAACGGCGACGAGCGTTCCGCTACCGATCTTCCCCGGTGTTTTCTCATCGAGCCAACCTTTGTAGACTTTACCGAAACCGCCTTCGCCTAGCAGCATTTCGGGCCTAAAATTCTTGGTTGCAGCCTTCAATTCTGCAAAACTGCAGGTCCTTAGATCAGGTGTGGGCAAGATCTGCCCATTTGGAAAAGCCTCATCGCCACTCGAAGCAGAGAATCTACTCCCCCTCGAAACAGCAGCAGATGATGATGCTGCGTTGCTCGTTGTCTGAGATATCACTATTGCAAAAAACACAATTGAAAATTAAACACAAAAAACTACAAAACAAGTATCAAGAACAGGGCAAACTTTGTAAAAAGAACATGAAACAATCTTGTTGTGTGGTACCTGAACTGATACGACCGGTAGTGCTCGGTGTCGGACTATCGGCTGAAGAACCCCAGCAAATACCCATCTCTGAAAAACCCTTTTACACTTCACTTATGTTCTCCTCGTCGGAGCATAACCAGACACAGAAACAAGAAAAGATACCCCTTTTTTGCAGAACACAAAACACGAAAGGATGATAAAAAGATTCAACCATCAAATGAAAAAGATTTTTAAAAAAAGGCTTCCTAGTGGTTTTCTTTGCTCTGTTTTTCAAAGATTGACTTGAATTCTCAGTTTATATATTTCCATTACCAATAACCGTGCAACTCCCTGAATTTGGGTTTCTGTAATTGAAGTAAATTCAGCTTGAACAATGGGAATCAATAATAATTAAATTTGCTCTAAAGTAAAATCAAAGAGCATAAGAATGAAGACAAAGTCTTTGGATGTGTTTGCAAACGACAATTGCTAAGGAAACTAGTTCGCGGATAATATAGACCGAAAACTTTTTGCTTGGGTCAACTGCCGTGTCTAAGAAACAAAGTCGGTCAAACATGAAAATTAAAATAAATTAATTACAGTTCGTTCTTATGAAATTTCAAGGAATTCGATTTTCAAGAAGAGAGAATATAAATTCAAACACTTCACAGTAAGGGGAAAAACCTTTATGATAAGTACAAATTAAGTAACCCTATTCCTATATAATGGGATAAGCGGAGGTAGAGTATTAGGTTGCTCCCAATGTTAGGTTGAGAGCAATTTTCGTAAAAACCTCCGACAATTATGAATTACCAACCGTAGGACTGGATCACACGACCATCAGATTAAGAACCTTTATGATAAGTACGTTTACAATTATTTGCTACGATAGAGTCATTGCTACAGTAAGGGAAGAAGTCGTATTACACTATACGTCAGGGTCGGAATCGCACTTCACTTCATGCATCTTTATTAGAGACGCATTGCACTAAAATATCCCATTGTAAATCAATTTAAATATTTTGTATTGTTATGCTTGGCCATGAATATGATTTTCCTCACTTTTTTATTAGTTTGATGCATGGTCGTGAATATAATGCATGGTCGTGAATATAATGCCTGGAGACGTACTCACTGCAGTGCGACTTAGCTACGTCGCCTAAAGATACATTGTGTTTCCGGTGATTTTCCGAAGACATATTGTTTTCTGGGCAATTTTCAAACGGGTATTGTAACATTTACACTAGACTAAAAAATAATTCCAGTGAAAACCTATTTAAGCCAATAATTTTTTTCACAACACTGTATGAGCAATTCAACCCTTCACAATACACATTCGATAGTAGAGGTTTAAGCTTTGCTTCGAAAAAGGAATTCATGGAATTATTTTTTTATCAAAAAGAAATTGTATTAAATTAAAATATATTTTTAAATGGTCTCAATGATTATACAATAGTATAGGTTTAGAATTTTTTCTAACTTATTGATAATATACACATATCGTATAAAAATAACTGTTTAAACTCGAATCATTTAAAGGGAATAATATTTATTTTTATCATTGAAAATGTTATTGAGTTTAAAAAATTATAAAGAATATGTTGCCTGGGTGGTTTGTAAGGTGAAGGAGAAGTCCCTTATTGTCTGTATTCTTAAATTTGCTTGGATTTATTTTTTAATGATACTTGATAATTAATTATTTTTATTTTAGAGCAAAGAGGTAGGTGGGATATCACTCCCTAGATTTAAATATAACTAATATATATATATATATAAGTGTTTTTTTATGGACACGTTATTCTCGACTTACTGCAATGGAAATTGATGTCACAAATCATATTTTCTAAATCAAACTGATTTTTTTTCATAATCTTATAAAATATAATAAATTAATATTTTAAATTTTAAATTTAACAAGTGTTTATACAATTTGAATTTGATTTGGTTGATTATTATTGTTATATTATGCAAGACAAAAACAGAGTTGAAATCAAAATATTATAAGAGATCAAATTATTTTACATGGAAATAATAAGAATCGATTAAATAGTTAAATTTAAAAATTCGGGTGGACAAATATCTTATTTGATCTTTTTAATAGTATTGGGCGATTACAATGAAGTGTTTGTTTAGAATCTTTCTTAATCATTGACAATACACATCTTATAAACACAGTTGTTCGAACTTTAGATCTTTAAGGATAACAATATTATCTTTTACCATTGAGGTTGTTTTGTAAGTTTCCTTATTTGATTAATAATTAAACAAAAAAAACTTAATATACTATTAACTATAAAATTTTGGGAGGTTATAAGGTACTATCTGTTCAAAATTTTCTTAATCTATTGACAACGTATATATACTCTATGGATATAGCTGCTCAACCTAAAATCTCTAAATAAAACAATATTATTTTTTATCCTGGGATCAGCTAATGAGTTCAAGAGACTTGTTTATTTAAAACTATATATATATATATAAGGTTTGGTCCCATAACTATGAAATTCAAGAATTGTAGAAGAAAAGCCAAGTTAGCACATGTCACTCTCATTTTGACCTTTAATTAGTCTTTGCTCCCACGAGGCTCAGTCGAATTTGTGTCCCAAACCTCCCTTTGAAATTGACCCAAAGGAAATAATAGAGCAACTTCGCCTTCATTTCACCTTTTTATGGCTAATTTCATTCCCTTAAAAAATTAAATTATTCATAACTAAATTATTCGAATTCGAAATATATAAATAATTAATGCCATATGTGTTATATAAAGTTTAGAGTAGAAGGTTATAGAATTTATAATTTAGGGTTAGGATTATATATTTTAAGGTTTATGATTCGAAATTTAGGGTAAAAAAAACTTTCATCAATATTATGGGTAACATATATTAAAGGTCACTAGACTATATTTAAACGATTAATGCCATATGTGTTATTTTAAGGTTTAATGTCATTTGTGTTTTGATTCATATGATCATTCACATATGATTATATTTAAAAACATATAACTATTCATATAATATTTATAAAATTTTACGGGTAACATATATTAGAGGTCACTAGGCTATATTTAAATAAACATTTTGATTACTAGATTTTTAAAAGTTATAAAATAGTTATTAAATTTATATTTACGTTACAAAAAGATTATAAGTGTAAAAGTTCGGTAAATTTAAAGACAATTTTATAATCTTTAGATAAAATTTAATAATTATTTTGTAACAATTAGATAAAATTTAATGATCGTTTTGTAACATATTATAAGTTTAGATTTAAATTTTAAGATTTTAGATTTTAAAGGCTAGGGTTTTAAATTTTAGAATTCAAGATTAAAATATTTTAATTGTATAAAGTAAATTTTACACCTCATGTTTATTAAATAATAACCCAATAGTCGAATGATTAGAAAAACTTTTGACAATGTAAAATAATAATAATAATAATAACAACTCAAAACATGTAATTTTTAATATTCTAAAAAATTGAGATTTTATTAATCTTAAATATTTTGCCAAAAAATATTTTTAAAATTTTAATATAAATATTATGTGTCATATGACATGTTATTAAATTATCACATGATATTTTATAAAAAAATAAATAAAAATAAAAATTTTAAAAATATATTAAAATAAAATTTAATCAAATATTATTTTGATAATGATATAATAAGATTTAAATTGTCCATCCAGCTCAGTTGGTAAAGCATAAGACTCTTAATCTTGTGGTCGTGGGATCGAGTCCCACGGAGAGCAATTCATAATTCAGAGATCTCTCACGGAAGCTGCTCTCAACCTGACGTTGGGGGTAGCCTACTATCCTACCTCCCCCTTATCCCATTACATATGAGAATAAGGGTCTTCTAATTTTTTTTAAGAAGATATAACTTTATAAGTTAAAAATACTATTTAACATTTTTTTAATTGACATATTTCTTCTCATTTAAGTAATTTAATTCTGGATTCAAACACTACGTATATAGGGTATGAGTGTTTATTATCAAAGAATTAATTTTTTAAAAAAAGATATTATCGTGTATTAACTCAGATTTATAATAAAAAATAAAGTTATTTATTTCCGCTATAGGCCTCTCTCTTGGACCATTTTAACTAACTAGGCTTTGTCCATTCTCCTTTTATCTTAAGCAGGCTCAATGACCGGGTGACTATTCCAAAATCATTGAATACAACTAAATATATATATATATATATATATATATATATATATATATATATATATATATATATATATATATATATATATATATATATATTTTAAATCGATATGTCTACTGTGTATATGCGTCGTTAAGAAGAAATATTACTTTATAATTATTTTAAACTATTAAGAAAATGAAAAATAATCGAAGGGGTCGGCTTTATCGGGTTAAGTCGATAAAAGATCCCTATATACCAAACCAATCTTCCCCAGGTATCCAATATGTTATTTCCTCGAGTATTTTCTCTTGTCCAGGAGCGTTATGGCAGCACAAACCAGTCGGCATTGTATATTGTATGTGGTCTGGTTTTATTGAAGATATTCGGCCTCGACTATGTTTTTGTCAGCTTTGACCGAGTAGGTGGTCCGTTTACATCCCAACAGACAGGCCAGTCTAACAGAGTAGGCCATGGGTTGTACTGTTCTCGGGCGAGGGCATCTGCCCGGGCCCAAGGATGGGACTTGGGGAAGTGCTAATATTTATGAGATAGCAAAATATCTAAATAATGCAGCACACGCACGAGTGTCAATTTGTCAGATCAAGGTTTTCATCTATCCAACTGCCACCGCCACCAAATCTGAGGGCTCTTATTGGTTAGATCTTGTTATATCTCTGGAGATTATCTCCCAAAATTGTTAACTCTCCTTAATGAAAGCCCTCGATAAGACTCCTTCGACTGACAAAGATGTTAAGGAATCCTATATCTTCCGAGCACAAAAGTATTATAATCTCTAATTTAACATGTTTATATATTTATCGGAACAAACTTTATTGTCTCTCACTTATATTTATTTAGTATATTGACATATGAATGATCATAATGATTTTATGCATGACTCCACTACTTAAGGTCACTACAAATATCTATAGTCACGTTTACAAATTAAATTATTCATAGAAAATACCAAAAAAATATAAAGTACGAAAATTTAAAATTTTCAAATAATGCAATCGCACTTCAACACTTCTTAATTCATCCTTGTTCTTAATAGTTAACAGTGTAAATAAACATAGTGTTTGATAAACCGTTAGTCTAATGTTAATTTATTAAGTTAAATAAATGAGTATTAATAACTTTTTATGTTCATTAAATAAATGAACGAACACAAACAAATGTAAGTTCGATTAAATTATTTTCACGAACAAATTCGTTTATCGACTCGTTTATAAGTTCATTTATTGGCTTGTGTACAAGCTAGTTTACTAAATTCTCCTTTTCCCTTTTTTTTATTTACATTTAAAATATTGGTGAAGATTTGGACTAAAATGAACATAAGGTGGAGTTCAAACTATGAAGTTGAGGAATTTAAAGACTCATACCGTAATTTTACCATTTCTCTTTGGCTTGTAAATAAAAGAATAAAAAAGTGTTTGTTGAAGAACGTTAAATAAATTTTAAACGAATATGTTTGTAAATATTATACGAACATATTTATAAATATTAAATAAATATATTTAATAACGTTAAATAAATATTCCCAAACACTAAACGACAAACATAAACACAATAATAAAAACAAAAAATTAAAAACCAAAGATAAATATATTAAAAAATAAATAAATAAATATGAATATAATTTTAATTATTCAACTTGATTCACTCACGTTTTTAAAACAACGTAGTAGTAAATAAACGGAAAATATGGGATATATTGGTGGCTATACTGATTCGACATATCAGTGTTATATTAACAGCAACAGTTGTGCCCTCCAAAAGAGGTAGCCACCAATTAGGAAAAGGGAAAGATGGGATGGAGACACCCACCCAATGGAACCCTCACGTCTGTATATCATATCACTATTGCCTCGTACATTTCAAACAGACTGCAAATTAAATACATTTAAATATTCAGTACAATAATAAAAAAATATATTATATTTTGAACATAATTTATATAAACGACGTAGTTTAATGAAGGTTGTGTTTCATTGGTGAGTACAGTGCATGTGGCCTCCCAAGTAAACCGAATGGGACGGTGTTGATTGGTGGTGTCCCAGCCTGCAGTGACCGCCCGTTATTATCACTAAACTGTGTCTTTTCCCCTTATTTACCTTTTGCAATTGTTAGTACATTCCATCCACCATTTACGTACGCATACAGGTGTTCCTTTTCCTTTGATATTTTTTTTATTTAAAACCTCTTGATATTGTACAAATTAAACAATCTTAATAATTAAAGAGATAATTATTATATTTAAAAATTTTAATTTTGAACATGTTATTATAGGAATATTTGAGTGTTTATTGTTAAATGAATAAAAAAAATTCAATGGATACCATCTTATAAAATTCACCTAATTTAATAAAAAAAATCTTAATATTTGTTAACCACAATCTTTACACCAAACCCTAAAAATCTTTTCACTAAATGCTAAAATTTAGAATGGGTTTAGGATTAAAAAGACCTTGATCATCTCAACAGCATGTGGGTGATGGAGAGTAAGAGCGTAGTTTTTGCCTTTGTCCAAAGTTGGAACGAGTGATTAAGCCGGCAGTGAGCCAATAGGAGAAATGGAGGATGGAGTTAAATCACCGGCTCAGAGCTGATTGCGCTGAAATTGTCCATGGCATTGCCAATCACCTGCATGCTCTGCACTCTATCCAAAGCGCATTAATCCTTTTCAACTCTCAGTCTTTTCCAATCCACTCCCTGACCCTTAAGCCGCATCTTTTATTACATGTAGTTTTATAAATAAAATTTTATTATAATATTTTTATATTATCTAATTTAAGTAAACGGATAAAATATAAAATAAAAAATGAAAAATGATGAGAGCAGGGGCCGGGGATGGTAAGTCCCATAAGGCCATAATGTGAAATAATTGTGTTCCTATGTGTACTATCTATGGGTCCCAATACTAGCTGTGGATCACAAATGTTTCAAGTAAAGTTTTGGTCTTTTAGGGGTATCCACCACCCACTTGTCCTATCTATTTTTAATTAAAATATAATAAATGAATAAATAGAAAGCAAAAATAAAACATGATGAATTCCATGATTATCATGTGCAGGGGATTTTTTGCTATTTGTAGGAAAACTCTTTTTAGCCTTATTTGATCCTCGCTTTTTTAATTTTTTACCCTAAAATCTAATTTAATTATTACATGATACGAGATTACATATTTAATTAAAACTATATTTTAACATTATCATCGTACATTTTTTAAAATATATGCATTCGTATTAAACTTTAATTAATTATATATAAGATTTTATTACACATAAATTTAAAGAACGAAAATATTTTAAATAAAGATATATATTTGTGATGTTATCCGCTGGAATGTTTGTAACTAAACTGTAATGGCAAGGTTTGATACGTGGCTTGATAAGAAGGATCCTTTTATGGTAATTCGATTATTTCCAATGATTAAGGTTTGGGGATCTAATTTATAACCATTCTCTATGTTTTTAGCCATTAAACACAACTAAATAGTATTAGAGATAACTTGGTGATTTATCAACAGATTATTCAAACATATATGTATGTGACAGGTAAGACTTCGGGGTTGTTGTTTGCCTCTTAATGGAATCATTCAGCGCTGAATGTTGAACCGTTCAGCAATCAGCGCGTTTGTTTCGCAACTCTGAATGATTCAGTGCTGATTGATTCAGCAAAACAGTGCTGAATGATTCAATACATAAGTGCATTTTGAATGATTCAGAGTCATTATCAAACATCATGTCACATTCAGAGTTAATTCATTCAGAGCCTCTGAATTATCAGCGCTTAATAATTCTGAAGTAAACAAACAACCCCTTCATATTTATAAACACAACCAAACACTTCAAAGTTTAAAGTATTCTTTAATTTGTTTATGTTCTTTTATTAAACTAAATAAATGAATATGAACACATTTTTATGTTCACTTAATAGTGTGTTTGGTTCGTTTATGTTCATGAAAAAACTCGTTTATAAATTATTTACTTGATTTTCTTTTTATTTTATTTATTTACATTTTAAATATTAATGAATATATTAACTATATTAAACCTAAGATAAACTTTGAAATTTAAACCGAGAAGCTTAAGAAAATAAAAATTAGTGATGTAATTTTACAATTTTCTTTATCTTGCAAATACGAAGGGTTTGATTGACTAACATTAAATTAATGTTAAATAAACATATTTGTTAACACCAAATTAACATATTCACAAATAATAAACAAACATGAATGCAAATATTGATAGAACAAATATGAATACCTTCAAAAATAAAAAATAAAGACATAAACAAGATATTAAAAATTTGAACAAACACAAATTAAATATAAGCATCTATAAAATAAATAAGCAAATATAAATATAATTTTACAAATATAATCTTAGGACATCTTCAACGCTGCGCTGCATTAGAGAACTTCTCCAAAGTAGAGATAAGGAAGCTCTCCAACCCTGCGTCAGATTTATCGCGGTACTGTAGTTCGCGTTAAATTTAAGATTTTTTTAGTTAAAATATATTAAATTATAAAATAGATAAAAATACATTAAAATTAGATAAATAATCATTCTAATTTTTTTGTAATTTTTCTGATTTTTTTATATTTATAAAAATAATATTATAATAATTAAATATAGTAAATAAAATAGAGTTAGAGGTAATATAAAATAACGTTAAAGATGAATTATTATTTTATCTAAAAAGCAGAGATAGATATACGCTCAAATAGAGAAGAGGATTGGAGATACCTTATTCATTCAAACGTATTCATCTACCACATTAACTGTTAAATGAAAACACTTTTTTGAAAACTGTAACTTCAAAAAGCAAAGAAAGTATGGTAACCAAATACACTATACAGCTCAACCATGCACTGTTTTGCACAATTTTAAATGCTTTTCCATTCGACAATGAAATCAAATGATGCTGTAAATAAAATGGGCAATGTTCATTAATCAACATTTCAGGTTAGAAAATCTTATGATTTTCGTTAAAAGACAAGATTTTGAATTCAATTTTTGAAAAAAAAAAGTTATATTAAAATAGTAATAATGCTATAAAAATATGAATAAATATTACATTTTTGTACAGGAGTAAACCAGCACAAAATATAAAAGAAAAAAACGAAAAAAAATGGAAATCTAGTCCATGGCGTTCGGACCAGCACAAGCTTTCAACGCAGGGCTCCATACCCACTGCACCAAAAACTTCCTTCCTTTATTGCCATTCATATTGTAAGTCCCCCCTTTCCCATCTCTCATAACCTGACCGATATACCCTCCGCCGCCGCCTGTACCGTACAACCCTTCACAAAGATCCCCAATCTCCGTTGGGGCGGTCGGGTCCTCTCCGGCGTACCACGCATTCACCAGCGGATTCGTCGACAGCTCGGCCAACTCGTGGGCGATCACACTGATCATCCCGTCCAACCCGACGTCTCCGTTCGGCGGGACCAACGCACCCGGACCACCGCCGCCCATGTACCCCGGACTGCGAATGGGTATGCGCAGACCTCGGGGCATTGTTTCCCCGAGTTCCCGATCCATGCGTAGGGTAGAGTGTAACCGACCATGGATGGGAATGTGAAGTAATGGAAGCCGCAAACGGCACGGCAGAAGTCTTGGACGGTAACGTCGTGTGCGGTGAGGATCAAGTAGATCCCGTTACGGTGATCGACGGGGAAAGGCGCGGCTTTAACGGCTGTGGCGATGACTTGTTGGACTGAAAGGCGCGTGAGGTGATACCCTTGGGAGTAACGCGTGTCCGAGTGTTCTTTAGCCACGACGAGGTTACGGGAACATTGGCTCCGGTCTGGTCGGCGTAAAGAGAAACGGTTTTCCACCATTCGGAAACGGAAGGGGACGGCGAGGAAGCTGCGGATGAAGGGGAGATAGAGTTGATGAAGTCTTTAATAAGGAGTTTTTGTGATTCGGACCAACGACCGTACCAGATAAGATAAATGTTGATCGGCGAAGAGGAAAGAACCGGGCCCATATGGTAACGAAGGTCGACGATATTCGATGAGCCTTCGAATTTTTGGACGACGAAAGGGTTCGTGGTGGAAGCTTTGGGTTAAAGAATTCAGCTTCTTGGGTGTTTAAAGTTTGCTTCTTTGCAGTTGCTGTCACTGAAGAAGTGACGCAGAATGTGAGTATTAGAAATGAAGACAGGAAGCGGCGGAGAGACATATTTTAGGGCGGCTGTGGTGGTGTTGAAGAACGGGGGGGATTTAAGGGGTTATAAATAGGAGGGAAATGGGCTGGAGACAGCTGCAAATGCAAATGTGTGGGCACAGTTTCACTTTCTCTTTTCAGTCACTCATACTCAACCTCTGGAGAGATGGGAATCCACTTTTTTTTTCCAAGTAAAAGCCTTTCAAATTCAATTTCGAATCTTGGCCCATCCCTTCTCCTTTTATGTTTTTTCCCCCTTACTTTAGGGAAGTTTTTAATTAATCACTCTATTTAAGTAAATAATTATTCGACCTCAATATATGAAGAAATTCTTTTTTTCCATGCATTATTTGAATATTTTTGCCTATTAGATATGGACATACTATGTCTAAAGTTATTTTGTAATTTAAAAATATAAAATCTTTTATTTAATTAATTTATAGGATTAATATTACTATAAATAATTCAATATGGAAGCATAAACAAGTGTGTGGTTGTAGTCAATATGCCAGTCTGAGGTGATTATGAACTTTTGCTTTCTAGTGGATATTGGGTTAATTTATTAGTTGCTAAATGTTTTTACTATATTTTTATGTACATTTTAATAATCTAATCAGATAATTCAATAAGATTATCTAAATTATACTTTTTACATACAACATATTTTTTTATTCATTTGAAAATTATGTAATTTTTTTTTTATAGAAACGGCTATTTTTAAAAAAATATATTTAAAATATAATAAATATATAATTATAACTGTAAATTAAACATACAATTATGATAATTGAATATATATAACGGTGGTGACTTTTCATGACCACTTTCCTGTCAATTTCATCATTTTTTTTCAAATTGATTATTGTTTAATTATTCTCTTAGTTTTTAGATGTGTTTTAACATATTTATAATAGTATTTTCTTTTAGTCTTTCTTATAAATATTATGATTATCGATGTTTTTGAATTTGGTGTAAGTTTATTCTATTGGTTTTCTGTTTGGTATGTGATTCTACATGATTTATTGGTTGCTAGTTTTTCTTATTCTGGTTTCTTTGTTCATTTGTTGTTAGTCGTCGGATGGAACTGTAGTTAAGGGAAGATTGATTTTCATTCGTCTGCTTTGAAAATTCTTTGGGCTTTTCTCCTCTATATTTGGTGTTGGGAACGTCATAATGACATGTTTCTGTATGTCATTGTCTCAACTGTTCACGGTCTTACACATCAGACTATCACTGTTCTCTCACCGATATATTTTATTTATGAGAGTTTTGGATGTATTTGTCTAATATGTAATTGACAAGACGACATTGATAATGATTTCTTTGGCTAATGAATATGCTAGTCTTACTTTTTTTTTAAAAATACATACAATTAGGATATTTTCTATAACCATTGATATAAAAAAGTAGTCACTATGTGATCATACTAGAACCATACAATAAAAATATTAAAATTCCAACAAAAAACTCAAACACATGATAGATCTATATGAATAGATTTGACAACATAAAAAACAAAAAATATGATTAAACTATCGAAAGACCATCGACTTTAATGCTATGTTTGCCCTAAAAATATGATTTTATTTATGAATTGACGACGAAATTAAGAAGAGAAAAACCTACGTTTGCCCTAGTTAAATTCCCGGTAGAAAAAACATTAAAAAACCAATGTAAGATATTTCCTGGTGTTTCACGTTGTGATGTATGAATATGAAAAAGCGTCAATCGACTTGACTTTGCAATTGAGTAGAAGTCAAGGGCTTTAATGCTAAGCTCGTCGATTATATATTTATATAGAATAAAACTCATATTTTAACATTTTAAAATAATAAAAATCCAATTTAATTTCTTCAGAAATTATAGTTTTAAATGTTAATGCCTCGTAAAATTGCTTATAAGCCTCCAAATATTTGTAATTTAATTTTAAATCCTCCTAACAAAAAATCAGACTAAAATCGACTTTACCAATAACATTAAAGCTTCTGCATATTTCAACAATGTCGGAGAGAAATTACAAAAGAATTGCACGATACTTTTGTCAAACCATTCTGCTCCCAAAATATCTGCAATCACTGACAATAAAGTTTAGGCACCGAAATTTTTATTAAATATTCAAAATTTATGAATATCTACAACTCTTCGAAACTAAAAAATTATAAATTAAATAAATTAATCTAGTAGGATGATACATTAAACTTTTTTAAGTAACATCAAAAGTTTGAATTATGACGTTTGCGAATAGAATAAACTTGGTTGGAAGAGTCGCCTTTGCTTCTATAATAATCGATCTGGATTAATCGATAAATCGATCGGATACTAGTGATTGATTTATAGGTAGATTGGTGTGTCTTATAGGCATTTGGATGCCAAATGTCAAGAGTTTTGATGGGATCACTTCACCAAACTTATTTTGTTGTTTTCATACCTTTTATTTTATTTTATTTTTTATAACGGACAAAGAAAAATCTTTCTTCTTGTATTTTAGATTAAATTATAGTGATGATTATTGAATTTTAAATTATTTTATATAATATGTCGAATATTTACGACTTGTATCGTATTCAGGGGTGGAGCATAGTGATAGTCCAAAGGGCCTCGTCCCATGTTAAATATTTTATATTTGATAAAATTTGGTCTAATAGTATTTGGTTCATATAATAATAAATATTTAAGTTAAAAAATATAAAAAAATAAATATTTAATCAAGTAGGATAAAACTAAAAAAAATAACCTCGTGTTCTCAAAATTTTTGGTCTAATAACAATATAGGTCATATAAGTCTTAATATTATACAAATTTAGTGATATATTGTGAATTTTGAGTTTTTTTTATATATTTTAATAAATCTAGGGTGAATACATTATAATATATGTACAAAGAATCTCCACTATTTAACAATTGACATTCATACCCCACATGAGCAGTGTTCGAACTCAAGACCTCAAAGATAACAACAATCCCTTAATTACTAAGGTTGTTTAGTTCATGCTGAATTTTGAGTTTAAATAGTTAATAAGTATTTACATTTTTAAAATAGTCCAATATTTCGGCCCCTGTCAATGTTAGTTCTAGTTCCGTACCTGATGGTATTCAGTTATTCTTTTAATAAATTCCAAATTTAATCCAAATCCTACTTAAAGTGGCGGGAAAGAGAAGACTCTAAGAAAGGAAGGAGAATACTTTTAGTGTGTTTAGACTAATAACTTAAGAAAATATGAGAAAACAAAGATGAAAAATTTAACCAACTTATCAAATATGTTTACTTTGTATTCACTAAATTCTTAATTTGTTTTTAATTATGGTCGTTGTCATTAATTGATATTAAAAGTATTAATGTGACGCATTAATTTTAAAAAAAAAAAACACTTGCATCAATGATGAAAATAATCCATACAATTAGAAGATCGTCATAATTTGATTTCAAGTGGATCAAACGGTTGATAGTGACATATGAAATAATACTTTTAATTCCAGTTAGGATTTACTTGAGATTTGAACATATTAAATGATTAATATAATAGAACTAATACGTTAATGTTAGATTTTGCGAAGAACAAAATAAAATTAATATAATAAAAAAGAAATATAAGACAATTGTGATATACATAAAGATGAGTTGTGCGTAAAGAACTCTCATGATACATAAATAATGGCTACTACCAACAATTGTTGAGAGTCACAAACTCTACTTATAAAATGGACTGAACTCTACCAAAAAATCACAATTTATTATTATTTTTAATTTGAATGATTATTTTATATATTTTTTAAAAATATAATAAAAAGATTATTTATGTTTTTTACACTTCTTCTATTTAGGGTCCCATCTTCTATATAGGTTCTTCAAAGCATCCATATCCGACATTCTTGTTTAATATCCGTTTCCGTTTCCGATAATCAGTTCTTAAATTCGTGTTTATGAAAGTGTTGGAGAACTGGTTCTAACTTACAGGTCATGACATCTGCCTTATGCCAAGGGTGCATGTATGGTGCAGTAGGGAAGTGCAGATCAGGATGTAAATGCAAAGAAAACTCGTTATCCAACGGATCAAGCCTCGAAGTTCATCAAAGAAAGCACTCTCTCTGGTGAACTTCATCATCAAAGGTCTGAGATCGGCACATAAGACTCATTCAACTATCAGAATATGAAGTGAATGACTTACTGGTAAAATGAAGCATAAACAATCTTTTAAATCAGCTTGAATTGCACATAGATATTGTAATATCTTACAGAATACATAATAGGGTACCAGACATTATTTCGCAACCAATGTTCCACACTAAGACTCAATCGACGGCGACTCACATTTGCGTCGAGGGTATCATGCCTTCTTGTTTTTGACCTATATAGATATACTGGTTCTCCAACAAAAGATTCAAAAAATATAAAAATAAGCAAGCAGTACATCATGAAGCAGTTCGGTACTTCACCTTCATTTCAACATTATATCTCCACATCTTCACAGAAGAATCTCGATGAACGTGGAATGAGTTCCTGAATAGTCAGATTTAACAATGATATAAAAATGTTATAAAAATATGTTTAACAATGATACATTTTTAAAATGTTAGTAATAAAGTAAAAACATATAATTATTAAATATTAAATGAAAATAACGAAAATAGTTTTAAAAAACAATAGGATAAAGTACAAAAATGATCTCTCAACTATATGATACTATTTTGTTAAGTTTATCGATAATTAAAAGTTATAAAATAGTCTCCTAATTATAGAACGTTATTTTGTTGAGTCCATTGACTATTAAAACTTATAAAATGATTACTCAACTATTCATATGTTCCAAATTCATCATTTTCTGTTAAAAAAATGATGATTGTCTCAGCTAGACGAGAACTTGTTAACTAAGATATAATAAAATATAATCTTAGAATCATTTGAGCTATATTGATGGATTGATTATTTGTTTACATTATTCCATCAAGCCAGTGCTTAAAAGCAACGACGATGTCAGTAGACATAATTAAAATGATGTTTTTATCATATCTTAGTCAGCAAGTTAAGTTACAGTTTAGACTATTGTTAATTTTTTAATGATAAGGATGGGGTTGGAACATATAAATAGTCGAGTGACAATTCTGTAACGTATGATAGTCGGGGGACTCAACAAAATAACGCCCTATAGTCATAGACTATTTTATAACTTTTAGTAGTCGAAGAACTTAACAAAACAATATCTTATAGTCGAGAAAATATTTATGTATTTTATCAAAAATAATATGGGTAAACTCAATATTAATATAAATTAATCATTCTGAAATATAAATAGATCTATAAAAATTTAGAATTTATATTTTAAGTCAGATTATACGTAAATAAAAATATAGTGTATTGTACAAGTCAAGTAACTTTAATAATAAAAATGAAACATGTTAATACTTACGAAAATGAAATATAAATAGAAGGAACGATGGGATATTAACTACAGGCATATGTATTTGATTAAGATGTCGGCATACGTATTTCAGTATTTGCAATTTAGTATACACTATTTGCAACATTAAGTGGTTGTTCCTCTTTATTTGATATTACATTGCATGTTAGCTGCATCTCTGTATAAATCCTAGTTAGTGTTCATCGTTCCCAAGTTTACTTCATTCTCATGCCGGCAATCTTTCTGCTCGGAAATTTTGTTGTGTGCTGCGACAATGTGCTAACCAATGTTTTCCTGAGCAAAGTCATTTATGAAACGAACTCTTGTTTTATCCGATACAGTGGGCCATTTTCCTTGTGTTATCCATTCCCATGTACGCGTGGGGTTCTGTAGTGTATAGCATACACAGTTGCAGCCGATGCTGCCGGGATTAGATTAACCCGTCGAACAAAGGCGCCACTTCCACGTTCTATATTATGCTTATGCTCTTTCTCAAGTGCTCCGGAATGGGCGGCTCAAAACATTGGGGGAAGGTCGACTTGCTTCTTTTCTTTTTGTTGTTTCAATATATAAGTTATTCTATTCTTGGTGACGTGAATATAACAAATTAAGTCAAGAGTAGGTATAATCATGAGTCAGATCAGGTTGAGTTTTTGATTTAATCTGAACCCGATTTAAGTATATCATCCTTCAAAATATCATCTGACTCGACTATATAAAGATTAATTATACTACTTTTTATATATCTGGTCTAATTGAATTAGGTCTTATTATATCCTTAGAAAATATAACTTGATTTGAATTTAAACTTTTTTTTAAAAAATTATAACTCAATCGGATCAAATAAGAACTCATCAAGTTTGTATCAAATACTCATATCTAATTAGAAGGATCATCCTCATTTATAGATATATAAAATATCCAATCTAAATTAACGGATCGATAGATTATATACACACCGATAGTTAAATAAAAAACATTAATAATGAAATACTTTTTAATGAAAACTTTGATATCTGTTATTATTTTAGATTTAATGGTTAGTTTTTTAAAAAAATACCCTAACCTCAACTAATCACTAATGGGATTAAAAATTTAAGCAAGATTAAGGTCTGGTAACCAGTGTTATAATATGGGCTGAGCATCTCCGAGAAAGAATCCGAAAACCCACCAACCCAACCACTGTGGCTTCCTGTTTCTTTCAGTAGAACCCTAATTTCCTAAAAGTTTCGTCCTTGTGCAATGGCAATCTGCTTCCAATTTCAATCCCCTCTAAAACCCATCAACTTCCCTGTATCCACACCCAAAAAGGTCCCCCTTTTGAGATGCAAAGCCTCATTTTCAACCACCACCACTACAGAGCTCGAGCCAGTCTTCACCTCCGTCAAGTCCTTCGCTCCAGCCACCGTTGCCAATCTCGGCCCGGGTTTTGACTTCCTCGGCGCCGCCGTTGATGGCCTCGGAGATTGCGTCTCGCTCAGCATCGACTCTTCTGTCACCCCCGGTCACGTTTCGATCTCTGAAATCTCTGGCTCCTCTAAACTCAGCCCTAATCCTCTTTTCAACTGTGCTGGCATCGCTGCCATTGTCACTATGAAAATGCTCAACATTCGTTCTTTCGGCCTTTCGCTCAAACTCGAGAAAGGCTTACCTTTAGGCAGTGGCCTCGGTTCCAGTGCCGCCTCCGCCGCCGCCGCTGCAGTGGCTGTCAACGAACTGTTTGGTGCTAAACTCGGAGTCGATCAGCTGGTTCTCGCCGGATTAGAATCCGAAGCCAAAGTTTCCGGTTATCACGCTGATAATATTGCTCCAGCAGTCATGGGAGGTTTTGTTCTAATCAAAAGTTATGATCCTCTGGAGGTAAAACCCTTAATTTTCCCACAAAATCAGGAACTGTTTTTCATTTTGGTCATCCGGAATTCGAGGCTCCCACGAAGAAGATGCGGGCGGTTTGCCTGCGGAAGTTGGGATGCCGCACCATGTGGAATTGCAGCCAAGCCGGTGCGCTGGTAGCTTCGGTGTTGGAGGGTGATGTGGTGGGGTTGGGGAAAGCAATGTCGTCGGACAAGATTGTAGAGCCAAAACGGGCACCATTGATTCCGGGAATGGAGGCTGTGAAGAAGGCGGCAATCAAGGCTGGAGCTTTCGGTTGTACAATAAGCGGAGCTGGGCCTACTGCGGTGGCTGTGATTGACAACGAAGAGAAGGGGGAGGAGATTGGGCAAAAAATGGTGGAAGCTTTTCTGGAAGAAGGGAATTTGAGATCGGTTGCAATGGTTAAAAGGCTTGATCGAGTTGGTGCTAGACTCATTGACAGTGTTCCCAGATGATGATCAAAAGCATATATTTGCCTTTGATTTCGCAAATTTCAGTCAAGTTGTTGCAATGTGTGAAAGCTTCATTTTCATGACTTTGAAATAAAACCTGATCTTTATGATCTTTACGTTATGTCTTAGCAAAACATATACAATACCTGGAAGATGATTATGAATGAAGATCAAAACTTTAAATCACTAACTCAGTTGTTCTTAACCTGCTTTGAACAATGCCAGTTGTGAATACTTAGGTACACAAGGGAGCATATGGTGATGCAGATGCCGCCACCGGTGTGGGGAAGATCTCAGCACATATATCTTGTGTTTTGAATTTCATGATGCAGAAGATATCCATTGTTTCAAAGTAAGATGTGTTATCATTCGAATAGAACTCTTGGCAACATTGACGAAGAAGAACCTCATGGCAACGGTTATACTAGGAAACATCAACAAATCGAACTAAGTAGTGATGCAGCAGATGAACTGATACTAGGAAATGATTTTAAGATGAGACTATAGAGATTACTTGATATTTGTGCATGCACAAGTTAGAAGAGTTATTTGGGTCAGTTTTTGAAAGAAAAGAAGCAGTGCAGTAGCACAACAAGGCTAGGTTCTCCACATTACCTGCTGAAGCATTTCAATTCCCACACCTACTACTAAAGCAGGCTTAACTCCTGGTTCACCCTTCCAATTTGGTCCCTTTGCGGTTTCAGCTGCTTCATAAGATACTTGGAAGAAAGAGCTGACTGACTCACCAAAGCAGCAGCATGGACATAGCCGTAGCCTGCAAGGGCATCAGCACAAGTCCGAGACATTACAGACCTCTGTCTAGATCTTTGTATGCTCTCTTTGTGCATGTAAACTCTTTGAAATGCCGTTTCCTTTTTTCCATCTCGGCCTTCTTTCTCAAATCATCTTCATGCTAGATGCCAACCACCACCAATCCCCAGCATTTGTAATCACTGGACTGCAGTGTTTCCTGCTTTCAATGCTTTTTCCTGTGCAGTTGGAACTATGTCCCTGCCGTGAGATCGAAGGAGTCCGTGCATTGTCATCAGATTGCTCGTCGACACTGTCCTCATCCGACTCTTCGGTTCTAACTGGTTGACAGGTCTGACCGTCCAAGAAAGACCTTCTTCAGTCCCATATAACTTGATTCAATCTTTTCCGGCGGATATATCAAGATGTTTATAATCCCGATTGATGGGGCTAATGATTTACTCTCTTCTATCGACGTTTCACCTTCAACACCAAGCCCCTCAACTAGCAAAGCCATAACATATGTTCATCTACATAATATCAGTACCATCCGCAGCATCATTATTCATCATAGGCAGCCCATGGTGGCCAAAGACTAATACTCTTTCAGAAGCGCACATCACATGTAGGGCTGTAAACTTTTTAAGCACACGAGTCGAGTTTAATTTCTAACTTTTTTAATAAAATCGAATATAATAATACTTGAGCTCGACTTGATTCGTTTACCTTCCTCAATGATAATAAATTATTAGTATAATGGCAAAAAAAACCCTTAATGTTTGCTATATTTTTCAGTTGTACCTTTAAAGTTTTTTCTTTGGTAATTTAGACCTTGAAGTTTTAATTTTTCAAATAAATCATATTTAACGATCAAGTAACAGTTAACATTTTTATCGATGTGTCAATTTAAATCTCAATATTTCAGTTTTTATTTTAAAAAATAAATTATTTTTGAATTATCAAAAATCTATCAACATTATTGTTGACGTGGCATAATAAAGTATAATTGAAAAATAAGCAAATATTGAGATTTTGAACTTTGAGATTAGTTTAGCTTCTTATAGTTGTGCTAATTTTCCGCTTGGCCTAGCTCTGTGAATTCTTCTGGATCTGAACTTTCAACATATGGGGACTTGCAATTATATTATCATTTTTTTAATGTACATGTATAAGTTATGTTTGACTCAGTCTATGAAAAGAATAATATTACATTTTTAGTGCCTAAATTATTATTTTTATTTTGTTTTAATGCTTAAACTTTATTTTTTTAAAATCATGTCGAATGTTTATTTAGATTTCAATTTGGTATCCCGCTATTAAAAAATTAGCAAAACTGTTGACATGACGTTTTTTTATTCTTTTCAATGATGATGTGGCATTACTTTATGGTGATACATCAACATCACCGTTAAGTTTTTAACAGAGATGTACCAAAATGAAACTTAAACTTAATGTTAGGTATGATTTTAAAAAGAATATAGTTTAGGGTACCAAAATGAAACAAAAGTAGTAGTTTAGGTATAAAAATGTGTAATTTACCCTATTAATAAAATAGACATCGAAAATACGGGGAAGGTGGAAACATAGCCATAGGCTTTAGTTATATATCTCTGAACAATATCGGCGGCCTACTTGCTTGGTTACCTTAGACTTGGGGGAAATGAAGATCCTAAAACTTCATTTACTTCTAGGCAAGGTTAATACGGTTAGATGGTGTCTAATTATACTTCCAGTCCTCATACTCTTTACACATTTTAATTTTAATCCTTTCATCTTTTTGTTTAAAAATTAAATTCCAATTAATAATATTGTTTTAAAAAATAAATTCAAAGCTTCATGAAGACCATATAAGAAAAAGCAAAAGCAAAATTATCGACTTTCATAGTGTTTCTTCGAACCATCACCCTATAACCTTACAACTCAAGAATCAGAATAAAAAATCTTTGAATCACATGTTCGATATTTTAGCTGTTTATTTGGCATTACACAAGTGTCATATTGACTGTGTGAGTACTTTTTTTGAAAATAATTTTCAGATAATCCAATTTAATAAAAATAATTTGATAATACTATCAATTCAACAATAATTAAACTAAAAGTGCAGGAAAAAAAATAAACCCAGAAGATTAATATTAAGAGATAAAATTTCAATCCTGAAAATAGTATAGGGACTGGTAGTGTAATTTGACCGTAAAACTAAACAAATAGTTGTTGTAGCTTTTGTTTTTGTGGGATTGAGCGGAGATAGAGGAATCCTATGTAATATGGTCGGTAAATTTTGGCACTTTCCACGTACATCTATCATGTGTATTAATTATTTAAATATTTTTAAAGATGAAGTTAAAAAAATTTAAATTATGATATTAAAATTAAGAAAAATAAAAGTATTTAGACCGGTGAGATTAAATAATTGATGTCAGTTTCTTGTAAGGGATTTCAATTATTTGTAAAGTGATGTTAATATTATTTTTAAAATAATGTTAAATTCATTTTTATATACGTTTCTTTAAAAATATTTTATTTACATTTAACATCCGATACAATTACTATCTTATAATTTTACTGGAATCTTAAAAAATAAATCTTAGATTATAATTCTTAAACTCTAAACTCTAAATTTAAAATCTTAAATTCTAAATAGGACAAATGGTATTATTAAAATATAGTTTATTAAAAAAAACAATTCACCTCGAGTGCATATATTATTTTTATTATATATATTTAAATATTTAAAATATGACTTTTAACACCGATATTTACAAGTAATAACGTTTGAAGCTGAGTTCAGTGATTACGTAAGCGTGGCCCATTAATAAATGGTTTAACTACGTCCCGAGTCCCTATACTCTTAAAGCCTTAATATTTAGTATCCTACTTATGTTTCCTGAACTTTGATTTGAAAATTAAATTTTAACTGATAATATACTATTAATAGATTTTTGTTAAATTAGAGTATGTTGCATTTTAATGTTTAAGGGTCTGATTTAAATTTAAAATTATTTAAAAAATACATATTTAGGATTTGATTCTTCATGTTCATGTGCTTCTGTCATTTTTATTATTCCAATTCCACTGTTAGATTCTGTCTAATAAGGCAACTTGCCAAAATAACCTAAAAAAAGTAAAGGAGTTTGGATCTTAACTACTAAGTTTTATAGGGAAATATTTATATTAAAAATAATAAAAATTATTTATTTATAGTTTTAAATGTTATAATTAAGTCCTTAAAATATAAATATAATATCAATCTTTTTTTTTCATTAATTTAACCAGCTCAAATAAGATATCTAATTAATCGTTCAATAATTCAGATATCGATGATTAAATAAAAAATTAATCAGTTAAAATATGTTCCAAAGCATATTTTTAAAAAATTTGGATTGAATTGATTTTTTCCATTATGTGGTCAAACTGTAATTTTACCATTATGAGGGCCCTATGCCTATAGGTTAGATTTTTACTGACATCTAACATTTAAATTGACGTTAAACTAATAGAAGAGTTTAATTGATACGATATTGATGCTTTGAAATTCAATTAAAGTATATATAAGTTTAGGGACCAATTCAAGATTTAGACCATAGTGTTATGGATGTGCTCAAGTCCGGTTCAAATAAATCTTCTATTTATTCTGAATTACAAACACAGAAGGTCAACGAGAAAAACAAAAAAGGGTATATTAGTCAAAGTGAAAGTTGGCATGCACGGGAAACTTCATAGTTCAAACTTCAAAGTTGCTCGTAAGTTTCTAGTTTCAAGACTGCTATAATATTTTGACCAAAACAACCTTAGAACACATGTCGCAAGCCCACCAACCTTTTACTTCGCGTGATTAATACGCACCAATCAGATCACTATAAAACCAACGTTTTCGTTATTCTCCAACATGGGAGAAAAGATCAACAGTGAGCATCGATGGTTTTACCCTTTAACATGATTGTAAAAACAGTAAATTAACTAATATTTGTGGTCTAATTTGGAATATCACCTTTCTATTTTATGAAAATTATTAAATTAGTCCATATACTATAATTTATCAAAATTTGATCATTGTACTTTATAAAATTTGATAAATTAATTCAATTTGGTAAGGTGTTTAAACATGGTCATTATATCACTGACCTGAAAATAAATAGTTTAAAAATTTATATGTAAGGAATTAGCAAAAAGAATATGAAATTATAGTCCATTTAATGTAATTTATCATAATTTAATCTTTGTCCTTCACAAAAGTTGAGAAACTAATCCAATTAGTTACTCATACAGTTTCTGATTTTATTTACTATTTTAATTGATCGGACCATCAATTTGATCTGTTTCGGACAACCATGCAATTTTTGTGAAGTACGAGGATAAAAGGCTGACAAATTAAATATAAAGATAAATTATAAATTTTATAGAAAAAGGGATGTAAGTCATAATTAAACCCATAATTTCGCTAAAGCCGCGTTTTTTTAAGGTGAAAAAGGGCAAAAAGAAAGGAAGAAGAAAGAGAGGAGAGCGAGGCGGTCAGCACTCGGCAAGGACGATAGTTCTTAGAAACACTTCACCCTCCCATACAAATAACAACAAAATCATAATCTAATTTCAAACATTAAAATACACCCAGCACACAGCTGGTTCTTACGGATGTGTTCTTATTAGAATCCATCATCTTTACCCATTTCCTTTAATAATCTAACTTTTCTTCCTTTTTTCCACTAAAAAACTGGTAATTCATCTCTCTCTCTCTCTCCCCTTTTATTGATTCCTATTTGTGCTTAGATCTTTTGGCAGCTTGATATCTCTTTTAGCTATAGAAAAGGTGCTGACTTTGTTACTTTACATAACTTATTTGGTTTATTGCAAATCAGTGAAAAGTTTCTTTCTAATTTTGATGCTCTGATCTGATATGGGTTTTTTTGATGCTTAGATTTATGGGTTTAGCATGAAAATTTCTGGGAATTATTGAAAGCTTACATTTTGTTTCCTTCTGTTTTGTTAGTGTAAATTGATGAGATATCATTGGATGAGGAAAATAGTGTCGTGGGAGAAATATTGATTGTTTCATGGGCAATACATGCCGTGGATCTTTCAAGGGGAAGCTTTATTCTTCGAACCGCACCGCTACCAACACTTCGTCCGGCCGATCGAATTCCACCACCGATTATTCCCCTTCCACCGTGAACTCTCAACAGCTCATTGCTCAAGAATTCTCCAAAGAAACCACCAAAAAAGACCCAACTTACCCCTCATTAGCCCACTAACAAGAAAGACAACAACATGAGGCGCGGTATTGATCACCAGGCTTACTATGTTTGGGTCATAAGACCCCCAACATCCGTGACCTTTACACTTTGGGTCGTAAGCTAGGACAAGGACAGTTTGGGACTACTTACTTGTGCACCGAGATCTCCACGGGCATCGAGTATGCCTGTAAGTCGATATCCAAGAGGAAGTTGATCTCCAAAGAGGATGTTGAGGATGTTCGGAGGGAGATTCAGATAATGCACCATTTGGCTGGTCATAAGAACATCGTGACGATTAAGGGCGCATATGAGGATACCTTGTACGTGCATATCGTGATGGAGCTTTGTTCAGGAGGTGAACTGTTCGACCGCATTATCCAGAGAGGGCATTACTCCGAGAGGAAAGCTGCTGAATTGACTAAGATCATTGTTGGGGTTGTCGAGGCTTGTCATTCGCTCGGGGTTATGCATAGAGACTTGAAACCCGAGAATTTCTTGTTAGTTAACAAGGATGATGATTTTTCTCTCAAGGCCATTGATTTTGGACTCTCCGTCTTCTTTAAACCAGGTATGGAACTAATTGTTACAACATAAGTAGCTGGAGGCTGGAGCATACTCCAAGTAATTAATGGTGAATATTTTTTTTGATGCCTTTAAGCCACTACTTGTTCCTCAGTTTGTAGGTCATTTACTCGATCTTGCTTAAATCTGATTCCAATACTTAACATTTCAGAATTGAAGAGCCAATTTTTCTTATTTTTAGCGAGTAACTTAATAATTTGCTAATTGGGCCCCTTTAGAATATAATGAAATTGATCTCTTCTTAAATCAATTTGATTGACAAAATGTGCGGTTTACCATGTTAGGCCAAGTTTTTACCGACGTGGTTGGCAGCCCGTATTATGTTGCTCCTGAAGTACTCCTCAAGCATTATGGACCAGAAGCAGACGTATGGACTGCAGGAGTAATACTCTATATATTGCTAAGTGGTGTTCCGCCGTTTTGGGCAGGTATTTATAATGTTTTATGGTTATGTAACTTGAAGAGTTTTTAAGTAATTCTGTACTTAAGAGTGATTCTGTCTTTTCTTCAGAAACACAGCAAGGAATATTTGATGCAGTGTTAAAAGGATATATGACTTTGATTCGGATCCATGGCCCTGATATCTGATAGTGCAAAGGACTTAATTAGAAAGATGTTATGCTCTCGACCTTCAGAGCGGCTGACTGCTCACGAAGTATTATGTATGTTGTATATACCGCCTCTCAATTATTATCTAAGTTGGTGTTAATGAACTGACAAAAAGATTAACTTCTCCATATAATATATTTTCTTTTGAATCGTTTAGGCCATCCTTGGATTGGTGAAAATGGGGTTGCTCCTGATAGGGCACTGGATCCAGCTGTACTGTCTCGCCTTAAACAATTCTCAGCAATGAATAAACTAAAGAAGATGGCTTTACGGGTAAGATTCTTGAGATGGTGTATGTTCCAAAGTCTTCATCTGTGTATCAGTCTGCACATTGTGAGAGATGAAACGGGATGTATATGTAAAACAAGGGTTTTGTCAAATAAATCATACAATGTTTTCTTCGTGCCATGAAGGCCTAATATGCAATCGATGCAGCAGAAGCTAGCTGTTTGTCATTAAACAAAGAATGCACCGTTTTTTCCTCTCAAATATTTCCCTGCCTCACTCCAACATGTCTTTGCACTCGATATTTTAGAGTTATTGGAAGTTCATGTTGGATTTAAACTTTCTCTGCCCTCTTCTTACTATCAGGTGATAGCTGAAAGTCTATCCGAGGAGGAGATTGCTGGTTTGAGAGAAATGTTTACAGCTATGGATACTGATAACAGTGGTGCAATCACATTTGATGAACTCAAAGCCGGTTTACGAAGATATGGCTCTACCTTGAAAGATACGGAGATAAGGGACCTTATGGATGCTGTAAGTTTGTTACAAAGTGGATATCTAAATATTCGGTTCATTGTCCTTTTATCTTATCTTTCTCCATACTGCTCTTTTTTGAATCATTCATTCATTTCTTTTCTTTTTCTTGCTTAATGTCTTTGCTTTGCTTTGTATTCATATGGTCTAATGTCTAAATGCCAACTTATACGTGTTCATAAATATGTGGTTATACTGCTTGTCACTTATTTCCCGTATTAATTTGCATGTTTGCAACCGAATCATCTGAGCTTGTTTATTTGTGTTCTTAGGCTGATGTCGACAATAGTGGGACCATTGATTATGGAGAATTTATAGCTGCAACGGTTCACCTTAACAAACTAGAGCGTGAGGAGCATCTCGTTGCAGCATTCAGATACTTTGATAAGGATGGAAGTGGCTATATTACAGTTGATGAGCTTCAGCAAGCTTGCGCTGAGCATAACATGACCGATGTTCTGCTCGAGGATATAATTAGAGAAGTTGATCAAGATAATGTAAGTCATCTTACCTTCACAATTGGATGGTAACGACATTCTTGAGCTACCTAATTTGTTTCATCAAACTTTATGGTTGTTTTCTTATATGGTCTAGCGTGCTACTGGTAATAACAAGATGTGATAACATGTCCATTTACATTAGACAAAGTTGTGGGGTTTGTGCTATAGCAGATACTCGATCCTCGCCGCACTGTTTTTTTTGTTGGAACAGTTCTTTTTTCCTTCATTTGATGATTAAGTTTCGATTCCCTGATACTACTGCATTTCTTTTTCAGGATGGAAGAATTGATTATGGTGAATTTGTTGCCATGATGCAAAAAGGTAATGCAGGAATCGGTAGACGAACCATGCGAAACAGTCTGAATATAAGCATGAGAGATGCCCCCGCAGCTCTATAACTTCCAGCCACGCACATCATGTACAGGTATCTTCCGTCTAGCTCCGTAGAAGCATCGTATATACACACACTGACACACATACATCCAAGATAGTTGAACCACAAGTAAAATAAAGCAGCCACATAATCTACTTTTAGAAGTAATGGTGAAGAATAAAGACGCCTTTGAAAACCCCGTAAGTTGGACGGAGTAACAAGTACCGAAAAACTCCAATATTGTTGCATTGGTGTTGGCATTATCATTAAAGGTACCGAGAAAGACTTCGCCACGATAACTCAGAAATGTGATTGTCGATTTCTCTTAAAGAAAAGGACCCGTGTCCCCCCTTACCGGACCTTTTGACCTTCTCCGAATTACATAGTAATGATGTCTACTTATTCGCAGTTTGTACATCAATGCCAGTAGATGATGATCCATGACAAACCGTTCGGGAAACAGTTCTGGTTCCTCGATGCTCCGGGACTTTGTGGTGAAGAAATGGTTGTGAGAGGTTCTTTGTTGGAGTATTTAGTGAGATGCTATTGAACAATCATGGGTTTTTAAACTTGAGGAGTCTGTGGAAGTGTTGAAGTTGTTGAAATTACGATGTCATTAGTTATGTCTTTAATTGATGTTTTTGTGTTGATTTATTAAGGATTTGCAGATATTGTGTTGTGAAACTGCTTCATTTTTCTCCCTTTTCAGCTTTATGTCCCAACATTTTTATTTCCAAGACAAGACGTTAAGTTCTTTAAACAATATGCAGTGTTTGAATCTTGAGCTTTATAAATAGAATGAATTATGTTCAAATCCTAAACTATACATATATACTAATCACATCCCTTATTAATAAAATCATTAGGTAAATCATTAGGTCAAGTTATATTATTATATGAAAAATAAAATAAAATTTAGGTTAAATTATGGTTGACACTAATTACATATTTGGATGTATTTGGAGATGAAATTAGAATATTCAAAAGTCTGGGGATTGATTTAAAATTTTCAAAAGCTGAAGGATTAATTTAGAATGAGACTCATAGTTTAGGGATGAAATTAGAATTCTCAAAAGTTTAAGGATCAATTTAAAATAAAGGTAATAGTTTGGGGACATATGATGCAATTAACTCTTATTTTATTAAGAACATGACATACTTTCGTTTGTATATATATACACACTTAATTCTTTGGTAAATTTAATAATGGTAGATCTAACTTCCAAGTTACAAGCAATATGAAATGCAACGTCATCAATACATAATAATAAAATTTATTACTTTTTAGAAGCTAGGAAGTTCCTATCATTATTTATTTATATTTACGGGTAAATTATATGTCTAGTATCTAAACTATTGCTTTTGTTTTGTTTTGGTGTCTATACTTTATTTTTTTTAGAAAATCATACCTAACATTTAGTGTAAGTTTTAATTTGGTATCTCATCATTAAACAATCAATAGAATTATTGGCGTGATATTTTTTTTTTAATTTTTCGATGATGATGTGACATTATCTTATGTCGATTTGTTAACATCACCGTTAAGTTTTTAACTATAGGATACCAAAATGAAACATAAACTAAACGTTAGATATAATTTTGAAAAAAAAATTAAGTACCAAAATGTAATAAAAATAATAGTTTAAGCACTAAATGTTTAGTTTACCCTTTATTTATTTGGTCAATCCAACTAAAAGCCATTTGTTAGTTGGCAAAACTTGGCATGAAGTAATAGAAGACACATGTAGGACATGTGCAGTTTCTTTACCAACAAAAATGGAAAAAGTTATCAATTATATAAAATATTGGATTATTTTTATGTTATTTTACACCTTATTTATTTTAGTATTATTTGTTTTATCTAAATTTTAGATTATATAATTTGAGATTAAAATAAATAAATTATATAAAACAAAATTTACTGTCTATGTAAATAATAACCAAAATCTTAAATAAAAATGATAAATATATTAAAGGTCTTAATTAGTATTTTAATTTTACATGAAAGTTATTTTAATATACATTTTGTTTATTAAATAATAACTTAAATTTTGTATATAAAAATAATAGATGTAAGGGTTTAGTTCAAATATTGAATTATTTAGTATTAAGATAAAATTAATGGTAAACAACATGTTTAGATTTAAATTATTAATTTTATTTCGTTTTGGTACCTAAACTTTATTTTTTTAAATCATACCTAACATTTAGTTTATGTTTCAATTTAGTCCTACACCGTTAAGTTTTTAACGGTAATATTAACGTGTCATTATAAGTAATGTCATGTCATCATTGAGAAAAATAAAAAAAAAACTTCATAAGTTGTTTTAATTTTAACGGTGAGGTGCTAAATTGAAACTTAAGCTAAATATTTGATATGATTTTGGGAAAAAAAAATTTTGATATCAAAACGGACTAAAAGAATTAGTTTAAGCGGTAAACATGAAATATACCCTAAAATTAATAAAAATATATAAATTTTAAGCATTAAAAATATTTATTATATCAAGACACGTTAAATGTATATTTTAATTTCAACAATACAATTATCTATTTGTTATTAATTTGTAATAATATTTTAATTAAATGATATATTTTAATTTTTTAAACAATTTATCTAATACTAAATCCATAATTAAAATCTGGAATCAGCAATTCTGGTTCAGTAAACATTTGCACCGACGTTTATATAGAAAGCGACCCAATATGTTGGTATAACTCTTAAAATTACACCTCTGTAACAAATTATTAACACTAATTATTGGCAAATTCAATCTCATGCAAACACAGAAACTAGATTTCTATTACAATACTTGTACAACTTAATCCTGCAGGGGGAAAACTTATAGTGACAATTCGGTTTTTCGTCGCTAATAGATGATTCTAAGCAATATCACTTTATATGAGAACATTTGCATTGTATGATGTAAAACAAATTAACGAAAGCTTAAACCCAGAATTCTACTGTGTTTTTTATCTGAAAATCTGGAAGCAAGGAAGCTTTATCGACAGTAGAATTCGAATTCTTCAAGATTCAACCATAGGTGTAACTCTTTCCATCATCGAAATTCTTGGAGTAATCTAAAGGATTGTACCTGCAAGTTTGTGGGAGGCCAACCTTATGATGAGATCCCACGAGTTTTCTGACCTCAGATCTGACTTTGTAAAAGACATGCCTCCAACTGCCTTTGTTATGGCACCCAAGGATCCTGGTTTCTTCTTCGTTCATCTCGATGTCCTTAGCGAAAATGGGTTTTTTGGAGAGAACCCAGGACCAGCCCCAGTCCCACCATTTTCTGATCGAGCTACCGGCGTACTCTCCCATGGAGGACAAAGATTTTGGCCTGGGGAATGTCCATGACTTCGCATCCGGCGAAGAGGTGGGCTGTAATTTGAGGGATAGAGCGGAGAGCCGCCGTCGTAGCCGCCCTGGGCCGTAGGATGCTAGGAGGTGGTCTTTGGATTCGGTTTGCGTTACGGGGAGTGCAGTGTTTTTCTGGAAGCCTTGCATAATGGAGCTCATGGCTGGTCTAATGGCAGGAAAGGAGAAAGGTTTAAAGAGATTTAGCGACGGCTGATAATGGTGGCGTTGCTGCTAAGGGAAACAAGAGAGGATGATCATGAAACAGATAATGAGGTGAAATGTTAGTGTTCACAGCCTGTTTTTATTCCCTTTTCCTAAAGGAAAAATAAACCGTGGAAGTTGGTGGTGAGCGTTATACTAGCTAGCCCCGTGTCGGATAAATATATAATTTTATATCAATAAATATGAAAAATTTTATATTAAAATTTAATAATTTAAATTTATAAAATTTCAATACTATTAAATTAGATCATCAATAAAAAATATTTTTAAAAAACTAAAATAATGTGAGGATTTGAAATTTTTAAATGTATGACTATCCAATTAAGCAAATTCGATTTGATTTGAGTAGAATTCAATGATTTTTTTTAAAATAGTCAAAATCTATAAATATATCTTATTTTTATATCTGTTTTACAATCAAGATTTAAAGTTCGTAGTTATCATTTTTAATAATATAGTCCCCATGATACGTGACAATTATTTATAAATTACTTACTTTTGTTTATTTATTTTGAGATAAATTAAGTAGTGAAATTATATGATGATTAATCATTAATCAAGGTAGATACATTGTCTATTCATATTAATGATGCATATTATATGTATAGTTAGTACAATTCAATAATTCAAAGCAATGTAATAAAGTGAAGATGATTTGAAGAAAAGCACATAATCTAATTGAATTAGAGTATTAAGCAGTGTCGGACTTTATTGTAAAATCAAAAGAGTAGAAAGATTACGTTTATAAAATTCATAATAGAATAACTAAATTTTAAATGTGTGAAAGTACAGGGATTGAGAGTACAATTAAATTTTGTGTTCGTGTCGGTTCCGGTATAAACACAAACATGGGTGACGGCTTACGAGGAAAGACAAATTGGAGACAATAAGGACAGATAAGAACAGGGTGGAAATGAACTGGCGCACCCATAGAGGTGGGAACACCACATTTAGCCTTCAAGATTACAGAGGTTGCTTGGCTTATTTAGTAAATTGTGAGGAAAAATTAAAGAAAAAAATAAAGATGATGAAAAATTATTTAGAGGAACAGAAAAAAAAAGTTAGGCATATTATAAAATTAACCTCCAACATTTATCAAAATTATCATTTTAATATTATTTTTTGAGTAAATTACACAACACCTCACTGAATTTTATTCTCTCTTATTTTACTAATCGTACTTTCAATTTTTCTAATTTCCTTACTGAACTTTTGAACTATTCATGTTTTGCTCACTCTGAATTATTATTTTATTATTATTATTTTCATATGATGTGGCATTTATTATTATTATTATTATTAAAATATAAAAATAATTTAAAATATAAAATAAAAACAAATGGTGGTCGTCCATTGTTCACTGGCATTGGATGCCATTGTCGACCACTGCAAATGTTAGCCGTTCGATCATAGATTTTATGGGTCGCTTCGCCTTGACCCCCGAGTCCCAATCTGGTGGTTGTTTCACCGAAAGATGTCCCAAAACCCATGAATCTCGATATAAACATTTCGGTTTCCTCACTTTTGATCTCTAATTCGTAGACTTCGAAACATATTCTGGTTCAGACTCAGGGGGTCGAGGCAAAACAACCCATAAAATTTGGGATCGAAACAATTACCATCTACGGCGGTCGACGGTGACGTCCAACGTCAATAAACAGTGGACAACCACCATCGATTTTTATTTTATATTTTAAATTATTTATATATTAAATAATAAAAAAACCACAACATAGAAAAATAATAAAATAATTCAAAATGAGCAAAATAGGAACAATTTAAAAGTTCAGTGAGGAAATTGAAAAAATTGAAAGTACGATGAGTGAAATAAGAGAGTAAAATTCAGTGAAGAATGATGTCTTTTACCCTATTTTCTTTAGAATACTCGGACCCTCAATGTTTTATTTTAAGATAAAAAGACCGCTCCATAAATAAAAATCATCAGTTGACAAACGATGAATACTCCATATAAGGATTTTTTAATCATAAAATGAAACATTGAGAGCCCGCAAACACTTCTCAACACAATTCATGTTCATGTTAACATATAACTATCAATCAAAAGTAAATAATAATAATAATAATAATAAAAAACATATAATGAAAAATAAATGATAATTTTATCAATTTAAAAATTTCAAAAACTCATGCTTTTATTTTATGTCAAAGAATATTCAGAATCTCAATTTGGAGTTGAAGAAATAAGAGCAGCCCATCCCCAAATCTGCACTTTGGTTGAACAGAAGAAATGTTAAAATGATGTCAACCTGTTTATTTTGGTTGAACAGAAACAACTTTTGATTTTGCTTTTCATAATTGAAAATCGAATATCGTATACTTGAAACTTGCAATAGGATGTGTCGGAAAGCAAACCTACGTATGTATATATAATCAATGCATATAAACTGAATAAGATTCTAAATATGGCAACCTGGCTGCAAAAATCTAGGAGAAGACATCAAAACTTCTTCATCTCCTTCATACAAGCCTCATTTCTTTGCCTTCGCGAACCTGAGGCATCGGTACTTTTCGCCACTTACAGTGATTTCCAGTGCCCCATCTTGGTTATCTTGATTCGATGCTGTTCCCATTGAAACACTCTTCTCTTTTTCGAGGTTTTCCTTTTCCGCCTTCAGCCTAGCCTCTTGTCGGGCAATCTCTGCCTGGAAGATAATTGTTATGTTCCTAATAACAAAAACTAGTCAAGCAACAGCAAGAGAACACAAGCATACACTTGTGCAACTATGAAGTACTTTTTCATACTACCATCATGCATAACTCAATTACGTAGTTTATATCATTCACATGCATGCTAAAAATACAGGGAATAGCCTTAGACCAGTGACTATACATATACAGAGAATCGAACCACTACAAGTTCGGATTTGAATCATCTTTACCTAAATCACAATACTTTATTATTATTATTTTTTGAAGTATCCGATCTTGGGCAAACGAAACATATCAGAAATAACCTTACAGTAGTGGCTGTACAAGTTTGGATGTACTTTAAATCACTCATGAGCAAACGAAACATATCAGAAATAACCTTACAGTAGTGGCTGTACTTTCAGAGCCATAAAAAATGGTAGTGACTGTACGTCTACAGATCATCGAACTAATCACCAATGCTTGTTGGGTAGAGTGGTAAGGAGCTCAATGTCCTTAAGCAAGGTGTTGGATTCGAGTCTTGGGGGTGGCAAAAACAATGCAAGGAAAGCTTTGCCTCTGTTTAGGAATCCGACCCGGCTCGACTTTGGATATAGTCAGGGTCTACTTCCCATTACTTGCAAGGCATGGGGATGCCTATGCCTATCAACCTCACTTAATCAACCTAATACGCCCAGAATTTGAGCAAATTAGCCACTCATTAAGAATTAACGAATAAAGACAATAAAAACCCATTATTCAAAACCCCAAATTCAAGATAAATGAAGAAAACCCAATCAACAAAGACCGTCTTCAATCTCACTTTCCATGAACTTTGGCAAAGCATGAAACAGTTGCAACGCAGGGCAATCAAGCAGTTATTTTGATGCCAGTTAACAAAAAATCAATCAACTTAAATTTTACATTTTGTTAATATGGAATGGGGGGGGGGGGGGGAACTGACCTCGCGGCGAGAGAGCTCGGCCTTCCATGCGGCTTCACGCTCGGCAACTTCACGCTCGCGTTCCTCGATGTAACTTTGCATCTCTCTCTCCTTCATTATTCTGTCTTGTATGTCGGCTTCCAACGCCTCTTTCAGCTTCTCCACGAACTCATCGACCACCGCCTTAATTCTCAGCGACATCTTCGTAGAATTTCTAGTGAACCGGACAATTCTTAGCTACTCCCAAATCAATTTTCGGTTGGGTTGATCGGACATCGAATGGAAGCCTCCTGGTCCCATGATTTTCAACGGATACTTTCCATTTTTCTCTCTTTTGAGTAATGAATCCAGAGAAACCCAAAAAAAGAAAGAGAAACAAGAGAGGAACAAGCAAAAGTATTTTCACTAAATGAAGGCAAGGTGATGCTAATAGGCCTGTAAATTAACTTAACATTTAGCGAGTTGCTAATGAATCGTATGGACGGAAGTTCGTTTATATTCATTGAACATGAATAAGGTTTTACGTTCGTTTAATTAAATGAACGAACATAAATAAATGACTCATTCGTTTATTTACGTTCGTGAATGTTTGATTATATGTTCGTTTATATTCGTTCATTTATGTTCGTTCATTTATGTTCGAACAAATGACAAGTTGAATATATTACGAAGATTATTGAAGTTGTTTGGATTTCCAGAAGATTGTTTTGTTGAACAAATTAACTTTAAGACTTTATTATGTTCATATAACTTATTTATGATTTATATATGTTATATGTTTGTCGTATTCGAACAAATTAATTCTAAAGTTACAGGTTATATTAATGAATTTTAAGTTGTTATTCTTGTTGTTTATTTTTTTTACATTCGTTTGTTGTGTTCGAATAAGTTTTTTTTTGTGTTTGTGCTGTTCGTTTGTGTTCGTTTATTATGTTCGTTTATGTTCATTCATTCGTGTTCGTTTATGTTCGTTTATTTATTAAATAAACGAACATGAACAAGCTATATATATTTCTTAATGAACGAACATGAACAAAAAATTTTGTTCGTTTATTTATTAAATGAACGAACATGAACATACCTCCGTTCATATACGTTCGGTTCGTTTACAAGCTTAGTTGGCAATGAAAATGAAATAAAACGCGTGAACGAGGAAGAAACCAATTCCCAAACTTTTGTTTTTTTATGGTTCAGGCCCACGTTGGGGCCTTATCTCATTTCAGCCCACCGTTGATGACCTTCAAAACGCTGCATTCTCCTTCGTTGCAAAAGAGAGAAAAAAAGGGTTAATCACACTAGACATCCCCCAATAGAATCCGAACTTTAAATTCACCGTCTTCTCGCAACAAAGATGTAACTCGTTAATGCCTCCAGCGGCGGATGAGTCACTTGCTTTATGCTAAAACACCAATTATCGTTGAAGACTTTCCTTTTTTTTTAACTCTTTCTCCGTAGCTTTAAACTTCAAAACTGAATAATTCATGTAAAGACACCATTTTTGGTGAAACACATAAGACTTCAACTCACGAACAGCCTCTATATACTGCTTCCACCAACGCACAGAGCCTGTAGCAAAGACATTACCTTCTTCTTCTTCATGGATGTGGGAATTGCCGAAAGGAGGATGAACTCACTCTGAATGTTCGGAGGGGACCACGTCGGTGTGAGAGTTGAGGTCGACGACTGGAAGTATACAATGGAACAGTCGATGATGAAGATTGAAGCTGAAGTGTTCTTTTTTTGGCTTTGACTTTTGGTGTAGTAGGCGCAGCGATTTCTTCCGGTTTCACTTGGCGAATTGTTGTTTGCCGACGTCGGAACTAAATAATTCAATGACTATAATAAAATTAAGACAATAATAAAATAAAATAATAAATGTAATACAATCTTGTAATACGTGTAGGTAATATAATAAATTTATTTATGATCTTGGATCCATCTGAATTATAATTAGTTTTGTTAAAATATATTGATTATAATGATTTATATATTGTTTATGATGCAGAGCATGCGGTCCCAAAAATCATGGTGCCATGACAAATATTTTCCCATCTTTCCTCTATAAAACGCAATCAAATCTTTCCCAATCGCAGAAAAAGAAAAAGAAAATATTTTTTCCCAGGAAACGAAATCCCAGTTTTAATGGAGGATTGCATGAGACTCAGCATGAGAAAGCTCGCCCTTTGGTACACAAAAACCTTCAAACCCCTAATGACCCACGATGAGCTCGACCCCATCATGGCCACCATGGGCTTCGTCGGTTTCCCTCCGATCCAGGGAAGTTCTTCCGCCTTCTCCTGGAAGGAATACGTCTACATGGCGTCCCCTGGGGTTTCGTGGCGGTCCAAGTCTTCGTCTTGCTTCCGTTCAACGACGGGTGGTGGCAGCGGTGAACCTCCGCCTAGACCGAAGTTGCCTTACCCCAGGATCGATGGGCTCCACATTTACACCTACCGCGCTTTCCTCGACGCCGTTAACTTTTATCTCGACATGTGCGACATTTCTGAACTCTTCCACGTTAGGTACCTCATTATTTTCCCTTTCTTTTTCTCTCTCTCTCTTCAACCAAGCAACCAATCCGTTTTTCTTTTCTGCTAATTTGGATTCTTCGAATATCAAATATGTCCAAAACAGAAAGTTCAAAAATTTGTTCCACATTTACTGTGTGTTGTGAATTCATTCCATTTGGGCCTAAAATGTTTTTAACGTATTCAATTCTGAACTTAATTTATAATTGTATAAACTTTTAGGGGACTAAAATATTTTTTTTTTCAATTTAGTAGGAGGTTATATTCATGTTCATATATGTATGGAATATTCTTGAACGATTATAGTATATCATCACACCTCTGTTTATGAATGTTCTCCGGATCATATTCATGTTTTTATGTATATTATATACTGTTTGTCTTTTTGTTCGATATAAACATGGAGAAAATTAAAATTTTGGGTAATGTAAGTAATATGTTTCTTGGTGAGGAAGTTTCAAACCTGTTAAGTGAAAATTAAATAAATGCAACTAGGTTGATGTATATCTTATAGTTTAATTCATTCTGAAAGAGGTGTGCAGTGCATGTGTGTGACCCTTGGGAATTTCTTTAATAGTTTTAGCAGGCTTTTCTTGAAGCATCTCAACAGGCAAATTCATGCAGAGTCCTGGATATTAAATTAAGTAAATGTTTCTCGAGCTCCATCACTTTCTATTAAACTAATAGGTTACACTGATTCTTTTTTTTTTGGGTGGGGGCTGGACAGGGGAATGCCGCTGAACCGGAGCCATGACCGGACCCGGAAATGGCGGTGCATGGAGGAAGACGATGGCATGTTTGTGTACAGGGAAGGAACATTGGAACAAACAGCGTACAATGTGTATCACTTCAACAAGGTAAACAACACCAGCGGCAATGGCGGATGCAATGGGTACGGTGGCCGTGTTATTCGAGACAAAGGGAACAACGATAATGAGAACAACAATAACAATAATGCCCCTGTTAGCTGCTTTGTTCCATTGAAGGATATAATAGTATGAACTAGAAACGTGACTTAGACTACCAATGTTGATGTAACTCGAATTACCCTTTCTTTTTTGCCCTTGGAAACGATGATATCACATTAAAAAAATATGAAAAAGAAGAGAGATGTGGGAGGTGGAAAGAAATTGATTTTATCTGGTATTAGTCTTGGTTTTTGAGTTAATTTGGACTCGCCATGATACTTCATTGAACCGACAACGTCGGCTCCCTGTGGCTCTCACATGGTGTTTGTTTGTCGGTCTGTGACAGTGACTTTGCTGCGCTGCTACTTCAGCTGGACCCTTGGCTGGTTGGTAAGCTTCCTAGGATTGGGCCTGGTTGTTGTAGCAAGCATAGAAGATGCAACTTGTTATGCTGTCTAGTCCAACTCCCAATTTTGGAACAACATATTTCTTTAACAAGTTCCCTATTTTAAGTTCTAAATTTTAATATAATAATATATCGTTGTAACTTCACCTAATCTTTTTTCGAAATCACACCTCTATTATCATTATTGAGTCTTGAGGTCTTTGAAGTTTTTCAGAGACTTCTGAGCTTTATATCCTTACCAGTTATATCCTATTGATGATATAGCCACATGATTACTTATAAATAGCTATCATTGTCCTAGGCTCAATACCAACACTGAGGGCTTATATATAAACCACCTTACAAAGGCTGGAGAAGGGGACTCTCCCCCCTCCTCTCTCTGTCTATTCAGATGATTGTTTATCATCATCTTCAAACCGTTTGTTGTCTCTTTCTCTTCCACCAATTACTTTTTTTAACTTTCTAATCAAATCCGATGAGATAACAGCCAAAACCACTAATCCATTTCTCCTATCAACAAGAATTAACTCAATAACCTGTCATTTGCATGGATAAGTAAAGTGCTTGGTTAGCACCATTATATCAACGAGAGCTTGGATGGACCAAAAGCTGAGAGTAGGTGATTCCATCTTGCATAAGAGCCTCAAGAGTGACACTTCCGTTAGACCGCCATTCGACTCTGATCGCAGAAGATGGAACAGTCCCTGGTTGTAAGTTGCAGCGAGAAATGAACTCTGAACCGTCAAATGCTCTGCTACACTCGAGCAACAACGTGCTTACAAGATTGAACCTCCAGGTCAGTTGACGCTATGAGTTGGCATAGAGCATGACTGTGTCTTCATGTACACATTACTATTTAGCATCCAAATTGTCGAAGATGACTGCTTTAATATATCATGAGTTTGCTTAGCGCTATTGCTTTAATATATCACGAGTTCCTTATTAGCAATTGGGTTTTTTTAGGATAGTTTGTTAGGCCTATTCTATGGCTTTGTTTTCCAATTTTGTTGATCAATCTGAGCTATATAAGCCTATTAATTGTAATGGGCTAAATATTTTTTTTGTTTGAAACAGTTTCAACAACATTTGACTCTCATTATTTTTTATATACACAAAACTCAACCTAAAACACGAAATGACCATCCAGCTCAGTTGGTAGAGCACAAGGTTCTTAACCTTGAGGTCGTGGGGATCGGGTCCTACGGAGGGCATTTCATAATTCGGAGGTCTCTTACGGAAGCTGCCCTCAACCTGATGTTGGGGGTAGCCTACTATCTTACCTCCCCCTTACCCCATATATATGGGAAAGGGACAGCCATTTTTTTTTTCAACCTAAAACACAATCATAGTCTTCTTCTCTTCATCACCACCGTTCATCATCTAACTACCATCCGACCGTCATGCTCTTTTCTTCACACTTCTATTGATCTATCGTCAATTTTTACGTTAAATATTTGTTCTTATATGATAATATGACATGTTAAAAAAATAATCTTTTAAATTTTAATGATATTATATTTTTTATCATTTTAAATTCAAATTATTCATACAATAAGTAATCACGTATTTAAAATTGAGATACGATCCAATTATATTATGTAAAACTATTTTAGTTATACACATGTTTAGTATCGTTAGCTGAGTGAAAATATGTGGATGAGTGAAACAGTAGGAAATGAGAAAACATTTACTGGAAAAAATAACTTAATCTCAACCATTTATTTGCGTTCATCTAACAATCCTAAATATGTGTAAAATTAAAATAGCTTTACACCGTATAAATAAATTTTAACCCATTAAAATTTTTAAAATTTGATTCACCTATTTAAAATATACATTCTATATCAGTTTTGATCCAACACTAATGGTAAATTGCTGGAAGAAATCGATTGATACAATATAAATACTTTAAAATTCAATTTATTTTTTAAATAAATAGATGCAATTCATATATACATAAACCACCAAATTTAGTTACAATCCCGTTACCCTGTATTTGACTATTCCCGTCTTTCAAACATATAAACAGTAATGAATGCATGATTTTATATTAGAGATAAATTTTTATAATTTTAGAAAATGACGAATTTATAAAATCGCGAGAGGTAAAAAATACTTTTAATAAAAATACATAATAAAATCTAAAATATATAGTATTTTTAAATTTTCAAGAGACTATTATCCTCACCCGGGATCTATTGATTTACATAAGAGTTAATTTTTTTTTTCATTAAAAGAATGGACTTTGGTAGGTGGAACATGTTGACTAAACTAGTTGGTTTTTGACCGCAACATTCTTTTTTATTAAAATCTCGTTCTTTTTCCCACCAAACAAGCTATTGGTAAAACAGAGTGCCAGACTTGAATGCTATTAAAGAATTATCCCCGGCAACGTTAGAACAAGTTACATTTTTAACCTAATAATTTATCTGTATTGAAAATCATATTTTAGAAAATATAATTTAATAATTGCAATTATACAATACAATATCGAAGTGTAACATTTTTAAAATTCATTTGTGTAGATTTTGATCAGTTTATTACTTATGTTCGTATTTTTTATGCCATGCTTTAATTGTTTTTCTAAAATTTTATTTATGACGTGTAGTCATTTTATAATCGAATTTATATTTTATTAATATTTTTAAAATAATTATCAATTTATCAAAAATCAATTGGTCTAATAGGACGAGATACTAAATTCTTTAAGTAAGGTCAGAGGTTTGAACCCTGACGTTTGCGAATGAAGCAAACTGGTCGCCCTCACCTCTGTAGTATCGGATTTGAATTAGTCAGTCAATAGATCAGATACTAATGATTAATTAAAAAAATTAGTCATCAGTTTAGTGTTGATGTTATCATGTTTTTCCCCTATTCCTAATAACAAAATTTATACTAATTTATTTCTCGTTAAGATTCCATTAATCCAAAAGGTTAAAAGCAAGTATTGTTAGGCCGACTAATTAATGTTATTAAAACTTTACCTACCTAACTATATATATAATTCTTTCTGAAAAAACATATACACACACATATATATATATATATAAACAAATATTATATATTATAAATAAATTTTGAATGTTGTTGTACCCTTTATGTTTTTTTCATAATCAATTTTACAAAAAAGCTCACATGGTAATATTTTAAACTTGCTTATGCATTTTTTTATATAGGATGTATATAAGGTAGAATTTATTCGAAAAATTCAATAATTTGAGATTAAACATTCATACACTTATGTAGACGTGGTATTCAAAACCAAGATTTCAAGCAATAACAACGATCTCTTGACCATTGAAATAGTTTGATTCATGCGTTATGTAATATTTTTATTACATTGATATTATTTAAAATAATTATGCATATGGTACATTAAGGTTGAATCTTTTAATTCCATTAACGAATTTAATAAATCGAGATATATATTTAATCAATGTTTAAAAAATAAAAATATTATAATTTTGTCATATTTCATTTTGAGATATTACACTTTTAATTCGTGTCAAAGTCAGCCCTCTTAAAAATTAAAATGATACAATTCCACTTTGTCCCCTCCAAATATTTTAAAATTATAATTTAATATAATAATGAACTTAGACTCTTCTTTTTCAAAAATCAATAATTCAATTTTAATTCTCTAGGTATAATTTAGTCAACTTTGCTAACATTAATAAGAAATTGATAGTGATGAAGATGTGATTGATTGATTGTTATGAATGGGAGTTTTATGGCTAAACAGTAAACAAGGTTTAAATCCACTATTAAGCCACTTTTTCACCTAATTAAACTAATATTTAATAATAATTCATTTAAAGGATGTTATTTTTCCAAATTCAGGTTCAAGTTATTGCAAAGACTAATTAATAAAATAATAATTATTTTTTCATTGGAAGAAAGTCTTCAACTAAAAAAAAGCCAAAAGTAACAATTAAAAATTTATCTATTAAAAAAATATCTATTCAAGTTGATTAGATGCTAATAATTATGTAATCATAGTTTAGGGTTCTAATTTAGTCAAAAGATAGGGTTGTTGCCATCGTTCAAGACTAGGTACGATCGAATACTTTCTACTACAATATTTATCGTTAATCAAGATCAAAAGTGAACTCAAGAGTCGATTACACAATACTTTCTACTACAATATTTATCGTTAATCAAGATCAAAAGTGAACTCAAGAGTCGATTACACGTGAAAAAAATTTAAACACCCTCACTATACTCATTATAGTTCAAGTACTACAACATGAAAGAGAAAAGTTAAGTATCAAGGTAAGAAAATTAATATAATTTGAGGGCCAAAATGAACATTATATAGAAATAAATAAATAAATAAATAAAAGTAATCTGTATTTTAGAGCTATTTTGGTTTAGGGCAGTTAGCAAATTTCTTTCAACATCTAGCATTAAACAAAACGCCTTCCTTTTTCCCAATACGTCTTCATCAAATATTAATACTAATTTGCTACCATAACCATGATGTTTTAACCAACACATGTCATGATGAAAATTGTAACATATTATTATTATTATTATTATTATTATTACGACAAGTTTCAATGCATATAATTTTATCCAAATTTGATTGAATATTACTAACAATATATACATTTATACGGTATTATTATTATTATTGTTAAGTGACTAGGGACGAAGCTATACTTCGTTCTGGGTTCACTATCTATCATTCTTTTATTATTAAAAATATATATATCGATAAATATTTACTTAAATCTCCAAATATTAATTTATTTTAATTTTATCCTTTATTTTATATTATTAACTATACTTTATCCTTTAAATTGATATCATGGTTCCATCCTTATAAGTAATATTGACACTTCATTATACAAGATTCGAACTCTACTCTCTTTTTCAATTATAAAAAATAAATCTAAAATAATATGCCGAAATTCAATGATGTCGATCGATATCAAAACGAAAACAATATACACATTAACATAGAATAACTTTGATATATATATATATATATTAAGCACATGGTTGGACCGAAGATATTTTATATTACTTAAGGCATAATTAAGCTTCCTTACCTCGGGCCTTTGCAAATTCAGTCAAAACAAACTGCATTATTTTCGGTGGTTAAATATGCATGCACGTATGAAGTTGAATACCGTATATAAATATATATTTTTTATATACACGTAAATATAACATACGAGCATAGTATGAAATTAATTTTGGACTGTATATAAATAAATAGTGATGCATGTGATTGATGATGGTGATGAGCATTCAAATTTCAAAGTCCAAATAAAAGAAAAATGGGCAAAAGCCTGCCAGCCACTTGAGACCGAGTGGACAAGCAAATCAATTAGCTTTATCATCGTTATTTTGTATTAAATGACATGTTTTGAAAACAAATATAAAAAATTAATTGGTTTTAATATAAAAAATTTCCGTGTTAATTATTATATATATAGGGACATGATCCAATTACATAGTGTAAAACATTTTAGTTTTACACCTTTTTAAGATCGTTGGATGAGAGGAAATCAAATGTTGAGATTAACAGTAGTAAATATGAAGATATTCACTGAAACAAACAAACAAACAATGAGTTAATCTCCTTTGATTTCCTTTCATCCAACGATCCTTAAAAAGTGTAAAATTAAAAGTTTTACGCTAGGTGTAATTGGATCATAACATATATATATATTGATGGTGTAAGATCTTATTTCACAAGTTAAGTTGATTGACAAACCTAAATATATCTTGTGAAAAGTTTACTTGCTTGACAAGTAAATTTTTTATGAAATATTGTTTTGTTAAAAATAATATTTGATCAATTATTTTTTTGTTACATACTCTACAACAATTAAAAATATTTTATTAAAAAAAATTATATCTCAAACCCTTTAAAGAATGCATAAAACTTGTTTAAAGGTTATTTGTTATTTTTATTGTATTGTTTAAAAAAGAAAATCGATGTTGAAGAATATATTATTTTATTGAGAAATATTATGAGTATACGATTGTGAGTTTTTTTTTTATGTTTATAATTAGTGTTAAATAGTTAATATCAATTATTTTATAGAAATAATAATTAAGATAATATTACGTAAGAAAGTGTCTAAAATCGACATGTGTAGTTAGGATAATAATACTAATAACTAATTGGTTTAGTATGATGAGATACTAGATCCCTTAAGTAAAGTCAGATATTTGAATATTGGTGTTTGCGAATGAAACAAATTGAGTAAATAGGATCGTTTTCGCCTCTGCAGTACCTAGATTATCAATAAATCAAATACACGTGGTTATACCAAGAAAAAGTTAGGATAATAATAATAATAATAGGAAAAATAAAATATAATTGGGTCATTTATTTAGGCTTGTAAATCAAACCATGATTAATTGATATGCGAGCCACTTGTTTTGTATCTATACCTTGTAATTAAATTGCTCCACCCAACACCTCATCACAATGGTACATATCACACGCCAACTAAGTAATCAAATTAGGTCATACTTGAGTTTAATAATTTTCTTTTCAATTGGTACTTAGATTTAAAAAAATATTTAAGACGATTTGATATTTTAATAATCAATCAGACTATTCACATAATATTAATCAATTTAAATGATGATGTCATCAAATATCACATACTATTAGGGATGGACTGAGAGGGACATGTGAGAGTAGTCGTTCACTTGTAAATTTAAAATTATTGTCTATTTTAGATTTTTTCTATGTATTTTCAATTGAAATCTGTTTTCGTCATTTAAAATTTTATAAGTTCGTCATCTCCAGCGTAAAGCTCTGCATCCATCCCTGCATATCACAACTTGGATAAATCAAATATTAATCTTAGTTAAGTTATTTTCCTTATAGGTATGTTGGGTTAATGTAATTAGTATGGGGTTCAAAACTTCCTTAATTATGTTAACTATCATTTTGCTATGAACATATAAAGTGATGTTAATAATAAAAAGAGAATGTTATTCTCCCTAAAGGTTTTAAATTTAAGTACATGCGTCTGTAAGACATGTGAATTACCAATAAATTAAGAAAAATCTAAATAAATATTATCTTATAATTCTACTACAAGAAAACAACTATCGTTTTTGTTATGAAATCAATCGATTAGACTGTAGATTTTAAAGGTTAGGTTACTTAGGTGGTGTTTGTTTTTGCAGAGGTAAAAGATCTGCAGTCTGCGGACCACATCTGCAGGCATTTGCAGCAGAAGAGGTGGACCAAAAGTCTGTAGTCTGCAAGAAGAAGACTGTTTGTTTTTTAACGTATGCATACTGCTAAAATAAACTGAAATATAAATAAACTGATTTTTTAAGCTTAAAAGAGTTTTGCAATACTGAAATTTAAATAATCCATACAACTACAATAATAAATTTTTTAAAATAAATCAATTCATATTTTAAAATAAATCAATCCATACTAAAATATAAATCAGTTTGCACACGCCTTACTACTGAACCAAGCTGGATGTTTGTGTCATGAATTACACAATACCTTATATATTGAACCTATACCACATGAAAAGTTTAAGACTAGACCACTAGAACAAGATTATATATAAATTTTTTAATTAAAAAAATAAAACCACTAATTAAATAAAAAAGATACAATTTTAAAGTATATATAATATTTGAATTATAAATAAAAATAAAATATTAAATTTATTTTAAAAGAAATCAATCCATATTTTTTGTTCTTTGAAGAGGTTAGAAGAGATTTGAAGACATAAGGCCACGTCTGCGCCAAGAAGAGGACGCGCAGACGTTAGAAGAGCTTTTGTCTTCTAAAAAAACAAACAGTCTGCGAAGCCCAATGTCTGCGCGTGGTCTGCGCGGCACAGACATAAGAGCTTTGAAGACATTTAACAGTGAAAACAAACGCTACCTTAATTAGTTAAATTAATATAACGTCCTCAATTGACATATGATTATGATTTATGAATATGAATTTTGAATAAATTTTTTCTTGGTACATTTCACTCTTAAAGAGAGAAAGTCAGGATTGAACTAATTTGAAGACAATGAAAAGAAACAACTATAAATTCAAATATAGACTATAAAACGAACACCAAACATTAAAAACAAGCATACATACACCAATCTACGTAATTTTCAGCATATGTATGTAGGGACGGAGGCAATATTTTATGTTAGGAGAAAAACTTTTAAAATTTTAGGAGGTGACGAACTTATAGAAATTTAAGGGGACAAAAATAGGTTATTAGTAGAAAATACAAAAACAAAATCTAAAATATATGATGATAATTTAATTTTTTTTAACTGTCTCCTTCAATCCATCCTGGATGCATGCACATGCATTCTTCTTGAATGCAAGTTCTACCTGTCTGGAAATGACTTGTTTCTTCCAACTGCTTTTATGTGGAAGTGAACACTCAATAAATTTAGGGTCTTCACTGTCTTGGAATCTGTCCCATTTTTATTAATGGAGTTCTTAATTGAAGATGGTTGTTTTTCCGAACTCTAACCTAATTTGGGCACGTAGTAATGGTCTAAAAGACGACAATATTACAGTCAATATTCTGCTAAGAAAAATTAACTGGGCAATAAAGAATATATAATATAAGGTTAAGTTTTTCTAGTTTGGTTGGCCTGACTACGCCTGCACTGCTGCGCACACATGTATATTTAAATAAATACAGAAGAAATAGTATAATTTACATGGTTTTTTATGAAGAAAACTTGGTCATGCAGTCCAAGTCTTCAGCACATGGCGATGAATAATTATCATATTGCTTATTATTATTATTTTTTTAAAAAGAAAAAAAACCCTTCAATTCTATCGTCTATATCATATTATTAATTTTCTTATACAAATGTGGTAAGCAACTTAAATTTTATTATCATCTATCTTCATGCAGTCCAGTTTGAATTTTCATGTCATAGACTGAAATTCAGCTCTTTTGTCTGCAGAAACCAGCGGCGTTGAGGAAACGAATTCTTCCTTGTCTAATGAAATATTTTTCAAATCGTATAAAGAGATTAATATTCTTTATTTTAGAAAAATCGTTCATTTAACCTATATATATATATATATATATATATATATATATGTATGCGTTCTCTATTGAAATTATCGTATACCATTAGATTTATATTCTGCGTGCATGATTTAATCATGCACTTGTAAGTTTTAATTGATTTTGTCTAACTTCATTATTATTTAATATAAACGATAATTTTTAAGAAAAAAATAACAAAACCAAATCGATGGAATTGATTTAGTTTTCGTTATTTTTCTACAATGGTAAATATTCGATTTATTAGTCAATTGATCAAGATCAAATATTATAAATGTTCATTATAAAAATGACCATTCAAATTTAATTTTCTCTATTCGCAACGTCACGATGAATTTATAATCGTTAAAAAAATAACAATTTTTAATCATAAAAGCATGTTTACAAAAGAACAAAATATAAAAAATGGATATATGCAACTACTAAATCATACCAAAAGTATTCTCTTATATATTTCTAAAATTTATATAAATTAATTCAATTATATTTTTACTTTTTAAGTGCCATATTTTTTTTTTATAGAAACATGCTCTAAATTTTAATCTTCTCATGTTAAATGCCATTTTACATATTAATTCGAAATGACAGTAATTGATAATGAGTTCTATATATAGGGTCGATATTTCTCTAGGGTTGCCATCCCAATTAATTTCCATCTGACTTTGTAATCAGGAAAAGGTCAAAATAGGTTCTCAGTCCTTGTACTTTAGTAAAGTTTTATATCCAGTCCCTAACTTAAAAAGTTCATTTTTATATATAAAAAATACTTGTTTAATCAGAAAGATTAATTTGACAAAAGATGTCATATTACGGTCTAAATTTATGAATATGTAAGAATTGAGGAAAAATGATACAAATTTAGGAATAGGTAAAAGATTGATAAATTATAAATAAATGACAGAAAATACCAAAATAAGAGTATTGGGGGAAAAAGCGAAAGAGCAAAACGAAAAAGGAAAATGAAATACGGAGGGAAGGTGCAGACAAAGCATTTGCCCCAACACTGCCTTCAAATTCTTTCTTTGACTCTTCTCTTCGTGGTTTATTAAGTCATAAGGTACTACAGTAGCACATGCCAAGCATTGTCCTCCTATTCTCTTCACGCGCATTTAGCACGCGCTCTTCCTCTAATCCTATAAATACTGCCTTCTCCTTAACTCTGCCTTCTCAAACTCGAACCCATCTCATAAACCTTTGAAAGAAACTAACTGAAAATCGACTCTCGTTTGCTTCGGTTTTCTCCTACGCTTCTTCACCGCCGGAATTCTGCTTCCTCCGCCGTAAACACCCAAAATGGAGGCTTCCCGGCTATCTTCAACTAAACCCGTTCAAGCTCTGAAGCCGACGAAGACTGTTTCTTTAGATGAAGATGTCACTAAAGCCTCCGATGCATTGCCGCTTCCTTTGCACCTGACGAATGCTGCTTTCTTTACCCTTTTCTTCTCGGTGGTTTACTTTCTTCTTTCCAGTTGGCGTGAAAAGATCCGTACCTCCACGCCTCTCCACGTCGTCACCTTCTCCGAGATCGTCGCGATTATCGCCTTTGTCGCATCGTTCATTTACCTTTTGGGGTTCTTCGGGATTGACTTTGTTCAGTCTTTGGTTTTCCGACCGACCCCCGACGTTTGGATTTCCGAGGACGAGGAGGAGGAAAATGAAGTTCTGCTTCGTAAAGAAGATGCCCGTAAAGTCCCTTGTGCACAAGCTCTCGATTGCTCGCTGCCTTCTCTGCCTCCTCAGGCACCCATCGTCACTGCCCAGAAAGTGTTCGATGAAAAGCCTGTGACAGTTTTAACGGAGGAAGATGAGGAGATAATTAAATCCGTAGTGGCGGGAACAACCCCTTCTTATTCGTTGGAATCGAAACTAGGTGATTGCAAGAGAGCGGCTGCAATCAGGCGTGAGGCGTTGCAGAGATTAACTGGGAAGTCGTTGTCTGGATTGCCCTTGGAGGGGTTTGATTACGAGTCGATTTTAGGGCAGTGTTGTGAGATGCCGGTTGGATACGTGCAGATTCCCGTTGGAATTGCTGGGCCTCTGTTGCTTAATGGAAGAGAGTTCTCGGTTCCCATGGCAACCACTGAAGGATGCTTGGTGGCCAGCACTAATAGGGGTTTCAAGGCTATTCATTTGTCTGGTGGAGCTACTTGTGTTCTGTTGAAAGATGGAATGACTAGAGCTCCTGTCGTGAGGTTCGGTACGGCGAAAAGGGCAGCTGATTTGAAGTTCTATTTGGAGGATCCCGATAGCTTCGAGACCTTATCTGTTGTTTTCAACAGGTTTGTTTCGACATTTTTTGAAGTTCGGATTGATTGATTTAAAATTGAAGCTAATATCTGTAATGGTTTATTGAAAGTTTTGGAATTTTTTGGTGGTTGCAGATCAAGTAGATTTGGTAGGCTTCAAAGTATCAAATGTGCAATTGCAGGGAAGAATCTGTATATGAGGTTCACTTGCAGTACCGGTGATGCAATGGGGATGAACATGGTTTCCAAGGGAGTCCAAAACGTTTTGGATTTCCTTCAAACCGATTTCCCTGACATGGATGTCCTTGGCATCTCCGGTAAGTTTCCTTTTTTTTTTGCAGACTTGCACTATTTGTGTTATATCTCTATTTACCGCTCGACTTAGATTACTGAATGTTATGGATTTGTTCATGTAGGAAACTTTTGTTCCGACAAAAAACCGTCTGCAGTAAATTGGATCGAAGGACGAGGCAAATCTGTTGTCTGCGAAGCCATCATTCCAGGCGATGTGGTGAGGAAGGTCTTGAAGACAAGTGTGGAATCTCTCGTGGAGCTTAACATGCTTAAGAACCTTACTGGCTCAGCCATGGCTGGAGCTCTGGGTGGATTCAACGCTCATGCTAGTAACATTGTGTCTGCAGTCTTCATAGCTACTGGTCAAGATCCGGCTCAAAACGTCGAGAGCTCTCATTGCATCACCATGATGGAAGCTGTTAACGACGGCAAGGACCTTCACGTCTCTGTCACAATGCCTTCTATCGAGGTAATCAATCGTGTCACTGTCCGATTATTGAAACACAAGAATTTTAATTACCAAAAACAAAATCCGGGTTATTGATGTTAGTGCCTAATTATCTGTATTCCTCCATGATTCATCCTTTAGGTTGGCACTGTTGGTGGTGGAACTCAACTTGCATCTCAGTCAGCATGTTTGAATTTACTCGGAGTGAAAGGTGCAAGCAAAGAGACGCCCGGAGCAAACTCGAGGACACTGGCAACCATAGTAGCCGGTGCGGTCCTTGCTGGGGAGTTGTCGCTCATGTCTGCAATTTCTGCTGGGCAACTAGTTAATAGCCATATGAAGTACAACAGGTCAAGCAAGGATGTTTCCAAGGCTTCTTCCTAGAGAGGAAAAAAGTTTCAAAAACCCCATGGTAGAAATGTACCGAGGAAACAAATCTCTTTGTAATAAGCTGGAAGGAGAAATCGTCCCTTTGTAATTCTTCTTTTATTTATTTTGTATTTTCTTTCTTTTATATTATATAATCTAAGACAAAAGCCCAGGGCATGTAACCTTAGAAAACGTGAAAAATAACACAACTGTTAATTAAACATATTTTACGTGATCATCCACTAAGTTTTGCTTTATTGTATTGTTTATTATAATCTCATTTTGTTCTTCTTATTTCTGATTGGGTATATTAATATAAATATCACTAAATTGATTCATTTAACAAAAGAAAGATCTGAGAAGGATCTTTGCGAGCAAGAGGGAACAAAACAAAGATCTGGAAAAGATGCCTTCCAAGGACTATTATCATAATATATTGAATAAACTTTGAAGTTAGTTACTCCAAATATATTGAATATTATCTCATGGTGATCATCACCATTAAATTTTTAACAATAAAGTACTCAGACGAAACTTAAACTAAATGTTAAGTTTGGTTTTTGAAAATATAAAGTTTCAAGTATCAAAGTTGAACAAAAGTAATAATTTAGTACTGAATGTGTAGTTTATCCTAGAAATTATAATACAAATTGATATGTGGAAGTAGGTATGCAATTTCGTCATACTTTAATGAGCGTCTTTTCCACATGAAATGCGTGCATCCTCCACGTTAGTCTAGTGTTTTATTTTCACACGGCAAAATTTATATTTTAAAATACATAAACATTCGATCTATTAAAATAAAATATGATTTTCTCATGTAATAAAAGTTATTGATAAATCGATCTAATGTTAAATCATTTGATTATTACTTTTTCTGATATATAATAACAAACGACGAAATATTAATTATAAATGATACAGTTGTAATATGACAATTTCTTATTGATCGTGAAGTATAGTAATGTGAATTTAGGTGGTAAGTAAGTTTGAGATGAGTTTGAGTTTCGTTGAACTTAATTTAATTCGAAAAGCTTAAAATTGAGTTTAATTTAATTTGAAAGTTCATAAATTTAAAATTATCTCGAACTTAAAATTAAAATTTGAAGTTTGACTCAAACTTAAAAAAACTTAAAATCGAAATATTCTCGTACTTAGCTCGATTGAAGCTGAAACTCAAATTCGAATCTAAAGTACATGAAAATCTTATATTACAATTTTAAAAAATACATATAAATGTTAATATTATTAATAATTTAATTTAAAAAAATTAAAATATTATTTTTTTGAATTGCTCATGAACTTTTCAACTCATGGATCAAGTAGCTCACTTTTAAGACTCTTGCATTTTGATCACCCAACTTTGGAATAAAAAAATAGATCATAGCATGAGAAAATCCTAATTTTGGAAAAGTGGTAGAAGATAAGAACAGGTAGTTTTTAGGACCTTTACAAACTTGACCGAGTCGAGCTTAAAGAAGAACATGAATGATGGCATTTGAAAAGAAAAGAAATGCTTAATGTTGGAAGATTGGCTGTATAAACTCTGATCAATAAAATTGTGCAACTGCTGAATTTGATGATCAGACGTCAGTTTCAAACTAGAGAAATCTCTACATTAAAAGCCTACACGTTATACATCCGACTGATCGATAGGGGCGCGCACGAACAGCTGACCCTGCAGGGTAACGACGGCGGAGGTCTTATTCGGGTTGATTCTGGACGGCAAGCTGACGACCTGGACAAGCACAACCATGTATTGATAACGAAAAAGGTTTCAGAAAAAAGAAACAATATTGATTGAATACGGAATTCCATTGTCAGGAAAACAGTGGCTACCGATCCGAGTAGGCATTTATAATGGCTATCGAACATGATTACCGTTATCCATATTGCGATTTCATCGAATAAGACGAACCTTTTTAAAGGGTGTAACACCCCAGGGATTGTTCAGTTCTCTTGGTTCACCGGATATAACCAAGTGTCCTGCTTGATCGGACTGAACATGCACCTGATTCATTTAAGCACATGCAGACTGTTATAAACGGATTTGAAAAATGAGAACAGATGCGGAGATTAATCTTAATTAGTTGGTTGCATTGAATCTCTCTCGGAAATTCACCGAAAGAGTCGTGTAGCGTTTATAACGGCTATACTCGTGCAAACCTAGCAGTTAGTATTAAGAACCTTAAATGGTAAAGCCTAATGAGTCTTTAACTATTCGATCAGCCTTCTTTCATGAGCTACATGAGCGGGAAGTAAGTCGCTTGTGCACCCGAATAAATTTCTTAGTACAGTTCATGAGCTACATCAACAGTCTTAACTATTCAAGCAGCCTTTGTTCACGAGCTACATGAACGGGGGAGTAAGTCGCTTGAGCACCCGAATAAATTTCCTAATAAAGCTCTACTATGAAAGGAAAAAATAAACTAATACATTTGCAACAGCATCCTTCTGGCTAAAATGAGATCTCTTCTATTGAGGCGTTACCTCTTTAAAGTTCCGCAATTTCAAATTCGAAGGGACTACCAGTAGACATGAAGAGATATATATACTGACCTCATCACGCAGAAACCCGGGAACCAAAGCGAATACCTCATAGCAGTCAGCCTGGGAAGGGGGAAGAAAGAGGTAGATTCATAGGATATAGCGATGTAGCACACTGTCCTCAAGAATTATCACGAGAGAAAGACTTACGGTTTTTTGCACATTAATCTTCACCCAATCAGCCGGGGCTCCAATATCGACAACCATAGTATCTGACCTGCCAAAAGAAGGCCTAGTTTCAGCACCTTCAAAAGTCGAGATATTGTTTCAAAAGTTTTACAGAATGGAAAAATAAAAGGAATTAAGTAATAGGCAATCATAACCGTAGTTTTTTCGGTTTAGGTGGAGCAGCTTGGACACAAGTTGATGGCTTTTTGCGCTTTAATGAACCTGAGACAACAGACCAAGTCTCGGGCATAAAGAATAACTTTTGGAATTGTTATCGCTGAATGTGTTTGGCCAGCCAATTAGACTATTAGAAATACCAGAATTTTTAGGTTGTCTGTCAGTTTTGGGTGTCGGACTCGAGTTTTTGTCCTAGAAAATTAAGGAAACATACATAAAAAACGGTGAAATCAGAGCAGATGAAAGCGGGAAAACAAGAGGGGGAAACTAAACAAAAGATTAAATCGATAAGGCACGGAAATTTTCCACAAAAACTTGATGATTGGATGACAGACCTCTCCATTATCAAGAACAAGCTGAGAATGCCAGCTCTGCATAGCACGAGTAGCAGCATCCCTCTTTGCCCTACCGGACCCAGGAGCTTGAGTACTATCAGGAGGCTACACAAAATTTATAGAAGTCATTGGATAATATATTTAACTTACTATTGGAAACGAGGAGTTACTATGTTTATGGTTACTATGCAAATGCTTTGGTAAATTATTTAATGTGGACGTGGTAAATCCGATTTCACTCATATCAGTATATCACAGAGAGTTCATTAAGGTTAAGGACCCCCAGCATTTAACATGAACTTCATAACTGGACTTATCTATCATATCCTTTCACAAAGCAATCCATCCGTCAAAACATCTAACATGCCGGCATAATTTTTGTGTATGCCATCAATATAGCATTTCTATAACCGCACACACCTCAACATGCACGTAGTCCTATCAATTGAAGAAAACTTGTGCATATGCAAAAGTCAAAAATCTCATTTCTTCATAGTACAAAAGAGGTAAAAACTACGTGAAAGGAAAATGTGGTAAATATAAAATATGGATACGACAAACAGCGTTCATGTTAACAAGTAACATTGAAACAAATATGCTATGCCAAGCGGATCGGAAAGCATTATAATAATATAATTATTGGATTTTACCGGACTAACAACCGTGATAGGCTCTATGAGGGAAGGAACAGAATGAGGGAGTACAGCGCCATGCAATTTATGCTTTTCATACTCGAGCAGTGCCTGCACAAATTGGTGGAACCAAATCATAGGAGAACCACAAGCCAAAATAGAAAATAAAGATAATTTATATTAGAGAAGACGGAGGAAGGGACGTGGCCTTAATTCAAAGAGTATCTCTGTTACTATAATCAATGGAAATATGTGGTTAGAACCCAACCTTCTCATAAAAGATACGGAATGTCCAAGACACAGTAGTACAGGTCCTATGCGCAACAAATAAGTAAATAAAAGGTTAGCCATAATTGTGGTATAAGGACACGAGGGTGCTTCATTAACAAATTCTATTCATAAAAACAGGAAACCGAGTTAGCAAACATAAAATTTTAATCCCATAGATTTTCCCACACAATATAAAATGTCATACGAAATCAAAATTCACCAACAATTGAACAAGCAGTTTTAATAGTAGAAAAGTGTAGGCTTTTCAGTACTCAAGTCAAGCAAATCGCTAGCTCATCAACAAGACGTTACAGGTTATTCTTACTTTGGGGGATTAAACGATTCTCCCACCTGCCTCCACAATTTGCACGAGGTCACCTACAAAGTCCATGGCACAATTAGGAAAGGAAGTCCATAACTACTTCATATTCATAACCATAAAAGGCAAGCGAATTTTTTGTCGTTACTAAATAAACATTAAAACATAATTAACGGCCTCTTTCATGTTCGGTAAAACCCAACTAACTACAACCAGATAATTTCACAGACAACAATGACTTTGCACATGCAGATGCTGTACACACAGGCATCTCCTTCAAAAAGTATCAGGAAAGCAACACATTACCAAAGAACTTAAACGATTGATATGCCATTTGATTTTAGTTTTACACTTTCAATTTAATGTACAAGCAAACCTGTTCATAGCCTCCCAATTTGATGACAACTCTCCATAACCTTTAATCATATCAAAAAGGGAAGAACAGTTAACACAAAGACTTCAATTTTATCAAGGAAAATGATGAACATGCATACTTGAAAAAGGCTTACTTGAGCAAATTCAAATCCTCCTTGTAAAACTTAGGGTGTTTGAATTCAAGGTTATTCTCCTTGTAAAATGCTTCAACCTCTTTCACGAAAGCCACTTGCTCCTCCTCCAAGTCGGACCAGTCGTTGTCGAAGCACATGTTAGGGTTTTTGTCATCGAGTTCTCTCGATGTGGTCTGCTCCTGATTGTCAACTCCATCGGCATCACCTTCGGGCTTTACTTTTATTTCAGCAGTGGGGATTCCACAGAGTTCATTGTCATGTTCAATTTCATCCGTTCTGGTAACAGTTTCGGCCACAGATTTGTCCTCAACATCCTTAAATTTACCATCTTCATCATCCCCAGAATTTAAAATCTCCTCATTTTGAACATCAGCAGCATCAACAACAACATTGTGAGCCTTGTCATGATCCTCACGACCGTGGGTTTGGTCAGAAACAGCTTGTCCTTCAACGGAATCCAGGTTGTCGCAGACCGGCTGAGCCATCAATTTCCCATCTTCTTCAACCTGAATATGGTCTTTCACTTTAGCGGCTTCTTTTTCAGTGTCCATTGGAGCTAAACAGTCAGCTTCGGCTACAACAACACCCTCAGTTCCTTCCAAGAGTGGCTTGGAATCATCCATCTGAGCCTCACTACCACTACCGACCATCTTCTCTTGTTCCTAATTAAAAAAAACATAAAACCAAACTCTTTTTCAATTAAATTCACAAAACAATAACAAAAACAATATCACAAGAAACAAGTTTCCTCATACTCACAGACATCACTTGCTTTCTGGATTATCAACAAAATAAACAAGTTTTTTAAGAAAAGAAAGGGGTTTGACTCTTTTTAAGCCCCTGCATTAAAAATACATGGGAAAAAGAGGGAAAAGAAACGGGTGAGACAAAATCCTGAAGAGGGTACGGCATTAATGAACCTAACAAAACAAAAAGAAACTTACTTTGGCTGTCTTTGTTGGAGAGAGAAAAAGCTTTAAGACCAAGCTCAGAGTTGAACCCTGGCCCGCTGAGTTAGGTGCTTCACTCGGCCGAGCCTGGGTTTTTGGGGAATTTTTTGAAACGGGAGAAACGGAAACGAAAATACTCGGGATAGTTGGAGCAGACAGGACAGGTAATTCAACCGCAGTTTTCTCTTCTTTCTGTGAGGGTAACAATAAATAGCTGAAAATCTCTCCGCACGTGTTATCTATCCAATTCAAATTTTGACGCTCTTTATGGGCTTTAAGCCTACTAACACGCTCTCTTTATGAGCTTTAGGCCTGTTAACATCATGGCATGTGTATTTAGGTATGGTCATTTGATCATAATTTAATAGATTTTGACTCGATCTAATATGATTAGACTTGGATTATGGTATAATTTTCTTTAAGATTAATGACAAAAATAAATGTTCAAACTATACCTTTTGTTCATTTTAGGTGATTAAAGTATTTTGTTCAATGTGAGTGCCTAAAAAAGTTTTTTGTTACTCTTTTAAATACATGTTCCATCACGACTGTTAAAAAATCGTTATTCGGCACGTGTTGTATTTATATTTTTTAAATTTTAATTTAAAAAACTTAAAACTATATTAAAAAAAATAAAACTATATTAAAAAAATTCTAATTTATCTAAAATTAAAAAAATCCCTAAAAAACTCTAAAATCCCTAATCCTAGTAGCATCTCCCCTTGTTGATCGTTGTCGCCCTTGTTGTTGTCGTCGCCCTTGTTATTGACCATTTCATCGTCAGCACTTGTCTTCATCCTTAATCTGGTTTAGGATTTGAGGAAGAAAACCATCGCTTGTCACCCTTGAGGAAGAAAAAGATTCAATGTTGCCCTTCTCATCGTTCTACTCCGACATTGTCATCATTTTGTTCCAACCATCTAGGTAGCGGTGTTGATGAAGGCAGTGGTATTGGTGGTTGGTTGTGATTTTTTTTATTTGTGCTTGTTGTCATGTGATATTGGTGGAAGAAGCTAATCGGTTGGTATGATTGGAGTTTTGGTAAATTGGCGATGTTGGTGGCGGCTATCGGTGGTAAGGGGATTGGAATTAGATATTTTAGGAATTTAAATTTATTTTATGATTTTAGAAGAATTTAGGATTTAAAAAATATATAATTTTAAGTTTTTTAAAATAAAATTTAATATATATATATATATATATATATATATATATGACACGTATTATATGACGATTTTTTAACGGTCATGACGAATTATGTACATAAAAAGATAACATCATAAACATTAGGCACCTACTTCGAACAAAATACTTTTATGCACCTAAAATGAGCAAAAAAAATATAGTCATTGACGGAAACAAGATTTTATGATAGGAAGTGAAAACAAATTATCAATATAATATATTCAAAAAAATTTAAAATAAAGGAGAATTTAAAAATTCCAAGGCCAAATCCCTCCAGCACCCCTCGGTCCATCTCTTAGTATAGTTTGGACACTTGTTTTTGTCATTAAGTCTTTTCTCTTATATATTTAGGGATAATTATTATAACATCGCTCTTTATATATATATTTTCCAATAGATATATCTTTTGTCGAATGAAAATATGTTTTATATTTGTGTCGAGTCAGATCGAATATAAATTTTTACATTAAAATTTGTATCAATTTTAAGATCAAATAAAACTTGTCTAAACTCAAGAAAAAATGAAAGAGCATATTTCCTGTGTTAGGTCAGGTTGGATTGAAAACTTAACCTGATTTAACTTTATTAGTTATCATCTCTGCATATATTTATGATCCTTTGTCTCTTGAGATATGATGATGTTAGATTTTGTTTAAATTATATAGTATATTTTTAAAATAAATATTATAAATATATATGTTTTTAAAAAAAAGTAAATATTATTTATGAGCCTTTGTCTCTTGAGATATGATGATGTTAGGTTTTGTTTATAGAGTATATTTTTAAAATAAATATCTAAAATATATTATAAATATTTTTTTAAAAAAATAAATATTATTTAAAAAAGTAAATATTTAATTTTTTTTGGATGAACACCCACGATAAAACAAACTATTAATAAAAAAAATTAGATTTTAGGATGATCACGTGTCTACACTGGACAAAGCCTACACCCATTATTATATATAGACGTTATCAATAATTAAAAAATAATCTAAATAGATACTATATTATAACCTCTTCAAATCATTTTCTTCTTGGTCCGATAACCACATAGATTCCGTCTATATTAAGAGTTGAGGAGTAAAATTATCTATCCATTGTATTAAAATCTATTCATTGTTTAACAGATATTAAATTTATTATCATTCAATTTAATAGACATTAATAAAACAATTAGTTATTTATAATGTCATGTGATATCTCTATGCGATGTGACATGTCTAAATTTGGATTAAAGAGGCTGCATGTCATTTCACATATTTGACAATATTAGAGTCCATGTACTATTTTAGAAACATAAGTACGCATAGGGAAGATTTACTATAATCTAGGGACCATTCATGCCATTATCCCTAAATCTCATTTATTTTTAGAAGTTATGCTCGAATCCGAGAAGAATGTAGCGGTTATCGCTTTGGCTGGAAGCGTGGGTTCTTCCCGAACAAAATAAAAGCGCAGACTCAGAGGATGTGGGGTCGGCGCCGGCCCTTCACTCTCGCCGAATTCACAGTTTCATAACAACCCTTCTCATTAAACAAATGAAAAGTCAAAACCTTTGCTCAAACCAGAGTACCCGGGGAACACTTGCATGTTATGTTTATTCACCCCTTTGAACTCCACTCCCTATATAAAGGTTTCTCTACTGAATTTATTTCTTTGGGACGGAGCTTTTAACAAACAAGAAAAAGAAGAAGAAGATGATTTCTCTACTGTGTTCTAACTCGGGTTCATGCATGGCGGCCCTGATTTTCTACACTTGTGTATGGATCCCATATCTTCAGTTCAAGAGCTTGTTTCGACCTCGCTGGTTATATCGTCTTCCCGTGGTCTCAACCGGAGCGGAGGTTCCCCACGACCGGTGTTTTCCTTCTGGTTGCGAGGTTTGAAGATTTGAAGCTTTCTTGCGGTGGCGACGGAGAGGATGTGTGTTGTATTTGTTTTGATCTAACCTGACTTGGATTATAGTATAATTTTCTTTTAGCTTTAATGACAAAAATAAATGTACAAATTATACTTTTTGTTCATTTTAGGTGATTAAAGTATTTTTCGCTTAATGTGGGTACCCCTTGTTGATCGTCTTCGTCCTTGTCGTTGACCATTTCATCTTCAGCACTTCTTGTCATCCTTAATCTGATTTAGGATATGAGGAAGAAAACCATCGCTTGTCACCCTTGAGGAAGAAAAAGATTCAATGTTGCCCTTCTAATCGTTCTACTCCGACATTTTCGTCATTTTGTTCCGACCATCAAGGTAGCGGTGTTGACGAAGACAGTGGTATTGGTGGTTGGTTGGGATTTTTTTATTTGTGCTTGTTGTCATGTGATATTGGTGAAAGAAGCCAATCGGTTGGCATGATTGGAGTTTTGGTAAATTGACGACTATTGGTGGTAAGGGGATTGGAATTAGATATTTTAGGAATTTAAATTTATTTTATGATTTTAGAAGAATTTAGGATTTAAAAAAACTATAATTTTAAGTTTTTTTTTTTAAATAATATATATATATATGTGTGTGTGTGACATATATCATATGACGATTTTTTAACGGTCGTGACAAATTATGTACCAAAAAAATAACATCAGAAACATTAGACACCTACTTCGAACAAAAAATACTTTTATGCACCTAAAATGAGCAAAAAATATAGTCATTGACGGACACAAGATTTTATGATAGGAAGTGAAAACAAGTTATCAATAGAAAATACTCAAAAAAAATTAAAATAAAAGAGAATTTAAAATTTACAGGGCCGAATGCCCCCAGCGCCCCTCGGTCCATCTCTTAGTATAGTTTGGACACTTGTTTTTGTCATTAAGTCTTTTCTCTTATATATTTAGGGATAATTATTATAACACCGCTCTTTATATATAGAGAAAATCGCCTCAGTGACCAAAAAAAAGTTATAATATACGATTTTAACCAACTTTTTTTGGATTTGCCAAAATGACCAACAAAATCGCAACGCGAAATAAAAATCGCAACGCGATCCCCAGAATCGCAAATCAGTTTCCAAAATCGCAACGCGATTCTTGAAAATCGCGATGCGATAGTACAAATTCGCATTGCGATTTTCAATAATCGCAACGCGAATATGAAAATCGCAACGCGAACACATAAATCGCAACGCGTATCCGTAAATCGCAACGTGTATCCGTAAAATCGCAACGCGTATGGGTAAATCGCAATGCGTATCCGTATATCGCAACGCGTATCCGTAAATCGCAACGATAATACATAAAATCGCAACGCGTATCCGTAAATCGCAACGCGATATTTAAAGCGCCATTATAATCGCTACGCGTATTTTATTTTCAAATTACAAAAGAATATTAAGACAAATCCCGTAATCGCAACTCATAACCTAAAACCTAAAATCACAACTCAGTCCCATCTCCATCTCTCACTCTACGGCGAAGAAATCCGTCCCCATCTCCGAAGATTTCCGTCCCCATCTCCGGCGAAATCCCTCACAACCATTCACGGTCAGAAATCCCTCACAATATTCAGAAATGGAAAATCAACCTCCGAGGGTTAGTTTTTTTAATTATTTTTATTTTGAAATGTTTGCATTATTGTAGGTTTTTCATATTGAAACTGATGATAAGTTTACTGGTCATTTCAATAATAGATTAAGCATTTCACTTAGATTTCATTTCGCGTTAAGATTCTCTCGTTGCGATTTTCATTTCGCGTTGCTATTCTCTCGTTGCGATTTTCAAGTTAGTATTTGTCTTTGTCTTTGTTCTGTCTTTTGGTTGAAGTAATGCAATCCATTCAAGTTTCAATTTGCAGAAGAGTCGCAACGAGATAAATGAAAATCGCAACGAGAGAATGACTGTCGCAACGAGAGAATCGCAACGCGAAATGAAAATCGCAACGAGAGAATCGCAACGCGAAACCAAAATCGCATTGCGATTTTCATTTCGCGTTGCGATTCTCTCGTTGCGATTTTCATTTCGCGTTGCGATTCTCTCGTTGCGATTGTCATCTCGCGTTGCGATTCTCTCGTTGCGATTTTCATTTCAACCAAAAGACAAAACAGTGTTGCAAATTTTAGTTTCAAGAATAAACTACTACTTTTTATGTTTATTGTTTTTGGTATATCTTCACAGTGTAGTTTTTGGTATATCTAACTTGGTATGTTTATTGTTTTTGTAGAAATTTTTTTCGGCTCAATTGACCTTGAGAAATAAAGTCAGCCTGGCCACTACAATTGCAAAGAAGCTTTCACCTGCTCAAAGACAATTGTTTGAGGAAACCTGCTTCGGGCCATGGCTGAGAGTACAGCATCCGGGTGGAGATGCTAATTTGACCCATTTGTGGCTTCAGACCATGACATCAAATCTACCCGACAGTATACAACGTGGTGAGGAAGAGATATGGTTTCATTTTCCACCAGCGTATACTTGCTTTGGGCGGAAGGAGTTCTGCTTAATCACTGGTCTACGATTCGGACACGATGATGTAGGCCGGTACACTCGTCATATCGCCCGCCCATCATGGTTATCCCGGGTTTTTCCGGATGAGTCAATGGAGAAGCCGAACCTACATGTCGACGACCTGAAGAAATTATTTAATAAGAAAGCTGGTTTCACTCGGATGGAAGACGTCGATGTTGTCCGAGTATGCCTTCTACTACTTGTGTATGCCGGCTTTTTAGGCAGAGAGGCCAGACAACCTATTCATCGGGAGCTAATATATTGGTAGAGGACCTGAATGCATGGAATCTGTTTCCGTGGGGTTCGTATATATGGAAAGCTACCTGGACTAAGTTGTCGTCTGCCTTTGATGACCGCAAAAGTTTGCGGGGCGATGGGTCCAAATACACTTTGTCAGGCTTTGTTTGGGCCTTTAAGGTAAGAATTTCTATATAATGTTTCTAAAATTATAATTAATTATTTAACAATTACTAATTTTGTTATTATATTGTTTGTAGATTTGGATATTCGAGGCTTTCCCCAGCATGCGTACATATGCAATAAAAACGTCAAATGATATTCCCAGGGCTATTTCCTGGAAGAGGAAAACTCTGTTGGATTGGGAAGACTTAATACCATATGCCACAATAAATAATGTAAGTTAACACAAATACTTTCATATAATATAAACAAGTTATTAATAGTAGACGTTTAACTTTGTTTGAGTTTTTATATTTTAGGAGGCCAACATTCCATTACAAAGACTGTCACCCACGGAGGAAGAGCTTGCCACTGATTGGTGGCAAGCTAGTCAGAGTTTTTTTGATGGCACGGATGATGAGCAGCATCCACTTCCTCCAATTCGAGAGCCATCACCTCACCTAGAGCCATCACCCGATCGTGACGACTATACACCTCTAGAACGAGAGCCATCACCTATCCCGTCACATCATCGAGCCTCTTCTCCACCATCACCTCATGATAGGCGACCGGCAAAGATGCCACGACTCCTATCTCCCTGTTCTCCACCTCCACCTCAACGGGATGAGTCAAGGGAGTTACGTGATGAGGTCAATGCCTTGCGTGAGGAGATCGGTACTCTACGCGATAACGATGGTGCATGGCGTGTGGAGGTGTCAACTTTACGTGGTGAGGTTGCCGCTCTACGTGAGATGATAGTATCGTTGCAGAATGAGGTTCATACTCTACGCAACGAGGTAAGTTTAAGATTTTCCATATTTAACTTAATGATAAATTTACTCGTAATTTCACTTAGATTAGCCATTTCACTTAGATTGCTTAGTAAATTTATTCGGTTGCTGCCAATTCTGCTAAACTGTGTATTCTTTAACACTGTGAAATAGTATTTGTCTTTGTTTTGTCTTTTGGTTGAAAGTAAATTTGTTCGGTTGCTGCCAATTCTGCTAAACTGTGTATTCTTTAACACTGTGAAATATATTTGTCTTTGTTTTGTCTTTTGGTTGAAAGTAAATTTGTTCGGTTGCTGCCAATTCTGCTAAACTGTGTATTCTTTAACACTGTGAAATATATTTGTCTTTGTTTGTCTTTTGGTTGAAAGTAAATTTGTTCGGTTGCTGCCAATTCTGCTAAACTGTGTATTCTTTAACACTGTGAAATAGTATTTGTCTTTGTTTTGTCTTTTGGTTGAAAGTAAATTTATCCATTCAAGTTTCAATTTGCAGAAGAAGAAATAGTTTACTTTCGCAACACGAAACTTAAAATCGCAACGCGAAACCAAAATCGCAACGCGAAATGAAAATCGCAACGACAGAATCGCAACGCGAAACTAAAATCGCAACGACAAGATCGCAACGCGAAACCAAAATCGCATTGCGATTTTCATTTCGCGTTGCGATTCTTTCGTTGCGATTTTGGTTTCGCATTGCGATTCTGTCGTTGCGATTTTCATTTCGCGTTGCGATTTTGGTTTCGCGTTGCGATTTTAAGTTTCGTGTTGCGAAAGTAAACTATTTCTTCTTCTGCAAATTGAAACTTGAATGGATAAATTTACTTCAACCAATAGACAAAACAAATACTAACTTCAGGGTATTAGTTTGAAACATATTTTTCTTTGTTATCTGATGCATTTTGTGAACTATGATAGAATAATGACTTGGGTGAATACAATGCAAGTTTGAAACATATTTGTCTTTGTTTTCACTGTTTAAATATCATGTCTGTTTATTTACTGATTTTGTATTTAATTATTTAGCGGCCCGATAGAGTGGATGCTTACGTCAGGTTATGCTTGCACGACGGAGTTCACGCATCAGACAGCGTGCACGTGCTATTAAGTCTCCGTACACCCCAATAGTGCGAAGACACCGCAAGAAGAAGCCCGACTCGCCTGTCATCCTCAAGAGTCCACTCCTATCGTTGAAGAGGCCCCCCATATCATTCCTCGAGAGTCCCCTCCCACCGTTCAAGAGGCCACTGTCATCATTGAAGAGGTCCCTCCCACCATTCAAGAGCCCGATTCACATGGCGTCATATGTAGGCTTCTTGAGAAACCCTCTGTCGTGCCGGACATGATGGATTCAAGTTGGCTCTCGTATGAGTTACCGGCCAGTACCATACCGGTATCTGAAGAGGAGAGGGAACAACTACCGGACACAATTTTGGATAACACCCTTTGGGCTAAGACCGCAGTTGATTTTTATCTACATGAGCGGAGCAAGGGGTGTTTCACTGACATATGCAAGCTCACCGATGATATCTTTTTGTTGCTTGAACGGCCTTGGTGGGGCGTATTATTAGGGGTCGAAGACAATGGCTATTTCGATGGGGGGGTAAGTCTTATATTTTTCTTATATTTCAATTTGATTAATTTTTTTTTAAATTTATGTAAGTCACTAATATATGTCTTTTTTTGTAAAACAGCATATCGAGCGTGGGTGACACGTCTTCTAATAATAAGAAAACTTAAGAAAAATAAAAATATACGATATACAATAATGCCGACGTCTTTTCACGCCGTTCACTTGAAGAATGCACGAGATGAATCATTTGATTTGGGCAATGGACAAGCTAAACTTTATCCTGCATGGTGGGAGGTCGATAAGGTTAGTATTTATTTTAGATTGAGTTTAAAGGTTTTATGAAATAAGTGCGCAAATGAATGAATTATTACTTATGATTGCAGGTGTTTATCCCTGTTTTGGAACGTAAACATTGGATTCTCGTCGAGCTTCAGCTCCCATCCCTTAAGACAATAGTGTATGACAGCATGATAAATTACATATCATTGGCTGATTTAAGAGATGTTATTAAGGGATGGAGCTCTCATTTGGCTAAATTCTTGGATGCGATCAATTATTGGACTCGTTCTGGAAACAAGAAGCCAAAGAAGCTCAATATTACAGTTATTAGAGACGAGACCGCGCCACAACAAACGAGCGGAGCCAGAGGAGATTGTGGTCCTCTCGTATGCTTGGCGTTGGAGCGTTTGACGACGGGAAGCATCAAGTATCTACCTCCCACCGATAGAGATAAAGCTGCAGTAGGCGTGTGGTTTCGGCATTATATGGCTAAATCGATATATACGAGACGCTGCCTACCTGCATCCGCGTTATAAAAATGTCCATAAACAATTGGTAAGTTTATATACTTTTGGTTTGAAAATGTTTGGTTAAGTAACTAGAATTCAATAATTTGTAGAAAGTGTTGTCTGAACAAATGTTTGGTTTCTGCAGGTTAATCTCAGAAGTGAACTGCGTGAAAATGATGTCGAGCTGCAAAAGTTGATTCAATAGTTTAATTGATTGTTTTTTGATTGTTTAATTGATTTGTAAAAGTGATTCAATAGTAGATGATCGGAAATAAGAATTATTGCTTATTTTTTGATTGTTTAATTGATTTGTAAAAGATGATTTGTAAAAGTTGATTTGTGTAATTGATGCGAACATAATTCTTATTTGTGCTTGTTTAATTGATTGAAATGTAATGGTTGATTTGTTGATTTCAATCTGCATTATGTTGAAGGCAAAAATGACTATCGCAATGCGAAATGAAAATCGCAACGAGAGAATCGCAATGCGAAATGAAAATCGCAACGAGAGAATCGCAATGCGTTTATAATTTCGCATTGCGATTATCTCGTTGCGATTTTCATTTCGCATTGCGATTTTCATTTCGCATTGCGATTCTTTCGTTGCGATTTTCATTTCGCATTGCGATTTTCATTTCGCATTGCGATTTCCATTTCGCATTGCGATTTTCATTTCGCATTGCGATTTTCATTTCGCATTGCGATTCTCTCGTTGCGATTTTCATTTCGCATTGCGATTTTCATTTCGCATTGCGATTCTCTCGTTGCGATTTTCATTTCCGCATTGCGATTTTCATGTTGGGATTTTCATTTCGCATTGCGATTCTCTCGTTGCGATTTTCATTTCCGCATTGCGATTTTCATGTTGCGATTTTCATTTCCGCATTGCGATTTTCATGTTGGGATTTTCATTTCGCGTTGCGATTGTATTTTCCGTGTTGCGATAGTCAAATGCATGCCTAATAGTGATAACAACTGAATAACAAGAGTTGGTTAAGTCAAAATGGTTGGCCTGAGTCATTAATTCAACTGAAAATGTTAAAAGTTCACACATAAAATCCACATAATACAACGTTTGCATTTAAAAATCACCTAAGTTAACAGTCTCAAAAGGTGAAGCCAATCGTGATTGGGATTTTAAAGATGAGTGCCTTTTGCTTGACACCATATGAGCTTGGATTTTGATGAGGATCCATATTTTGGTAGAGGAAAAGATGATTTTGATGGCACTGGTGATCCACATGTCAACCTGTATGACCACTTTCCTTGCACCGACTACATGTCGATCTCTTCTTCTCTTCACCCTTAGACGGTATACGATCGTGACTTTTTGGTCGGCCAGGTAGCCTTCTGTCCATGGCTGGTGGCAAAACTGTTTGTAAGTCATCTGGTATGTCCCACTCAGAAGGATGTGGAATAGGGTAGACAATCTCGGCATAAGTCTGTCGATAAACTTCTGTAGTGTAGCAATCCATAGCGTATGCGCTTGAATCATCTTGGTTTAAATGAAGAGCAACTTTTATAACATGGCCACACGGATAACCAGATGTTTGCCATTTCATACAACTACACGTCTTTGCATTTAGATCGACTAGCCCATTTAAGTTATTATCCAGTACTTGAAACAAAGTGTTTGAACATGGTTCAACTCTCCATGACGTTGACTTCACAACACGTTTCGTTATCTTTTTTTCAGTCCATGGTGTAACACGATGTTCCAATGTTCCTGTAAATTTAAATAAACAATACTTAGTAAAATATATAAATATGATAAGTTACGAATTCAAAGAAATAATACCTGCATGGTTTCTTTTCTTGTAGTACCACTGTTGAATAGAGGCTCGAAAAAACTCCATTAACATAGTAATGGGTAATTTCCGGGAATGACGACTTAGAGCGTTGATTGATTCTGCACTATTAGACGTCATGAAACCATATCTTGCTCCAAGTTGATGTACTCTTGACCATCTTTCAAACCCGACATCTTCTAGTGTTTGAGCACACTGAGGCAAACACGTCTTAAACAATTTATATGCTTATTGAAATCCACTTCCCGATAAGCTTTTACAGCCTTCCAGTATGTCCATTTGTGCTTTTTTATACCAGCAGACCTTGATTTTAGATTTCTATACAAATGAACACCACAAAGTCCATGAAAAGCATCTGGGAAACACCTTCTAACAGCGTTGTCATTGAGTTTGCCCTATCGGATATGATTGTCAGATTGCTAATAGGACCTATGCAATCCCTAAGATGCCCCATAAACCATGTCCATGAATCAGAGGTTTCAGATTTGCCAACCCGTAAGCTATTGGCAATATCCCATTGTTAGCATCCATGGCTACTGCTAATAAGTTTACTCCAAGGTATCGACCTTTCAAATGTGCTCCGTCAACTATAATAACTGGGCGCATGCAAGTAATAAACGAACGAATCTACAAAATAATATACACAAGAAATATAATCATTTAAATGTGAAATGCATGTAACTAACAAAAATGAGTCAACAAAATTATATTGATTTACTAACCGTAGCACCAATGGCGATAAACAGCAACTCAAGCGTCCATCTCTATCTGTTTTGATATGAGTTACCGACCCAGGATTTTTCAGCTTTAAATTGTGACAATAAGCCGGCAGTTGGGCAAACGATGCTTCTGGCGACCCCCTCAACAATTCCAAGGCATAACATTTGGCTCTCCAAGCTTGAGAATATGATATACTAATCTTGAACCGAGCATTCATGTCAGTCATAATTTCATGTCCCCGATATACCCTGCCATTCAAAAACATTAACTCAGCCAGAAAACCACCCAACACCTTTTTGTTTGCCTGTCTATGGTGAGGAAAAACTTGGGTTCTTGAACATGTATGTTTATCAATAAAAGTCCTAACTTGAAACATTTTGCAATCTTTTATTCTCTTTGCAATCATACGCCACGTACAGTTTTTGTCAATCATACACCTTGTTTCGAAACGATCTTTGCTTGATTTGTTAACTTTTAGTTGATAGCCATCTTCCACACATTTTGTATACAAAGCTATCTTCAATCTTCCTTTGTATCAAAACAATCATCTTTCTTGACACGAATAACTTTTGTGTAACAATCAACTGCTTTCTTTGCCAACTCTTCTTCCGGTAACTGAAGTAATTCTGGCATATTCCAGTTATACTCCCGTGGCATTTTCTTTTCTTCGGGGACTTTTCTTCTTCTTTCTTCTTCAGGATTATATGAATTACAGAATGGATGTTCAACATGTTCATTCACAGTCGTAACTTCCTCCTCATTATCATCAACAACATCTTCCTCGGCAACGGGTGTTTCATCATCAAAATTCGGGTATTGACCAATATTAAAATCATTACACACATGGTCTGTTTCTTCTTCTGAAACATCATCAAAATCCGTGTATTGACCAATATCAAAGTCCGGATATTGACCAAGACCAAATTTCGAATACTGACTAGTACTCACAATTTTTTCTGTTGGCTCATCATCGTCTAACTGGTCAATACGAAAACCGGAATTTGGTGCTGAAAGTTGATTGGGATTTGGATTAGAGAAAGGTTGTGGGTTTTGAGAAAAACTTAGTTGATTACTACCCGCTACTGACCCAACAATACTACTTCTAGGTTCAACAACATACAATGTAACATCATCTTGTGAAACACTAATGTAAGCAATGAATCGTTCAACATCTTCATTGTCGGTTAACAAATAAACTTTACCATTTCTCTGATAAGATAGCCTAAATCCACTTAGGGGCTCTAAATTCAATTTATTTGAAACACGTAGCATTAGAGTTTCATAAGTTAACTTTTGTAAAGACAATTTTAGTTGAAGATTCATGGGTAAAGGCATATATTGTAAAACACCATGAACATTATCCCATGACCCTCCAAAACACAAATCTATCCAAACATGATCAGATGATTTCATGGTTGTAAATTAATTTACTAAACAGACGAGCTGCGAAACTAAAACCTGTTGCCGGATTGGGAAGGATGTCGTTGGATATAGGAACGGATGTCGCCGGAGAGAGTGATAGATGGAGATGGAATGAGTTGCGATTTAGGGATTTAGTTTATGATTTCAGTGTTATATACCCAAAATTTCAGTGTTGTGATTTACAGATTCTCGTTGCGATTTACGGATTATCGTTGCGATTTACAGATTCTCGTTGCGATTTACGGATTATCGTTGCGATTTACGGATACGCGTTGCGATTTACGGATTATCGTTGCGATTTACGGATACGCGTTGCGATTTACGGATACGCATTGCGATTTACGGATACGCGTTGCGATTTACGGATACACGTTGCGATTTACGGATACGCGTTGCGATTTTATGTATTATCGTTGCGATTTACGGATACGCGTTGCGATATACGGATACGCATTGCGATTTACCCATACGCGTTGCGATTTTACGGATACACGTTGCGATTTACGGATACGCGTTGCGATTTATGTGTTCGCGTTGCGATTTTCATATTCGCGTTGCGATTATTGAAAATCGCAATGCGAATTTGTACTATCGCATCGCGATTTTCAAGAATCGCGTTGCGATTTTGGAAACTGATTTGCGATTCTGGGGATCGCGTTGCGATTTTTATTTCGCGTTGCGATTTTGTTGGTCATTTTGGCAAATCCAAAAAAAGTTGGTTAAAATCGTATATTATAACTTTTTTTTGGTCACTGAGGCGATTTTCTCTTATATATATTGTCCAATAGATACCTCTTTTGTCGAATGAAAATACGTTTTATATTTGTGTCGAGTATGATCGAATATAAATTTTTACATTAAAATTTGGATCAATTTTAAGATCAAATAAAACTTGTCTAAACTCAAAAATAAATAAATGAAAGAGCATATTTCTTGTGTTAGGTCAGGTTGGATTGAAAACTCAACCTGATTTAACTTGATTAGTTATCATCTCTGCATATATTTATGAGCTTTGTCTCTTGAGATATGATGATGTTAGGTTTTGTTTAAATTATATAGTATATTTTTAAAATAAATATTTAAAATATATTATAAATATTTATTTTTTTTAAAAAAAGTAAATATTATTTATGAGCCTTTGTCTCTTGAGATATGATGATGTTAGGTTTTGTTTAAATTATATAGTATATTTTTAAAAATAAATATTTAAAATATATTATAAATATATAATTTTTTAAAAGTAATATTTAGAATTATCATTTTTTAAGAAGAATATAGATGGTGTAATTAGGGAGAGTTTAAGGAACAACTTAGTTTAAGGCTAAAAAACTGCAGAAATAGACATAAATGAATATGTGATAAAAAATATTTTATGTTGAACGTAACTTAAATTTTTTTATTTTTCTAACACTTTTGGTTGAATCTAAAATGTCAACTTCTTTATAACATTTTTTATTGACAATAAAAAATATTATATTTTTCATAATATTTTAAATTCAAACAAAAATATTAAAAAAGTATAATATTTTAAATAATATAATTTAAAATATTATATTTTTATCATATTTTTAATTACGTTCCTCTTATCGTCTCTTAATCTTAAATTAGATTTTCGTATCATAGAACTTTCCGTATAATTGCAGTGAAATCCTTAAGATCTGTCAAAAAACCAAGATTCGGCCACCGCCCATTCAATTTGATAGCCTTCCAAAGCCCGATCTCATTGATTCACGAATCTAGGTATCCGCACGAATAATCGAAAAATATATACTCTTCCCGCAGTACCTTTGCTGGCTCTGCGTAACAACACGTGACGTGGAACATAATGTCCAAGTGTCGGTTGTCCTAAGGGTGTAGTTATATTTATAGAATATGTAGAGAGTAGCATATTCAAGAATATTTTTAAAGTAAATGCATATATTAATAACATAAATATTTCATATGACATAGATATAAATAAAATTTTAGGATGAACATCTTCAGTAAAATAAACTATTAATATAACAGAATTTAAATTTTAAGATGATCATGTGTCTACACTGAACAAAGCCTACACCCATTATTATATATAGACGTTATCAATAATTAAAAAATAATCTAAATAGATAGTACATTATAACCTCTACAAATCATTTTTTTGGTCCGATAACCACATAGATTCCGTCTATATTAAGAGTTGATGAGTAAAATTATCTATCCATTATATTAAAATATATTTATTGTTTAACAGATATTAAATTTATTATCACTCAATTTAATAGACATTAATAAAACAATTAATTATTTATAATGACATGTGATATCACTATGCAATGTGACATGTCTAAATTTGGATCAAAGAGGCTGCATGTCATTTCACATATTTGACAATATTAGAGGCCATGTACCATTTTAGAAACATAAGTACGCATAGGGAAGATTTACAATAATCTAGGGACCATTCATTCCATTATCCCTAAATCTCATTTATTTTTAGAAGTTATGCTCGAATCCGAGAAGAAGGTATCATGTTTCGGTTATCGCTTTGGCTGGAAGCGTGGGTTCTTCCCGAATAAAATAAAAGCGCAGACTCAGAGGATGTGGGGTCGGCGCCGGCCCTTCACTCTCGCCGAATTCACAGTTTCATAACAGCCCTTCTCATTAAACAAATGAAAAGTCAAAACCTTTGCTCAAACCAGAGTATCCGGGGAACACTTGCATGTTATGTTTATTCACCCCTTTGAACTCCACTCCCTATATAAAGGTTTCTCTACTGAATTTGTTTCTTTGAGACGGAGCTTTTAACAAACAAGAAAAAGAAGAAGAAGATGATTTCTCTACTGTGTTCTAACTCGGGTTCATGCATGGCGGCCCTGATTTTCTACACTTGTGTATGGATCCCATATCTTCAGTTCAAGAGCCTTGTTTCGACCTCGCTGGTTATATCGTCAATATTATGGTATCATTTGATTCTAATTTAAACAGTTTTCTATAAGTATGTACAACACATATATATTTCATCGTATGTAACATCACAAGATGCATATATTGACGAGCATGGTTCTAACTTCTATCATATAAAATAATAACTGTTGGTAAGATCACAAGATGCATTACTGCAAGATGAAAATATTAGTAACGAGTAGAAAAATCAGTAAATGAAATGTAAAAAAAATAAAATAGAATAAATTTAATTTGTCATAATAAAAGTTATTTTATTCTCATAAAAAATAATTCCATCATACTCAATTTAATCATAAAATTGATATCATCCTCAAAATTAATATTATAAAATCATAGTCATCCTAAAATATAATATAATATCTTTATATTCATACATTTAGTTAATGTCTTCTTGAACTCATTAAATGATTTCAGTGGTAGAAGAGAATGTTATTCCTCCTAGAGATCCTGAATTCAAACAGTTGTGTCTGCAGATGTGTACAATATCAATAGTTAAAAAAGATTTTTAAACAAATACTACCTTGATTAATTGGAGGATAATAAACAACTATATCAGGAAATAGAGTAGAGAAATCTTACATATTAATTTCCACTGAGAAATCTTTTAGGCAGAATATGATCTTCCAAGAAATAGTAGCAACATTTGCTGATTTCTCCTATATGATAGAACCATGCTCTTCTCCAGTAAGGATTAATGTAAAGCACACTCGCAATACTCAGTATCACCACAACATAAGATGCAACGAAAGACGCATAGAAGGCCGTCATATCGATCAAGTCGTTGTCGGTTGACCCCTTCGGCAATGACGATGGTGGTGGTTCGGATGGTGAGCAGTTCTTCGGCAATGGTTTACCGCAGAGAAGAGGATTTCCAACGTAGCTGCTTTCCTCAAATGTTGAAAATTGTGCGGTCATTACCGGTGTACTTCCGGACAAATTATTGTAAGCTACACTGAAATAAGACAAGCTATATAACTCCACAAGTTGTGGAGGGATTGTACCACTCAAGTTGTTGTGGGAAAGATCCAAACTCTCGATTTTCTTCAAATCGGAAAATGTCGGTGGGATTGATCCTATCAAACGGTTGTGAGACAGATTCAATGCATAGATATTCTGAAAGTTCTTCACTTGGTGGGGAATCTCACCTGTCAACTTGTTGCAAGAGAGATCGATGCCAGACAGGTATGCAAGGAGTCTTCCCTTGTAAAAGTATGAGTTGTTTTTCGATGTGAACTGTATCGGATCATCAGTGGAGAATGAAGTCTGATTATACGCAACAGCAGCGACATAACGAACATATTCTTGAGATACTTCAACAAATGCTGTAATCATCAAGCAAGATGGAACAGTACCTGAAAGATTATTATTGGAAAGATCAATCAAGCTTAATTGATCCAAATTGCATAACCGAAGTGGAATCTTTCCTTCAAAATGGTTGTTGTTTAGAAGAAGATAGCTCAGCTGAGAAAGGTTGCCAATCCAATTCGGAATTTTTCCAGTCAAGTGGTTGTTACTGAGATCTAATGTCACCAAGATGCTGCTGTTGCGGAAAGCATTTGTGATTGGCCCTTGTAGCTTGTTTCTTGATAAATGAACTTGATTGATCCATAATGGACTAAAGCATGATGGAACATGCCCAGAAATATTGTTCATCGAAAGGTCTAAAAGTTTAAGATGAAGATTAAGATTGCAAAACTCCACCGGGAATGGACCTTCAAGATGATTTTGCGCCATCGCAATATGTTCCAATCTTGACATATTCCCCATCCACCTTGGTATCTCACCAGAAATCTCATTATTGCTTAAATCCAAGGTTGTCAACTGTGACATATTCTCCATCCAATTTGGAATCTCCCCAGAAATATGGTTATTGCTTAAATCCAATACAGACAACGAAGAGCAATCAGACAAAGAATCTGGGATTTTTCCTGAGAAATGATTCCCATCCAAACGCAGCTGAAACAATTCTGTGAGGTTGAACTTTGAAGAGAACATCTGCCCTTGCAATCTGTTGTTTGACAGTGCAAGGTAATTTAATGAAGAGCATCCCAGGGTCAAACCCTCTGGCAGTCCACCGGACAATTGATTGTCTGACAAGTCCAAGACTTCCAGGTAATTCATATCACCAATCGAAGCAGGAATGGTACCGTGAAAATGGTTTTTTGACATGTTCAAAAACCTCAGTGATGGTAGTTTTTCCCCTATTTCAATTGGAACTTCGCCATAGAAGAAATTTTTTGAGACATCCAACCGTCGTAATTCTGTTTGTGGAAAGAAAGATAACTTAAAAGGTCCGATGAGAGAGTTGTTGGCAAGTGATAAACTTGCTAAATTTGTGTTGTTTTGCAACAACCAATTTGGAAATTTCCCTTTTAAGTTGACATTAGAGAGATCAACATACTGCAAGTCATGCTGGTGGTAGAGGAATGCAGGAAATTGTCCAACATCTCCACAACAAGATAAGCTGATCTGATTCAATTGGAATCTTGGGACCAAGGATTGCATCTCGCTTTCAACATACATGAGATTGTTGTCCGCATCAAAAAACTTGAGCTTTGAAAGGTTGAAGAAAGGTTCCAACGAGATTGGGACTCGAAAGTAATTATCATAAAGCCTCAACATTACAAGGGATGTTAAACTCTTAAGGGCAGATACTTTTCCATATAACTGATTTGAAGACAGATCCAAACTTTCGAGAGATGTGAAGTTGGAAATACACTCGGGCAAATTACCCGTTAAATTATTGTAGGCTATATCCAATTCTCGAACATTCATCAAATCACAAAAACCTGTACATGAAATATAATATCAAAATTAAATAAATAAATTACTTAACATTTTTTTCTAGGGTTAATTATATAAGATGCAACTGATCTTTAAGTGGTGTATCATTTATACTATTAAACTTCGGTTTTAACTTCAATTATGCCACTGCATGTGTCATTAAATTTTAAGAAACGATGATGTGGACATATGTTTATGCTGCTGTGATGACGTAAACAAAATGACATCGTTTGGGCGACGATTATTGATGCCTAAAACACATCGTTTTAGACACTAAACTTTAAGGGTGTATCGATTTTGTCACAAAACTTTTAAATAGTTAACTTTTTACCACTACACTTTTTCTGTTACCATCGACAATCAATCATCATTCATCATCAATCATCTTTTACGGCAAGATCGGTACCAAAATGTTTGCATTTCACTCCTCTTTCTTCTCATAGGATTGTTTTTTCAAGAAACTCACTCAAAATCGATGAAAATTCATTTAAAAGTTCAACGTGCTAATACATGATCTCTTCTGATGACTGTCCAATAAGGATAGTTTTGAAGTATTGTTCATCTTCTCGAAATAATACTTCTCACCATTTGGATTTTCAAACAAACATCTCAAATCACTCAAATCTAATAAATTCCCCCAAATTCATAAAAATAGTAATTTTTTTTATTTAATTTCATCGATTTTGAGTGAGTCCTGTGGAAAACTAATTCTAGAAGAAGAAAGAGGAATAAAATACGAACACTTTGGTACAGATCTTGCCATGAAAGATGACAGATGACGGGTAGTGATTGCTTGTCGGCCACATCTAGGAATGTACAATGACAAAAAGTGAAATGTTTAAAAGTTTAGTGACAAAATCAATATACCCTAAAGCTCAGTGCCTAAAACAAAACAACATCGTTTGAGCCATCAATAGCCGCATCAAAACGATTTCGTTTTGTCCATGTCATCACATTGTTTGAATTTTAACGGCCCAATGATATAATTGAAATCAAAACCAATGTCCAATACTATAAATTGAATCAATTAAAAGTTAAGTGATATTTAGTATAATTTATCCTTTTTCTATTTGGAAGCAAATTTTGGATATGAAAAGACAATTTTACCTTGGACATGTAAGGTGCCATTGAGTCCACAATCATCTATCCTTAGAAACTTGAGAGAAGGCATTGCACCAATTTTTTCAAGAAAGTTATTTGCAAGAGGAGTATATGATATGTCCAAAGACTCCAAATTCTTCAATTGAAATGCTGAAATATATCAAATGGATGATATGTTACTGAAAATTTTAGGAAATAAAATTATTTTTACGAGAAAAAAATGGAAGTAAAAGTACATTTATTTCTACTCTTTTTTTTTTCTTTATATATATTTAAAGGTTCAAATTACCTTGTAGAGTGAAGTTTTGGCTGATCTCACACGAGGACAACTCCAAATACTTTAAAGAAGAAAGTTGTAGAGTGAAGTTTTGGCTGATCTCACATGAGGACAACTCCAAATGCTTCAAAGAAGAAAGTTGTAGAGTGAAGTTTTGGCTGATCTCACACCCGAACAACCCCAAATGCTTCAAAGAAGAAAATTCTCTTGGACTTCCAACAGAACCTTTCAAGACCAACTCTTCTAAGTTTGTAAAATTATATATATAATGAATTAAAGCAATGTTGAATATCATAACTTACTGTTTGGAAAATCGGATGTCACCATCGTATCATTAAAACTAAAACCTCCCAAAGAAAGAGTCTTTAACGATGGAAATGAGCCGAATGATTGTAGCAGAAGGCTACAACCTACACGAAATGGTACATTTTTTAATTACTTTATTTCTTTAGAAAATTCCAATTACATTTTTTAAAAACAACATTTCAAATTATTAAACTAACAAATTTAAATTTATGTTGATTTATAAACCTATAATTTTTTATTAGCAGTACCTGAATAGCAGAGGATATCCACCTCCTCCAAGCTTCTCAAGCCAACTAATTCTGACAAGATTAAGAAATCGTGATATAATTCAGTTGGTTTAATTTTACCTTTAATCCTTGTATTCTTCGAACTTTTGAAATTTAATCCATTTACTTATAAAATTTTAGAAATATGAAATGAGGGTGTAATTGAAAGAAAGAGAGACAATCTTACCTTTAATATCTATTGATCCTTTTAATTCAGAACCTCCAAGAGACAAAGACCTCAGATTCGGAAACCTACCAAGAGATGACAATATGCTATTGTTGAAGCGATTCCCCCGCAAATAAAGCACTTCCAAATTCATCAGCCTTGATTCTGTCGTATTATTAATTTGATTTCTTTTATTAAACCAATTTAAACTTTGATTAGAATAATTAAATAATATTATATATTTGACGTATTACATAAGTTTTAAATATTATATAATTAAATAAAATAGAAAACAATTTATAGAGCTAAGTGAAGTACCTTGGAACGAAGATCCCAAGCTCTCAATCCCATTGTAGCCTAAATACAATTCCTTTAAATTTTTCAAAGTACTGAATTCTGTTGAAATCCATGAATTCAACCTCAATCCAATTATTTTAAATCAAGCACCATAATAATAAAAAAATTCCCCAAATCAAGCATGGGATTGTAAAATAAAACTTACCCAGTAAATCAACAGTTCCTTCTAATCCACAATACTGTAGATTCAATGATTTTAAAGAAGTAAAACCATGTAATTGTGATAGGATGTTGTTACTTAAGCTGTTACGAGATAAAATCAAAGTCTCCAAATTATTCAATCTTGATAGCATCTTAATACCTGCACCCAAATATGAAGGACCGCCAAAAAAGAATTGAGAAGCATTGGTATAATAAGTGACAAAATTTGTCCTTAGAGTTTGGTAAAATAATTAATTTGACCCCTATTTTTCTTAAAATATTTTTATTTTTCAATGTTTTATTATTGATCAAAATGTTTTTTTTTATGAAATTGTTAGTTGACTAATGGTTAACGCTTGTGGTTGATTTGACAGTGACACATGTCAAGTGTTTTTAAGTGAGTGTAAAAATATCATGTAAGCAATTAAACATGCCAACAACAAACATTGACCTACAGTTACTATTTTCATCAGAAAGAAGGGACCAACTTGACCAAAATCAAAACATTAAGAATTAAAGTGATTTAAAACAAATATATGAATCAAAGTCATTATCCAGACAAACGTTAAGGGTAAATTCTGACATTATAACAATTAAATATGACTTTACCATTAGTATGATTCGATCCTGTCAATGGGAAGTTGTATGATAAATCCAAAAACTTGAGGGATGAAAGTTCACTTAAGGACATGAAAATGCTATCATTGAAATAATTTTCACTTAAATAAAGTATCTCCAATTTCTTTAATTTCGAAGACAGCCTTTCGAAACCTAAAAAGAATAAAAAAAAAGAGAGAGATTAAATTAATAAAAATAAGTAATTGAAGTGATAATGAAATCGAAAAGAAATGAACCTTGGTCGGCAACACAACCAGCAATGTAATTTGATCCCAAGGAGAGATTCTTTAATTCCTGAAAAGGAAGAAATAACGAAGCATTCAAATACCAAGGAACTCTACCATACGAATCATACTCCAGTGCTGCATCAAGAAATAGTTTGATAACTCGTCCGGTGGTGGGGTTGCACTCAACCCTCGCCCATTCACAGCAGTTTAATGAAGTTTCTTTTTCCTCTACCGGCCAGTAATAGCCAAACCCTGTGTCTGTAACATCAATGAGAGGAAAGAAAGGTTTGAGTCGGGAGAGAGCGACTCGTTCTTCCTCCAAGCAACACTCACACCACCCCAACATTAAAAACGCCAACAGAGCCATAGCCCACCATCTCCACTCCATCTGCTCACTCATCACCTATGTCTTATGCTTTTGTGGCCGATACTGTTAACCCATTATATACTACAACGAAAGGGACCACCCCTCATGTTTCCCAGAAATTCATTCATCATTGAGGCTCCACTCATACTTACATAAATTGGATATTTTTTTAAAAAAATTACAATATAATTGATTTGATAAAGAAAGAAAAAAACACTAAAAGAAAAGTGAAGTTAAAGAGTGGAGTATAGACTTATAGGCACATCTAATTTGTAAAGAAATATTTTTCTTCGGTTAACTTTTGATTGAAAGCAAAAAAGTTTTGTTGGAATAGATTTATTATTACCTCTTATAAATGAATTTAGGGTTACAAATATTCTTGTATTTTATTATTTTTAACATTTAATAAATATTTTATTTACACCAGAATTTTTTAGAAAAAAATACATGAACTTATATATTTCTATTATATACTTTAATTATTGTTATTTTTCAAATATTCGTAAGTAAACCGTGAGCATAGAATCGACTGTGTTCACACTATAGTTGGAAAATTTCCAGTCCATAGAAAGAAACGTGTCCTACCTTGTTGGAAATTTTGATATTAAGTCTTTGTCTCTCACATTGACGAAAAGCAAGAGGACCCAATAATTTTCTATTGGAAAAAAAAGGGAATTAGGTTTAAGTTCCACCAAGTTTCCAGATATTAATGACGAGCTTGACATGTGATAAGACCAACTAATAATATATTTTATAATTATAAATATATTTTTTATAATGTAAAAAAAAGACTCTCTATGTTCTATAAAAAATTGTCTTTTATTGATTTTTTAAAAATAAAAAAATTTAAACTTTAATCATGATTTTTTAAATAATTAAATTTTATAAAATATATATTTACAAACTACTTGATTGAAGGTTTCTAAAATATATTTTTACATATTTTTATCAATTATAAATTTTGAATCATAATTAGTCAAAGTTTAAAAAAATTAACCCAAAAAATCAATAATGGACATTTTATGAGAAAGAGGGAATATTATTATTCTATAATATTTGGATCATTATATCAAAAGATAATAATGCTATTCACCGCTACAATCCAATGTATATATGATTTTTTTAAATAAATTCAGAGTCAATATAAGGTAGTAAATATTTAAATACTTTTAATCTTTTGATAATAAACACTCATATTCTTATACATGGGATACTTGAATTTAAAATTTCAAAACATTTATTAAAATCCTTCCACTATTAAAATTTCTTGGTCGGTGTACATATGAATCATTTATGGATAAAATATTTATAAATTATACTTGCTTATTTGAATTACAAAATTTACATAATTTAAAAATATTTTAAAAATAAAACTTAAATACAAAATATTTTAAAAAATACATGAACTTATATATTTCTATTATAAACTTTAATTATTGTTATTTTTCAAATATTCGTAAGTAGACCGTGGGCATAGAACTGAGTGTGTTTACACTATAGTTGGAAAATTTCCAGTCCATAGAAAGAAACGTGTCCTAGCTTGTTGGAAATTTTGATATCAAGTCTTTGTCTCTCACATTGACGAAAAGCAAGAGGTGATTACCCAATAATTTTCTATTGGAAAAAAATGAATTAGGCTTAAGGTCCACGAAGTTTTCGGAGGGGTTCTCAAAAGTATATGATTCATTAACGCGGTTTGTTGATCTATTTGTTTAAAATTTTAAAAATCGGATAATTAAAAATAATTATTCGACCAGGTTAGATACTCGACCTGTGATTTTTCTCGGGTAGGTGGGTCGGTTCCGGACCGAACTTTTTTATAATCGGGTACTCGACCCAATCTAGTAATTTTAATATATATATATATATATATATATATATATTAGTTTAAATTATATTTTTATTTTTGGTTCCTTAATATTTTTACCTTAAAACTAAATTTAAATCTCTAAATTATTTTTAGGTTTGTATTATATACTTTTAAGTTTTATTTTTTTATTTTTTTTATTAATTTGTCGAAATGAGATTCGAAAGAAAAAATCACGATCGATATTAATATTTTTAATATTTTCTTTTGGAAATAAAATTTAATATATATATATATATTCAAAAAATTATCCTTATAACTAACTTCAAATCACTAATTTCTGTGTATGGATTGTGTGTATTATGAAGTTTTAAATTTTATGTATTTTCTATGTGTTTTTTTAAACAAATATGAACAAAGTATCCGGATTTAGCAGACCGAGTCACGGGCCGAAAAATATTCTATCCGGAGAATCAGGTACCCAGTATTCCGAGTACCCGAATTTGAACACCCCTATTTTCCAGATCTATAAAAAAATAAGTTTTTTTTTTAAAATAAACTCAATTAAAATTTCATTTAAATAAAAGTTTAAAATATATATATATATATATTGAAATTTTAAAATAATTTTAATAAGTTTTTTATATAAATATTTGAATTTTCAACACAAGCATTCGTATTCAACAATTAAATTTCATATATTTGAAGTGTTGGGTCTCATTGTAAATTCCTTAAGAAATTTCGTTCGAACATGAGAATGTAATTCTTTTAATTCTATGTACCAAATTAATAATGAATATAAATGTAAAAATATCAAGATATTGATGACGGCCTTGACATGTGAAAAAAACAACTAATAATACTTTAATATATTTATAATTATATATATATTTCATGATGTAACAAAAAATAGAATAATAATATTATTCTATAATATTTGGGTCAGTATATCAAAAATAATAATGTTATTCACCGCTACACACGTTAATGTATATATGATTTTTTTAAAATAAATTTAGAGGGAATATAGATAATATATATTGAAAGACTCCTAGTTATTTGATAATAAATATTTATATCTTTTTTATATGTGATGTTGAAACTTAAAAACCTCAAGGAATAATAACAAATCTCTTAATCACTAAGATTGCTTAATTTATGTATATACGAATCATCAGTATTAAGGTTTTGGATAAAATATTTATAATTTATACATGCTTATCTGATTTATAAAATTTAAATAATTTACTAATATTTTAAAAATAAAACTTAATTATATAAAATATATATTTTTTTTAAAAGAAAATATCTTTCATCAAGAGAAAGACCTTCAAAAATTCCCCACAACTCTACATCCAAAGTCGAATATTTCTTAATCGTTTTGAAAAAACCTTCAATCCATCTTTTATCATGGTCTCGAATTACACCACCACAATATGCATAACCATCATTATTATTGCGAAAACTTTCATTTGGTGGACACTGCCACCTAACATTGCGATTCACAGGCGTTGTCCGAAATGTATCAGTTAAAGCACGAGTAGCATGTGCATGTGCATCTCCCGATTTAAGATGAATACTCTTGGGAAAGAACCGAGTAGCATTATATTCTTTAATTATTGTTATTTTTCAAATATTCGTAAGTAGACCGTGGGCAGAGAACCGAGTGTGTTTAAACTATTGTTGGAAAATTTTCAGTCCATAAAAAGAAACGTGTCCTACCTTGTTGGAAATTTTGATATCAAGTCTTTGTCTCACATTGACGAAAAGCAAGAGGTATTAACCCAATAATTTTCTATTGGAAAAAAAGGGAATTAGGCTTAAGTTCCACAAAGTTTTGGGAGGGGTGTTCAAAAATATTTGATTTAATTGACGAGGTTTGTTGACCTATTGATTCAAAATTTAAAAAATCATATAATTAAAAAAATTATTCGACCAGGTTAGGTACTTGACCTTTGATTTTTCTCGGGTAGGTGGGTCAGTTTCGGACCGATTTTTTTTGTAACCGGGTACCCAACCCAATCTAGTAATTTTAATATATATATATATATATATTAGTTTAAATTATATTTTTATTTTTGGTTCCTTAATATTTTACTTTAAAACTAAATTTAAATCTCTAAATTCTTTTTAGGTTTGTATTATGTACTTTTAAGTTTTATTTTTTTAATTTTTTTATTAATTTGTCGAAATGAGATTCAAAATAAAAAAATCACGATCGATATTAATATTTTTGATATTTTCTTTTGGATAGAAATATAGAACGGAGTATAGACTTATAGGCACGTCTAATTTGTACAGAAATATTTTTCTTCGGTTAACTTCTAATTAAAAGTAAAAAGTTGTTGGAATAGATTTATTATTACTCTTATAAATGAATTTAGGGTTATAAATACTCTTGTATTTTTTTAACATTTAATAAATATTTTATTTACACGTGATTTTTTTAAAAAAATACATGAACTTATATATTTCTATTATATACTTTAATTATGGTTATTTTTCAAATATTCGTAAGTAGACCGTGAGCAGAGAACTGAGCGTATTTACAGTATTATTGGAAAATTTTAGATCCATAGAAAGAAACGTTGACGAAAAAAAAGGTAAATAACCCAAGAATTTTCTATTGGAAAAAAAGGAATTAGGCTTACCACCCCAAGCAACACTCTTAGCCCACCATCTCCGCTCCATCTGCTTACTCATCACCTGTCTTATGCTTTTGTGGCCAATATTGTTAACCCATTCTATACTAAAACGAAAGGACCATCCCTCATGTTTCCCAGAAATTCCAGCTAAAACAAAGACATTACGGTCAATGGTGGATCCTGAAAAATGTGCAAGCCAGCAGGGAGGGACCAAGCAATATTGGTCATACGATCGGCCAAACGGTTGCTCTCACGAGGTGCGTATGAGAAACTCAAATTCCAGCTGCGTCCAATAAAGCGCCAAATATGCTGTAACATCGAAGAGACAGTCATGCTTCTCCTATTACCGGTAAGTAAATCAATGGCTTGTTTACTATCCGATTCAACACAAACCGATTGCAACCCCATTTTCAATGGCTTGTTTACTGTCCGAGGTGTACCAGTTAAAGCACGAGTAGCATGTGCATGGGCAGCTCCCGATTTAAGTTGAATACTCTTGGGAAAGAACCGAGTAGCATGTCCACGAGTAGCATTATATACTTTAATTATTGTTATTTTTCAAATATTCGTAAGTAGACCGTGAGCAGAAAATCGAGTGTGTTTACACTATTGTTGGAAAATTTCAGTCCATAGAAAGAAACGTGAAAGACCATCATACCTTATTGGAAATTTAGATATCAAGTCTTTGTCTCTCACATTGACGAAAAGCAAGAGGTAATTACCCAAGAATTTTCTATTGGAAAAAATGAATTAGGCTTAATTTCCACAAAGTTTGTAGATATAGACGAGCTTGACATGTGATAAGATCAATTAATAATATATTTTATAATTATAAATAAATTTTTTATAATGTAAAAAAAATACTCGCTTTGTTCCATAAAAAATATCTCTTATTGATTTTTTAAAATTCAAATTTTTTAAACTTTATCCATGGTTTTTTAAATATTTAAATCTTATAAAATATATATTTACAAACTATTTGATTGAAGTTTTCTAAAATATAATTTTACATATTTTTATCGATAATAAATTTTGAATCATAATGAATCAAAGTTAAAAAAATTGACCCAAAAAAAATCAATAATGGACATTTTTTATGAGAAAGAGGGAATATTATTATTATATAATATTTGGATCATTATATCAAAAGATAATAACGCTATTCACAGCTACAATCTAATGTATATATGATTTTTTTTTAAACAAATTCAGCGTCAATATGAGGTAGTAAATATTTAAATACTTTTAATCTTTTGATAATAAACACTCATATTCGTATACATGTGGTACTTAAACTTAAAATTTCAAAATATTTATTAAAATCCTTCAACTATTAAAATTTCTTGGTCAGTGTACATATGAATCATTTATGGATAAAATATTTATAAATTATACTTGCTTATCTGAATTACAAAATTTACATAATTTAAAAATATTTTAAAAATAAAACTTAATTACAAAATATTTTAAAAAATACATGAACTTATATATTTCTATTATATACTTTAATTATTGTTATTTTTCAAATATTCGTAAGTAGACCGTGGGCATAGAACTGAGTGTGTTCACACTATAGTTGGAAAATTTCCAGTCCATAGAAAGAAACGTGTCCTACCTTGTTGTTACATTGACAAAAGGCAATAGGTAATTACCCAAGAATTTTCTATTGGAAAAAAAGATGAATTTGGCTTAAGGTCCACCAAGTTTTTTGGAGGGGTGCTAAAAAATATCTAATTTCATTGTCGCGGTTTGTTGATCTAATGGTTCAAAATTTAAAAAATCGGATAATTAAAAGAAATTATTCGACCAAGTTAGATACTTGACTTGTGATTTTTCTCGGGTAGGTGGGTCGGTTCCGGACCGAATTTTTTTTATAATCGAGTGCCCGACCCAATCTAGTAATTTTAATATATATATATATATATAATATATTAGTTTAAATTATATTTTTATTTTTGGTTCCTTAATATTTTTACCTTAAAACTAAATTTAAATCTCTAAATTCTTTTTAGGTTTGTATTATGTATTTTTAAGTTTTGATTTTTTAAAATTTTTATTAATTTGTTAAAATGAGATTTGAAAGAAAAAATCACGATCGATATTAATATTTTTAATATTTTATTTTGGATATAAAATTTAATATATACATATATATTTAAAAAATTATCCTTATAACTAACTTCAAATCACTAATTTTTGTGTATGGATTGTGTGTATTATGAACTTTTTTAAATTTTATGTATTTTCTATGTGATTTTTTTTAAAACAATATGAACAAAGTATCTGGATTTAACAGACCGAGTCATGGGCCAAAAAATATACTACCCGGAGAATCGGGTACCCAATATTCCAAGTACCCAAATTTGAACCCCTATTTTCCAGATCTATAAAAACAAATAAGTTTTTTTTTTAAAATAAACTCATTAAAATTTCAAATAGTGAAACTAAATTTATATTTTATTCTAATAAAAATTTAATATATATTTTTATATTGAAATTTTAAAATAATTTTAATAATTTTTATATAAATATTTCAATTTTCAACACAAGCATTCGTTTTCAACAATTAAATTTCATTTATTTGAAGTGTTGGGTCTCATTGTAAATTCCTTAAGAAATTTCGTTCGAACATGAGAATGTAATTCTTTTAATTCTATGTACCAAATTAATAATGAATATAAATGTAAAAATATCAAGATATTGATGACGAGCTTGACTTGTGATAAGATCAACTAATAATACTTTCATATATTTTATAATTATAAATATATTTTTTATAATCTAAGAAAAAATACTCGCTTTCTTTCATAAAAAATCTCTCTTATTGATTTTTTAAAAGTCAAATTTTTTTAACTTTGACTACGACTATTTTAAATATTTAAATTTTATAAAATATATATTTACAAACTAATTAATTGAAGGTTTCTAAAATATATTTTTATATATTTTTATCAATAATAAATTTTAAATCATAATTAGTCAAAGTTTAAAAAAGTTGTCCCAAAAAAAATCAATAATGGATATTTTTATGGGAAAGAAAGAGTATTATTATTCTATAATATTTGGATCATTATATCAAAAGATAATAATGCTATTCACCGCTACAATCCAATGTATATATGATTTTTTAAAATAAATTCAGAGTCAATATAAGGTAGTAAATATTTAAATATTTTTAATCTTTTGATAATAAATACTTATATTTTTGTATATGTAATACTCAAACTTAAAATCTCAAGAAAAAAAAATCATTCAACTATTAAAATTGCTTGGTCAGTGCACATATGAATCATTCATATTAAGGTTATGGATAAAATAATTCTTCGACAACAATATCTCAAAAAAAATTCCAATGCATTATTTGAGTATTTTTGCCGTGAATATAAGATAATATATATTTAAAGACTCCTAATTATTTGACAATAAATATTTATATGTTTTTTACATGTGATACTGAAACTCAAAACCTCAAGGGATAATAACAAATCTCTTAATCACTAATATTGCTTAATTTATGTATATGCGAATCATCCATATTAAGGTTTTGGATAAAATATTTAGAATTTATACATGCTTATCTGAATTATAAAATTTAAATAATTTACTAATATTTTAAAAATAAAACTTAATTATATAAAATATATATATTTTTTAAAACAAAATATCTTTCATCAAGAGAAAGACCTTCAAAAATTCCCCACAATTCTGAATCCAAAGTCGAACATTTCTTAACCGTTTTGGAAAAACCTTCAATCCATCTTCTATCATGGTTTCGAGTTAGACCACCACAATTTGCATAACCATCATTATTATTGCGAAAGCTTTCATTTGGTGGACACTGCCACCTAACATTACGATTCACAGGCGTTGTCCGAGGTGTACCATTTAAGCACGAGTAGCATGTGGATGGCCAGCTCCCGATTTAAGTTGAATACTCTTGGGAAAGAACCGAGTAGCAGCATGTGCACGAGTAGCATTATATTCTTTAATTATTGTTATTTTTCAAATATTCTTAAGTAGATCGTGAGCAGAGAAACGAGTGTGTTTACACTATTGTTGGAAAATTTTCAGTCCATAGAAAGAAACGTGATAGAGCATCCTACCTTGTTGGAAATTTTGATGTAAAGTCTTTGTCTCTCACATTGACGAAAAGCAAGAGGTAATTACTCTTATATTAGAAAAAAGGGAATTAGGCTTAAGTTCCACGAAGTTTTCAGATATTGATGACGAGCTTGACATGTGATAAGATTAACTAATAATACTTTCATATATCCCATAGAGAAAAACGTTGACCCATTCTTAGCTCACCTATGTCGTATGCTTTTGTGGCCAATATTGTTAACCCATTCTATACTACAACGAAAGGGACCACCCCTCATGTTTCCCAGAAATTCATTCATCATTAAGGCTCCACTCATACTTACATAAATTGGATACTTTTAAAAAAAATTACAATATAATTGACTTGATAAAGAAAAAAAATAAAAGAAAAGTGAAGTTAAAGAGTGGAGTATATACTTACATGCACATCTAATTCGTAAAGAAATATTTTTCTTCGGTTAACTTTTGATTGGAAGTAAAAAAGTTTTCTTGGAATAGGGTTGTTATCTCTTATAAATGAATTTAGGGTTACAAATATTCTTGTATTTTTTATTTTTAACATTTAATAAATACTTTATTTACACGTCATTTAAAAAAAATAAATTACACGAACTTATATATTTATATTATATACTTCTTTTTTGAATGAAAGAGAGGAACAAATAACTTTAGCTAATACTAGCAAGCATCGAATCATCCCAAAATTCCTGCTAAAACAAAGACATTACGGTCAATGGTGGATCCTGAAAAATGTGCAAGCCAGCAGGGAGGGACCAAGCAATATTGGTCATAAGAACGGCCAAACGGTTGCTCTCACGAGGTGCGTATGTGAAACTCAAATTCCAGCTGCGTCCAATAAAGCGCCAAATATGTTGTAACATCGAAGAGACAGTCATGCTTCTCCTATTACCAGTAAGTAAATGAATGACTTGTTTACTATCCGATTTAACACAAACTGATTGCAACCCCATATTCAATGGCTTGTTTACTGTCCGAGGTGTACCAGTTAAAGCACTAGTAGCATGTGCATGGGCAGCTCCCGATTTAAGTTGAATACTCTTGGGAAAGAACCGAGTAGCATGTGCACGACTAGCATTATATACTTTAATTATTGTTATTTTTCAAATATTCGTAAGTAGATTGTTGGAAAATTTCAGTCCATGGAAAGAAACGTGATAGAGCATCCTACCTTGCTGGAAATTTTGATATTAAGTCTTTGTCTCTCAGGTTGACGAAAAAGCAAGAGGTAATTACCCAATAATTTTCTATTGGAAAGAAAAGGGAATTAGGCTTAAGTTCCAAGAAGTTTCCAGATATTAATGACGAGCTTGACATGTGATAAGATCAACTAATAATATATTTTATAATTATAAATATATTTTTACAATAAAAAAAATACTCGCTCTATTCCATAAAAAATGTCTCTTATTGATTTTTTAAAAGTTAAATTTTTTAAACTTTAACCATGATTTTTTAAATATTTAAATTTTATAAAATATATATTTACAAATTACTTGATTGAAGGTTTCTAAAATATAGTTTTACATATTTTTATCAATAATAAATTTTGAATCATAATTAGTCAAAGTTTAAAAAAATTAACCCAAAATATCAATAATATACATTTTTTATGATAAAGAGAAAATATTATTATTCTATAATATTTGGATCATTATATCAAAAGATAATAATGATATTCACCGCTACAATCCAATGTATATATGATTTTTTTTAAATAAATTCAGTCAATATAAGGTTGTAAATATTTAAATATTTTTAATCTTTTTGATAATAAACACTCATACTCTTATACATATGGTACTTGAACTTAAAATTTCAAAATATTTATTAAAATCCTTCAACTATTAAAATTTATTGGTCAGTGTACATATGAATCATTTATGGATAAAATATTTATAAATTATATTTGCTTATTCGAATTACAAAATTTACATAATTTAAAAATATTTTAAAAATAGAACTTAAGTATAAAATATTTAAAACAATACATGAACTTATGTATTTCTATTATATACTTTAATTATTGTTATTATTCAAATATTCGTAAGTAGACCGTGAGCAGAGAACCGAGTGCGTTTACACTATTGTTAGAAAATTTCCAGTCCATAGAAAGAAACGTGTCCTACCTTGTTGGAAATTTTGATATCAAATCTTTGTCTCTCACATGGACGAAAAGCAAGTGGTAATTACCCAATAATTTTCTATTGGAAAAAAAATGAATTAGGCTTAATGTCCACGAAGTTTTTGGAGGGTGCTAAAAGATATCTGATTTTATTGACGCGGTTTGTTGATCTATTGGTCCAAAATTTAAAAAATCAGATAATTAAAAGAAGTTATTCGACCAGATAAGATACTCGACTTGATTTTTCTCGGGTAGGTGGGTTGGTTCCGGACCGAATTTTTTTATAACTGGGTATCCGACCCAATCTAGTAATTTTAATATATATATATATATTAGTTTAAATTATATTTTTATTTTTGGTTCCTTAATATTTTTACCTTAAAATTAAATTTAAATCTCTAAATTCTTTTTAGATTTGTATTATGTACTTTAAAGTTTTAATTTTTTTAATTTTTTTATTAATTTGTCGAAATGAGATTTGAAAGAAAAAACCATGATCAATATTAATATTTTTAATATTTTATTTTGGAAATAAAATTTAATATATACATATATATATATATTCAAAAAATTATCCTTATAAGTAACTTCAAATTACTATTTTTTGTGTATGGATTGTGTGTATTATGAACATTTTAAATTTTATGTATTTTCTATGTGATTTAAAAAAAAACAAAATATGAACAAAGTATCCGGATTTAACAGACCGAGTCACGGGCCAAAAAATATACTACCCGGAGAATTGGATACCCAGTATTCTGAGTACCCGAATTTGAACCCGTATTTTTCAGATCTAGAAAAACAAATAAGTTTTTTTTAAAAATAAACTCATTAAAATTTCAAATAGTGAAATTAAATTTATATTTTATTTAAATAAACATATAATATATATATATATATATATATATATTGAAATTTTAAAATAATTTTAAAAAAAAAATTTATATAAATATTTGAATTTTCAACACAAACATTCGTATTCAACAATTAAATTTAATATATTTGAAGTGTTGGGTCTCATTGTAAATTCCTTAAGAAATATCGTTCGAACATGAGAATGTAATTCTTTTAATTCTATGTACCAAATTAATAATGAATATAAATGTAAAAATATCAAGATATTGATGACGAGCTTGACTTGTGATAAGATCAACTAATAATACTTTCATATATTTTATAATTATAAATATATTTTTTATAATCTAAGAAAAAAATACTCACTCTCTTTCATAAAAAATATCTCTTATTAATTTTTTAAAGGTCAAAATTTTTAAACATTGAGTATGATTATTTTAAATATTTAAATTTTATAAAATATATATTTGTAAACTACTTGGTTGAAGGTTTCTAAAATATATTTTTACATATTTTTATCAATAATAAATTCTGAATCATAATTAGTCAAAGCTTAAAAAATTAACCAAAAAAATCAACGATAGACATTTTTTTATGGGAAAGAAATAGTATTATTATTCTATAATATTTGGATCATTGTATCAAAAGACAATAATGCTATTCACCGCTACAATCCAATGTATATATGATTTTTTAAAAAATAAATTCAGAGTCAATATAAGGTATTAAATATTTTAATATTTTTAATATTTTGATAATAAACACTCATATTCTTGTATACGTAGTACTCGAACTTAAAATCTCAAAAAATAACAACAAATACTTCAACTATTAAAATTACTTGGTCAGTGCACATATGAATCATTCATATTAAGGTTATGGATAAAATATTTATAATTTATACTTGATTATTTGAATTATAAAATTTACATAATTTAAAAATCTTTTAAAATTAAAACTTGATTATAAAATACTTTTTTAAAAAAATTATTTAATTAACAATGATTCGAGCTTTTGTAAAAGGCTGAAAAAGCAAAGAAAATAAAAGTCTCGGACCGTGGACCGACCTAATTCGACTGTGACCGGCCCTACTTCCCAGTGCAAGACATTGGGCCACCTGTTGCTTCTCCTATTGGGCTAAATCATTATATACGCCAACTCAAAACCCAAACATGCATCATCCGCTTCCATTTTTTTTAGAAATATACATTTGAGTATTTACATTTGATTTTAAATTTAATTTATTATTTACATTTGAGTATTTACATTCGATTTAAATCAAAAAGGAAAGTTTAAAAACTGACTTGAATAAAAAGAGTTCATGTATGAAATTGAACATTAAAGTAAAGTTTGGGTACTGAAATATATATTTACCACTTTTAATGGAGTAGAAAAATTGTTCAAATATAAATATAAAATCGCGTCGCAGCAGCACCAGAAATCCGAATCGGGATACCGGTGTCTGAGCTTTCGGAGAATCCAGATTTTCATTTTTGACTTTTCTTTCGGCTATTATCAAGGATGGTACGTAACTCGCCTTTCATACTTTGATCTTGTTATTAAGATTGATCGGTGATTTTGTTATGTGATCTGTTTTCGATCTTTCTTTAATGCAAAGCATGGATCTGTATTTTTCTTGCTCATAGACGCTGTTTAAGCTTTTGATTCTGTGAATCATGATTTTTATTACTATTTTATGATCATATTTCTCGAATTTAAGCTTTGCCCTTGTCGTTTCTCTTCGGATCTGCTACTTGATTGTGCAGAAATTTTGTTTTGTGTTTTTGATATTGTTTGTTCACTGTAAATATTCCATTTTGACAGTTGTAGTTCACTGTAATTGATTCATTTTGATAGTTTTTCTAATTTATTGTTAGATCCGGCTTATTTCATCTTTTTTTTTTTAAATCGTATTCCATCGTACTTAAACATTTCTGTTTAATGTTTGCCTTTGAATTTTGGAATATTCGAGTTTGACGACAAAATTCTGGTGATATCTATAATTTTTCTGTTTGATAAAACCTTATTGTTTTAATGGTTTCACTTTTCAGTGAGACGTTTCTCCCTGGGTGGAAACTGTAAGGTTATTATTGATATGAAGGAAACGACATTCTTTATACTTTAGCTGTTGAATTTTTTTTATCATGAAGAAGCATGCTAAGAGGATGGCCAAAGCCTCATGTTACTAGTCGACTGATGTAACTACAAATTCACATAGATCGCATTATGTGTTTGAATTTATGACTTATTGAGGATCGGCTTTGGTTCTCATAGTGCGAGCAAAAATGGTTTTATGTTAGTTTTGGGATCTGATTATCACAGTGATATATATGGTCACACATATGTTGTTCTAGTTTTACTCAGTTATCATTGTTTATTTTCACTTTAGAAACCTAAAATGAAGATTCATTTTTTCGGTTGTTGACTTGTTATATTGCTAGTATCTGTAACCTATAATAAGCCTCTTTTGTGTTTCAGATTCACTTTGTACTTTTAATTAGCCGACAAGGGAAAGTTAGGTTGACAAAATGGTATTCTCCTTATTCTCAGAAGGAGAGAACAAAGGTATGACTAGCACATTTTATTAATTGCATTGATTAGATTTTTGAAGTTTGCACTTCAAGGAAAATTACTTTATAATTATAAGATTCTGGTGCATTTTTCTTTATCTTTAGTACTTTGTTGATGCTCTTTCTGAAGTCGGTCTTGTCTTCGTTATATTAATGCTTTATGAAATGCATTTTGAGAAGGTTATCCGTGAGCTCAGTGGAGTGATTCTCTCAAGAGGGCCCAAACTCTGTAATTTTGTGGATTGGAGAGGGTTTAAAGTTGTTTACAAAAGGTGATACTACTATCTGTTAGTGAGTCTACTTTTATGAGGAATCTAATTTACCATTTCAGAGATTTATCAACCGAGTTTGGATAAATTATGCAGATATGCTAGTCTTTACTTCTGCATGTGCATTGACCAGGATGACAATGAATTAGAGGTTCTAGAAATCATTCATCATTTTGTTGAGATACTTGATCGATACTTTGGCAGTGTGAGTAAACTTAAACAAGACTTTTCATTGAATTATTAACATTCCAGTATGTTTTCTATGATTGTGAATTAATTTATATCCAGGTCTGTGAATTGGACTTGATCTTCAACTTCCATAAGGTACAATTATTATGCTTGTCATGTACCTGTTGTTAGGTCTCTTCCTCTTCTTTTCAGAGCAGTTTAAATCTAAATCCTTGTGTTTTATGTAAATTATGCTCTCGTCATGTACTCTTTAGCAACAGTTATCCTCCTACTCCAGAACCACTCCATTCTTCTCATTCTTTAACATACCATCCATATCCTCCATTTGTATTTAGTTAAAGCATAAACTCTAAATCTCCATACTCCCATACCAGTGTGTCTCTTGATTTTATCCAGTCTCAACTCAACTATCCTAAAGAAGCACAAAGCATTCATCTTTTGAATTGATTCCAGTCAATTGAGGGTTTGTAGACCGTTTTCTTCATGTATGGAACCATAATTTTTCCTACATTCCAGATAAATACCCCCCGAAATTGTTATCCTTATGGTGGCATGTTAACCATGTTGTTGAGGAAAGGCATTTCAACCCCCCTCATATTTTCGTAAAAATTGTAGTACTTCTGAGATTATGAAATCTTTCTTCTTCATGATTCAGAGAACAAGCATTTACATGAGAGTTCTTTTAGAACAAAAGTTGTTCATGTTAGCAAAGTATTGCTTCCATTTTTAGAACAAAATGTGGTTTCTGAAAATAGGAGGGTAAATAGCATTATTAAGGATTATAGATCATTGATGTTAATAGAGTCTTTGAATAACACTTTGCTTCCATTTGACATTGAAGGCCTACTATCTATTGGATGAACTCTTGCTTGCCGGCGAACTTCAAGAGTCAAGCAAGAAAACTGTTGCACGTTTAATAGCTGCGCAGGTAGAAACTTTACCTTCCGTCGTTAAAACATCTTGTATGTCGGGTGTCGTAATTTCCGATTTTCTGAGACAACTTCTTCGTTGAACCATAGGATTCACTGGTGGAGACGGCAAAAGAGCAGGCGAGTTCCATTAGCAACATAATTGCACAGGCCACAAAGTAGTCTATGACCGGATTGTCATTTGTCGTTCGGGTTGATTTTTGTGTATCATCTGTTTCATCTTGGAGAACTTAATTTCATGTTTATGATTGTAGATTTGGGACTGGATTTTGGGGTAGAATTGATCACACATAATCATATATCAAGTATGTATACGGTCTTGCATTTGAGCTTCAAGCGTTCATTTGTTGGCTCGCATATAACTATATCATGCGTGCTTTTTTAAATAATTTTTTTAAAATTTTAAAAACAAAATATATTTTCTAATAAAAAATAATTTAAAAATCTCAAATCTCACAAACTTAATGCTTAAAACACTTAAAATTCGCTTGAATCTTAAAATCTAAAAATGAGTTTGGGTTTAAGATTGAAGTTTTAAATAGAAAAGTATCGAATTAAAGCAAATTCGCTGGTTGATGAATCAATAGAAAAGTTTCTTCAAGGACAAATTCATAGATTTGTTTGAGTAGTTAAATTTTTTTTCACTTAATTACAAAATAAAAACGTTTGAGTAAAGGGTATCTTGGCTACCGATTCTTTTGGATTTCTGGTGCAAGTTTTTTCTATTGTTTTCTTCTTAGTATGCGGTTCCACAGGATTTCTTGGGTGTTTGCTTTCCCAATGTTTTGTTTCTTTGTTCGTGTATGTGGCATTATGTTGGTTTTCGGAGCAGTTAAGAGGGGTTCGTTTTTCATTCGTTTAATTTGGATATTCTTCAAGTTTTTTTTTTCTATGTTTGGTGTTTACGGATGTTGTAGTGATTCATCTTTGTATGTCGTTGTCTCCATTGTTCATGCTCTTGCTCATTAAGATGTCATTGATCGCTTATCGTTATATTTTGTTTGTGATAATCATGAATGTATTAATTCAATATGTATATAACAAGACGTTATTGTTGATGTTTTATTTGATTAATGAATATATCACCGTCCTACTAAAAAAAAAGACATTCGAGTAACATAAAGATAGAAGAAAACAGTAAAAAGAGTGGAATATTATGATTTTTATTCAAAACAAAAAACAAATGAAATATTATCTAGCAATAAAATTAAAAATATATATTAAAGATTCAATAAAAATAAACAAATGAATAAATCTAGACAAATCAATTAAGAGAAATCAGTTAAGCTAGTCTATTAATATTTTTATTTTTAATACTTTATTGTTTCTAAACATTTAATAATTTTTTTTGAAAGATAGATAATGATATTATTATTGACGTGACATAATTTTATGATTATCATTACTAAAAAGTTAACACAATTATTAAGTGTTAAAACAATGGATAAAATTAAAGTTTGAGTACCAACTTGAGAGAATGTGTCAATTGAGGTACCAACTTGAAAGTATAAATTCTTTAAGTACCAATTTAAGACAGTTTCTAGTTTAGATATCAAATATATATTTAAGCATTTATTTATTTATTTCTTTTAAATTAAATATAGAAATAAAAATTATAATTTAACCATTTTTACTATAGACAAAGAGATCAAATTATTAAAATTATTCATTTTCATATAAAAAGTTTTAATATCGCATCTTATAATTGTATTTATGTTTTCGAATGAATAAAACTTGATAATTGGATGACAGACCTCTCCATTATCAAGAACACGCTGAGAATGCCAGCTCTGCATAGCACGAGCAGCAGCAGCCCTCTTTGTCCTACCGGATCCAGGAGCTTGAGTACTATCAGGAGGCTACACAAAATTTATAGAAGTCATTGGATAATATATTTAACTTACTATTGGAAACGAGGAGTTACCATGTTCATGCTTACTATGCAAATGCTTTGGTAAATTATTTAATGTGGACAACGTGGTAAATCCGATTTCACTCATATCAGTATATCACAGAGAGTTCATTAAGGTTAACGACCCCCAGCACTTAACATGAACTTCATAACTGGACTTATCTATCATATCCTTTCACAAGGCAATCCATCCGTCAAAACATCTAACATGCCGGCACAATTTTTGTGTATGCCATCAATATAGCATTTTTAAAACCGCATGCACCTCAGCATGCACGTAGTCCTATCAATTGAAGAAAACTTGTGCATATGCAAAAGTCAAAATCTCATTTCTTCATCGTACAAAAGAGGTAAAAACTACGTGAAAGGAAAATTTGGTAAATATAAAATATGGATACGACAAACAGCGTTCATGTTAACAAGTAACATTGAAACAAATATGCCATGCCAAGCGGATCGGAAAGCATTATAATAATATAATTATTGGATTTTACCGGACTAACAACCGTGATAGGCTCTATGAGGGAAGGAACAGAATGAGGGAGTACAGCGCCATGCAATTTATGCTTTTCATACTCAAGCAGTGCCTGCACAAATTGGTGGAACCAAATCATAGGAGAACCACAAGCCAAAATAGAAAATAAAGATAATTTATATTAGAGACGACGGACGAAGGGATGTGACCTTAATTCAAAGAACATCTTTGTTACTATAATCAATGGAAATATGTTGTTAGAACCCAACCTTCTCATAAAAGTTACGGAATGTCCAAGACACAGTAGTACAGGTCCTATGCGCAACAATAAGTAAATAAAAGGTTAGCCATAATTGTGGTATAAGGACATGAGGGTGCTTCATTAACAAAATCTATTCATAAAAACAGGAAACCGAGTTAGCAAATATAAAATTTTAATCCCATAGATTTTCCCACACAATATAAAATGTCATACGAAATCAAAATTCACCAACAATTGAACAAGCAGTTTTAATAGTATAAAAGTGTAGGCTTTTCATTACTCAAGTCAAGCAAATCGCTAGCTCATCAACAAGACGTTACAGGTTATTCTTACTTTGGGGGATTAAACGATTCTCCCACCTGCCTCCACAATTTGCATGAGGTCACCTACAAAGTCCATGGCGCAATTAGGAAAGGAAGTCCATAACTACTTCATATTCTTACTAAATAAACGTTAAAACGGAATTAACGGCCTCTTTCATGTTCGGTAAAACCCAACTAACTACAACGAAATAATGTCACAGACAACAATGATTTTGCATATGCAGATGCTGTACACACAGGCATCTCCTTCAAATGATTGATATGCCATTCGATTTTAGTTTTACACTTTCAATTTAATGTACAAGCAAACCTGTTCATAGCCTCCCAATTTGATGACAGCTCTCCATAACCTTTAATCATATCAAAAAGGGAAGAACAGTTAACACAAAGACTTCAATTTTATCAAGGAAAATGATGAACATGCATACTTGAAAAAGGCTTACTTGAGCAAATTCAAATCCTCCTTGTAAAACTTAGGGTGTTTGAATTCAAGGTTATTCTCCTTGTAAAATGCTTCAACCTCTTTCACGAAAGCCACTTGCTCCTCCTCCAAGTCGGACCCGTCGTTGTCGAAGCACATGTTAGGGTTTTTGTCATCGAGTTCTCTCGATGTGGTCTGCTCCTGATTGTCAACTCCATCGGCATCACCTTCGGGCTTTACTTTTATTTCAGCAGTGGGGATTCCACAGAGTTCATTGTCATGTTCAATTTCATCCGTTCTGGTAATAGTTTCGGCCACAGATTTGTCCTCAACATCCTTAAATTTACCATCTTCATCATCCCCAGAATTTAAAAGCTCCTCATTTTGAACATCAGCGGCAACAACAACAACATTGTGAGCTTTGTCATGGTCCTCACGACCGTGGGTTTGGTCAGAAACAGCTTGTCCTTCAACGGAATCCGGGTTGTCGCAGACCGGCTGAGCCATCAATTTCCCATCTTCTTCAACCTGAACATGGTCTTTCACTTCAGAAGCTTCTTTTTCAGTGTCCATTGGAGATAAACAGTCAGCTTCGGCTACAACAACACCCTCATTTCCTTCCAAGACTGGCTTGGAATCATCCATCTGAGCCTCACTACCACTACCGACCATCTTCTCTTGTTCCTAATTTTTTTAAGAAAAAAGACATAAAACCAAACTCTTTTCAATTAAATTCACAAAACATAACAAAACATATCACAAGAAACAAGTCTCCTCATACTCACAGACATCACTTGCTTTCTGGATTATCAACAAAATGAACAACTTTTTTAAGAAAAGAAAGGGGTTTGACTCTTTTAAGCCCCTGCACTAAAAATACATGGAAAAAAGAGGGAAAAGAAGCGGATGAGACAAAATCCTGGAGAGGGTACGGCATTAATGTACCTAACAAAACAAAAAGAAACTTACTTTGACGACATTTTAACGATCGTGACAGATTATACACCTAAAAAGATAACATCAAAAACGTTAGACACCTACTTCAAACCAAAAATATTTCTATGCACCTAAAATGAGTAAAATTTATAGTCATTGACGAACACAAGATTTTATGATAGGGAGTAAAAACATATTATCAATAGAAAATACTCAAAAAAATTAAAATAAAGGAAAATTTAAAAATTCCAGGGGCGAATGCCCCAGCGCCCCTCAATCCATCTCTTAATATAGTTTGAACACTTGTTTTTGTCATTAAGTCTTTTCTCTTACATATTTAGGGATAATTATTATAGCACTGTTCTTTATATATATTTTCCAATAAATATCACTTTTGTCGAATAAAAATATTTTTTATATTTATATTGAATCATATCGAATATAAATTTTTACATTAAAATTTGGATCGATTTTAAGATCAAATAAAACTTGTCTCAACTCAAGAAAAAAAAATGAAAGAGCATATTTCTTGTGTTAGGTCAGGTTTGATTGAAAACTCAACCTGATTTAACTTGATTAGTTATCTCTGCATATATTTATGAGCCTTTGACTCTTGATATATGATGATGTTGGGTTTTGTTTAAATTTTATAGTGTATTTTTAAAAATAAATATTTAAAATATATTATAAATATTAAATTATTTTTTAAAAAGTAAATATTTAGAATTATCATTTTTTAAGAAGAATATAGATGTTGTAATTAGAGAGAGTATAAGGAACAATAACTTTGTTTAAAGTTAAAAAACGGCAGAAATAGATATAATCGAATATGTGATAAAAAAACATAATATTTTAGGTTGAATGTAACATAAAATGTTATGTTTTTAACATTTTCAGTTGAATCTAAAATGTTAACTTCTTCATAATATTTTTTGTTGATAACAAAAAAATATATTTTTTTTTTAATATTTTAAATTCAACCTAAAATATTAAAAAATAATATTTTAAGTTATATAACCAAAAATATTATATTTTATTCTATTTTCAATTACATCCGAAATCGTTAAGATCTGTCAGAAAACCAAGATTCGGCCACCGCCCATTCAATTTGATAGCCTTCCAAACCCGATCTTATTGATTCACAAATCTAGGTATCCGCACGACTGACCGAAAGTTTCGGCCTTGGAGAGAGCTTGTTGCTGAAAAATGTTCAACTTTCTTGAATATTCTAATGATAATTAACTTAACACATGGTTTAAATATAATAAAATTAAATTTTTTATTCAATTTAATAGGAAATTTCATTTTTATTATTAATGAAACTTAAAAATTATCAATTTTCATTGTCATATTTTCCATTAAATATTTCTTGCTCAAAGATGAATCAATTTGACTTTGAATTTCGAAATTAGTCATGCAATTTTTAAAAATTGCATTTTAGTCACTAAAATTCCACTGTTTCGGTCAAATCAGAAAAATTGCACAGTTCTGAGCCAAATTTCTCTGATCTAAAATATTAAAATAATATTTCCAACCATTTTCTAACATCCTTCAAATTTTCGTAAAATTCCGATTCGATCCGAATATTCGATTTCAATACTGAACTTTCCTGCTTTATAGCTTTTAACACAATTCTCGTACCAAAAATCTGATTTCCACTAAAATCTTTGTTTTAATCCAAATTATTCAGGCTAAAATATATAACTTTTAAAAAATACAATTCCAGTCCCTAAACATTTCAAAGTTTATACTTTAGCCACTAAACTTTCAAAACTTACATTTTAGTCACTAGACAAAATTTGGGGTATTACATTGCAGTGACCCACCCTGAGGTATGATCCGAATTATTTAAGGTCCGGGTAAAATGTTAAAAACAATCCCCTAACTCATAATTTTATGCAATTTTAATATTTCTGATTTTATTTATTATTCCAACACTTTAATTTTTAGTATTTTATTTTTCCGCCCCTTTAATTTCTAATATTTTATTTTAGTCCTTTTATTTTCCAGTACATAATTTTCTGTATTTTCATTCATGCATCTAGCTTTGCATTCCTTTTATTATGGTCACCAATGTTACTTGTGGTTTATTTATTTCCAGTACCTATACTTTTCATTATTTATGTTCTAGCCTTATTTATTGTTTGTCATATTTGTACGGTGTTTTAATCTTGGCTGTTAATTTTTAAAATATTCATGTTAGTCCCTTGTTTATGTTAGTAGAGAATCGATGCTTGATTTATATTTTAGACTTAAAATCGAACTTGATTGCCTTATTACTACCTCTGGTTAGAAATAGGAACCTATGTAGACTTATTGCATGCTTGGAACTTAATGTATTTGTTTATGATTCGACTAGATCCTTAATTAACGTTTATTGACTTAGTTTCTTAATCACTATGTTTTTAGGTTGCTCAATATGGTCACCACCCCTTTTATGTTACACATATTATTATTCGAACTTTATTTTATTGTAAATCATCATATTTCTCTTTTTTAGATAAATTTTGTTGTAAGGGAAATCTATGAAGACATCTTCCAACTATAAGGGAAGTGTGTCTTCGAAGATTTTTCTCAAAAAAGTACATTTTTATATCCGATTGGTTTTTTACTTTACCATGTTTTTATTTTATTTTTTATTTTTTATTTATTACTATTATTTTATTTTATTTTTCATTTTTAATATTAAAAACTATAAGGCAATGTCTTTTGCGAGGGGAATTCATGAAAAAGTCTCCTAACTATAAATGAAGTGCATTTTCGAGGATTGTTCATACAAAAGGCATTCTCTTATCCGAGCATTTCTTGAAAATTAATACAACACTACACTCTTTTAAAATATATTATCAAAAAAAAATAAAGAAACACCGTTTTGTGAGGGGAATCCATGAAAAAATCTCTCAACTATAAGGAAGTGCGTTTTCAAAGATTGTTTGTACAAAATAAAGTAATTTCTCTTTTTAAAAAAATATAATTTTTAGGGTAAATAAATAGTTTTTCTTACATTAGACATTAATTATTCATTAAAAATATATTTTGTACTCCTTAATTTTTGTACCCACTGCATTTATTATTTGTCATCATATCATTATATATATATAGGGATGGGTATGAGACCCGAACCCGACGGGTTACGACCTGACCCGATCCGATCGGTCGATTTTTTTTAAATTGGGTTCGGGTCGAGTAAGGTCAGTTTTTTTTAATGTGATGTTCGGGTCGGGTCTAGTTCAGGTTTAGGGTGAAAAGTACCCGACCCGAAAAAAATATAATTTTACCTTACATATTTAAGAATAATTACAATAATATCCCTCTATATATTATTTTTTCCAATTAAGTCAGTGTTTTTATTGAATATAAATAATTTTTTTTATTATTTCGGGTCGGGTCGGGTTTTTAAGTTATATCTCGGGTCGTGTTCAGGTCGGGTGAAAACTTGTTTTGGTCGGGTCGGATCAGGTCTCGGGTGGAGGACTCCTTGTTCTCGGGTCGGGACGGATAGACCAAAAAACATATATATATATTTCAAAGGCAATGTTGTTTTGGTTTGGAAGAATTGACAAGTTAGTATCTTAACTTTAAAGGATGACAATCTTTGATGATTTTCTTGAATCAAAAGGACATCATTTTGAACAAATTCGAGTGAATCAATTTTCCTTTCTTAACCAAAAATCATTTTAGTGAAATCCACTCATTTCAAAATAAATTCGAATGAATGAAAGGATCACAATTTAAATATATTCGAGTTTGTAATTCCATTGTTTATACAACATATAATCGTTTGGGTATCAAGTCTGGGCACTGTGAGATGCTTTTACTTCTCCATGCGTAATCGACTCCTGAATTCTTGAAAAATTATTCTTGGTAAAACGCAGACCATTTTTATCTTTTAATGATTTTTTTATGTAAAATTCATTAAAAAAATATTTTTAGGTATTCAACCTACCTAATCTAAAGGTTGATGGTGACTCAAAAATCAAATTGTTTTCAAACCTAAATTTCACCATCTTTTCTCAAACTAAAATTTTCAAGTCTAACCGATTCCCACTCGTCGTTGGGCTGTTAGGGGAAACTTTATGACATAAGTTATATAAGTTAAAACCGGCCATCAGCATTGGTCATCATCGTCAATCAACTTAACTCACCGAAAAACCAACTGTTACAACATCCAGGGTTTTCGTTTGTCGTTGCCCAACAGTCAGCCGTCTCAAAGGAGAAGCTCTTCATTTTGCTTCAACCGTCGTTTGTTTATTTTTTTACGCACGGTGACCTTCAAAGAATCATCCCCAACCATTGTCCATCCCAACCACACCAATCACGACTGTTGGTTCTCGTTCATCCGCAACCGCCACCGCGTATAAGTCCATCACACTTAACTCTTCGATCGTCTTTTCATTAGTTTTTTTAATGGTAAAAATACATTCCAACCCCCTTATTTGTGTTTTATTTAAATTAAATTCGTGAAAACCCCCAATAGTTTCTCCAATTTATATTTTAGACTAATCATATATTTCTATTTTAAAAGACATGACTAAATTACATTAACACCCCCACCTACTTCTGTTTTAATTTAATGATCAAATTGTATGCAAACTCCCACACTTTTCCCTATTTAAATTTCAGACTTCTAGGTTTTAAATCTTCTATAATTTTTACTTTATTTTTATTTGATAATTAATTTGAATTTACTCTTTGATTTTAATTAACAGTAATATTAATACTTTATTTTATTCATTAATTTTTATTAGCATTAGTTTCATATCATTTGATATTAATTTTTATCATTAATCTTAACAATTTGATACTTAATTTTACTTGATATTAATTGTGATTATTTGAATCATCATAATATTAATTTTGATACGCAAATTTTAATATTGATCCTTAATTTAAATTTTGATGCTTATTTTTAATTTGATATTTATTTTTATCATTGCTTTTGATTTAGTATTGATTTTTCTCAAATAAATTTTAACTTGGATTTTATAACAAAAACATACGTTAATCTAAAATATAAATGGAAGAACCTATTGTGGGGTTTCATGCAATTTAACCATTTGAAATAAAACAAAAATAAGGGGGTTGGAATGTAATTTTACCATTAAAAAAATAACCTAATAGTGCAAATGGAAAAGATGAGGAGAGAGTTAAGCGCGATGGACTTACATGTAACGGTTGTTGCGGACGAACGAGAACCAGCAGTCGTGTTTGGTCTTGTTGGGATGGGCGACGGTTGGGGATGATTCTTCGAAGGTCACCTTGCGTAAAAAATAAAATAAAAAACAAACGGACGATGCAAATGGCAAAGTTTCTCCTTCAAGACGACCGAATGCTGGGTGATGACAAACGAAAGCGCTGGATGTTGTAGCAGTTGATTTTCTGACGAGTTAAGGTGGTCACCGACGATGACTAATGTTGATAGCCGATTCTAACTTATATAACTTAAAAATCGTAATTCTAAACAAATTAAATTACCTAAATTAATTTAATTTGTTTAGAATTACGATTTTAAACTATATAAATTAAAATTATAATTAATTTTAATAAATTATTACTTTTAAATAAATCCTTATACTTTTTAATATTTACAAAATAAAGACAAATTTGTTTGTAGTATATTTCAATACGTCGTTTTAGTGGTACGTTTCGATATGCAACATGCTGTGTAGAATTTTCCTACCCACACACACACACATATATATATATATATATATATATATATAAATGCGTAAGCTTAATTATTAATTTATAAGTTTGTTTATGACTTTGACTTTGTAATAGATTTTTTATGGCTGATAATAAATACTAATTCAAAAAGACTAGAAGGTAATATATTTTGACGAGCATGGTTTTAACTTCTATCATATAAAATAATAACTGTTGGTAAGATCACAAGATGCATTACTTCAAGATGCATTACTGCAAGATGAAAATACTAGTAACGAGTAAAAAAATCAGTAAATGAAATGTAAAAAATAAATTAAATTTAATGTGTCATAATAATAAGTTTTTTTTTTAATTTGGTTACAATAACATGTTCTTTGAGTGTTCATTTGCGAGGGAAATCTGGAGGGTTGTCCTCAAGCTATGCAATGTCCATCGTGAGGTGAGGGACTGGGATGGTAAGGTTGGCTGGGCTGTGTCAATTTTAAAGGGCAAGTCCTTACTTGTTTACATTCTTAAGGTAGTTTGGTGTGCTTACATTTACTACGTATGGGAGGAGAGCAATTTCAGGCTGTTTCGGGAGACAACTAAAGGTATAGATAATACAATTGATAGTATTAAAGATGTTGTTAGGATTAAAATGTATAGAAGGTTAACCAGAAGTGATCCTATTGATTTGATTCTTTGCACAACTTGGGCATACAAAATTGAGCCCCAGTTCATTGGTTGTTTTGTAGTATCAGGTTATGCTGCTTCTTGGGTAATATACAAAGGGATTTATCAAAAAAAAATTATCATACTCAATAATCATGAAATAGATATCATTCTCAAAATTAATATTATAAAATCATAGTCATTTTCAAAATTAATATAATATTTTTATATTCATACATTTAATTAATGTCTTCTTGAACTCATCAAGTGACTTCAGTGGTAAGAGAGTGTTGTTTATCCTAGAGATTCTGGATTTAAACAGCTGTATCTGCGTGTGTGTATAATGTCAATAGTTAAAAAAATTAAACTGAAGGATAATAAACAATTATATCAGGAAATAGAGTAGAGAAAACTTACATATTAATTTCCACTGAGAAATCATTTAGGCAGAATATGATCTTCCAAGAAATAGTAGCAACATTTGCAGATTTCTCCTATATGATAGAACCATGCTCGTCTCCAGTAAGGATTAATGTAAAGCACACTCGCAATACTCAGTATCACCACAACATAAGATGCAACGAAAGACGCATAGAAGGCGGTCATATCGATCAAGTCGTTGTCGGTTGACCCCTTCGGCAATGACGATGGTGGTGGTTCGGATGTTGAGCAGTTCTTCGGCAATGGTTTACCGCAGAGAAGAGGATTTCCAACGTAGCTGCTTTCCTCAAATGTTGAAAATTGTGCGGTCATTTCTGGTGTACTTCCGGACAAATTATTGTACGCTACACTGAAACAAGACAAGGTGTATAACCCCACAAGTTGTGGAGGTATTGTACCACTCAAGTTGTTATGGGAAAGATCCAGACTCTCGATTTTCTTCAGATCGGAAAATGTCGGTGGGATTGATCCTATCAAATGGTTGTGAGACAGATTCAAAGCATAGATATTCTGAAAGTTCTCCACTTGGTGGGGAATCTCACCTGTCAACTTGTTGCAAGAGAGATCGATGCCAGACAAGATTCTAAGGAGTCTTCTCTTGTAAGAGTATGAATTGTTTTTCGATGTGAACTGTATCGGACTATCGATGGAGAACGAGCTTGGAGCTTCCGCAACAGCAGAGACGTAATGAATAAATTCTTGAGATACTTCAGCAAGTGTTGTAATCATCAAGCAAGGTGGGATAGTTCCTGAAAGATTATTATTGGAAAGATCAATCAAGCTTAATCGATCCAAATTGCATAACAGAAGTGGAATCCTTCCTTCAAAATGGTTGTTGTTTAAAAGAAGATAGCTCAGCTGAGAAAGGTTGCCAATCCAATTCGGAATTTTTCCAGTCAAGTGGTTGTTGCTGAGATCTAATGTCACCAAGATGCTGCTGTTGCGGAAAACATTTGTGAGTGGCCCTTGTAGCTTGTTTCTTGATAAATGAACTTCACTGATCCAGAATGGACTGAAGCATGATGGAACATGCCCAGAAATATTGTTCATCGAAAGGTCTAAAAGTTTAAGATGAAGATTAAGATTGCAAAACTCCACCGGGAATGGACCTTCAAGATGATTTTGCGCCATCACAATATCTTCCAAATTTGACATATTCCCCATCCACCTTGGTATCTCACCAGAAATATCATTATTGCTTAAATCCAAGGTTGTCAACCCTGACAAATTCTCCATCCAATTTGGAATCTCCCCAGAAAGCTGGTTATTGCTTAAATCCAATACAGACAACGAAGAGCAATTAGACAAAGAATCTGGGATTTTTCCTGAGAAATAATTCCCATCCAAATGCAACTCAAACAATTCTGTGAGGTTAAACTTTGAAGAGAACAACTGCCCTTGCAATCTGTTGTTTGACAGTGCAAGGGACCATAATGAAGAGCATCCCAGGGTCAAACGCTCAGGCAGTCCACCGGACAAATGATTGTCTGACAAGTCCAAGTCTTGCAGGTATTCATATCACCAATCGAAGCAGGAATGGTACCGTGAAAATGGTTTTTAGACATGTTCAAAAACCTCAATGATGGTATTTTTGCCCCGATTTCAATTGGAATTTTGCTATAGAGGAAATTTTTTGAAACATCCAACCTTAGTAATCTTGTATGTGGAAGGAAAGATAACTTAAAAAGTCCGATGAGAGAGCTGTTGGCAAGAAATAAAGTTTTTAAATTTCTGTTGTTTTGCAACAACCAATTTGGAAATTCCCCTGTTAAGTTGACATTGGAGAGATCAACATACTGCAAGTCATACTGGTGGTAGAGGAATGCAGGAAATTGTCCAACATCTCCACAACAAGATAAGCTGATCCGATTCAATTGGAATCTTGGGACCAAGGACTGCATCTCGCTCTCAACATACATGAGATTGTTGTCCGCATAAAAAAACTTGAGCTTTGAAAGGTTGAAGAAAGGTTCCAACGAGATCGGGACTCGAAAGTAATTATCTGAAAGCCTCAACATTACAAGGGATGTTAAACTCTTAAGGGCAGATACTTTTCCATATAACTGATTTGAAGACAGATCCAAACTTTCGAGAGATGTGAAGTTGGAAATACACTCGGGCAAATTACCCGTTAAATTATTGTAGGCTATATCCAATTCTCGAACATTCATCAAATCACAAAAACCTGTACATGAAATATAATATAAAAATTAAATAAATAAATTACTTAACATATTTTCTAGGGTTAATTATACAATATACAACTGATCTTTAATAGGTGTATCATTTATACTATTAAACTTCGGTTTTAACTTCAATTATATCACTGTGCCATTAAATTTTAAGACACGATGATGTGGATAGATATTTATGTCACTGTGATGACATAAACAAAACGACATCGTTTGGGCGACGATTATTGATGCCTAAAATGACATCGTTTTAGACACTAAACTTTAAGGGTGTATCAATTTTGTTACAAAACTTTTGAATAGTTAACTTTTTGCCATTACACTTTTTCCGTCACCATCGACAGCCAATCATCATTTATCATCAATCGTCTTTTACGGCAAGATCAGTACCAAAATATTTGCATTTCACTCCTCTTTCTTCTCATAGGATTGTTTTTTCAAGAAACTCACTCAAAATCGATGAAAATTCATTTAAAAGTTCAACGTGCTAATACATGATCTCTTCTAATGACTGTCCAATAAGGATAGTTTTGAATTATTGTTCATCTTCTCGAAAAAATACTTCTCACCATTTGGATTTTCAAACAAACATCTCAAATCACTCAAATCTAATAAATCCCCCCAAATTCATAAAAATAGTAAATTGTTTTTTGTTTAATTTCATCGATTTTGAGTGAGTCATGTGGAAAACTAATTCTAGAAGAAGAAAGAGGAATGAAATACTAACACTTTGGTACAGATCTTGCCATGAAAGATGACAGATGACGGTTAGTGATTGCTTGTCGGCCACGCCTAGGAATGTATAATGACAAAAAAGTGAAATGTTTAAAAGTTTAGTGACAAAATCAATATACCTAAAGCTCAGTGCCTAAAGCGAAACAACATCGTTTGAGGCATCAATAACCACATCAAAACGATTTCGTTTTGTCAATGTCATCACATAGTTAGAATTTTAACGGCCCAATGATATAATTGAAATCAAAACTAATGTCTAATACTATAAATTGAATAAATTAAAAGTTGAGTGATATTTAGTATAATTTAACCTTTTTCTATTTGGAAGTAAATTTTTGGATATTAAAAGACAATTTTACCTTGGACATGTAAGGTGCCATTGAGTCCACAACCCCATATGCTTAGAAACTTGAGAGAAGGCATTGCACCAATTTTTTCAAGAAAGTTATTTGCAAGAGGAGTCTCTGATATGTCTAAAGACTCCAAATTCTTCAATTGAAATGCTGAAAGATATCAAATTGATGATATGTTATTGAAAATTTTAGGAAATAAAATTATTTTTACGAGAAAGAAATGGAAGTAAAAGTACATTTCTTTCTACTCTTTTTTTTATATATAGAGTTAAAGGTTCAAATTACCTTGTAGAGTGAAGTTTTGGCTGATCTCACACTCAAACAACTCCAAATGCTTCAAAGAAGAAAATTCTCTTGGACTTCCAACAGAACCTTTCAAGACCAACTCTTCTAAGTTTGTAAAATTATATATATAATAAATTAAAGCAATGTTGAATATCATAACTTACTGTTTGGAAAATCGGATGTCACCATCGTATCATTAAAACTAAAACCTCCCAAAGAAAGAGTCTTTAACGATGGAAATGAGACGAATGATTGTAGCAGAAGGCTACAACCTACACGAAATGATACGTTTTTTAATTACTTTATTTCTTTAGAAAATTCCAATTACATTTTAAAAACAATATTTCAAATTATTAAACTAACAAATTTAAATTTATGTTAATTTATAAATCCATAATTTTCTATTAACAGTACCTGAATAGCAGAAGATATCCACCTCCTCCAAGCTTCTCAAGCCAACTAATTCTGACAAGATTCAGAAATCGTGATATAATTCAGCTGGTTTAATTTTACCTTCAATCCTTGTATTCTTCAATCTTTTGAAATTTAATCCATTTACTTATAAAATTTTAGAAATATGAAATGAGGGTGTAATTGAAAGAAAGAGTGACAATCTTACCTTTAATATCTATTGATCCTTTTAATTCAGAACCTCCAAGAGACAAAGACCTCAGATTTGGAAACCTACCAAGAGATGACAATATGCTATTGTTGAAGAGATTCCCCCGCAAATCAATCACTTCTAAATTCATCAGCCTTGATTCTGTCGCATTATTAATTTGATTTCTTTTATTAAACCAATTTAAACTTTGATTAGAATAATTGAATAATGTTATATATTTGACTTAGTACATAAGTTTTAAATATTATATAATTAAATAAAATAGAAAACAATTTAGAGTGAAGAACCCAAGCTTTCAATCTCATTGCCGTGTAAATACAATTCCTTTAAATTTTTCAAAGTACTGAATTATGTTGAAATCCATGAATTCAACCTCAATCCAATTATTTTAAATCAAGCATCATAATAATAATAATAAAAATCCCCCAAATCAAGCATGGGGTTGTAAAATAAAACTTACCCAACAAATCAACTGTTCCTTATAATCCACAATCCTCTAGATTCAATGATTTTAAAGAAGTAAAACCATAATTGTGATAGCATCGACAACCAATCATCATTCGTAATCAATCGTATTTTACGGCAAGATCGATACCAAAATGTTTGCATTTTACTCCTCTTTCTTCTCATAGGATTTTTTTCATAAAATTCACTCAAAATCGACGAAAATTCATTTAAAAGTTCAACGTGCTAATACATAATCTCTTCTAATGACTGTCCAATAAGGATAGTTTTGAAGTATTGTTCATCTTCTCGAAATAATACTTCTCACCATTTGGATTTTCGAACAAACATCTCATAACACTCAAATCTAATAAATCCCCCCAAATTCAAAAAAAAAATAGTAAGTTGTTTTTTTGTTTAATTTCATCGATTTTGGGTGAGTCTCATGAAAAACCAGTTCTAGGAGAAGAAAGAGGAGTGAAATGCGAACACTTTGGCACAGATCTTGCCACGAAAGATGACATATGACGAGTAATGATTGCTTGTCGGCCACGCCTAGGAATGTACAATGACAAAAAGTGAAATGTTTAAAAGTTTAGCGACAAGATCAATATACCCTAAAGCTCAGTGCCTAAAACGAAACAACATCGTTTGAGGCATCAATAGCCGCATCAAAACGATTTCGTTTTGTCCATGTCATCACATTGTTTGAATTTTAACGGCCCATTGATATAATTGAAATCAAAACCAATGTCCAATACTATAAATTGAATAAATTAAAAGTTCAGTGATATTTAGTAGAATTTATCCTTTTTCTATTTGGAAGCAAATTTTGGATATCAAAAGACAATTTTACCTTGGACATGTAAGGTGCCATTGAGTCCACAACCCCATATGCTTAGAAACTTGAGAGAAGGCATTGCACCAATTTTTTCAAGAAAGTTATTTGCAAGAGGAGTAAGATATATGTCCAAAGACTCCAAATTCTTCAATTGAAATACTGAAAAAGATCAAATGGATGATACGTTATTGAAAATTTTAAGAAATAAAATTATTTTTACGAGAAAGAAATGGAAGTAAAAGTACATTTCTTTCTACTCTTTTTTTTTCTTTATATATATTTAAAGGTTCAAATTACCTTGTAGAGTGAAGTTTTGGCTGATCTCACACGAGGACAACCTCAAATGCTTCAAAGAAGAAAATCCTCTTGGACTTCCAACAGAACCTTTCAAGACCAACTCTTCTAAGTTTGTGAAATTATATATATAATGAATTAAAGCAATGTTGAATATCATAACTTACTGTTTGGAAAATCGGATGTCACCATCGTATCATTAAAACTAAAACCTCCCAAAGAAAGAGTCTTTAACGATGGAAATGAGCCGAATGACTGTAGCAGAAGGCTACAACCTACACGAAATGGTACATTTTTTAATTACTTTATTTCTTTAGAAAATTCCAATTACATTTTTTTTTAAAAATATTTCAAATTATTAAACTAACAAATTTAAATTTATGTTGATTTATAAACCCATAATTTTCTATTAGCAGTACCTGACCAGCAGAAGATTTCCACCTCCTCCAAGCTTCTCAAGCCAACTAATTCTGACAAGATTCAGAAATCGTGATATAATTCAGTTGGTTTAATTTTACCTTCAATCCTTGTATTCTTCGAACTTTTGAAATTTAATCCATTTACTTATAAAATTTTAGAAATATGAAATGAGGGTGTAATTAAAAGAAAGAGTGGCGATCTTACCTTTAATATCTATTGATCCTTTTAATTCAGAACCTCCAAGAGACAAAGACCTCAGATTCGGAAACCTACCAAGAGATGACAATATGCTATTGTTGAAGCGATTCCCCCGTAAATCAAGCACTTCCAAATTCATCAGCCTTGATTCTGTCGCATTATTAATTTGATTTCTTTTATTAAACCAATTTAAACTTTCATTAGAACAATTAAATAATATTATATATTTGACGTATTACATAAGTTCTAAATATTATATAATTAAATAAAATAGATAACAATTTATAGAGCTAAGTGAAGTACCTTGGAATGAAGATCCCAAGCTCTCAATCTCATTGCCGCCTAAGTACAATTCCTTTAAATTTTTCAAAGTACTGAATTCTGTTGAAATCCATGAAGTCAACCTCAATCCAATTATTTTAAATCAAGCACCATAATAATAAAATAAAAAAATAAAAAAAAATTGAATGGCACAAATTGATTTGGTTTCCTGCTCATGTCCCAAAATTTTCCATTGTGGCTTGGATGGTGATTCTGGATAGGCTTCCTACAAAGGATAGGTTAGCCAGATTTGGAATTCAGGTTGATCATATCTGTGGTCTGTGTGGAGTTGAGCTGGAATCTCGGAATCACTTGTTTTTAGAATGTTCTTTCGCCCGAGAGGTTTGGGATGTAATCTTGCAGACTTCTGGTCTTCATAACTAGTCGATTCTTTGCTGGGATGATACTTTGCACTGGCTGGCCTTGAATTTGAGGGGTAAATCCCTTCTTGTTTGTATCCTAAAGCTTGCTTGGACTGGTTTTGTCTATTTTCTTTGGGAGGAACGTAATCATAGGCTGTTTAGAGGTGTTAATCGTTCGGTTGATGCAATTGTTCATAAAATTAGAGATTCTATAAGAATTAAATTGTATAGATGCAGTATAAACTTGATTGATGATATAAATAGGAGACTATGTCTAGATTGGGATTTGTCTTAGTGTTATATTGTTCTTTGTAGCAGCTTGCTGCTCCTTTTGGATGAATAAAATCTTTACTTATCCAAAAAAAAGAAAATAAAAAAAATTCCCCAAATCAAGCATGGGATTGTAAAATAAAACTTACCCAGCAAATCAACAGTTCCTTCTAATCCACACAACTGTAGATTCAATGATTTTAAAGAAGTAAAACCATGTAATTGTGATAGGATGTTGTTACTTAAGCTGTTACGAGATAAAATCAAAGTCTCCAAATTATTCAATCTTGATAGCATCTTAATACCTGCACCCAAATATGAAGGACCGCCAAAAAAGAATTGAGAAGCATTAGTATAATAAGTGACAAAATCTGTCCTTAAAGTTTTGTAAAATAATTAATTTAAACCCTATTTTTCTTAAAACATTTTTATTTTTCAATGTTTTATTATTGATCAAAATGTTTTTTTTATGAAATTGTTAGTTGACTAATGGTTAACGCTTGTGGTTGATTTGACAGTGACACATGTCAAGTGTTTTTAAGTGAGTGTAAAAATATCATGTAAGCAATTAAACATGCCAACAACAAACATTGACCTACAGTTACTATTTTCATCAGAAAGAAGGGACCAACTTGACCAAAATCAAAACATTAAGAATTAAAGTGATTTAAAACAAATATATGAATCAAAGTCATTATCCAGACAAACGTTAAGGGTAAATTCTGACATTATAACAATTAAATATGACTTTACCATTAGTATGATTCGATCCTGTCAATGGGAAGTTGTATGATAAATCCAAAAACTTGAGGGATGAAAGTTCACTTAAGGACATGAAAATGCTATCATTGAAATAATTTTCACTTAAATCAAGTATCTCCAATTTCTTTAATTTCGAAGACAGCCTTTCGAAACCTAAAAAGAATAAAAAAGAGAGATTAAATTAATAAAAATAAGTAATTGAAGTGATAATGAAATCGAAAAGAAATGAACCTTGGTCGGCAACACAACCAGCAATGTAATTTCCTCCCAAGGAGAGATTCTTTAATTCCTGAAAAGGAAGAAATAACGAAGCATTCAAATACCAAGGAACTCTATTATGGAGACCATACGGACCTTCATCCCGTGGCGCATCAAGAAATAGTTTGATAACTCGTCCGGTGGTTGGGTTGCATTCAACCCTCTCCCATTCACAGCAGTTTAATGAAGTCTCTTTTTCCTCTACCGGGTAATAGCTAACATCATTTGTATAATCAATGAGAGGAAAGAAAGGTTTGAGTCGGGAGAGAGCGACTCGTTCTTCCTCCAAGCAACACTCACACCACCCCAACACTAAAAACGCCAACAGAACCATAGCACACCATCTCGACTCCATCTGCTCACTCATCAACTATTTCTTATGCTTTTGTGGCCAATATTGTTAACCCATTATATACTACAACGAAAGGGACCACCCCTCATGTTTCCCAGAAATTCATTCATCATTAAGGCTCCACTCATACTTACATAAATTAGATATTGTTAAAAATTACAATATAATTGACTTGATAAAGAAAAGAAAAAAACTAAAAGAAAAGTGAAGTTAAAGAGTGGAGTATAGACTTATAGGCACATCTCATTTGTAAAGAAATATTTTTCTTCGGTTAACTTTTGATTGAAAGCAAAAAAGTTTTGTTGGAATAGATTTATTATTACTCTTATAAATGAATTTAGGGTTACAAATATTCTTGTATTTTGTTATTTTTAACATTTAATAAATATTTTATTTACACCAGATTTTTTTAGAAAAAAAATACATGAACTTATATATTTCTATTATATACTTTAATTATTGTTATTTTTCAAATATTCGTAAGTAGACCATGAGCATAGAATCGAGTGTGTTCACACTATAGTTGGAAAATTTTCAGTCCATAGAAAGAAACGTGTCCTACCTTGTTGGAAATTTTGATATCAAGTCTTTGTCTCTCACATTGACGAAAGCAGAGGTACTTACCCAAGAATTTTCTATTGGAAAAAAAGGAATTAGGCTTAAGGTCCACGAAGTTTTTGGTGGGGTGTTCAAAAATATCTGATTTCATTGACGCGGTTTGTGGACCTATTGGTCTAAAATTTAAAAAATCGAATAATTAAAAAAGAATATTCGACCGGGTTAGGTACTCGACCTATGATTTTTCTCGAGTAGGTGGATCAGTTCCTGACCGAATTTTTTTATAACCGGGTACCCGACCCAATCTAATAATTTTAATATATATATATATATATATTAGTTTAAATTATATTTTTATTTTTGATTCCTTAATATTTTTACCTTAAAACTAAATTTAAATCTCTAAATTTTTTTCAGGTTTGTATTATATACTTTTAAGTTTTATTTTTTTAATTTTTTTATTAATTTGTCGAAATGAGATTCGAAAGAAAAAATCACGATCGATATTAATATTTTTAATATTTTCTTTTATAAATAAAATTTAATATATATATATATTCAAAAAATTATCCTTATAACTAACTTCAAATCACTAATTTCTGTGTATGGATTGTGTGTATTATGAAGTTTTAAATTTTATGTATTTTCTATGTGTTTTTTTAAACAAATATGAACAAAGTATCCGGATTTAGCAGACCGAGTCACGGGCCGAAAAATATTCTATCCGGAGAATCGGGTACCCAGTATTCCGAGTACCCGAATTTGAACACCCCTATTTTTCAGATCTATAAAAAAATAAGTTTTTTTTAAAAATAAACTCAATTAAAATTTCATTTAAATAAAAGATTAAAATATATACATATATATATTGAAATTTTAAAATAATTTTAATAAGTTTTTTATATAAATATATTTGAATTTTCAACACAAGCATTCGTATTCAACAATTAAATTTCATATATTTGAAGTGTTGGGTCTCATTGTAAATTCCTTAAGAAATTTCGTTCGAACATGAGAATGTAATTCTTTTAATTCTATGTACCAAAATAATAATGAATATAAATGTAAAAATATCAAGATATTGATGACGGCCTTGACATGTGATAAAAACAACTAATAATACTTTAATATATTTTATAATTATATATATATATTTCATGATGTAACAAAAAATAGAATAATAATATTATTCTATAATATTTGGGTCAGTATATCAAAAAATAATAATGTTATTCACCGCTACACACGTTAATGTATATATGATTTTTTTTAAATAAATTTAGAGGGAATATAAGATAATATATATTGAAAGACTCCTAGTTATTTGATAATAAATATTTATATCTTTTTTATATGTGATGTTGAAACTTAAAAACCTCAAGGAATAATAACAAATCTCTTAATCACTAAGATTGCTTAATTTATGTATATACGAATCATCAGTATTAAGGTTTTGGATAAAATATTTATAATTTATACATGCTTATCTGAATTATAAAATTTAAATAATTTACTAATATTTTAAAAATAAAACTTAATTATATAAAATATATATATTTTTTTAAAAGAAAATATCTTTCATCAAGAGAGAGACCTTCAAAAATTCCCCACAACTCTACATCCAAAGTCGAATATTTCTTAATCGTTTTGAAAAAACCTTCAATCCATCTTTTATCATGGTCTCGAATTACACCACCACAATATGCATAACCATCATTATTATTGCGAAAGCTTTCATTTGGTGGACACTGCCACCTAATATTGCGATTCACAGGCGTTGTCCGAGATGTATCAGTTAAAGCACGAGTAGCATGTGCATGTGCATCTCCCGATTTAAGATAAATACTCTTGGGAAAGAACCGAGTAGCATTATATACTTTAATTATTGTTATTTTTCAAATATTTGTAAGTAGACCGTGGGCAGAGAACCGAGTGTGTTTAAACTATTGTTGGAAAATTTCCGGTCCATAAAAAGAAACGTGAAAGACCATCCTACCTTGTTGGAAATTTTGATATCAAGTCTTTGTCTCACATTGACGAAAAGCAAGAGGTATTAACCCAATAATTTTCTATTGGAAAAAAGGGAATTAGGCTTAAGTTCCACAAAGTTTTGGGAGGGGTGTTCAAAAATATCTGATATCATTGACGAGGTTTGTTGACCTACTGATTCAAAATTTAAAAAATCATATAATTAAAAAAATTATTCGACCAGGTTAGGTACTTGACCTGTGATTTTTCTCGGGTAGGTGGGTCAGTTTCGGACCGATTTTTTTTTGTAATCGGGTACCCAACCCAATCTAGTAATTTTAATATATATATATATATTAGTTTAAATTATGTTTTTATTTTTGGTTCCTTAATATTTTACTTTAAAACTAAATTTAAATCTCTAAATTCTTTTTAGGTTTGTATTATGTATTTTAAGTTTTATTTTTTTATTTTTTTTATTAATTTTTCGAAATGAGATTCAAAATAAAAAAATCACGATCGATATTAATATTTTTGATATTTTCTTTTGGACAGAAATATAGAACGGAGTATAGACTTATAGGCACGTCTAATTTGTACAGAAATATTTTTCTTCGGTTAACTTCTAATTAAAAGTAAAAAGTTGTTGGAATAGATTTATTATTACTCTTATAAATGAATTTAGGGTTACAAATACTCTTGTATTTTTTTAACATTTAATAAATATTTTATTTACACGTGATTTTTTTTAAAAAATACATGAACTTATATATTTCTATTATATACTTTAATTATGGTTATTTTTCAAATATTCGTAAGTAGACCGTGAGCAGAGAACTGAGCGTATTTACAGTATTATTGAAAAATTTTAGGTCCATAGAAAGAAACGTTGACGAAAAAAAGAGGTAAATAACCCAAGAATTTTCTATTGGAAAAAAAGGAATTAGGCTTACCACCCCATGCAACCCTCATAGCCCACCATCTCCGCTCCATCTGCTCACTCATCACCTATGTCATGCTTTTGTGGCCAATATTGTGAACCCATTCTATACTACAACGAAAGGGACCACCCCTCATGTTTCCCAGAAATTCATTCATCATTAAGGCCCCACTCATACTTACATAATTTGGATACTTTTAAAAAAATTACAATATAATTGACTTGATAAAGAAAAAAAATAAAAGAAAAGTGAAGTTAAAGAGTGGAGTATATACTTACAGGCACATCTAATTCGTAAAGAAATATTTTTCTTCGGTTAACTTTTGATTAGAAGTAAAAAGTTATCTTGGAATAGGGTTGTTATTACTCTTATAAATGAATTTAGGGTTACAAATATTCTTGTATTTTTTTATTTTTAACATTTAATAAATACTTTACTTACACGTGATTTTTAAAAAATAAAATACATTAACTTATATATTTCTATTATATACTTTTTTTTTGAATGAAAGAGAGGAACAAATAACTTTAGCTAATACTAGCAAGCATCGAATCGTCTCGAAATTCCTGCTAAAACAAAGACATTACGGTCAATGGTGGATCCTGAAAATTGTGCAAGCCAGCAGGGAGGGACCAAGCAATATTGGTCATACGATCGGCCAAACGGTTGCTCTCACGAGGTGCGTATGTGAAACTCAAATTCCAGCTGCGTCCAATAAAGCGCCAAATATGTTGTAACATCGAAGAGACAGTCATGCTTCTCCTATTACCGGTAAGTAAATGAATGACTTGTTTACTATCCGATTTAACACAAACCGATTGCGACCCCATATTCAAAGGCTTGTTTACTGTCCGAGGTGTACCAGTTAAAGCACGAGTAGCATGTGCATGGGCAGCTCCCGATTTAAGTTGAATACTCTTGGGAAAGAACCGAGTAGCATGTCCACGAGTAGCATTATATACTTTAATTATTGTTATTTTTCAAATATTCGTAAGTTGACCGTGAGCAGAAAATCGAGTGTGTTTACACTATTGTTGGAAAATTTCAGTCCATAGAAAGAAACGTGAAAGACCATCCTACCTTATTGGAAATTTAGATATCAAGTCTCTGTCTCTCACATTGACGAAAAGCAAGAGGTAATTACCCAAGAATTTTCTATTGGAAAAAATGAATTAGGCTTAAGTTCCACAAAGTTTGCAGATATAGATGACGAGCTTGACATGTGATAAGATCAATTAATAATATATTTTATAATTATAAATATATTTTTTATAATGTAAAAAAAATACTCGCTTTGTTCCATAAAAAAACATCTCTTATTGATTTTTTAAAATTCAAAATTTTTAAACTTTAACCATGATTTTTTAAATATTTAAATTTTATAAAATATATATTTACAAACTATTTGATTGAAGTTTTCTAAAATATAACTTTACATATTTTTATCGATAATAAATTTTGAATCATAATGAATCAAAGTTAAAAAAATTGACCCAAAAAAAATCAATAATGGACATTTTTTTATGAGAAAGAGGGAATATTATTATTATATAATATTTGGATCATTATATCAAAAGATAATAATGATATTCACAGCTACAATCCAATGTATATATGATTTTTTTAAATAAATTCAGCGTCAATATAAGGTAGTAAATATTTAAATACTTTTAATATTTTGATAATAAACACTCATATTCTTATACATGTGGTACTTGAAATTAAAATTTCAAAATGTTTATTAAAATCCTTCAACTATTAAAATTTCTTGGTCAGTGTACATATGAATCATTTATGGATAAAATATTTATAAATTATACTTGCTTATCTGAATTACAAAATTTACATAATTTAAAAATATTTTAAAATAAAACTTAATTACAACATATTTTAAAAAATACATTAATATATTTTTATTTTAAACTTTAATTATTGTTATTTTTCAAATATTCTTAAGTAGACCGTCAGCAGATAACCTAATGTGTTCACACTATTGTTGGAAAATTTTCAGTCCATAGAAAGAAACGTGTCCTACCTTGTTGGAAATTTTGATATCAAGTCTTTGTCTTTCACATTGACGAAAAGCAAGAGGTAATTACCCAAGAATTTTCTATTGGAAAAAAATGAATTAGGTTTAAGGTCCACAAAGTTTTAGGAGGGGTGCTAAAAATATATCTTATTTCATTGACACGGTTTGTTAATTTATTGGTCTAAAATTTTTAAAATCAGATAATTAAAACAAATTATTCGACTGGGTCAGATGCTCGACCTGTGCTTTTTCTCGGGTTTGTATTATGTACTTTTAAGTTTTAATTTTTTAAATTTTTTTATTAATTTTTCGAAATGAGATTTGAAAGAAAAAATCACAATCGATATTAATATTTTTAATATTTTATTTTGGAAATAAAATTTAATATATATATATACATATTCAAAAAATTATCCTTATAACTAACTTCAAATCACTAATTTTTGTGTATGGATTGTGTGTATTATGAACTTTTTAAATTTTATGTATTTTCTATGTGATTTTTAAAAAAATAAAAAAAATATGAACAAAGTATCCGGATTTAACAGACCGAGTCACGGGCCGTAAAATATACTACCCGGAGAATCAAATACCCAATATTCCGAGTACCCGAATTTGAACCCTTATTTTCCAGATCTAGAAAAACAAATAAGTTAAAAAAAACTCATTAAAATTTCAAATAGTGAAACTAAATTTATATTTTATTTAAATAAAAATTATATATATATATTGAAATTTTAAAATATTTTTAATAAGTTTTTTTATATAAATATTTGAATTTTCAACACAAGCATTCGTATTCAACAATTAAATTTCATATATTGGAAGTGTTGGGTCTCATTGTAAATTCCTTAAGAAATATCATTCGAACATGAGAATGTAATTCTTTTAATTCTATGTACCAAATTAATAATGAATATAAATGTAAAAATATCAAGATATTGATGACGAGCTTGACTTGTGATAAGATCAACTAATAATACTTTCATATATTTTATAATTATAAATATATTTTTTATAATCTAAGAAAAAATACTCGTTTTCTTTCATAAAAAATATCTCTTATTGATTTTTTAAAAGTCAAATTTTTTTAACTTTGACTACGTTTATTTTAAATATTTAAATTTTATAAAATATATATTTGCAAACTACTTAATTGAAGGTTTCTAAAATATATTTTTACATATTTTTATTAATAATAAATTTTGAATCATAATTAGTCAAAGTTTAAAAAAGTTGACCCAAAAAAATCAATAATGGATATTTTTATGGGAAAGAAAGAGTATTATTATTCTATAATATTTGGATCATTATATCAAAAGATAATAATGCTATTCACCGCTACAATCCATTGTATATATGATTTTTTTAAATAAATTCAGAGTCAATATAAGGTAGTAAATATTTAAATATTTTTAATTTTTTGATAATAAATACTCATATTCTTGTATATGTAATACTCAAACTTAAAATCTCAAGAAATAACAACAAATCATTCAACTATTAAAATTACTTGTCAATGCACATATGAATCATTCATATTAAGGTTATGGATAAAATAATTCTTCGACACCAATATCTCAAAAAAAATCCAATGCATTATCTGAGTATTGTTTCTGTGAATATAAGGTAATATATATTTAAAGACTCCTAATTATTTGACAATAAATATTTATATGTTTTTTTATATGTGATACTGAAACTCAAAACCTCAAGGGATAATAACAAATCTCTTAATCACTAATATTGCTTAATTTATGTATATAAGAATCATCCATATTAAGGTTTTGGATAAAATATTTAGAATTTATACATGCTTATCTGAATTATAAATTTAAATAATTTACTATTATTTTAAAAATAAAACTTAATTATATAAAAAATATATTTTTTTAAAAACAAAATATCTTTCATCAAGAGAAAGACCTTAAAAAATTCCCCACAATTCCGAATCCAAAGTTGAACATTTCTTAACCGTTTTGGAAAAACCTTCAATCCATCTTCTATCATGGTTTCGAGTTAGACCACCACAATTTGCATAACCATCATTATTATTACGAAAGCTTTCATTTGGCGGACACTGCCACCTAACATTGCGATTCACAGGCGTTGTCCGAGGTGTACCAGTTAAGCACGAGTAGCATGTGGATGGGCAGCTCCCGATTTAAGTTGAATACTCTTGGGAAAGAACCGAGTAGTAGCATGTGCACGAGTAGCATTATATTCTTTAATTATTGTTATTTTTTAAATATTCGTAAGTAGATCGTGAGCAGATAACTGAGTGTGTTTACACTATTGTTGGAAAATTTTCAGTCCATAGAAAGAAACGTGATAGAGCATTCTACCTTGTTGGAAATTTTGATGTAAAGTCTTTGTCTCTCATATTGACGAAAAGCAAGAGGTAATTACTCTTATATTGGAAAAAAGAGAATTAGGCTTAAGTTCCACGAAGTTTTCAGATATTGATGACGAGCTTGACATGTGATAAGATTAACTAATAATACTTTCATATATCCCATAGAGAAAACGTTGACCCATTCTTAGCTCACCTATGTCGTATGCTTTTGTGGCCAATATTGTTAACCCATTCTATACTACAACGAAAGGGACCATCCCTCATGTTTCCCAGAAATTCATTCATCATTAAGGCTCCACTCATACTTACATAAATTAGATATTTTAAAAAATTACAATATAATTGACTTGATAAAGAAAAAAAAACCTAAAAGAAAAGTGAAGTTATAGAGTGGAGTATAGACTTACAGGCACATCTAATTCTTAAAGAAATATTTTTCTTCGGTTAACTTTTGATTGGAAGTAAAAAAGTTTTCTTGGAATAGGGTTGTTATCTCTTATAAATGAATTTAGGGTTACAAATATTCTTGTATTTTTTATTTTTAACATTTAATAAATACTTTATTTACACGTCATTTTAAAAAAATAAATTACACGAACTTATATATTTATATTATATACTTCTTTTTTGAATGAAAGAGAGGAACAAATAACTTTAGCTAATACTAGCAAGCATCGAATCATCCCAAAATTCCTGCTAAAACAAAGACATTAAGGTCAATGGTGGATCCTGAAAAATGTGCAAGCCAGCAGGGAGGGACCAAGCAATATTGGTCATACGATCGGCCAAACGGTTGCTCTCACGAGGTGCGTATGAGAAACTCAAATTCCAGCTGCGTCCAATAAAGCGCCAAATATGCTGTAACATCGAAGAGATAGTCATTCCTCTCCTATTACCGGTAAGTAAATGAATGACTTGTTTACTATCCGATTTAACACAAACCGATTGCAACCCCATATTCAATGGCTTGTTTACTGTCCGAGGTGTACCAGTTAAAGCACTAGTAGCATGTGCATGGGCAGCTCCCGATTTAAGTTGAATACTCTTGGGAAAGAACCGAGTAGCATGTGCACGACTAGCATTATATACTTTAATTATTGTTATTTTTCAAATATTCGTAAGTAGATTGTTGGAAAATTTCAGTCCATGGAAAGAAACGTGATAGAGCATCCTACCTTGCTGGAAATTTTGATATCAAGTCTTTGTCTCTCAGGTTGACGAAAAAGCAAGAGGTAATTACCCAATAATTTTCTATTGGAAAGAAAAGGGAATTAGGCTTAAGTTCCAAGAAGTTTCCAGATATTAATGACGAGCTTGACATGTGATAAGATCAACTAATAATATATTTTATAATTATAAATATTTTTACAATAAAAAAAATACTCGCTCTGTTCCATAAAAAATGTCTCTTATTGATTTTTTAAAAGTTAAATTTTTTAAACTTTAACCATGATTTTTTAAATATTTAAATTTTATAAAATATATTTACAAATTACTTGATTGAAGGTTTCTAAAATATAGTTTTACATATTTTATCAATAATAAATTTTGAATCATAATTAGTCAAAGTTTAAAAAAATTAACCCAAAATATCAATAATATACATTTTTTATGATAAAGAGAAAATATTATTATTCTATAATATTTGGATCATTATATCAAAAGATAATAATGATATTCACCGCTACAATCCAATGTATATGTGATTTTTTTAAATAAATTCAGAGTCAATATAAGGTTGTAAATATTTAAATATTTTTAATCTTTTTGATAATAAACACTCATACTCTTATACATATGGTACTTGAACTTAAAATTTCAAAATATTTATTAAAATCCTTCAACTATTAAAATTTCTTGGTCAGTGTACATATGAATCATTTATGGATAAAATATTTATAAATTATATTTGCTTATTCGAATTTACAAAATTTACATAATTTAAAAATATTTTAAAAATAGAACTTAAGTATAAAATATTTAAAACAATACATGAACTTATGTATTTCTATTATATACTTTAATTATTGTTATTATTCAAATATTCGTAAGTAGACCGTGAGCAGAGAACCGAGTGTGTTTACACTATTGTTAGAAAATTTCCAGTCCATAAAAAGAAACGTGTCCTACCTTGTTGGAAATTTTGATATCAAGTCTTTGTCTCTCACATGGACGAAAATCAAGTGGTAATTACCCAATAATTTTCTATTGGAAAAAAAATGAATTAGGCTTAAGGTCCACGAAGTTTTTGGAGGGTGCTAAAAAATATCTGATTTTATTGACGCGGTTTGTTGATCTATTAGTCCAAAATTTAAAAAATCAGATAATTAAAAGAAGTTATTCGACCAGGTAAGATACTCGACTTGATTTTTCTCGGGTAGGTGGGTTGGTTTCGGACTGAATTTTTTTATAACTGGGTATCCGACCCAATCTAGTAATTTTAATATATATATATATATATATATATTATTAGTTTAAATTATATTTTTATTTTTGGTTCCTTAATATTTTTACCTTAAAATTAAATTTAAATCTCTAAATTCTTTTTAGGTTTGTATTATGTACTTTAAAGTTTTAATTTTTTTTATTTTTTTTATTAATTTGTCGAAATGAGATTTGAAAGAAAAAATCATGATCAATATTAATATTTTTAATATTTTATTTTGGAAATAAAATTTAATATATATACATATATATATATTCAAAAAAATTATCCTTATAAGTAACTTCAAATCACTATTTTTTGTGTATGGATTGTGTGTATTATGAACATTTTAAATTTTATGTATTTTCTATGTGATTTAAAAAAAAAACAAAATATGAACAAAGTATCCGGATTTAACAGACCGAGTCACGGGCCAAAAAATATACTACCCGGAGAATTGGATACCCAGTATTCTGAGTACCCGAATTTGAACCCGTATTTTTCAGATCTAGAAAAACAAATAAGTTTTTTTTTTAAAAATAAACTCATTAAAATTTCAAATAGTGAAATTAAATTTATATTTTATTTAAATAAACATTTAATATATATATATATATTGAAATTTTAAAATAATTTTAATAAGTTTTTTTTTATATAAATATTTGAATTTTCAACACAAACATTCGTATTCAACAATTAAATTTCATATATTTGGAGTGTTGGGTCTCATTGTAAATTCCTTAAGAAATTTCGTTCGAACATGAGAATGTAATTCTTTTAATTCTATGTACCAAATTAATAATGAATATAAATGTAAAAATATCAAGATATTGATGACGAGCTTGACTTGTGATAAGATCAACTAATAATACTTTCATATATTTTATAATTATAAATATATTTTTTAATATCTAAGAAAAAAATACTCACTCTCTTTCATAAAAAATATCTCTTATTAATTTTTTAAAGGTCAAAATTTTTAAACTTTGAGTATGATTATTTTAAATATTTAAATTTTATAAAATATATATTTGTAAACTACTTGATTGAAGGTTTCTAAAATATATTTTTACATATTTTTATCAATAATAAATTCTGAATCATAATTAGTCAAAGTTTAAAAAAATGACCAAAAAAAATCAACGATAGACATTTTTTTATGGGAAAGAAATAGTATTATTATTCTATAATATTTGGATCATTGTATCAAAAGACAATAATGCTATTCACCGCTACAATCCAATGTATATATGTTTTTTTAAAAATAAATTCAGAGTCAATATAAGGTATTAAATATTTTAATATTTTTAATATTTTGATAATAAACACTCATATTCTTGTATACGTAGTACTCGAACTTAAAATCTCAAAAAATAACAAAAAATACTTCAACTATTAAAATTACTTGGTCAGTGCACATATGAATCATTCATATTAAGGTTATGGATAAAATATTTATAATTTATACTTGCTTATCTGAATTATAAAATTTACATAATTTAAAAATCTTTTAAAAATAAAACTTAATTATAAAATATTTAAAAAAAATTATTTAATGAACAATGATTCGAGCTTTTGTAAAAGGCTGAAAAGGCAAAGAAAATAAAAGTTTGGGACCGTGAACCGACCTAATTCGACCGTGACCGGCCCTAATTCCCAGTGCAAGACATTGGGCCATCTGTTGCTTCTCATACTGGGCTAGATCATTATATACGCCAACTCAAAACCCAAACATGCATCATCCGCTTCCATTTTTTTTAGAAATATACATTTGAGTATTTATATTTGATTTTAAATTTAATTTATTATTTACATTTGAGTATTTACATTCGATTTAAATCAAAAAGCCAAGTTTAAATACTGACTTGAATAAAAAGAGTTCATGTATGAAATTGAACATTAAAGTAAAGTTTGGGTACTGAAATATATTTACCACTTTTAATGGAGTAGAAAAATTGTTCAAATATAAATATAAAATCGCGTCGCAGCAGCACCAGAAATCCGAATCGGGATACCGGTGTCTGAGCTTTCGGAGAATCCAGATTTTCATTTTTGACTTTTCTTTCGGCTATTATCAAGGATGGTACGTAACTCGCCTTTCATACTTTGATCTTGTTATTAAGATTGTTCGGTGATTTTGTTATGTGATCTGTTTTCGATCTTTCTTTAATGCAAAGCATGGATCTGTATTTTTCTTGCTCATAGACGCTGTTTAAGCTTTTGATTCTGTGAATCATGATTTTTATTACTATTTTATGATCATATTTCTCGAATTTAAGCTTTGCCCTTGTCGTTTCTCTTCGGATCTGCTACTTGATTGTGCAGAAATTTTGTTTTGTGTTTTTGATATTGTTTGTTCACTGTAAATATTCCATTTTGACAGTTGTAGTTCACTGTAAATGATTCATTTTGATAGTTCTTCTAATTTATTGTTAGATCCGGCTTATTTCATCTTTTTTTTAAATCATATTCCATCGTACTTAAGCATTTCTGTTTAATGTTTGCCTTGGAATTTTGGAATATTCGAGTTTGACGACAAAATTCTGGTCATATCTATAATTTTTCTGTTTGATAAAACCTTATTGTTTTAATGGTTTCACTTTTCATTGAGACATTAATCATATTGTTTCTCCCTGGGTGGAAACTGTAAGGTTATTATTGATATGAAGGAAAGGCCATTCTTTATACTTTAGCTGTTGAATTTTTTTTCCATGAAGAAGCATGCTAAGAGGATGGCCAAAGCCTCATGTTACTAGTCGACTGATGTAACTACAAATTCACATAGATCGCATTATGTGCTTGAATTTATGACTTATTGAGGATCGGCTTTGGTTCTCATAGTGCGAGCAAAAAATGGTTTTATGTTAGTTTTGGGATCTGATTATCACAGTGATATATATATAGTCACACATATGTTGTTCTAGTTTTACTCAGTTATCATTGTTTATTTCCACTTTAGAAACCTAAAATGAAGATTCATTTTTTCGGTTGTTGACTTGTTATATTGCTAGTATCTGTAACCTATAATAAGCCTCTTTTGTGTTTCAGATTCACTTTGTACTTTTAATTAGCCGACAAGGGAAAGTTAGGTTGACAAAATGGTATTCTCCTTATTCTCAGAAGGAGAGAACAAAGGTATGACTAGCACATTTTATTAATTGCATTGATTAGATTTTTGAAGTTTGCACTTCAAGGAAAATTACTTTATAATTATAAGATTCTGGTGCATTTTTCTTTATCTTTAGTACTTTGTTGATGCTCTTTCTGAAGTCGGTCTTGTCTTTGTTATATTAATGCTTTATGAAATGCATTTTGAGAAGGTTATCCGTGAGCTCAGTGGAGTGATTCTCTCAAGAGGGCCCAAACTCTGTAATTTTGTGGATTGGAGAGGGTTTAAAGTTGTTTACAAAAGGTGATACTACTATCTGTTAGTGAGTCTACTTTTATGAGGAATCTAATTTACCATTTCAGAGATTTATCAACCGAGTTTGGATAATATGCAGATATGCTAGTCTTTACTTCTGCATGTGCATTGACCAGGATGACAATGAATTAGAGGTTCTAGAAATCATTCATCATTTTGTTGAGATACTTGATCGATACTTGGCAGTGTGAGTAAACTTAAACAAGACTTTTCATTGAATTATTAACATTCCAGTATGTTTTCTATGATTGTGAATTAATTTATATCCAGGTCTGTGAATTGGACTTGATCTTCAACTTCCATAAGGTACAATTATTATGCTTGTCATGTACCTGTTGTTAGGTCTCTTCCTCTTCTTTTCAGAGCAGTTTAAATCTAAATCCTTGTGTTTTATGTAAATTATGCTCTCGTCATGTACTCTTTAGCAACAGTTATCCTCCTACTCCAGAACCACTCCATTCTTCTCATTCTTTAACATACCATCCATATCCTCCATTTGTATTTAGTTAAAGCATAAACTCTAAATCTCCATACTCCCATACCAGTGTGTCTCTTGATTTTATCCAGTCTCAACTCAACTATCCTAAAGAAGCACAAAGCATTCATCTTTTGAATTGATTCCAGTCAATTGAGGGTTTGTAGACCGTTTTCTTCATGTATGGCACCATAATTTTTCCTACTTTCCAGATAAATACCCCCCGAAATTGTTATCCTTATGGTGGCATGTTAACCATGTTGTTGAGGAAAGGCATTTCAACCCCCCTCATATTTTCGTAAAAATTGTAGTACTTCTGAGATTATGAAATCTTTCTTCTTCATGATTCAGAGAACAAGCATTTACATGAGAGTTCTTTTAGAACAAAAGTTGTTCATGTTAGCAAAGTATTGCTTCCATTTTTAGAACAAAATGTGGTTTCTGAAAATAGGAGGGTAAATAGCATTATTAAGGATTATAGATCATTGATGTTAATAGAGTCTTTGAATAACACTTTACTTCCATTTGACATTGAAGGCCTACTATATATTGGATGAACTCTTGCTTGCCGGCGAACTTCAAGAGTCAAGCAAGAAAACTGTTGCACGTTTAATAGCTGCGCAGGTAGAAACTTTACCTTCCATCGTAAAACATCTTGCATGTCGGGTGTCGTAATTTCAGATTTTCTGAGACAACTGCTTCGTTGAACCATAGGATTCATTGGTGGAGACGGCAAAAGAACAGGCGAGTTCCATTAGCAACATAATTGCACAGGCCACAAAGTAGTTTATGACCGGATTGTCATTCGTCTTTCGAGTTGATTTTGGTGTATCATCTGTTTTCTGAATTTCATCTTGGAGAACTTAATTTCATGTTTATGATTGTAGATTTGGGACTGGGTTTTGGGGTAGAATTGATCACACACATAATCATATATCAAGTATGTATATGGTCTTGCATTTGAGCTTCAAGCGTTCATTTGTTGGCTCACATATTATATCATGCGTGTTTTTTAAAATAATTTTTTAAAAAATTTAAAAACAAAATATATTTTCTAATAAAAAATAATTTAAAAATCTCAAATCTTACAAACTTAATGCTTAAAACACTTAATATTCGCATGAATCTTAAAATCTAAAAATGAGTTTCGGTTTAAGATTGAAGTTTTAAATAGAAAAGTATCGAATTAAAGCAAATTCGCTGGTCGATGTATCAATAGAAAACTTGTTGCAAGGACAAATTGATAGGTTTGTTTGAGAAGTTATAAAAAAATTCTCACTTAAGTACAAAATAAAAACGTTCGAGTAAAGGGTATTATGGCTATCGATACTTTTGGATTTCTGGTGCAGGTTTTTTTTATTGTTTTTTTTCTTAGTATGTGGTTCTACCGGATTTCTTGGATGTTAGCTTTTTCGATGTTTTGTTTCTTTGTTCGTGTATGTTGCATTTTGTTGGTTTTTAAAGCAGTTAAAGGGGGTTCGTTTTTTATTCGTTTACTTTGGATATTTTCCAAATTTTCCTTCTCTATGTTTGGTGTTTAGGGATGTTGTAGTGATTCACCTTTGTATGTCGTTGTCTCCATTGTTCACGTTCTTGCTCATTAAGTTGTCATTGATTGTTTATCGTTATATTTTGTTTGTGATAGTCATGAATGTATTAGTTAAGTATGTATATGACAAGACATTATTATTTATGTTTTATTTTATTAATGAATACATCACCGTACTACTTAAAAAGAAAGAAAGACACATTCGAGTAACATAAAGATAGAAGAAAATGGTAAAATGAAGAGTAAAATATTATGATTTTTATTCAAAACAAATGAAATATTATCTAGCGATAAAATTAAAAATATATATTAAAGATTCAATAAAAATAAACAAATGAATAAATCTAGACAAATCAATTAAGAGAAATTAGTTAAGCTAGTCTATTAATATTTTTATTTTTATTACTTTATTGTTTTAAAATATTAATTTTTTTTTGAAAGATAGATAATGATATTATTATTGACGTGACATAATTTTATGATTCTCATTATTAAAAAGTTAACACGATTATTCAGTGTTAAAACAATGAATAAAATTTAAGTTTGAGTACCAACTTGAGAGAATGTGATATTTTGAAAATGACACTCAAATCTACCACATAAAGAGAAAGTGTAAAAGATCAAATGCATTTTCGAAACCATTCTTTTTTTTTAAAAAAAAAGTGATTTTTATTAAATAATGTCACATTGCTCGGGTAATTAAGCACTTTTTATTTCTTTCTTTTAAATTAAATATAGAAATAAAAATTATAATTTAACCATTTTTACTATAGACAAAGAGATTAAATTATTAAAACTATTCATTTTCATATAAACAGTTTTAATATCACGTCTTCTAATTGTATTTATGTTTTCGAATGAATAAAATTAAAATTTAATTTTTAGACTTTTGTTATAATCTTTATATTTATTTTAGTTATTAAAAATCATTATCAATTTAAAATAATTCTTATATATTTATAATATTTTGTTATTTTTAGGATATATATAATTTTAGAATTTTTAAATAATTTAATGGTAACTAGTGTTATTAATGACAATTACATTTGCAAAAAAAAATTGATTATGATTTTATAAATTATAAGTTTAATTGATCTATAATTGAAAGAGAATCCAATTGATTTTGAGTATAATTATAAGGGTTAAAAAATAAATTTAATTTTTTGTAGAAGAATTTTTTTTTCAAAATTAAATTGGCATTCTATTAATATATAATACTTATCTTACTCAAAGAATTAAATAATTATATAGATGTAGATGTAGATGTATTTGTACGCACGTATATATACTACTTGAAATTTACATCATAATCCTTGATATTTTCATTCCAAGTTTCCTACGCATCAAACTTTCTAGAAATTACATTGAAGTCCTTTTCGAACCGGTTTAGTTTGGACCGTTCGGCATAAAATAAAAATAAAAAACCACTTCTCTTTAACTTCAAATACCGTTTATTGCACTGATCAAATCTCTCTTCTTCTGCACATTGATTCCCTCATCAAATCTCCTTCTCATAAGACTTCAACGGTTTAACCGTTGTTCTGAAGCAACGAAGGTGAAAGAAAAACACCCTTTAATACCTCTTCTGTAGGTAAGAACAGCATTGTTTTAATTCTGGGTTTTGCTTAAAAACGGTTGATATCTTTGGTTCCAAGTTCTATCGTCAAATCCAGTCAATTTGTTCTTTTTTTCTTCTCTTTTTTAACTGTCGTTGATTTCCCAGTTTTGTTTCCCTTCGTCGATGTGTGTTTGTTTGTTTATTTGAACTTTGAAGCATGGGATGATGACTTGTTCTTGCCTCTGTTCAATGTCTAAATGCTTGTTTTGCTCATCAATGTTATGAAAAATATTGGCTTTATTCTGGGTGTTTATTGATGTGATTGTGGTTACGAATCCAACTTTGTTTTTTTTTTCTGCTCTTGTCGTTAATTTTGTTTGTTATTTATGAAAATCATGTAAATTAATTTTTTTTTTGCCTTGGTAAATCTGGTGAATGTTGGGGTTATTGTTTTGCGACCTTCACATGTTTGTATGCTTGAATGGAGCGAAATGAGTGTAGTTCTTCTTCAATTCTTTGTTTTTGGGATGTTAATTGAGTGTGGTTTGTTTATTTTATCAGTGAATCTAATTAGGATTTTGTTTTTTAGAGCAGGAGAAAAGTTAAGAGAGGAAACTTAGATTTGAATTTCAATCGTCCAAAGCTTATTGTTTGATGGAAACCGGAGGGAATTCGTTACCTTCTGGAGCTGATGGCGTGAAGAGAAAGGTGTGCTATTTCTATGACCCGGAGGTGGGGAACTATTATTATGGCCAAGGTCACCCTATGAAGCCTCACAGAATTCGAATGACTCATGCCCTTCTAGCACACTATGGGCTGCTTCAGCATATGCAAGTTCACAAGCCCTTCCCTGCTAGGGATCGGGATCTTTGTCGCTTCCATGCTGATGACTATGTGAACTTTCTCCGCAGTGTAACACCCGAAACACAGCAAGATCAGCTCAGACAGCTCAAGCGCTTTAATGTCGGTGAAGATTGTCCCGTCTTTGATGGCCTTTACTCCTTCTGTCAAACTTATGCAGGTGGCTCCGTTGGTGGTGCTGTCAAATTAAACCATGGTCCATGTGACATTGCCATTAACTGGGCTGGTGGCCTGCATCATGCAAAAAAGTGTGAGGCGTCGGGCTTTTGCTATGTCAATGATATAGTCCTTGCAATTCTGGAACTTCTTAAGCAGCATCAGGTATATGTTCAAAACCTAATTTCCTTGTACTTTTTCTATCAGTCTTTTCTTCACTGATTTAGGCATTTTTTTGTTTGTTTTTTGTGCATGAGTAAACTCTTCATAACGAAAGCAATATCTAATTATTTCCTTCTTGTACCGATCTTATCCTGTTCAATATGATATGTCTTGACCTGAATGACTGGTTTAACTCCTAGGGTCTAGGGATTTTTGTTTCTGCATGGGAAACAGTTTCTTATGGAATAGTCTGTCATTGATAACGCTTTTCCTTTATCTTTCTTGTAGCGTGTTCTATATGTCGATATTGATATCCACCATGGAGATGGTGTGGAGGAGGCATTTTATACAACTGACAGGGTCATGACTGTTTCTTTTCATCAATTTGGAGATTATTTTCCCGGTACGGGTGATATACGTGATATCGGATATTCAAAAGGGAAATACTATTCCCTCAATGTTCCTTTGGATGATGGGATTGATGACGAGAGTTATCATTACTTGTTTAAGCCAATCATCGGTAAAGTTATGGAAGTTTTTAAGCCTGGTGCTGTGGTTCTTCAATGTGGTGCTGACTCTCTCTCTCTGGAGATAGGTTGGGGTGTTTCAATCTTTCAATCAAGGGTCATGCAGAGTGTGTTAAATTTATGAGATCATTCAATGTCCCGTTGTTGCTTCTAGGTGGCGGCGGGTATACCATTCGGAATGTTGCTCGCTGTTGGTGCTACGAGGTAAGCCAACCTAACACTTTTTCAATTGAATAATATATACTGATCGGTTTAAGTGATTGGCCTACCGATTGTTTTATCAAATGTTAATACACTGTAAAGGTGACTTTTAGGTCAATGTTTCTACTCCTTCCTCCTCAGCCTTCACTCATAATTCATCTTTATCCCTATATATATGTAAACACTTCATAGTTTTTGTACTTCGAAATGACACGCAAAAGGTATTAAATTTCATCAGAAGACATTAGACATCGGTACTAGATTTATCGAATACTATTTATAATTTGCTTGTGGTGGGTTACTTTGTTAATGTGAGCAGACAGGAGTTGCATTTGGAATGGAAGTTGACGACAAGATGCCTCAACACGAGTATTATGAGTATTTCGGTCCAGATTATACTCTTCATGTTGCCCCTAGTAACATGGAAAACAAAAACTCGTGCCGGTTACTTGAAGAAATTCGTAATAGGCTACTCGACAATCTCTCAAAGCTTCAGCATTCGCCAAGTGTCCATTTTCAAGAAAGGCCACCTGATACGGAGCTTCCTGAGGTGTGTTCCGCCGCTACTTATTTATAGGAATTTTGCCATACCGGAGGAAATTTATGACATTTTCCATTCTAAGTTTTTCAATGTTTCCCAGAATTGCATGTGCTTTTATCATGTATCCATGGTAGGCATTGCACATTTTGCTTAAATGTATTTCCTTTCTATGTTCGGGACATTAGACATTCACGACTGCCTTCTTAGACAACTAAAGCGTTTCGTAAAGTGGGTTATTTTGCTCGAATCTGAGAAAACAATTGTGCTATATGTTTCTTTTGGAGCAGAAATCGTCTTTATTCTGCCAGTGTAACGTAACTGGTTGTAGTTTGCATCGATACATTTCCTTCAGTTTCTTGATGTTGCACGTTAGCTTCATATCAACTTTGCCCTCAGACTTGGTTTCTTTTTATTCATATTATTCAGGCTGATGAAGATCAGGATGATGGAGATGAAAGATGGGACTCTGATTCAGACATGGACGTTGACGAGGACCGGTATTTATCTTTCTTTATTCCTTTTCCTTTTTTCGGGTTTTACTCCCCCAACCGTTTCTGATTGCATTCTACTTTCGTCTTTGCGGTTCACTCATCACATTTATTCAGTAAGCTCATTCCAAGTAGAGTAAAGAGAGAAGTGATCGGATCAGATACGAAGGATCCGGTACGCTCTATGTTACGATGTCGGATTTCATGATTGTGAGATTTAGGCATTTATGACGTGATTCATTTATTTTCTTTATTTCGACGGAAAACTTTTACCGGCTTTATATTCTCTCCGCAGGTCCAAAAAGGAACACTTGAGCAAGCTAGAGGATCTGTGACAGATGAGACTGTAAGTACTAATATGAACTTCTGGGACATAACTCAACCATAACGCACCTTTGCATTCCTATCCGATGTTTGGATCCGTTTTTCGACACATACTCATATCCAAGACTCGCTCGAGTCCGAGAATATCATATATAACTCAACCACATTCGGAAACTGATACGACAACTCTGAAAGGTTGTGTCGATGCTGGTTTTTTTCAGGGTGTAGATGTCAGTCCAATGCCGATTGATGAACCAACCGTGAAAGTCGAGTACGAAACAAAAATAAATCATCCGATCAGATGTACCGGAAGACCGAAGCAAAACCGTCTCCTTCGGGTACTGGATGTATTTCGTGCCATTTCGTTTTATCAAACGTTATAAGATCTCATGTTCATGGATAAGTCTAAAGTTGTACAATGCACGAAGAACTGAAAACGATTTGGATTTATATTATAGCTTCTTCAAGTTGTACATCATACAGTTTAAGTGTTGATTACCAAAGTTTCGAATTGAAGTTCAAACAATTTAAGATTAGTTGATGCAGTCTATGTTGTTTCGAATCTTCAGTTTTTTCTTTAAAATAAGTATATCGAGTTATTTGAGTAGATTTGAATTTGCAAAGTTCAAATAACCGAAAATTTGTGGTTTAGTTTCTTAAATTTGTATTTTGTTCAATTTGATCCCAAAGTTATCTCTTTGTAACTTTTTTTCTCATCAATTCATTGATTCCTTTGATATTCACATTATCCTTAAATTTCTTTTTCAAAAAAAATAATATCATGAATATATTATACAATTTTAAATCATATTTGATATATTAAATAATATTACACTTTGTGTATATTATTTAATATATTATAAATATAAAAATATATTATAAATCTTACATCTAAAGAAATATAAAAATATGTGTATATATTGATTAGAGTAGGATGGTCATGAGTTGGGTTGACTTTTTGATTTATTCAAACTTGACCTAAAAATTAAACCTATTTAACGGCACTCGAATTAGGTTTAAGAGGATTTCACCTGATATGAAATTTAATACAATTTTAAGGTAAAAAATTACACTCAACTTAATTCGATGTAAATATATATATATCAAATAACCTATTATCTATATTTGTGTATATTTTTTTGAATAGTCTATAATGATCATAATATAATATTTATTCAAAAAAATTAACCTATTAATAATATATACTGTAAACATAATTACTTAAAATTCAAATTTTTTAGATAAAATAATATTTTATTTTATCACTAAAATCATTTGATAGACTATATATAAATAAAAATAAAAAGATTCTTTTTAACGGACAGTTTAATTATTTGTAGTGAAAGAGACAATATGTTAAAGTGGTAAGCTTGAAGATTCGTTTGTGGGTGCCCACAGAAAACAATGAATACATGTCCCTATCACCAACTTCCTATACGAAGATCATCACAGTAAAAGCTTCTGATTCATAAATCAAACCTTAAATTTCACAATTCAATTATATTCTTATTTTGCTTCTTTTTCACAATTTATTCATCTATGTTATTTCACCTATCATTTTTTATAAATATGATAATTGTGTTCTTTTTAACAAATTTAATACCTATATTTATCAAATATTCAATATTTATATTTGTCAAACATAACACAATAATCCATATTAAATAACTTAAAAATAATAAATAAATAATTAATTTCTACATTGAACAAATCAATATTTAAAATTAACCGCGCGGGGGGGGGGGGGGGGAACCAAAACATACAAATCTAAGACTGAGATTTGCCTAGCTCAACGTCCTTGAGTGGAGATGAACCGTCCAATTGCTGCTGCTGTTGCTTGAACAATTCAACGTTTTCTTCAGAAGCATCTTTGGGGAGTGTTGAAGCCTTGGATTCAGTTTGTTTATCAGCCTCAACGGCCCAACTGTAAACTACCATGCCGAGGATCGCAATCGCCATCCCGAGTATGTTTTTCAGCGTCAGCTCCGAATCAAACAGTAGCCATCCCAATATCAATACGCAGACTGTTTTCATGTGGCCTATGACCTGGAACGACGTGGCAGAGAATCGTCCGATGCAAAGGTACTGACTTATATTGCAGAATACCGCCAACGAGCACGACAGTAGTATGAAAAACTGCACATTTTTTTCACAATCACCCCAATTTCATAGCCATATCAGTATTTTTCATGATTGGTCTCGGTACCATATAGTGTTCGTGCATATAGGTGTGTGAAAATGGTGTGTGGTGCTTTGATGAGACAAGGAGTACTTACTAGTGCAGATGACGAGAACTTATAACTTGCCAGCAATTTGCCTGTGAGGTAGTAATCAACGAAGGGACCGAACAATAAAAGAGACAAAGCTTGGATAGGAGCTGTTTGACTAAGCAATTCAAACGAGCCTATCGAGTATTTCTTCTGTAGGGAGCCAATTGACTGTTCCAATGAAAGCATGATCGATTAGTCAGTAGGTAGTACGAATCAAAGACTGATTATCAAAACATTTGGCTAGAGAGAAAATCCTCTAAGATCATCTAAGATCTAGATCACTAGAAGCTGTGACAAAAAACAGACAGGTTCATAATCGTAGAAGAGATATGCGACCATGTTTTAAATAACCAAACTAAAACGAAAAGCAAGATTTCAAAACATCTATCATTTATCAGACATAATTGTTATAATGATTTGAAGGCTTTATACTATCATGCACTGCAATCACAAGGCAGCTGAAAGGATAAATGAAAAAAGGCAAATGAGAAAAGCTTACAATTTGTTGTAATGAGGTAGACAGGACCGCAACACAAGCACAAATAAATCCTTGAGCGTTAACTTTTACATCTGTGACTGTACAAACACCGACACCGACAACCACCACCACGACGGCAATCTTGACTTTATCCGAGTAGTGTTTACTGTGTAGTATCCATTCCATCACACAGACAACAGGAATCATACTAAGCTTTGAAATCTGTATCATAGTGACAAACAAAAGGGTTAGATTTGAAAGCCATACCATAAAGATAATCGAAAGGGTTAGGTTCGAAATCTGTATCACAATGACAATGGCAGAGAGCTCGAATATATGAAAGATTTATCACGACAATGACAGAGCTTGAATATATGAAATCTACATCATAATGTCAATGAAATCGACTATGAATGCTTCTTCTTTTACCTGATAAAATCCGACAGAATTCAGCATGAGACTCAAATTCATCCCGGTGATTGAAGTATTGGCGACGACTGAGAACCAAAGAAGCTCCCATAAAGGAACTTTTTTTCTCGTTGAGTGACCGGTGGCATTCGATACCAAACCAATTAAAGCAGTCATAGAAAAGTGAAACCCGGTTAATGTAGTAGCTGTAAATGCAAGAAATATGTTCAGATTTACACACACAGAGAATTCAACTCAGCAACCATCAAAGGTTCAAAACATTTAAATTTAAGGGATCAAACTAAAGTGGATCACAAACAACACTAGAGATCCTCGTCTGTTCTACTGAAGAAAAAAACATGTTGATTTGAAGTTTAAACAATGTAAGACTGTAAGATTACAAATTACTAGAGATCCCATTCTAAAGAATGATCATGCACGTTAAGATCTGGAAACAAAGTCGGGATGAAGGACATGGAGAAGGAATTGAAAGATATTTGGGATCTGAATTAGCCCTTTGCAGGATAAGATCTGAATGTAAAAGTCCCACAATCCATGGCCGAAGTTAAATCAATGGAGATTAGCACATTGAAATCTCTAATTTTTCTTTCTCTCCTTCGGTAAAAAACACGAAATCTCCAACTAAAAATCCATCTTTTCCCAGAACCCAAAAAAAGATGAGACGCCAAGAAATAAAGAAAAAATCTGGGAAATTCAGTGGATCTACCAGAGATTTAAAAAGGGGGGAAATTGATCCAGATCTGAGACGAACAGAGGCAAAAAAGTTCAGCAAATAGAAGAATTGTGTATAAATGTAAAAGAAAATTCAAAGAAGACGAACGGACCAAAGACGAAGGCGTAGCCGGCAGGGGACATGAGCTGCTTGTTAGCCATAATAAGGCCAACGGAGCTGATAACGTTCATAGCCCAAGCTCCCACATCGGACACCGCCGATGATTGTTTCTTCACCACGTCCATTTCTGGAAAAAAAAATCAAAACAGAAAAGAAAAAAGATTGAAACTTCTTTTTTGGCGCTCGGTTGGATTCCAAGACAGACAGATATCTCAAAGCTCCACCGAGCACACACACTCTGTCTCTCCCACCTCCCCCACAACAGCGATTCTTGCAGGCAAATTCTTTAAGAACCAAACTTATACACACAATATATATATATATATATATAATAACCACTCGGGTTCTAGTATTTTTTTTGTATTATTAAATAAATAATTTATATTAAAAAATAAAAATCGGTATTACTTTCATATCTAATATTCTCGACACCGACACGCCTGACTCTTAAACGGTAAAAGTTATAATTTAATAAAAAGGTTAAATTGTGGTTTTGGTCTCTCTATTATATTCAAATTTGAGATTTAGTTCTTCTGGTTTTGTTTCACATAATTTAATCATTCTACTTTGATAATTAGTTTAAGCAGTTATCACTAGGGACAGAATCAAGAGAGGAGATTGTGCATGGGGTTGGTTATGGTTTGAGTTGGGAGAAGGATTTTTTGGGACTTATTTTTATTAGGTAAAATAGAGATTTAATTGAAAAAATTATAGACATAAAATATCATTATCTTAAACATACAAAAGTTAATTACAATTATTCTCATGTTGATAGTATATTTTTCGTTGTAAACTTAAATTAGACTCAACTCTTTTTTTTTAATAAATCCGAAACAAATTCAAATTTTTAACAGTAATATAAAAACCTAACCTAATAAGATCATATCATGTCATAACTCATTGAGTTCGGGTCAAATATATATCCCTAGTTGTGTCTCCAATTTTTTTAGTATAATGATATTTCATGTTTTTTTTAAATATTAGGCAAATAAAACCTCAACTTTATTGATTTATATATTTAAGTGCTTAATATATATTTCTATTTAAATATGAAGCAATACAAATCCTTTCAATATTTAATCCTGATTTGTTCCTTATTAATACCACCATCTATCCTAATTGAATTATTGTATAGATATTTTGAAAGTACCCCTTGCTAGCAACTTAAAAAACTTATGTCGATGTAATGAGTTGGAAGGTCCTTTTTTTTAATTAAAGATCAAGTTATGTCAAATTAAAATATAGGGGCTAAATTTTAATTTGGTGAGTAATCGGGGACCAAACCAGAATTGACCAAAGGGGACATACGATGTCTACGCGGGACAGAAACACCAAGTCCAGCCAGCCACCGGTTCAAATCTACTGTTATTTATTTATTATTTATTTATTATAATAACAATGATTTTGTTAATAGTAACATAACATTAAATACAATAATTAATAACTTATGGCAATATATAATGAGTTTAAACAGTATTGTCGGAGAATTAACTATTATAATACTATTATTTTTGTAGAGACAGTGGAATATTAAATTAAAAGAAAAAGACGGTTGTTTTTTCTTCTAATTTAATGTTGAATTAATTAAGGGGTAAACTACATGTTTAGCACTCCAACTATCACTTTTGTTCTATTTTTGTCACCCAACTATTTCTTGTTTCAAAATCATATGTAACATTGTGTTTTAGTTTCATTTTCGGCACCCACCGTTAAAAAATTAATGATTATATTGATATGTCGTCATAAGATAATGTCATCTCATCATTGAATTTAAAAAAAATACTACGTCAACATTTTGTTAATTTTTTAACATGAGTGACTAAAACAAAATTAAAATGTAATATTAGATATGATTTTAAAAAAATAATAATTCAATAATAAAAACGGAATAAAATTAATAATTATAATACTAAATTAAATTGGATGGATACTTCTCTTGTTATAGATATCTCAACCCATAAGGCAGCAATGAAAATGTTTAATTAATTAATCTATATTGATAAAACATATTTTTTAATCTTTTTTTTATTTATAACATCAATATTCGATCTTGAAAATTAATTTAAAAAGTTAACACATCGCTGGTAAGGGTAAAGTACACAAACGGTCCCCCGATTATAGGATGCTACTTTGTTGAGTATATTGATTATCAAAAGATATAAAATAGTCACTTAATTATTAATTATATTGCAAACTCGTCCTTTTTCTTTAAAGAATTAACGGTCGACGGAGTTGAACGCTAACATACTGACTAAGATGTGATAGTCGTTTGAGAATATGAGATCATATTTTATTATATCTTAGTCAGCAGGTCCAACTCAGACTGTCGTTAATTTTTTAATGGAAAATGACTAGTTTTGAACATGATGAATAGTCAATTGACCATCTTATAACTTGTAATAGTAGAGGGACTCAACAAAATAACTTTATATAGTCGAAAGACTATTTTGTAACTTTTAATAGTCAGGGGATTCAATAAAATATAATCTCATAATTAGGAGATTATTTATGTACTTTACTCGTTTTTTTAAATCAATGACTTGAATATCCCATGTATTTAACTGCTTTTGTTACTATAATATTTTCCAAGGCAAAGTACAAAATGATTCATTTACAATTGGGTGTTGTTTTATCAAGTCACTCAATTACTAAAAATTATAAAATGATAATCTGATTATATGATGTTGTTTTGTTGAATCTCTCAACTATTAAAAATTACAAAATAATCACTTGACTATTCATATATTCTAAACTGGTCATTTTCTGTTAAAGAATTACGACAATCTTAATTTGACGTTAACCCACTGACTGAAGTATATTCCAAACATTTAATGTAACATGATATAACAATATTTTTAATCCCGTAAACTTATATATTTTATTAATTTTATTCTTATTAAATAAATTTAATAAATTTAACCATTCATATTTAAAAACTTTCATCGAACTTAATTTTTTTACGGTACTATCAAAACAAACTGCTCCATCAAATTAAAACAGTAGTTAAATAATTGCATTTTGCCATAAAACAACAAAACATTACTATTAGACTATTATCATACTAGAAAATAGTAGAAAAAACAACATAATATTGCGAGAGAAGAACACGGAATAAAATGATAAAATTTTAAATATTAATAATTAGATTTATTGAATTATTTTGAATTAAGATCAAATTAATATATTAAATAAAGATTAAAATTATTATTATATCAACTTACATCATTATTCTCGTTTAATATTTAACAAAAAAATATCATATTTATAATTTATAACTTTAGAAGATAAGTACGTATAAACTGCTTTTGGAGTGGTCCCATAGTTAAATTTGAATAACATAATCTATATGTACATGTGAGTTTAGATCTAATTATTTTTTTTATAAAAAATATGAACTGCTTTAATCGTTTGTTTACACGTGTAAAATAAAATACGCAGCTAAACTTGATACGCACGTCATTCAAAAAGCCATAAAGTCAGCCACTCAAATGCCATTTTTAATTCTGGATTGGTCTTCCAAAGTTGAACCAATGACCCCTCGGCCCCCGTTCCTTTACTTTGATTTAAAGTTCAAATGTTTAATTCCATTGGTTATCCTTTAATATGACACATATTTTTAATTGGTCCTTGAATCTTAAAATTTTCAACCAAAACCTTCAGTTAGTCTAATTATCAAATTAGGTATTAAACACCAAATCAAATCTGACATTGAAAATATTTGCATGCAGCAACAGATTTACATAAGAAATTAGAGAAGCCCGACCGCCACCCAATTCTTTGGTCTAATGGTAAATTTAGTCCCTAGAAGTTTGAATACATGTCAAAATAAACTGTCTCTAAATTTATTAACTTTGAAACTAGACAATTTGATCATCCCCGTCTAAAATCTAGGAATAAATTTAAAATTCTAGGTCGCAGTTTTACAAGTTATTTTTCGATAGCTTTGTTTTCATCCAAACACATGGCACATGGCTAGCTTCCCATGTACCATGACGGTCCGTCGGTGGTTCATTAATTAATTTTTTATTAATCATTAATTATAATTAAATATGGAAAACACTTCACTAATCTCTCTTAATATACATAAACACGTCAGTGAAATGCATGTGCCAGAAACATTCCCCCTCGGAGAAAATTTTTCAGAAAATTAAATAAAAAACACATATTTTTTAAAATGTGATATATGTAGCAACCAAACAGCAAAGCCAACCCGTTGAGCTGTGCCAGTGATCACAGCCACATACAAAATCAAAGCAAATTTGTTTTTTTTTTGTCTGATAGCACAGAGAGAACGCCCCTGCCACATGCACATACACATGCTGCTTGCCGATACTCCCAAATCAGAGAAACGCATCCTTCTCTAGCAACTTGACCACCTCGTGCTGATTTGTTCAGTTTTGCAACGTCGATGGCCGTCTTTCCGTCCATGTTTTGGGGTGTGCTGCAGTGAGAGACGAGAAATTACCTTCGTAAAAGGCAAAGTATATAACATAAGAGTCGGCATCGATGGATGATACAAGTTGTTTACTTACACAGCAGCGCCGTTTTCCAGTAGAAGGGCCACACAGTCTTTCCTTCCATAACCAGCAGCGTAATGAAGCGCGGTGTTCTTGTTCTTGTCCAAAGCATTGATTTTTGCTCCAGCTTCAATAAGGACTTGAGCACATTTCACCTGAAATTATATCGAGTTTATTAGCTTTAACCTTCCAGACAGTAAACAAGATACCAAACCTATCCTTTGAAAGCAATAGTTCGAATAGATGTCTGGTAGTGGCGGATAGCCATACGTAAACGCTGAACCAAGAAATAAGCATATCATATTAGCTGGCAGATTCCACAATATAAAGATACAATAAGCATTAGTAACTGCCATGGATACTGCATGCTTAGTAGGCAATTAGTGATTGAATCTATCTGGTTTTTGCATCAAATTTGTCCTCGTTAGAGGCTACATTTTTCGGGTGAGAAAGATTCAGTTATAAAACTATCTTACCTCTCCATATCCACATGCAAAATGCAATGCCGTCCTTCCCTCTGAATCTTCTTCATCCTTGTCAGCACCAGAAGCTAGTGCAGCTTTCAGACCCTAAATCATGATTAGTGTCAAAACTTTATGGATTATCTGTCAAAGGGGAAGAAACATATGTACAAACAGTTAAACCATACCTCAACATCACCAACACTAGCACAATTATTAACGATTGATTCATCCTCATTCCCTACTTCATCACCTTCATCTGCAGCAGAGTAACCAGCAGATGTGGCTGCTTCTCCTGAAACTGCAAGACCCATTGCTTCACCCAACTTTTTCAGAACATCTTTATCGTTCCAATACCTAAATATGAAATGTTTTGGTGGAAAAAAATGAAAACACATCCTACACTCATTCTAATGAGGAATACTATGTTATGCCCATAAGTTAATAAAATTATGATGCTACTAATCACCCACTTCATCATCGCCGCAGGACCACCAGTCTCTATTTCATCTAGAATAGGTTTCAACGATGGATCTTCTTTCATTCGTGCCATCCGTTCCTCAATCTGGTCTTTGTGTTGAGGATTAGTCAAACCTTCAAGCATGCTAGACATAGCCGGATCCTAAAGAAAGAAAAAAAGAAAGTTTCAATGTGATTTCATGTAACATAATACAAGGGAAAAACATTAAAAGAACCGTGAATGCATGAGTAAATGAGCCCACACCTGAATTAATGCATTACCAAGGCGCTCGGCCATGGTCATAAACTGGGGATTCTGCATAACCTGTTGCATAGTTGAATAGTATTGCTGTGGATCAAGCTGTGGCACACTACCTTCAGTTGCTGCCCCTTGAAACGTCTTAGTGAGCTGTTCTGCCATTTGGGTAAATGACGGATCTTTTGCTATCTGCTCGGCTAATTCCTTGATGCTTGGATCCTAACAAACCAAGGTGATTAAGAACCATAAACCATAAAATAAAAAATACCTAAAATAACTTGAACACATGATGAAACCAAAAAATTGAGCCCCATAAAACAAAATTTAACATTCCTTGTATAAGTGCAATTACAGACTACTTTACAAAATTTATCCAAGCTCACAAATTTATCAGTGGACACTGTTCTTTTCATTCCCAGCCTTAATACACTGGGGTGTTGATACAGCCTATCAACGTGATTAACCGTAAAGTTTAACATACTCCACTAGACTACAAAGGCAGCATTAGCAAGGCCATATAGAAAAAAAGTAATGATTATCAAAAGGCGCATGGAAACAAGAAAAACTTACATTAAGAAGGCCACTCATGGCCGAGAAATCGAACGGATTCGGTGGGACAAACCCAGGTCCAGGCATGGTGGCAGGATAAGCTCCAGACTGTGCTGGTTGTGACTCCGCAGCAGAAGCTTCCGGCTTCGAAGTTTTGTTCTCAGTGGTGGATGTTTCTATTGATTTGTCATCTAAAAAAGAGAAAACAAGCATAAAGACCAACTAGCTATTACTAACACTTAAAAGCCATGCAGTAATCCAGAAAAACACTAAACTCCAAGAAAGGTCAATCTCTAGTGGATGAAACCCCTGATTCAGTTACAAGAGGAATAACACAATTTTAAAGGCAGTATTGACAATAACAATTATGAGAGTTAACAATTTAATTATCAACTCGAAAATCAAATCAATTCATAACCCAAAAATAGTACTAAAAGGGAGAAAATTTATCATGCAACATAGATGTCAGAACAAATTCCAAACCCAGTTCAACATTAAAACAAAAAAAGGGGAATATGGGGGTTTAAGCTCACCGGAAGAAGAAGATTCCTTCTGCAAATTGGAAGCCATAGCTGAATTCCAAAGAAGTTAGAAATTAGTATTTTAAAAAATACGAGAAAATATAGCGAGTGAAATGGTAGTACAAGTGTGAGTTCTTGGGAGAAAATCAAAAGAAGAAGGGATTTAAGAGACGGATAATATCGGCTACAAATGCAAAGCAGAGATTGAGTTGTGGATGAGTTGGTGGGCCATCTCAATCCTAAACCCCTCGTCTCATCTCATCTCATCTTCTGGTTGCTTCAGTCGGCACGGGACTACTGCTGAGGGATAAATGGGTACAGTGCACAAATAACTATATTAAATTAGATTAAAATAATTTTTTAATTACTAAATTTTTAAAATTTATTAATATACACTTTATCTTTTATCAATTATTAGAAATATGTTTAAAATATTTAAATACTAACCTAATTAATATAAAATTTGTATTATCTCATACTAATTAATTTTTTTTCTTCCAAATATTTGAATATAATTATTTTGAATATACATTAATTTAATGATTGAAAATAAAGTTTACACATGTATCACTGTCAACGTTCAACTTATATTTGTTTTAACACATAAGGACAGCCGCGTACTTTTATGTTAGGAGAACCGCCGCTTACAGACTTCATCACTGAACCTAAATCCGTAGTCAATCGGCAACACCGCCTGATCAAAGGTGTTTCCTTTTAAACTTCTTCATCTTTCACTTTCCTGTATCTTTTTTTTCCCTCGTTCTTTTCTGTTGATGCAATATCGTTGAAATCTTCCTTTAAATTATAAATAGTTTTACAAAGGCAATGTAGAAGGATCGGGATGTTTGAGAAATCTGGCTGACAATTTTTTTAGTTATCCCAGTACTGGTTTGAATCTTTTGTTTGGATTAAGTTGTTAGAACATTTTTTCTATCTAAAATTTCATTTTAAATATTAACTGGTAACCATGAATTTCTTTACTTTTCTTTTCGATACATGAGAGAGGCGGAGAGAGGAGAATAAATGTGGTTTGTAATTTCAGTATGTGTTCTTACATGGAATTTTTAGGATATATATGTGCATATGAGAAGCATTTATTTGTACATTTGTATGTATGTGTTTGCTTTCAGGTCCTTACATGATCCCATTGCCTGATTGAATACTCTATTGCAGAACATTGTTTTGTGCTTACTCGGTGAAATTTGAAGTTGGTATCGGGCATAATTTTGAGAAAAACATACATCAAATACTCTAGTAATGGCTGCCTCTTTGACTCGCATTTCATGCTCGTCCGCTTTCACTTTCTCAGCATCAAAAGCCTCAGTTTTCTCACCTTCTCTATCCCCTCCATCCATCAAAGTCCCCACCTTCTCCCCTTTGACTGTCAAAACCCTCGGTTCCAGCTTCGCCCCACATGTGACATGTGCCATCAGTCTCACCACACATGCCACCTTGACTCCCTCATCTGTTCCTTCCGACACTTCAACAACGACCTTCCATGGCCTTTGTTATGTTGTTGGGGATAATATCGACACAGATCAAATAATTCCTGCTGAATACCTTACATTAGTTCCCTCAAACCCAGCTGAGTATGAAAAACTGGGCTCTTACGCTCTTGTCGGTCTCCCCTCATCATATACAACACGATTTATTGAACCGAACGAGACTAAGACAAAATACTCCATTGTGATCGGTGGTGCTAACTTTGGTTGTGGGTCATCACGGGAGCATGCACCAGTTGCACTTGGGGCCGCAGGGGCAAAGGCAGTTGTGGCTGAATCTTATGCTAGAATATTTTTCAGGAATTCTGTTGCAACTGGGGAAGTTTATCCATTAGAATCGGAAGTGAGAATATGTGAGGAATGTAAGACTGGGGATGTGGTGACGATCCAGTTGAGGGAGAGTCGTTTGATCAATCATTCCACCTGCAAAGAGTATAAATTGAATCCCATTGGGGATGCAGGGCCAGTCATTGAAGCTGGAGGGATCTTTGCATATGCAAGGAAAACGGGAATGATTCCATCAGAGTCAAATTAAAATGCAGGTATGTTTTTGAACTCTTACCTATGCATTTTGTTTGTTTCGTATGTAAGCTGTGTTAGAAACCAGAAGGTTATGCATTCTATCTTCTTATTGATGATTAATGGTCTAGTAAACCTGCTTTCTTGGAGTATTTGGTTTAAATCGTAGTCCATTTTATCTCAAGTCAGTAGTTCATGCAAGTCTATACTGATGGTTAAAGAGATTGTGCTGCAAGTCCGCAAAATGGTACTATCAAATCAACCCCATGATCTTATATTCTTGCTACTACACCATGTCTAAACCGTTTTACGTGCAAAAGCCTGGAATGTGATCAAGTCATCGAGTGCTTTATGTATCCTACTGTTTCTGTTGACGAAATTAGGAGCCAGCCATATGCTGATAAAAAGCAGAATGCTCAAACTTGCAACCTATATTATTCCGATCGGCTCCTAAGGACACCAGCTGTTTTGCCTACTCTAAACCTCTTGCATCGTCTAAACGAACATCAAAGATGATTTGTGTTGACATCAAAGATGATTTTACTTCTTCCGATATATGAATTTATTTCCATATGCTTCTGCTTATCATTGCCATTTTTTGTAAATAAGTTTGTTGACACTTTTAATTTGTAGGGGAGGAGCACTTGCTTCCGACTTCTTCGACTCGTGTCAACTTCGAGGCTCCGTTATTAGGCACTTGGGATCAATGCTCATCTTTTCTTTCGTTGTCTTCTATCGCCGGTCGAAAAATTTTTGCAGTCTAAATGTCTGGATATGAATTTATATTCTCTTTAGTTGTCTTGTACACCCGTAATCTTGTATTGTCTCTTTTTTATATTTATCCATCTTTTTAAACATTATATTGCCCTATATAGTTTAGGATGATAATTATGACTTGAATCTTACGGTTTCGACCCGATATTATAAGGTGGGGTTTTTTAAAGATAAATGGATTCTTGGGTTTTTGTAAAATAGTGAGGCCCAACTGTCGAAGCTTGAGTTTGAAGATCCCAACAGTTGAGAGGCTGCTCTTGAAACAGGGAACACCATTATTGACTAAAAGCATAGGTTACTCCCGTATATAAGATTAACAGCCCAAAAAACTTTTCATTATCCTCGAATGTTCAAGAACGGGGAAAGCAACAGTGTCCGAAAGATGAACGTGGCAATGAAGGGATATTTTTGCAATCCAAATCGTAGTATATTTGAAGCCCATCATACTCATCTTCTTCTTCTTCTTCTTTGGAACTTTCCTGTAATAGCTAGGCACCCATTTCCCATTTATTTATTTTCTTCAAATCAGATTCTAAATAACAACAGAAAGAAGACACCGATTCTCCGAATCTGAGCTGCTGCGGCAGCTGAAGAAAGCAATTCTACTGTTAATGTTTCAAGTGCAAGCGATGTTAAAGGTTCGGGGACAACAGCCAGAGGGAGGACACTTCTCAAGATACGTGAAGGGAAGATGAAGCAATTCGACAGGCTTCACAATTATCCTTAAAGGGCCAAGTACTTTTCCTTCTTGCTCTCTTCTTTTTATAAAATTACTACGCACTCAACCTGTTTGATTTATAGCTACGGTGGAAATATTTTTGTTTTTTTTGGGCACTAAAAACAGGGTCCTGGAAGACGCCTGCAAAGACGATGAGGAACTACTACCGGTTCTTGGCGATAGCATTGGCGACCCTGAGGAAACGAGTCTGTTAACGCCCTGTACTCTTTTCCTTCTTTATTCCCTCGGCTTAATCAACTTTATAGCTCATAATCTGATATTCCAACGAGTTTTTTCTTTATGTTTTGCAGATTGAAGCGCGTGTTCGGAAAAAGGGTAGATATTTTAACAAGAAAAAACGGCCTCTGTGCTTTCTTTTGAAGTTAGTTTCCGAGAGTACGGCTTCTATTCCCTTAATCAACAACTATGTACTGTTAGTTGTCCCTCGTCTAAAAAAATGTACTGTTAGATGTCCATGGTAGTAATTGGCTTCCATGTTTAGAATCCAGTGTAACACTGTTATCTTTTTCCAAACAAAATATACTTAGAAATGATTGAGTTTAGCACGGTTGACCTTGTCCTTATTATAATACAAAGGAATACATGTATAAAGCATTCTTAAACGCACAATATCCTCCGATTTATGTGTGGGGAGGGGTCTGGCTTAGAAATGAATTTGTTAGCATTCAATGATAAACAGATGGCAACTTTTAACTGATTTATTAACCCCTTAGTTTGATAGTTGTATGAAGTAGCTGATGTTTTTCGAACTGTCTAGTTTTAATCCAATTGATTCCTATATATGGTTCGAGTTATATGGATAACCTTCCGATCGAGAAGTCAATCTCATTGGCAGTGTAAGTAGTCTCATTCTCCTTTTGATTCCTTCTTTCGGCAATCTGGTGCTAAATTTAGACAATCATAGGAGAACCTTCTTCGTTTTTGCTCTTATTTCGTCTAAATTGAAGGTATCAATTGGATCACCAACACCCTTGTTCGGATAATTAAAGAAAGCATTGTGGCAACTGACAATGAGTGGAGATTATATAGGTTGAGCCAGCGATCCAATTGATAGAGAGGAATGTTAGAGTTAAGAAAGTAAAAGATGGAATGCCATTTCTGCCCAACGATCATGTTGACCAACTCAATAATTTAAAGCCAATCATCGCAGAACTCCACGCCCCTTCAGATCTTTTTTCTTTGAAGCTTCATAATCCCACTAGTTCAGTGGTGAGGAGCTCTTCGCCGAGGCTTAGGATCCACCTGTTTCTTTCACCCGATACCTCAAGAACACACACAATAACAGAGTAATGCCATTGAAACAGTATGTTAATTTGGGTTAATTTTTACCAATGCAGTAATGCAAGAAGATTCAAACAGCACAGCATGATAAGTAACAGTACAGAGTTTAGATTCGTTTACAGCAAAAGGGGCCGAGGATAGGAAGAGAGTAACTTAATGACACAGAGGTAAGCTTCAACTTTATTTCCTACCTTTGACAATGTCACTAGAACCAGTAGCATATATACATCAACATTGACCTACTCAGATTTCCATTGTTTGAGTCTCCACTTCAAGCAACCATCATTGTAAAAGAATCACATTTAATTACATTTGTTGAAATATAATATAAGATCAAGATAATCTTCTCTGGCTTTTTCCTAAATAGGGCTGCAGTCTGTGAAGTTTGTTACTGCTTTAGCCGAGTCAAATAAAACAATAACAGGAGATTTAGCTCCCCACAACATCAAATAACTACGTCAAATAAGACGTGGCTAGAAATTATCGAAGGAAATGTTACCCTAATATTAATCTGTACCATGTGAACTTTATTTAATGGGACGAGTACCACTAAGTTTTCTTCAAGAACTCTATTCGATAGCACCAACTTTCACACAAATAATTGTGTCACTTCTAGATCAATTCTAAACGAAACACTCACCACCAAACCGAGTTCATACAGTTCACTTATTGTCTAGTGTTTAAGAGCTATAAACAGACCAAATCAAAACGTATCAGTTGTGAGAGAGTACACACAACAACTAAAAACATACACAAACCGAGAAACGTCGGCTCACCTGCTGAGCCCTTCAAAAGGGCTATACAGATATTCAAGTGTGGTATCCTGACAGGTTCCTGATGGCATTTGAAGTGTAATTTATAAAAGAGACCCCATTTTGCCTAGGTTCCCAGTAAGTAAAAGCATCAAATGGTTCATATTAGCGTACACACAAAAAAAAAAGTAAGTAAAGAAATGCCCATTCCCAGGTAGAACTGAAAGATGAAGGTAAAAGTTACATAAAACAGTGAGCAATTATTGGGTTTTTATGGTTATAGGATAGAAAGTATGCGCCTGATATACAGATACGAACCAGGATACTAATCAAGGAATTCCAATTCATCCTCCTTAAGATGAGACAAGAACTTAACAGGTCCTCGTCCTTCAATCTCAGTGACGAACTCCACCTTGTAAGGAAGATTAGCTGAAATCTTTTTCCCTTTCCAGACCCCCACGAATTGTTTAATCACTCCTTCCATGCCGTTCAGATCCAACTCCGGGACTCGATTCACATGATAAACTTTGAGGGGCGCTTTTACCCTTACCTTGGCCCCAACTTTAGCCTCCTCCTCCGGATCCTCCTCCGATCCCGAAACCGACGCGTCATTTTCGTCCTCGTCGACGGAAGCGGCGGAGACAGCTTGACAGGAAACAACCCTTCTCGTCGTTTTTATAGAAACGTTGACGGCGGTTGCAGTGGATTGAAACAACGCCGGTTTCAACGTAATCATCGAGGTTTTGGCTTCGGGAGATGATTTCCCATTGGAGCATATGATCAAACATGAACCGGGCGTTGCTGAAGAGAGGGACAAACCGGATGTACTCGTACTCATCTTTTTTCTACCTTTCCGATCTACAGATTATTTCCTTTCCCTGAAAAAAAAAACCCAAACTTCAACGATCGAATCCTCAAAAATTATGGGCTTCAATCCGATTCAGAAACTATAATTCTTTCTAGTGGCTCAACTCGATTACAGCAACGAAGCTTACCGTTAGATGGAGGAAAGGGAGGGAGCAGCTGCGTGGAGTCTTTTATTACCAGTCTTTTGGATTTTGCCTAATCTTATATGTGGGAGCGTACGGTAATATAGTTTTAATTTAAGATATTTAAATAAAATATCTCCATTCATTAATAATAAAAAAATGAATGTCCCTTGTTCACATATATAATGGGGTCAGGGGAGGTAAGATAATAGGTTGCCCCCAACACTAGGTTGAGAGTAGCTTTCGTAGGAGACCTCCGAATTATGAAATGCCCTCCATGAGACTTGATTCAACGACCTCAAAGTTAAGAACCTTGTGCTCTACCAACTGAGCAAGATGATCATTTTTATTCATTAATAATAATTAATCTTATATAAAATTTAAGATATTTGAGATAAGTTTCAAAGTAATGTATATTTTAAAATATTTTGAATAAATAAGTAGATAATTGAAAAATCAATACCGCTTATAAGAAATAATTCACAACAATGGTTGAGATTGGAAAATGATGCTTGGACACGGAATTAATCTGGGTGGCCAAAGGGATTAGGGATGAGGAATGAGAGGTGGAGAATGCAATCGGGTCTTATCTTTATGGCTAGCTTAATCCAATTTATCCCGAGTTAGTTTACCTATGGTACTCGAATTTAGATTATTTTTAGATATAAATTTTATTCTTTATTATTGAATTTAGTTGGATAAGTTTGCTTATATTAGGATCTATATATCATATTTAGAGTTTAAGGTTTAGAGATTTAGAATTTGAAATTTAAAATTTCGGATTTTAGATTAAATTGATTATATGATCGAGTTTTTAATCAATATTTAATTAAACCGATACCGATATAAGGGAGAGATCCTTTATCATAGCCTAATAACAAGATAAATAAAGATCAAAATTGAACCTAAATCACTCATAAATCCCATAAGAACTATATTGTGTGAAACAAACATTTAAGGACATGCTTAATCGTAATATGATTTCATGCAACATACCAAAATATAGTAAATATAGAATAAAATGTGTCTGATACAAAAGTTTATCAGATTTTTATAGCTTTATATCCATGTACCCGACACTGAAAATAAACACCAGAAGTTGAGACAAATCAGGGTTTAAGCTGAATACTGTACTAAAAGACCACCAGTCTTTTGTTTTTTAATAACAAGAAAAAGGGTTCTAAAATGCAATATTAAAAAAGCCAGCTTTTTGGTGTACCTACATGCTTCTCCACATCATCACTTCACCAGGCAGATCTTAATAACCGAAGCAGCACCGATACGGTGAAGCACAACAACGGCATCACCTGGCCTGCACAACCCCTTCTCCGTGGCTGACCTCAATGCAGCTTCCAAGATAACCTCGGTAGATTCCGCATCTGTTGCCTTTGCCGAGCCTTCTGCAAGTATGGGAACCAAGCCCCTGTATATGAGACTGTGTCTTGCTGGGCCTTCGTCGCTGCAGGTCCAATCAAATGAATCGGTTGTTAAAACTGGGACGACCACCGATAGGATAGGAACAGCCGGTCTGTACTTGGCAACCAACTTGGCTGTCTTTCCACCACGGGTTAAAACAGCGATGAGTTTAGCTTTGGCCTTGTTAGCTGTTCGTACAGCTGAGGATGCAAGACTTTCCAATGGACTCATTGGAAGTGGAGTTGATCGGATCATTTCTTTAAAGATTGCTCCATAGTCGAGTGAGGATTCTGCCTCGATACAAATTCGAGCCATGATCTTCACAGCAAGCTCTGGATAGGCTCCAGCAGCACTCTCACCGCTGAGCATGACACAATCGGTACCATCCAGGACGGCATTAGCAACATCAGTTGCTTCAGCACGGGTGGGCCTCGGAGACTTTATCATGGACTCGAGCATTTGAGTGGCAGTAACAACTGGCTTGCCTGCAAGATTACACTTGTATATCATCATCTTTTGTGCTAAGAAGATCTTCTCAACCGGAATTTCCATTCCAAGATCACCACGGGCAACCATAAAGGCATCGGTCTCACGCAGGATCTCGTCGAAATTGATGACACCCTCTTGGTTCTCAACCTAAACGAATCACAACCACAAGAAAACCTCAAATCATTAACAATCAACTTGCATAAAGAATCTCTAGTTCCCAATCACAATTGAAAGGAGAAACAGATTAACACACCTTCGACATCAATTGAATCTTCTTAGCATGGGGACCGAGGACCTTACGGACATTAACAAGATCGGATCCTTTACGTACAAACGAAAGAGCAATCATATCAATACCATTCGGAACTCCCCATCCCAAGATGTCTTCTTTATCCTTCTCAGTGAGTGTGGGAAGATCCACCACAACACCAGGAAGGTTGACATTTTTTCTCTCACCGATCATCGCAGTGTTATCACATCGGCATCTCACAGTCCCTGCCTCAGGATCACAGGATAACACCGAAAGTGTGATTGTTCCATCTGCACACAAAATGGTATTCCCAGGCTTCAGATCAACAGCCAACTTTTTGTAGCTCATGGAGATCATAGTCTCATCTCCCTTGATATCGTAATCAGTAGTTACAGTAATTTCCTGGCCTTCCTTCAATTGAACAGCTTTCCCATCCTTCAGAAATCCGGTTCGAATCTCGGGTCCCTGCAACACCAAAGCACAATCAATCAGATATGATCCTTCAACGACCTTCCAAGTACATAAGAAAAACATAGGAAAATTGCACATGTTATTGTCAAATGCACACCGGATCCAACACCCAAGTATAGAAAATTTCCTAATTGACAAACAATGCAAAGTTTATTACAAATGTGCATCTTGAGTTATTCTACAAATGCTATGTCGCTCCGATTCTTCATTTTTCAAATAAAATCGAATAGAATCCTCCAAACACCTTATATATACTAATATCCAACACTCGCACCTGAGTCCGAATATATAGAAAACAAGGAATAAAACTAGTGTATAGAAAACTTCCTATCGAGTATTGAGAAACAATGCAAAGTTTATTACAAGTGTGCATGTTGAGTTATTATACTAATGCTATGTCGCTCGAATGCTTCATTTTTTGAATAATATCGAATAAAATCCTCCAAAAGCCTTATATACTAATATCTGACACTCGCAACCGAGTCCGAATATATAGAAAACAAGGAATAAAATTAGTAGGAAAATGGACCTTGGTGTCGAGCATGACGGCGCAGAGGATGCCGGTATTTTGCATAGCGGACCTGAGATTGTTCAAGGTCTCTTGATGATACTCATGACTGCCGTGAGAGAAATTGAAGCGAGCAACATTCATCCCGGCCCTCAACAGCTTCTCTATCATGGGCACGGACCGCGAAGCCGGACCCAGAGTACAAACGATCTTGGTTTTAGGGATACGGCCATCGTTGGGAAGGTCCTTCAAGATCCCATCGATGCATATATTTGCCATTCTGCACCCATTAAAGAAAAATAAATCAAAATCACGAGATCTAAGTGAGAAGCAAGGAGATTAACAGAAACCCAAGATAAAGATCATTAAAAAGATATATATAAATCATCAAGCAGAGATCCTTTAACACATACACAAAATATAATCGAACATAAATAAAAGGGGGAAATCGCCATACCGAAGAATACAAGGAACGCTTGAGAGTGAGTGAGAGAGAAGTGATGGAATCTGAGCTGTGGAGGAGAGAAGAGTGACTCGTTGGTTGTAATGGCGGCTTTTTGTAAGAGAACAAGACAGGACCGAATTGGAGGGTAGGAATTTCTTGCACGTGGTCTTAGCCTTGAAGGTGGCGGCTCGTTCAAGATTTTGTATTCTTTTTTTTAACCCTTTACTAATTTTATAATTTTTTTGTGTTTAATTTACTTGTTAATTTATTTAAATATTATAAAAATTTAGGCTAAACTATATATTTAGTAATTTAACTATTTGTGAGATTCTATTTTGGTCATCTAACTATTTTTTTTTAAAATAATGTCTAACTTTATGTTTTAATTTTGTTTTGGTAACCCGTAATTAAAAATAAGCAAAAATACTGACTTGATAATTTTTTTCAATGATGATGTGGCATTAGTTTATGATGATATGTCAGTATCACCTTTAAACTTTTTACGGTGGATGACCAAAACGAAACCAAAACATAACATTATGTACGATCTTAAAAAAATAATTAGGTGAATAAAATGAAACCACATAAATAAGTGGGTGACTAAATACACAATTTACTCTTAGTTTAAATTTAAATATGGTGATTAAAATAATATCTAGCATAAATTATTTAAATAAAAACTCCTTAATTTTGTATAGTAAAAATAAAAATCATAATTAAATCTAATCTAATTCTATTTGGAATAAAATAAAAAATGAGAATAGAAAAGCACGTGACGTGAGGTAGGTGGCGGTGAGTTGCGTTGGGGTTCGCGATATGTACCTGCCGTTTCCAACCTCAATACTAACGGTCATTTCCATGCTGCCCTTCTTGCATCATTTAGTCCCACAGATTCGACCCAGATTGTTATTTTTATTAATAAAATTAATCATTAAATTTAATTTAATTATAAAATATTTATTTAATTTTAATTATATGTCACTGCTCCGTCTCATTAAATTTATCTCATTTTATTTTTATTAGAAAAGTTAAACATTTATTTTTACTTTTTACTTTTATTTGTCTATTTTTTCACATATCAAAATAAATATGTGAAATCTATTAATCATTTTTTACGAATAATTTTATCATTTCTCTCATTTTATATAACTTAACATGTAATCAAATTTATCTCTAAAAACTATATGTTTGAGCAACAAATAACAAAAATTATGGAACGAAGCATCTTATATATTTTTAAAAAAATAGTTAAATATATTATTTAAAATTATTTGAATTCCAACAAAATTTTGATTATCGATCTATAAATATATTTACTGTATACTCTTTTCATTTTGGAATATATATATATATATATATATATATATAATGATGAACATTTGGGAGCAATGAAAATGCAAGAATGGCAAATATATTCCGAGGAATATATTTAGAATATACCGAATATCTATATTCAATAGCTAAACTCTGATTTATACCTTTCTTATTCTCATTCTTTTTATGTTATAATTATTGAAGACGTAATTTTATTAAAAATGTGTTTTTTTAATGGAAGAGGGTGATTTGTTAAGGATTTCATGAGAAACTGTGGAATAATTATTGAAGACGTTAATGGTATCCATTTTGATGTTCTTGTTTGGTAGGTGAGAAGGTCAAGGAAAATCTGGGATTTTTCTAGGAATTTCATCAAGCAACCATTGGTCAAACAAAAGCAAGATGGAGATGACTCTCTACTTATGTTACAACTTACAATCACCGTCGTCTTCTTCCTCTTTTACGACTGCCCCGCCGGTTGAATAAAAGCTTGTTGGGGGTATAGGGTAGATGAATAAGAAAACGACAAATTCGATAAGTCGGGTGACCAAAATAGAAAATCTTTAGATGACTATTTATGCAGTTTACCCAAAAGAAAATTATTGAATAACTTCTACAAAGTTTAGCACCTGCGACAATTCAAATTGATCCTAAAAATACAATGTTAAATGCAAAAATCCTCAGACCACACGAATGTGTGTGTGTGTGTGTAGGACCACATTGGGAGTCCAGAACTGAAGACCTAAAGGTCAATTGGATGAAGCTGTAGTATTGTTGGTCCTTTCTTTCACCATGGTCTTAACAAAGAGCTCCCCTGCCCTATACGATGATCGAACCTGCAACATGAAAGTTCATGTCCGAACGTGTTAATATAATTTGCCATATCGGAAATCTTAAGGGATGAACTTGAGCAGATGTTAGTGTAGCATAAAAGGTCCAAATGAGGAAAAGAGAAACAGTGTCTCGACTCGAAATTTGATTGATTCAGCAGCCAGTTTTTGGAGAAACTTGAATTGATTTTAACTAGAACAGTGAGTTTCTCTCTGGCTACCTCAATCTGGAGGTAAAATTTCAGTTTTTTATGTTCATTCAATGGTGCGACTGATATCCACAAAATACTAGTACAATCATCCAAAGCAATGAAATGCAAACAGCTTACCAGGGGTCCACTAGCTACATAACGAAAGCCGATTGATTCCCCGTATTCCTTCCAGAAAGCAAACTTTTCAGGCGTAACATATTCTTTGACGGTCAAGTGGAGCGGTGTAGGCTGCAAAAAATATGAGTGCATTCAAGAAAAATATTTTCTTTGTTACGAGTCAATGATTTTTCTTTGTTGTTGGGGTATTTTATTTTGGGTTATTAGGTTGTTTGTAAGGGTTTTATCTTGTTATTGTAAATCTTATGTATCTTTCAATATGAGTTCCTTAAATCATGAAGGGGGTTTTTAATGAGGCCTTCAATTCCTATAAAAAAAACATGACAATGATGATAATGAAATCATAAAAAGACGAACTGAGCCATGAGAGGAACCATCAATTAACTCAAGAAGAACAATAAGTAGGAGATGAATCGTTAACAGTCTTTCGTACAACATGAAAATCACTACCAGCATATCACGAGTAAATATAGCTAGGTTATACGAAATAAAGGTTTAACATGTGCAGGATTCAAGCTAACTAGGTCTATCTATCCTCCAGCCAAAATCCTGATTGGGCATTCACTTATGCAAAAGATCTTTGCATATAAAATTTACCTGTAGATATTGTCCAAGTGTAAGAATATCAACATCTATAGCCCTTAAATCAGCCAGGGCTTCCTTTAACTCATCATCGGTTTCACCAAGACCGAGCATTATAGAAGATTTCGTTATCATTCCTTCTTTGCTGAGCTTTGCATGTCTTAGAACTGACAAGCTCTGTTCATACCTGCAACATTAAACAAAGTAAAACCCTTAACCAGCTAGTACAAGCACACCGATTTTGGTTCTCAGAGTGGAATACGGTTGGTGAAAATGCTAAAATACCATGGTCTCTACATGCTTTACAAGCCATCATATTTCGTTGATACACGATTGCAAAACATGTAATTCAAGTAATAGTGACAATTCCATAAAACACTAAGTCAATGCCATCTACTCAGTTGAACTGGAATAACTGAATAAATGCGCTTACCCAGCCCGAGGATCCCTGACAATTCTTTGGAGCCGTTTCACAGTTTCAATGTTATGAGCAAAAACATCTAATCCAGAGTGTACCAGAGAGTCTACAGCTTGCAAATCACCTCGGAAATCAGAAGTTAAACACTCAACCATGATGTCCGGCTTGAGTTTCTGCACATTATCATATAGAAACCCTATAAAAATCCATCTACATTCCAATCTCTTCCTCAAGAATATGAAAAAATTGGAACAAAGGCAGCTGCATGCAATAGCGAGTTCAATATACAACCTTCATAGCTTGGACAGTCCGAGCAAAATGCCCACTTCCACCATCAGGTAAATCATCACGATCTACGCTAGTCAGAACAATATAATCCACACTACAAATACAAACAGCATCAGAATCATAATTATGCTACAACTATTTAGACAATAAAATCGATTACCGAAGTCTAAGCAGCAAGGAAAACCCGGATATGCAACGGGGCAGTGGTCTTTTCAGCAATCAAAGCCCATTGATAAACAATGAGGCACAACCATTTTTAAACAATAGAAGCTAAACAAGGCAAATCTTACCCCCAACTGGCAATCGCCTGAGCTGTATTTTCAGGCTCCATGGGGTCAGGCGGCGGCGGGTTCCTACTGGTTTTAACCGCACAAAATCGACAACCTCGTGTGCAAGTGTCCCCAAGCAACATTATCGTTGCAGTAGCAATGCCATCTCCACCTCCATTCCAACACTGTCCAGCAAAATCGATTACTTAACAGTCAAAAACCCTTCTTAATTAATAGTAAAAAAATGTTTCTAAAAATTAAGATTACCTCTCCAATGTTGGGGCACTGAGCTTCCTCACAAACAGTATTGAGTTTCAAGCGAGAGAGAGATTGTTTAACCTCATCAAACCTCTGCCCTTGAGGAGCTTTCTGCCTCAGCCACTCCGGTTTCTTCACGTTAGGGTCTCTGCCCGTAAAGGACCCCATCCCACCCGGGTATGATCCGTTTTTGTTATCCGACTCCATCAACTTCCCAGCCGCCGATAACGATTTGGGTTGCGGCGGCCTTTTGGCATCGATCTGCGATGCTGAATCTAAAGAGTCGCATCGGATTTTCAGTTGTGAAACCGAAAACGATGGTTTACGGGGACCTGGAATGGGAATTGGTGCTGAGAAAGAAGGTTTTGACATTGATACAGACATTTTCTTTTTCAGTTTCTGAACAACAATCTGAACTGAAAAATGTTGAAACTAAGCCCATTTTAATAGCGTGAAGGATTCAATGCCAGCCAGTGGCTTTGCTTTGCTTTGTTTTGTCCGCCCAACACCAAAACATAACCAAACTCTCTGTCCATTTAAGGGTAAATTACATTAAATTTGTCAATAATGTTTGATTAAAATTTTATTTTCTCCACTAACGTTTAAAGACTAATGATTCGATCACTGATATTATTGATTTAAAAAGAAATCAATCACTCGTCGTTGACGATCATTAAATCATTTTGACCATTTGCCTTTCCTCTCTCGTAATTTAACTGTTAAAGACATTATTTCTCGTCGTCATCCATCCTAGCTCCTCCAAACAAACTGCCGTTAGGTCATCGTTCACCCAGCTGGGAACTGGGGTCCTTGAGTTTATAATAGTCGTCCTGGTGGAAAAGTCAAGGGACAGGGTACTTCCGTCGTTCATCCCATTTTCGTCATCTTCTAGTGGCAGGAACTATTGTCCGTAATTGTAAGAACGTATTATACCCTTTGAACATACCCTTCGAAGATGTAAAAAAACTCTATTTAATTATTTATAAATGAATGCGTCTGTAGCAATTTCAAGATGTAAAAGCTATCAGAATTCTTACACCAGTTTGAAGTTCATTTGAACATTATACAAAATTTATTGAGGTAATCCTCAATTTTCTCTGCACCTAAACCAATGATGAATTGCAATGCCATCAATGGCATTAAGCAGCATTAGATGAATTCTCACTAGCATCTTTTGAATCGGAACCGTCAACCATCTTCTCAAGAGACTCCATATCCCCGGCTTCGGAAAATGTGTGTAGCCGGAGTTTTTCCACGTCCTCACTGGAAAAAGAGGACGAGAACAGTTAAATATTTCGTACAAAGCATACCGTATGTGTTGAAACGCATCATCTGCTAGTATTTATTTCCAGTTTCTTTCCATCATTTTTGTGAGAATTAAAAATGTAGACTGAGAAAAGAGTCTTACTCTGTAACCCCGAATATTTCTTTGACAATTAAGGAACTATCCCTCGAGCAGAACTCCGGCAACTGCACAAAATTTTCGACAAAACATAATCAATTTAATGTTGTGCATATGGAAAAAAGAAATCGCAGATTAACCCTTATGATAAGTACAAAAACAGATGTAATTAAATGATCACTCGGCATGTAACAGAATCCGAATAGTTAATGACAACGAAACATGCTTGTTTGATACAAGATGATCCTTTATTCATTCTCCTTATTGCGTTCATGATTCATGGTTTGGGCTAAACCCATTCATATTTTATCCAAGTCATTCTAGAGACCTAAGTTACTTACAGGAGTGTCGGATAAGCGTATGTATCCTCCATGAGTATCTTCGAATTTTTTAAAAAGTTTTTTCATTTACTTAGAGGGATCAACAAATGTGTTGACTGTCGAACATGAATGCCGGATAAGGGTACTTCAAGAGAAAAAATGAAAAGTCAAAGCAACACAGCCAGAGACACTTAGAGAAACCATTTGAAAGCTCCTAATACTTTGCAAGTAATTCAACCAAGTACTATATCATCTATAAGCCCGCAAAGTTACAAAATAGTTCATAAAAATATTTTTCAAAACGGCTCCGTTGGATGTTGCCAATTGCAAATTAAATAAAATATACATCAAAGAAGCAAAACAATCGATGCATATGATATATTAATTGAGTAAGAAATACACATACAATCCACAGAAAATGTGGCACTTGGAAAGAGGATATAAAGCTATCTGTTCAACGAACCTCGGACAGATATAAAACCTTCCCAAATAGGCTTTGCACAGCAAGTTTCCTCTTAAATCCTTTCTCTGTAAACCCTGACATGTCCATTACAACCGGGCCTGAACAGTAAAGAAAATTTATCAGTGTCAGATACAAAACACTCCCAGGAAGGTAGATCGTATAGAAGTTCACAGAGAGTGCATATGGAAGATTAAAAAAGATATGAGAGCAACTTCGAATCCTAAACGACACTTAAAATTAGATCAGTAACACATTTATGATAAGAACTATTCATATCACCATTGTCAACTTCAAGAGATGATATATCAGTTGACTTCAAGGCATTGAGAAATGCCATATAAGCATTTTCAGAAATAATTTTTCAAAAAAGAAATTACTACCACAACTGCCTATATGTTGTCCATAATTCACTAGAGAATTAATGTCACATGATAAGTAAAGAGAGCTGCAGTTGCTAAAAGTGACCTTTTTCGCGAACAATTCGTTTTGATATTTCATTTAAAATTTCAGCAACTTGAGAATCGTCAAGCATTGAAGATTTCCTCAGCTGGATTAAGCTAGCAACCAAATCTGCACTCCATGGTTTCTCATTCAATGAATACCTAATGTACTTGCGCAGAATCTCCTCCACGCTAAAGCCTGTCTGGATATGGATTACAGGTTAATATAAAACCCAAACGGCATGCATGTTACGCGTGAAAATAGAAAAATGTCTGCATGGCAATATGACATGAATGTGTGTAAGCTTCTCCATCAACATATCAATTACTCCCTAGAAGCTGTTAAACACACACATATATAAGTAAAATGAAATCAAACTCAATAGCAAAGTCCTAATGCAATGATTCTTTGCCAATAAAATGTTCTCTATAATGAAATTTCTTATGAAAAAGGCCATAATGAAGTGGCCTAAATTTCTAGCACAGTATATGCTATATAGGTTGAGGAGGTAAATTCATAATGGGTCTCACCTTTTGCGCTAATCCCTTTAATGTTGATTGATCTACGGCATCACTTCCTTGCTGAAACAACTCGTCGATTGATTTGCAAAGTATTGCATTTTTATTAACCTGAAAAGTGAAAACCCATCCCCTATCAGTGCAAAACAACTGAAGAAGTATGCAATTTCAGTTTCAATTCCAAAATCCAAATCAAAAGACAGATAAACAACTTCAAAAGAAATCAAGTGGTCCAAGTCCAGCTAACCAATTTCTTTCTTTTGTGCCTGGGAGAAGTGAATTTCTTAACAGTCTTGACAAAAGCAATAACAAAAGTGACACCGGCATAGGCTAGAGGAACAGCAAGGATCCAAGGCAAAGAGCTGGTGCCAACTCTGGGTCCAGGAATGGCTTGAGTAACGGAACCGGTGAACTCAACGAGGTCCAATGCCTTCTCTTGAATCCAGGGCAGTTCCTCCTCGACCTCCACTTCCTCTTCTTCAGCTACTTCCTTCTTGTTTTCTCTTGGGTTTTTAGAGGGCACCGCATTTTGTCCGCCGCCCTTGGCCGCCGCGGTGGTGAGAGATAGGGATAAGTTGGGTGTTCTTCTTGAGGTCAGACGAGGGATTGACAAGATAGGAGGAGGAAAGGGACGGGTACTAACTTTGGATCGGGAGAGGAATTGAGAGGAAGGGAAAGAACAAGTGAAGCTAAGAGAGGAAGATGATGAAGAAGCGATAATGGCCATTGAGCAAATGGATGTTTTCGTTTCAGAGTTTCGGGCTTTTGAGCTTATAATCCTTGCTTTTCAAATGGCCAAACCCCTACCCTACCCACAATTTGTTCTCTTCTCTGTTGCAAAATCGATACTATTCTAATGGTTGGACTTCAAGGGTGTTCATTTTCGATCATTTAGTTTAAATAGTCGGTTAATTATTATAATAATTATTAATTCTTTTAACTATAATTTAATTATTAAAAAAAGAGTAAATTTATTTCAAACACAACATAACATAAAAATTTTAAAATTTCATAAAATTTACAATGATAAATATATATTTATTTACAGATATATTTTATTCTTATATAAATATACTAGGATGTATATTTTTTGAAGTTTAAAATTTTATGTACATATTTATATTTTGTACTTTAAAATTATTTTCTATTTCATCTATGTTTGATTTAATGTGCTCCAATATAAGATAAACATGATAACTATAAAATAAGGAACCATTTTGATTTTATTTTTAATTCTATTCTCTTTAAAAAAATACAATTGATTATAATTTATTAATGTTTGACCGATGATTAACCATTTATTAAAATTTGTAACCGTAACCGTTAATCGATACTTTTAGCGAAACTGTTAACCAAAATCGTTTAATCTTAACGTTCGATTAATTAACCTATAAAATAATAATAGTTACACTAGTTAACTGTTACGATTTAACTTGAACACCTCTAGTTCGACCTATAAACTCTTTATGGTCATTAATTATTAGGTCAAATGATAATTTTCAATCATTATAAAATAATATATGTTCAAAATAAAATTATTTATTGACAATATCCATACACGTTACAAAATTGAATCTAAAACATTTAAAAATAATAATTTTTTTATCACTGAGATTTTTTAATACATTTTAAATAACTTTTTATTATCATATTTTTAAGTTTTATAATACCTTTTTTAAATCAGTATTGAAATATTGTGAATTATCACTTATAGTGTTTAAATATTGACATAGGTAATATATTTTAGTACCTTCAAATCTAAAACATAAATAAAGATGATTATGAATTTGGTTAAATTTGAGTTTTTAGTACATTTGAATTCAATTAGAGTATAATATTTTTATTAGTTATTCGATTCGATTCGAGACTAAAAAATTTCAATTGATTCAAAACTTGATCTCTATCGAATTAAATAGTTATTGAATAATTACATTTTTATCATAAAACAAGAAGTTCGTGTTAAAGTATTATTATACCATAAAAGTAATAAGAAAGTATATAATATTTATAAAAGGGGAACAAATAATACATAAGAAGAATAAAGATTAGGGTAAAGTATAGTAATGGTCACTGAACTTTTCTAAAGCTTTCATTTAAGTCCCCTAACTTTTAAAACTTGCAATACAATCCTCCAACATTTAGTTCATTTGCAATATGGTCCCTGGCGTAACCGGCCGTTTGACGCTGTTACACTGCCATTAGTACGTTTACAATATGGTCATTGAACTTTTCAGGCGCTTGCATTTAGGTCCCCCAACTTTTAAAACTTGCAACACAATCCTCAATTTCATGCTAAACCCCAAATTCATTTTCGATCTCGAATTTTCTTTTTCACTTCTCTCTTCTCATTTTCAGCGTAACTTTTCAGTCGGGGATACATGGGAAATTCTAATCTAACTTTGAATTATGTGGAGGTGTTGAATTGAATATGGGTCCATTGAGAGAAGACCCGACCAAGGGACTATCGGAACCATCAACGATTCAAGGTGTAATGTTAGATACATGTCATCTCAGGTGAAGCATAGATGTTCGATGAAATGCTCGTGAGAAAAAATGGGGTTAGAAATGTAGAGTTGACAAATACTACTAAGATGAACTAAGTATCATTTTTTAAAGTCACAAACAAAGCTGGAATTATTTTGTATAAATGACATGTAATAATTTCTTCATTTAATCATTGTGGTTAAAGATTTTCCGACAGATGATCAAATATAATGAAATCACAAACAATACATTCACCTCTCAGTCGCTTTAACTCACATACACTCTCGTTTGGTTTTTGTTCTTCAATTTTCCGCTATGTAAAATTGTAAACCCAAGCAGTGCTCTGTCTTTAAGTTTTTTATTTACAAATAAAAAATGGAGGAAGAATTGCTGGAACGCAACACCGATTGCGTTTATTTCTTAGCCTCTCCCATCACTTGCAAAAAGATATTTATTTTCTCTTTTGGGCTATCCAGAAGTAAGTTATTCCTCTTTCGCATTTTCCCATTTTCAGTTCGCATTGTGAGTTTTTTGTTGAAATTTTTATGTTTCTAGAACTGCATGTCAATGATCTGTATATTCAGTGTTAGTTTTGAACCAAAACCATCTAATTTTCTTTCTTTCTTCTTAATCAAAACTTTTAGTATTCCTTATGAAAGATATTCAGTCAATCAGAATAGAAGTGAAAGAGGGTCCTAGGCTAAATTTTTTTGATCTTCTTGTTTGGTTTTTCTTTAAATCAGAGAATTGGTTGTGAGAATCGACATAGTGAAATTGTCAGGCTCAATCCGAGAGACTACTGATACTAGTTTACTGGGAATTGTATTGATCCGACCTATGGTTTTCGACGTCATGTGAGCTTGTATTCTTTTTAATAAGTTCATGTTGATTATGGGACTGATATATCGTGAACGAATTGTATTTTTTACGTGTTTTGGAAATTGAGGTATGCGTTTCAAATTTTAAAAGTTGGGGACCTAAATGCAAGCGCTTGAAAAGTTCAGTGATCATATTGCAAACGTACTAACGGTAGTGTAACGACATCAAACGATCGGTTACGTCGGGGACCATATTGCAAACGGACTAAATGTTGGAGGACTGTATTGCAAGTTTTAAAAGTTAGGGGACCTAAATGAAAGTTTTAGAAAAGTTCAGTGAACATTACTATACTTTACCCTAAAGATTAAATTGATAAGATTTTCAAATATAAAGAGTCTTTATTTTTATTTATTTTTTGACAAATTTTAAGTTTAACCTTAATTTTACCTAGATGGGACCAGAAGAAGAAAGGGAGACTCTAGGGGAAGGAAGGGGAGTGCTCCTAATAGGTTTAGAATTTGTGACTTAAAGGAATATGAGGGAACAAAGATAAACAGCTTGACCAACCAACCAAATAAACTTCTCAAATATGAAAAGTTCAATTTATTGAATTATTTCAATAGAATCAAACTAATATAATTCATAAGTTTTAGAAATTAAAATTGTTATTATACTTGGCCACCACATCGTTATTTCGTCTAACATATATAATGGCCAACAATTTATTTGTAATAATATTTTAACTTAGTGACTAAAATATAATATTTAGGGAAAAAAGTGATCCATTTGTAATCAAATTAATACTCAAGTGATCTAGTGTGTATTTTACCCGAAAATAAATGAATAAAGAGAGCGTTAATTGAAATTTTCTGTATCTTCTCACAGCCTCCTCCGTGATTAAAACCCTAGATTCAGGGAGAAGAGCGAGAAATTTAATATTTATTCATATTCCCTTTTTGCCCCTTTTCTTTAATCCGTACAAGAACAGGGATTCAAATTCCGAAACACGAAGAAGAAATTCTATGGATTTGGATCAGTGGATATCAAAGGTTAAAGACGGCCAATATCTTTTGGAAGACGAGCTTCAACTTCTTTGCGAATACGTATTTTCCCTTTTCCATCTCTTTTTTCCTTTGTTTTTTGCCCCTTTCCTTTCTACTTCTAGGGATTTGAATTGGTTTACCTTATTTTCTTTATTTTTTGCTCTTGATTGATAAAACTAGGGTTTGCGTGGTTTTTTTGATTCGGAATTGGGATGATCTGGGAAAATGATTGATTCGTTTGTTAAAACGAAGCTAACCATTTGTAAATGAATCAAGAATTGCAATAAATGTCTAGTTCATGTTTGTACTTAGAACTCTCACGGCATCTATGTTTTTTTCTCTTTAAATGATAGCATTTTATTTTTAATAAAAATAAAGCTTATGGACTCGGAATAACTTGTATTCCCCCCCTGATTTTATTTGTTTGGAAGAATCATGTCTGTATCTTTTACTGTTATATTAGTCGATAGAATTCAGTTTAGGTGTTAATTGTTATTCACTTTATTGGTTTAATTTGGTGGTTGCTATATGACAACTGTCGTTTAGTTCTCTGTCATTTTATTTGAACCTGGTTCATTGTATACTTATGTTGTAAAACATTATAGGTAAAAGAAATCCTCATTGAGGAGTCCAATGTGCAACCCGTCAATAGTCCGGTAACCGTATGCGGTGATATCCATGGCCAGTTTCATGATCTAATGAAGCTTTTTCAGACAGGAGGTCATGTACCGGATACAAATTACATTTTTATGGTAATATCTCCTGCGTGGAAAATTCTGTGCTAATTCTATGTGATTTCCGTATCTGTTATGGTATTGATTTTGACTATTGGACAGGGAGATTTTGTTGATCGAGGTTATAATAGTCTTGAAGTTTTCACTATTCTTTTGCTTCTTAAGGCTAGGTAAGCATCTATAATATTTTCCTTGGGGTTGTCTAATTATTTTCAATCATGTGTTTGGGTGCATTATTTCTCTGCTTTTGGCTTGCTCTTGGTTCTCTATGTAATTACTAGCTCAATTCTCAGACCTCTAACGTAAAATGTACTTGGGTCAAGATGTATCCGATCATTGTTGATTGTAGTTTTGTTTATAGAAATAAAAATGAGTTCTCATCCTTAAACTTTTTGAAATCACCAATTTTTTCCTACTTCAGGCTAAATGATCCTTTTGATGTTATCATGGTTTCTGTTTATGCGACAAGATATTACTATATGTTGTATGCAGTATCATAGTTCTGTTTGGAAGACTAAAGATGCTGATATCATTATTTATTTATTCTATTGCTTCTTCTATGCCTTTGATAAGGACATTAAATTTATGGTTCTGTTTTTGGACTGTTAGGCCACCAATACTATTTCTCGTTTGAAATAAAAGGTAACGTTAACTTTTGTCTCTCTCCCTCCCCCTCCCCTCCCTAAACCATAGGTACCCAGCTAATATCACACTCTTGCGGGGAAATCATGAAAGCAGACAGCTAACTCAGGTGTGCTTTTGAATTATACCACAGTGGAATATGCTAGTAAAGACCTTATAAAAATGTATGCATGTTCTGTTGTGTGTTATAAGTGTCTTCTGCTTCTTTTCCTTTTTCTTTTGGACCTTTTGGTTCATCATCTTTCTTCGAGGCTGTTTCTTGTCATTCTTAAAGCTTCATTACAATTCCGTGTTTAATTTTTTTCCTCCAAGGAAAAAGGGGATTGAATGTGTTTTAGTTTGAGAGTAGCATAGTGAAGCGGAGGATACGAGCCACAAGAAGCTATATGTACCAATATCATATTAATTTGATTCTAAGGTGGCGTTTGGTTCGCATGAATCTCTTGGAATTAGGGGGAATTGGAATCCAATTCCACCACTTTCTCATGTTTGGTTCAAGTTTTCCAAGGGAATTGGAATCTCTCATGGCTTCAACTTTACATCAAATGAGGGAAAGTGAATTCCATCCATTATACGATGGAATTCAATTCCCTTGTTGGAGGGAATTGAAATTTGACCATACTACCCTCATCAATCTTTTGGTAACTTATTTATATATTAATAAAAATATTTTTTTATTATTTCGGGTCGGGTTTCTAATTCATATATTCGGGTCGGGTGAAACTTTATTTTGGTCGGGTCGGGTCGGTTTTTTTAAGAGTGATATTCAGGTCGGGTCGAGTTCGGGTTTAGGGTGAAAAATACTCAACCCGAAAATATATATAAATTTTACCTTATATATTTAGAAATAATTACAATAATACCCTTCTATATATAATTTTTTTTCATTTAAGTCATTGTTTTATTGAATAAAAATAATTTGTTTATTATTTTGGGTCGGGTCGGGTTTTTAATTTATATATTCGGGTCGGGTCGGGTCGAGTCGGGTGAAACTTTATTTTGGTCGGGTCGGGTCAGTTTTTTTAAGTGTGATATTCGGGTCGGGTTCGGGTTTAGGGTGAAAAATATCCGACCCGACCCAAAAAATATATAATTTTATCTTATATATTTAGGAATAATTACAATAATACTCCTCTATGTATATATTTTTCAATTAAGTCACTGTTTTTATTGAATAAAAATAATTTTTTTATTATTTCGGGTCGGGTTTCTAATTCATATATTTGGGTTGGGTCGGGTGAAACTTTATTTTGGTCGGGTCGGGTCTTGGATGGAGATTCCCTTGTTCTCGTGTCGGGTCGGGTGGACCAAAATCTCGACCCAACCCATGACCATCCCTAATTGGGATGATTTTAACTTATGATGTTTATTAGCATGATTTTTATAATTTATTGAAATGAATAATCAATCAATAAAATTAATTTTTTTTTTAATTTTTATAGTATATTACTATATGTAATTTATAAACAAATTAAAATTAAGCAAAAAAAAAAGGCAATCCTGTCATTTTATATTACGTAAATCAAATTCATCTGACATGTCTGCGAACCAAACAGAATATAGAATTGGATTCTAATTCAATTTCTTGCCAACCAAACAGAATATGGAATTAGATTTTAATTCCTGACAGATTCCAATTCCTTCACAGATTCCAATTCCCTCAGAAACATTCCAGCAAACCAAACGCCACTTAAGGCTAGTTGAGCAGTGCTCTGAAGTTATAATTTTTTTTAATAAAAAAAAAGCATTTCAAACGTCAAGGACCGAGACTGACATTTTAATGTGTGTATATACTTTTTACTAGGTTTACGGCTTCTATGATGAGTGCCAGAGGAAGTATGGAAATGCTAATGCATGGCGGTATTGTACAGATGTTTTTGACTATCTTACACTTTCAGCAATTATAGATGGGACTGTAAGCATTCTATCTATAAATCATCTATTTCAAATCGCCTTATTTTCACCTCTTTAATAGTTCTGTATATTATATTTTGCAGGTACTTTGTGTACATGGTGGCCTTTCTCCTGACATACGGACAATTGATCAAGTATTTTTCTTATTTCTCAGCTTTTGGTCGGCTGTCTTGTTATGCATCAATGCCTAGAAGTTATTTAATTGATCAGCTTTTGTCCTTAAAGTAGTTCTGTTGCAGCGTGTTACTTTATTGACTTTATAACCATCTAGTCTCAGGATTAATATCCTCCTTATACAGTTCTGTGAATTATCATCCACTACAAAGTCTTATCAAGTAAAAAAAAAAACTAAATTGTTTGTGCAGTTTCATTTTATTTGGTTTTAAAGCTGAAGGGATAATCGTCTTTAGTGAGTGACCATCTATTTCTCATTGATAGTATTTTCTTTAGAAAGTACTACTCTCGAGAACTTGTTCTACTATATGTCTATTGATTGCATGTTAATTTCGTTTTTCGTTATGTGATGTTGATGCCCTTTTCTGTTTTCTGCTTTTATGCCAGATAAGGTTAATTGACCGGAACTGTGAAATCCCTCATGAAGGCCCATTCTGTGATCTCATGTGGAGTGATCCTGAAGAGATCGAAACATGGGCAGTCAGTCCACGTGGAGCAGGTTGGCTATTTGGGTCCAGGGTCACATCCGAGGTAATTTATCTCATCTCAATTCTATAGTTATGCTGTCATTCTGAAATTATATTTTTAACCTTTAAATCTATTGCAGTTTAACCACATAAACAAGCTTGATCTTGTTTGCCGAGCTCACCAACTTGTGCAAGAGGGTCTCAAGTATATGTTTCAGGATAAAGGCCTAGTAACAGTAAGACTCCAAAATTTCTGATTTCATCATTTTAGCTCAACTTTATTTAGAGCCTAATTGAATTCCTTGATAATTTATTTTTGCAGGTGTGGTCTGCTCCGAATTATTGTTACCGTTGCGGTAATGTAGCCTCTATATTGAGCTTCAATGAGAATATGGTGAGAATTTTTTTTATCTCACCTTTTCTTTTCGATCAGGATTGGAGATTTTTTCTAGCTATTATTGTTCTGAACTTGTATCGGCTATTAAACACTCTCTTCAACAAACATGTGCCGTGCCGCTCATAGTTCTTATGGTTTTTTACATTTATTCAGGAGAGAGAAGTAAAGTTCTTCACTGAAACTGAAGAGAATAATCAGATGAGAGGTCCGAGGACCGGAGTTCCTTACTTCTTGTAGTCAAAGTGAGTCGCATCAGTACCTGTTAAATTATCCAAGCAGTTGGTTGTTCGAAGGAAGGTGCAGACAAGGAAGCGTCGGTACAATGCTAGCAGCGGATGGACCTGTTCTGGAAATGTGGTTCTGCTCCGTCCAAGCTACTTCTGGGTATTAATGGGTCGTGTAATGTCGAGTCTTGTCTGAAGGTTGCTGCATGGTTGCAACATACCTTTTCCCTATAATATTTTTTTTTCTATTTTCATTGCCATTAATATGTGCTACTTTTGATGTCTGCTTTATATTCCTGGGTTCTGCATTTGTTTTCTTATTTGTATACTGCTTCATCTAGTTCTCATGTTTATCATTGTTTTTTCATTTTATCAACCAGAGTCCATCCCTTACTCAAACATGGTTATTATTTATATAAGAGAAAATAATCTCAGTGACCGAAAATGTTTTATAATATACGATTTTGATCAATTTTTTTTCGATTTGTCAAAATGACTAACAAAATCGCAATACGATCTCTAAATCATAACGCGATCTCCAATATCGTAAATCAGTTTTCAGATTCGTAACGCGATTTTGACTATCGCAATGCGAATATGTAAATCGCAACGCGAACTTCGATAATTGCAATGAGAACTTGGATTATCGTAATGAATTTGGAAAATCGCAACGCGAATTTCAACTATCGTAACGCGATTCTGACTATCGCAACGCGATTTTTCTCGTTGCGATAGTTCAAGTTCACGTTGCGATAGTCGAAGTTCGCGTTGCGATAATCCAAGTTCGCGTTGCGATAATCCAAGTTCGCATTGCGATTTTCCAAAATCGCAACGACTGGTGGTATTGCATTTGTTTCTTAAGAATTTTCTCTAAAAAGATAGTATCCGCGCGGACGTGTCGAAGATACGTATTACCACGACCACGAGACGGCAGCGGCGGCGGTGCGCGAGAGTCCCCCTTTCTCTTCCACTCAACAAGGAAGTAGGAAATTCAAGCCTTAAATACTCATTCTCAATAGTGTTTCCAATACTATGTGGGATTGAGCATTGCAAACACATGAGAATCTTTTACACTATCGCAACACATTCTTTTATTGTTTCAAACTAAGATCTTACAAATGGCTTGGGAATCTTTTACACTATCGCAACACATTTTTTATTGTTTCAAACTCCACGTGAATTTGGAATAGTTAAAATGTAAACTTATTTTGGATTTTCACTATCGCAACACATTTTAACTATCGCAACACATTTTTCAAAATCGCGTTGCGAATTTGGAAACTGAGTTGAAAAATTAGAGTTCGCGTTGCGATTTTATTGGTCATTTTAGCAAATCAAAAAAAATTGGTTAAAATCGTATATTATAAGACATTTTCGGTCACTGAGGTTATTTTCTCTTTATATAAAAGTATAGTTCTAATTATGAATTTTAGTGAATTGCATCACGTGTCAAAATTATTTATATTCGATTTTTCGAATATTTTAATATCATTCGTACACTGTAATTATCATTCTAAATCAGTTGGTAAACTTTTAAATCTTTCAATTTCATCCCTAAATTCATTTGATCTAAATTTAATTTTTTTTCACACAATAATATAGTTTGGTATATCAATAATTTAAGATGAAATTGTAATGTTTAAAAGTTAAAGGATTGCTTTAAAATTAAGTCACATATTATGATGAAATTAAAACATTCAAAAGTTCATAAATGTGTTTAGAATGAATGTTCTAGTTTAGGGACATTAATACAATTAACTCAATAAATTGTCTTTCTTTTCAAAAACTTGTCGCAGGTTAAAATTTCCTTACAATGAACAATACATCTTGAATTATATTAAGGGTAAACTATGCAAATATTCTCTCATGATTTTTTGTCTGACCTACTTTGATAACCAATTTAAAATTTAAGAGAAAATGATCTTTAATATTATCGATCTGTTCGATTTTAGTTCATCCGCCATTAATTTCCGTTAACTCTTAACGGAATTATTACGTGTAATTAAACATTTAGATCTTCTTCTTCTTCTTATTAACAATGTTGTGAGAAAGGTAACCATATTTGCTCTCCGCCGCAAAAGAATAAGGTCGCAGGGGCGATGATGGGGCTTCTGCACAACAGTCATCTTCCTTTACTATTAAACAGTTTCTTACAGCAATGGTGGTCGCGGATACATGGTAGTGTTTTATGCATAGATACATGCACGAGAACAAGTTCTTATATCGACATGTTCACTCCCCGCACCATCGTCTTGTCGTTCCTTATGCACTTGGAGCTTTGTACAATCATTCGGTGGAGGGGCTTCTCGGTGACACAATAGGCGGTGCCTTATCATTTCTCCTGTTCGACGTGTCTCCTCGAACTTCCATCTTTTTCTTCTCATTTTTCACCATGAAAACTATCGATGATCATTGCGGGTTAGTGCTGCCCTTAAACCCTTTTCATAGTTTCTTCAAAAACAATTCCGCGTACATGATTTGCACCATCATCTTTACGGTATCAAATACAACTACTCGCAACCGTTCTTCGTCATGTGGGATAGAATTCTTGGGATGTACATGACTCGCTCAAGAAGAGAGAAGGAGAGGGGGAGTCGAAGCACGATTAAGGAAAGAGTTGAAAGATGATTAAACTAGTTAGACCGCGGGCATCCTTTCTGGTTTCTTGATTGAAACAGCCAAAGAAATTGGTGAAGAAGGCAAAGATTACCTCTCAACTGCAGTTGAGAACTTCCTGACCGGAGTTAAAGAAATCATCGAAACATTCTCTTCTTCCACTAATGATCTCAACGACGTTTCTAAAGTTATTGACTTTCACGTTGGGATACCTCATGGTATGTTATTTGCATTGGGACTTTTCAAATGTATTTGAAAATGATTTCTGTTCCATTAATTCAACCATTGAAATCTCTTTTATGTATTTGGGCTTGGCAGGTTTTGTTCTTTCAAATGGGGGATTCCTTTCTTTCGTGGTGGCAGGGAACATAACTTCCCATAAGGTTTGGAATTATTCAAGGTTGAGTTCTTTTGGCATTAAGCGTATTAAGCTTAAGATCATACAAAAGATGAGAATCTTCTCTTCTTGCTACCAAAGGACAAGCAGGTTACTAAATTTTTTGAATTTACTAGACTTTGTACATCCTTGAATAATAATATAAGGCTATTGTCATTTACGTAGCATTTATGCTTTTTGTCTTCCGTAGTGATTTCGTCAGTTTTATTCCGGGAGAAGGAGAAGGAGAAGGAGAAGGAGAAGGAGAAGGAGAAGGAGAAGAAGAAAGAAGAAGAAGACGACACCTGGATTTTGGATTTTGATTTTTTTTTTAATTTTTTTAATTTTCACTTCAGAATTTCGTTTAGGGGTTAACGAAAGTTAGAAAAATTTAAACCGGTTGGATCGACAAGTTAGTGACTTAAATCGGATGGACCGATAACGTTAAGTACAAGAAGAAGACACGTGGGTTCTGAATTTTGGATTTTGATTTTTTTATAATTTTTTTATTGTCACTTCAGAATTTCGTTGAGGGGTTAGCGGAAGTTAATAACAGAGAGATTTAAACCGGTCGGATCGATAAATTAGTGACTTAAACTAGATAGACCGATAACGTTAAGTACCATTTGCCTTTAATTTTTTTTTTGGTGACCAAAGTCGGTCATATCAAAAACATAAGAAGCATCGAATAGTTTACAGCATCATCGTCATTATTATCATCGTTCAGTATTTGATTAATACAAATCTCATACTGGCTTTTCAGGCTTTCCAGGAGGGGTCCATTGAAGGAAGCTGATATTCATCAGGCTTTAGGGACAAAGCAAAGTCCGGCAATGCTGGAGCTATTTGCATAATCCTGGAACCCAAATTCAACATAATAAGTATATATATATATATATATATATAATTTAAACCAATGTCACGGCAAAGGATACAAAAATGGGATTAATTAGAAATAAATTGAGTGTTGGAAAGATCATCCCTAGCAATTCACCCTTGGAATGTACATCACAACTTGATCCTGACCTTGACAACTTTTCCCAACATGTCCTTTTTAAAATTTTCCGGTGACGACATGGTACGATCTCAGAGTGTCGCATCGTTATAAAGATTAAAAATCCAAGTTTATAGACCAAGTCGAGAAAAATGTCGACTTCCGAGACAAGTCCAGGAGGGGGGACTTACAGTTCATGTTTTTGTGAATCCCAGTTGATTGTTTTGCTTGGTATATCTTTTGGAATCTTCTCAGCAAGATACTTGCTGGCTCCCCAGAGTGGAGGATTACTGGGACAAAAACAATTTGTACAAGCGAAGATTACTAAGTTGCACATCCAGACAATGATTTAGTTAAACACTATGTTACTCAGACCCGGGTATAAGTGTTGGACATGCACGTCATAGAAAATGAGAAGTCCTGAGTAATATAGGTTATATTTGCAGGGAGAGTTCACAAGTAAACTACCGTGATGAAGGGAGTGCCATATGGAATCCTTCGCAAGCCTTTTTGCTTTCTTTGAGATACTCTTCTGCTGCTTGGAGAGCCGCTGCAGCCATGTTGGCAGACGTGTTCCCTTCTTCGAGGATTAATCCATGGAGATAGTATGCAATAGCCTGAAAAATAAAAAGGACGTGTAATGTTCATGCTTAGAACGCTACCATTGAGAGGACCATATAAGGTTGATCCAGTTAGTATCCTATACATGTTCAGTAAATAAACAAGTAAATTTGTAAAAGACTAGTTTCTATCAAGAGCTTTTCGATCTCCACAAGACCGGATTCGAGTTCAGAGAGATAGTTGAGTCGCAGAAACAAAAAGTTCCCTCAAACTTTTTGCAGGTTGAAAGAGAGCCCTAGCTCGTTAGATAAAACACCGGTTCAAGACCTCCACCAAGGAGATCGGGTGAGATGGACATGAACTACTAGCTCCTTAAGAGATGCTTGCATGTCTACTTGTGCTGCAAAGGAAGCAATGAGAGTTACCTTAGCTTCAATGTGCTTCCACTGAATGAAAAGCTTGTGCTTTTCTCCCCATCCATTTGCTAGTGGAAGGTCCTTTATGTACTCATGAGCCTGCATTTTATATGTATAAACCAGAAAATTGTCAAAGACAAACGATTTTATACATACATACATACATATATATCTGTGCACGCGCGTATTTAAGCGTAAAATGAAATGTACACAAAACCAAAGAAAAGAGAAAAGCATACTGATTGCATGCAAGGAAAAATAAATTTACCTGATGCCAGTATTTAACCATCTCACATGCTAGCCTCCTTTTCACTGCCAGTGTGGCCTTGATGCTATCAATTGCCATTCCCAGTTGAATCTCAACACCCTGTAAATATTTCGAAATTAAACGCAGCAATTTACTCTAGAGCTTAAAATTAAAGGCATCCTCCGATTTCTTTAATTAGAAACACAATATTCGAGTTACACCGTTGTGCCACACGTTACATTACCGCAAAATTTGCCAGTGATATAGCCTCACACTGGCTATGAAATATTACCTGGCCTAATGCTTGCAAACAAAGGGATTTGAGCACTCCCTCTGTCAGGTCTAATGGCAAATCATTCCTGCGATAAACAACAGTTTCGAGAACTGGTTAGTCCTTTCTGTGAATTATGATACATAAGGAAAATGAATATTAGAATTCATTTCAGGAACACTAGAGCAGAAATCTTTCGAGCAAACCTAAGCTCCAAGGGCAACTGGGGAAGAACTTTCTGCACAGCAAAATCCAGATATCCAGCTGCCTTTAAGAAAATGTCGATGGATGCTCGTTTGCAGTCTTAGAGAAATGAAGAAAAAGGTAGATTTAGTCAGATTAATAGAGAAGGCCACGGTTTAAGTGCAAGGAAAGGATGGAAAGAAACATCTAATGTATAATCCCTGCATAACACCTTATAGTTATCAGCTTAAGAAAAAGATATCGACATTTACCATTGCCCGAGGTACCAATGACCTAAGGATCGGTTGGAATTTCCCCTTACTTAAAGTAAGAGGGATCTTCAAGTGAAAATGGGATAAGGGAAGGCCACCCCTGGTTGTGGCACCCAATTAATTATCCAAAAGGAAGAAAACACAAAGATGGAAAAGAAACTAAAGTCTTCTAAATTTAAGTTAACATAAAGACTAGAACTAAAGTAAATTAAGTTCCGGGATGTTTTCTATAAGAAAACTTCTCCTGTGATTTTTTTGTGGTGTCAGCGTTAAAAGATAGACCGAAGTAACCTTGCCTGTCGATGCTAGTAAATTAAAGCATGAACATCCTTCTTACAGAAACTAAGGGTCTAAGAAACTCATGATGCATAACTGAATGCAATTATGCAACCTTTGGTACACAAAATTCTTGGTAAACCCTCACATGGAATCTGTTAGTATTTGTAAAATATATACAAGGGATTTATGATCTATGCCTTTCTGCACATGTATATAAAATGTAGCAGAAAAAAATATCATGTTGTTCGATAGCAACGAGCATTGGAAGTGCAAGAAATAGAATTATTATCCTCACCTTCTAATGATGTATTCTGATAGCCAGCAGTAGATTTGTTTGGAAGAAGCAATAAATTGGCCTGTGACAACAATAGAACTGCCATCAAGTGCAACACTGATAGTACCTCATACCAAGAATCCGACATGGTAGTTTCCTGCACAATAGAGAACCGTTTGAAAGGGAAACTGTAGACATTGAAGGGATATGAAAATTACGATTCGGGTCTGATTTAATTAACCTCCTCATCATCTTCCTGATTTATCCAACAGAACCGCAAGTTATGTTTTAGCCGAATACCTATATATGGTTAAAAAGATAAAACTTCAGAACATTTTTAACATTATATCAAATTCATAACTTACGGCATATATATAGTTAATCATGCAGATACCATTTTCAACTAGCCCCAACAAAACCGGCAGATAATCCTCGAGAGCCTGCTGCAGATCGGTCAAGGTTGAGCCACCTGCGTTATAAGATTGATGTTTAATTAAACAACATCAAACAATTACCAAAGACAATCTCAAAGTCCTAAAGAAGTCATCAAACCGTGTTGTGTGGCTGTTCTTCTCGGCTTAGTAGTCATAGGTGCTTCTTGACCTGCCATGACCTCTATACGCGTTCTGAGCGCAGACAGACGTTCGACCAAGCTCTTGGATAGCCCATCACCAAGTGGCTCAGCAAAATCAAGCGGCCTCGGAATTCTCAGTCCAGGAACAAAAACTACAATTTCCCCAATATTTTTAGGCCTCCTTCTGGCTCCCCCCGCAACATCCGGTGTCGATAGCAGGCACCCCATTTCCTTCCACCCTCCGTTCGTCTCAAGTCCTGAAACAGTCCATATTATATAGAATCAGAATAGGAAACATCAAGTGGAGTATTTTCAAACGCTTCATCTACTACATATGAACAGAACGATTTGTTCGCTGACTGTGGAATTTGACCAACCATGATCTTGTTATTAAATTAGCTAGAAACTAAGAACCGAAATTCGGATTCTTTTCCAGTACACAAGGATCCATAATAGTGAGAATTTGAAGCACATCCTAACAAAACGAAATTCCATGAATGAAAATCATATCATATAGGCTAAGAAGAAACGATTAATTAAATAACAAGTTGCTTATCAACCTACTGGTTTGGCAACAAAAACCAGGAACCATAGTGGTTTCATAGAAGCATCCAAATTCCAAATAAAAACAATGGATAGACAAACTAAACCCCCAAAAAAGAACCCTTTTTTCAGGTTCTCCTGACCTTCACAATCATTACTTTCTTGCAACAGCAAAATTATTTACTTTAGAGAATCATTTGTGAAACAAAACAAAAGGAATCAACATACCTGACAAGTTCTTCTCAAACAATAATTTGGAAACATTTAGGAATCTCCATTTTATATACTATTGCATCTTTTGTGAAATACCTTAGCTGTTAAAGCAAGTGAGAAAGAGAAGTGAAGGAAGAAACTAAAAAAACTGTTAAAGAGATTATGGATATCTCTCTTTCAGCTGTGTTTTGGGTTGGGTTTTCTCTCTTTTTCCGGCCAAAGTTGTTCTGTATTGAGTTGGAGCAGATGATTGTTTTCTAACATCAAAAGCATGGTTGCTTTGCTTTCTGACAAACTCTGGTGAAAATGTGTAATGAGTTTTGACAGTTATATATATATATATTATTGTACATATTGGCATTGCACCAAAGTTGCTAACATCCTCAAACGTCAGAAAATTTTACACTGGAGAAAGGAGGTGAAAACGTAATAATAAAGTTAGAGGCTTTAAAAAGGAAACTTTTTTTTTACATTTAATCACATGATTCACCCACAAATTTAGTTAAATGACACATTTCTTGCTTTAAAACTGATTTTCGTAAAGGCAGCTCTTTGTTACTTGCAATCCGATGATTTTGAACGAAAATCGATATACATACGTCACTACTGCAATATTCATTGTTTGATCAGTGTGAAATTGAGATTTTCTTTTCCTTAAAATATGGGTTAAGAAAAAAGTTGCAGGAGCTTTTGCATAGAATTATCCTAGAAATTCAAACATTGTTAAATACTCAACTGTTGAATGTCCAAAAGATGGGTATTTCGAAAATTGAATGATTAAATTAAATTTTTATAAAATTTAATGACCAAAACTCTTAAATATTTCGAGTTTAAATCTTTCTATTGGACTTGATTTCATCCAACATAACCAAGACTTATACACTGATACTTTTGATTTAATTGTACCGCATGTTCTCAAATTATGATATTCATTTTAAGTAGTATGTAAGTTTTTTACTATTTCCTTCTCATCCTTAAACTATGATTCTTATTCTAAATTGTTTCTCAAACTTTTGAAAATTCCAAATTTATCCTTAAACCACGACCCTCGTTCTAAATTAATCCCCAAACTTGGGAACGTTATAATAACTTCTCATTTAAAATTTTAGAGATGAAAATAGAATATTCAAAAGTCTAGGGACCAATTTAGAACCGGAAGTCATTGTTTAAGGATGAATTAAAAAAATGTAAAAGCTTAAAGACTAATTTACAATAAGGGTTGTAAGTTAAGGACGTATAATGTAATTAACCCAATAAATTTCGAAATAAACTTAAGAAAGTGGCGTCCCTTTATTCTTCCTTTAATCATATCTATTGGAAAACAAACGTGGAAAATGATAAACAAAATGGGATTGATATAAGCAGAAAGTGTAGCTTTTAGCTTTAAAAGAATGCCAAATTGTTGCCTATTGGCTATTTTGCTCCATGTTTTGGTACTTTGTCTAATTGGTGGCATCAACACTTGTAAAATGCCTATTTTTTTAATAAATCCGGGTAAATACATTATGATATATGTTCAAATATTCACGATCATTTGATAATAAACGTTTATATATATATATATATATATATATATATATATATATATATGTGTGTGTGTGTACGATGCTCAAACTTATGACCTTAAGAAATAATAACGAATCTCTTAACCACTTAGATCGTTTGGTTCGTACATAAAATATCTAATTCTTTGTCGCTAAAGAAAACTGCCGACGACACTCGTCACTATAAGTGCTTATACAATTCAAGTCAACTTGTTTTCTACATAATAAATATTTATTTTTGCCTTACAATGTTCAACAAAGATAACCCCTTTTTCCTAGCAATTTGCAAATTTTAAATTATATTTATCTATATTTTTTATTACTCACCGTAAATTATATAGGATAAAATATATTAGAGGTCATCGAGCTATGTTAAAATGATTATTTTGATCACTTAACTTTTAAAAATTATAAAATAATTAGGGAAATCATCAAATTGTTACATTATAATCATTGTGACGTTATAATAATTGTAATATTTCGATAACATTTAATGATTATTTTGTAATCATTAAAAAATTAATGATTATTTTATAATTTTTTAAAATTTATTTATTAAAATGATCATTTTAACATGGTTCCGTTATCCAATTATATATTACCATACAAAATTTCTCTTAATTGTATTTTTTTCGTAAAACGATCTAGTTAATTGTATTTACAAATATTCATGGTTGAATTCTATAAAGGGTCCATGTACTATGTATTCTTTTAATTAAGTCCCTCTATTGTAACAATAGAAGACCTGGCATTCAGTTTTAGACGACGACAACAACAACAACAGAACCCAATTCCCATATGCAATGGGGTAAGGGAGAGGTAGGGTAGTAAGCTGCCCCCAATGCCAGGTTGAGAGTAGCTTCCGTGAAAGACCTCCGACAGTCAGAAAATTAAAAATATAGATAAAATGCACTGCATATATAAATAAATACATAAATACATAGTTGAACAGTATTCATATGAAGTCATTAATATCATATGCGCGTTTGTACTTGGGCAGTAATCCCTGCAAATAAATCCCTGCGAAAATCTCTGCATATAAACAGAAACGTAAGACCCGATTAAATTTAAAAGTGAAGAGAATGTTACACAGAAGTCAACGATAGCAAGCCCAGTTCTAAGCCTTCATAAATACCAATAACAGAAACATATAAAACGTAGAAGTCATGGAAATTACTACAAAGACATTAAAAGAATACAGATATGATACACCCTAGAGATGTGACCCACACTACTCGACTACCCTAGTCTTCAGTTTTAGAGAGTTGTTTATTAAAAATAAAAAAAGGATTTGATGGAAATTTTTAAAAATTATTTAATTAAATGTACCAAATATATTTTTTTATGATCAAATACACATTGAATATTCTATCGAGGGGAGTGCCATTCTGAACAATATATTTATTACAATAATTCTGAAAAATATTTATTATTTTTTTCATAAAAATAGGATTGAACGTGTATTTCCGGACTATTTTAAAAGTAATTTTGTATAATATTGAGAAAAAAAAATCTTTCGAAAATATATTAAAAAATTAATAATGTTTTCATTAAAAACGTTACACGTGTATGAAGATATTTATGGTGAAGAAAGCTATGTTGGGAATATATATAATGGACGGATGGATAGATGAGACTTTATATAGTGTAGGAGATGTCATGAATAACGATTGATATAGATTCATTCTACGTATTTTGATTTTATAACGTTGAGTTTTCTTTATATAACAAATATTTGATTTTAAATAATAATATATTTGTTCCTTATATATTTAAAAATAATTGTAATCATATTTTTTATTTATATATTTAATTATATCTATATCTTATCGAATAAAAATAAAAATTAATGAGACACCGTAGCATTTACACTAAATAAAAAAATTAATGCAATGTTCACAATACTTTAGATGAGACAGTTTCCCCCGCCCCCAAATTTTATATGATTAGTTTCATCTCTTTTTTTATACAATTATTTAAAAAAATTGATTCTGAAATTAGAAAATAAATTGTAACCTGTTAATTTTTAAATTTCTTTTAATTTTAGATTAAATAAACTAAATCTTAAGCTTTTATTTGTATTTTAATAATTATTTTCATTATATTTATATTTATCTCCTAACAATTTTATCGTGACTCTGCCCCTATTTAAAGAGAGGGGTAAGAATAAATGAATCATTGCTGTGATGTGAAGAGGATCACAAATTTGCAAATGATACGTGACATACAAGAGACGGTCCAAAGTTATCATAATAATAATAATAATAATAATAAAAGCGGCCACCGCCCAATAGTTTCTTATCAATCTCATCATTCCTATTTTTATAATAAATGATTATGCTGTACGAATAAGATAAAAAATATAAATATTTTAATTACAATATAAGTACTAAAATTTATACGATATAATCTTAAATATAATAATAATAATTATATGAATAAATATAAGAATTATAATATGATCACGGCATCGTCGACCAAAATTTCCTCCCTTTATTATTTTTTTTAAAAATCAAACCAAAGTCTTCAATTAATACTATTTTGCTTCCATTTGGGGTTTTGAAAAGTGTATTAATTTCGGGTGATGTCTTGTCTAACAACGAGTTTGGAAGTAGTCTTTTCAAATGAAATAAAATATCGAAAACAATTTAAATAAAATAAGTGGAAAATATTAAAATGGACCACTGTCAATTAAACCTAATTTTATGTATATGTTTTAAGTGCATTTTCTATAGTTTATAAAAATATATTTAAATTAAATTATGAAACTTAATAAAACAAACCTTAATTTTTCAAAATCAATTAAAAATAAAAATAAATATTAAATCTGATCTAAACTAATCTAACTCGTTTAATAAAATAAAATAGAACACATATAAATATAAATATTTATGATATTAATTTAATTATATATAATCAATCAACATATTAAAAAGTATAATAAATAAAAATAATGTATCAATCTTATATATAAATATCTACACGTATTTTCTTCTCTAAAAGTGATGTATCATTTGTTTTCGACTTCTTAATAAAATATTTTAAAATACGTTAAAAAGATAATCGATAATCAGAATCGTTTGATAAGAAAGATGTCTGGATCCAAAAATATATCGATCTTATTTAAAAAATTGTTACAAATTTATTGATATTTTAACTGAAATGATAATTCTAATTTTTGTGTAAAACAAGTATATTTATTCCTTTTATTTAATATCAATTAAGTTATAAAATTATGGTTTTTAAGGACAATAATTGCCATTTTTCCATTTAAAGGGAGATAAAGGGTCCTGTCAAACCCTAATTTCGGCCTTGCTATTAGTATAGGTACATTAAATATGGCTATTTTTGCTACACATTTATGCCTAGTAATTTGTCGTGATGACACATGTCTCGTTGCATCAACATCTTTAACTAAACTGGATAGAATATCACATGGAGTCGACTTATAAATAATGTCTTGTTGGACACGATCATTCACAATTATCAATCATACGTTCCAAATTTCGATATTTGAAAGAGATTACAATGAGTTAATGATGAGTTAATGATGAGTTAATGATGAGTTAAATTGTAATCAATGATTGATCAGATGGCACAATTACCTCTAAATTTTTAATATACATATATATTATTAATAATATATTTTTATTTATTAAAATTTTAGACATAATATTAAAAAATACCCTTACCGTTTGACTAAATAATTATGTTGATTCTTATTCTTTTTTAAAATACTTTTGCCTCTTGACATTCTATTTTAAGACAAAAAAAGCTCTATTTGGATGAAACTGATAGTTAATGAGCGGTTAATACTCTAAAAAATAGGGGGTTTTTTTTTGTCTTATAATGAAACTTTAAGGATGCGTTTGGTTCACGGAATGTAAGATTACTGGAGGGAATAGGATTACCGGCTGAAATAAGATTACTGGAAATGTTGCATTTTTGTGTTTGGTTCGTTTAGCAGGAATATAAGATTATAGTATTTGGTTAAAGGAATAAAGATTATTGGAATGTATATTTTATCAAATTGTCCTTATTATATATTTATTTTGTTAACAAGTTGAATTCTACTATAATTTTACTATAATTAATTTATATATTTTATTTAAAAATTTTAAATTCATAAAATTTATATAATCTTTTTTACAAAATTGAAAAGATAAATAAGTTTAATGAAAGGGAAAAATTTTATTTTAAACCCTACACTTTATATAAAATTATAATTATGATCTATTTTTTGTAAATCTAAAATAGTTTAAGTATATATTTGCAATTTAACATTCGTACAAAAAATTATTCAATGATAAAATAATGATATTTTTGAAAAAAAATGAGGGCATTATAGTCCAAAATACCGGGAATGTAACAATACCTAAGGGAAGAGAAAATCACATTCCCGGTAATAAGCCCCCAAAATACCATTGTTAGGAATAAATGATTACCAGAGATTGGGAATGTTTGCAATCCAAACTGGGGAATGACATTCAATTCCCACAGTAATCAAAGATTACCTGAACCAAACGCCCCTAAGGGTTAAAATACTCAATAAAAATGGTTAAAGTGACTATTTAATCATTCGTTATGATTCTTTTTGCCTTAAAATAAAATGTTAGTGCTAAAATACTAAAAATAGAATAATTATCAAAATGATCATTTTGATAAACATCAGAGGCTACTTTATCTATAATGCCAAAATATTTTAAGTTATTTTCATCTAAATAAAATCTTATGTATATCTGCACGAACCAAGCGACCTCAGTGGTTAAGAGAGTTGTTATTTTCTATTGAAATCCCATATTTGAATACCATGTATATAGAAATATGAACATTCATTATTAAATAGTTGAATCTTTAAACAAATATTACCTTAAGTTGATTCCAGATTTATCACCAAAAAATCTTACGATTTCCTATTTATAATATTTTTCATCAACAGCATATGATGTTTCGAAATCATAAAAAAACATCCTTAAATATCTGTTTGTCCCTCTCTTAATTTGAATGATCGTATAACATTAAATCTAACCTACAACATCATTTTCATCAACAATCATATTGATTTTATGTTTACTAAAAAGTACCATTTTTGTATTACATCTACAAATATATTAATAAATCCCCACAAGTGGTTGTATTAAATTGATAAATCTTAAAGTTTAGAGCTTGAAAAATGCAAGTTTTCCATTGGTCTTTCTTTAAGAAAAAAAGAAGGAAAGCGTCAACGTTTGCAATCAAATTGCAATTATTAATTTGGCCTTTGAAAAATTAGACTTTTTGCACAAACAATTAGCTATCATAAAACAATTATTAGCGCGTGATTAATTAAACTAACAAAAATACATTATGGACTGTTAATTTTAATAGTTAACGAGTCCCAATCATCGTGACCAAATCCTTAAACAAATAAAATTGAGGACAAATTGACACCAATTAGCCGTATCATATGTACCTCTCTAGTCTTGATTAAATAAATAAATACTTATATAAGCACTAAATTAATGGCCAACTTCCCCTAGATGTATCTTTCATTGCAATACAATGATTTTAAAATACTAGATTCAACTGTTAACAACATATAGAACAAGTAGTTGAATTCTTTTTTCTGAGATTGTAAATTCAATACTCATTAGGAGTAAAAACTCTCATTCACGCTTCCGGGGGAAATTGTTAACAAAATTTAGATTCAACCTGCATGGATCGAACTCGATGAGTTTTGATACGATAAAACTAGGGATGGCAATGGGTCGGGTCGGGTTTTTGGGCCACCCGACCCGAGAAGAAAGGGCGCTTCACCCGTGACCCGACCTGACCCGACTAAATTAAGGTTTGACCCGACCCAAATATATGACTTAAAAACCCGACCCGACCCGAAATAATAAAAAAAATATTTTTTATTCAATAAAAACAGTGACTTAATTGAAAAAAAATTAGACATAGAGGGGTATTATTATAATTATCCCTAAATATATAGGGTAAAATTATATATATATTTTGGGTCAGGTCAGATTTTTTCCACCCTAAACCGACCCGAACAGTGATTAAAAAAACCGACCCGATATGAACCCGATTTTTTATTAAAAAATCCGACCCGATCGGGTCGGGTCGAAACCCGTCGGGTTCGGGTTGAGTTGTCATCCCTAGATATAACCGTACATAACTATTTTTTTCAAAGTCAGCTTCAAGTGGTTTTGGGTCGAGGTTTTTTCTTTTAAGATAAGGTTGGGTCAAATTAGAACTTAGGATGATAAATATTCGATCTGGCTCAGCTCGAGAACAATAGTATAATTGACATTTATATATTTAAGAATTATTTATCTATATGTATCTATTTTCAAATTCAGTCATTATTTTATTTAGTAAAAATGAATGATTTAAGTGTGCGTTGGTTATTCATAGATTGTTGAATCAATTAAAAATAAATCGTTTAAGAGTGTTAAATTCTTAAAATTTTGGGGAAGAATCAATTGAGTATATGACTCTTTTTTACACTCAATTTAACTTTATATTTTAAATTTTTATTAATTCATTATTTTGGCTAATAATGATAATTAAATTTAATAAATTTTGTATCAATTAATGTTATGAATATCACAATACTATTAAATGGGTTTTTAGAGATTTATTGTTTTTAATAAAATTTTAGAATTTTCAAGGTTTTAATGTTTTTAGATTTTTTTTATTTTAGAAAAATCTATGATTATTATATGACAAAATCATAATGCATCACGTAAAAGTAATATATATAAAAATTAATAAGATTTGACGGTTAAAATTGATCAAAGAATCTATTGATTAAAATTTTTAACTCGAAGACTTAATAAATTATTTTTTTGATTTCAGAGTTTAATTGAGTGAAAATGGTTTTATTTATATTTATTAAAAATTGTTGTATTTGGCGTGATTTAAATTATTGTCCTTTTCATTTAATATCGAAGATCAAACCCATAAAATTTCACCCACTTCAAGACATGGATCATTTCTCATATAATTAGGGGGAATTCATGGGTTCTATTATCAGCATGCCCAATTGAGGTCCAAGGTTTTGAAAAATATTCCTCCATGTAATTAAAAGAAATGAGATTACATTATTTAAAAAAATGGATTAAATTAAATAATTTAAATATTTTATATAAAGTTTGTTTGAACAATTTCAATTTAGGGGATGAGAAGGAGAATCTTGCTCTTGGTGGGTACTAAACTCACAACGTAAGAGATAGAGGATGTGTTAACTAAGAGATTTTAACCACTTGCTCGAGTGGATATTGATTTAATTTATTAACTGATAAATATTTTAAATTATATTTATCTTTGAACAATTCATATCTAAGAGAGAGAAGGAGATTTCGCTCTTAATAGGTATTGAACTCACAACCTAAGAGATAGAGGAGGTGTTAACTAAGATATTTTAACCACCCGCTCTAAAAATTATTAAGATATAAAGCGTATTTTTTTGTACAAAAAAAATTTAGGTTAGATGTGGCTCCCCCAGTACAGGGTCAAGGCATAACTAAGACTCAATTGAGATTTATATAGGAATTTACAGATTGTCCACTAAGAGTGACAGTAATAAGATTCAAACTTAGACTTACAAGCTCAAATTTATAAAATCTCAACCACTTATACCAATACTCATTGGCGTTGAGATATATAATATATTTCAATATGTGTAATTTACTTTAAATTTAATGAGTAAGATCTATATGAATTAAACTTGAACTATAACGATTACATTATTAAAATAGTTATTGTTTTTTTGGTACATTAAAATAGTTATTATTTGATATACTATAAAATTTATTTTATGTGATCTATTTATTTTAATTTTAAATCTTAAAATTTTAAACTCTAAATCATAAATTTTAAATAAGATACATAATACTAAAATTTATAAAAAAATGTATATAATATATTAAATAATTTATTTATTAAAATTTTAATTTTATACAAAATTCATGAGAATTTGTAATATATATATATATATATATATATATATATATAATTTTTTCCCAAATAATTTAGAGTAATTATAAGATAATATTTAATTTTCTATAACCGTTGATAATATTTTTTTTTGTTGAGTATAAGGGTTATACAACCTAATCAGTTACAAGGCTTTCGTACTGGACTTTCCTGACCACGTAGTCAGGGGGTTGAGTAAGTTTCTGTTCACCGATGAGAGTTGCAGTTGCCCCTTCGTTCTTGACCAAAGTGTCTGCTACTGTATTTTCTTCTCTTGATATATGCTCGGAGTGTCCATCGTTTCTGAAGTATGTTATAAAATCATTGCGTTATACATTATTATATACACACTTTCTAGTTATAACTATTTAAACTTAAATCATTTAAACAAAATAACTATTTTTTTACTGCAAAAACTACCGGATGGTTGCATTATACATAAGTTTTGAAAGGACGAGACAAGACAGAAATCGCATAGCTACAGTGTGCACGGTGGAAGAATCCGAGAGGACAGGCCCAGATTTCTTTTGGACCCTAAAGTGGACAGGTAAGAGAAGAAGATATCAAAGGGCAATTACAGAATAGTAAGTCTACATGATAGGAAATTAGTACACATTACCATTACAAGGTGATTTAAACTTGGAATAATGCCATCCCGTTGCCGCTAGCCATGTAGAGGATAATCAACAAACGAAACCAAAGTCGCCATTGTCGAAGTTAAGTGCATAACTAAAAGGATCATAGTGGAAACTAAACCTCTGTTTCGATGTCCTAAACTCCATTCGTCTCCTCGTCTCTGCTCTAACCTTCAAAACCAAGTTAACTTCTTTTTCCCGCACAAAACCATCGCATTCGGATCAAAACAGAGCCCAACGAAACCCATTCTTCTTTCATCGTCGAAACCAGAGCAAGCAGAACATATATAGAGCCTGAAAGCGTTATCTTCTCTCTCTCTCTTCTGTCTTGTCGATGGGGGAGAAAGGCTACGGCGCTGCCTGTCGTCCTTTCTGGTGTTTAGCAGAGGAGGGGAAGTTTGAGAAAATGACAAAGGAAGCCTAACTGACAGATCCTGAAATTGAGATGGTCCCGATGATGTTGGCGGGGAGATTGTTTTTGTACAAGGGTGACACCATCAATCCACAGGCTTTTCTTCTTCTTCATCCTTGGTTCTTGTTTTTCTTGTCGTTTGATTGATCGGATTCTTAGAATTTTCATCTTTTTGGGGGGATTTGATAGATAGATGATTAGATTGGATATCTTTTCATTTGTACTTTCATTGTTTTCTTAGATTTTTTTTTCGGAATAAAATATTTTCCCTTAAATTTTATATTATTTAATTAACAAACGGACACTTATAAAAATGTGAGTAAGTTTTTATGTTCGTAAATATATTCGTTTAAAACTTTGATTATCGTTATTTATAAACATATTTACTCGGTTTTCATTTTATTTTATTTTTTTATTTTAAATATCAGTAAAGGTATAAATTAAATTGAACACGATGTAAACTTTAAGATTCAAAATGTGAAGTTTAAGGATTAAGATATAATTTTACTGTTTTGGTGAACAAATTTGTGAAGAGAAACAAACATGTTGATAAATACATAAACGAACATGTTTACGAACTCTAAATGAATCAAACACAATCTTACAAAATAAACAAAAAATAAACACACTGATAAATATTTTTAAATGAACACAAATCAAATTATGCTAATGAAATGACATGTGTCATCATTTGATTAAAAATTAGATCTATTGAATTAAGGGTAAAATACACCATTCCTTGTTGAACAATACTCTTTTCTTATTTTACTCACTGTACTTTCAATTTTTTTTACTCTGAACTTTTGAATTGCTTATGTTTTGATCACTCTGAATTATTTTATTATTATTATTTATGTATGATGTGACATTTTTAATTATTATTTAATAAAATAATTAAAAATATAAAATAAAAATAGAAGTTGGACGACGACACCATCTGCCACTGTCGAGTCGTAGATGGTGGTGTTTGCTCCCAAATTTCATGGGTCGGTTTGTCTCGACCATTGAGTTCAAATACGGTGTTGTTTCACTAGAAAATGTCCCAAGACCCATGAATATGACTGAAACGTTTAGGCTTCATCACAATTGATCTCAAATTCGTGACTTTAGAGTAAGTTAAGGCGAATTCAGACTTAGGTCTCGAGATGTACGGCCCATAAAATTTGAGACCGAACAACCACCATCTACGGTAATCGATTGTGGTCGGCGGTGGCGTCCGACCACCTTTTATTTTTATTTTATATTTTCAATTATCTTATATTAAATAATAATAAAAAATTCCACATCGTATATAAATAATAATAAAATAATTCAAAATCATCAAAACATGATTCATTCGAAAGTTCAGTGAGTAAATTAAAAAGAATTGAAAGTACAATAAGTAAATAAGAGAGTATAATTTAGTGAGGAACGATATAATTTACCCTTGAATTAAATTAAAATCAATATCAAACTGATAGAATTTATAAGTATTGAGGATCAAATATAATAATATTAATTTTATTAACTACTACGTCAACACTTTCGCTAAATGTTAACGACATATAACTTGATTGACACCATTTAAATAATTAAGTAGTTCAATTGATAAAATTGAGATATTACTGATAAAATGAAAAGAGACAATAATTAAATGATCATATATATAATTTACCCTTAAATTAACTAATAATAATGTAAATGTTGTGATCAAATTATGCCAATGAAAATAAAAGGATTAAATCTCAAATTTAGTGATAGTTGAGAGGTCCAAACAATAATTCGACCTAAATAAAACCCTGGCTAAAACCCGTATGATAAGTGTTGCTTGACTGCCCTTTCCCCATTTGTTCTTCCGCTTTACCCTCACTCTTGCTTGCGGCTGTTTGATTTTGCGGCAGATTCATTAAGATATAAAAAATGGCGGGGATTGTACCACCTGCTACTACGGCGGTTCCAGCCGATGTTTCTCACACGGCTCACACCAAACACGACGAGAAAACCGATTACATGAACCTTCCTTGCCCTATTCCTTATGAAGAACTCCACCGCGAAGCTCTTAGTTAGTTTTCTCTTCCTCACTTCATTTTATATATATGGATTTTCTTTATTGACTGTATCTGTATCTTTAGATCATGGATGCGGTTCTTTTTTATCTTTAAAGGAAAAAAAGAAAGAAAGAAAAAGAAACCCCGTTGGTTGTTTTTTGATCTATAGGTGTATGGGGAATTTAATGGTTTAACAGTTTGACTAGTGATGATGATGAGTCACTTGAAACTAGGGGATACGGATTTAGCTTTCGGTTTTGAAGTCCCTTTCTTAGAACCCTAGCTGCTCTGATTAGTGAAAATGATGGGTTCTTTTTTTTGATAATGTGAATATCTCTCATTCTTTCTAAGTAGATCGGTGGGTGTTTTTTTTATTAACCTTAAGATTAAGTTTTACAAAAGCATTTGCTTCTTAAAATTCGGGACAGCTGTGTCTTTGGGTTTCATAAGATGAACAATCATATTACTGATAACAACCCAGTTTCCAAGGTGGCATTATAGTGTTTTTTAAAACTGCAGAGCATGGCTAGTGGATAGTAATGTTTGGTAATACGGGACAGAAGGCTTTATTAGGGAAGTAAAAGCATGGCATAGGGTTTATTAGTGAAATTTTGTGTTCTTGAGGTTCAGTGAAGGGTTCAATTAAAGGTTTATTAGCCTGTTATTTTTTATGAAAAATGAATATTGCTCGAAAATGTTTGACAGTGTCTCTGAAGCCAGAAACTTTTGAAGGATTGCGATTTGATTTCTCCAAAGGGCTAAATCAGAAATTCTCTCTCAGTCACAGGTAGCTTCAGCATCTTCTATATTCATTCTTTTTTTTTTTTTTTCTTGAATCCTTTCTGTTCTGTCTTTATTAATTCTGGTATCTGTTCGCTCACAATCATCTCTCAGTGTCATTATGGGACCAACAGAAATTCCTTCTCAATCTGCTGAAACCATTAAAATTCCTACAGCTCACTATGAGTTTGGTGCCAATTTCATTGACCCCAATGTAGGTGCCTTCTCTCATTATCTCTACTCTTCCAAGCCACCCTCTTTTCTTCAATTTTTTATCCTAATAAATCAAGTTAAAAAGTGGGATCGATTATGGTCTTCTAGTTGATGCTTATTGGGAGGGTGCTGACTGATGGTAGACTCAATGCAAGAGTGAAAGGTGATTTGACAGACAATCTTACTGTGAAGGCTAATGCTCAAGTAAATCACGCTCTCATTTATTATTTAGTTTTTTTTCCTTTCCTGTTTAATAGCAGACTTTATATGTTTTTTTCTTGTGTAAGCTCATTGAGATTTGAGAGTTCTTGTTTCCTGTTCCAGCTCACAAATGAGCCTCATATGTCACATGGCATGTTCAACTTCGATTACAAGGTCAGTCACTCTGAAACTGTCTTATATCTTGCCTAGTTTGCTTTCATCTGTGTATATTTTTGTTTGTGTCATCATTGCAAGCGTGGAACCTGAATTTTTTGAGTTTATTCATCATTATTTTTGTGCTTGAAACAGAACTTATGTGGTAGCTTGGGCTTGCTGCCATGAAATATGAGTTCGTTTTTTGTCTTTTGACATTTTTTTTCTTTGGAAAGGGTAAAGACTTCAGGTCTCAGTTCCAAATGGGAAATGGTGCCTTATTTGGTGCTAACTATATCCAGGTAAATCATCTGAAGCCACATTATATTTGAAGTCAGCCGAGAGAGCATAACTTAGCGTATTGAAGAAGTTATTGGATGATTCCTAGAAAAAATACTTTTATTGTACCTAGACTCAAAATAATGTGGAATTATTATTTCTCTTGTATCGCTATAATGTTCCTTCCTTTCAATAAAAAATGCTCTAAGGTACGGATACCTAATAATGGCATAAACAACCTAGATCTTTACCAAAGGCCTTCTGCTTCCTGGTTTAAAGAGGCATTGCATACATTAATTGTCAATCTTCTGTTGATTCCACTACCTCTGCAATTATGATACTGTCTGTTTTTATTAATATTAAAAAACTGAATCTAAGCCGTTTTTGTGCAGAGTGTGACACCACATTTATCCTTGGGGGGTGAAGTATTTTGGGCCGGTCAGCACCGAAAGTCAGGCATTGGTTATGCTGCCCGATATGAAACAGATAAGATGGTAATGTAATTCTTCATTCATCATTGGCTTGTCGATATTTAATTGTCCAATAGTTAGTGGGTGCTTTTTGATTTCTTCTAAATATGTTTCTAGACATGTTACAAAAGTAGAGGTGTAATTTAAATTTTAGATCCCTAACCAAACTCCTTTCTTTCTTTATAATGGCCTATGGGCAAACCAAGACATTGGAATCAATTACATGGTATAATGCTGCTGCCTTTCTGATGGAAAAAGTGAATGTGCATTCAAAACTAGTTAATAGAATGATTGATGTTTAGCGCATTAAGCTTCTAGGTCAAAATTTGATGACCCCAAGTGGGCACATGTGTTGTAGACGCAAAAGAAAATCTTGGTTAAGGGTCTAAGCTCCATAAAGGTTTTAGAGATTCAAAAATACTCTTCATGTGGTCCCTGGATATTTGACGGTAATGCTTCTTCCTAATCCGACTTTTAATTAATTGGCTTCTCCCTAATATTTTCCCCCTTAACACTCCCGAGATGTGGAACTGAAATGTTAGTGCTAGAAATATCCTCTGTTTGCTCTAAGTGCATTTTACCAACCAAAGCTCTCTTTGACTCCAGGTTGCCACAGGGCAAGTTGCAAATACTGGGATTGTTGCTTTGAGCTATGTTCAGAAGGTATCTGATAAGGTAAGACTTCTTTTCTCTCCTCTAATAATATTGCAATTTGTTTCCTACTAATTCTCACGAATATTTATTTCTATCAAGGTCTCTCTTGCGACAGATTTCATGTATAATTACTTGTCAAGAGATGTCACTGCAAGTGTCGGCTACGATTACATCCTTAGACAGGTAAATTTTTGGTTGCTACATTTTCGTTAATGTTTCTGCATGCCTATAAAAGTTAGAACTCGGCATTTATATTGTTATTTTTTTTATCACCCTATTGCCCTTCTGGATATCATCAAAAGTAATTTTAAAATGTGTTTCTTCTATGCGGTTTTTATCGATTTTAACTGGACCACCATTCTGGTCAATTGATTTTTCATATTTCCAGTGTCGTTTGAGGGGAAAGATCGATTCGAACGGATGCACAACTTCGTATCTGGAAGAGAGATTAAATATGGGCCTAAACTTCATTCTCTCTGCAGAGGTAAGACAAAAAGAGAAACATTAGAAGCTGTTTTGATGTTTTTGCTTAGTCCTCCATGCTAAACGTTTTTATTCTCCGGTGTTGTGTTTTTGCAGATAGATCATATGAAGAAAGACTACAAATTTGGCTTTGGATTGACTGTGGGGTGATTCAATTGCGTTTTCTCCACAAAAAAATGCAGTTTGAAAGTTTCTTGGATCAGATTCACCATTTAGAAAATCTTGGTTGAAGATTGAAGGATTGAATTTGTACTTGAAATTGATGTTTTTATTGGAGCTGATGAAGCAAAATTTCAATGGTTGTTGATTTCACCGTTGAGAGATGTATTTCTCAAAATCAAATGCAATTTGAGATGTTATAATAATTTCATAGGATTTTATTCCTTTATTTTTAATGCTCGGTTTTTATATTTGGAATTTGATCCCTTTATTTTTAATTTTAGTAATTTAGTCCTTCAACCTTAATTTCCGAGAACTTGATCTTTTTATTTGTCTAGTTTAATAATTTAAATTCCCATAAAATAACCTTGCATAATTGGATTCTGAATTTTGGAAAATTACCACAAATTACGTGGATGATGGAGATATTTACAAACGTGGCATTGAAACAAATTTGAATCAGAACCCGCGGATAAAGGAGACTGACGAGGCCAGGAAATGTTTACGAAAGGGAAATAAAAATGAGCGGCAGAAAGAAGAGCTCCGACGCAACGGCCGATACCGATGCGGTGGAGCAACTGTTGCAAGCGGCGCAGGATGAGATGCTCTTAGAACTCTCCGTCGATAGCTATATGTCCCGTGTGGCACCTGATTATCTCGACCCCGATCTCCGCTGCCGATTCCAGGCCCTCCGATCCCGACCTTCCTCTTCCCAGCCAAAACAGGAAAAGGAATCATCGGCACAACCTCCACTACAGCCGCCGAAACCACAACTGGAGCAAAAGGAAGACGGAGATAAAAAGGGGCCAGAACCGAAGGTTGCTGTTGACGACGAATTGAAGGCTGTGTTGGGCGATGATCTATCCGCACGATTCGCTGCTCTCAAGGCTTCCTTGTCTTCATCTTCTTCTAATCCTACTGCTTCTACGACTAACGAAGTTCGCGTCGATCTAGAAAAATCCGATGGCGAAGATGATGAGGAAGATGAAGTTGAGAGAGTGATCCAATGGGCAAAGGACGCTGCTCGCCTTGATCCTTTCCCTGCCTCTGATGATGATGATCTAATCGGTTCCGATTCCGGTGATAATGATACCGACTATGATGATGATCCCAAACATAGAAAAAAGGAAACTAAACGCAGTATGTATTTCAATTTCCTCAGGAAAAGACCCCTTTGATGTTATTGAACTGTGTCTCTTTGGAATTTAAGTGTTATTGAACTGCATCTCCATTCAATTTTAGCAGTGTTTCGTGGGCGATTTGTTGTTTTTAGCAGAAAACAAAACATTTATTCCCTAATTCAATATTCTTAACTAATTTGATTTAGGATTTATGTCAACTTTCTACGAATTCAACCAAAATAAAAGCTTTGGGTAATTATAGATTAGATAAAGGGAAAAGTGGAAAAAATGTATGATTGACTACTGCTTGTGTTATAACATACTATTATTTTGATATATTCCAGGGAAATGAGAACCTTAAAGCAACCTTGCAGGCATTAAATCTTCATGTAATGGTACCATACACTTCAAGGTTTCATCATATTTTCTTTTCATTTTACAAAGTCTTCATTTTCCTTTTTTGCCTGTAGGTTTTCTTGAAAGATCAATCATGCGTAGAACACTGCTATTTCTTATAGTTTGCAGTTATGTGCTATGTAACTTCAGCAGTGAATATTCTTGTAGACACAATTAGTATTTCCTGTGCAAAAACGAGTTGGAAATGATGATTTGTGTGTCTAGGAATGGCTTGCAATGCAAGATCTAACCAATCAACATCAACTGATTAAGAATGGGGGTAGGGAGGGGGTTTCAGGTTTCTTCCATTTGTGTTATACATGATGAATGCGTTATTTTACTAATTAATAATGACATTGGCTGCAAGCAAGGACTCGGCTCCCTTCTCTCATGGAGAGGGGGAGAATGGGGAAGAGCTAAGAGTGAGATTATTCCTCCCCTTTAAGGAGAGAGGGGGTCTTCTTATATATTTTACGTTCCTAATGCCATGTGGCACCAGTGGATTAGCGAATAGCTGAGAATGGGCCTATGGACAGGTCGACTTAGGGTTTGTTGTGTTAGTTCGTTGTCATACATCCGATAAGGTCAGGGAGGGTGATTAAGCAGACCAGTTTGTCTTGTCTGGATAAGGAGATGTACCGAGGGCTATAGTCCTGCTCCCGAGCCAGGAAGTCGGGGGGTGTTGGGTGATATTCCGGTGTTGATTTCTGCAGACCATTTGGGCCTGCCGGGAGTGTACTAATGGGCCATTATAACAGTTGTCATGTTTGATCTTGACCCTTTTGTTGTGTGTGTTTGATGAGTTCTTAAGAAGTATAATTAAGTGGTTAATATGTTATGTTGATAAGTAATTTCAGACTGGTTTTGGAGTTGGATGTCTTGCTGATTCTTCTTTAAGTTGAATCTGATGGGGGTATTGCATCTCAAATCCAAATAGAACTCTGGTTGTTTGATCCTTTATAAGATGCCTTTGAAATTTACCCGATTAACAATTTGTTCTCGTGATAGACTGGAAACTGTCAGGCCGGTTTCGAGAGTATATGTTTATCAGATATGCCGATGTTCAAAGTTTGGAAAGATAAATTGCAGGTGGTGTTCCCCTCAAATTGGTTGCGGTTTATTCATTTCTACTTGCATTTAATTAAACCGCCATTGATGATTTGCTTGTGAATACATTTTGGTGCCAAAACAAATGCTTCATTGCTTATGATTTCTTGACGTTTATGCACTAGGTAATAAGGTTTGGTGAAAACTTTGAAATCTCGGGACACGGTGACCAATTTAATGTCATTTTTAAGGTTAATATCTTAACATTTTATTTCTAATATTGTGAAAAATTAATTAAAAAATCTTTAAACATGTACAATATCTAATTTAAAAACAGTTTAATTAAGGATGAGCCTAGGTTAAATCGAAACGAATTTTTGGTCTACTTGAACTTGACTCAAGTGTTCTCTCTCTATATCATCAGACTTATTCTGAGTTTTTTTACATGCCATCTGACTTGATTTGAGTTTAGGAAGATTTTACTCGACCCAAAACCTTACTCAACATTTAGGGTAAAAGTCAGCACTTGACCCGATATATATATATATATTAGATAAATATTATTGTAATTATTTTTAAATATATAAGAGATAATTATATCTTATTTTAAATTATATTTATGATTTTTAATTTTAAATTTGAACTAAATCCAACTATATAATACTCTATTAAAATATTAAATCTAACTCAAATTTATTTATTCTTTTAAAAAACAAAACTTGTACAATTGAATTAAAAACTATTATATTAATATCTCATACACATTCTTAACTTGTATTAATAGATTTATTATTATTTTTGTACATTGTTGATTAGGCATATGTTTTTTTAAGTTCACATGTCAAATCATGTAAAATGGAAGAAATGATAAAAAATTTCTTAAAAAGTGAATAATATATTTAATAGATTTATTTTAATGAAATAATTTGATAAAGGATAAGAAAATGAAATATAAATGTTGGTATTTGTGATTTTTCTAATAAGATATTTTAGATGAGATAATTTTAGAATCTAAAAGAGATAAATTTTAATAAAATGAAAAAATATTAAATAAGAAAAACTTGAAAAGAATATAAAAAATGTAGTATTGCATTATTAGTTAGTTATTTAAATAATAATAAAATAAAATAATGAGAATTAAATAATAAATCTCCCCCACTAGTCCACCTATGACCTGCCATATTATTCACTTTCCAATAACAAAGTGATGTAGGAAGGAAGGGAGGTTCATTGCAACAACGCCAATCGCCATCATCTGTTGGCCCCACTCACCCGGTAACGTATCTCACCATCTCTCTCCTTCATCTCTTTTCTCATTTACTCTCATCTCTTCAAATTCAATTCCTCTCGTCTTTGTTGTTTTTACAAGGTTTCTGAAACTTGGGTCTCTCATCTGGTTCACTTGTTTTATTTCTGGGTTTTTGCTTCTTCTTCCTTTTCACTGTTGGGTGTGTGGAAATGGGGAGTGTTAGCGGGGAAAAGCTGAGATTTTGTATCGATAGAGGTGGAACTTTCACCGATGTTTACGCTGAGATTCCTGGCCACTCCGATGGTCGGGTCCTCAAACTCTTATCCGTCGACCCATCAAACTACGATGATGCTCCTATCGAAGGAATCAGGCGAATCCTCGAGGAGTATACGGGGCAGAAAATCCCTCGGACTGTCAAAATCCCAACTGATAAAATCGAATGGATAAGGATGGGGACAACTGTTGCAACCAACGCCCTTTTGGAAAGAAAAGGCGAAAGAATCGCTTTATGTGTCACTCGAGGATTCAAGGATTTGTTACAGATTGGCGACCAGTCTCGTCCCCATATCTTCGACCTCTCTGCAACGAAGCCATCGAATCTCTATGAGGAAGTAATTGAAGTTGATGAGAGGATTGAGTTGGTTCTTGAAGAGGAAAAGGGGGATAAGGAGAAATCTGGGTCATTTGTTAAAGGGGTTTCTGGTGAGCTTGTTCGGGTTGTCAAATGTTTAGATGAAGGATCTTTGAAGCCATTGTTGAAGGGTTTGTTGGAGAAAGGGATTAGTTGTTTGGCTGTTGTTTTAATGCATTCTTACACTTACCCTTATCATGAAATGGCTGTGGAGAAGTTGGCTGTGAGCTTGGGTTTCCGACATGTCTCGTTGTCTTCGGCTTTGACTCCTATGGTTCGTGCCGTTCCTCGGGGTTTAACCGCCAGTGTGGATGCTTATTTGACCCCTGTCGTGAAAGAGTACTTGTCGGGGTTCATTTCTAGATTTGATGAAGGCATTGCGAAGTTGAATGTTTTGTTTATGCAGTCGGATGGAGGGCTTGCACCCGAAAGTCGGTTTTCGGGGCACAAGGCTGTTTTGTCTGGCCCTGCTGGGGGAGTTGTTGGCTACTCACAGACTCTTTTTGGGCTTGAAACGGAGAAGCCTTTGATTGGATTCGACATGGGTGGTACATCAACCGATGTGAGCCGATATGCTGGAAGTTATGAACAGGTCTTAGAAACTAAAATTGCTGGTGCTATAATACAAGCGCCTCAGCTTGACATAAACACTGTTGCTGCTGGTGGTGGATCGAAGTTAAAGTTCCTGTTTGGAGCTTTCCGGGTTGGACCGGAGTCGGTGGGGGCTCATCCTGGTCCTGTGTGTTACAGGAAAGGTGGAGAATTGGCTGTCACTGATGCAAACTTGATTCTTGGGTATGTTGTTCCTGATTATTTCCCGGCAATCTTTGGTCCAAAGGAAGATCAGCCTCTAGATGTCGAAGCAACAAGGAAAGAATTCGAGAAGCTAGCAGAGCAAATAAATTCTTATAGAAAGAGCCAAGATTCATCTGCAAAGGACATGACAGTGGAGGAAATTGCACTGGGGTTTGTGAATGTTGCCAATGAGACTATGTGTCGTCCAATACGTCAGTTAACTGAGATGAAGGGCCATGAAACGAGGAACCATGCTCTTGCTTGCTTTGGAGGTGCTGGGCCACAACATGCCTGTGCCATAGCTAGATCACTTGGTATGACAGAAGTACTTATCCACCGGTTTTGTGGAATCTTAAGTGCATATGGAATGGGATTGGCCAATGTTGTAGAAGAGGCACAAGTTCCCTATGCTGCAGTTTATGGTTCTGAATCTGTTGTGGAGGCCTCTTGTCGAGAAGCTATATTGTTAAACCAGGTAAAGCATAAGCTGCAAGAGCAAGGTTTCAGAGAGGAAAATATAAAGACCGAGACATATTTGAATTTGAGGTATGAAGGTACAGATACAGCAATCATGGTAAAGAGACTTACTGCAGAAGATGGATCTGGATCTGACTATGCGGAAGAATTTGAGAAGCTTTTCCAGCAAGAATACGGATTTAAGCTGCAGAATAGAAATATACTTGTATGTGATGTCCGAGTTCGTGGGATTGGAGTTGCCAATATATTTAAACCACAGACCCTAGAACCTGCTTCTGGCTCTCCCAAAATTGGAGGCCACTACAAGGTCTTTTTTGGGAATGGATGGCATGATACACCATTGTTCAAGCTTGAGAATCTGGGATGTGGACATGTCATGCCCGGTCCTGCGATCATCATGAATGGGAGCAGTACAGTGATAGTAGAACCAAAATGTAAAGCTGTTATAACCAAATACGGGAACATTAAGATTGAAATCGAGTCTACTGTAAACACTGTAAAAGTTGCTGAAAAGGTTGCAGATGTTGTGCAACTTTCTATCTTCAATCACAGATTCATGGGAATAGCTGAACAGATGGGACGAACATTGCAGCGGACTTCTATCTCGACAAATATCAAGGAAAGGCTAGACTTCTCCTGTGCTCTCTTTGGTCCGGATGGGGGACTAGTTGCCAATGCTCCACATGTTCCGGTGCATCTTGGAGCTATGTCCAGTACAGTTCGTTGGCAGCTCAAATACTGGGGTGACAATTTGAATGAAGGTGATGTTCTCGTCACTAATCATCCTTGTGCTGGAGGTAGCCATCTTCCTGATATAACTGTGATAACTCCTGTTTTTGATCATGGGAAGCTAGTGTTTTTTGTGGCAAGTAGAGGGCATCATGCTGAGATTGGGGGTGTTACACCTGGAAGCATGCCCCCTTTTTCTAAGTCTATATGGGAAGAAGGAGCTGCCATAAAAGCATTTAAACTCGTGGAAAAGGGGATCTTCCAAGAAGAAGGAATAATCAGACTACTTCAGTTTCCCGGTGCCGATGAATATTCTCAAAAAATCCCAGGGACACGCCGACTTCAAGACAACCTATCGGATCTTAGAGCACAAGTGGCTGCTAATCAAAGAGGAATCACTCTAATCAAAGAACTTATCGAGCAATATGGTTTAGAAACTGTTCAGTCTTACATGACTTATGTACAACTTAATGCGGAAGAAGCAGTGAGAGAGATGCTCAAGTCAGTTGCTGCTCGAATTTTCGCCGAGTCAACTGAGATGGGCAAGAGGAACTTGGTAATGATAGAAGAAGAGGACTGCATGGATGACGGGTCTGTCATTCATTTGAAACTCACAATTGATTCCAACAAAGGGGAAGCAACTTTCAATTTTAGTGGAACCAGCCCCGAAGTTTACGGTAACTGGAATGCTCCAGAAGCAGTCACTGCCGCTGCAGTCATATACTGCCTCCGTTGTTTGGTTGATGTTGATATTCCTCTTAATCAAGGTTGTTTGGCTCCGGTTAAAATCCAAGTACCAGCAGGCTCTTTCCTTTCTCCAAGCGATAAAGCTGCTGTAGTTGGAGGCAATGTTCTCACATCTCAGAGAGTAACCGATGTAGTATTGACTGCATTTCAGGCCTGTGCCTGTTCTCAGGGATGTATGAATAATCTTACCTTTGGGGATAATGCTTTTGGTTATTACGAAACAATCGGAGGAGGAAGCGGGGCTGGTCCAACCTGGGATGGAACAAGTGGAGTCCAGTGCCATATGACAAACACTCGAATGACCGATCCCGAAATTTTCGAGCAGAGGTATCCAGTGTTCTTGCACAAATTTGGACTGAGAGAGAGTAGTGGGGGAGCAGGACATCACAAAGGGGGTGAAGGACTTGTGAGGGAAATCGAGTTCAGGCGCCCGGTTGTGGTTAGCATTCTCTCGGAGAGGCGAGTACATGCACCTAGAGGACTCAAAGGAGGGGCAAACGGAGCTCGCGGAGCCAACTATCTTATAACAAAAGATAAAAGAAGAATCTACCTTGGAGGCAAAAACACAGTGGAGGTGCAGGCTGGGGAAATACTTCAGATTTTAACACCTGGTGGTGGTGGATGGGGCTCTTCTTTTTCTTCGTTATGATCATGTTATTGTGTTGAAAAACTGTTTCCATTGTAACTTTGATCAATCAACTTAGAATTCTCTGCTGTAATATCAAATGTTGGACCACCATACCAAGTAATATTCATGGTTGGGTTTATCTTGTGGCAGAATAACCAAATAAATGGAATGGAATGCAAAGAAAATAAAATCAAATTTGTCAGTTTATCATCTTTGAGCTCTAGATTTTCCATTTTTACAAGTTAGATTTGATGTAAAATGTTGTGTTTATAGGCAAGAAAGAAATTCCAAGACAAGTTAACCAAACAATCATGAGTTTTGACAGGGACAAAGGCAATTCATACATTAGTTAATAACTGTCATTTTCATATTTTCTGGGGGTTTTCACTCAGAAATGACAAACCCGAAGCTCCTAGAAGAGAAAAACATACTGTACACAAAAACTTTATAGTTACTAATTCTTTTAAGCATGCAATTCTTGCAAGAAAAGAAATTGAATGATTGAATCCTATTGCCGTCTTTTGTGTCCTGCAAAGTTATAGTGAAAAGAGATCCGTTACTAAAATTGCAAAAAACAGAAGAGACACAAACTGGCTAATACAAGTAAGCAATGCACTTGACTAATTGTTCAAGGATTAAACACTTATCCGGATGTAATAAATAGACTCACCTATCATGAAATTAGCATTTAGCGGAACTCCTCGTGATATTCATAGTCATCTTCGTTTTCATCTTCGCTGAAGATGGCACTATAAAATACATATGGGTTCTCGATCATCTCAATTAAGCTTAAGCGACCATCTTTATCAGAATCCGCCTGCAATACACAAAAGGAAGAATAAGAGATACAAGGGATTTGAACACTAACTTTGTTCCTTTTAAGGAGAGGCTAGAATCACAAGCATTGATTGAGAGTTATCTCAACCTAATATTTTCGTTTCATTTTGCAAAAAGATTACAACTACTTGTTTTCTTCTTGGATCAGACAAACAAAACAGCTCCAAAATCCCTAATCTAGTATCGACACGTGACAACAACCCTGAGAACACCCCGTTCTTCCACTCCAAACATCTGACTTTTAGTATGTTTTACCTCAAAGCTTGCTCTTACCCCTCACCATTTTGAAACGCCATTATGATGTCATTGTCTGCCATGTCAAAATACACGTCTTAACAAATTCCATGTTGATCCCCATGTGGCACAGGTAATAGACAACAAAAGTGCCACAAACACACTGTTCCTAATCCGCGTTACATTACATTCCAAGTACAAATGGACAACTAAACATGGCTTCAGCAAAATATTTCTAATAGAAGGTGATTCCTCGAATCAAATATAAAGAAAAATAACAGAATATTAGAGAATTCATACAGAAATCCATGTGTAAAATACTTCCCCATTCTTTGGTGCCGTAAGTACCTGTGATATGATGTAATCTGATTGTTGTTTTGCATAGTACCGCTCTGATGGATGAATTTTCCCGATTATCGGTAGTAGTTCTTCATCAGACAACAGTCTGTCAAAAAGATGGACCATAAATTTATTTAACCACCCAAACATACATCCATCAGACCATCACCCACGACACTAAACATAAAATGTATACAAGTACCTGTCACCATCTTTATCAAGCTGGCTAAACAACCGTTTAGCTGGGGACTCCAATGAATCATGAGACGGATGGGAAGAGTTGTGGTCTTCTTCATCATAGTTTCTCACCAAGTCAAAAAGCCCGTGAAAAAATTCCTCAAAGTTAACCTTCCCATCCTTGTCTGTATCTCTTTCCCTGAAAAGGAAAAAGCAGCAGCAAAATTAAGTTGTAATTAGAAGCCACTAGTAGGAATGGAGGATCAAATGCAAATGGGCATGCCTGAAAACGTGAACTGTTTTCTGTTGTTCTTTTTCTTCTTGAACTCAAATTATACAATTTAAGCATGATTCGGTTCTTCTTTTTTTTTACCAATACAGATATCTACAATATCCTCTGGGTAAAAAGAAAGAAATAAAAATAAGGTTACCTCACTTCCTCCTTGCACAGCCAGTTAAGCAGCTTTGGGTTTTTGCTGTCAGACGGATGCAGAAAGCTGGGAAAACACCAAGCAGAAACATTATGGGAGAAGAAAACCATGCAACTACAAATAGCCACTTTTGCTAGGAGTATATCAGTTGAAACTTGCTGTAGAATTTGGTACTTACTCATTGAACTCGGTAACATTCAGTAAACCATCACCATCTGCATCTGATGCATTAAAATGTTCCTCTTTCCACCAGCCCATATCATAGCCAAAAGAATTGTTGTCTGGAAAAGGGAACACAAAATAAGTAATCATCTTTAAAGATGATTATTTGGCAAATTATACACAAATCAATTACCACACTGATGTTTTATACTACAATTCCAAATAAGTCATGATTGAAAGAAAGATAAGACCCTTGAACAGACTGGAACTGTTATAAAGGTTTACTCAATGTTTCTATCACTAGGAACACAAGGAAAGAACAGGTCACAGATGTTTACAATGTTTCAGCTTCTTGCTACTACTATCTCTCAAGAAATCTGAAAATTAACGGGTAAATGAGTTTGCAAAAAGGAACAGAAAGATCAAATTCTTAAACAATATAAGACAACCGGTTTCTATAAAATACATCCATCAAACAATTCAAGCCAAATAACAAATTAGCCTATAAAAACAAACCAAAATCACCAAACAAAAATAGTATAGCAAAAGCACAGAGGATTTGTATCGTTAGATGAGTTAAAATTTAGTTATATAATGGGATAGACCACTAACCATTCTTCACCCAACTAGGAGGCTCATACTCTGCAAACGAAACAAACCCATCATGGTTCTTGTCATGAATTTCCATCTCCCTCATAGACCTATGCAAGACTTCCTTTTCTGCTTGTTGCAGGTTCCACTCGGTCAATTCGTTCTCAGCCACAAAACCATCTGCCGGGTCCACATCAATCTTGGGAAACAGCAATACCAACCTGTTCGTTACATTAAACCTCCACTCAATCAACATGTATCAAAATGTTACTCTCAATGCATTCACAAGAATATAAACACAGGTGCAAGGTTTACATAAACACTGCATCACAATGCAAATATATAAACTGGTACTATCAATTTATATTACCTTGCAAATCATCACAATGTACCACTAAACAATCTTTGACAAAAATAATTAAGCCCACTAATTCACTAGTAACAATAACAAAGACACATAGCATGCCTTCTATGATGCATATGAAAAATACAAAACTTAACTAAATATAGCCATTATCCAAAAAAAAAAAAAAAGTAGTTACCAACAATGACTAAGACCAGTACAAAAATTCACACCTAAACGGATAAAATAAGCATCAATGTGAACAAACAAAATACAGTTACCTCATAAATAGTAGCTATAATCAAGTTTTTAAGCACATTACTTTATGAAAGCATCCGTTTTTAACTAAAATTTGCGGCTAAAACATTAATCAGAACTTCAAACTTTCAAACACTTCATAACAAAAAGTACTAACATGGATTTAGAAGCAAATGAACACCAACCTACTGGTAACATTAAACTTTTCCTCGTCATTCAAGTAATCCTCAGCGTTCATGAAATCCTCCCACTCGGGCTGCGACTCGTGAGCTGGAGCGTGGTCGTCTGTAAACTCAGGATGGGTGTTCTCCAAGTACTGCTTCTCCCATTGTCGGTCTTCACGGCGGCGCTCGATGTCTGCGACGAGAGGGTCAAAAGGAACAGGCTCGTGGCGGGTTAGATTGCTGAATCTGAAAGAAGACCGGAGCTTCAAGCGGCGATGGCGGTTGTGGCCGGAGTGCTTTTTAGGTGAATGTGAGACGAGGAAGAGGACTAGAAGAGCCACAGTGATGTATACAAAGGCTGAAACTTTCCCCATATCAGGAAACTACCCAGAAGTTGATGGAAAATTGTTCTGAGAAAAGCGATCTACTCCTTAGAAAAATCTGAAGTAAGAGAATGTAAACAAGAGATCTGATCTCAAAATTGAAGCAAAGAGAAGAGTTTCGAGAAAGGTTGAAAATTTTGGACCGGGAATTGACGAACAAGAAAGCGATGATTTGGTGGGAGTCCTCGTTTACATGTAGATCTGCTACTGTGATAAATTATTAGGTACGGTCATCCTCATCGTATCAGTCATGGGTTAATCAATAGAATTCGAGCCCAGTAAGAGAATAAATCAGCGCATGTGATTGATTACTCATTTATGCATGCCCAATCCAAATCATAAATCACAGGATAATGTAGTGTTTTTTTATATATTACGACAATTATAATATTAACTGGATTAACTTTTAATTAATATAATTGTCATTTTAATATTCAAATTTTATAATAATAATAACATAATTCAAATTAAAATTTAATTAATATAATAATTATTTTAATAATTACTTTTTTGTTATCAAAATATGAATATTTTTATATATTACATAGAAAAAAAATAAAACTATAATGTTTCACTAATATTCTTTAACATCATATCTGTTAAGTTTGATGAATTTTAACCCGACCTGTTAAAAAAGAATTACGTAGTTAATATATATGTGTGCCCATCCCCGTAAAAAATATTCCTAAATCCACTATTGTCGATGATTATTAATATTTTCAAAAATTAATTATTTTAAGCTTATCACACAAAATTCATTGATTTTATTAGACATAATTGGACTACAAAATTGAAAGAAAAATTTTAAATATATATTTGATACATGAATTAAGTTGATATCTAAGAAAATTTTGCTTTTAAGATATTACCCGAACTTTAATTTTATCTACTATTTTGATATTTTTAATAATTTTTTTAATAAAAATATACATAATGACATTATTACTATCACATGACACAATATTATATTGTTATGTCATCAAAAGTTAACATCTTTAATAGAAGTATCAAAACAATGAATGAAATTAAAATTTACGAATCAACAAGTCTAATGGGATGAGATACTATGTCTCTTAAATAAGGTTAGGGGTTCGAATCCTGACGTTTGCGAATAGAGTAAACTGTGTTAGGAGGATTGTCCTCGCCTCTGCAGTACCCGATCTGAGTTAAAATATCATAAGCGTTTTAAAAGCGATATAACACATCATATTTTGAACTATGAAATTCAAGTTTGAAAAATATGATATTGTTAAAGGAAGCGAATTAAATTCCGAAAGAATTAGTTTTATAGATAGTAAAATTTTAAAAAAAATTAAAAGAAAAGTCAAAACTATGGACCAGTGCAGAGAGACCACATGTGCTTTGTTCGACTCGTTAACTTTGATAATTTAACCACGTGGCAATGTGTGACTGGTTTGTTGTTTTACTTTTACGCGACAACTTGGTGACTTTTTTTCCAAAAATGTAAAGAGGCAAAATCCAAAAAGAATTCCTTTCAATGTCAGAATTCCAAATTAAATCACTATTAATCATAAAAATGATAAACATCGTATTAATATTAAATAGATTTCAATGCATTAATAATTTATATAATATAAAAATTTACATTTAATTATATTTTCTAGGATAAACTATACGCTTAGTACTTAAACTATTACTTTTATTATGTTTTGGTATCCAAGCTTTATCTTTTTCAAAATCATACTTAAAATTTATTTTAGTACTTAAACTATACGCTTAGTACTTAAACTATCACTATTTATCTTTTGTTTGAGTTTATGATTAGGTTTTAAATATTTTCCTCGTATGATCTTTGTGTGATCTTAAGTGACTAATTTTTGTGATTATTGAAAAACGTCTTAATTATGTATTTAAGTTACGATTATTGTTGTAAACTTTTATTATAATCGTATATATTTTCTATTTTTAATAAAACTAGTGATTCTATAAATATATATATGTATAAAGTTTAAAGGATAAACAACAAATTTAGTACCCAGACAATCTTTTTGTTTTGTTTTGGTCATCCAACTATTTTTTATTTCAAAAGCATACATAATGTTACGCTTTAGTTTCATTTTAGTCACTCAGTTAAAAAATTAACAGTGATACTGATGCATCACCATAAGATAATGTCACTTCATTATTGATTTTTTCGAAAATGTCACATCAATAGTTCTGTTAATTTTTTAACGATAAGTGTCTAAAACGAGACCAAAAAATATCATTAGATAGGTTTTTAAAATAAATTATAGTTGGATGACCAAAACATAATAAAAGTGATAGTTGAGTACTAAACGAATAAACGTATAGTTTACCCAAGATTAAATTAATATATAACCAAATTATGGAAGCACGAAGTTTTCTCTCTTTGAAAAAAAAGAGAGTATATATACACTAAAATTTCCTGTTTTTTCCTTCGAGATATATATCTTGTGTGTGTGTCTGTATTATTGTCTTTGTCAGAAGTTCATGGGAAATGAAGATTGGAGTAGGCAAGTTGGAAGGAGGGTCTCGGCGGTTTTCAATTCCCAGCTGTCTTATTTATTTCTAAGCAAATTAGTCGTTGAAATGAGGTATCAATTCACCCATCCTGCAACTTGTGAATTCTCAGGATAACCCATCAACATCATTTATAACTTTTCCCCTTTATTTCTACTTTATTTTTTTCTTTTTCAAAAATTTATGCACACTGCCTGTTTGTTATTATCACCGACTTATAATTTCACTCAGTAGACTTGCAACTGAACTACAAACATGCAATTTAGATGTTTTAATCTCTTTTACGAAACAAAAATAATGCAAGATTCTGAGATTTGGGTTGGTTAAAAGTTTTGATTCCTTGCTGTTTTGATAGATTTTTATACGAGCACCGATTAAAGTATCAGAATTTTGATAGTGACACTGCCAGTACTTTAGTTGCAATTGCAAATGTTCTTATACTTTTATAGCGTTTTCTGCAGTTATTATGAAGATTTAAGAGTTGAAAATCGGGGAAATATTGGGTAATCATTTTCAACGTAATTAAAATATTAGAAATCAGAGATTTTTATATGAAACCTTGGTATCTGGGTTTGAACATTTCTGTTTTTTATGTTACCGGAAGTATTTTTTGGATGGTTGTTTGCTAATTATGGCTAGCATCCAAAATTCTTATGTTTATTGTTTTATGTTTGAATGATGCTTTTTTTAAATAAAAAAATTCACATAAAATTATTGATATTTATGTTTGAATCAATTTCCCTAAATCCCAAACTGAAAACACAAACTTAAATATCCATGAAACTTTAAAATCACTGAAATTGCTACTTGTAGTTTTTAGTCTTTCACTTGATTTTTTGTTCTGTTTTGAACTTAAAAGGATAGCCTTTAGAATTATTACCGCTTAGGTTTAAACTGTTGAGTGCATATGTAAATTTAGGTGATTCTTCTTGCCAATCAACGAACAAAGAAAAGCCCTAATTAACATTGAAAAAAAAGTTTGCTGTAATTTAACAAAATGAGGTAACTTTCACGTGGGCCTGTGCTGTTAGAACTTTTGTTGTCAAATAGGCTTGTTCAAATTAGAAATAGCAACTTGATTTACTTTTCTGGATTTTTCTTTTATTTGGATTTTGCAGTGTCCCTTTCATACATTTCACAATAAAAAAACCCTAATTATCTAAGTGTTGAATTCACCGCGCATTAATTTCTATCTGTTAATGATTTGAAATTGCCATTTACGGTTTTAAGATATTTCTGATGTCTAACAGAATTTTGTTGCCTTTTCATTCATCAGTAGGTCAGCAATTTACAAGAGGCCATTTTTTGAATGGTGGAGCAAATCATTATTGAATTCTTCAGATACTCCACCGGTGCCTTCTGAATTTTGTTGGACTTTATCTCTGGTTAAACTTGCTTGGCCTTTTTTGGGTCTATTTACACTCTTTTGCACGGTATCTCTGCTTCTCCATAATTTAAGTACTCCATTAGATCTGTTGTTAGTGAAGCCGACTATTGAAATTACCAAGAAAGTATTGTCGAAAATCCATGGTATGGATTACGGACTATCCTAATTTGGCAGTTTAGTGGAATATATTTCTTTCTTCCTGGTATCTTGGTAGCGAATTCACACTAGACTAGATGACTGCGGATGAAGCCGGAAACAGATCTGAGTGGACTAGGGAGCAAGATAAGGCATTCGAGAATGCCCTTGCTACTTATCCCGAGGACTCTTTGGATCGGTGGAAAAAAATTGCAGCTGATGTACCCGGGAAAACTTTGGAAGAGATTAAAGAACACTATGAGCTTCTGGAGGATGATGTTAACCGGATTGTATCTGGTTGTGTGCCTCTCCCACCATATAATTCTTCTTCCGAGGGTTCAGCCGGCCATGCTGGTGATGAAGGAACTGGTAAGAAGGGAAGCAACCATCTAGGGCATTGTAACAATGATTCAAATCATGGGAGTAAAAATTCAAAGTCGGACCACGAACGCCGCAAGGGAATTGCTTGGACGGAGGATGAACACAGGTGAATTAGGTGTTGTGGTTTAATTTTATTTATTTATTTTCTGTTTTCATTTGGATTAACTATGCATCTTTAGAAGTATCTTGATAAGTTTTATTTTGCACCTTCTTAACTTTGATACTTCTTTTTTCTCTTTATATTTAGTAATTACTTTCATTTGTTAAGGTTTGATTGCCTTGGAATCTCACATCCTATTCATATTTAGAATCTTTGATTTTTATTTGATAAGAGAGTTTCCAAGATTGCTTTCAACCAGTGAAAAGTGTCTGATGATTACTGTTAGCTAGTTGTTAGGAAGTTCAGATCTTCTACATGGCTTTCTTATTAAGGTTCTCCTGCTGTGCTTTACTGCAAAGATATTTGATGTCTGTGGGGGTCAGTAGATGAATAATATATCCTGAAATGATGTGAAAACAACTGAAGGGGAAAGGGAATTACAGTGTAACCATGTGGAAGAGAGATCTTGCTGGTGGTTGCCGCTTGTTCATTTTATTTTTCCTGAAAACTCGCACAGTAAAATAGAAAAAATATACGAACTTCAAACGTCACCTGTATGATACAGGTGGCCGTTATCTATGGATTAACTTTAGCTTTGTCTAACATGGGTGAAACCACCATGGTAGCCATTCTTTTTTGACCTTGTTTCCTACGTCTCATATTAAAGTTGGGTGAGGGGGAATGTTAAGTGATATTATCCCATATTTGTTATATGGTCTTGTAGTAAAGTTGGACCCTCCACCTACAGACAATTGATTTACGATTGGATGCTTAGCAGTCCTAAAGGCTAAAATTGGCATTTAGGATTTGATTGCTTTCGACTGGTATGTCTCTCTCATGTTCAACTTTTTTTTTTTTTGCATAACAGTTTATGGTTTCATTATTAATTTTTTTGCCAAATTTGATTCTGACATGGAAGGAAAGCAATAACTCAAGGGTTATGGTAGAGAATTAACTTCTCATCATGCTGCCGTATAAGAAAAAGAATTTGTGAAAATAATACTAACCTATGCCTTTCCAAGTAAAAACTATTTGACATGGTCCAGTTTGTATCAAATTTAATTATTTAGGCTGTTTTTAGCTTCAATGTCCATTAAACGACTGTCTACCTGAATTATGCCTTAGATCAGTAAGGATTTCGATTATATTTGGATGGTTCCTGTGTACAATATCTGGAAAGTTCGTCAAGGGTATGAATTCTATTTTGTTTGGATCATTAGGTTACTAATTAGTAAGAGTTAGTATAGCATAACTGCATAAAGTCTGCCAATTTTGCATCATACTAATGATGACTTTCTATATATTAGAGATATCAGTTCGGCCCTCTTTCTCCCTTGATTTTTCAAAGTTTTGCATTATATTTTCTCATTTAACAAGATAAATCATGTAAAATTAAGTCAAATAACAATTTCAGTTCCCAATGAAAACACATGGATGAATGTTGATCTAGCTGGTTACACACTAATGTGCAGATGTCTTCACCAAGCTATGTAACAAATGTAACTTAACCTTTTTACTTCAATTCTAGTTTTTCTTTCGAGGTTAGAAATGTCGAAGAAAATTAATGAGTTTCTACTTTAGATTTCTTATGAACTTCAGGAAAAGGTTAAATGGCTTAAATTGGGTATGTTTTAGATATAAAACTTATTGATTTAGAGCTCGGGAGTTGATAAATCTGTTTGTGTATTTGTGATACATTATACCTGTAAGCGTTCACAACTATGAGGATTTCATTCTCTATCTGCTTAAGCTTTATCTAGACTTTCTTTCAATTTAGTCCAAGTGAATTTTGTATTCACTAAAAACATATTTTGCTGTGCCAAAATTTGACCGTCATTGCACAACAATGGACTGTGTAGATAATCAGAATACTTGAAAAGACAAGTAGCAAAGGGTGTTAAGACAGTTCTTTATTTTTTGGATGTTTTAGTATCCTTTCTCTAGATGAATTAGTATCCCTGAATATAATTGTTGCAGAACATTTTTTATCTTTATTCTGGTCTATAGTGCTTTCTACCACACTAGAAGAAATGTCCATAAGCAGAATCTGTAGTTTGTTTAGGGCTTATCATTTTAAACTTTTAAAGGTATGTTTAGTCACTCTGTCCTTTTTATCTTAAAAAACAGGTTATTTCTTCTTGGTTTGGAAAAACATGGGAAAGGTGACTGGCGAAGCATATCTCGGAACTTTGTGGTCACAAGAACACCAACACAAGTTGCAAGTCATGCACAAAAATATTTCATTCGATTGAACTCCATGAACAAAGATAGGAGGCGATCTAGCATCCACGATATTACCAGTGTAGGCAACGGAGTCATTTCAGCACCCCAAGGACCGATCACTGGCCAACCAAATGGTGCAGCAGCCAGAGTTTCATCGGGAAAGTCAGCCAAACAGCCATCTCAACATCCCGCTTCACCACCTGCTGTTGGCATAAATGGTACTCCAACTATAGGGCAACCAGTAGGAGGTCCCCTCGTCTCTGCAGTTGGCAGGCCAGTGAATCTTCCTGCCTCAGCACATATGGGTTACGGAGTCACAGTTCCTGGTGCACCGATGAACATGAGTCCTGCAACATACCCAATGCCGCATACAACTGCTCATAGGTAATACAATGTTTAGCTGCCAAATAGATAAAAGGATAGAAGCCCGCTTGTGCGGGTATTGGGTGACTAGATTTTCCATTTTAGCCTGAATAAGATATGCTTATTTGCAAGCACAGGTTGTATCTGAATTTGTTTAGTCTCTAAATAAGTCATAGGGAGAGGATTTACATGTATCTATATGTAGGCAAATGTTAAATGTGGCAGATGTATGGGTAGGGCAGATTTTTGCAACTATTTTTTCTTCCCTTTTGTATTGCAACCATTAGCATTAGAACTAGTCAATGCTTGGAGACTGCATGGCATAAGTTGTAAAAAGAAACCCCATATATATTTTGCTAGTAAGAGAAGCATATATATGTGTGTGTGTCTATATATTACAAGAACATGTCAGGACAATGAGCTTTTTCAGTTCTGAGTTTCTGGTTACAGTTGAAATTCTAATGAAAAGTTACAATATACTTGGAAACAACAACTTTATTGAATTCATTTAAAGATTCAGGATTTAGGTTCCTAGTGCCATATTGCCATGTAGGGAATGTCCCTGATGTGGCAGTTTTACTGTTGCAAAGAGCATTAAAATACAGAGCCATGGCATGGTACATTTTCCTTGAATTCCATTCTTTCTTGTGTTGCTTTTATGTTAAGCAAAAGCTTTATATTATCATAGTCTTGCTTGCTGATTTGAGCATTGGAAAAGCAGGTGAGGTGAGGCTAAAAAATCTTTAATCTGCATGGCCTACTGCCCATTCATTTCCAGGATTTCAAATTAAAGAATTTTTAATTGTATTCCAGTTAAGCATAAGAACACTGCCTTCTTTTTCTTTGACCAATGGAACCTAGTTCATCCCCTTTTCCCTTTAAACTCTTGTTTCCTTACATTTAGAAAGCTCAATGAATTCGCTTTACTTCAGTTGGTTCATTTGAGCACTATAAAGAGCGAAGCAAATGAATGATTGCTTACCAATTTTTTGGCATTAAAAAAGTAAAGTAGAAATAATATGAAATGCCAACACTTACAAATGTATTAAAAAAGAATTCCAAGTTAAAATAATGCCCAAGAACTTTGGAGAGAGCTACTAGTGCTCCCTTTACATGTGTAAATTACGTCGTTTTTTATAGGTGTTTAAATTATTTTTTGGTCAATACATGTATCTAGCATCATAAACATTATCATTTTAATTTTTAAGTGTCCCGATTATAACGATCGCTAAAAAAATCCATTAAGTGAAACGTATAATATTTATATATTTTTTTAATTTTTTATTTAAAAATAGAAAAAAAAGAACAATTCCCCTTCCTCGTGCCTCCCCATATCCTCTTCCCCCACCAGTTCTCGGTCGTCTCTCTCCCTTCCTTCCCTGAAAAAAAAGCAGCTCTCTCTCCACCCAATAATTTTAGGGTTAAGGATTTAGGATCCAATCCATTAATTTTATGGTTAAGGATTTAGGGATTTATGAATTTAGGGAGTTGGGATGACGAAAAAGATGATGGGCAGTTAGTGGGTGGATGGCGACGGAGACTATGGCCGGAGATGGCTGGCAATGACTGAAAGTAAGGATTTAAATTAGGGATTTTAGGATTTTGGGGTTTTATTAGAATTTTTAATGAAAATTTGAATTTTCTTTTGAAATTTTTAAGTTTTTTAAATAAAAAATTTATAAAAATATAAACGTGACGCATGTCATTTAACGAATTTTTTTAACAACGATTACAACCGAAACACTTAAAATGGTGATATTTTAAAAATAAAAGAAGCTGGTCATGGACATAGATGACATTATCTCAATATTTCCTCAGCATTACCAAGTGTGAATTCATTTCACTCTCGTTATTGTCTATTATCACTCATCCAACGGTTTTAAAAAATTGTAAAATTAAAAAGTTTTACGTGAATTGATCCTGCATCTCTCTATATATTCAGATTCATTGGAGGTTATTTCTTGAAGATAATCACATGAACCTACTGAATTCAAGTTTCCACCTCGGATTATTAAGCAAGTTGCATGCATTATCATATCTTTTAGTATGTGATTTGTGTTGGTTGAGTTGAATCTTTCCTTGCTTTTTTTCTTTCTTAGTACCTTAGCAGCAAAGGAGCGGCAGACCTCAAAAATCTACAATGCCAACTCAGAAAGTTTCAAAACCACATCTTAGAGAAAAAGCAACTTTAAAAGGTTGTCTCAACCATACAGGGTATTGCTTTTATTTTTCATGAACTACACTCTGTCCATTTGCAGAAACTATGCTTTTTCCCATGGATTTCCTGGAAAGTTAATTAATTTAAACCAAATTAAATTAGTTCCTTTGCTGCTTCTTCAATCTTTCAGGTGGTTTGACAGATTCTAATAGCTTGATTCTACTATGGGTGTTTTCTAGCTATTCTTGTTCGATACACTAAGCATATGAACATAAAGAAAGTTGAATATACTCGTATCGGATTAAGAATTTGAACCATTTTCTTAAAAGAAACCAAATCTTCTTATAAATTTTTATCTTTTTGAAGTGATGAGCTATTGCGTATTGGTGACTCATGCAGCAAAAAAGTTGGATTCAACTTCCACAGCTGTATCCCCCTTTAAATACATACCATTTGCAAGAAAACAAGATTCAACACAACCTGAAGAAACATTCGATTCAACAGTTTGTGGCCATTGAATTCCATTCCATTCATGAAAAAAAGGACAATGAAGAATCAGCTGCTTCAACAAGTTATTGGAGTTCCAATCAAAGCAGAAACATTTGGAGTTGAGAGAGCATCAAGGCTATGCTTACCTGATGCTACTGGCCAATACCACATTTCATCACTAGGCTCTACAAAAAGTAGATCTACCCCTTCAATTTTTACTAATGGTAGATAAGGGAAATTCATGGTAAAGTTGTTTCCTTTTCTAATTGGAAAGTGTTTGACATTGCAGGCAAACGAAACTTTGTATTTAAAAGGATGAACTGGCTAGGGAAGAAAGCTGACACTTTCTGTAACACCCCCAACCCGTATCCGATCCGGATACGAGTCCGAAGTGTCACATTGACTTTTCAAACATTTATTCGTATAAAATAGTGAGTAATTTAAAAACTTTGATAACATTTAACTTATTCAAAACATTTACGAAATATATATCAGAGTTCATACAATTTATGTCTTTAGACTACATGCCAACTACACTCTATATACATTACATATATTTTCTGATCTGACATTTGGTAAGGAAAACTGACCTGTCTTGCTCCGCATTACTCTTTACTCTTCTCGAAACCTACGTGTGAAACAATCACACGCTAAGTCGAAGACTTAGTGAGGCATAACGACTTATAATGCACTTCATAACATATATCAATACATGCATGTTCTGTTCTATCATGTTATACTAATTCCATGCATTCTTCGTATCATATAAAATCATATCAGATTAATTACAGTAAATACATACATACACATAATTCATCATTAACAGTTTATCATGTAATCACATACTTTTATTGTTAACCTTTTCAATCAAACACTGTACACACACAACATCATATGGTTCACGTAACACATTTCAAACCACTTATAAACCCATCGTATACATATCACATTCAGTATGCTTGTTTAATCACTTTATTAGCCCATGTACACTAGTAAGAACTTAAGGTATGTGAGTACATTGAGGTTGTGCACACATATGCTGTCACCACAGCTCGATCAATGTCCCGAAGGACCAGTCCATAGATTTCGAAGAACCTAGGTAATCAGTCCATATGTCCCGAAGGACATAGGTAAACAGTCCATATGTCCCGAAGAACATAGGTAAACAGTCCATATGTCCCGAAGAACATAGGTAAACCCTCGACCCTTGGCATGCCAACTATACCCCTAGCTCTCATATCAATAACATGGGCATTATCATTTATAACAGTTCACATTACTTATTCATATGCTTTCTCTTATAAACACATATCTTTTCTTTTCAGTCACGTATCACATGTACGTGTAATCATTGATCTCATAATCACATGTTCCTTCTTTTCTGTCACATACCACATGTATGTGTAAACATATATCTAATATCATATGTTGCATGTAATCACATAGATCTTATCTCATAACATATACTTGTTTTTACATATATATTTCATATCATTTCTTATACCATCACATAATCCATTTAACATACATAACATATCATGTAACATTATAATAGAAATACCTATAAGTCATATCACTTAGAGCACATAAAAGAACATATCAATTCATATAATCAAGCATACATACATGCATATTCAACTCATGCCTTTAATCATGAATTCATGTGTAACACTTCAGGAAATAGACTCATCGCAAGTCTTATTTCCATCGCACATCATATACTATTGAATATGCACTCACCTGGCCTCACTAGTCAATTCCAATCTCTTATCTTTCCCCTTGATCGATCTTACTTGTCAATGATTCCGGAACTTGGTTAGGCTCTGAATCTACATAATTATACATTTTAAGACAATCATTAGATACCTACACCTTGTAATTGGATACTAGCAACTTAAACGAGCTTATTAAACCAATATGCACATTTTTCCTTTAGGGGGAATCGGTTCCCTACTAAGGGTGTATCGATTCCCTAATGACATTCTGGAAATGTTGTTCGTTTGAAGGGGTATCGGTTCCCCTTGAATGGGTACCGATTCCCCTTGCCCAGAAATCATATTTTCAACCCGAAAATTACTTCATTTCCACTCAAACACTTCATATATCATCCCCTTTTCATTCTTAACTCTAGTACACATACTTAAACCAATCTATATTCATTTATTTCATCTTAAACCTCAAAATCCTATCTTCCATATGAGATTCAAAAATCATACCAAATTTTCAATGTGTTCTAATTCCAATTCTAACACTTCATACTTCTTAATTAGATTTATGACAAGTCAAATTCATCCATAAAACTTCAACAACCATACCATATCAAAATTTCATCTTAAAACTCATATTGCAAATTCCTTCACAATTCCTTTATCTTATTGTTTAAATCACATATAAGCTTTCCTTAAGCTTATTTAATACCCAAAGAATCAAAACCAAACTTAAAATTCAAATAATAATCAACTAATAAAACTCTCACCTTTGCCTTGCTCTCCCACGTATGAAGAAGAAGAAAGGAGAAGAGAACTCTGGATGTTTCTCCAAATTCCCACGTTTATACTACCTTAAAAAGAAATATAAAAATCTTTCTGGTCAAATGACCATTTAACCCTTAATTTCCTTTAATAATTACTAAATAACCTTCAATATATATTCAAATAATCATTGAACTATTTCATTCTTCTACTTTAGTCATCAAATTCTGAAACTTTACAATTTGATCACTAACCCGGTATTGAGGATGTTACAAATCTCCCCTTCTTATAAGAAAATTCGTCCTCGAATTTTCACTGCACATCTTAATAGGAACATATCTTCTAATGTTCTTATGTTGCTTCCCTGACTTATTCTTTCTTGTCATCATCAGAAACTTACTTTTTAATCCTTTAGTTTTCCGACTATCTTTTTCGTTTATACCTTCATCTTCTGTTGTTTATCATATAAACAATAACCAGTAATACCAATCCATTGTTGTCTTTTCTCTCATTCGATTATGCATTTTTCCTTTGACCTTTCTAAAATTCCATATAATGTCACTCATCACGTTGATAGTAACATTCATCTCATCACTCTATATCAAAACTGTCCTCTGTACTTCCATATTTATCGTATCTGATTCTTTTAAATCAATCCCTTTCATTTCTTTACTCCTTATTCCTTATACATAAATCATATATTTCCTTTCATATTCACATACTCTTGTCTTATCACTTATACTCATCTTTATGTACCAATCTTCATTGCATCCTCATTACTCTGATAACCCATTTCTTATACATAACTTCATTCTTTATCATTTCTTATACTTGTATTTTCCTTCCTAAAGGTTCCATGCAAATACTTATCTCTGTTTCTACATCATAGCTATCTGCTCAGAATATACAACTATATTCAAATTCACATCATAATCAATTAACTCCACTATATCTTTCCTCCAATCTTATAACTCTAGCACCTTTACTCTGACAGCTAGATAATAACTTTTGTTCAGTCTAGGGCACAATCCCTCTTATACCAATCATATACATTCTTTCCAATCTAAATTATCTCAACATTCGCTTACTCAACTTATCAATTTCACCTCTATTCTCATACATCCTGAAAATTCGTTTACTCAAACTCAACATTCTGACTTCCTGTGTCCTATAATCTGATAATCGATATACATATTCTCAAACTCTTCTTATCAATCCTCAGCTTTACTTAAATATACAAATTCTTACTTCCTTTTCCTTTACTATACCACATTACTATGATCCAAATATGCAACTGTATCCAGATCCATTGCGGATTTGGTTATCATATCCTGACAATATCTTAAAATCTTATAATTCCAGTACATTTTTATCACATACTATAGTTAGCCAATGCTAACTCTTTCCATCTTAACTGCAAACCCTTATCATAAACATAATCTTGTTCATGCGCAATAATATCACTTCGTTTCAAACTCATAAGCTCTGACTTTATACATCTTATACACTTGTCACTGATGCACTTATCCTTGAGTTCTTCTATACGTACTCATCACGGCATTAGATCTTTTTAACATTCTTATGGTGACACCTGTTCACCATATTCTATCTTATCCACATAATAACAAAACTACTCTATATCGTGTTTCCGATTTCAAACGATGAAAACTTTCTATCATTATTCAGATATAATTTCAGCTTTCTGAAATCAACTTTTGATCTTACTAGGCATTTCCTGAGGTGTCCGCTCTTCATCCTGCCTGGCCAGGGCAGGTGAATAGCTATCACAATCAGGAATATCACCTTTCACTTACTTCAAAATTATCACGATCGGATTTTCTACTGTATTAAACTATTCTTATTCTATTAGCAAGACAACATATTCCTTACACTATCAGATCAGAAATTTTTCAATCTATGTTGGCATGGACACCTTTTATGACACTTTGGACTTCGGTTTATGCCGAGAATCGGCTAAACCTTAGCTCTGATACCATTAAATGTAACACCCCAACCCGTATCCGATCCGGATACGAGTCCGAAGTGTCACATTGACTTTTCAAACATTTATTCGTATAAAATAGTGAGTAATTTAAAAACTTTGATAACATTTAACTTATTCAAAACGTTTACGAAATATATATCAGAGTTCATACAATTTATGTCTTTAGACTACATGCCAACTACACTCTATATACAGTACATATATTTTCTGATCTGACATTTGGTAAGGAAAACTGACCTGTCTTGCTCCGCATTACTCTTTACTCTTCTCGAAACCTACGTGTGAAACAATCGTGTGAAACAATCACACGCTAAGTCGAAGACTTAGTGAGGCATAACGACTTATAATGCACTTCATAACATATATCAATACATGCATGTTCTGTTCTATCATGTTATACTAATTCCATGCATTCTTCGTATCATATAAAATCATATCAGATTAATTACAGTAAATACATACATACACATAATTCATCATTAACAGTTTATCATGTAATCACATACTTTTATTGTTAACCTTTTCAATCAAAACTGTACACACACAACATCATATGGTTCACGTAACACATTTCAAACCACTTATAAACCCATCGTATACATATCACATTCAGTATGCTTGTTTAATCACTTTATTAGCCCATGTACACTAGTGAGAACTTAAGGTATGTGAGTACATTGAGGTTGTGCACACATATGCTGTCACCACAGCTCGATCAATGTCCCGAAGGACCAGTCCATAGATTCCGAAGAACCTAGGTAATCAGTCCATATGTCCCGAAGGACATAGGTAAACAGTCCATATGTCCCGAAGAACATAGGTAAACAGTCCATATGTCCCGAAGAACATAGGTAAACCCTCGACCCTTGGCATGCCAACTATACCCCTAGCTCTCATATCACATAACATGGGCATTATCATTTATAACAGTTCACATTACTTATTCATATGCTTTCTCTTATAAACACATATATTTTCTTTTCAGTCACGTATCACATGTACGTGTAATCATTGATCTCATAATCACATGTTCCTTCTTTTCTGTCACATACCACATGTATGTGTAAACATATATCTAATATCATATGTTGCATGTAATCACATAGATCTTATCTCATAACATATACTTGTTTTCACATATATTTCATATCATTTCTTATACCATCACATAATCCATTTAACATACATAACATATCATGTAACATTATAATAGAAATACCTATAAGTCATATCACTTAGAGCACATAAAAGAACAGATCAATTCATATAATCAAGCATACATACATGCATATTCAACTCATGCCTTTAATCATGAATTCATGTGTAACACTTCAGGAAATAGACTCATCGCAAGTCTTATTTCCATCGCACATCATATACTATTGAATATGCACTCACCTGGCCTCACTAGTCAATTCCAATCTCTTATCTTTCCCCTTGATCGATCTTACTTGTCAATGATTCCGGAACTTGGTTAGGCTCTGAATCTACATAATTATACATTTTAAGACAATCATTAGATACCTACACCTTGTAATTGGATACTAGCAACTTAAACGAGCTTATTAAACCAATATGCACATTTTTCCTTTAGGGGGAATCGGTTCCCTACTAAGGGGGTATCGATTCCCTAATGACATTCTGGAAATGTTGTTCGTTTGAAGGGGTATCGGTTCCCCTTGAATGGGTACCGATTCCCCTTGCCCATAAATCATATTTTCAACCCGAAAATTACTTCATTTCCACTCAAACACTTCATATATCATCCCCTTTTCATTCTTAACTCTAGTACACATACTTAAACCAATCTATATTCATTTATTTCATCTTAAACCTCAAAATCCTATCTTCCATATGAGATTCAAAAATCATACCAAATTTTCAATGTGTTCTAATTCCAATTCTAACACTTCATACTTCTTAATTAGATTGATGACAAGTCAAATTCATCCATAAAACTTCAACAACCATACCATATCAAAATTTCATCTTAAAACTCATATTGCAAATTCCTTCATAATTCCTTTATCTTATTGTTTAAATCACATATAAGCTTTCCTTAAGCTTATTTAATACCCAAAGAATCAAAACCAAACTTAAAATTCAAATAATAATCAACTAATAAAACTCTCACCTTTGCCTTGCTCTCCCACGTATGAAGAAGAAGAAAGGAGAAGAGAACTCTGGATGTTTCTCCAAATTCCCACGTTTATACTACCTTAAAAAGAAATATAAAAATCTTTCTGGTCAAATGACCATTTAACCCTTAATTTCCTTTAATAATTACTAAATAACCTTCAATATATATTCAAATAATCATTGAACTATTTCATTCTTCTACTTTAGTCATCAAATTCTGAAACTTTAAAATTTGATCACTAACCCGGTATTGAGGATGTTACACTTTCGCCCATGGGGTCCGAGAGCATGGTATGAAAACACTCGTAAATTATATTCTTCAAACATATATTATGCGGTATGTCTCTCAAGGTAAAGTTTACTTTATTGAAACTGCAGTGAGATTGGGGTCAAAGATCAGTGAAACAGTGAAGGGAAAATTGAGTTTGGGGGCAAGGATTCTTCAAGTAGGAGGCTTGGAGAAGATTTTCAAGACATTGTTTAGTTTCACAGAAGGAGAGAAGCTGTTGAAGGCTTGTCAGTGTTATTTATCAACAACAGCAGGCCCTATAGCTGGTTTACTTTTCATCTCATCTAAAAAAGTTGCCTTTTGCAGTGACAGATCAATCAAAATCCCTTGTGCAAATGGGAAATTCCTCAGAGTCCATTACAAGGTTTTGGTTCCAATTGAGAAAATAAAGGGTGTTAACCAAGGTGAAAACATGAAGAAACCATCTCAAAAGTACATGGAAATTGTGACAGTGGATGGTTTTGACATCTGGTTCATGGGATTCTTGAATTATCAGAAAGCTTTCAAGTATCTTCAACAAGCAATCTCACAGAGATTATATGATGTAGAAGTCACTTTCTAGGTGGCTTTAAGAAATGTTTTCATCAGATTGTTTTGGTGATGAAAAGAGGAAAAAGGTTATCAGTAAATCACTCTTGCAAATGTAAAAAATAAAAAAAAGGTTGTTCTAAATTTGATATATGTATCTATGCAGGCAAATGTTAATTGTGGCAGATTTTTAGGTAGGGCAGTATTTTTCAACTTTTTTTCTTTCTTCCATTTTCTATTGCAACCATTAGCATTGGAAGTAAGCAATGCTTAGCAATTGTATGGCATAAGCTGTAAAAAGAACCCCTTAACACATTTTGCTAATAAGAGCATTTGTCCTGTTTTTTTAATAGTTGAAATTGTGATGAACAGTGACATTCTTACTTGGAAATCCACCACTAAAAATGGACTTGAAGTGCAGCAGCAGGTGTAACTTCTGTTTTACAATACCGTTAGCACCAAAGCTGCCATTTACACTGACATATTAAAAAGCCTTAATTGCAAAAATAATTTCTCTTCTTATTGACATTGTTAGAATTCTAGTCCTTTGAGAACGAATTTCACGAGGAGATATTAAGACTATAGACTTGAAGCTCGTATAGTCATATTGACTCAATTGGCATTGCTGGGAAAGGTTTCATGCTGTTGATGCTGATAATCTTCCAAGCGCTTGAAAATAAATAGAGAAAGTTGTTAATGCATTTATGAACCAATGCACATATCAACTCCAGATTGTGATTGAAGACAAGAAAGGTGATAAGAGTGTTGATAAAAAGTACTGAACAGAACTGGGAAACCTTTTCTTCTCAACTGTTTCCATGAAAATTTCTTCTCAACTGTTTCCATGAAAATTTCTCATACAACCAAGGATGGACAAAGGGGGCTTACGGTGGCAATCACCTTATTGGTCATCCCTGCTCCTAATGCAATCGTGCCATTAGGAAAATGCCCCTGATGTGGCCATGATGTGGCAGTTTTAGTGCTGCAAAGAGCATTAAAGTACAAAGTCATTCCATGGTATGTTTTCCTTGAATTCCCTTCATTCTTTTGTTGCTTTTATGTTAAGCAAAAGCTACATTATATCATAGTCTTGGTTGCTGGTTTAGGCATTGGAAAATCAGGTGAGTTGGGGCCAAAGAATCTTTAACCTGCATGGCCTACTGCCCCATTGATTTCCATTTAAGCATATGAACATTGGCCTCTTTTTCTTTGACCAAAATAGACGTGCTTCATCCCCTTTTCAAAAGAGGATTTCTTTGTGGATGGCTCCTTTATCATCCCTTTTCATCACTTTTAGATGCTTCTGAGTTTTCAAAGACCCATTGACTGAGAGGAAAACAAAAGGAAAGAATTGAAGATTTTCATAACTGAAATATGTCCGGACAAGGTTCACATATGGTGGGACTTAAAACTAGAATAATTATATTTACACGTGATGAAACTCGAGTCCATTACAAGGTTTTGATTCCACTTGAGAAGATAAAAGGGGCTAACCAAAGTGAAAACATGAAGAAACCATCTCAAAAGTATGTGGAAATTGTGACAGTGGATGGTTTTGATACCTGGTTCATGGAATTCTTGAATTACCAGAAAGCTTCCAAGTATCTTCAACAAGTAATCTCACATAGACTCGATGAAGAAGTCATTTTCTAGGTGGATTTTAGAAATGTGTTTCATCAGATTGTTTTGTTGATGAAATGAGGAAAAGGGTAATCAGTAAATCACTCTTGCAAATGTAAAAAAAATGTTGTTCTAAATCGAATATACCATTCTGAATCGAACGCAGAGTATTAAAACTTGACTTTATTCACCAATCTCTATCCAATTACAAGATTTGTGAGTCAACGAACTGTAGGCTTTTCCTTTTTGGAAAGAACAAATAGAAAGAATGTGGTTTTGGTCAGTGCTTCAATGTACTTATGAATGTTTGCAACAAGTGAGCACACAGTCCTCCAAAAAATGGCTGAGCTGACTTGTATACAGATTTGGGTCATTTCTAAAATGATCAACATGTGGTGTCGAGACAAAGTTGCATGCCCGAACTTCGCGCCCCGATCTCTTTTGCTTCTCTATGAACGATTCCACGGAATCTGCAGGGATGACTCTATCTGCAGAGCTGTAAATATATAGTTGTGGGCAGGTAGGTTGTCCGTATGACAGTAATCCCAGCACATCAGAAAGCCTCCTGCAAGGTGATATGAGATCAAGTTATGCCGGGTTAATAAGCATCGGGATGACTTCTGGTTGCAATCATAAATCACATTGGAGATTGCATTAAAGCATAGAGAACACATACATCATGCATGGAAATCTTGAAAAAGATGTAGCAAAGAAAGCTTTTCGATGAATCAAACATCGAGTAGTCCATCATATCGTCTAAAAAGACCGTTCATTACCTTTTAACACCAGGAAGATTCAAAACCACATCAAAGAACTTCTCCAGGACTAGTAGCAAAGCAGCTTCAGTTACTGCAGGCTGGGGTTGTGAGACTTCACTTTTGCCAACTGATGCCCCCATATCCGATTCACTTGAGCTTGCAAATCCTTTTGTCGCAACGCTATGTTTCTTGAGAAAAGCGGCCGAGAAACCCGAAGCCCAGACCTGCAAATACAATACAAAAACGATTCATTAAGCATTTCCATTGTTGTTGATCAAATCAATTACTATGTGAAACACCCTTAAAGCATCATTTACCTGTGGGTCAGGAGCAGCAACAGGGGCTGAATCCACAATGCAACCTCTGATCCTTTCCATTAAGGAAGGATCTTCCTTTTGGAACTTCTCAAGAATGGCTCCATACCTGCAACAAGACGAAACCCGGAATTCGGTTCAGATAATTAGTGCAAACAATAAAAGCAAAAAATTGTTCTTCATGCATATATGTGCACAAATGTAGTGAGAACACACATTAACCATCCGGTATTGCTAAAAGTATGAAAAACCAGGTTTTTCCCCTGCTCCTCTTCCAACCAATCCGCTAAGTGATGAACGAGCATGTCGACATTCTGCTCGGCTTTGCCACCGGCTTGGTAACCGATAATGTCAACCATTGGAAGGGTGAAAGTAATGACATGATATCCCCTCGAAGTATACCAATCTGAATATCTTTTGAGATGTTTCTGCTTGGATCCTAACCATCCTAACAAGACGACAACCGTCCGGGACTTTGCCGATGAACAATCCGATGTCCCGGTCATATCAATCGCAGTCGGCTCGGGCAAATGCCATCTATACAGAACATCAGGCACCGGGGCAGGGATAGGGACACTCCCTGGAAATGCAGCAGCAGGCTTAGATGCTTTATCCAACTCTGCCGACTGATATAAATTCATCATTAAAGGGGATGAAGCAATAGAAGAACATATCTGGTCGGGAACGAAACTCCGGCCGGAAATGTTAACCGGAGAGTAAAAGCTAGGTAACGGTACGTGAATTCTAGTAACGAAAGACAGGTTGGGAAGCTTGGAAGCTGATATAAGAGCAACCAATGATGAAGTTGACTCTGGTAAGACACTAGATGTTGAAGTTCCTATTTGTTCGATTGAAGGAGATGGGAGTTTAGCAGAGAAATCAGCAGAAACAGAAGCCATTGCAACGGCAACGGCTGCCATTAGAGGACGTTGAATGACTCCAGACAAGGAACCCATATTGCACAACCAGAAGAGAAACAATCCTCAAATGGACACGTTTGGTCTCAAATAATCAACTCCCAGAAAGCCAAAAGAAGATTTCACACACGTTATCAACGAGAATCACCTGCAAAAAAGATAAGAGAATTCAACTGTGACGCTACGAAAAATACAAGCAAGCCAAGGTTGACATATTCTGTTGTCAAAGCTTTATAACATTCAAAGATGGAGTTTGACAACCAGACCAGTTGTTGTATAGACAACACAAATGACAGCCCCCGTTGACCAAGAACCTGTCAGGCTGTCGCTAAACTAAAAAAGGAAAATTAAACAAAACAACAACAAGGAACTTAAAAGTGTGAAGAAAAAATAAAATAAAAAAATTCTTTTAAAAACGGTACATGTTTCATCTTTTAAAAGAATTTAACTATTAATAATTTTATTGTCTCTATTCCAAATTAAACGTAATATCAATATAAACGTAGAAATTAAAAAAACTAATCTGATATATTATTTTACGAACTCTGAATATATCAATAAAGATTAGACAGACTTTTAAAATAATAATATATAATGACAGGACACGTTTTCCTTAGTCTAAGCCTTCATGCTTGAAGAACATGACAGTGATTGATGAATACATGCTGACCAAATCATTCCTATGATTTAGGAGCCCCAAGAGGGTGATCTGTAATGACGGGTTTGACCCATTTAACTTTTTTTTTTTCTCTCTGTTACCCATATTACAATAGGATTAGAAAGGAAGACCCGTAAAAGCGAGTAGGAAGTGAGTCAACTCGACCACGGCTCTGGTGGAAGAACACGGTAAACAAAGAAAACGAAAACGAATTCACTGAAAATAATCAAATTTGAATCAATGGAACCCAAAGGCCAATGGAAAAACGAAACCCCAATTCAGAAAAAACGAAAGAGGAGACCATAAACAACACAAATATTGATTCTGGGTTGATACTTGAAGAAGAAGAAGTCACCTGACGAATGAACTGAACTGAAGATGAAAGTAAAACAGTAAAAGGGTCTCCTTTCCTTCCTCTCCTTGCCTGCAATTTTCTGGGTTGTTTTGCTTCATTTCTCTCTCGTCTATCTGTTTATATAGACATTTAAACTCTTGCGGATGAATAACATTAACTTATCTGAGAATTGTCTACCCTGCACGCTAATATATATATTAAATTGTACTACCAATTTAAGCTTGGTTACCATGAATAGTGATATATACTCTTTTTGCTGAATAATACTGCAAATGTTTTAATTTTAAAACTAAGATTTCAAAACTTTTAGAAAACATGATATTTTCCTGCATGCAAAACTCAAATTGAAAAATTGGTTTCATTTTTTTTACAAAATATAGTTTTAAAATTTTCCATGTACTGCACGTTACATGAAGGTTAATCAAGTTACAATCTTTAAGGAACAAGAAATCAAGGGAAAATAAGACGGAGAAGGGAGAGAAAATAATTAAAAAAACATTAAAGATAAATTTATTAAATGATAAATTGTGTATTTAGTTATCAACTATCATTTTAATTATATATTGATATTTTTTTTTTCAAATCATCATTAACATCTTATTTTGATTTCGATATTAACATTCCTTGTAACATATATTTATAACATAGTTGCTCGAACTTAGATGTTTTAGAAAAAATAATATTTATTTTACTATTAAGAATATTAAATCTGAAAGTTATTGGGAGGTTGGTTGTAAGTCTCATTATAGCTGGATTTTAAACAAATTACTGAGGTTACGGGATGATGCGAGTAGACTGTTTTCTTCTGGTGCTAATTTGAGCCTGATAAAAAGCAAGTGGATTTGGGACAACATTAGAATTAGCATGGAGAAGGTGAGTTGGCACAAGATCATTTGGTTCCCTTCCCACATACCTAAATTTTCCTTAATTTCGTGGATGGCCATTCTCGATAGGCTGCCAACTAGAGACTGGTTTATTCGTTTTGATGTGGTTAATGATGATGCTTGTGTTATTTGTGGTTCTGGTATGGAATCACGCGACCATTTATTTGCAGATTGCTTTTATGCTAGGAATGTTTGGAATGTTGTCCTGGGGCTATGTGGGATTCGTAGTATTGCTGATAGTTGGGACCAGCGCCTTAACTGGCTGGTTGTAAGTCTGAAGGGTAAATCGCTTCGAACAAGAATTTTAAAGTTGGCCTGGACTGGTTTTCTATATCATGTGTGGGAAGAACGCAATTTCAAGTTTTTTAGGAGTATTTCGCGATCAAGTGAGGATACTGTAAAAAGAATTAAGGAAGCAGTGAAAATTAAATTGTATAGCCTTAGTTTACACATTATAGATGATGGTAATAAGGAATTGTACATAAACTGGGAATTGATATAGTTTGAGATTTGCATTTTCTTTGAATGAAATATAATTTACTTATCTAAAAAAAAAAAAGAATATTAAATGAGTTCATCGTTATTTATTATTATTATTTTTTTAATTATTCCTATCTATGAGGGAGAAGAGGAGGCGCAAATCCCATTAAAACAAATTTTTTAAAAGATTTAACTCATTTTTATCGCGTCCTCTGCTTTCCTCCCAATTAGAAATGCATATGGTCGGATAAAAAATTGATCTGGATCGGATAAAAATTGATCTGGTTTTTTCATTTAGTTAAAAAATCGGATTTTAAAAAAATTGGTTCGGATTCTAATCGGTTTGAAAGGCTAGATGGTGTAACCGGTTTCGGTTTGAAAAAAACCAGTTTTTAATCCGGTAAAAAATCTGGTCGTCCAATTTTTTAAACCCCATACCAGATTTTTTTCCAGATAAAAAACCAATTTTTATCCGGTTTTTAATCCAATCGTCCAATTTTTTCCCAAACGGATTATACTATCCGGTTTTAAAATATCCGATTCGGTTTTAAATAAACCGATTTTTCCCAAATCCGATTTCAGATATTTTTTTACGCAAAATCGAATATTCGAATTTTTTATACACATCTACTCCCAACATGCGCAAATCTCTACTCCTTTTCTTTTTCCACGTCATCCACCTTCCCCAGTCTAAATCATCCTAATGTTGAGATTATTGGGATCAATTTTAGTTAAACTCCTCACCCATTCAATTGAAATCTTTATTTTAAGGCATTTTTAAAATTTAAATCTTTTTGCAATTTTAATTTTTCTTTTATAAAAATTTTCGATAATATATAAATGTAACACATGTCAGATAACAGTCATTTATAATAGTTGTTATGGTAATATACTTAAAATAATATATTTGTGACATTAATCACCTATATTAACTGATTTTTTTAAATATTTAAAGAAAGATATTATCCAAGCAATTTTTTGTATTAAGCTTATTTTAAATAATAAACTCGGCTTTTGTATAAGCGAGAGTATAAAGAAATCCGGGTTGTGGTGTGATCCAATTCGATCAATGAGCACATAAATGGAATGAACCGTGTTTTGTCGCGCCGCGCCATATCGTTTCTTGATGACATTTGTCCCTTCTAACTGCTTATCTTCAAAACTCTCTTTTCCTTCTCATCTGCTCCTGACATTTGGCTGCTCCACCAATTCCCAAACCTTCAAACCCACCACTTTCTCTATTTTCTTATTAGCCTTAAATTACATTTTTGGCCCTAAAACTTTTTTCCCACCTTTTCTCTCCCAAAAGTATTTTTTTTTTCTAGATACTAATCCATGAAAGAAATCATTCAATCACAATACAAGCTTCCACCAACAAACAAACATCACATTTTGTGGGCATAAAGATTATGGCTTTTCAATAAAAATTAATATACATATTTAAATTTATGTATGCACTTGAATCGGATGGCGTTTCCGGTGACCAAATGGCTTGTAAAAGAACACAAATACTCTCAATTTTCTATATCAAATAAGATTCCTGGTAATAGCAAACACCAGCAAACAACTATTGATCAACTAGAAAGAATAAGACAGTAAATGTATATGGTTTTCAAGTGTACCTTGTGCTGTTCCTCCTGCCCCACCACTTCTTTTTAACCTTGTCCAGTGCACCTTCTTCGCTCCCGAGTTTATTCAAGACGATTTTCGTTTCTCGTAACTTCGTCGCGTAATCTTTCTTCCAGGTTTCGAACATCTGCTTTAACCTTCTGAGTTCACGGTCTGGGTTCAGGTTTGCTTCGACCTGACCTGATTTTACTTCCACTAAGAACTTGGTATCATCGGCGAAAACTTGACTCCTCTGCTCGAATTCCTCCGCCAACCGGCTTATCACACTCAATCCTGCACCCATCGGTCTCAAACCGTTGCTCTGGGGGGGCCTGTGATTACTTCTTGTGTCCCAGCTAAACTCTCTGTCGTCGCTGGCGATAACCGATGCATCTGAATTTCTCTCGGAATCATCAACCGCTAGGCTCTTCTTAGCAATGGAGAGACTGGATTGTAGAGACCTCATTTGTTTCTGCCACACTTCTTCCATGGACTTCATTTTTTGTTCGTATTCGGACCAGCGGCTATCGTATTGTTGGAGCCGTTGGTGGAGAATGTCATTTTCCTCTTCTTTCTCCCCGAGAGCAGCCTCAGCTCTAAGAACTCGTCGCTGTAGTTCAGCGATAAATGATGACTTGACCAGCACCTCATCTGATTCATTTGCCTGTATCAAATTCTATAATCATTTCATGTCTCAAATGCAAATAATATAACATCGGTATAGCACAGAAAAAATAAGAAATGGAGATCAAAGAGCTGACGAATCGATCTGCAAATGTTTGGAAAAACAATTTTTTTTATCATTTTTTCGGCTAGATTGACCGGCCTATATTTTCCGAGCTGTATAACTGACTAATGAGTCTATATTGAACTAAGAAAAGTTTGTAAAAAAGAACATTTGGCATCATTCTATAAACAAATTATAATGGGAATGCTACTTGGAAAATTTAATAAAGAATTACATGAAAGATCGAACCATAAGTAAAGTTTATACGAGTTATATCGTAAGATGATCGTTGTACCTTAGAGGTCAATAATCCTACATTTCCAGAGCATCTTCTGACCAACCAACCACGAATAACTGCAGCATGGAGCACATATAATCATGAAATTAAACATAAAAATTTGAGCAACATAAAATGATAACATTAGTAGCGTTTGGCACCTCCATTGACCCAAATGAGAAAAAAGGTATAGTTTGGACAAATTTTTCGTACTAAGCCTTAAATAAACTGGCGTTGAAATACAGCGCCCAAGCCATTTTCAGTTCTGAGCTCAAGTTTCAAGAAAACACAGGCATTATGCGAATACTTACCTGATTGTATCACAACTGATGCATCACAAATTTCCTTGAATGTTTTCGTAGTATTCCTGCCTTTAATCTTCTTTTGTATCGTAATAGCAGCTCTATGTCTCTGCAGTAAGACGGCATATTCTTTCCTGGTTTTCTCTCCTCTGATAACTGTAGTAAGAGACGTAGAGAAAATCAGGCCTCGACAGTTTCTTACTTTGCAAAAATATGACTTCAAAGCAATGAAAAGAACAGAGAGAGGGGGGGGGGGCAATACATGACTGAAGGGTAGCAATTCCTATTTGAAGCTCCTTTAAGTGGCGGCGAGCTTGATGTCCTCTGAAGCAGCTTTGAACACGTAAAATGCCATGAAGAGTACGATTTCTAGTATCCTCAAGTGCCCCAATCTGCATTGATTATTATCAATATATAAATTTATCAAGATCAAGAAAAAAAATTAATGTAGTGAAGGTTTTCGAAGTTTTTATTATCAACAGAGACAATAAGTTATATTATACTATCTACAAAATCTCCTCGAGAACCTCAATCTCCCAGTGTGTCCTTGTTAATCAATATAAGTCAAGGTTGTGAAGTAGACAGACGTTCTTAAGCATTTTCATTGTCAATAACTAGAGAGTTGCAAGGAATGCGAGGTTGGAGATTGAGTTTGACTTGAGAGTCGTACTATAATATCAACATAATGAAACCTAACTGAAACTTAGCCGCAGCGATAACATGGGATTATTTTCCCTTTTTCGATATTCCAAGTGTCTTGTAATGTAAATTCCATGTCATCGGTGTCATTAAGTTTTTAACGGCGAGTACCAAATTGAAACCTAAACTAAACATTAGATATGATTTTGAAAAAAAATAAAGTTTAGGTACTAAAACAAAACAAAAGTGATAGTTTAGATACTAAGCATGTAGTTTACCCAATCTTTTATTATACCTGGCCAGTACGGAAAAACAATTTTGTGTAGCCAACTTGATACATCTCAGGCAAAATGTTGAACTGATGAAGAATTGCAATTGAAACACTAAGCGGATCTTGCGAGGCAACATTCTCCATTAGAAGAAAACCATACCTGAGAAAAGGTGCAAAACAAACCAAAAACACACAAAACCCAAAGAAAAAAAATGGAAAAGAATCAGATGCTTAATGATTTATGTACACACTATCAAAACTGTAAATAAAAGGGAAAAGACAATGAAAATGAAAATGGTTCTCCTTTCAACGAAGAGAGAATTTTTTCCTACTCTTTACCTTCTGGCAAACTTCTGGTGAGACATTCTCGTGGGAAAGCCAGACCGTGATATGCGAACAACTTCAAGGACTCCACAACATCTGAGTTGCTGCAAAACGAGTCCTTGCTCATATGATCCAGGAGATTGAGAGTTGTTGGGCTTTATACAACGTATGAAGTGTGGAGTAGTGCTCTCTAGACGTTGCATTAGTTGGAAAAGTTGGCCCTATATTATAGAAAGTAACACCCAGAAAGGAATGGAGGACAAATTAATTAGTCTTCAAAAATACTTCAACTCAAAATGCAATTGACATTACAACCATAAACGCTACAGTTTCTATTCTGATGAAGATATCTATCTAGTATTTTATCTGAGAACTGAAAACAATATCATAGGAACATAACGGAGAAAAAATCTAATCAAACTACCGGTTTAACGAGACACATTTTAAAACTATCCATGAGTTGCCTCCATTGAAAACAAATGGATCTCATAATTAAACAATCATCACTAGAAAAATCAAAAGAAAATATGCCAGATAGTTTTTCTTTCATGCAACCTAAAAGGTTGACATGTATGAACTTATGAATAGTTTGTTTTTAACATAATTTAACTTTTTAATTGTGTATAAAGTTTGAATAGTTGATTTCATACATATCCATCATTATGAACACAAAAAAGAAATCAAAACTATCTGAGACCCTCTATGAAATAGAAAGAGAAAATCAGTTATTAGCATGTATATATTCTTTCAACAGTTCATACTTGTTACAATTAAGGATGTCCGTACTGATACAACAGAAAATTTGATATCTGGAAATGACTTCACCTTGAATTTTGTTGCAACACTTAGCTTTTGAGAATCTGCTCCACCAGCTTTATGCAAAGGACCAACCACAGGCTTTTCAGATTGGTTAAGCATATTTGACGCAAATATCCGAGGAAGGTGGCATGAGCAAGAGGAAAGTAGTTGAATTGAATCGAGGTGCAGTAAGTCTCTGTTTTTCTCTAAAAATCCAGTTGTGTCATATGTAACCTGAGTTTGGGACAAAGAACTGTCAAATTGTCTGGGAACAGAATAAATAAAACCAGAAAGCAGCTCCAGACACCAACACTTGAACAATGAAAAACTCGGAGGTGCAGGCAAGCACCTCTGAAAAATTAATTAGAAAAGTAAATACCTCTCCTGCAAAATGAGAGACAGTAAAAGCTTTTTCTCGCTCTCCCCTGAAACAAGGATTAGATTTCAGATGCTGCTTGAGCTTGCTGGCAAATGTGAAGTCAGTCCCATTTGGAAAAGTGGACTCCTCATCTAATAGAGACAATAATCCCAAAGGTTTCTGCATAAAACTTAAAAAATAAGATTTGAAGTAGTGCACTTATAAATTGATGCTGCAAAGAATAAAAGGGATCTGTAATAGTGTCTAGCATCAAAATTCAGTTAAATTATTGTTGTCATTCTTGCAATTTCTACCTTCAACTTCATCAAAAAAGGGGGAAATAAATGAAAAAAGAAGAAGAGGAGGAATTCAATATACACGAGTAGCATACTAGGAGCATAACATGCAGAAGATATATATGTACATTCTTCCATTTAATGACACATTAAAGCCAAACAAGAATTGTTAATTTGGTGGGGGAAACAGACCTTGAAAACTACTTTTTCATTTCAAAATAATGATAACATTTTTCCTTTTCACACAACTAGCTCAAAATGTTAGGAGACATGGAAAACAGAAGGATCGGGCTAACATCAATAACTTCTACAGCTCCTTTCAGTGACTACATTCGTACAAAAGCAGTTCATTATTTCCCATACCAACTGCATAGAAGGAAAACACCCTGAAGCTGAAACATTACAAATGAACTCCTTACCTTTTCAAAAAGATTAAGACAACCTTGGTTGTCATCAAAATCAACTTTTGCCCAGTCAATGCCATCTTGGATATATTCCTAAAAGAGAAAAAAAAAGGGGACTAAGAATTATTGTAAAAATCACAGGTCCTATCTAGAGAAAATCACATAAATTTTCAGACAACACTAAATGACCAGAGTAAAATCAAACAATACATTTTTTTTTTTTGAAAATTAGGAATATATTACTTAATGAGAAAGTATACATTTTTCTCTTTTATAAGATGTTTAATTCAAGAGTTAAAAACTTTCTGTGCAAGGGGGTCTCTTGAGCATTCTTCATTAGATCCCAATGAAGAAAGTTTATACATGCCCTCACTTCAAGTGCATAACTTCAATCGTCATCACTAAATATTCAATGATTCATCACTACAGTTAAGCATCCAACCTACAATCAGTTGGCAATAGGTGGAAGATTCAATGATTCATTACTACTTCAAGCATCCAACACCAAAACAATCGGTAATAGGTGGGTTCAACTAGAATATAAGACCACAAGAAATCCAAGACTTAATGCAGGATAACACAACACTCACCTCATGCTTAACTAAATAAGGGTATAAAGTATAAAAATTGACAGCTTCAAATGGGGTTAGAACAGAAGAACAAACCACACCAGAGCTTAGGTAAAATGCTAAGCATCCAACCTAAAAAAAATTGGAAACAAATCTGGAAACACCACAAAGGGAAAGCCAAGACTTAACAAATGAGGGATAACAACACTTAACAACTACAATTACTCTTCCCTCCAAAGAATTGAAAGGTTATGGCATAAAAGAGGTTCTTTACATGAGAAAAATGCAACAATAGATTGTCATTCCTTTTTCAGATTTTGAAAACTGTAATATTTTCCATTAATTCATAGCAATTCATGATACTCTGAAGCTGCTGTTGCACATTATTTCACCAACGCAAAATGAACTGACTAAAATAAGTTGAAGAAATTTATTTTCAGTCGGGTTCTATAAATGACATGACAGTTCTGTTCAATAAATTTATACTCTTAATCCATCGCATGATACATAAAAATAAGGTACCTCCTGCTCCAACTTGAACAAATGACGATTAAAATGCTGCTGTAATCTCTCATTTGCGTAATTAATGCAGAACTGCTCAAAACTATTCTTCTGTAGAAGCAAAACTTGTTGAATCAATAGCAAATGATAATATCAATTTGGACAGATATGGAACAATAGAGATAGAGAGTCAAAGCATTATTGAAACATACAGCAAATGATTCAAAGCCATAAATATCTAGAATGCTGATAGATCTCCCAGTTCGCCTCTTGCCAACAGCAAGTGATTTGTTAATTTGATCTACCAGCCACTCAAACAAACAAGCATAAATTGATTTTGCCAAAGCATCTCTAGTGTCAATCGCCTGAAAAATGAGAGTCAAGTCTGAAAATGAGTACAACCAAATCACTTCCAACTATAACATGGTAGACACGAGGACCACCTATCAGTCAGACAGTGGTCCATAAAAAACAAAAGAGGTCAGAATCCCACACAACCTTAACTTCGGAACACCAAATAAGAAATGGATGAAATCAGTTTAGAAATTTTGTGAAGCTGACGAGTCATTAAGGCCCAAAAACTAATAAAGGGGGTCATAACCCCCAAAATATCTAAGTCTCATCGCCAAATTAAAAGTATAGAATCAAGCAGTTTAGAAATTTAGTAAAGCTGAAGTGATTTATATGAAACACGCAGGAAAACAGACTAACATGATCCTTTAACTAATCCTTTGTAAAATGGAAGAAAGTAAAATCTTGTGCTTTTAAATTCCATACTATTTTACGTAAAAATAGGAAGCAATACAGTGAACCCAATGATGCTATACCATCAAATTCAGTCATTTGATTCTTCAAAGCATGGCACAGTCATCACCATAGTCATCACAGAAATTCAGAGATTTTTCTCAATGAAGAGGAGAGGTATTAACATAAGGTAGCATAGAATGAGAACAATATTGGATCAAAGCAACTCAAGCCTTCCAGTCGGATCAAATGAACTGGCAAGAATTCAAAGTGACATGGGAAAGCCATGAGGAAAAAATAGACATGTCATAGACATGTTATTGAAACTTGAAACAAGCATGGAGGAACTCTCTACCATAAACTGCAGAGTGTTAGCACTTTTTATGACCCACCACGAGACAAAATAGTGTTTCTAGATAAGGATTCTTACCTGTGATAGTGTTAGCTTTTGGATAATATTATCATTACCAACTCTCATTTTGCGGGTTGATAAAGCCAAATTAAGGTTAGCAGTGTCACAGCCAATCAACTTAGCAACATTGATTAGACCTGAAAAGTAATAGTATAGTCTTTAGAGAGACCAGATGAGGCTCAAGCAAAAATAACCGAATAAAATAATGAAGAATGAAGAAGACAGTTTTGTGTGGCAAAAATAAGACATGAGGTCAAAATGCAAGACAGCATATCAGCCGCACTAAACAGGAATAAGAGATACGAGGCAAACACAACTTAATACAATAGGAAATAAATTGCCACAAAAAAATAATAAAATAAAATCTGCCACTAAAATCATAAAAACCAAAAACATGTCAAACAAACACATAGGGCTCTAAATTTCTAATACCATTTTCTTAGCATCTAACCTATTACTACTTGGCAATTAGTAAAGGGACAGAACTTATACATAAGACCACAGGAAACTCTAATTTTACCCATGGAGAATTATACCCTTAATTGTCTTTAATTTGGATTTCTCCTATGTCTCCATTTCATTTTTCCCCTTTCCAAGTAAAGTCTATTATTAGGAAGATGAATTTGGAAGGAGAGGGGGTAAAGCTATGTGGGTGAATTTATAGCATCCATGAAGGTTCACAAGATACAATAACACAATAGTATAACTTAAAAGCATACGGGCAGTCCATGTAGTAAAAGACTTTTCATAGTGTTTTTTTTTTTTGGGAATTTCTTACTTTCATCCTCCACAGCTTCAACATGGTTTTCATTATCAATGATGGTGAATGAGACATTTCCCAGCCACAGCACTGCAGCAAGCATTGCAAAGACACTCTCCTGGTCTTCTTTGCTAACATGGACAACATCCAAAGCTTCCTGAAATTAGGCACATAAAACAGTTATTGGTAATTGCTTTATTAGTTTTATAGTATGAGTCGTGACAAAAAATTAAATGGATGGAAGATACAAAATTCAAGAGAGATAAGCAAGCACCTTAACAATGCGAAATTGTTCAGAATCATCAACCCCAGTAATAGAGTAGCAATTACTCTTCTTCAGATAATTATATTCACCCACATCCTTCAAATTTAGCTTCTCTGTAGACATAAATTGAATAAACCAAGGCAAGGAACATAATTTAATATGCCAAAATGATATAACATGGAGATTATTTCAGAAAGCATAAAAGGTAAGACAACTATGCTAGTTATCTCGTGGATACTTTTCTACTATCAGATTTAGGAGAGTCAAAACCATGAATATAAATTTCCAGGCCTTCATAGTGGAAAATTCAAATTTTATACTGAAGATCAAAAAGCATATTCTAACACCAGCTCAAAGATGAATGGGCCATAGCCAATCTAACAAAAAAAACCTTTTATCCAAATAGATGTTGTGAACAGGAAATATATTAGACCAAGGAAAGATAAAGATAGAAGCAGTTTTACCTTTGAGAGCACGAGGAGCACCAGCACAGAGCTGATAAAATATATGGTAAGACCTTTCTCCCTCTGCACATTGGACAACTCTAGACTGTTCACATAATACATTACATTAGGCACTTATACCTAGAAAAATAATAGATAAAATGACATGTAAGAACATGGAGGCCTAATAAAAATTACCTTCTCCAGTAAAACTGCCCATTTGAAGGAGAAAACAAATTCAAACTTGATGTTAGTTACAGATTTCATGAAGGTAAAAAACATGCTTTAATAAATGAATTTCATCTCAGGACCTCAGTAGTAAAAATGAGCTTACAAGTTTGAATCTTTGCCCCAGATATTTTTCCAGTTTCACTAAAGTGGATTTCAATCAACTTTCCCTGAGAAATACAGATCCAAATTATTTCTAATTGAAAGCCATCTCATCAAATTTCACTAAGAGCTAACACTATATTACGCACATTTGTAAAATCAAAGAAAAAGCTTGAGAGGCATGAAAGAACATGGAACTTACAAATCTGCTTGAGTTATCATTTCTTAATGTTTTTGCATTACCAAATGCTTCTAAGATAGGATTGGTCTTCAATATCTCATACTCTATTCCACTCCCACCCCCTAGCACTGCTAAATATTGCATTGCTATCTTCGCTGTCTCAGTTTTTCCTGCTCCACTCTCACCACTTCACAAGCAAATAGCAAAAGAAACATTAAGAACATAGACACATTAAATGTAAAAAGAATGTATAGATGTGTTCCACTGATTAAAATCAGGTCTATTAATACAAATATTAAAAAAGTAGAATATTCTGATGAAACTTAAGACTTTGCATTCCACATCGTGTATTAACCTAACTGAATAAAGTAGCATAGCTACCAAAAAGTAAATACAGGTATGTAAACCAGAGAACAAAATATTACACATCCACAGAAAGAGAAGAAAAATAAAAATGAAGTCAATAGAGAATAAAGAGAACTTATTTAAAGCATGAAAATAAAGTGAATCTCCATGAAAACTTGCAACAGTACAAACAATACTTTACCAATTTAGGAACAACTTTAGACATCCTAAACATAGAGGCAGTCAATACCCAGAGCTCAAATAAGCAGTGAAGTTAGATGCAACTCTTAAACAACTATAATCCTATTTTACATCTTAATGTTGCCCATCCTGACCCAAAAAAAAAGTATCGAGTGTAAAAGTTGACATGCAATATGCATGTCCACAGTCACAGCATCCAACAAACCATGAACTTCTTAGTATTTGGTCATCCACATCACAACAGGAAGCAGAGCTACATGACAAAGCATCTTTATATCCAAAAGAGAAACAGATATTTTTGTAGGCAAACTATGCTATTTTCATTCAAGAATCATCAAATTGGGTTGCCAGTTTTTCATTCGCAATATAAACAAATAATAAGACATTGGTATGGGATGCAGCTAAAATAAAATTGGTTGGATTCATATAAAAATATAGTCAGAGAAGGTAAAAGGAAATAGAAAAAACACTAACCTTATGATGATAGATTGATTTACTTCATCTGAAAAAAGAAGCAAGTGCCATATTAAAACCATAAACTCGTGATACAAACAAAGTTAATATAAGTAAAACCAGTCTAACAACTTTAAGAAATTGAAAGTACCTCGTGTCATTTCCCGGATGGCTGTGTCTGCAATTGCATATACATGGGGGCTCTCAATGGATTTATTCTTGTATGCTTGAATGTAGTCATTTCCATATAAAGGAACTTCCGCAAAAGGATTGATGGCAACTAAAACTGGTCCTGCTTTTGTCTAAATTGCATATGGATTATAAACAATAACAGCATTAGAAAAATACTTAACTTTGGGATAGGTTCAAAACTGAAAGAAGACAAATATGAGCTCTTACATATATCATATCTTGGTTGTATCTATATTGGAGATTGTACAAGACTGATGGCTCATTCAAATAACTAAGTTGCATGAGATCATCCACACCATCAAGGATATCAGGATTTGCACGTATCAGACTATCAGAATTCACCTTTAAAACCTATAATTGAGATGCAATTAAATGAATCAAGTATCTAATTAATGGAAGAACTTATACTTCATTCTTTATCACAATCACTTACTTTCCCTTCAGGAAATGAAATAATAGACTCAGTCCCTGAACTTGATATTATTGTCCCCAGCTCCCAATTCCCATTTGGAAGTTGAAACCAAGACTGAACCTTCCGGAACAGGAAAGATTAATCGACTCAGTAGCCGAGCAAGAGATTTACCATAAACATAGCAAAGGGTATTTCCTGTCAACACCAGAAGTGGTAACATAACATCAAACCTGAAGCCAGAGGTTACCTTTTTTGTAGCATATGAAGTTATGTCACTCCACCTGCGTTCAATGTTAGATCTTGATACTGAAGGCAATGGTGCTGCTGCAGAGTCCAAGTCCTCATCACCCACAGGAGGCCTTTCCTCAACCAACACAGCATTCCCACTATATGGTGAGTCCTCGTTAACCTGATCAGCATCAGGAACACCATTTTCTACTCTCTCAAAAACCTTGTCCCCTGAAACACCATTTACAGAGGTACTCAATCTGTTCACAGCATTGTTTCCCGAATTTACATCAGCATATTCCATGGGTTGAGAAGTCGGAAAACCCATGAACCTATAATCAACAGGGAAAAAGTTTAAAAAACCGGCAGGAAGGAGGAACCCCGGTTTTCTGAGACATTTTTACACCCAAGTGTTTCACAACACTGAGAATTGAGGTTTGAGCTTTAACATGATGTGCCAAAAAAACAGTTGAGATTAAAAACTGTAAACCATTTTTTTCAGTTTTCACCAAAATTTCTATCTAGATTCGATATGACTCGACTTGAAAACTTATCCAGGCAATGCAAATGGGAACCATTGTCTAAGATTACAGACCCTACTGCTCTCAAATCCTCGGTCAACATGAACAAGTTCAAATCACAAAGATGGTTAAAGCCTCAACTAACTCAACTAGAATTTACGATACATCAAACAGGTGGAAAAACATCACAGCATCATGCAAGCCTTTCAAGTTTCAGCAAATTTAAAACAATTCGATATTAACTTAAAATTCATTCAAATCTTAAAAGAAAATTCCAACCTTCGCTTAAATTCCAATATACTTTTTACAAAGGGACCTCTCCATTTGGCTGGTTAGAAATACAAATAATCTAAATGATAAAAAAAAAATCAAGCATTGCTAAAGAGTTGTTAGAATTAGATACTTTTCTTTCCATATTTCTACATTTCATCAGTACACAAAAAAACATAAAGCCTAAGAACCACGAAGTCTTCCAAATCTGAACCGATCCAAGCAAGAAAAAATCCAGCAAATAGTTAAAAAAAGAAAAAAGAAAAAAGAAAAAAAGAACAAGTAGCAGAAACATATCAAAACTTTCTATACTTACCTGAAGAAAATATATATATATTTTAAGGTAACTAATCCAAATCCGAGTGATTGAAAGCTCCGATCGATCTTAGAACCGTGGAACCATTCAAAAGTCCAAATAATTAATACTAGAGAAGGAGGAGCAGACGAAAAATGCCAGCAAAAGACGGGTTCTCTCTTTTAGAGTATCAAGTCTTCTAAGGAAGCTAATTCTTATTTACTTCAAACGAGTAGAATGATGGTGTATGTGTTTGTTTGGCTTCTAAGAAAGAGCAGAGAAAAATAAATTAATATATAGATCAACTGGAAATTAGAAATTTCAGAGGCTTGCGTGAGGAGGAGGATGCAGCTTTTTTGCTTGCCTCACTTTTTTATCTCTCCTTTTTTTCTCTCTCTCTCTCTCAGCTTAACACACACACACAAATGAGATAAAACTTATTTAAAAAAAATAGTGGTGTTTTTTAATTTAATTTACTCTTTTTTATTTTAAATTTTAATTAACGGATACTGTGACGCCGACCGTATTGAACAGAAGATTTTAACGCTTTACGAAATTTAAGATGGAAAGTCAATTTTGCCACTCAATTTTAAAGATATTGGCGAAGGGAGCTTTCAAGTGAATATATAAGGGTACAACAACTTTAATATACGATTAAAAAAATAAATTATCAAAAATGTTAATATTTTTTTAATGTTTTTAGTAAAATACTACTTAAAACATTATTTTTCTATCGAAAATGTTAATATTGGATGTTACCTAAAATGTTTAACATTTTTTATAAAGTGTTATCTAAAATATTATTTTTCAACCGAAAATATTAATATTAGGTGCTACTAAAATATTATTTTTTTTTCTTCTGAAAATTAAGTAGTGAAATTAATATTTTCGGTAAAAAATAATGTTTTAGGTAACACTTTACCGAAAATATTAAAAAATATCAACATTTCCGGTAGATTTTTCTTTAGCTGTATATTAAGGTTGAGGTACAACAGAACTACCAGTAGAAATAATTATGTTTTCGGTCATTTTTTCTGATTTTGTTATTTAAATAATAATAAAATCGATAGCGTTTTTTTAACCGTATATTAAGACTATAGCCTGTTAGTATTTCCCTTGAATATCAATAAACCATGATTTGCATCTCAAGTTATATTTCGCACGCACCAAAACCTCCATTCGTATCCTCGACTATCCTAGTGATAATCGATTTGGATAATTACACGTTCAAAGTCATTTTTCCCATGCAATCTTCAACGAGATCGATAAGTTTATAGAATAAGTCGTTAAAAGTTATTACTTGACATTTTTTTTTAAGTTGTGAGTTCAATATTTATTAGAAGTAAAAAAAATCTCTTTTTCTTAAGTATAAACGATTCAAAAAAATATTATGAAATTTAGAATTCAAATAAAATTTTAAATTTAAATGTTAAAATCATTATCATTGTGGATTCAAGTAGACATTACAAATAACAATTATTTTAATTTTTGTTAGTTAAATCGATGCAGATTATAACTTTAAGTATCCGAATCAGACTCCATATAACAAATGAAAAGTATGTTTGTTTCTAATGAGTTATGAACCTTTGTCGTCTAATATTTTACTATATTCCAATTTAAAATTTCCTGAATTTATGTGTTCAATTTAATATTTAAAATTTTTAATTCTAGTATTTTATGGACTCAACTATTTGATTAATAATACTATGTAATTAAAATTTGAATGATAGTATTAAAGTAATTTATAAACAAAAATAAATTAGAACTTCTAGATAAATTTACAAATTTAAATTCAACCAAATCTAAAAATAAAAAGTACACGGCCTAATATATTTAGCCATAATTAAATTTAGTAAGGGTGTTATATTTTATCATATATTAACTTTTGATAGAAATTGGAAGCCTCGTTAAAAATTTCCTTCATATCTATTTTCACTCATCCAACGGTCTTAAATCTGTGTAAAATTAAAAGAGTTTTACACAATATATTATCCCTCTCTCTCTTTCTATATATATATATATATATATATATATATTGGACCTTTCAAGCTATTTAGGGGCATATATGTATTAGCTTTCACCTTAGAAATGAGATTGATTTGCCTTTGCTTAAAATGAAAGTCAACTTAATACATATCTTTTAACGTGTGTTCAATTTAAATTTAAATTTAAAATTAACTCTTTATTTTTTTCTCTAGTGAATAGCTTCTCATTTCCTACTATAAATCTTAACAATCTATTTTCACTCATCAAACGGTCTTAAATCTATGTAAAATTAAAAGAGTTTTACACAATATATTTGGATCTAACCCCTCTCTCTCTCTATATATATATATTGGACCTTTCAAGCTATTTAGGGGTATATATGTATTAGCTTTCACCTTAGAAATGAGATTGCTTTGCCTTTGCTTAAAATAAAAGTCAATATACATATTTTTTTTAACGTGATTGATTTTCTTTATATATTAAATGGAATAAGCATATATTATATAGCTTTTATTAAGCTTTTAAATTACCATACACTTAAATGATAACACATGTAAATTGGACTATCATTATTGGCAAACATCATCAATTTTTTTCTTCAATCTCATGATGTATAGTACGCATGATGTTACTTAACCTATATTATACATAATTAAATATGGAAACGTATATTATTATATATGGAATATTACCTATTTTTTATGAAAATGATAATTACTATTCTTAAACATTTGCATATAAGCATAATTCAACCAAACTTTGTGTTGGAGCATTAAATGAAAACATTAAATATATTAATTCAACAATATTATAGAGAAATTGGATAATATTTAATTGTCAAGGGCTAACTTTATGGAATCAAGATCAAATCATAATAAATTGTAAAGGTTGAAACACAACTTTTTAAAACCAAGATCAAATTATAACAATTTGTAGAAGTTGATGGTTGAATTTTTTATTATGATATTAATCCGGAAAATGATTAACTTGTAACTTTCAATAATTTAGATGATTATTTTATAATTTTTCATAATCGAATGGTATAATAAAAATGTCCTATAATTAGGAGACTGTTTTTATATTTTACCCCAACAGGCCAACACTATTAACTCCTTTCATAAAACTCCATAAATGGCATTTTTATGATACAAACACGTGGCAATTGGCATCTTTTCAAAATTTGGAAGGAGAAAAAAAGTTCATGATTAAATAATTAAGTGTAAGGGCAGTTTAGTCAAATAATTATGTGTATGACAATTTGGTTGGTAGTTGAAACCGAGAAATCCGCGAAGTAACGGTGGATGGAGTCAAAGGAATTGGCGGTGCTACAACTAGAACCGTTGGATTTATAAACGACGGTCAAAGGTGGTTTGACCGTGGGACGTTAGCGCAGACGATTACGACACGACAAGGTCCCTTGACCTTGTCCAGAAAGCCGGCAATTATTCCCTACGTAAGAATTAAATGCACTGATATGTGGGAGCTGTGATGAGTCACCCTCGATCAGCCAATTGTATCCCTTGACATTTTTTTTCTTATTTTCTTGTATTTTTACCGCTATTGGTACACGTGGAACTGTAAATTTAGAGACTAGGATAACAATTAACAAAAAGCTGAAAGAAGGCAAACAAAAAAACAAGGGTAACTACACTTTTAATACCCCAAATATCACATTTATTTCGTTTTGGTCACAACAACTTTTTTCCTCTAACGCTTAGTTTTAGTTTCATTTTGGATATTTGCCGTTAAAAAATTAATGACGATGCTGACATGTAACCATATGGTAATTTCATGTCATCATTGAAGGTTTTAAAAAAAATACCACGTCAGCAGTTCTCTTAAATTTTAACCGTGAGTGACCAAAATGAAAACAAAATGTAACGTTAGATATAACTTTAAAAGAAATAGTTGGGTGACTAAAATAGAACAAAAGTTAATAGTTGTGGTACTAAATATATAGTTAAATCAATCACTAATTATTAAATTAAGTATGAGATCAAAATATAACGTTAGGAATGATTTTTCTAATAAAATATTCCAACCATAATCACTAAGTTGAATTAATCAAATTTACCCTTACATCTCAATTGAAGAACATTATTAGGCTAACCGAACACAATTATTTTTCCAACTATCCTTAATTTATTTGATTATAATAGTTGATAGTTATATAATACCAAAAGTTTTCCGTCAACAAGATTTTTTAAAGAATACAGCCATACAGGTAGTATATGAAATGTGTATGAAAGCTTATTGTTAAATTATTCAATTATTGTTATTATCAAACATAATGGACCCTTAAGGAGGGAGGAAAAGAAGATATTTGACCCATGGTACACACATGGGTTTGTTCCCTGCCTAAATCTGAATATAATCAGCATAATTGTCATACATCTAAGTTTTGATGGCATTAATCCAGCAATTTATGCATTGTATTTCATTTTGTTCGGTATAATCGTCAATATCTGATATATGAGTCAACTAATTTAGATCTGGTATTGCATGAGTTTAATATGGAAACGACCCTTCCAATTAATTTTTTTATATTCATTATATCATGATTCAAATCTCTAACCTTACTTAAGGACCTAACGTCTCATCCCAGTATACTAAATATTTTCATAACACTTAAAAATACACAAAAATTTATGTAATATTATCAATTGAACTTTGATTTTGTAACTGGACAAATGGAGGGACTAAATTACTGAAATTAAAAACAAAGGGATCTAATTTCAAAAACCCAAAGAATATAAAGAATAATAGGACCTAAAATAATTAAAGCACCAAACAATACTATCGATTTGATATTAAATTTTAAATCAAATAAATACAAAGGTTAAATTTATAAAATAAAAAATCAAAAATAAATATAATAGGAGCACAATTGGACTAAAAAAATTAACACACCCAATGATAAATTATTTAGTAATGAAAAAAAAAGTATGTGAAAAGGAAGAGGGGGAATATTTAAATGTTTCATTAAAATAATCAAGGTTCTTAATCTTGAGGTCGTAGGATCGAGTCTTATGGAGGGTATTTCATAATTTGGAGGTCTCCTACGGAAGCTGCTCTCAACCTAATGTTGGAGACAGCCTACTATCTTACCTCCCCTTATCCCATTACATATGGAACAAGGGACAACCATTTTTTTATTAAAATAATCAATGCCAATAATTGTCTTCACTTTTAGGGTTGTTGAAATTTTGACGGCTAGCGTAAAAAAATGGTTGTCCCTTATTCTCATATGTAATAAGATAAAGGGGAGGTAAGATAGTAGGTTGCCCCCAACATCAAGTTGAGAGCAGATTCCGTAGAAGACCTCCAAATTTTGACAGCTAGTGTATATTTTTAAATTCATTATAAATAATAATTTTTATCTCCTTTAATCTTTAAAGATATAATTAGAAAAAAAAGAGAAATTGTCAAAATTTATTTTGTTCTTGAGGATCCTAATTTTTAAACATTTCAGTTTTGCAAAAATTAAATTATAAATACTAAAACTTAATATCAAATACTTCAATAATAATAAAAATCATCTGTTTTATAAGTACGATTAAAACACATTCTATAACATTTTAATTTTACTTGTAATCATGAGATAAGTAAGAAAAAAAGTTACATGACTTGAAAACTCATCAATAGAGAACACTATTTTTTTATTAACAAACAATATTTTAATTACAAAATAAAACTTTAAACACTTTTGTAAAAATATTTAAATTTTTTAAATTAATCAAAATTATAATCTATACACTTACTTTAAAAAAATAAACAATTATAAAATATTAACAATATAATCTATAAAAAATATCGCTGAACTCAAAATTTTAGATTTTTTTTCACTAATGTAAAAACTTCATTTGCAAAAATTATTTATTGTTAAAAAATCTCTATTAGGTCGGTCCATTTTTCATTATTGTTTATATTCTCAACATTTAAAAAAAAAGAACATATATAATAAAAGATTTATATGGTTCAAAACCCAAATCTACTATGTGGCGATGAAAATAACGAGACAAAATCATTAATGCCTGTGATTATAAAATATTAGGCCTTGGACCTTCAATTTTCGCTATCAATATTTAATATTTATTAACGACCTTATATATATATATATAAAGTTAAAGAAAATACTACTGGCTACCATTTACGTAACATACATGGATTTTAATTTTCGTTTTTCAAGTAAAAATATATTTTAATTTTTTTCTATTTAGAATTTTATTTTAAATAAATACTTTTAATATTTATTTTTAAAATTACCATGGGTGATACAATCAGAATAAGGGAAATAATGTTGGCGAGCCGATTATTTAGCTCAATAGGACAACTTTGTTTTTATTTTGGGTTTTATGGCAAAAGCTACAGTGCAACTGGAATTCGGTATGACGAGTTCGGTGGGATATTATTTTTTAATGGGCCCTGGGAGATGGGTCCAATGAGATAAATATATTTAATATATTTTTCGAGGCTCATCACGCGGACATGACGAGTCTCAATTAAAAAATATTTTTTTTATAATTTAAAAAAGATTGTAAATATATATATATATATTTAAAATTTTAAGGGAACTCGTCATGCCAGTGTGACAAGTTCTAACGGCTATTTTGAGAGATGGTTTTAGTATAAATAGGAGTTTGGGGTGAAAGTTTTGATATATGAGAAGTGAGAAAAAATTGAGATTATCAAATAATGTGGTCGTGGGAAATTGAGATTAAGCACAATTTCTAGACCGGAAAGTAGATGGACGTCTCCCCACGCATATTCGACATATTGCATACGTTATATTGCGTCTAATGCTATGAAGAGGTTTAAGTAGAAGAAGATCGAAAAAGATATTATCAACATGAGTAACTATTATGTCATTTCTCATTAATTATTTATACTTCATTTATGTTTTTATTTTTAATTTTCAATAACATTTATTTTATTACTTTTTAGGGTATGTTTGATTGCAACCAAATTTCCGTGCACGGCTAGAAAATTTGAGAAGATATTAAGATAATGTGTATGAATTCGCTACTGAAATCCCTAAGGAGAGATGGTCACAAACATATGATGTTGAGGGTCAACGTTATGGCCATATGACTACCAACCTTGCCTAATGTGTCAACGTTTGGTTGAACAAAGTATATATGGGCAGACAAAAGTGCACATATAGATGTCGTGATCAGCGATATGAGAAATTGGGCTCGAGATTTAGAGAATGCAATGCAAAAGAACCAAACACATGCGACATCAATGTTTGTCCATAATTTTGCCTGACTTTATTCTGATTTCGTTGTCCAAGCACTAGTTCGACCACACGAGGGAGGTAATTCTACAACATTTACTAGTAATCTCAATAGAATATGGTGTAATTGTGGTCGATTTCAAGCTTTTAGATTCCCATACGTTCACACTGTTGATGTATGTATGCACATTAATGTTGGCCCATACTTATATGTTGATGACTATTATAGTTTGCACACTATGCGTAACATTTACAGTTGTGACTTTAAGTATTTCCCAAATGAAGTATACTGGCCAACAACAATTTCTAAAGAATGGTTGCCAAATCCTGAATTGTGTAGTAAGTTAAGGGATTGACCTGAATCTAGCAGAATTCATACCAATATGGATGATCCTCAAAGAGAGTTGGATCTACCAAAACTTTGTGGCAACTACAGAGATGAAAGGCATAACAAAAATCATTGTCCTCATATTCTTAAATATTGAACTGGACACTAAAATAGACGTTAAATAATATTATGTTATCTTTTTTTACTTTTACTCTTTTAATTATTCACTATGTTTTTAGTTTGTAGTCTAACTATTTTTTACTTATACTCTTTCCACTATGTTTATGAGTTTTTTTAGTTAAACTTTATTAACAACTTTTATCTGTGTTCACTTGTATTTTTTTTAACTAAGTTTATGCATGTCTCTAGTTCTATTTTATTTTTTTTGTTTATGTATTTTCAACATCATTACTTCTAACTTTCACTTCAATTCTTATATAATTGCAAACTATTACTAAATAAGTTTACTTAATTGAATAATTACTTAATTAATAAAGACAACTTCATACATAAATTAAAACAAACAAATAAATATTTGTACATATGTTATTTTCTATTTTTTTAGATATCTCTTCAATTCGTTCACTACGTCGGATTAAGACACCTTCATATTTTTCTTTCATCGTCTTCTTCTCAATTTCTACACTAAAATTTTTAATTTTTCTTTCCTCTCAAGGAGTCGTTTGCTACGTCGCTTAGGTAAATCTTCATACTTCTTCTTCTTCTCCTCTTCCATTTTCGTCTTCTTCTTCTTATGTTCTTCAACTATGTACTTTATTGCCTCTTTTTCCCACTCTTCTTCTGAGGAAGAACTTGAATCCGAATCGTTGATCTCCAAGTCGGTGTTATCAAACCCATAAATACCGTTCGCCAAATCATACCCAAAATTTTCCCACGACCACATTATTTGATAATCTCAATTTTTCTCTCACTTTTCATACATCAAAATTTTCACCCTAAACCCCTATTTATTCTAAACTCATCTCCCAAAATAGTCGTTGGTTGAATTTTTAAAATACACACACACATACATATATATATATATATATATATATATATATTACAATCTTTTTTTAAATTACAAAAAAAAAAATTTAATTGTGACTCGTCATGGTCACGTGATGAGTCTCGAAAAATATATTCCCATGAGACCCACGTTATAGGATCCATTAAAAAATAATATCGCACCAAACTAGTCACGCATGACGAATTTCAGTTGTACTATAACTTTTACCGTAAATTTCAAATTAAAAATTAGATTGAATTGGACTAAATAATCGGCGTGCCAGTATTATTTCCCTTATTCTGTCGTGATACCTCACTTACCACATACATAACCGTATAATTTAATCCAATTATAAACTCTCGCGTTCACATGAAATGAGAATATACATATACCACAATATATATTTTTAAATAAAAATTTCATATTACAATCTATATATGCATATAAATTATTAAATTTAATTATACTCACGATATGTTTTTTTATAAAAATATATTTTAAAAAAGTTAGTCACCAAATAATTATAGATAGAGTGATAAATGTTCATGAATCTCAATATAATGTTCCATCCTTAAATAGTGCATTTTAATTATTTATTTTTGAGATTATATATAAAAGTATTATTATAATAATTTAATTTCGTGATATCAAATTTAATTAAAATTTTAATTTTTAATAAAAGAGCAATAAATTTATTTATTCAACATTATGATTATAGATGAGCATGAGTCAGATTGGGTTGAATTGAGTTTATATAAATTCGACTTGAGTTTATATCTTCAATCCGTCATTTGATATGAGTTTAGGGAGTTTTATCCTACTCAAGACCATATCTGATTTTTACAATAAAAACTTACACTTGCACTCGATCAACCACACATATATATACATAATTTTTATTTTTATTTGATAAAATATGGACCTAATTGAAAAATATACAGAAATAACATTATAATTATCTCTAAATCTATAAGAGATAATTTGATTATTATCTCGGGTCGAGACAAAGATTTTCCACCATAAACTCAAACTCGAATAGATCTGAACCTAATTTTTTCAAAAGAAAAAAGAAGCAGCCTTATAAAATTGAATCTAAGTCTCATGTACATCCCTAACCATAATTGTCATTGAATAATAGACCTAATAATCGATGTACATCTCAACTATGTGTCATCTTTGTCATATAAATAGTCACATATACTCTAATTTTTAATAGTCATATAAACCTCGATTATATTTAAAATAAAATTGAATTGAACTTTTAAATAACATAATATTATTTTATCATTTGTAGTATCATTCTCCTTATTAGTTTTGAGTTCAAACAGTTATGTGTATAAGATGTATGTGTATTGTCGATAATTAAACAAATTCTAAACAAATATTATTTTTTAATCACTCCTAAAAAAAAACTTTATTTATGAAAAATCTTCATACTTGTCGCTCGAGTTAACAAGCATTTGATTTGACAATTCAACTCGGGGCATTAGGTGTAAGGTTTTCTTGGATTAAGGCAACAAATTATTTCAAGCTGAAGCAAGCTCCTAATATTCCTTCTCTCAAGCTTTTCTCGGAAAGAATCTAAGGAAGCATATGTCTATCAAATCGCAGAACAAAAGTCAAGTGTTAGTATTACAAAGCAACTCAATTATTGATGGTCTTGGACTTTGAGAAACTTGAAGTGCCCATTTGGTGTATGGTAAAATGACTGATAGAAAATTGCCTTGGAATCAACTGGACGCTGTGAGCAATCTGTTTCTTTTTGTGATGCTTACTTGCTGGTAAGCGGTCAGTCTTACCTTAGAAACTTTTTTTAAAAAAATGGCACCATTGCACCCATAAGGACATATATAGATAGATAGAAATGGAGACCTAATTCGTGTATAAATATGGGAAAATGAGAGACAAGTTCATTCAAGTGTCCGCACTGCTAGTATTGGGTCAGACCTAATAGTCATTGTCTTTTTACTTGGTTAGGGTTAATTCAAACAGTCATGGTAGTAGCTTATTCTGCTCCATCCGACTCCATTATATGAATCATTTTAGGATAAATTATTCCATTAGTCACTAAACTTTAATTTGTGTATATATAAAGTTATAAACACTAGATTTCGTTCAGGTAGTTTTGAGCTAAACATGGGCCTCAAACCCAACCAACCTGAGCCCGGGTCCAGCACAGTCAACTCCAATTTCCCCTTTCACGATCAAATTCTCTAAATATCTTAACCCTATTTCTCACCCACTAGTAGTGTTGCACAGAAGTCAGATTTCAATTCGATCCGGATCGGTTTTTATCCGATCCGATTTTTTTCTATAGAAAAAAATCCGGTTTATAAAATAATCGGTTCGGTTTCTAATCGGTTTAGGTTTTAAAAAATGGGTTTTTTTAAAAATCCGGTTATAAAAAAACCGATTTTAATATTATTAAAATTACATCGTTGTGAACCCAGACCGGTTTTTAAACCGGCTATATTAACGGCTAGTTTTTTAAACCCATACCGGTTTTTTTTTCGGATAAAAACCGGTTTTTTTAACCGGTTTTTTCAAACCGATTTTTATCCGATAAAAAAACCGATCTAGATTTTTTTCCAAACCGGTTAAAATAACCGATTTAAAAAAATTCGATCCGATTAAAAAAAATCGATTTTTCAAAATCCAATTTCGAATATTTGGATTTTTTGTGTACCCCTACCACTACCACCATTATCAGTACAACTGCGAAAAAGAGGAGAAGGGGTTAACGCTTTTTACAAAATAAAGGGGTAAACTATTTGTTTAATATCTTAACTATCATTTTTGTTCCATTCTAATCACCTAACTATTTTTTTGCTTCAAAATCATACTTAATATTACGTTTTGGTCTCATTTTGGTCATTCACAAAATTAACAGTAACACTGACGTGTCACCATAAGATAATGTTATGTCATCATTTAATTTTTTTTAAATGTCACATCAACACTTTTATTAATTTTTTAACGGCACCCGAAGTCTCAAACCCTTAACCCTTTGTCGTCCACCATCTCAGCCAGCCCCATACAAATACCATATGCCCTTGCCATTACCTTTACATGCAAAAATTATATTGAAGGAGTAAATTTAAACAATTATATTAGAAATTTAGGAGGTATGGGATTACAAAATTTTAATAGTATTAAATTAGATCATCAATAAAAAATACAAAGAAAATATCTAAATTAAATGAAAATTTAGAATTTAAAATAGGTATTAAGATAGAAATTAATAGTATTAAATTAGATCATCAATAAAAAATACAAAGAAAATATCTAAATTAAATGAAAATTTAGAATTTAAAATAGGTATTAAGATAGAAATTAACGGTGGAGATCAGATGTGACTGGTTCCTTTAATGGCTAAGATTTGTTGTATAGTACTATTAAATTGTGGTTACAGTGCTACGATTATGGATATTACTTACAGAAGAAAAAATGTATCGTATTTTTAAACGACAAACGTAATATAGTTTAGTAATTTATAAATCGTTATGATACAATTATTACCTTGTATTATGATAATACTATGTTTATTACCCTCCTTCCATGCACACACATGCATGCATATACACTTTATATATATATATATATATATATGAATAATGGGCATTTGTCGACTTATCATGAAGAAGCAGATGTAGAAAGATGCTTGATATGCGATAATAATCCAAAGAAAAAACACAAGCAGAACTTATTCTTTTAATTTTCTTTATCGGAATCTGTTTAATTGTATCAGATTGGGAGATGAGGTGCCATAATCCAGAGGCTGTATAAGCAAGTCCTTCGTCTCCAAAACTTTGCACCTCTTACTCAGAGATGGCAATTACAAGCCATGGTGCATATATTTCAAGACGTTGCTCATTAACTCTCCCTCGAAGGCTTCGCCAACATGCCATGCATATATAAATGCTTGGCGAAGCCTTAGGGAAAGTTCATGAGACATAGCCTTGTATGCTCTCTCAACATGGTATTGATTAATTTATTATCACAATACATCGTAATGGTCATATTGTAAAAATTATATATGATACCGTAACTGTATCAAAATTATAAAAATATAGTTATTTTTAGGAAACAAATCACACCGTAATCTCCGTAACTGCGACATAGTAATTATAACTATAACCGTAATTATGATTTAATACTTTGTTTATTCAGATGGCGAAATTGTTTTCTATCATAGATGGTTAGTTAATATTTGTTCATAGAACGATTGTAAAAGATTAAAGAAAAAAAGAAAAAGAGTAAATTTGCTTTACACCTAATTATTTTGGGGTCAAATGAATGTGTCTTTCAGGGTTACTTGCCCTAGAAAGACTCCTCATGTTCTCCATTTCAATATCCCACGCCAGCATGCCTATAAATTCATGGAAGATGATAAAAATTATGGGTAAAAAAGAAGAATTTTTATTAATATAGAAAGTAGAAGAATATAAAAGAAATCCTCATATATAATTTAATATATAACTCTTATCCCTAGCTAGTATCTATTTATAAGAACAATTCCTTGATTACAAAGAAAACTTATTTAAAAGAGATTGTAATTTAAATCAACATTGAAAGTAGATATGTTTCCTACTTTCTTCACTTTACTCTTAATTTATATCTTTATTAAATATCGAATCAAATCGAATTTGAGTCAAATTCTAACCATATGTATTTGTTATCCTATGCTTGAATTTATAGATTTAAAGAATGTTGTCCATGGTTAGATACCAACCATATCACATCTCCATATGTCGAATATAAATAATTTAAGAAGAATCAAGAGTTCGATTAATATAGTTGGATACAATCAGCAGCAGTATCACGAGGAGAGGTTGCACCATTGCAGTTTATCCAACACTATTCTCTTCGTCCGAACTGTGATGAATTTGCATGCTTTGGGTTAACTTATCATCAGCAGCTGCAGGAATCCTCCCTCAGGCAAACAGAACATTAGCAAGATTTTCAATAAGCTTATCATCTTAACCTTAATTAGAGGGTTCCTGTTAATTACCAAGGATAAAATGGTAGAGATCAATAAATTTTCTCAAGTATTCTCACGTCCAAACTATGATAGTAAAAATGGGTATGATTTGACTTGACATGGTTCCTTCATTGGCTATGATTTGTTGCTTTCCTTCCTCACATATATATATACACATTGTACTGCTATAGATATGGTTTTTAGGTTCAATGGAATGTCAACTTACGATTAAGATTCTCTTCTGATAAATATTCCTTTTCCTTTGGAAAAAAACAGAAGGTTTGGCTGTCATGCCTTACCTCTTTAGTTCATTCAAGAGACAACCTAGTTACTATCAACACATTCAACATATTGATATATATATATATATCTTTCACGTGTCTAATCTGCACAAATACTCATATCTTGTTGATATCAATAATGGGAATTTGTGATCATGAGGAAGAAGAGATGAAAGATGCTTGATATCTGATAACAGTCCAATGAAACGAACAGAAGCAGAACTTATTCTTTATCAGAATCTGTTTAATTGCATCAAATTGGGTGATGGCAGAGGCTATATAAGCAAGTCCTTCGTCTCCAAAACTTACTCAGAGGGAAAATTACAAGCCATGGTATGGTGTTATATTTATCAAGACGTTTCTCTTTAACTCTCCCTCAAAGGTTTCCCCAACAAGCCATGCATGGGGCCTAATGCTCTCCACCTATGCAAATGCTTGGCGAAGCCCTTGAGGAGAGTTCACGAGACATTGTCTTGCATGCTCTCTCACTAGCTCAGACCAGATATCATATAATGATTACAGTATAGATATGTCTAAGAATGTTGGGATACGAACGAAAGGTTAAAATATTTGCCTCAAAAGCTTTTATTATCGTTTAGATAAAACATCAATGTTGCAGGAGTTAATAGATTTGTTGTTATCCCTCGCGATCTCGGGTTAGAGCACTGCATATGTAAGGTATGAACATTAATTATCAAAGGTTTGAGAGTCTTTGAACAAATACTATCTTGTATTCACCCAGATTTATAGATAATGATGAGTATTTGATAAGTTAATTGGGGTGGAGAAAAATTGAGTTAATGGAGTTTACATGTATCATTTAAATTTTATTTGATTTTTTTTTTCAAGATGAGTCGAATCAAGTATAGTCGTTTGAGTTTCTGTTCAAATTTAAATATAATTATTTGTAATATTATAATATTATTGGTTCCAATTTAAATGATTCTCCTTAACCATTTATGGTATACTTTTTTCATAATTATTTTACATGTATAAGTAATATTTATAATGCTATTTAATAAATCAAAACCATCTAAAATTATACAATATATTTCTAATATTATTTTCTTAAAGAAGGTATTTGAAGAAAACATCATTGATGAGCGTATAAAGAAGTCTAAAGAATTGATGAAAAGAAAGAATTTACAAGGAGTTGCGGTTGAAATATCAAATTGAATAAAATGTAAAATTAAAAGATTAAATTCAATAAAATAAAAAATTTGTTGTCAAAAGATGAGTTTAAGTTACATATTTTTTTTTTTGAAGTGATTGTTGAAGAACCTGTGATTAAAATTTAGTCAAAATATAAATTAAAATCGCAAAGAGAGTATTGGTTGTAGAAATTCAAATTTTTAAGAAAAATATTCAACTCTATTAAATATGACCTCATCGTGTATGAGTCTTCATCCCTAATTGTAAATAAGATAATATTTTATCTAATATACAATAGATAATAAAAATTATAAAAACATGACAAATATAAAATTTCTTTTTTCCTTTTATTCAATTAATTTATTTTTAATGATTAATTTGTATTTGTAGAATGGTTGTAAAATCACTTTAGAATTGCATATTGCTTAAATAATTTGTAATAGTGACTAGTAAGAACTCACCATTGTGAAGTAGAATTTTCATTAACAATAATTATAATTAAAAATACAATAAAATTTAATAAAATTAACGATTTCCATCCTAAAAAAATAATATTGAAAGTAATTAAATAAAAATAAATTTAAAATGAAAAAAATATTACTTTATTATTAAATACTTGAGTTTTGAATTGATCTTTTTAGATACTATTTAAAGTATTGGATATTATTGCATTTATTTATTTCTAATTATTATTAGGGCCAACTACCCATATGTCACTAATATTTGAGCAAGTTTTCGTTTTCACCACTGATGTTTCAAAAGTCACAATCGATCACTAACGTTATCGTTTGTTACAAATTGGTCACTCGACATTAACAACCAGCTGGCGCGTTAACTGCTTACATGGATTGGGTTGACTGGGTTGATCACAACATTTTTAAAACTTCAGTGGGAAAACAAAAACTTACTCAAACATTAATGACCAACTGTGTAAATTATCCTAATTAGTAAAGGGGAGGGAGAATCAAGGGTTTCATTTACCCTAAATAATAAAAGGGAGGGAGAATCTTTAAAATTATCGGAGCTAGGGATGGGTACGAGACTCGAACCCGACTCTATTGGGTCAGGTTTTTTTTTAAAAAAATTGAGTTCGAGTCGGGTTTTTTAGAGGACGTGTTTGGGTCAGGTTAGATTCGAGTTTAGGGTATAAATATTCGATCTGACCCGAAAAATAATGTAATTCTACCATATATAATTAGGTATAATTACAATAATACCCATTTTCGTAACCGGTTTTCGTCCGGGCACAAATTTTTTTACTTGGCTGGAAAAGTGATGTGAATAAATGGTTTTGAAAATAATTTGGGAGTCGCCATCGGCCTTTTGGGTCAGGTAGGTCGAATACCTAAAAATTATCTTTTAACAGAGTTTTTAAGAAAACATTAGTTAAAAGATGAACTGATATGCGTTTATAACCAAAAATTGTTTCTTTTTAATAATAAAAAGGGATTCGTGGTCGGTTACGTTTAGGGAAGGATTAGCACCCCTACAATGCCCAAAATTGGTACTTTTTAATTATAAATTGTCTCTATTATTAGAAATTTAAAAATTCAAAATATATTTAATTTATAATCCTATTATTTCAAAATTATAATTATGAGAAAAAAATAATTTATATATATATTTATAAATAAAATATTTATTTATTTAGAAATATCAGAAAAGGACTTCTAGGTGCCTTAAGACAGCTCTTTTCTTCGATATTAATAAATACTAATATAATAATTTAAATAAAATTAAATTATAATTTTTTTATAATATTTAATTTTAAAATACCAGAATAGGACATCCAATTGTATTAAGACTGCCCTTTTCTTCGATATTGAAAAATAAATATTAAAATAATTTATATATAAAAAAATATAAAATATTATTTATTATATATATATTTATATGACTATATAATAATAAAAAAATATTTAAATATATTAACAAGTAAAATTAAAACAATAAAAATACAATTATATATTTAAAAGTAGTAAAATAAATGAAAAATATTTAAAACTAGTGACTAAAATATAATAAAATTAAAATTAAATACTTAATCCTAATTAATTATTTAAAATTATAGGGATTAATCATGCTATTTTCCTTATTTATTAATTTAGTGACTAAAATAAAATTATATAAAATTTGAATATCAGATTAAAATAAATTAAAAAATATATACTCTAGATTAAAATATTATTTATTAAAATTAAGGGACTAAATATGTTATTTATCCTAAATATTTATAAATACGGTTAAGGGCTAAAATATAAATAAATAAAATTTAGAGACCAAATTAAAAGGATTTTTAATTTGATTTAGTGACTAAAATGTAAAGATTACACATTAGGATGGCTGCGGACGGTATTTAACCTTTAGTTAATTACAAACAGATCCCTCCCCAAAACGGCGTCGTTTGGGGAGGGCTATTTAAGCCCCTAACCGGCTGGCCCTTCGGGCCAACTCTCCCATTTTTCTTTTTTTTTTCTCTCTCTCAAACAGAGAGAGAGCCAGAGTTCTCTCTGGCTTCTCTCTATCTTCCCTCGCCGGAGGGAATCCGGCAGTCGTCTGCCGCCACAAATTCTGTCGCCGGCCACCGCCTCCGGTGGCCAGAAATTCCCCAAAATTACCTAAAATATAGATCTAAACGCCCTAAGACCGAGTCCGGCCTTTGTTTCCCCAAAAAGACTCCTAATCGGAGTAGATCTATAAAAATACCTTCGGTATTTTCTATTCTCCGACGATGTTTAGTGCTTCCGGCGATGGTCAAGGCTTCCTCGGTAAGCTTCTCTCCTTTCTTTTCTTTTGTTTTTGGTTGTTGTGTTGTGGATTTTTTTTTTGTTCTCCGTTCTTCCTGGTTGTTCGTATCTCTTTCTCTGTCTTTTTTTTTCTGTTGTCTTGTTGTCTTTTCTTGCTCTCCGTGGCTCCTCCTTTTCCTTGCAGGGGACAGTGGCTTTTATAGCAACCACCGGTGATGGCTTCAGACCGGTCCAAAGGATGAAAGGCCCGGTGAGTCACCAGTGAGTCACCATAGCTATGGTGGTGACTCACCATAGGGCTCAACGTGGGTGGCTTCATGACGTTCTAGAGTGTCGGTGAGGCTGGTGTTGTGGCAACAGCAGTGTCGACGTGGGGCGGCTGGAAGCTGAAGCAGCGCCGCGTGGTCTTCTGGAAGCTACGGCGACGGCTGGGACGTGTCCCTAGGGTATCATCACCCTAGGGTTTCCTGCTGGAACCATCTGGACCGTTGGATCTAAGATAGATCCAACGGCTGAGAAGCAAGGCGGCGGCTGGCTGAGATACAAACCCTAACTGGGTTTAGGGTTTCTATTTTGGCTTCTGGATCTGGGCCACCAAGTTTGGGTCACTGTTGGGCCATCTGGGCTTCGGGCTATTGGGCTTTGGGTTTGTAAAATGTAATTTGGGCCTGTAATAATATTTATTAATAATAAAATAATAATAATAATAATAATAATAATAATAATAATATAAATAATATTTAAATGAAAAAATGAGTATCTTCAGCTGCCCCTCTTTGCTTATTCTTGTGTTAATAAGAATAGAGCAAAGACGAAAAGATAATAAGTTTTTTCATTTGACTTCACTTGTTTAATATGGAAATATTGAATAAATTCTTCTATTTCTTCAGATGAGTTCTTCTCATTATGAACTTTCCACTGGGGATGATGTTGACCTATTTCCTTCTGTGATAAAGTCATTCAAAAGGTTGAATAAGCTCTTCTCCTCTTTAGATGAGTTCTTCTTATTATGAACTCTTTCTAGCAATATTGATCCATCGAATGATAAAATCGAGCAAAAATTTGAACAAATTCTTCTCATTATGAATTCCTTCTTTCTTCTTCAGATGAGTTCTTCTCATTATGAACTTTCTCTGGAAAAGCTGATCCATCAAGTGATGGATTTGAGCAAAAGGTTGACCAAATTCTTCTCATTATGAATTTCTTCTTCCTTCTTCAGATGATGAGTTCTTCTCATTATGAACTCTACCTGGAAATTTTAATCCATCAAATGATGAATTCAAACAAAAGGTTAAACAAATTCTTCTCATTATGAACTTCTTATTCCTTCTTCAGATGAGTTCTTCTCATTGTGAACTTTCTCTGGAATAGCTGATCCATCAAATGATGAATTCAAGCAAAAAGTTGAACAAATTCTTCTCATTATGAATTTTCTCTTCCTTCTTCAGATGATGAGTTCTTCTCATTATGAACTCTACCTGGAAATGTTAATCCATCAAATGATGAATTTAAACAAAAGGTTGAACAAATTCTTCTCATTATGAACTTCTTCTTCCTTCTTCAGATGACGAGTTCTTCTCATTATGAACTCTACCTGGCAATGTTAATCCATCAAATGATGAATTTAAACAAAAGGTTGAACAAATTCTTCTCATTATGAACTTCTTCTTCCTTCTTCAGATGAATTCTTCTCATTACGAACTTCCTCTGGAAAAGTTGATCCATCAAATGATGGATTTGAGCAAAAGGTTGAACAAATTCTTCTCATTATGAATTTCTTCTTCCTTCTTCAGATGAATTCTTCTCATTACGAACTTCCTCTGGAAAGTTTGATCCATCAAGTGATGGTTTTGAACAAAAAGTTGAACAAATTCTTCTCATTATGAATTTCTTCTTTCAGATGAGTTCTTCTCATTATGAACTTCTTCTTCTTCAGATGAGTTCTTCTCATTATGAACTTTCTCTGGAAAAGGTGATCCATCAAGTGATGGATTTGAACAAAAAGTTGAACAAGTTCTTCTTATTATGAACTTCTTCTTCCTTCTTCAGATGAGTTCTTCTCATTATGAACTTTCTCTGGAAAAGCTGATCCATCAAATGATGGATTTTAATCTTTGCTAAAATCTTTGAAATTCCTGTTAAAATTCAACATGGATGAAAATGAATGAAAATGCACCTATTTTTGCAAATGACTAAATATGATGCATGAATGTTAAGTTATTTGATTTTAGATTGGTAAACTGAGTATTTCTTCAGTTGTATAGAAACCCAATAAATCTTTCTTCAAATCAGAGAATCTATCATCTTTGATAAATGTAGATGTAGATATAATGTCACAAAATCTCTTGAGAATAAAACTCAATAGTATAGGCTCTTGAAAAGCTTGCATTCATGCAACATGTTGATTCTGATAACAACTCATCTGATTATGAAGTGATCTTTCAAGATGATTTCGCAGATATCGATAGTTCTTTTAATACCAAGAAAATCTTGAATTCTGATTCTGATGAGGAGAGTAAACTGTTATACTTGAAAAGAAATGAGATTCTCAGAGGCTGAGGCTTCAATAACCATGAAGAGATGTGGTTCAGATTTATCAATTACAAAATTGACAGATTTTATATGTGCTGCTCAAATGGCTAAGGCTGCTGACGCATTTCTTCCGGTAAAAGATAGGAAGCCATTATGCAATGATCCCAATTACAAGAAAAGGCGAAACTTGGGCTATGATTTTTGGGAAAGGAATAAGCAGAAGAAGCTTGAAAAGAAGCTTCTTAATAAAGACGATCATGTAGTTCATCCTTTAATTCCAATAATTGGTTCTGTGGTTCCTATCGAACCAGATCAGATAACTTAAAGAACACTTCCAGAAGATGCTATGAGCACATTCATCTTCCAAATCCAATGATTGGTTCTATGGTTTCATACCAAACCAGATCAGATAACTCAAAGAACACTTCCAGAAGATGTTATGAGCACATTCATCTTCTAAATTTAATGATTGGTTTTTGGGGTTCATACCAAACCAGATCAGATAACTCAAAGAACACTTCCAGAAGATGCTATGAGCACATTCATCTTCCAAATTCAATGATTGGTTTTTTGGGTTCATACCAAACCAGATCATATAACTCAAAGAACACTTCCAGAAGATGCTATGAGCACACGGCACTTGTTTCACTTGAATCTGATGAGGTGGAAATACTTCTAGGTTTCCCTAAAAACCATATATAAGGATCTGTATAGAGACATGTTCCATGGTGGTATCAAAGTCCTGTCTCTTTTATCTAGGATTAATGATGCAGAGGTTGCCTTTTACTGTCTTGGCATAATTTTGAAAACAGATGTGCAAGAACTGAATGATGATCGCTTGGAGCAATTGATGAGTAGTTTTAACGGTCTTGATCTTGTTATCGGTGGCATCCAGCATAACAACCTTACTGGAAAAAATAAACATCATTCATGGGCTTGAAGATTTTTGTTGGTGCATTTACTTACAATGATTGCTACAACAAACTATCTCTTCTGCTGCTCCAATATATCCCACTCTTTTCGAATCATGGAACGGTTTAGTTGACAGTAAAATTTGTCATCTTCAACTTTTGGAATACTGTAACCAATGTTACCCTATATAACCAGAGTGCAGATAATGACTTGTTCATGGCTTTATGATGATGATGATTTGCTTACTTTGTATTCCATGCCTTTAAAAGTATTAACATAAAGTGATATTCAGAAATCTTTAACTTATTTCAAAATTATGTTAATTCATAGAAGAATAAATTGAATTTTTGAAAATAAATTGAATCTCAAATAAATTGAACTTGGAATTTGTTATGGCAAGCATAAGAATGATAAAAATTCAAATGACTCAACAAATTATTAGCATAAGTATTTCTAAATTAATCAAATTGACACAATTTAGAGTAATGATGTAAGCTTTTGTCTGGAAGATCTCAAACGTTGTCAAAATGCTTGTAGATGTGAAGTTTCTCCCAAACTGTCAAAATCTTAAGAGGGTTCAATTGCCAGATGCCTAATATCAATATGTATTTGAGCCGTCCATTCAGGTTTTCAACTCAAATCCTTTCTTTGGTTACAAGATGCCCTTTGCGGGTTTTCATCTTGACCCCCTTTTTCTTTTTCTTTTTCTTTTTTCTGTTCTATTTCTTTTTCTTTTTCTTTTTTGTTTCTTTTTTGTTCTTTTCTCTTCAAGCATAATATTTCTTGACTGAATCCGAGTTTATTGGATTTTTCAGAATTTTTCCATCCATTTCTGCCAAGATCAACGCTCCTCCGAAAAAGGCCTTTTTTACAACGTATGACCCTTCCCAATTAGGCATCCATTTCCCACGGAAATCTTTATGTATAGGCAAGATCTTTTTTAGGACTAGATCACCCTCTTGGAATTCTCTTGGATGTACTTTCTTGTCATGAGACTTCATCATCCGTTTCTGATACATCTGTCCATAGCAAATAGCTTTCAATCTTTTTTCCTCAATAAGGTTCAATTGATCAAATCTAGCTTGGATCCATTCGGATTCATCCAATTTTGTTTCTCTCAATATTCGAAGCGATGGAATTTCAACTTCAATTGGTAAGACTGCTTCCATCCCGTAGACTAAAGAAAAAGGCGTTGCCCCAGTAGATGTTCGAACAGTAGTTCGGTATGCATATAAAGCAAAAGGTAACTTCTCGTGCCAATCTTTGTAAGTTTCAGTGGTCTTTGTAATGATTCTCTTGATGTTCTTATTTGCTGCTTCAACTGCCCCATTCATCTTTGGACGATATACCACTGAGTTTGCATGTTTGATCTTAAACTGTGCACAAAGTTCGGTCATCATTTTGTTGTTCAGGTTCAGAGCATTATCTGTAATGATCCTTTCTGGTAGGCCATACCGACAAACTATCTCTTTCTTTATGAATTTGCAGACTGTAGACCTTTTAATATTGGCATATGAAGCAGCTTCAACCCATTTGGTAAAATAATCAATTGCCACAAGAATGAAGCAATGTCCATTCGATGCTTTTGGTGTGATTGCCCCAATGACGTCTATTCCCCACATAGAAAATGGCCAGGGTGCTGTCATTACATGTAAAGGAGATGGGGGTACATGAATCTTGTCTGCATATATCTGGTATTTATGACATTTCCTTGCATAATCAATGCAATCTGTGTGCATGGTAGCCCAATAGTATCCATATCTCATTATTTTTCTGGCCATGGAAAGACCATTTGCATGTGTTCCACATATTCCACTGTGTACTTCTTCAATGATGCTTCTAGCTTCACTGGTATTTAAACATCTCAATAGCATTTGATCATTGCTTCTTCTATACATAATCTCGCCATCAAGAAAATATCCAGCAGCCATTCTTCTCAAGGTTCTTTTATCAATTTCAGATGCATTTTGTGGATAACTTTGATTTTTGATATATTGCAAGATATCATGATACCATGGTTTACCATCTACCTCTTCTTCCACACTATAACAATGTGCAGGAATTTCATATACTTGCATTTTGATTGGCATCATATCAACTTTCTTAGTTGCCTGAAACATAGCAGCTAATGTAGCCAAAGCATCTGCCATTTGATTTTCTTCTCGAGGGAGATAATTGAAGGTGACTTTCTCAAATTCTTTCACTAATTTGAGGGTAAAATTTCGGTATTCCAATAATTTGGGATCTTTTGTTTCCCATTCTCCTCGTAATTGATACACCACTAACGATGAATCTCCATATATCTTGAGATATTTGATTTTTCTTTCTATAGCTGCTTTCAATCCCATGACACAAGCTTCGTATTCCGCCATGTTATTGGTGCAAAAGAACTCCAGTCTACTTGTAAAGGGATAATAAATATGTTCTGGAGAAATTAACACTGCCCCGATTCCTCGTCCCAAGGCGTTGGATGCTCCGTCAAAGTAAAGCTTCCAAGATGCAGATGCATCATTTGTTCTGACTTCTTCATTCATGGATATGCACAACAAATCTTCATTGGGAAAATTGAAACTCAAAGGCTGATAATCATTTGATACACGACTGGCCAGAAAATCAGCTATGACACTTCCTTTTATCGCTTTTTGGTTGACATATACAATATCAAACTCAGATAATAACATTTGCCATCTAGCCATTCTGCCTGTCAAAGCTGGTGATTCCATTAAGAATTTCAAAGGATCAAGTTTGGATATCAACCAACTAGTATGATATAACATATATTGTCTGAGTCTTCGAGTAGCCCACACCAAAGCACAACATAATTTTTGTATTGGTGGATATCGAATTTCATAATCAGTAAATTTCTTGCTCAGATAATAAATAGCTTTTTCTTTTCTTCCAGATTCCTCATGTTGTCCTAGCACACATCCCATCGAATTTTCAAAGACTGTCAAATAGAGAATTAACGGTCTATCAGGCATTGGTGATACTAAAATTGGGGCATTGGATAAATATTTCTTAATAATATCCAAAGTTTCTTGACATTCATCATTCCAGACTTCATGATTGTTCTTTCGAAGTAATTTGAACACTGGATCACATTTGTCAGTTAATTGAGAAATGAACCGAGATATATAATTTAATCTTCCCAAAAAACCTCGAACCTCTTTTTTTGTATTGGGTGGTGAAAGATCTTGAATTGCTTTTACTTTATCTGGATCAATCTCGATTCCTTTTTTGCTGACCACAAATCCCAAAAGTTTCCCGGAAGTTACCCCAAAAGTGCATTTAGCGGGGTTGAGCTTTAATTGATACTTCCTTAATCTCTGAAAAAGCTTTCTCAGATTTTGAATATGTTCTTCTTCAGTTCGGGATTTAGCAATCATGTCATCTACATATACTTCAATCTCTTTGTGCATCATGTCATGAAACAAAGTTACCATGGCTCTTTGATACGTTGCCCCTGCATTTTTCAATCCAAATGGCATCGCTTTATAGCAGAATGTGCCCCACATGGTTACAAATGTTGTTTTTTCCATGTCTTCAGGATTTATTTTTATCTGATTATATCCTGAAAAGCCATCCATGAATGAAAACCATGCATGTCCTGCAGTATTGTCTACCAAGGTGTCTATGTAGGGTAATGGAAAGATATCTTTCGGACTAGCTTTTTTAAGATCTCTGTAATCCACACACATTCGAACTTTCCCATTTTTCTTTGGTACGGGAACAATGTTGGCTACCCATTCTGGGTATTTAGCTGCCTGTAGGAAACATGCATTAATCTGTTTCATCACTTTCTCTTTGATCTGCAACAACATTTCTGGCCTCATTCGCCTGAGCTTTTGTTGGACTGGTTTATATTCTGGATTGATTGGAAGCTCGTGCATCACTATATCTGTACTCAAACCAGGCATATCTTGATAAGACCAGGCGAAGATATCTTTGAACTCTTGAAGAAGATTTATCAATTCTTGTTTTATATGGATTGTCAAAGTAGTACCAATTTTCACCTCTTTCATTTCTTCATCTGTTCCCAGATTCACAGTCTCAATCTCTTCTTTGTGAGGTAGAATTTGTTTATCTTCTTTTTCTACCAGTCTTAATAATTCAGTAGGAACATCACATTCCAGTTCATCCTCACACCCATTGATTTCTTCCAGACATATGGGCTGCTCTAAATTTATCTCTTGATTAAATTTAGGAATAAACATGCTATTAACATGGTGACACCTGCAAATTTAAATCGGACATATTTCTGAAAGAATATAATAAATTTATGAAATAAATAAATATAATAATGTAAGAAAATGATTGCCATCTGAAAATTTTAAAGAAAATTTCTTATATTTAATATTAGGTTAACATAATTTCCTTTACAAGATAACAAAAAGTTTTCATACTTTTGGGCTAAACATAAAGATTAGTTCTGAATATTACTCTGCGTTAATATTAAAAACTATAGGAAGGTCTTCAGTGGTCCAATTGTTGAGTGTTTCTCCAGGAAAACATGGGCGAATCCTATCCAAGTATTTGCCAGTCTTGTTGTCATTCATGATCATGTTGATAAATAATCCATTCATAGCTTGTTCAACTATGCTTTGATCTTTCATCAACTTTTCTTCTTTAAAGGCCTCAACAAGCTGTTGTTCTACATTAATTGTTCCCCCTGATCTGAATATGGTCTTCAATTGTGAGAAAGACATGTGTTCCCAAAGGATTTCTTCCCCTTTCAACCTTGCCTTTCTATCTTCACACTTTCTTTTCATCTCTTTGTTCTTTTGCCGAAAATTGGGCTTAAATCCAAGCCTAAAACGATCTTTCTTCATCTTTATACTTACAGGAACTGAAATCCCTTGAAGATTCTTTCCTAAACCTTTCCCAGCTTTAGCTCCGATGCCTAAAGTTTGTCGTACCGTCATCTTGGTACAATCAGATAATCTGGGATATGGAATTTTGCTTCCTTCTGCAATAAAGGTTGCATTTACAAATTCAAGAGCTCGAAAAGAGCATTCAAGAGCATCATCATTGGTTTCAATATATGGAACATCACTTGTTATAGACACAATGATTTCTTCTTCAGCTCCTACGCATATTAGTTGTCCATCAACAACAAATTTCAATTTCTGATGTAATGAAGAAGGAACGGCTCCTGCTGAATGAATTCATGGCCTCCCTAATAAACAATTATATGTAGGGTGAATGTCCATCACCACAAAGTCAATATTGTACACGACTGGTCCGATTAACAACGATATTTCCATTTTCCCAAGAACCTCTTTTTGAGTACCATCAAAAGCTCATACTACATTCTGATAACTCTTCATATGTGATTTATCCACATGCATTCTTTGAAGTGTGACTAGAGGCATCAAGTTGAGAGCAGATCCATTGTCAATCAATACTCCTGGCAAAACATGACCATGACAATGTGTAGTGATATTCAAAGCTTTTACTGACCCCATTCCGCCTTCAGGTATTTCATCATCCGTGAACGTTATGTAATTGTCAGCGGCTATATGTCCCACAATTCTATCAAGTTTATTGAGGGATATGTTTTCAGGGATAAAGGTTTGATTAAGCATTCTCATCAAAGCATTTCTATGTGCTTCTGAATTCATCAATAGATCAAGAATAGAAATTCTCGATTGTTGTTTGTGTAGTTGTTCAAAAACACAATACTCACTATGTTTCAGGAATTTCAAAAATTCTTGCGCTTGTTTTTCTGTTACAGGCTTATTGAATGCTGGAGGGGATTCATCATCAAATACCTTTTGGGGTATTACCATGGTTTTTCCTTTTGTTTTCACTTGTTCCGAGGCATTGGATGTTTCGGGAGAGTAACATCTCCCACTTCTTGTAAAGAATCCGACTTTACTCACTGCTTCAGATGTCGAACCCAGACTCTGTATTTTCTCTTCTGTTTTTTCTAGAGAAACATATCCTCCTACCATTGAAACATTGGTAGTATAATTCCAAGGTACTCTGCGGGTATCCTTGTATGGAAATGGTAGAGAAGTTGTAATAACTATTTTCGGCTTTATTGGTGCAGGAATTACCGTAGAAGATTTCACATTAATGATCACAGGATCATTTGTTCTTTGACTAGGTTAGGAATCTTCTGATGAGCAAACATCATCTTCTTTTCTCCCTGGTTCTTCTTCAAAGAATTCTATCTCTCTGCTATTCATCAATTTTTGCACCAAATTCCTAAACTCAGGACATAGTTGAATTTCATGCCCCTTCTCTTGATGATATTCACAATAATTCTTGCCTTCATTATGCTTTGACCTGAATTGTTGTGGAATTATACCGGCTAAAGAGAGTTGTTGAAATACCCAAACAAAAGGAGATTTAATTTCAAAAATGTCAGTTTTTGCTTTCTTTCTGTTCTCTTCCTGAATTGCATTCACGTTTTGATCTCCATGATTTGGCAATGGATGATTTGATGTAGTTGGTGAATTGAATTCCAACTTTCCAGTGTTGATCAAATTTTGAACCACCCTTTTGAATGCCAAACAGTTTTCAATAGAATGACCCGTAATTCCTTCATGGTAAACACAGTGTGCCTTTACATCATACCATGGAGGAAATGGTGGTTGTATGGGAACCAAAGGATAGGGTCGTATGACATCTGCTTTTAACAGCGAATCATAGATCTCAGCATATGGTACTGGTAAAGGTGTAAAAGACAACCTTTCATTTTCCTTTCGAGATCCTCTGGACTCTACTCGATTAGTGTTTGTTTCCTCTTTCTTAACCCTTGGTTGGGTTATTGTAACACTTTTCGATGAATCCTTGTTGTAAGAGTTTGCATTGTTGACTTCATTCTCTTTTTTTCGGTACATAGGTCTTTTGGAACTAGACCCCTCATTTGATTCAATTTTACCACTTTTCAAGACATTTTCAATGAGTTCTCCAGAAATGACCAAATCTGTAAAATTTCTGGTTGCATTCCCCATTAGATGATTTAAATAAGGAGCTTTCAATGTATGGACAAATATTACTGTGGCCTCTTTTTCTGACAAAGGTGGTTGAACTTGGGCTGCTGTGTCACGCCATCTCTGAGCATACTGTCTGAACGTTTCGCTATTCTTTTTCTCCAAATTTTGGAGAGTCCATCTATCAGGGACCATGTCTGTTACGTGGTGGTACTGCTCTAGGAATGCTTTAGCCAGATCTTTCCAAGATCTAATGTTGGCTTTAGTCAATTGAGTATACCATTTTAAGGTTGGTCCTGTCAAACTATCTTGAAAGCAGTGAATTAACAATTTCTCATCTTTCACATATCCTGCCATTCTGCGACAAAACATAGTAATGTGGGATGAAGGGCATGTGGTACCGTCATATCTATCAAATTCGGGAGCTTTGAACTTGATGGGGAGGATTAGGTCTGGAACCAAACTCAACTCACTAGCGTCAAATGCATAGAATGATTCAGTTATTTCCACGGATTTCATTCGTTCTTCTAAGCTCTTGATCTGTCTGGTCAATTCTTCATTTACTTTTTCTTTCTCATTCAGCTCATTCAAATCTGGGATTAAATGTTCAGCATTAAAATCCCCTATTTTCACATCTGATATAAGTGGATTTTTGCTTGAAGATGCAGGATCCACTTGTCGATTTTCATGTGGTTTGGCTTCTTAAAATGCTGGTTTGCTGGCATTGATTTGTATAGGTGTAGTACCAGAGTGATAAATTGGTTCTGGTGGAAAACCTAAAGGATACATAGGTTCTTGGTCGAAAGATACAGGATTTTCATGTATTTTTCCAATGATAGCCTGCCTTTTAAACATGTCTTCTATTTTCTGCATCATGTTGTCTTGTGAGTTTGCAATACTGGCTTCAATTTTCTCTAGCTTCATTCTCATTTCTGCTTGTTCTTTATTATGTTGTTCCTCAAAACGTTGTATTTTATCCTCCATAATTCTCTTAGTAGCTTGTCTAGTACCGTAGTGATGCTGTATTTCTCTTTTGGCCAGAATAACTGCGATTGAAAAATCTTTTGATATTATTTTTTCCCAATTTTAATTAATGTTTTATCTTAATAATAAAAAATTATACAAAAAGAAAATCATGAAATGAATAATGAATGTATGCAAAATGTATGTATGCAAAAAGGTATTGATCCCAAAAAGTTAACTGTCATAGAACAACTTTCATTGGCATACAAAAGTTTCTTTATAATAGTTCATAACTACAGATAAGGCGTAGCTTTCCTATTAAGCTCTATAATTTCTTTCATTAACCATGACACCTTCTTTCCGAACTTAGAAACTGGATCAACGTGATGCTCAATTATTTTAGCTTCAACAGCTAGTTCCCCAACATATCTAGCAACTTCACTCATTTGTACCATGGCCTCGAATACCATATTACTTCTTTCTTCACTTCTTTCTACATAGAAATCAGTTGACTTCTGCCATTGTTCATTAGTTCCTTCAAGAGTTTGCTCTAACTCAGTGATTCTGACTTGACAATTGTGCAGAATTTTTTCAAGATCTCTAATGCGTCTTCGCAGTGAAGCACTTTCCTCATTACTTTCTTTGGTATCATTAGGTCCTAGACGAACCTTTTCTTGAAATAATGACTCTTCAAGTTGCAAAATGTAAGCATTAAACTCTGCATTTTTGTTTCTAGACTGATCCAGATCTTCTTCCAGTTTTGTTCGTGCTTCTTGCGTTCTTTGATTAAGTTTTTGGATTTGAACATTCTTGTTTCTGCATCTTTGCATCCAATTGCTAGCCACTTCTTACTCTACCTCAAGTTTGGTGTTGAAATTCTTTCTTTCCAGCTCCCATTTTTCTTTTTCAATATTGGACTCTTCAATCTTTTGGCCTCTGACTTCAAGTTCGGCAATCAGCTGGTTCATTTCAGATTCAAATCCCTTGAACATGATATTTTTCTCACCCTCAAATTTATCAAAGATATCATTATTCATCTTTTCTAAATCTTTGGCTCGATCCCTTTCTCTTTGCATTTCATTCATGATTTCGCGGTGTTCAGCTTTGTGTTTTATAATTCGCTCTCTTCTGTCAACCTCAAAATCTTCCATTTTTTGCTTTCCTTTATCAAGGCTTTTGAGTAGACGGCTATTCTTCCCTTTCAGATCTTCAACTCGACTTTTCTCGATGTTCAATTCTCTGGTCATCTGTACTGTTGATTGGCTTGGTCCTGATGCTTTCCGGGATTTATATAACTCCTGGTAATTTTTCTTTAATGCTCTGAATTCACCATCAACTTTTTCTTTGTTTTCTCTCAACATTGCACATTGTGATTAATGAAAGTCAATGTCAATACCCAACATAGCTTTATCTCGTCTCATTTGCTCTAATTCTCTCGACCAGCCTTCTCTTTCTGCTTCAAACTCGGCTCTTAGGATTTCAATCTCTGATGGAACCACCTTAATGCGATCTTCCATAGAGATATCTTCATTTTGATCTGGTAGAGGAATATTTTCATTTTTCCTGACAGATCTCCATTCCTCATAATCAGGAGTTAGCATTTCTTTTGCTGCTTTAGCTCGGATACAAAAAGTTGTTTTCCAAGCTATAAAGGCTTCCATGATATTTCTTTTATAATTTTTGCTATGGATTGCGAACTCAAATGAATGTAATCCAGCGGTGACAGGTACAAATTGACGACCTTCATACTGTCTTATGACCAGAAGTGGTGCATATCCAATTCCTCCCCATAATCCGAGCAGCATTATCCAGTTGTAATCACCATATTTGTAAAAGAATTCTCTTTGGATTTGCCACGGGGCTCGCCAAACAATGTCATTGCTTTTAACATTTCGAAAGGCATTAATCCACATATCTTTCTTAATTTCTTTCGGCCATTCTTGCTCCAGAAATTCTTTTAATGGTGAGTAATCCGTATTAAATCGTCGGTATGAAATCTTTTCTGTCCTCCAGAAATGGCTACGGATCCAAACATATAACAACTGGGTACACCCTGAGAATCGTCCACCTCATAGCTTTCTACAAGCATTTAACGATCTGAAAGTCTCTGCTAGAATTGCAGAAGCATGATTAATCTTTTTTGGTAGCTGCTCAAACAAATATACTACTGCAGCTTCAATATATCCCAATACTTTTGGGAAGATGACCATACCATACATACCCAGAGCAAATAGATCGAATCGTACTTTAGTGTCTGGATGACTCTGAATAAGTTCTTTAATGTTAGTCCAAGCAATGCCTTCGCTTTCGCCCTTTTGTTTTGTACGGGATGCCACCCATTCTTCTCGTACCCCGGCAATCTTTTCTAATTTAACTCGAAAGGGTTGAGTTTTAATTGACTTTGAATAGATTCGATTCTCCAAAGCCCCTTCTATATGTAGCAAAGTTGTGTACTCTTCAATAGTAGGGACCAAGTCCTCCTTATTGAGAGTGAAGCAATTGTACACTGGATTCCAGAATTGAATTAGGGCTCGAAGTAAGTCATCATCAACTTCGACATAGAGCAAATATGGGATGTCTCCGTAAGTCTGATAAAACTGTAATTTTTTGTTTGAATCCCAACTTTCCCAAATACTTCGTAAATCTTGCATATCATTTCTTTTTAGCGAAATTGGAGCATAACTGGCCAAATCAGATACATAGTCATCTTGCAGACTGTCTCCTCCTTGTCTTTGTAAGTCCTCAGCCCACTATCTTACTTCTGAGTTTAGAATTATTTGATTTGAACACTTTTTATCCATGGATGAAGGCTTTCCAATGAGACAATTAACACGAGGATCAATGCCTTTTATCCTGTATGATGCTATGCAAACAGAAAAAATAAAGAACACACAAAAAGAAATGAATTAGTTTACATAATAAAAAAATTTAATAATAATATCTACCTAAATATCTTTATTTAAACATGCTTTTTCATAATTTAAATAATTTAAATTTACATGTAATTTAATCAGTAAGAAAATAAATAAATTAATTAAAAGGAAAGTTAGAATTCATTTCTCCTGTGTGTACACCTATTTTGGACAAGATTTTGGCATGGCTTTAGATCGGAAGAGTTTCTAGGGTTTATTATATGCAAGGTTTCAGATCTAAGAATAAAGGTACCCGAATTGTCCTTGTTAGTACCCCATTGGGTTGCTAACCCTCAATCCTAGTCCATTACAGACTTTAAATGGATCGAGTTCAATTCGAGGGGACACATTTCTCTATGCCTGACACGGAGAATAAATTCTCACGAAGACATAGAGCATATGAACCCCGAAAGTTACTTGCTAGGTCTGACACGGAGAATAAATTCTCACGAAGACGTCGCTTTCACTCCCACTTAAAAGGGACAAACTCAATTATAGAGCTTTATGTTATGCAATGCAAGTGTTGTGTGTGAGGAGAAATGTTCAAACCTCTAACAGAAAAAATAAATAACTTGCAAATAAAATGAAATATTAATAAGAAAATATATAAATACTATAAAAATAATAAGTATATATAAAAAATTTGAAAAGAAAGAATTATATATGAATTTTTTAATTTATAATTAATAGAGACAATTTATAATTGATTTTAAAAGTTTGACCAGTCCCCAGCAGAGTCGCCAAGCTGTCGTAACCGGTTTTCGTCCGGGCACGAATTTTTTTACTTGGCTGGAAAAGTGGTGTGAATAAATGGTTTTAAAAATAATTTGGGAGTCACCATCAGCCTTTTGGGTCAGGTAGGTCGAATACCTAAAAATTATATTTTAACAGAGTTTTTAAGAAAACATCAGTTAAAAGATGAACTGATTTGCGTTTATAACCAAAAATTCTTTCTTTTTAATAATAAAAAGGGATTCGTGGTCGGTTACGTTTAGGGAAGGATTAGCACCCCTACAACGCCCAAAATTGGTACTTTTTAATTATAAATTGTCTCTATTATTAGAAATTTAAAAATTCAAAATATATTTAATTTATAATCCGATTATTTCAAAATTATAATTATGAGAAAAAAATAATTTATATATATTTATAAATAAAATATTTATTTATTTAGAAATATCAGTAAAGGACTTCTAGGTGCCTTAAGACAGCTCTTTTCTTCGATATTAATAAATATTAATATAATAATTTAAATAAAATTAAATTATAATTTTTTATAATATTTAATTTTAAAATACCAGAATAGGACATCAAGTTGTATTAAGACTGCCCTTTTCTTCGATATTGAAAAATAAATATTAAAATAATTTATATAAAAAATATAAAATATTATTTATTATATATATATTTATATGACTATATAATAATAATAAAAATATTTAAATATATTAACAAGTAAAATTAAAACAATAAAAATACAATTATATATTTAAAAGCAGTAAAATAAATGAAAATATTTAAAATTAGTGACTAAAATATAATAAAATTAAAATTAAATACTTAATACTAATTAATTATTTAAAATTATAGGGATTAATCATGCTATTTTCCTTATTTATTAATTTAGTGACTAAAATAAAATTATATAAAATTCGAATATCAGATTAAAATAAATTAAAAAATATATACTATGGATTAAAATATTATTTATTAAAATTAAGGGACTAAATATGTTATTTATCCTAAATATTTATAAATACGGTTAAGGGCTAAAAAATAAATAAATAAAATTTAAAGACCAAATTAAAAGGATTATTAATTTGATTTAGTGACTAAAATGTAAAGATTACACATTAGGATGGCTGCGGACGGTATTTAACCTTTAGTTAATTACAAACAGATCCCTCCCCAAAACGGCATCGTTTGGGGAGGGCTATTTAATCCCCTAACCGGCTGGCCCTTCGGGCCAACTCTCCCATTTTTCTTTTTCTTTTTTCTCTCAAACAGAGAGAGAGCCAGAGTTCTCTCTGGCTTCTCTCTATCTTCCCTTGCCGGAGGGAATCCGGCAGTCGTCTGCCGCCACAAATTCTGCTGCCGGCCACCGCCTCCGGTGGCCAGAAATTCCCCAAAATTACCTAAAATATAGATCTAAACGCCCTAAGACCGAGTCCGGCCTTTGTTTCCCCAAAAAGACTCCTAATCGGAGTAGATCTATGAAAATACCTTCGGTATTTTCTGTTCTCCGGCGATGTTTAGTGCTTCCGGCGATGGTCAAGGCTTCCTCGGTAAGCTTCTCTCCTTTCTTTTCTTTTGTTTTTGGTTGCTGTGTTGTGGATTTTTTTTTGTTCTCCGTTCTTCCTGGTTGTTCGTATCTCTTTCTCTGTCTCTTCTTTTTTTTCTGTTTTCTTGTCGTCTTTTCTTGCTCTCCGTGGCTCCTCCTTTTCCTTGCAGGGGACAGTGGCTTTTATAGCCACCACCGGTGATGGCTTCAGACCGGTCCAAAGGATGAAAGGCCCGATGAGTCACCAGTGAGTCACCATAGCTATGGAGTGTCGGCGAGGCTGGTGTCGTGGCAACAGCAGTGTCGACGTGGGGCGACTGGAAGCTGAAGCAGCGCCGCGTGGTCTTCTGGAAGCTACGGCGGCGGCTGGGACGTGTCCCTAGGGTATCATCACCCTAGGGTTTTCTGCTGGAACCATCTGGACCGTTGGATCTAAGTTAGATCCAACGGCTGAGAAGCAAGGCGGCGACTGGCTGAGATACAAACCCTAACCGGGTTTAGGGTTTCTGCTTTGGCTTCTGGATCTGGGCCACCAAGTTTGGGTCACTGTTGGGCCATCTGGGCTTCGGGATATTGGGCTTTGGGTTTGTAAAATGTAATTTGGGCCTAAAATAATAGTTATTAATAATAATAATTATTATAATAATAATAATATAAATAATATTTAAATGAAAAAATAAGTATCTTCACCCATCTCTATTTTATTTTTTTCAATTAGATTCATATTTTTATTGAATAAAATTAATTTTCTTTTATAAAATATTTCGGGTCGAGTCAGGTCAGGTTTCAGGAACATATTTTTTGGGTCGGATCAAGTTGATCAGAAATCCGACTCATGCCCATTCCTAATAGAATTAATGTAAGGCTTTTATTTGATTATTTGTTTCCCTAACCACTACATTATCTATAAGACAAAGTTATTGAATTAATGTACCTTTTTCTGTTTTTTTTAATTAAAAAACCAAAAGTCTTTTTCTATATTATCGTTCATTTCTTCTTACTTTTCTTTTTTTCCCTCTCGGTTAATATTAATATTAATATTAATATTAATATTAATATTAATTATAAGTTGATTATTGATCGTTGGCCATCCCCCCCCCCCCCTTTGTTCCTCTCTTCTTTCCCTTTCATTGTCCATCTTGCCATCTGTGTTCCACCTTTGTCGCCTCGGTATTGACTTTTGTCCGTCGTGTTCATATATTCCTCTCGTTAGCGATCCATGAGTTGAAGTTCGATATAAGTCGAGCGACATCGCCCATGTTGAGTACATGTCCTTCGATGAAAATTTAAATTGATTCGATGCAAATCAATTTGAGTGCACCACTTTTAGTTTCAATGGAATGTCGACTGATTAGATTTGATCATTGTAGTGCCAAACGATTAGGATTCTCAACTCTTGAATAAACAAATTCAGCTGTCCTTGTCATGGAGGCTACCTCTCATGCTCATCCAAGAGACAACTTGAAACACAATCATTCACATTATTTGCTAAGAATATTAACCTATTCACTTCATTCTGCTCTTTCAATTTTCTTCCTTCTTTACCCCTTATCTTTTGGATTAATAACACAATTTAAACACACGTGTTCAACGTATATATATAAAAGAATATAATCTTTAAATATGTAAGATTTTTCAGAAAGTAATTAAAGATGCATGTATGATAACCAATGAAGCTTTGGAGAGTATATAAGAGAGCCCTAATTTTCTTAACAAGTAATTACATAGTTCTGCAAGGCAACTCTCATGTTTCTCTCCTTCAAAGGCTGCATCAATCAACCTGTCGTATGTGCAAACTAAAGACGGTTGAGTTGTAGATGGGGCCGTTGTTGGAGAGATCCCATGAGACATGTCTTGAACCCTGTCGATTTGGATCTGTTTTTGTAAAACCAACAACAGCATGTTGCTTCCTACATAAATTCAGACAGAGGTATGTTCTTTGTTCTTCCCATGGTATCAGAGTCGACGATCCTGGCACTGTTGTCTCTGCTACAAATATCGTCTACGCTTCTGTTTTCTTCGTCCGTGACTGCCGCTATTTAATCCACGACTTATATTTGTTGACTATTGTTCCTTTTACTACTCAACTCTGGAATTCTTACAAGTAATTTATCCATCGACGATTGTGTTGCTCTTTGTCGAAAGTTATTTTTGATATTGTTGTTGATTGTTCAAACGAAGGATCAATATGGCTGCCGATTCAGTCTTTACAACATCGATGCTACATCATATCTGCATTACGTAGATACGATAGATAATGGTAAAATTTATCCTAATATAAAATCTTATATTTATCCTTGAATACGAAGAATCTTGCACACCATATCATCATCAATACAAATATGAATCAAGTCCTTCCAGTTACGAGTTTGTTGATCAATAAAATATAATCTGAAATATGTCACATGCTGTTGTTTCAATGAACGGAAGTAGTTTATGGAGGTTTGTTAGGAAATAAACCAAGTACAAGTAATTTCCCTATAACCAGATTAGTGAGAATGCAAAATAAAAGCGGAAAAATAATACCCGAAATTTGATAACGGAGTTCAGCCAATTTATGCTTACGTCTCCGGACTGCTGCAGATCTTTTACTAAGAGAAAATTTACAGGTGTTTACACAACACACTTGAGAGAGAACTAGAAGATTTTGGGATGATTTTGAAGCTAAATGAGCTAGGGTATTTATAGTTAAAACTTAGGGACTAATATTGTAATTAAAAATAAAAATATTTTGGGCAGCCCCCCTCCCCAATTTGTTTTAGCAGCCCCCCATTTTTCTTCCCTTAGCAGCCCCCCTGGCTGCTGTCTTTGACCAACAATCTCCCACTTGAAGACTAATTTCAATCTGTCTTCACACCTCGATCGATGCAGCAGTATTTCTGGTCTTTTATTCTAGCATGCCAACTGAAGTTGAACACAACTTCAGTTTGTCCGTGGTCACCGTCTTTGTTAACATGTCTGCCGGATTTTGAGCTCCACTAATCTTTTCAAGTTTCAAAATCCCATCTTCCAGAAGAGACCGGATAAAATGATATCTCAATTGTATGTGCTTCGTCCTGGAATGAAAAGACGGATTCTTCGCTAGATGGATAGCACTTTGACTGTCGCAATACAAGACATTGTTTTCTTGTTTCTTACCTAACTCGTCCAAGAAACTTTGGAGCCAAACCATCTCCTTGCTGGCTTCCGTAACAGCGACATATTCTGCTTCAGTTGTGGAGAGAGCAACTATCTTCTGTAGTTGAGAAACCCAACTCACTGCAGTACCTCCTAGAGTGTAGACATACCCTGTAGTGCTCCTTCTGATGTCAATATTTCCGGCTAAGTCAGCATCTACATAGCCTGTCAGTATCGTATCTCCACTTTTGAAACAAAGTGCTTTGTTTGTGGTACCCCGCAGATATCTGAGGATCCATTTGACTGCTTCCCAGTGTACCTTGCCCGGATTATTCATGTACCTGCTAACAGCTCCCACTGCATGAGCAATATCTGGTCTGGTACAAACCATGGCATACATCAGACTTCCAATTGCTGAGGCATACGGCACCTTCACCATGTGTGCACGTTCTTCCTCCGTCTTTGGTGATTGGTCTTTGGAGAGTCTGAAATGAACACCTAAAGGTGTACTTACTGGTTTAGCATCTTGCATGTTGAACCTGGAGAGTACTTTGTTGATGTACTCAGCCTGTGATAACATCAAAGTCCCCGACTTTGTGTCTCTTTGATCCTCATCCCAAGAATCTGCTTTGCAGCGCCGAGATCCTTCATAGCAAACTGCTTCGACAATTTTTGCTTCAAGTTTATAATCTCTTGCATATCTGAGCCTGCAACGAGCATGTCATCAACGTACAATAATAAAATAATGAAGCTGTTGTCGAACCTCTTGATGTAGCAACAATGATCTGCTTGGCATCTGGTAAAACCACTGCTACTCATGAAACTATCGAACTTCTTGTACCACTGTCTTGGAGCTTGTTTTAAACCATACAAGCTCTTCTTTAACCTGCATACCAGGTTTTTCTTGTCTGCTTTTATGAAGCCTTCTGGTTGCCTCATATAGATTTCTTCCTCCAAATCACCATGAAGGAAAGCTGTCTTTACATCTAACTGCTCAAGATGTAAATTCTCTGCAGCTACAATTTTCAACACCAGTCTGATTGTAGACAGTTTTACGACTGGAGAGAAAATTTTATTGTAGTCAATACCTTCTTTTGCTGAAAGCCTTTGACAACCAATCTTGCTTTGTAGCGTTTTCTCCCATCGTGCTCTTCTTTGATCCTGTAAATCCACTTGTTATGGAGCGCTTTCTTGCCTGGTGGTAATTCAGCTAATTCCCATGTCTGATTTGACATAAGCGAGTCCATCTCATCTTTCATGGAAGACTCCCACTTGACTGAATCCTCCACTTGCATTGCTTCATCATAGCACTCTGGTTCACCATTGTCAGTTAGCAACAAGTAGTGCAAAGAAGGAGAATACCGTTGGGTTGGTTTAGGAATTCTGGAGGAGCGTCTCAGTTCTGGTGTGCTTGGTTCTTCTTGAACTGCTTCAGGATTGATCTGAACATCATTTCCAGAAATCTCCTCAAACTCAGCAAATTCCTTTGTTTCAGCTTTGGTATTTGAACTGCTTGATTCTACAGTTGACCTGTCTTTGTACATCACATTCTCATTGAAAATGACGTCTCTGCTTCTGATGATCTTTCGATTTTCGTAGTCCCAAAACCGATAACCGAACTCATCACCGCCATAACCAACAAAGGCACATTTGTTGGACTTAGCATCAAGTTTACTTCTTTCAGCAGAGTCTATGTGTATGTAAGAAATACAACCAAAAGCTCTTAAGTGTGAAAGGTTTATTTCTTTCTTGCTCCAAGCTTCCTCTGGTATTCCGCCATCCAAAGGAACTGAGGGCCCACGGTTGATCAGGTAAGCTGCAGTGTTGATAGCTTCAGCCCATAGAAATTTGGGCAATCCGGCATGTATTCTCATACTTCTAGCACGTTCATTCAGAGTTCTGTTCATGCGCTCAGCTACGCCATTCTGCTGCGGTGTTATGGGAACTGTTGTCTCCATCTTGATCCCATTGTTTGCGCAGAAATCTCTGAATCTATTGTCTCTGTATTCTCCTCCATTGTCAGACCTCAACCGCTTGACTTTCAAACCAGTCTCATTTTCCACCATGGCCTTCCATTTTCTGAAGGTATCAAAGACTTCTGATTTCTTCTTCAGAAAATAAACCCACACCTTCCTTGTTGAATCATCGATGAAGGTGACATAATATAGTGAGCCTGCAAGAGATGGAACTGGGGATGGTCCCCATACATCAGTATGAATCAATTCTAACCTTTCTGCCTTGGGTGTCTTGCCAATCTTTGCAAAACTGACTTTCTTTTGTTTGCCAAAGATGCAATCCTCGCATAGTCCGACATCCACATTCTTTAGATCCGGCAGTTTCCCTTTTGACAGAAGTATCTTCATTCCTTTCTCGCTCATATGGCCAAGCCTTTGGTGCCATAGGTTTGATTTTCCATCAGCATCTGCTACTGCAATGATATTCTCTAAATTTGAGGTTACATAGAGAGTACCAGTCTTCTTACCACGAGCAATGACGAGTGCTCCTTTGGTAATCTTCCATTCACAACCTGAAAAGGTTGTACTATATCCTTCTCCATCAAGCTGTCCAACAGAAATCAGATTTCTTTTGAGGCCAGGAATATGTCTCACTCCTGTCAGCTTCCAGGTGGTCTGGTTTGGCAGCTTTAGTCGGATATCTCCTTTTCCGACGATCTTCAAGGTTTCATCATCAGCAAGATGAACCTTCCCAAAATCACCACTGATATAGTTCTCCATGATTTCTTGGCATGGGGTGGAGTGGAAAGATGCCCCTGAATCCAAGATCCATGATTCAATCGGACTGTTGACGCTTAGAATCATGGCATCACCTGTCTCCTCTGTCACGTTGGCAGATTCCTGTGCGCCGGTATTTTTCTTCGGTGCTCGGCAATCTCTTTTGAAGTGACCCTTCTTGCCGCAATTATAACAGGTAAAATCTTTATTTTCTGTTCTTGATTTTCCCCTTCTGGATTTCGATCTGCCACGATTTGAATTTCTTTCTGAAGTTCTCCCTCTAGACTCCGTGTGCAAGGCTGAGGAGGTTGATGCTTCACCCGATTCTCTCCGTCGAATTTCTTCGCTCAGTACCAGATCCCGAACATCGTCGAATTTCAATTTACTATTTCCCGACGAGCTGCTAACTGCTGTAACAGTAGCATTCCAACTGTCTGGTAGAGATGATAAGAGAATTAAAGCTCGAACTTCATCATCGAATTCAATTTCCACAGAACTCAACTGGGTTGTGATTGTGTTGAGTTCATTCAGGTGTTGAGCCACTGATGCTCCTTCCGTCATCCGCAAATTGAATAATCGCCTCATCAAGTGAACTTTGTTTGAGGCCGATGGCTTCTCATACATACTGGAGAGAGCTGCCATAAGACCTGCCGTGGTCTTTTCCTTTGCTATGTTGAAAGCAACATTTCGGGACAACGTCAGTCGGATAACTCCGAGGGCTTGTCTGTCGAGAAGAGCCCAGTCTTCATTCTTCATGCCCTCTGGTTGCTTTCCTGAAAGAGGTTGATATAGATTTTTCTGATACAGAAAATCTTCAATCTGCATCTTCCAAAAGCCAAAGTCCGCACCATCGAACTTTTCAATTTTCACCTTCCCTTCGTCTGCAGCCATCGCTCCCACTCGAATCTGGCTTCGTTTGGATCGTTTCTGACAATTTCTGCGAACCGCAGTGTATTAGAACACCTCCGTCGACAAACTCGTATCGCCGACCGAATTTCACTATTCACGAATTCACTATTCACGTGAATAGTAATGAATAGTAACCTCGCAGAAAATTGACAAAATTCACAACCTGGCTCTGATACCAGTTGTTAGGAAATAAACCAAGTACAAGTAATTTCCCTATAACCAGATTAGTGAGAATGCAAAATAAAAGCGGAAAAATAATACCCGAAATTTGATAACGGAGTTCAGCCAATTTATGCTTACGTCTCCGGACTGCTGCAGATCTTTTACTAAGAGAAAATTTACAGGTGTTTACACAACACACTTGAGAGAGAACTAGAAGATTTTGGGATGATTTTGAAGCTAAATGAGCTAGGGTATTTATAGTTAAAACTTAGGGACTAATATTGTAATTAAAAATAAAAAATATTTTGGGCAGCCCCCCTCCCCAATTTGTTTTAGCAGCCCCCCCATTTTTCTTCCCTTAGCAGCCCCCCTGGCTGCTGTCTTTGACCAACAAGGTTGGAGAAGGAACCAGCCGCTTAGCCCAGAATGTTCCCAATAGTCATGAAGAACGAGACCCAACCATTGGGGATCCTCATTCTTTTATGATCGTTTGTCGAAAGGTCAACGAGGAAAAGCACGACAAGGACCTTGTAACATGTTTGCACCTCGAGGATCCAAAAACCAGTGATGAAGATAGCAACTGCTCTAGGCTTGGTGGGATTGTGGAGCGAATCGCCTGCTCGGTGGCCTATGTATTTGGCGAAGCCAATGAAGAAAACAACGACGACGATGAAACGAGCTCTGGCGGCAATGAAAGGTCGACGATGACCAGTGCAGGAGGAGCAATGATCTCTATTGTAACTTACGACAGTTTGCACGAGGAGGCCGAAGATGGGGCGACAAAGTTAAATGAAAGAATCATTTAGTTTAGTGTTTATTATTTATTATTATAAATTAAATTTATGTATCAAGTAAAATTTAATGTGACATAAACGAACTTTTATATATTATAAATCTTAAAAAAATTAAATCAAATTTGGTGATTATGGGAAAAAACCTTAAATTTAATGGTATTTTATAAATAAAATAGTTGGTAACCAAAACAGAATCGTGAAAATAGTTGAGTGACTAAGTATGTAATTTACCCTTGCTATTTTTAATAGGATTTGAGACAAATGAAGTAACAATTTAAATTTCAAGAGATAAAACGTTTCAAAAAATACTTTATGTACAACTCGCTACAAATGACATAGTTTAGGAGACAATGATACATTTAAGCCACTAATTAATTTGACTTCTAACGTACACCATGTGATTTGTTAGAACCAAAATTAATATCGATCACATTAATCAGGCCTACCAACTTACAAGTAGACACGATAATTTTATATCCGACACCTAAAATCACTATAAAACCTCTCGATCAAGATCATAAAGACTTTTTTTTAGCACATTTCCTCTCACGGATCTCTCTCATATCCATTACCGATATTTTTTACTTATTATTACTCAACTATCGGTTATAATTCTCTGTCTAAATTAAAAAAATGTGAATTTTCAACTATCCGCGTAACAATCTTAATTTCATCAACAATTTTACTACTTGTTCTCATCCGAACGAAAGAATCCTCTACAAGCATCTATTTATAGTGCACCACTTTTAGCTTCAATGGAATGTCAACCAATTAGGTTTATGATATAGTACTGAAGATTTGGATTCTCACCGGAATCTATAAAACACAGCTTTCCTATTCAAGGCGGCTACCTCTTGTGTTCATCTAAGAGACGACTACAAATATGATCATACTTTATCATACTTTTATTTTTAATTTTAATAATTAAAGTTTAAAACTTTTTAATTTATTCATTAAACTTTTGATTTGTTCTTATTCTAATTACTTACATGTGAAATTATAAATGAAATGACGACATAATAGTTACATGTGCTAATGTGAATTGTTTTCCTATTAGCATAAAATTCATGTCATCCTTATCATTTTCCCTCTTTTTCTTCTCTTTTTTGATTTTTTTCTTCTTTCTCCAAATATGAAAGTTTTATAATTTCATCCATTGTGTCATGTTGACGTTGTAATTATTATTCTTTGACATGTTCTTTGATCACTGAAGATATCAACGAATCCGTCTAATTGTATCATACCATTCTATCGGTTTAGATCACTTAAATCACTTTCAAACTCATAAAATTCAATCTTAAACTCAAAACTCATAAAACGCTAAACCACTCCAATTATGTGTTTCCCTTCCTCCTTACCTCCTCACTATTAGAATTCGAAAAAAGATGCTTTATCGTCGAGAAATCAAATGAAATTAAAAAATTAGAGGGTTCTCACAAAAAAAATGAAGAAAGCCTTGGGATTATTTAATAAGTACTTTTAAAAGAAAATGTCTAATATTATTTTACTGATCAAAATAAGAGTGAGAAGAAAATTGAGTGACACATGTTGGACACGTGTATCCAGCATACCTTAATATATATAGATATGAGAATATAATCTTCAAATACATGAAAACCAATCAAATTTTGATTCAAATCTTAATTTTTAAATATTTGGATTCGGGTCTGTGCTTATATAAATTCACACGTACAGATTCATCTGATTTGGAAAAAGAAAAGAACTTATTCTTCATCAGTCTTAATCACCATTGTGATCAAGTTGGACACCAAGTGTGAAGGACTGACTTTGGAGAGTATATAAGTGAGTCAATTGTTTCCTAATTTTCTTCACACTCAAATGCAAAGGGAGCAACCATATACCCGCAAGGCAACAAGCATGTACGTCTCCTTCAAAGGCTTCATGTGCAAAGCTTAATGAATTTGCCTGCAAATCAAGATTGAGCTGCAGGTGAGGCCGGCGAACGGGGACGTACACGAGACTTGTCTTGAACACCGTCGATTCGGATAGGTTATAAACCAACTACAGCACCGGATTCTTATTAGGATAAGCCCACAGGAAAGCTGACGAAGCCAATTGCTCCCAAAAATTTTAAATTTTCATATATTTTAATTTTTTTATATTTTTCTATGAATAATATGTTCTCCTCCCCTTAACATATAAAAATCCTACGTTCTTTTCATATGTTTTTTTTTTATTTTGAAATAAATGTTTAATCTAACAACATTAACTATTGTAGAAAACATTGACGAGTGAACGATCAAGCAAAACACTATGCTACAGAGATTGAAGCACGATGCAAAGATTGAAGAATAGCAAGAGCATGGCAGTTACCGCTAATTTCGTGTGGCGGACTTCAACTTGTCTTCGTCAGAGTTTACAACAACTCCACTCAAGGAATCGTCGATCGGGGCTGACCGGAAGAACATCATCGATAGCAGTGTTTCTCTGCTGGGGAAATCAGCCTGTTAGGGTGTTGCGCCGTTATATATAAGGGTGAATAAAACTCGATCGATGCCGACCATAAGCATCATCAATATCAGTGTTTCTTTGCTAGAGGAATCAGCCTGTTACAGTGTTGTGCCGTTACATTTAAGAGTGAATAAAACTCGATCGGTGTTGACCATAAGCATCATCAATATCAACGTTTCTTTGCTAGGGGAACTGTTACGGTTTTGCGCCGCTGTATATAAGGATGAATAAAACTCGATTCAATTCAAAAAAATTGATTAGATTTTATTCGAATTTAAGCATTCGATTTGATTTAAAACATTTTTAAATAAAATAAAATTATAAAATATTACTCGTCAACTCGAGTTGCTCAAATTTTTTAAACTCGATTCAATTTGACTAACTTGAATGTTCATCCCTAATTCTTCCGTCATTTTTAATCTATTTTGACCAAATATGAATTATATGCTCCTCTAATATCATAGAATATCTATGTAACATCAATCTTATTTTTCAACAACAAGTCTACGATTTTTACAATTTAATCTCTCAACTATGCATTTAATTTAATTTATTAAATAATATTGTGTGTAAAAATATATATATAGTTAAAAAAATTGTTAAATTAGATCAATCTTTATCATAACATTATAAATATATATATATATATATGATTAAATTCTATATAAAAATTAAATAATAAATAATAATAATAAAATTAATTAACTTAAGTTTTTATTTTAATTGTAGGTGACTTTCCAAAGTAAAACCTAACCTCTATAATATACGTTTATTTATTTTATAACTTACATGAGTAGCAGCGACTGGTTCTTTCAGCCGGTGGCGGTTCAAAGCAAACTTGAAAATTTTCGCGGGAGACGCTGCCATTTTCGCCACCTACGCCATTTTATATCACTGAACTCAAATTCCCCCTTTCAGGTTCGTTCTCATCGCCGTTTTCTCATGGCATTGTCTAGAATCATAAAACCCAATCAATTTCTCTTCAAATCAACCAAACTAATCCCACAAAGTTCTTCATTACTTCTCCCCTGCAAAACCCTTCTTTCTCCCTCAAATCAACGAAGACCCATTTGCACAAAACATCGAAACGACAGTTTTCTCTCGCCGGATCAGATTAGCACCTCGAATGCCTTCGTTTCAATCATACTCAAACAACCCTTTTCACCAAATAATCCAGAGCTCAACAATCTCGCGCCGCTACTCACCCCTAAAGTTGTCGAAGCCGTCCTAAATAACCTCAGGGACTGGAGATTAGCTCACCAGTTTTTCACATGGGCCTCAAGTCAACATGGTTATAAGCATAAGATTTATGCTTACAATACCATGGCTTCTATCCTATCACGTGCTCGAAAAAATGCCCCACTGAAGGCTTTGGTTTTGGATGTCGTCAATTCCCGTTGTTATATGAATCCTGGGGCATTGGGTTTTTTAATTAGGTGTTTGGGGAGTGCTGGGTTGGTTGTTGAAGCTAACAACTTGTTTGATCAGGTTAAAAGATTTGGTCTTTGCATGCCGAGTACTTATAGCTATAGTTGTTTGTTGGAAGCTCTGTGCAAGTCTCGTTTGATTGATTTGGTTGAAGTCAGATTGAAAGAGATGAAGGATTTGGGTTTGGAATTTGATAAGTACACCCTGACCCCAGTTTTGCAGGTTTATTGCATTTCCGGGCAGTTTGACAAAGCTTTGGCAGTGTTCAATGAGATGTTCGAAGAAGGATGGGTGGATGAACATGTGCTTTCCATCTTGGTTGTTGCATTTAGTAAGTGGGGTGAAGTAGATAAGGTAATGGAACTGATAAATAGAATGGAAGAGCGAGGTATGAATTTGAATGAGAAGACATTTTCTGTTTTGATTCACGGATTTGTTGGTGAGTCTAGAATGGATAAAGCTCTTCAGTTGTTCGATAAAATCCGAAAATTGGGGTTTTGTCATAGTATTTCATTTTTTGATGTGATGATTGGAGGGCTTTGTAAGAATAATGAGCGAGAGAAAGCATTGTTGTTATACTCAGAAATGAAAGAGTTGGGAATTAATCCTGATTTTGGGATACTGATGAAGTTGATAACTTCTTTTTCCGAAAAGGAAGAAGAGTTGGACCGACTGCTTCAAGAATGCTGGGAAGATGTTAGTTCACAACATAAGAATCTGCTTTACAGTTCTGTTCTCGAAGGTCTAGTTCGCAATGGCTCAATAGATACGGCTTATGATCTTCTCCATATGCTAATGGGGAATAACAGAAACAGTGGTAGCATCCTTGCAAAGTACTTTTTGAATGAAAAGGAAGTAATTACCCTTGATAGTAATTCATTTACAAGTGTTATCAATGGCTTGCTTGATGCTGGTAAAGTGGATATGGCACTAACACTCTTCAGAGAAATGATTCAATTTGGTTTTAATCCAACTTTATTGCTTTATAATGGTTTGATTGATGCACTGTGCAAGTTAAAAAGACTGGAAGAGAGTTATGAGCTTTTGAGACAGATGAAGGAAATGGGACTTGAACCAACCAACTTTACTCACAACTGCATCTTTGGGTGTCTTTGTCAGCTAGAGGATGTTGAAGAAGCAGTTGATCTGGTGAAAAAGATGCGCCTTTATGGCCATGAACCATGGATAAAGTATTCTACCTTGCTTGTGAAGAACTTGTGTAAACATGGGAAGGTAGAGGAATCTTGCAAATTTATCACTGATATGTCACAAGAGGGTTTCCCCCCTGATATAATTACCTATTCTGCTGTAATAAATGGTTTGATCCAAATTAAATCAGTGGATACAGGTTTGGAACTATTCCGAGATATCTGTGCTCGAGGATATTGTCCTGATGTGATTTCTTATAACATACTTATAAAAGCGTTTTGTAAGGCCAAAAGAGTTGCAGAAGCTGAGTGTCTTGTGAATGATATGATGTTGAAGGGGCTTGTTCCCTCTGTGGTTACATATAATTATTTGATTGATGGATGGTGCAAAAATGGTGAGATTGACCAAGCTATTCTTCGCTTTTCCAAGATGTTTGGGAAAGAGAGGAAAGCAAATGTGATTACTTATGTAACTTTAGTTGATGGATTGTGCAATTTTGGAAGAACTGATGATGCTCTAAATCTATGGGATGAAATGTTTAGGAAAGGATGCATTCCCAACAGAATAGCTTATCATACTCTTATTAATGGACTTTGCAAGTGTGGTAGATCCTCCGCAGCTTTAGTTCATTTCAATGCGATGAAAGAGAAGGAAATGAAACCCGACAATTATCTCTATATAGCACTAATAAGAGCTTTCCTTTCAGACACAAACTTACCATCTGTTCTTGACATATTAAAAGAGATGGTTGATGTAGGAAATTTACCAGATCCACAAGACAAGAACTTCCCTGTCATAAAAGATGCAATTTGCAAATTGTCAGAAGATGCCAGAACATTTTCTAGCATAAGAGACCTAATAGAGGAGGGGAGGATCCCAGATGTTAGTCCCCGTGAAGGAGCTGAAGGTAGACATAATCCATCTATTTGATTCAGAGTCGAGTACGATTGCGGTTAAAGTTAAAAGAGAATTTGTTTATTCATGGAAGTAATGTTATCAGATTCAACGTAATGAAATAAGGTAAATTCTTTCCATCTTTTGTATGCCATTGTAAATTAGATTTTAATCAATAGATCTTGAATCATTCTACTGCTTGATGGATTTGACTGGCAATGTTTTGGAGTTAAATGTCAAATACGAACACGGCATACTGCCATACGCCCATACCTATTATCTAACTAAGCAGAAAAAGATATCTTATGCCACCCATAAGGCCTTATGTCACCCATAAGTTTACATGTGATTTGCAGGTATTTCAGGCCTTATAGTAATTACAACAGTAAGTGCCCCTCGTTTAACATGCAGGATAGGAAAGTCCAACGCTCGAATTGTCAAATATGAACACGGCATACTGCCATACGCACATACCTATTATCTAAGCAGAAAAAGATATGTCATTCATAAGTTTACATCTGATTTGCAGGTATTTGAGGCCTTATAATAATGACAATAGTATGTGCCCTCGTTTAACATGCAGGATAGGAAAGTCCGACGCTCGAACACCGAGAACTAAAAGGAAGGAAACGTAATAAAAGACTTGGAAATTGCTAGGCAAGTTAAGTTCAGGTTGCTGGTGCTAGCGACGGGCATACCGCATGCTGATCCCATCTTAACATACCGCATGCTTACCCATCTTAACGAGTTTTCAGAAGGCAGATATAGAGAGAACAATGGACGAAGTAATATCCAGTTTTCCAGCAAGGGATCGAGAAATTTTATTCACCAATTGACTCGAAAACTATGCTGTATCCGCCTCCAACTGGCGTAATCTTGGATGAGTTTACGATCGGTGGTATCGATGTGCTCGAAAATCGATTGCGTAAATGCAAAGGACGAGGATCCATTAGAGGAACTGCATCTTCATCTTTGTTTCGTAGTAAGTACACGTACAGTTAAATTGTACCAAGCCATTAGCCATCTCATGATCAACTGCAAGGGAACTACTATTACCTAAAATATGAGGGAAGGCCTTTACCTACCAATCATATTACCTAAATTTCAAAAACTATTAATTATATAAAGAATTATTATTCGATAAATTGGCAATAGGGAAAAATAATTCACAAGCAGAATTATTTTATTTAAAAAAATTAAGTTCACGTTAAATATATTTAATATAATCTGAATATTATTGATAAAATTAGTTTCTTATTAACAATATATCGAATAATAACTTTAATATAAAATATTAGGATCATTATATGTATTTATTTATAAAAGAAATTACTCATTAATCATTTCTTTTAACTTATAGTGGGTGTACGATAATTTAATTATTGTTAAATAATTAAATTAATTCCAATAATTATCTGGTTGACATTTGGTGTTATGATTTAAATAAACAGATTCTTTGTGAGTATTTTATGAACTATTTTCCTGTGTGTATTTATATTGTTTATTTATTCTGAATAATCTGAGTTAATTATAAAATTATTATTTATTTATATAAAAAATATATTATTTATTATAAATTTATATATATATATATATTTTTTTTTTGAGTATGAACGTCTCACTTTTTAAAATTTTAATTTAACTCAAATTTCATATTAATCTAATAATCATATCGTTTGTGAATCGTTCTGCGGGAAGTTCTTTTATGTTCATTTATTTATTAAACGAACGAACATGAACAATATTTTGTGTTCATTTAATTAAATGAACGAACATGAACAGATGACTCATTCGTTCATTTACGTTCGTGAGCGTTCAGTAATATGTTCGTTTATGTGTGTTTATTTATGTTTAGTTCAATCTCTTTAGACCAGTTAAAATATTAAAGCCCACTAAATTTTAAGCTGAGACCTATAAATATTTCAAAATTCAATTAATTTTAAATACAAATAAAAAACTCAAAACAATTAAATAAAATATAATCCTAAAATTGTTAGGAAAGAAAAAAAACTTATTTTCATTTATGCTCGTTTACGTTCATTTATTGTGTTTGTTTACATCCGTTCGTTTATGTTTGTTCATTTGTGTTCGTTTATCATTTAAATGAACGAACATGAACGAACACGAACAAGTTACATTTCTTAACGAACGAACATGAACAAGAATTTTTTTTGTTCATTTATGTTCGTGTACGTTCATTTGTTCGGTTAAAGTTAAACGAACTAACATGAATATACCCCGTTCTTGTTCGTTCGGTTCGTTTACATGCCTAAGACTAAATGTTGCTACAAAGGGTGTGTTTGTTTGCCGTAATTGGAATTACGGAATTGGTTTTCCCCGAATTCCCTTGTTTGTTTCACGTAATTCATTTTCCGGAAAATATTTTCCCGTGTTTGTTTCACGTAATTTGTTTTCCGGAAAACGTTTTCCCGTGTTTGTTTCACGTAATTCGTTTTCCGGAATGTAATTCATTTTCCTAGTAACAGAATTTCCTTTGTGTTTTCTGTAAAATGACTTACGGATTCATTTTCCGTAAGTCATTTTCCGAACTTTTCACTTCAAAGCAAAAATACTCAAAATAATTTTATTTTATGAATTTAATATTAATAAAATATTTTAATATCATTTTCTTCAAAATATTAATTATTAAAATATTTAAAATATATTTATTAATATTTATAATAATATAATATTATATTTTTAATAATATATTATATTTTAATAATAAATAATAAATTTTTTATATATTTAATAATGAATAATATTATTTATATATTTCAATAATATTTTAGTAAATATATTTAAAATATACTAATTAATATTTTTAAAATATAATATAGCATTATTACTTTAATAAATAATGTTTAAATAATATTATTTATTATATTTAATATTTGTAATAAATAATTTTTTAAAAACTCTTCAACTAGTGGAAAAAATGTTTAAATAACATCTTCCAAACATTATAAAACGTTTTCAGATGTTTTCCAGAAATGTAATTCATTTTCTAGAAATGTAATTCATTTTCCAGAATTCAAATTCCAGTAATTCATTTTTTATTAATTCAAATTTCAGTAATTCAAATTCCAGTAATTTATTTTTCGAAAAATCAATTACAGACAAACAAACATACCCTAAATTAATTTAATCACTTTGTTCATGTATTTGCTTATTAGTTTAATGGGGGAATACAGTATTTCACAATATTTAAAAAAATTATAATAGGGTATAAATACTAGACTTCTGTTTTCCTACGTTGATATCCCCTAGTAAAAGCAAGGAAAAATCAAAATAAAAATTCAAGTTTTTCGATCATTTTCAAGGCGGCTGCTCTCTCATTTCTCTTTCCCCTCTTTTAATCTTTGTTTCTGATTCTTCCATTACTCCCCGATTATATTGAAGCCCCATCGCCGATCTCTTCTGAGCCACCGATTTCTCTTTCCGGTCTAAAACCTTAGCATCGGAGAAAACTCTGGCGGGGAACGGCGAAGCTAAATCGGTATTGGTTAGGCTAGAGAGGTAAAAAAAAGAATGTCGGCCGAACAGAAAAAACAAGAACCTAGCCCTAACCCTAATGGCAACAATAACGATAATTTGAACAGTGAAACTGAACACGAAGAAAAACAAGTACAAGAAGAGCAAGAACAGGCTCCACGTCAGTCTTCGACGAGAACTCCTTTCACTAATCTAAGTCAGGTTGAAGCTGACCTGGCTCTTGCTCGAACCCTACAAGAACAGGTAAATTTTGCATGTTTTTATTTTGTTTTCTGTTTTAAAACTGATCATTATGTGTGTGCTTATTTAGATTTTTGTTTAATTGTAGGAAAGGGCGTATATGATGCTTAGGATGAATAATGATGGGAGCGATTACGGGAGTTGGGAGGCTGAAAGCTATTTACATGGTGGAGATGACGGTTTTGGGGATCCCCATGATCATGATATTACCGATGGTGATGAAGAAGAAGAAGATGATGACGGTGAGCAGGAAGATGAGGATGAAGGGGAATGTGATGGCACTGATGCTGATGATGACGATGGGGATGTGTTTGATGTGCATGCTGAGAATGGTGAGGAGGTTAACAACGCCAGTATTGAACTCGACCCAGCCGCTTTTTCGAGTGATGAGGCTTATGCTAGAGCACTTCAGGATGCCGAAGAAAGAGAAGTGGCAGCTAGATTGTTGGCCTTAGCTGGGATAAACGATAGTGAGTGTTTAGTAATACGAAATTCTTGTTAGTTGCTTTGAGTTAATGCCAATGCTAAGATCGCTTACTGAAGTTATATCAATTTGAAGGAGGAATTTTTACCTTTGAGGATCATGGAGGTAACTCTCAGGTGAGAATTATTATGAGTTATAAGCCTTAATTTCCATGCATATGTCGAAATCTCTATCTTTCCTTTATGATTTTTTTTTTCAATCAGATAAATAGGTTGCATTCTTAGGTAGAAATGTCTCAATTGAGTGCCGTTGATGTTGCTTTATTTGCTTGTATGCCTCTTTGGCTGACTTCTTATCTTGTAACTCTGATCGGAAGTTTTCATCAGGGGAGTATTTCACTTGAACTGATTTAAAATGAATGGTTTATAGTTTTCTGGACTGTGATCTCCATATTAGTATATTATGGATTGATTTTTTGCTTTTAGGACACATTTTTTATGGAGAATATGTTAACCAGTAATTAATATTTCTGGTCCTGCCTACCTGTAGGAAGGGTGCTTCCATTTTTCTTGGTGCATATGACCTTTGTCTTTAAGAGGGATATGTTATTAGTTTGCCTTTTGAATCTGATCATGGGATTCTGTTTGTCTTATTTTTATGTCATAACTTCAAATGTGCTTATAAATACTTAGATGGTCATCTATTGTTATTTGTCATTCATTCCAGCATGCGTGCAACTATGCAAGGTTACTGCATCATATGTTAGGAAGTATTTGGGGTTCTAACTTCCTTAATTCCAAAGATGTTCACTTGGAAAATTTTGGTTCCTTAGTAACGTGTTTAGTTGTAGCTAACAGAATGATCGTCTGTCTGTGCATGGTAAGCTTGTACTTTAGTAGTTTTTACAGGAATGGTTCTAGAGCTAAAATCTTAGTGAGTTATTTTCATTCTGATGCATGGGATGGATACATTTGAGTGCCATCATTGAATAACAATGGCCATGTAATTATCTTCTTTTATTAGGTAAAATGAACATGCCAGTATTAGCACTGTATTTGCTCTTGTTGGCCAATTCATATCTTCAACTTGGAGAGTGTATATTTTCCGACTTGGTTGTTACATTTAAATTGTTATAAGAAAGGGTTTCCCAGTTGACAATTCCCTCTATTTTCTGTGTCTGAGGCAGAGGTCTCTCATTCCATACTCTTGGTTGATATTATGTTGTCTGGTTCTGTTTTAGGGCTCTGCATAGTATGGTTAATTCTTTAACATTTAGTACTATCATATTGTGAATGACGGGTGATAACTTGGAAGAAACAGTCTGCATCGAGTATTCGTAACAGCCAATCTTTGTTTGTATTAACAGTGCTGGGAGTGAAACTTGTTTGAAAGGCAAGGATCATGTTGTGAATGTTTCTGAAATTGAGGCTGTTGCATGTTATAGTTTGTTAACATTTTTCTCTCACAAACCCTTTGTTGGATTATATTTGTATTTTTTGTCCATGATCATTTTAAGATATCAAGTTCATTTGAGAATAGAAGCTTTTCCTGATTTACACTGCTTTTATTGAGATTTGACTATGAATTTTCATCAAATACCCGATTGTATGTACAAAATAGTTTGGGATTCGACCTCCTGTATAGAATAAAATTTGTTGATGCAAGGATGAGGTTGTGACAGTTTAGTACTGTTCACCTGAAGGGACAAAAGTGAGGTAGTAGCAGGAGGAAGAAGATTGGATATGAAGCCCCAGAAGTCCCTCCTTTCCTGGTGAGGGGGCTCTATTTAGAGGTTATGCGGGTCCCCTTAATGATGCCCTACTATGTGTAGGGTGGTTGGAGAGGTATCGGGATGTGATAGATGGAACCCTTGATGGATTTGATGATATATGGCAAAATGAATGTACATAGTTACTTGTGGATATGTTTGTCCCTTAGACATCATCGATAACCAAACTCTCAAATCAGATGACATAAGTGAGTCACATGGAAAATAAAAATTTGAAGACAAAAAACTCAGGTAACAAACAGCGAACCGCCTTGAAGGAAGTGGCAACATTACCAAAGTAGCTCCTGGATTGTTAGCTTCTTAAAATTCTCTCCAGCCAATAGTCATTTTCTGTTCAATTACAAGTATAGTTGAAACAACCCGATCTTGCTTTGGATGTATTATGTCTGGAAGGAGGGCCTATGGATCGAGATTTTTCAACTGTACTTGAAATTGAGCTGAGAGACCATGAAGAAGACCTGAAGCTACCAATCAAGGATCTACACTGGTGATGATGACAGAGAGAAAACTTAATCACCGGCTCTCAGCCCTCCTAGTGAATCTTCCTAAACTGTCACAACCTCATCCCTGCATCCACAATTTTTTATTCTTCTCTTTCTTACGCCCTTTTATGGATTTCTGGAGCATATCATTTCACTTAATTTTGAGTCATTTTTTTTTCTTTTTGCGACTTACTTTTGCAGGATACATGGGAAGAAGTTGATCCTGATGAACTTTCATATGAGGTAAACTGAGCTAGATTCCTAATGCATTGTACTTTCCTTTTAAACACACTTATCAAGAATGAGCTATCATTCAGGAACTCCTTGCACTTGGTGAAGTAGTTGGAACTGAGAGTAGAGGGCTTTCAGTCGATTCACTTGCCTCCTTGCCTTCCATAACGTACAAGGCAGTCATCAGTCAGATTGGAAGCAATGAATCGTAAGTTTGAATGCATAGTCCTTTTCTTTTATGCCTGAATTTCATTCACTTGGTGATTATATTTGCATCCTTTGTTTTCAGGTGTGTTGTATGCCGTGTAGACTATGAAGATGGTGATTCCTTGACATTGCTTTCTTGCAAGCATTCATATCATCATGAGTGCATAAATAACTGGTTGAAAATAAACAAGGTATGCTTATCAACATATGCATTTAACTGCCTTGTATTTTGAGGACACTTGAAGCAACATCTGCACAAGTTTTCTTTAAAAGATAATACTGGCAAATTCTTCCTCTGTATATTTTCTTTCCTGTTCGCTTGTTGCATCATATACATGTTAGAATACCGGTTTTTACGAGTATCTTATGTTCACAGAAGCTCTTGTAAACATTTATGTTGCCGAATAATGCATCATTGCGTTACCGCAGGTCTGTCCCGTTTGTAGTGTTGAGGTCTCAACATCGGGTCAGAGCTAGTATTTTCCGTTAATCCTCTTCATGGTGCGCCACAAGTTGCCAACTGCTTGTCTTAATACGCAGAATGTACCATTTCTTTCTGGTGAAAAGACTTGTAGCCATAACATCTTCTTGCTTGCTTGCATCCATTCATCTATTAACTTTGTGTTAATACTCCCTTTGGAATTAGTTGACTATGGTAATCTTCTATACCTGAATTTGTTTTATTTTCTCATCATCTTTAGAAATTAAGGTACTGAAATATTGAATGAAATTAAAATTTGAAATTCAACTTGAGAGTAAAAAGTTTTAAATTTCAATTTGAGAGGAGAGAATTTATTTGAGAGGAGAGAATTTAAATACCAACATTTCAAAAAATATATTTTATCAGATGGTTTTTATGCATTGTCAAAAAATTTTAAAAAATAAACAATTGATTTTTTTCCATTACCAACTGGTAAATATATTGTTTTTTTCAGAAATATTTTGTTTAATATTATTTTCTTCCGATTAGACCACGTAACCGAAGACCAAATCAGTTTAAACTAGAATGCACAAAGGAAGAAGCATTATGTAATGCTTTTATACCTTTCATGAAATAACATCTGGTAAGAAAATTACACAAGCTAAAGCTAAGCTACAAATATCAGTAGGCTCCAGCCAAAGGAGCACATCAGCATGCAAGAAAGATTTAGTAGTGAACTCAGTGAGTCAGTCAAAGTTGGAAAATCAGAACCCCAAAATATTTGCCCACTTGCCAATTGTCATCTTTCAGCAGGATTCAGCAACGGAGTCGCAACTCATTCCAACTTTATTAGCAAGCTCAATCCTGAGTCAAGCAAATTTTAGATAAATCAGTCACTATGATAGACTTTTCTATGGTTATTACATGCTATATCATGCATCAGTAGTATCCGTGTCTGATCGCTTGTGTTATAAATATACCAAAAGAAAAAAGAAAAGCGAATTTTGGGGTATGCCACAGGTACATAATCGAATGTGAATGTTGGATGCAGTCTGCAACCGGTACATATTTCCATACCCATAATTGGTTATGCTCTAATAAAAGATGTCGGACACAAGTATTTTAAGAAAAAGCAACATAGAAAAAAACCAGTGGCCCCAATATGTGATGCAGTCGAGATGCAAGATCATCAAAACAAGGTATTCCGGGCAGCATCTGATGAAAAACCAATTGCAGAATTTCATTTTTGCTCTATACTTTTTTCATGTAAAAATGCATGAAAGGACTGATGTTTCACACATAGGCGAAGCAGAATCGTAAAGAAGCAAACTGGGGATCATATCATATCATCATTTCAAGGGAAGAAGGTGAGTTATCAGAGTAAATGAAAAAAAAAATATGGTACTAATTATTCTATTCAGAATCAAAGCATATGAAGTGCCTTACTTTGCATTCGGATCCAAGTACTTAACGGCCTGATGCACTGCATGTACAATCATTTTCTTCACCTGTTTTACATATGACAGTTGTAAAAGAAACAACATTCAAAAGGGTTAATAAGCACAAGAAAAAGAAAAGCTACCTACTGCCCCCTCTCACTAAAGGGGCTAAAAGGCACATATATATATATATATATAGAGAGAGAGAGAGAAATTATAGTATCAACATTTCAATGCTCGATAACAATGCGCATACCTCCAGTTTATCCTCTTTTACCCTATGGTCATGAGGTAGCAGACGAAACTCCTCGGTCAAGCGAACACACTCACCAACATTTTCAGGTGAAACAAAATCTAGAGCAACCTTTATGCATGACTGTCAAACATAAAGATAAAGGTTTAGTTTAGAGAGAGCAATGAGAAATAAGTTGCATAGTAGTTATTAGTTTTTTCACATTTTCATAGTTTTACTTTTGATATTTATAGTGATTGTTTAGATATTCATTCTAGATTTCTCTCTTTTGGTTCAATTTAATCCTGTCTATTTCGATTATATACTTCATGATTGATTGTGTTGATTATAAATTTCACTATCAACTAATTCTCCTATAGTGATTAGGAAATCAGAAGTTAATGACTTAGTGAAATAGGGTAATAAATGGCTTAAGCCTTGACAAGATTAATTACTCAATTCACTATTATTGCTAATCTGAGTGACAGAGACGATACGGAGTTGACTCCAGCGATCTAATTAAGTAATTACCAACCTAAGTAAGAGATACATCAACTGATTTGGCTACCTATAAGGAACACAACTAAAATATGAAATCATTTTTGCAAACAAGAGAGATACATATTCTTTTTTCCGAAAAATGAAAAAACTGTAACAAGCACCATCTTACCTTAATGTTTCGGACTTGATGAGGACAACCAGCAGGTATAAAAACAGCTTCCCCGAGTTTCTGAATAAAAGTCCACGGTTCAATTCCTGCATGCCAAGATTTATAACCATAGTTAAAGGCTGAGATTTTGAATGACTGGTCCAACAAAATGTACTACACATTTTAACATACCATATTCCTGCTTAAGCTTTGCCTTATGATCCATAGTCAGATAAAATGATTGATCATGTATAGGGTGTAAAACCTACATGACAAAGAGACGATGAATTATATAATATAAGTAACTCATCAAAAATGTTTCACGTGCACAATACATGATGTAGAGAAATTACCTGTGATACTGGGCAACAATGAATATATCTAAACTCCCCAAAGTGCTTTCTAAGGTAATCCTGCAACTTTGGAATATCTTCCTTCCGGAAAATGTCCCAGATAGCACCTCCTTCAAGAACTTCCACCTCTTCAATCTTATTCTCGGAAGTTTCAGATGACCTGCCATTCAGCCCGCATTCTTCTTGATCCACTTTTACCTTCCTACTTCCTTCCATTTCAGATTCCATTACCGAATTATTGCCACTCAGACTTGAATAACCATCTTGACCTTCTTGTTCAATAATAACATTGCCTTCTTGATCACCGGCTCTATCACTAGGCTGCTTGTTACAGGTGGAGATGTCAAAGGACCCATCACCAGGCTTATTCCTGTCAATCTTTGAGGTCCTTCCAAATATTTCCAGCTGGTCTTGCGCATTGTGCTTTTGTTTCAACTTCGCAATTTTAGCAAGCTGTTCAGGTGTAAGCTTCACCTCAGCAGTGTGTGTTAGAACATTCACCTGAGCATTCACATTGGCAAGTGATTATATATTAATATCAATAACTCGATACAAGAAAGACTGAAAACCAGATTTCCTTCAAGTTACCCCAATAAATATACTTTATTTTATTCATACTGACTAAATAATATGTTTATTTGCATTAAAGCTATTATTAGAAAATAAAAGGAAAAACTGAGCATATACCGCATCAGACATGTCACAATGAAGCCTGGTTACAGAGTCTCCACGCCCAAGCTCTTGTGCGACTCCATATGCAATATATGACTTAGGCCCCATATCTGGCTTTAGAGATTTCTCTGGCAATTTGGTAGTGACATTAAGAAGCCCACTTCGAGGATGGGTATATTCTTTAAATGGCAAACAACAGACAAACTCGGCATGATGACGTGGAAGGAGCTTCTCAAATTCATTAGATGGAGGCCAGTCTTTTAGCTTCAGTATCTGAGGCCATGATTCCGAATCAAAACGACCATCTGTATACCCTTTAAAGAATTGGTGAATATTGACCACTACCTGCATTTCAACAACAGTGCTGATCTTAGAACCAAGGTTAACCAATCAACAAGCAATTGTTAAAAGACCAGCATATTTCAGTACACATGCTTATCACATAGTGTGGTACATAAACAGAGCATAATCAAGTTCAGCATCATAGTCTAATAATATGAACTAGTGCAGTTGATAAATAAACTGACCTCAGACCAGTCTAAGCAATGAAGTGCCTTGACTTCCAACTGGTGATCACTTTTTTTATTCGTTACTTGACGAAAGGCACGCCACATAACCATTGGCTCCCAGCTCAAACCGGACGTATTCTCAAGTACATCACTGACAATAACAGGCTCGCCGTTAGCCCAGTGCTTTTGGAAATGTTTCAAATCTCCACTCTTAATATCTTTAGCTTTTGGACAATATAAATAGTTGTCAATGGCATTTTCTCGAGAAGCTGCTTTCCTTAACTTATTATTGTTGATGTCAACTTCTCCCATAGAATTGTAACAAGGGCAACGTTCATTAGAAACTTGAAGAGCATGATCAAAATTAAGAGCTTTGGTTATTTCCTCGGTCTTTCCTGTTAACTCAACAACAGCATGTTCTCTAAACATGCACCTTAACTCCAAAAGGCCATTACCGCACCCACCTAAGCCCTTCGGGGGACAAGGAATGGTGCCATTTTCATGCACCTTCCACTCAGAAGTTGGAGCATTTTGTTCTATAGAGTTAGTTTCCTCAGGGGTCTCTTTTTGATTCCCCACTTCCGATGGCACTGGGCTCTTAAGTTTTCCGTGCAAGTATTCTAAATCCTTGTAAGGATATACTATAACTGCTTCTCTTTGTCCGCCCTGCAAATTCCCATCACGGATTTCTTGGCAACAGGTAAGGCACAGATCATAGTTACAATTAGGACAGCTTCTATGGAAGTCGACGATTGAAGCTCTGCAGTTGTTACTGCCAAAAGAAGGTCTTGGTATCAAAAATTACTTCAAACGAGTTCCAGCAACAAATGAAATGATCCCATTTAGTTTCCCTATCACAACAATAACAATAAGACCTACCAATATACACGCACAACATTAGACCATTCTGCCTGCTTAAGCTTTATTTGTTCTGGGGGCACCCCTAGTCGCACATTAAAAAAGAAGTGTTAGAAAAATAAAATCATTAATTAACAACGTTCTAAAACGCCACATGATGCACTTATCATTTTGGAGAAACTACACAAAAACAAGTTCAAATAAGGATACACATACGGTTAATTTTTGCCTCGATGGCCTTCTCTTTTATTTGTTCTTCACAAAATTGTTTCAGGTATGGAAGAAGTGTCCGAAGCAAGTATCTGGAGTGCTGAGCTTTCTCATCATCACCGAACTCCAAATTTATTGTCTTTCCCAATTTCTACAACTCATCAATTGTACAATATCATGAATCAAGTACGACATAATATATGCAATAAATCGAGCAGGAAAGCCATTAATGTTAGAACTAACTTTGGGAAGGCCGGTCATCCGCAAGCATGCCTTGCAATTGCAATTCTCCCGACAAACTGGGCAGGCATCAGCTATTTCATCCTCCGACATCTTGGGGTACCTGGTCCCAGAAAAACAAAATACATAACCAATTAAAATGGAAACAAGAACATGCTCAATTATGATTGCAGCAAAGTTCATGGGAATTAGCAGCAGCGCACACATTTAGATAAAACCCGATTTGATATAAGAAATCAAATTAAGGAAACTATTTTCTAAGCAAAGTGTAGACTGAGTTCATGCTCCAAATGAAGTACCAATTTGTTATGCAGGGGATGCAATATCGTTTTCCCTTGCAAAGTTGGCATCTCACAACCCTGCCTTTATCATTCCTCTTGCACTGATGGCATGTTAATCTATCTTCTTTGGCAATGGTAATCCACTGTGTTGAAAACAAACAAGAACCACCGGCAACACATTAAATACATCACCTAGCACACACACGTCATAAGAACAATGCAAGAATTAAAAAGCATAATTTGTACCGTGGAGTCCCTTTTTTTCTTTGAACCAGTCACAGGCTCTTCTTCCCTGGGGCTAACCAAATCTTCTGATCCATTCACTGAAACTTGTACATCTTCCCCTCCATTGCCTTCACTTTCAGAAGCTTGTTTCCTTGGCCTACCCCTTCCTCGACCCCTCTTCTTTCCATTATTTGCATTTTTCCCTCCATTTCCTTCGCTCTCGAAAGCTTGTTTCCTCGGCCTTCCCCTTCCTCGCTTCTTTGCATGCACAGTACTATCTCCATTCTCATTAAAAACATCTTCTTGTGCTTCAGATTTCACAGGCTCCTTCTTCGGCCTACCTCGACCACGCTTCTTTGGCACAAAGTCTTCATCTTCATGTTCTTGAACCTCAACATAGCTTACTTTCTTAGCAATTTCTCTCAGTCTCCTCCTTGAATCATCTCCACTATTTACCATGTCTTCTACATTTGATGTCTCAACGTAAGTCAAAGTTTCTTCTCCTTTCAGTTGAACCCCACTTTCTTCCTCTTCCTCAGCTACAGAATCTGAACTTTTTCCATCTTCAAATCCCTCCTTTTTCCCCCTTTTCCAAGGAACTGTTGCTTCCTCCTCTCTGTCTCTCTTATTAAGCTTCTTTAAAGCTTCAGAATCCCCAGTTTTCTTCTCCTTCTCTTCGATTTCCCTTGCTTTCTCTCCGCCCATATCACTGTTTTCTTCCCCATTTCTCCCTTCGACTTGGTCCTCGGCGAACCCTCGATTTTCTTTACTTCCCATAATCCCCCGCCACCGGTCGCTGTTTTCCGACAGACCCTCGCGGATTCCAATCGCTCTGTCTGAATTCAGACTATTTAATGTGTCACTCGCACAGTGGTCTGAAAATTATAACAAGTCGACCTAGGATTGTCCTTTGCTTCATGGTGATTGGTCAGGGAGGGGAATTAGGAACCCTTTTTTTTCCAACTCAAAATTCAAATTTATTTTGGTTCTGTAATTGGAATGATTTGTACCCTTGAATAAGAGAGGTAGTAGTATACAAGTTTACAAACTAAAAAATTCATACTTAAATTTAAATTTATTTCCATAAATTAGTTTAAATCAGTTAGTTGTCCACTTTAATATTTATATTATTTATAATATTATGCTGGAGAAATTCAACGTAAAATAATTTTAATTGGTATTTGATTTTGAATATTAATGTACATAGAGGTGGTGATCGGTTCATATCATTTAAGTTTAAATCATTTTAAATTCGGAATATTTTGAATTTACATATTTTTAGATAATTTATCTCGAATCATATTCCAACATTTGCAGTGGAGCAATTAGGGATGGGCATGGGTCGGGTAGGATCGGATTTTTGTTCCACCCTGCCCGAGAACAAGGAATTATCCATCCGAGACCCGACCTGACCAAAACAAGATTCCAACCGACCCGAATTCGACCCGTTATATAACTTAAAAACTGACCCAACCCGACCAGACTTGAATTAATAAAAAAATATTATTTTATTTAATAAAAATATTGATTTAATTGAAAAATAATAATATAGAGAGAATTATTATTGTAATTATTCTTAAATATATAAGGTAAAATTATATTTTTTGGATCGAGTCAGATCAGGTATTTTTATCCTAAACCAGAACTCGATTCGACCCGAACATCACTTTAAAAAAAATTGACCCAACCGAACCCAAAATTTTAAAAAAAAAATCAACTAGATCAAATCAGATCAAATTAAAACCTATCGAATTCAGATCTCATGCCCATCTCTAATAGAAATGCAAGGCATAGTAACAAAACATGAGCTCCATCTATAATGAGAAGAAACAGCATCTCGAAACAAAGAAAAACAACAAAGCCTCCTCGATAGCTATAACCTCGGTCAAATGTAATAATTTTATTTTTATTTTTATTTTTATTAAAATTATTTGTCCTAATCAGTAACTTTTTTTTATTCGATAGTAGAAAAATATATTGACAAAATAATTAACAAATTAAATTAGATAATATGTACTAAATACTTTAAAGTCCTAGGCCTTCGTGATAATTTTACAAGTTTTGTACTTTTATTATGTAAGCTTATAAATTTTATTAAAAGTTTTGTACTGTTTTTTATTATTATTACATATAAAAAAAGATGGACTGAGGAGAAGGGCGGAGATAATCATTTTTTGAAAATTTAAAATTACTTTATATTTTAAATTTTTTATGTATTTTTATTTCGTTCTCTAAAATTTTATAATTTCTTTCTCTACAAATTTTAAAAGTTCATTATTTAACATAAAAATTTTATGTTTATCCTTTTATATATATATATATATTTAGTGCTATTAGCTTATGGATTACGATTCATTATTTTTAGTAGTTATTCAGTTATTTTACTTCTTAGATTATATTATTTTATATTAAAAATTATTTACTCTAATTTTTTAATTTTTATGATTTGTTGTTATCGGAGATGTTGGTTGAAAATATATAAACATCTTTCATATCCGAATCATCTAAACTAAAATTTAAATTATCTAATGTAAACTTATATTCTAAGAATGAGAAGTTAAAATATTATAAATGAAAAAAAAAAGAACGAGTTAGTATTTGGTTTAAATTTTATGGATTACAGTTATTTTAGTTTATATTTTTTAAATTTTGTTTGTGAATAAAATGAATTAAAATAAAAAATAATCTATAAAAAATATTTATGATATCCACTTCAAAATAATATACTAATAAATAGGATTAAGTCGATTATAAAAAAAATTACAGTATACAAATAGTATCCTGACTATAAGATATTATTTTGTTAAATCTCCGACTATTAAAACTTACAAAATAATCCCCGACTATTAAAATTTACAAAATGATCTCTGACTGTAAAGTGTTTATTTTGTTAGGTTCTCGATTATTCAAAGTTACAAAATGATCACCCGACTATTCATATGTTACAAACATATCATTTTCCGTTAAAATTTAACAGCAGTCTGAGATGAACGTTAATTTATTGACTGAGAAATGACAAAATTTTATCTCATAATCTCAAACGACTATCATAACCAACATGTTAACATTCAACTTAGACGACTGTAAATTTTATAACGAAAAAGAAAAAGTTTAGAACAAAATTAATAGTCATATGATCATTTTATAAATTTTAATAATCAATGGACTTAATAAAATAACACCTTATAATCGAAAGATCGTTTTATAACTTTTAGTGGTTAATGGTCTTAACAAAATAATGTCTTATAATCAGGGACTATTTGTGTACTTTAACCCCAAAAAACCAGTCGAAACACCCATAGCTGAGTGCCAGGACACAGTTTCAGCTATCCAATAAAGTGTTTTCAAGTTTCGAGACAAGTGTGCTCATCGTGACGGGCGAACCGGCATGGCTTCACGCCAAAAACTCAAAACTACAAGTGGCCTGAACGACCACTTATTACAAAGAAAGAAGGAAATCAATAGCTGGAAAAAAAATGAATTCTTTCTCTTCAGCAAGTCTTAAATCTTCCAAGGTTTATTTGCATCGACTCAACCATCAAACTGTTTTGCTTTGCATTGGTTGATTTTCCCTCACTTTCAGTAAAAAAAATATTTTTTTGACAAAAAAAAAAACAATGCAAGCACATCAAACAAGTTTCACCTGAAACTAATCCAGGTAATGTTGTTTTGATTTTCATCTAAGCAATAAAAAACAGACTAGTTGAGGAGACCTCTTTGCTTGAAGACATCAAACATCGCAACACCGATCTTTGCGGGTGATTCAACGACTGTCACTCCCGCTTCCCTTAGAGTCTTTATTTTGTCTTGCGCCGTGCCCTTGCCCCCTGATACTATAGCTGTTTGTAGGCAAAACATGGAATAATAAATAATTATGCATATAACACGATGAAACATCGAATATGGTAAAAAGCACCAGAATATCAGATGCCCTGGCCTAGGGATGGCAAACGGGTACAATTTTGTAGATTCCGCACCGCACCCGCATCCGCACCAATTGGGGCGGGGATGGATATAATTTTAGCGGGTAGTGGGCGGATGTGGATTTACAAAGTGATACCCGTCACGGGTAATGGACGGATAATGGGTTTGAGACATTACCCACCCCGCATCCGCCCGCCTACTTTCTATAATATATGTAGGTAGTAGTGAATTTAAATTGGAGCGTTTCTCAATTTGAGGAAATAGAGAATGATGATTGTAATACTGTAATATCAGTTGTCACAAGTATTGCCTGAAATTTTAGAATGTTGTGCCAAAGAACAAAAACATTATGTGTTTGAGAATGTACCCGCGTGGGCGGGTGTAGATTTGAAAATTTGTACTCATCATGAGTGGTGGGCTGGTGGTGGATTGAAAAATATTAGGTGGATATGGGGATGGGGGGAGGAGGTATCCGCACCCGACCTGCCCGTTTGCCATCCTTACCCTGGCCTCAATAAACTCGAACTAAATCATTGTGACCTTATGGCAATAGTTAACCTTCTGTTATGTATCCTTTTCCCATTTCAATACGTTCACTAAGAACAATTACCTTTCAGCTCAAATGTCAAATCATGATGTCTTGATTATTTAAAAGGTTGAACAATTTGCTTGTTTCACAGAAGAACGAGGGTCTTGCATTTAGCTAGTGCATATAAGTGATAAAAACTTGTAACGACAGTCGACAATCATAAACCTAATAAACAAAAGACAAAAGCAATGTATTACCTCCAGCATGACCCATACGCCGTCCAGGAGGAGCAGTAAGTCCAGCAATGAAGGCAACAATAGGCTTTTCAGTCCCACTTTCCTGTTTCGTTTATTCAAACAAACCAAAGGGAGGTTTTTCAGCAATCTTTGGTTTTTAAGTGTAGAGACAATCAAATAGCATTAGGAAGCATTCCCATTATATCTACATAAATTGTAAGCCGTTTTTGTTAGTTGCACAAGTGCAAAGAACTATAGATTATAAACAAACCCTTACAAAGTAAATTTGATCTTACTATTAACCAAGTCGGAATCAGAGCATGGAAATATACCATCCCCCCCCCCTCACATTCGCAGTAAAAGTAACACTTTCTAGAACAAGAAGTCCTCAATTCCTTCATGCTAAAGTGTTGGTGTTACCTTAATTAGAGCAGCAGCATCTTCTTCTGCAGTGCCTCCAATCTCACCGATCAAAATGATGCCTAAACACAATTGCAATAATTAGATGGTATGTATTCCCATTCATCATAGACAAGATACAGCCACATAGCGAAAAAGACCTTTGAATCTAAGAGCAGCAGTAGAATTAATGATGGTCAAATAATACTAAGAAAAGTAGTAGAAACTCTCTTCCGATATAAATCACGAAAATTTACCTTCTGTCTGAGGATCAGCAAGAAATTTGGTCACACAATCAACAAAGTTGGTTCCATTAAAAGGATCCCCACCAATTCCTACACAGGTTGACTGCCCCAGACCTACTGTAGTTGTTTGGAAAACCTAAAAGATAAAATGAAAAATATGCTTATTGACAACTTACTAAAAGAGAGTACACTATGATACCGGTAACTGGAAAACAGTGTTGGCTTCTTCAGGACTATGGTGCTTCAATCCCATAGCTATGAGGCTGTACATAACCTACCGAATACTATAACACATTAACTTGAGCATCCAATAAAAATTCACGGGTTCAATTATATTCATATTTTTCAACTAATATCCATTCAAACTGAAAATTATTTTATAGGAAAAAAATGCAAAATTTTCTTTTCATTTTGTTGGCCAACATGCATGATTTCCCTCGGTCCCAAGTCTGTTGTTGAATGCTCAATACTGTAAAGTAGAGTCATATGTTATCCTTTTTCTTACAAGTAAAGGTATAGTTAATGAAAAATATTAAATTCAAAAAAAATTAAAGAGAACTTCAATTAAGCCGAGCCTTTTTGGTGCTTATTGCCTTGCAAAACAGAGTATCTAGGAGCATCAGGCATGCACTTGATCACCGAAGAGGTTTGAATCACTTTTGTTGTCTGATGATACCACAAGGCATACACCTTAATAAGAATGGAGCCACCCCAGTTTTTCTGTAAAAGGACCATGCGAATGGAACGGGATACAAGAAAAACAGAGACACAAATAGTACAACCACAATCAGAAGATCAAATGCGACTGAATAAAGCCTAGAGATTGTGTTAAATAAAGGTCGACAGTAGCAAAAATGCATTGATCTGGATAGTAATTATGAGGTTTAAAGAACAAGCATCAAGGATGCATCATTAGGCATATGGATGCCAGAAAGGTGATCTTTACACAAAAATATGAAAGACATAAAGTAAAGAAGAAGAAAATATCAAATAAATATCCAATAAAAGATCTTACTGCTTCATATGTTAAAGTGCCTGATCGAGAAACAATTCCTATGCGACCAGGTTTGTGAATATAGCCAGGCATAATTCCAATCTTGCATTCTCCAGGTTTAATGATGCCAGGACAGTTTGGACCAATCAGCCTGGTTTTTGATTGCTGATTAAGAGCAGCCTTCACACGAACCTGCCGTACAAAGATATAAGCTTTGATCTCAAAAAGAAATAAAATTGATTGCCAATCACAACTCGGAAGGAAGATATAAACTGTAATTTGGATCACTATCTACATGTGCATATGGCAGTCAATACTCCTTAAAGTGCATATAATGCAAATAAGCACTTCTAAAATGAAAACCATAACATATATCCATTTCCAGAGATAAGAAAGCATAATTGCAAATTTAAACACACAATTAATCAAGCAAAAATGTTATTAAGGAGCCTTTGTATCATTTACCATGTCATGCTGAGGAATTCCCTCCGTGATACAAACAACAAGATCCAATTCAGCTTCCATAGCCTCCATGATAGCAGCTGCAGCAAAAGGCGGAGGAACATAAATGACAGAAGCATTAGCCTTGGTTTCGGCCTTGGCTTCGGCAACCGAGTTGAAAACAGGAAGCCCTAAGTGCTCTGTTCCTCCCTTCTTGGGGGTTACTCCACCAACCTATCGAAAGAAAATTGAAACAAAACTAATAACTATAAAATATATATGACTAACCAGCAACCTTAAATCATTCCCATAACTCATAAAGACATACAGAAATCCACTTAATATATAACAAAACTAAAAGAAACCCTATTCTCTGACATATATATATATATATATATATATAAACAAATCTTATGAATGTCTTTCCAGGATTTTCTCAATACCCCATCAACTTTTGCAGTGAATAAATCAATGGAAAACAGAAAAGGTGAAATTTTGCTGGGAATTCAATGTACCATCTTAGTGCCATATTCGATAGCTTGCTCGGTGTGGAAAGTGCCATTCTTTCCGGTGATCCCTTGGCAAATGACGCGAGTGTTCTTGTCTACGAACACCGCCGGTTGGGGCGCCGGAGCCGCCGAGAAAGAACGTGACTGAATCAAAAAATGAGAGGAAGAGGAAGAGGGGCTGAGTGGGGATATTTGGGGTTTGTGATGAGAAATCCTGGAATACAAAGATTGGATGAGTCGTGAAGCTTGTCTGGCCATTGCTATTGCTGCCGATTCAGTATCAGATCTCCTTTGATTTCCTTCGCTGCAGAAACCAAAACCGCTGTCTCAAACCAAAATATTGCGTATAAAAACCCAATGCCCCCCCCCACCCCAAATATTGGTCAGCTTCCCTACTTTTCGTTTTTCTTACAAATTATAAATCGAGCCCCTATATTTTTATCTTCATCAATTTTAATCCAGCTCTCTATTTTGAACATAAAATTGCTTTTTTAAATTAACTACTACCATCGAATTTATTAATTGAATAATACATATCAAATTTTACAAAAATGTATTATGAGGAAGATCCTCCAAACCCATATAAATACTAAACATATTTTTTCTAATAGTTCGGAGTAATTACAATATAGTATTTATTCAAAATTTTCTTAATCAATTGATAACACACACCTTATAGACGTAGTTTCTTGAACCCATTGATAGATCGATGGGATGTTGGGAGTGCGGTCACTCCCCTTATAAATTTTAAACTCTCTTATATTTTATGTATTTTCTATTGATTATATAATTTTGCACCTCCTGATATTTTATAATTTCTCACCCTCTAAATTTCTAATATAATTTCTTAAATCCGCACTCTCTAACACAATTTCATGCGTTCATCAAGGCCTCTAGAAATAACAATATTTTATTTTACCATTAAAATCACTTAACGTGCTCCAGTAAATATAATTAAAATTAAACAATCATAAGAAAAATTCACTTACCTTAGCTAACTTCAAAAATATTATTTCCAAACTCTTATACTAATTTTTCCTCATCAAATATTCAATTTACTTCAGTTCTAAATTTATCAAATGAAAGAGTTATAGTCATAATTTTTTAGATTAATTTTCTCTCTAATAATATCATTAGTCGTCGGTTACAATTGAATCATACTATGTTTTTTTCATAATTATAACTTTTGAAACTTTATAATCTGGTCTTTAATTTTTTTCTTCTTCCAATTTAATCCCTTTTTATCCACCTCAATCAAAAAACTAGTAATTATCATAAATAATAACTTCATAATGATCATGGTCCTCAATTATTCCATTTTTTTAAAAGTATCATTTTACCCCTCATATTTTGCATTCTTTGTAATTTAATTATTAGCCTTGATTTTAATACTTCTTCACGAAAGTCAAACTCCACATTTCATTTAATTAATTATCATTAACTTAACTAATAATGAACCCGGTATTTGATATGGAACAAATATTTAATATCAAATTAAACTAAGATCCGACGCCGAAAAAAATAATTTTTATTAATATGCTCGAATAAAAATTATTTTATTTTTTCTCTCTATCATTTTTTTTTTCATTTCCTTCTTTCCCGAAATTGGTGATGATCTCATCCTCTCATTTCTCTCCTTTCGACTTGTCTCATCCTTTATTTCTTCGACCTGATTTCGTTTTTTCACTCTCTTCGCCACCTTTTAGTTTCTCATTTTTCTCGTGAATATCTTCTTCTTAAAACTCTGAAACTCATAATCAACATATACAATAAAAGAATAGCAACTATTTTGATCATTAGTAGATTAAAGCTAGGCCTGTTACTGCAATCGATCTATCACAGTATCAAGATTTAAGTTTTGATTTCGAGATTTTTTACTAGAGAATTAGGATGGAGATTGTTGAGTAAATTAGATAATTTACAAATGTTGAATGATTGTTGTATAGGATGAATAATTGTAGAGATGAAAAAGAAAAAAAGAAACAAAAATTGGATTTGTTTTTCATCACCAAACCATAGTTAGCATAGTTAGTCTCGACATATCCTTGTACAATGAAAAGGGAAAGGCTTGAATGTGGGAAGTTTACCGTGCGGCAGCGTTAATATATAGCTAAATAAATGTCTTATTGGTTTTGTTATTATTTTTTAATAAAACTGGTAAAAAAAGTACCTAAAACATTATTATTTATACCTAAAACATTAATGTTTTTAATACTTTCGGTAAAGTGTCCAATAATAACAAAATCGGTAGAAAAATAATGTTTTAGGTAGCGCTTTACCAGATATGTTAACAAAACCGGTAAAGCGCCTAATAATAAAAAAATGGTAGAAATAATAATATTTTCGATAATTTTTTACCGGTATTGTTAAAAAAATAATAACAAAATCGATAACACATTTCCTTAACCGTGTATTAAGACTGTCGAACGTGAGATTTTACCGTAACGTAAGGGAAAAGGATGATAGAAGTTAAACAACGTTCGAGAAAAGTCATGAACGAGAAAGAAGAGAGAGAGATGATGAAAAAGAGGATAAAACAAAATGAAATCATATGATTATATTTTGATCATTTAATAATTAATCGTGAAATTATGAAGTTTGTTTTATTTTAATTATTTATCGTTAAAATATAAATTGTATTGTTGATGTAATTTCGTTTCTACTTTTGTATTATTTAATTTAGATTAATAGATCTGATATTTGATTAATTTAAAAAAAATATTATTAATTGTTTAACAATAAATAATTAAAATTTTAATACAAAATAAAAATATAACTTTAAGAATTTATAATTTAAAAAGATAATAATTAAGTGATGAAAGTGGAACTGTGAAAATGATTGGGTAAGTAAATACTGAGGTGGCGTTTGGTTGGATGTAATTCCTTGGAATTGGGGGGAATTATAATCTAATTCTACCACTTTCTCATGTTTGGTTCAAGTTTTTCAAGGAAATGGAATTCCTAATGACTTTAACTTTCTATCAAACGAGGGAAAAGTGAATTTCATCCAAGAATAGATGGAATTCAATTCCCTTGTTAGAGGGAATTGAAATTTGACTATACTACCCTCATCAATCTTTTGGTAACTTATTCATATATTGAATAAAATATTTTTTTATTTCGGGTCGGGTTTCTAATTCATATATTCGGGTCGGGTTGGTTTTTTTAAGTGTGATATTCGGGTTAAGTTTGGGTTTAGGGTGAAAAATACCCGACCCAAAAATGTATATAATTTTACCTTATATATTTAAGAATAATTACAATAATACCCCTCTCTATATATTTTTTCCAATTAAGTCAATGTTTTTATTGAATAAAAACATTTTTTATTATTTCGGGTCGGATTTCTAATTTATATATTCGGGTTGGATTTTTTAAGTGTGATATTCGGGTCGAGTCGGGTCAGGTATTTTTAAGTGTGATATTCGGGTCGGGTCGGGTCGGGTTTTTTAAAGTGTGATATTCAGGTCGGGTCGAGTTCGGGTTTAGGGTGAAAAAAACCGGACCGACCCAAAAATATATATATAATTTTACCTTATATATTTAGGAATAATTACAATAATACCCCTCTATATATAATTTTTTCAATTAAGTCAATGATTTTATTGAATAAAAATAATTTTTTTATTATTTTGTGTCGGGTCGGGTCGGGTTTCTAATTTGTATATTGAATAAAAATAGTTTTTGATATATTTTTTTGTAACTAATTAACATACTTCAATTGGAATGTATCGAAATATTACTCTATCTTTTGGTAACTTATTAACATATTCTGATTGCAATGATTTTAACTTAAGATGTTTATTAACATGATTTTTATAATTTATTGAAATGCATAATAATCAATAAAATAAAAATTTAATATTTTTTTTATTTTTATAATATATTACTATGTAAGTCGTAAAACAAATTAAAATAAAACCAAAATATAAGAAGGACAATTCTGTCATTTTACATTATTGAAATCAAATTCATATGAGATTCTAATTCTATTTCCTGTCAACCAAACAGAATATGAAATTAGATTCTAATTTTTTCACAAATTCTAATTTCTTCATAAACATTCCAACGAACCAAACGACACCTGAGTTTACACGAACAATCGAGAGGCTGCCGTTTTTCTCTTATATATACCCTTTTTATTAACAGGAGCCTTAACATCTACCAAAAATATTTCTCAGGAATCTAAAATCAATGGCGTCGTCCCCATCGAAATGCTCCTCATACAAGAAATATGAAATCAGAAAGCGAGACCCAAACCCTGAAGCCGCCGCTTTATTAGTGATCGACCTGCAAAATTATTTTTACTCCGTGGCAAAACCTATTCTTCCCAACGTCATCACCACCATCAACCTCTGCCGACAAGCTTCGATCCCCGTTTTCTTCACTCGCCACAACCACAAGTCCCCCGCCGACTACGGCATGCTGGGGGAGTGGTGGAACAACGACCTCATACTCGACGGAACCTTGGATGCCGAGCTGATCCCGGAGATCGAACGGCTGTCTAAACCCGACGAGGTGGTCGAGAAACACACGTACAGCGCGTTCGAGGACACGAGATTGCAGGGGTTGTTGTCGGAGAAAGGGGTGGAGGAGGTCATAATCACGGGGGTCATGACGAACATGTGCTGCGAGACGACGGCGCGTGCGGCGTTCGTGAAAGGGTACAGGGTGTTTTTCTCGACGGATGCGACGGCGACGTCGGACCCGGAGCTGCATGATGCTACTTTGAAGAATATGGCCAACGCGATTGCGTACCTCGTCGACTGTGAGAGGCTTCAACAGGGGATTTCTGGGAATGGGATGAAGTAGTTTTCGTTTCCTGTGGCGAAGAAATTACAGATTAATTACTAGTAGCAATTATCGGTTTCATCGCCAGTTTTGTAAATCGTCTACATTCTACTGGGTCTGTCGTATGTGTATGTGATTGTGTGGTCTATAATAAACTGAGTTATAATAATAGTTCAGTAAGTATACAAGTTAATATTATTATTAATTTACTTGTGCTTTGCTGATGACTTGTTACATCTGTTTTGAAAATCGGATCGGTCGATTTAATCGGTTTAATCGGGAATTGTTATTTAGTCTGATTTAATTTAAACTGGTTGAACCGTTATTAGTAAACTGATCAGAATCGTTGAACCGTTCGAACCAGATCGGCTGAAAATAAAAAAAATCGAGAAAATCGGGATTTTTGTTTTTTTTGTTTAAAAAAAATTAAACCAAACAACGTCGTTTGTTAAACGAGTTAAGTCGAACTCAAGTATTGTTGAGCTTGACTCGAATTTGAAAACTTTAAAAGTAAACTCAACTCAACTCAAACTCATGAGTTAAAAATTATCAAGTTCAACTCATACTCGAAATATAATATTGAAACTTGAACTCAAAAAGGCTTGAACTCAAAAAAAATTAGAAGCTCGATTGAAGCCTAAAATTCGAGATTGATTGAAGTGAAAAAATAGTTCACTCAATGCTCACCAAAAGGCTCCATGATTTTGAATGTCAAATTACCTCTATTATTTATAGAAGTTAGTTGTGATGCGCTTCTATGTTTCTTAGTAATGTGAAATTGTTTTGTTCTCATATTTTTACTCTTTAGACTTTTGGGATGCTCTTTTATGTTTCTTAGCCATGTGAGATTGTTTTTTTTAAATTAAACCAAACAATATCATTTTGTTATGATTTTTTTAACCTCAAATTTATTTTTTAATTATAGTTATATAATTATATTTATTATTTAATATGTTTTACCTGAAATATTATGTTGTAGTTAATTTGAATCATTTTGTTTCACTTGATTTTATAGTTTTTAACTTATATATGTTATGACTTGCTTTGAATATGACTTGTAATATAAAAAATTATTTTTTATTAAATATTTTTGATATTTTTATTTAATTTTTTAAATAAGTATGACGTCGTCCGGTTCTTCCGACCGGTCGGATCGGTTCAACCGGTTGAACCAATGAACCAATATCATGACCGGTTCGCTAAGCGGTCTAGTTCTAAAAACCATGCTTGTTACTGTTTTGTCATGGTTCTTTGAATTTAGTGAAGGGTTCTTAACATTATGGATAAGTTTTATGACCTGTCTGGTCTTAAGTTGAATGTTATGAAAATTGAGATTTTTACTTGTGGAGTCTTTGGGGAGAACTGGAGCATATTAGAATAGCAATGAGTTTTAGAGTTGGTCAACTCCCTGTAAGGTATCTAGGGGTACCTTTAGTGACTAGGAAATTATCTAGGACAGACTGTAGAGCTATGTTGGATAAGATAAAAGCCAAGTTGAGACAGGGGTCTAGTAGGAAGTTGAGTTATGGGGGCTGGCTGCAATTAATTAAAGTGGTCTTGTTTAGTATTTTTAGCTATTGGAGTAGGCAGCTTATTTTGCCTAAGGATGTCATCCAGGACATTGAAAGAGTGTGTATGAGATTCTTTTGGAAGGCAACGACTCTCCTGCTAATGGTACTAGAGTTAGTTGGAGTCAGATCTGTTCTCCTAAATCAGAGGGTGACTTGGGGCTTAGAAGTTTGGTTGGTTGGAACCAAGCTTGCTGCTTGATGCTTATTAAAAATCTCTTGGCTGATGAAGGCTCCTTGTGGATCGCCTGGGTCAAGGCTTACTGCTTTAAGCATTAAGACTTTTGGAATGTTGAAAGTAAGCCTCATTTTAGATGGACTCTCAGGAAATTGATTAAGTTGTGTGTGCAGGTTGGAAATATGTTTATTGCTTCTGTTAACTGGTCACAGGCTAGAGGAGGATGGATATGGGATAAAATTAGAGAGAGAAAGGATAAGGTTGAGTGGCATCGACTCATATGGTTCCCTTCCCATATCCCTAAGTTTTCTCTGATTTCTTGGGTGGTCATTCTTGACAGGTTGCCAACAAATGAGAGATTAGCTCGGTTTGTTGTAGTGTCTGATGCTCGTTGTGGTTTATGTGATGATGATTTGGAATCGAGAAGCCATCTCTTCTCGGATTGTCCTTACTCGAGGGAGGTTTGGGCTTCCATCTTGCATTTGTGTGGATTGCAACAGCAGTACATGAGCTGGATCGATTGGCTGTGTTGGTTGAATAGAAACTTGAAAGGCAAGTCCATGCTAGTTCATATTCTGAAACTAGCATGGACAGAGTACGTTTATTACATCTGGGAGGAGCTCAATCGTAGACTCTTTAGAGGATTGTCGCGTCCGGTTGATGTTATTGTAAATACAGTCAAAGAGGCAGTTAGTATCAAATTGTATAGATTCAGTATTAATAGGTCGGATATTGTAAATAGTCAACTTTGTGCTGATTGGGGACTGATTTATGAGGTTACTTGTTATTTGTAGCAGTATTTTGCTGCTTTCTTTAGATGAAATATATTTGATGATTATCCAAAAAAAAATATTATTATTAATTTTTACTAGAGATTTTTTACTAGAGAATTAGGATGGAGATTGTTGCGTAGAGGTGACAAAGAAAAAAGAAACAAAAATTGGATTTGTTTTTCATCACCAAACCATCATTAGCATGGTTGGTCTCGACATATCCGTGTACAACGAAAAGGGAAAGGCTAGCCTGAGGGAAAAGGATGACACGTGTTAGACAACTACGTAGGCAAACGAATGAATACGAAGGGGTATGTTCATGTTCGTTCGCTTAATTTTAAACGAATAAATGAACGAACGCGAATATAAACGAACAAAAAATTTATTGTTCGTGTTCGTTCGTTAAGGAATGTAGTTTGTTTGTGTTCGTTCTTGTTCGTTCATTTAAATGATAAACGAACACAAATGAACGAACATAAACGAACGAATGTAAACAAACATAAACGAACACAAACGAACGAACGTAAACGAACACAATAAATAAACATAATCGAACATAAATGAAAATATTTTTTTTCCTAACAATTTTATTATTATATTTTATTTAATTGTTTTTAGTTTTTTATTTGTAATTAAAATTAATTGAGTTTTAAAATATTTATGGGTATCAGATTAAAATTTAGTGAACTTTAATATTTAAATGGGTCTAAAGAGATTGGACTAAACATAAAGGAACACATATAAAGGAACGAATATAAACAAACATAAATGAACGAACATTTACAAATATAAATGAACGAACGAACCCTATGTTCACTAACGGTTCGTTGAATGTTCGATTCATTTACAAGCCTATAGACAACACTCGAAAAAGTAATGAACGAGAAAGAAGAAAGAGAGATGATGAAAAGAGGATATATGATTATATTTTGATCATTGAATAATTAAGCGTCAAATTATGAAGTTTGTTTTATTTTAATTATTTATCGTTAAAAATAAATAGAATTGATGATGTAATTTTGTTTTTACTTTTACAATATACGATCTGATTAAACGATCAATAAATCAGATATTAATGATTAATTTTAAAAATATCATTATCAATTTTTTAATAATAAATAATCAAAATTTTAATACAAAATAAAAATATAACTTTAAGGATGTATAATTTAAAAAGATAATAAATAAGTGATGAAAGTGGAACTATGAAAATAATTTGGTAAGTAAATACTGAGTTTACATGAACAATCGAGAGGCTGCCGTTTTTCTCTTATTATATACACCTTTAATTAACAGGAGCCTTAACATCAACCATAAATATTTCTCAGGAATCTAAAATCAATGGCGTCGTCCGCATCGAAATGCTCCTCATACAAGAAATATGAAATCAGAAAGCGAGACCCAAACCCTGAAGCCGCCGCTTTATTAGTGATCGACCTGCAAAATTATTTTTACTCCGTGGCAAAACCTATTCTCCCCAACGTCATCACCACCATCAACCTCTGCCGACAAGCTTCGATCCCCGTTTTCTTCACTCGCCACAACCACAAGTCCCCCGCCGACTACGGCATGCTGGGGGAGCGGTGGAACAACGACCTCATATTCGACGGAACCTTGGATGCCGAGCTGATCCCGGAGATCGAACGGCTGTCTAAACCCGACGAGGTGGTCGAGAAACACACGTACAGCGCGTTCGAGGACACGAGATTGCAGGGGTTGTTGGCGGAGAAAGGGGTGGAGGAGGTCATAATCACGGGGGTCATGACGAACTTGTGCTGCGAGACGACGGCGCGTGCGGCGTTCGTGAAAGGGTACAGGGTGTTTTTCTCGACGGATGCGTCGGCGACGTCGGACCCGGAGCTGCATGATGCTACTTTGAAGAACATGGCCAACGCGATTGCGTACCTCGTCGACTGTGAGAGGCTTCAACAGGGGATTTCTGGGAATGGGATGAAGTAGTTTTCGTTTCCTGTGGTGAAGAAATTACAGATTAATTACTGCTAGCAATTATCGGTTTCATCGCCAGTTCTGTAAATCATCTACATTCTACTGGGTCTGACGAATGTGTATGTGATTGAGTTGTCTAGAATAAACTGAGTTATAATAATAGTTCAGTAAGTATACAAGTTAATATTAATTAGTATTAATTTGGACATTTTACTATAACATTATGAAGAATTTTACTCCGGGACTCCCCCTCACTTTCGCCGTGAGAGGTTGTTTCTTTGTTCACTGGTGCACTCGTCTTGCTACTCCGGTGTGGGGTTCATGTTTTGATCTCTGGTTTTTTATTGCTGTCATTATGATTTGGATGATTGTATCACCATACTCTACTGATCTATTCCCATTCCTTTCGAATAAGCACTTCTATTTGGGACTCCCTTTTCACTTCTGCCGTGAGAGGTTGTTGCTTTGGTCTCCGGTGCCAGGTTTTTGGTTTTGTCTCTGGTTTGTGGTTTAATTGCCAGCAGCCGGGGTTTACGTCGGACGGAAGTTCATCTGGGAGGAGATGGGAGGCGCGTGAGTTTGGAAATATAGTAAGGTAGGATAATCACTGGTTTTGTATTGCCGTCATTTTAGTACCTGCACGGGAGTTGGTGGTCAAAACGTCGCTTGATACAGGGCCTGTGGAGGCTTAAAACAATCGTAGCGAGGCGTGAGAGACTGCTGGAGGGAGTCATGCACGGCTGTCGCAACAAATTCTCCTGTAACGCGTGGGCAGAAGCAATCAGACTCCATGCTGGCTGGAGGCTGCACCCGTCCTTCATGAATATATAAAAATAAAATTCTTCACCGGCTGTTTGTTCCAGGTTGGCAGCTTGTAATAAAATTCTTCATGAATATGTAAAAGATCCGGATGTAAACGAAATCCAGGTTGGCAGCTTGTTCCAACTAGTTTGGCTTTGCAGGCATCGTACTCTTCTTTGCATATTGTTTCTAGGCCTCTCGCTGCTAATGCTTAATGCCAAAAACCAACTCTCGGGGCATTGAAGATTAATGTGGATGGTGCCCAACACTCCCGGACTGCTATGGCTTCGCTTGGTGTTCTTGCTCGCGATCACAATGGGATGATCGTCGCTAGTCAAGGGATTCCATTCCATGGTAATCAGGATCCAACTTCGGAGGATCTTTACGTGTCTCATTTCTTCCTAGGTGAGGACGTTGAGTGCTCTGCCAACTCATCCTCACATCGGGGTTCGTGCCATTCGGCGCTCTGCCAACGCATCGGCACATAGTCTAGCTTCCTTGGGTATTTCTTTGGATGCTCCATTGTATTTTGAACATGAATCTCCTGATTGTATAGCTGATGCGGTTCTTGCTGATGCTAGTTATGGTTAGTAATATAATGCATCCTTTGTTTAAAAAACAAAAAAGCAAAACTCTTCGGAGTGAATTCACGAGATAATATTCTCGAACTTTTTTATTCACGAGATAATGCACATCCCAGATTAATTGTTGAAATGGGGTGAATTCTACAGTGATGGCCATAGGTCGTCATGCAATCCATGCGATCTTGTAGGACGCCATGCAATTCGGGCGACATACGGGGTGACATACGAATACGAGCCATACAAGCCATATACGAGCCAATGGAGAGGTCGCCATGCAGTCTGGGCGACCTTGTAGGTCGCCATGTAGTCCCGGCGACCAAGTAGGTCGCCATGTAGTCCTATCTCACGAGACCTCATGCATGCACATGCAGCCACAACTGAGATTCCTTCACGTGCTCCCCTCCTGCTCCCCGCTGCATGCCTACAGCTATTGATGCATGCATGTGAACCATTCGAGCCGTGAATTATTGGTACAATTATTGAACCATTGCTGCGTGAAATCAGCTGCTATCATAGCTGCAATTGCACAATTATTGGTGAAATAATTGAGGCAGCCGGTGACACCTAAATTATATATGGGGTGTGCATTATCGTGAGAACATAAAAGAAAGAAAGAAAGGGATAAGAGATTGCAGCCAGAGCTTGGTCGCCGAGATTGCAGCCGAAGAAAGGGAGAAGAGACTGCAGCCGAGAAAGAAAGAAAGGGAGAAAGGAAAGTAAGAAGAAGAAAGGGAGATAAGGTAAAATTTTTTATATTTAAATTAGTTTATTATTATAAATGTTTAATTTGTTAGTTTAGGGTTTAGGGTAAAACAAAAAGCAGTTAATTAGTTTGTTAGTTTAGGGTTATATGATTGTTAGTTTAAGTTATAGTATACATAAATTAAAAATTATTTAATTAGTATATGTTTGATAGTTATATAGTTAAAAAATAATTAATTAGTTTGTTTTGTTAATAGTTAGTTATATAAAAAAATTATTTAATTAGTTTGTGTTAGTTAAATAGTTAAGTTATATTTGTTTGTTGAATTTATATTATATAAAAAATTAGTTAGTAAGTTTATTAGTAGTATATTATAATGAAAAAATAGTTTATTAGTTAGTTTTAGTTATATAAAAGAATATTTTATTAGCTGTTTAAGGGTTTAGCGTTTACGTTTAACTTATATTTTAAAAAGTTTAGTTTGTTAGTTTATTAGTTTATTATATTATAAGTTATTATATTAAAGTTTAGTGTTGTAAATTAGTTAGTTAGTTTATATTAGATTATATTAAATGATTTTTTAAATATTGTTGTTTAATTTTTTTTACAGATTCATTCCAATGGCTGACCAAATTTCACTGTTGAGGCTTGACAATGAGCATATTTCAAGTCATTTGGGAATAATGGTGAATAAAATATTTGTTTAATGAATTATAATTAATAAATATTTGAATATTATTTTATGATTGTGATAATTTTTTTGAAATATTTAATTGTAGGAGGACGAGCAGCGAGTCCTTCGTCTTCGACTACATAAAGTGCCCAAGCCATACCCACTGATAGAAGAAAATTTGCAAGAGGCTGGATTTTGGTATATAACATTTGTGCGAGATTACAAGTTGGTCCCAGGTTTGATCAGTGCGTTGATTGAACGTTGGAGACCAGAAACGCACACGTTTCATTTGCTGTGTGGCGAATGCACGATAACTTTGGAGGATGTGGCAATGCAACTCGGGGTCCAAACTAATGGGATGCCGATGGTAATGTCACATGAGTTTAATAAGGTGGAACAACTTTGCAACTTGTTTCTTGGGAAAGCGCCCGTACCACCAGAGTGTAGAGGGTGGCGGGTGAGGTTGTCATGGTTGAAGAATGAATTTCAACTTCAACCAAATAGTACGGAGCACGAAATTATATATGCAACACGAGCATATATATTACAATTGATTGGGGGAATTTTGATGCCTGATAAATCCGGTAGTTATGTTCACACTCAGTATCTTCTTTTTTTAACAAATTTTGAGAATTGTAGGCAATATAGCTCGGGTTCGGAATATTGGCGTTCTTGTATCGTGAGATGTGCAAGGCGTCATTAGTCGTGAATGATAATAATACAGTAGAAATCGGTGGATGTCTGTTGCTGCTACAATCATGGGCTTGGCATAGACTTCCGTTTTTGACACCGATTAGTCGGACTGCGGTTGACTTTCCACTTGCCGGAAGGTAATATGAATCCTCTATTTTAATATAAAATATTAATTAAAAAATATTTATTTTGATTAAAATTATTGAACAAAATGTCTCTATTTTTGTTTTGATTGATATACAAATGGAGGCATAAAATTGAAGGCACAGGGTTGGTGCACAACAACATTAAAGAGTTTAGGTTGAAGATCGACATTAAGGCCAAAAAGGAGGTATGCATAATATGTATTTTTTAATTATTATTTAAATTAACTATATTATTTGATTTAAATCAATTTTATTGTTTTTGTAATTTTACAGTTTAATTGGAGACCATACATGAATGAAGAATTATTTGCGTTGATACCGCACGATATTTTAGATGGGTTTCAATATTGGTGTGCTGTTACACCATTGATCAATTTTGCTTTTGTTGAGATCCAATTTGGGGATAGAGTACTGAGGCAATTCCACTTCCACCAACCTATTCCGCGGAGTCTATGGGATCATGACCTCCTCCAAAACTTAGATGGTCGTCGTCCAGTGAATTGGGTTGAGACGCATGACGACCTGCACAGATTTGATGGTCGTCGTAAAGAAAGCGTTAATTGGGTTGAGAAGCATGCAACCTACATTAATGCTTGGAACAATATGGCTTCATTCATGCCAACTCTTGACGCCATTCAAGACGACGACTTTAATTTTGAGACTTCGGCTTACCTTGCTTATTTTTTGGATAATGGAAAGCCGTTCCTCACAACAATAGTAGAGAGGCGACAATTTTTGAGGTTTAAGAAAAGATTTGGTAAAGCTGAATACTCTCTACCGAGTGGGAGTGGGAGTTCATCTCTACAACCTGAAGCGAAAATGACCGATGTGGATAATAGCGCACCACAATCGTTGCATCATGCAGTTGATGATTCTACTGTCCCGGCATACATACCAGAGTTTGTGCAGCCTGAGGCACCCATCTATTCCCCTACGTTTTCGTCGACGTATGACTTTGAACACATGACAGTTCAAATACCCCCAATGAATGAGGGGGATGGGTACAATACTCCTGAGCCACAACTGCCACAACGTATCAGACGTCCGCCCCGACATTATCATTCAACAACACCTCGGCATCGACAATAATTGTAAACTCGTTTGCTATTTATTACAAATTATTTATTGAAATTAGACTAGTTTTTTAACCTTAACAATGATTTTTAGTATCAAATCATTACTAGTATCAAATAATTAAATATTTAGTAAATCAACTATTTTAAATCATTAGTATCAAATAATTAAATATTAACAATAAATCCTTATTAATAATAATTAGTAAATCATTAGTATCAAATCATTAAATATTTAAAAATCATTAATAAATTCGACTATGTATAAATTTAAACTCAGTAATCCACACTTGTACACTTATTTGTTAGTATTCTATAATTATTAGTAATAATTATTAAATCATTAGTATTAAATCATTATTATAAATAATTACTAAATAATAACTAAATAATTATTATAAAATCATTATTATAATGATTATTATCAAATCATTACTAAATCATCAAATCATTAAATATTTAAATCATTATTAAATCATTTTTATAATGATTATTACTAAATCATTATTAGAATGATTATTATCAAATCATTACTATAATGATTATTATCAAATCATTACTAAATCATCAAATCATTAAATATTTAAATCATTATTAAATCATTTTTATAATGATTATTACTAAATCATTATTATAATGATTATTATCAAATCATTACTATAATCATCAAATCATTAAATATTTAAATCATTATTAAATAATTTTTATAATGATTAATAAATACATAGAAATACATATATGATTAATAATGATGAGGTATATATCTTGGTAAATTAGGACAATTGTTTTTTGAATGGCCTTCACCCCTACATAATCCGCATCTCTTTGCTTGACCTCTCTCTATAACATGGAAATCCATACTGGTATGAATTCGAGTGGACTCAGGTCGACCCTTTGGACTTCTGCGAAGCATTGGATTTGGTAGCCGTTCATCATGATCCTTTTTGGGCCAATATGATTCATTCGGGATCTGTCTGAACACATAGCTGTAGACATTTAATATCCTACGTAGGTGGAAGCATTCATCAACATAAGTGTATGCGCTTACACCAGCATACATACATGCAGCGACTGCATGAGCACATGGATATTTCTATGCCTGAAAACGACCACAATCACACCATTTGTGTCGTAAATCAACTCTAAATGTTTGGTCTTCTCCTCCGACGTTACGACGTATGCACGACACGACTAAAGTATGACCAACTCGGTCGAAATTATGAACAACCATTGATGTTGCCAATCGCTCATTTGCTTTCATTGATTCCACCACTGTAGGAGCCCAAGTTTTACCACTATTTATGAGACTCTCAATTTCCTTGCCTTTGTCCGACCAAACTTTACCCAGTCTAAAGTACGTATCTTTTACCACACTCGCTATTGGGAGATGGCGTTTACCTTTTAGTACCGAATTAATGGCCTCAACAAGGTTTGTGGTCATATGTCCGTATCTCCGACCTTCATCGTATGCTTGCGACCATTTTTCCCGCGGTATTTTTGAAGCCCACTTCCAAACACGCTGATCATCGTAAAATACCTTCAAATTCTCCAATCTCTTGTCAAAATTTGGTCGACGTAGTTCGTATCCTGTTCCATAATATATTGTGTTAAACCGCAATTAAAAAACCACGTAAAAAATACACAAATATTGAAAATAAAACTTACCCATGCTGACTATCTCGCTACGAATATGTGCGTTATGAAACTGGTCGATACTATTCTTGCCAATATGACGGATACAAAATGTCGGATATGCATACGGAGGTATCCAACGACTTCCTGGTTGTTCAATTGCCGCCAAAATACTCGTTCCTCTATCGGATATCAAGCAAACTCCATCTTCACGAACGACATATTGACGTAGATTGGTCAGAAAGAAATCCCAAGCCTCTGTTGTCTCTCCCTCAAAAATGGCGAATGTAATTGGGAAGATATTTCGCTCACCATCTTGAGCAACTGCCATCAAAAGTACATGCCTATATTGACCATACAACCACGTACCATCTACTTGGATCATACGTTTGCAAAATGGAAATCCTTCAATACATGCCTTGAATGCCCAAAATAGTCTATGAAATATTTTCTTCCCTGGCAGAAGTTGACCTTCTTCGTCATATGCGGGCATGGTTTGAGACTTCACTATAGTTCCTGGGATAAATCGCTTCATTGCTTGTAGCAAATGTGGTAGCTCATTGTACGATGTATCCCAATCTCCATACGTCAACTTCATTGCCTTCATTTTCGCATTCCACACCTTGCCATATTTTACTTAATATCCAAATTGGCTTCGAATAGATGCAGCTAACACTGAACAAGATATCCTTGGATCCTTTTCAACCATCGCCTTCACGTATTCACATATTACATCGGAGTCCAATAGTCGGTGGTCTTGTTCGATGGAGTTTCGCAAACATGTGTGCGAACCATTGTACCTCGTGATGACCCAAACATCGTGCCTTTGATTTTTCGACACTCTGATCTTCCACTTGCACTCTGGGACATATTTTACACACTTTGCGTATAGGGTTTTCTGGTTGGACTTTGCAACATGGACATCAACATGGCATTTGATGCAGTACTCTTTAATCGCCAGCGTAGCTTCATTTTTTCCTCTGAATTGCACCCCAACTGAAAATTCACCAGAATTATCGAATGATTCAGTCATTTGGTACGAAGGTAAATGTGGCATGTCTGGGAATTCAGGTGCCTTCATTGCATCATAGTCTATCTCGTACATGTGAGGAGTAGCTTCATACGGTGTCGGAACTTCATCAATTGCACCTCCACCAAAAATATTTTTGTCGCCGCCCAAAACAGGTTCTTCAGTTTCTTCATCTTCGCTTGAATCATCATGAATTTCTCCCCATCGATTTTCAGCGTCAATATCAACAACCAATTCCGGTATGTTTCTCGTCTCATACTCTGCTGCTGCAGATGTCCCCCCGACTTCATTTACACTTTCCAATAGTGCCATAAAACTGTTCGGGAACCTGTATGTCGGCTCCTCAAACTGACTATATAAACCATTTCAGATGGATTTTGAGCCACACCTCTTGATGACCCAGGAACATCACATATGTTACGCATATCAACAAATAATTCAATAACTGCTATATTGGTTGACTCATGTAATCCAGCCATGGTTCAAATATCATCATCTTCTTCAAGTGGAACTGCAGCATATCTGACTGGGTTAGAGCATATCATAAACCTATACCTCAAACCATCAACTGCAGCTCGAATTTTTCTTTCTATCTTATGCTTCATTTCTATAAATGTGATGTCTTTTTTGAACATCATATTTATTGGTTTTTCAAACTGAAAAACTACTCCGACCTCATTTTTCATAATCTGTCCATTATAATGGACAATCGTGAAAAAGTTGTTGCTCATTTTCTCTACAAATAAAAAAATAAATTAATTTAGATTAAAAAATTAGATAAGATAATTTCATAAATCATTAAATATAATATAATATATTATTATATTAATGATCAAATAAAATTTATTATTTAACTTGATTGATTGCTTACTAATAAACCTAATAATGATTTGATAATTACTATTAATCTAATGATTTAATATTTAATGATTTAATAATAATATGATTTAGTCATAATCACTAATAATTATTTATTATAAATATTTAATGATTTAGATTTGATACTAATCATTTAGTAATTATTACTAATAATAATGATTAGTTTGATAATATTTTTTATTTTTTAAAAATATCAAACAAATTTGTTAGGCAAAACTGTCGAGATAATGTTCTCGAAATAATTATTTCGCGAGATAATGCATTGTCCGGATTATTTCATTCAATTAATTTTTACTCCTTACTAATATACATATACAATGTAAATTAAACAAAATATTTTTAAAACAACACTAAATATTTTTAAACACAATATTTTTTAAAACGGAAATTATCTCGCACAAATTAGTTTATATAATCTAATATAAACTTACTAACTAACTAATTTACACATACACAACAACAAAAATGGACAGCAAAAATCTCACGTCTTTATGTCTTCTTCCTTTACTTTCTTTTCCTGCCTTGTTTCTTTCTTCGAATCAATCTGTACGTGGGCAAATGTTGTGAAATAATGTCATGTATGTGTAAACAAAATATTTATTTAAACAACAATAGCTCCCACAAATTAATTTTATATAATCTAATATATTATAATATACCTTAAACTAATAAACTATTTCTTTATTATAATATAACTTAGTTAAAATAACAAACTAATTAAGCACTAATTAATTTTTTTATAATATAACTTCAACTTCAACGAACAACCTAATATACGTTTAAAGACACTAACAAATTAATTAATATTTTTTTATATTTAATAACTTAAACTAAGAAACTAATTAACTAATTTTTTATATAATATAATATATAACTTAAACTAATAAACTAATATAATATAACTTAAACTAACAAACTAATAATTTATACTAACAAACTAATTAACTAGATTTTAGTTTTACCCTAAACCCGAAACTAACAAACTAATAATTTCATATAATAAACTAAATTAAACAATAAAAAAATTACCTCACGAACTATGTTTGAGCCTTTATCTTCTTTTCTTCTTCTTCCTTTTCTTTCTCTCGGCAAAGTTTATATGTGCTTATGCTTCTGGTTCTGCTTGTGCTTCTACCCTAAACCCCATATCCTTTATATAAAGCAACTGAGTGTTGGACAGAGTCATTAAATTTGACTGTTGAAGCAAATAATATTAGCATTGCATCGTATAACTATTGAGCATTGAAAGGCTGCAATTGAACAATAATATTTGCTGCATTTGGCAGCTAAATTAACGCTGCAATAACGCAACTATGGATGCAACACATGCAGCTACGGATGCAGGAATCTCCCAGCTATGGATGCAACGCATGCAGCTACGGATGCAGGAATCTCCCAGCTAGAATCTAGCTACAACGGAGCTTGGTCGCCGAGACTCCATGGCGACCTACCTACCACGCCGTGACTCCATGGCGACCTACACCGTTCGACGTGCATGGCCCATGCACAGTTCCCACGTCCCATGCACAGCTCCCACATGCATCCCACAACTCCCCCAAGCATGCTCCAATACTATTTGATTGCATGGCGACCTACACCTGCTCCTTTGCAAAACACTACACAGGTCGCTCGGATGCCATGGCGACCTCCAAGCTCGCCCGGATGCCACTGTAGAATTCACCTCATTTCAGCAATTAATCTGGGATGTGCATTATCTCGTGAATAAAAAAGTTCGAGAACATTATCTCGTGGATTCACCCAACTCTTCGGGTTTATATATATTATTTTTTAAAATATTAATTAAAGACAAAATTTTAATTTATTCGTAGAAGATTATAATTAAAGATTATTATAAGTTGGGTTAGGTTAATTTTTTGTCTATTCAAATTCGATTTGAATATAATATATTTTTACTTATTATTCGATTTAATTGAAGTTTAAGGAAATTTCATCTAACTCAAAATTTGAATTAATTTTTGGGATAAAAACTTATACCCGATCTGATATATATGATCTCAATTTTATTAGATAAAGTAAGAACCTAACATAAAAATATGAAGAGACGAGTATTATATCATTTTTTAAAATATATAAGATCAATTATATTATTATTTTTGGGTTAAGTTGAATTAGATATTTCTCATCTTAAACTTAAACTCGAATTAATTTTATCTTTCGAAAAAAAATCTAATCTAATTCTATTCGATTTTTTTTTATAAAAATATTAATCTTATAAAGTCAAGCGAGATCAAAACACGCTATACTTAAATCAAATAATTGTAAAAAATTATAGTGTAACCAAAGCGTAGGGGATCAAAACCTTTGTAATCTCAATATCCTATCCGGTGTCTGACCTCGCCAACTCCTTTTCTTTTACTTTACTCTCAATCTCAACAGACAAATAACAGAAGGCGGATCCCTTCAAAGCTTAATTCAATCTCTTTGTCTTGCTTTCAACTTCTCCTTCTTCTTCTTCTTTTCTCCCATTTCACTATCCAATTCTCAAGCTTCCAATGGAGACTGCAGCTTCTCCTCTAAGCGGCGGCTTAGTCAACTTTTGTGGCGGTGGCTCCGTCTCTGTTCTTGACGTCCCCCTTCGAAACCTCAAGCTTCAATCTCTTCCTTCTTGGAAGAAAAAACAGGGTTTTGGGGTTATAAAAGCTTCTGTTGCTAAAATAGAAGTTGCAGTTCTTAGAATAGGTACTAGAGGAAGGTACGTTCTTAGCCCTTTTGATTTGTTTTCTGGATTTATTACTTAATAATGTGGATCTTCGGCACCCTTGGTTGTTGAACTCAGATGGGTTTGAATTATAATACGCGAAAGTGATCTTTTCCTAATAATGGATGGTTGTCCCTTATTCTAATGGGTACCCCAATACTAGGTTCAGAACAAGGAGTTCAAATTATGAAATACCCTCATGGCGCTCTACCAACTGAGCTGGATGGTCATTTCCTTTTCCTAATAATGGATGTTTTCTTTTATCTTGGGTTTATTTGATGTATTTGTAAAATCTTGCTCTGATTTTGCTGATTCTGTAAGTTACATATCTAATTTGCATTTTTTTTAGTTTTATACATGCTTTTCCTTTCCTGAATCTCATTTGAACATGTAAATGTAGGCTTGACTATCATTCATTTGATTAGACGTTGATGTTTTTATTATTAATGAACATTATTCAGTTTGGTTTAATTTAAAATACAAAATTGATAGTTCGTCTTCATTTAACTGAAAATATATCAATTTAAGATTACTACAATTCATATTTTAGAAAATTTCAAAACAATTTAGAGACTTTCTCATTGAAGAAGTGTACTTTTCTCACTTCTTTTGTTCTAATGGTTAACATTATTTAAATTAACACTTTTTATCCAAATGTTCGAAATTGATCACGGGTCTTTCTCTTTGAATTTCATGTTTAGGACAGCCCATTAGCACTGGCGCAAGCTCACGAGACACGTGACAAACTCATGGCTTCCCATCCGGAACTAGCCGAGGAAGGGGCTATCAAAATTGTTGTAATAAAGACAACTGGTGATAAAATATTGAGTCAGCCACTTGCAGACATTGGTGGGAAGGGCTTGTTCACAAAAGAAATAGATGAAGCTTTGATAAATGGTGATATTGACATTGCTGTCCACTCGATGAAGGACGTTCCTACTTATTTACCGGAAAAGACAATTCTACCTTGCAACCTTTTGCGTGAGGATGTTCGTGATGCATTTATTTGCCTGAGTGCATCTTCTTTGGCTGAGCTATCTGCAGGGAGTGTTGTCGGCACTGCATCACTTAGAAGAAAGTCACAACTACTTCACAGATATCCATTGCTCAAGGCAAGTTACTTTGCTATGTCGTGCATTTTTATATTTGTAGAAGTGTCATTTACGAGACTTTTTTTGAAATATTACTTTTCATTTGGTCTTGTATGAGCTGACTGGCAGTTGATTGGAAATTTCTTATGCTGCGTTGGATTTAAAATATCATTATTTCAGCTCTGATGAAAAAGCATGTTGTCTTAGAATTAAAGCGTACATAATTGCGTTATTATTTCTTAATTTTAAATTAGTTATAATTTTCTATGCCATTTTGTAGGTGGAGGATAATTTTCGGGGTAATGTACAGACACGATTAAGAAAACTTTCCGAGGGGGCGGTTCAAGCAACTTTATTGGCATTAGCTGGACTCAGGCGCTTGAGCATGACAGAAAATGTTACTTCTATTCTTTCAATTGATGAAATGCTTCCAGCTGTTGCGCAAGGGGCCATTGGAATTGCATGTCGAAGCAATGATGAAAAGATGGTATGTTTTATTTTTACTTGATTTATGGCTGAGTTCAAATTTCTAGCCATATGTAGTGAGGGCAGAGCCACTTTTTAGAGTATTCTACCTGTGTGGTCCTAAGTCGGTTTATCCCTCGCTGAGTTGGTTGAAGGTCTTCTAGAGCCTTCTAGAGTATGCTACCCGCATACCCCTATGCGATGTGCGGATAGGGTACCTTTCTGTGTGGGCTTGTAAGGGCAATGCACCCTCTGGTGCCTTCTCCAAGCCATGTTGTGGTGCTACACTAGGCTGTTGCTGATGCTTGAGCCTTGGGACCCCTTCCTTAGCCTCAAGTACTTCTTGAGTTAGGTGTGGGTGCTAGGCACGACCGGATGCTATGTTGTGGCATGCCGTGCTCATGATGTTTGTGAATTGAAGTTTTGCCATTGATTTTACCGGTTCCGATTTATAGGCTAAATACCTAGCTTCATTAAACCACGAGGAAACACGACTGGCAGTAGCATGTGAGAGGGCCTTTCTAGAGACATTGGACGGGTCTTGCCGTACTCCAATTGCCGGCTATGCTTCCAAAGATGAAGATGGTAACTGCATATTTAAAGGATTAGTAGCTTCTCCCGATGGAACACGTGGTATGATCATTTCTAATCATCTTGTTCTTGCTATGAGAGCGCTTGTTTCAACCTCTTAACTGTCATTTCTTCTCCATTTGTATATTTCAGTGCTTGAAACATCTAGAAAAGGTGCATATGCTTATGAAGACATGGTTATGATGGGGAAGGATGCTGGAAAAGAACTTCTTTCTAGGGCAGGTCCAGGCTTTTTTGATTCTTGAGTAACTTAACAATGACATTGGCTAAAAGAGTAAAGCTCAAGGCTTCTGGGTTTAACTTCCAAGGATTTGTGTCCTGACCCTTTGTTTGTTCTAATTCTAGGGTTAGCTTCTGTGGGTTTTAATTTTTTTAATTTTACTTTTTGTTTTGTTTTATGTTTTTTTATACATTAGGGAAGCAGACCCTCTATGAAGAAGACAGACCCTGTGACTTTAAAAATCTTGTCATTCCTTCCGTTAAAAGAAAAAGCAATTCGAACATGCAATCTATCAACCAGATGTAAGGATGGTTTCAATTGCATGTCTAATATTAACCTTGATCCTTTTGGAAGGGATAAGTATAGAGGTGATTAATGAGTTGAGTATATCACGAGCAATTCGAACTCGATTCAGTTAATATTTGTTTAAAACTTGATTTGGGTTGACTCGACTTGAGATTTTAACGAGTTAAGTCCAATTCGACTCGATAAGTACGTGAGCAGCTTATTAATTTTTTTTGTAACTTTATAATTTGACAATAAATGGAGTGAAGAGATGTTGATTTATTTATTTTTATGATTGATTATGTGTAGTTGATTTTTTTCAAAAATGTTTTTAATATGTTAGTTTGATTTATTCGTGGATTGTTATTTTGTTTTAATATGTTAGTTTGATATATTTGTAGATTGTTATTTTTGGAGTCTAGCCTTTGAAATTGTTTCATACACCATTTCAACAAGTTTTTGGCTAAATTTGTTAATTTATGTTTATATTACGCTCTATCTAGTATTAGTAGATTTTATCTATAGTTAAAATACAAGGTAAAAAATTCAGTGAGCTTAACGAGCAACGAGTCGAGTTGAGAAACAAGTATTTTTAACGAGCACGAATCCAGCAAAATTTTAACAAGTTTAACGAGCAATAAGTTTAGCCAAACAATAAATTTTTTTTAACGAGCACGAGTTAAACACTGCTCAACTCGTGATCGACTCGCTCGATAAGTACCTTAGACAAGTCTTTCATTAACTTGGCGGATAGAGTTCTGTTATTGTTTAAGGATATCAGTGTGGATAGATTTCGCCTTCACTGTAAAAAAACACACGCAAATCCTTTCAGGATCAGTAGATGGATACTCTACAGCACGGTGTTAGCGAGTCATCATTAATGGATAGATTTCGCCTATTAAAGATACATTTAAAGCGTTTAAGTTCACGGTAACTTTCTCACAGAGTCCTCGTCAATGGTGCTTGGGGGAGTGAAAGAGGGTTAGCTAAAGAAGAAAGCACCTACACCATGACAAAGGTGGCTTTGGTTCTCGAGTAATCCCTCTTGTGAATGGCAACGTGCTGTTGTTTTCTGGGTACGTTTCCTTTAATGCTTGCTTTGCTGCTACACTTTCATTATTGGCTCCTCTTTTTTCTTGTTTCATGTTAGAGTCAGTTTCTTCTTCTTCTTTGCTCATCTGCTGGTAGTTCTGACAATGGAAATGTCGCTGCGAGAGAAGGTGGATGCAGCGATTAGGTGATGAGCCTTTCACCTCCAGAAGGAAACACAACTTTCCTCGATGGTATAACATGGTGCGTGGCACTGGCCGGAGTGTCCCAGATCGACTTGCAGAATACAGAACATGTGGGCTGGGAATGGCAGATTGCGGGGCAATCCAGGAAGGAGGAGAATGTTAAGAGCCCGACACGCTTATTTCTCATGCCTCCTATGCCTTCAATAGGTACCAGCAACAAAGAAATTCCGATATCTCGGAGGAACCACTGATTTAACGAAACATAACCCCAGTCAGTAAGCATCAATTTCCTTCTTATATATATCTTGAAAAAGTGAATCATTCGATTATCGACATAGAATATAACATTCTGTCGTATAATGTGTTGAAATTTTTTCGAGAAATATAGTATTATTACATTCAATGTCATATGTAGAGTTGAAAATTAGCTACATGGTTCAAAGCAATTTTTACGCCATACAATCTACGCTAACCTGCCTTTGATTTTAGCTGTCTTAGATTCAAAATACCGAATCTCCATCTCCTTCAATCCTCCTCTTCGTCAGCAGAAGTATACCACGTTGGTCTATGCAACAGCACTTCTTCATCATGAAGTGCAGTAGTAGCCACCAGAACAAGAGTCTTTAGAACAGGAACATTCAAGTCATCTGATGGACTGCTTCTCGAACCCCATGTAAACCAAGAGCCGTCTGATTTCCTCGCATTTGCTTCTTCTGCATTTCCGAATGCTATATTTGGAATATAAGCTCTCATGTCTATTTCGGTCAATGGGAAGTCATATGGGCAAACCATCACATTCGGCAGCGTTTCTTTTGAAGGATTATTGGCAAAATGGGCCAAAGCTAAAGGATTTCTACGCTCCAAAACTTCACCATCAAATTTCACCTGTGAATTTTCCAAAGGCTTACCAACCATTTCCGTGTTGGGCCTCGTATCTAGCATTGTTGAGCCATCGAACATTTCACGTGTTTCACCCCCATATCCCCAAGGTTGGGCATCGATAACGGTCCCATCATATCTTGTGATCAAATATCTATTTCGTGCACCAAGTCTTGTGTATCCACGAACATACTGATAATAAGCTGGAGTGTATATAACACCAGGGTATAAGGCAATTACAGCACCGACATTAGCTTCACCATTCAAATATAAACCTTGGCCAGCTTCACCTTGGGGTATTTGAGATGGTTTGACATCAAGCGAGTAGCCAATAGAATCCTTCAACCTCTGTGAGAGTTCAGCACGTTTTACCGGTCTTTTCTCGGGAACAGCTGCACTGAATCATCGTCAATAGTTAGGTCCGAGAAAGAAATTATCAGAGGCATGGTCTTCCATTTATCTCTATTATGACTTATGCAAGTTTGAAATTTGAGAGCAAAGGCATATATAACACAAGTCATACAACAGATCAGACGATTCATATACCAACTACTTGTTGCTTATTCCGTTCCCATACAAATCGATCAAAATTTAGAATCAAAATGAAGTTTGCTTAAAATGTTGGTATTTCATATTATCATATATAAGAGCAGTTAATCTTCTCAAAATAGTAAAGATCCATGTTTAATGTATTTTGTTTCCACATATAGCAATTATCTTAAACAAAAAGGAAGAAACAAAACCTTATCTCGAAAGTAATAAAGAAAAGAAATGGTTCCTCTACGAGTATACACTCCTATCTTGTAACTCACCAACAGTTGCCAACCCAGAATCCACACAACAACTGAATCTAGCAAAGACGGTCCTAAAACTAATTCACATTTTAAGTTCCGAAACTGATAATCATCACATTAAAGTTGCAATACAATAAGATATCGACCATAAACAGTAGAAGGCAAATTTCATCAACAAAGTAGTTAGATCACACGATTAGTGAGAAGGCCGAGGTACCAAACATCCCATAGATGATACATAGAAAATAAACTACGAATTTACTCACCACTACCAGGAAGAATAATTCCATCCATAGCAGTGCAAAAGTTCTTAATTTGATCATGAACATTTTCCTGCACTAGCGTCAGTTGGTCAGCAAAAGAGGCCTTACTAGCCATGTCGATAATATCCTCGGCATCGGCCTCTTCGGCATCTTTTCCCAAACGATTGTAACTACACATTGCACAACCAAACAACATCAAAGAATCTAAGATTCAATATGTCACATAAAATAGGCAACGATATTGAATGATATATCATCATCAACCTGGTATACATGAAGAGGAGGTTAATGTCATCTTCAAATTGGAGTTTCCTTCTATACTTAGCAAAAGTGGGGCTCTTTGCAAGGACTCTAACAGCCTGGAATATCAATAGAGAAAATGGCCTTAGTTTCAAAACCCCACCTTTAATTCTCCATTACCCAATTTCACAAATGAAAAACTTGAGGCTCTTAAGATGAAGAAAAATGAAAGATTGTTGAAAAAGAGAAAAAGAGTACTTACATCTTGGAATCTGTTGAAAAGAGAAGCCATTAGAGCAAAAGCTATCGGCCAACAAAATCCCCCTACTGAGACTCTTCTTCTTCGATCTGTTTAATGGTTTAATGCCCTTGCTTTCCGATCGGAGACACAAAACCGAAGAAAGACGTAATGGGGAAGGCCTTTCTTTTACCAAATTTGGGCACTTGGTCGAGGATTGTGCTCTGTTGGGATTGGGTTTTTAATGGATATTAGGGTTTCCAACTTTGGTTTCAATGACAAAGCTTTTCGGATCCATTACGAAGGGATTCGGCGTGACAAAGGCCCATAGGGATTCGAAGTTGTAGATTTAATTTTTTTATATTATAATTTAATTATATTAATTTATATATTTTTAAATTTTATTTCTACTTAAATAGTAAGATTTTTAAATTTATTAATTCAAATTTGATATTAATTTTACTATTATTCATAATTTTCAATTTAATTTATGCTCACTAATTTAATTATTTTAAATTTATATGATTTAGTTATATTTAAATCATGTATCATTTGAATCGAAACTAAAATTATAAAATTTGAAAAATGTAATCATATGTCATTTAAGTCAATATGAAAATTATGAAATTATAATATATATGGGTAAGCTACACGTTTATTATCCCAACTATTACATTTATTTTATTTTTGGTCACCTAACTATTTTTTCAAAATCATATCTAACGTTTAGTTTTGGTTTCATTTTAATCACCATCCGTTAAAACAATAACGGTGAAGTTGGCATGTCACCTTAAGATAATGTCTTGTAATCATTGAAAAATAATAATAAATGTCACGCTAACATTTATGTTAGTTTTTTAACAGCGGGTAACCAAAATAAAATCAAAATGTAACACAAGGTATAATTTTGAAAAAAAGAAAAATAGTTGGGTGATCAAAATGAAATAAAAGTAATAAATAGGGTACTAAACGTGTAGTTTAACCTATATATATATATATATATATATATATTAATCAAATTACAATATATGAACTAAACTAACAACATAAGTTTAACACAGGGACTAATGAAGAAATTTAACCAATAATAATACCAAAAGGGTAAATCACAATCCTTAATCCAAATCTACTTGGCGGCTTCTATCGTGTTTTGGGGAATTGCCCAAAACTAGTAGATTGTAGAATCTGCGTATTTTGTATTTAAAATTATTTTATTGAAAAAAATCCATTAAAAACAAAAGAAATTTAGTGCAAGTGACGTCATTGTTTACTAATTAAAATTACTAATCAACAATTATTTTAAACCAATTAGCATCACGGCCACGTCAAAATATTGCCAAGTCAAATATCTAGAATTTATTATTTTTCATAAATATTGATTTTTTTAGAATTTTAATTTTTTTTAATTTTCTTGAAAAAATTGCATATAGCGTGTCAAACGATAGTAATATTTCTAGAAGAACAAAGATTCAATGGTCAAAACTCATCAAAAGGCTTAATTACTTAAAAATTTAGTTTGACGGCTTAATTGATTTAAATTTTCAAATCTAAAGTTTAATTGGTTTAATTTCTCTATTTTCAGTCAATAAAAAAACTACAGGGCATTAATGCATCTTTGAGCCGGAAATTTAATATTGATTACATGTATTTTTTTTTTGTTTTTTATATCACATCTTTTGTTTGTTTTTATAGATAATTTTTTCATGTCGCTCGACTTTAATTTATGATTTGTCAATGGTCTTTTAATAGTTCGATTACCTATATCCTTGATCGGACATTTAATATCGATTACATGTATTTTTTGTTTTTCTTTTATTTTTTTATATTATGTCTTTTGTTTGCGTTCGTGGATAATTTCTTCACGTCGCTCGATTTTAATTTGGAGTTTGTCAGTGATCCTTTAAAGTTTGATCCCTTTTATGGTTCGTTTGTCGATATAATCAAATCGATTTGTATCTATCGTTTTTGTCGTGGTTTTTTGTTGGGTTTTTTTAACTTTTTTACATGATTCTTGTACGATATTAATTGGCTAATTTCGTGTTTCAATGATTACATAGAAATGTCTTGGTTATGTATTTAGTTTACGATTATATTTGTAAATCTTTATTGTAATTTGAAATATTTTCTAATTTTAATAAAACTAGACGTTTATATAAAAAAAACAAAAAAAAACATATTACCAAACGTGCCAGCAATTTTTTTCAAACTTTTAACACAGAACAATCTAGTTTCATAATCCTTAAAAATCTTTTTCTTTTTCGTTGGGTCAGATATTTGTGCTTCAATTACTAAGATTTATTGACATTTTAAGATATTTTATTAATTCGTTAATTTATAAATAATCCTCACGTGAAATTCATGGATCCACGCTTTTGACTTGAAAAATCATTTATAGATAGACACATCAAATTTAATAGAGATTTAGATCGAAATATATTTGAATGGACCGACTGATAATATAAATATATTCAGATTTAACTTAGAATAGTTTTAGATATAGTTCCCGTGTATAATACAATTTAAATAAAATAAATTGAAACTGAAAATTCTTATGTTAATCTCTTTATTATTTTATATTAGTTTTATATAATTTGCTTCATAATAATACATTAATATTTGAAATATTGCTAAGTTATTAACCCAAATAATCATTTGCAAGATTCTAAAAATGTGTTTAATTTATATTTGAGTTAATTGTACCACATTTTCTCAAATCATGACTTTCATTTGAAATTGACTCTTAAACTTTTGATCATTCCAAATATATTATTAGACTATGATTCTCATTCTAAATCGATCCTCAAACTTTTGAATATTTCAATGATATCCCCTAAATCACTCAAAGGTTCGAGATGAAATTAGGATATTTAAAGGTTTTGGGACTAATATAGAACGAATGTCATAGTTTACGGATGAAATTAAAATATTTAAAAATTAATTTACAATGAGAATCATAGTTTAAAGATATATAATGCAATTAACTCTATATATTTTATTAGAAAATTTGAAATAGGCTAAAAAAATATCTAAAAGTCCAAAACAATTGAAACACATTGATATTTGAAAAAATAATTTGATTAATGATGTTATTAGGAGGGAATTTTAATTATTAAAAATGATTAAATTTATATTTTTAATTTTTTAAACGACGGTGTTAATGAATTTTTTATTTAATGATTAAATATTAGGCAACTCTATATAAATGAGGAGGAAGATAGGACAGGGTACCCTAGCTACTCTACATTAGATTTATTTATTTTTCAACGTGGAATTAATTATATTCCATAAATTAAAATAATTAAAACAATATACAAATTAAACATGGCATAAACGAAAAAAAGAAAAGAAAAATACAAACACTATATGAATCATTTACATATAAAAGTTTATGTAAATGAAATATTAATGTAACGTGGGATGAAACTAACTTAAAATTTTAAGGGACAATTTCTAAAATTTTGAAGATGAACGAAAATATATTTTTAATATATAATATAAAGAAATATATAAAATATATGATAATTTAAATTTTTGAAGAGAAACGACCACCCGACTTATAGCTAACCCTCTCCTGATCTATCTTGTTGATTGATATAACCATGAAATATTAACATTTACATATAATATTTTAAAATTTAGTCCTCACTGTTTAAATATAACGATTTGAATATAATAAATATAGTTTATTCATACAATGAGCAGTCTTATTCATGTTTCGTTGAATATCACTCTTTAAATTAAAATTAAAATAAATTTGAAATTGAATTTGAAATCTAATACTTTTTTCGAATATTATTATTGAATCAAGGCCGTCGATCTCATAAAAGTAATTGAACGTGGAGAAATAAAAAAGGGTGGATACGGTATACCTTGAACTGTACTCGTCATGTACGTCTCAAAATTCTTGATTTAGCATGTGATTATATATATATATAGTGAAGATTTATTTGTACATTATAAAATGTTCAAATTTTACATATTATTTGGATTAATTAAATATTGTGATATTGATTAAAGTTTTTAAATTTAATAATGATTTATTTTTATATAAATTTTTATTATTAAATTTTAATTATATTTTTTATTTATTCAATGATCTTAAAAATATACAAAATTTTGATAAATATCATAACAACGGAATAAATTTACTTTTGCATGTCATCACGATTTCATAAATCGGGAAAACGTCGCCGGATTAAGCTACATTTTCGTTAGACATTAACAAAATACATCTCATAGTTTTCCTATACATTCCATTCAAATAACCTTTGTGGAAAATTTCTCAAAAGCTTCCATATATATAAAGTATATTTCACAAACGTATGGAGTTTAAATTTTCTTTAGGATAAAATCATACACATTTATTATTATTATTATTAGAATAATAAAATCCGCTAATTTTATTAAAAATATAAAATATTCAAATTATAATTAAGGTTTACAATCACAACCGTAAACTAAACGCATATTAAATATATTTTTCTAAAGATGAGAAAATTACAGTGATCTTACAAGGAACTGGTTAAAAAATCTAACCAAATAAACTCAAACAAAAATAGATATGAACATATATGATTGCATCGACAAACGAACTACAAAAGGAGATGAAGCTATTGAAAGACATATTAAACTATAAATTAGAATCTAACGAAGTGAAAATACTATCCACGAACACAAATCGTGTATCCAAATTCAATATGAGAGTCCAAAGTAGGGAAGAGCAGCATGATATCAAATAAGTGTCATCTTGTTCAGTAGTGGCGATGTCAAATACAGCCCTGAAAAAAAAATAAACGAAAACAGCAACCAAATGACCGAAAACATGCTATAAAGATAAAGAAAAATGTCTCATAAAGACAGAAGAATATGTGTCATTAAGGCATAATTATTAAAAAAAGATATAATAAAACAAAAGAAAAACAATAAATACCGATAGTCGATGACTAATATTAAGACTGTTGTCGTAACCGATCACAAAGTTAAAGAAGAAAAGAGACTAATTACGACTAAGAAAAAGGAAGAAAAAAAACATTCATGCTTAATTGTTTAGCTTCTAAATTAATGCAATCCTTAATATGCAATTCATTAGTTAAAAAACTCATTAATCATGTGGTAAATTACCTATCTAGCCTATACCGGGGTTATCTCATTAATTAAGTTGAATTTGGGACATGTAATTCTGTTTTTTTGTTAGTTTTCTTTTTAATAGAATACGTTGGTATTATTAAAAAGATGAAATATTTAGAATTAAAATGAAATTTCACACTTATAATCATAAATTAAATATATAATTAAGATATTTTTCTATAATCACATAAAAACTAACTACTTAAGATCACGAAAACCATATAAGGAAAAAGTTAAAAACCTAATCAAAAAACCGAACAAAATATATATACAAATAAATTTGTCCGTATCAATAAATGAATCACAAAAGGGGATGAAGATATTGAAAGATCATCGAAAAATCACAAATCAGAGTCGAGCAACACAAAAACAATCCATGAACATAAATCGCATATCCAAATTCAATTCGATGGTCCAAAATTGAAAAGATAGACATAATAACAAATAAAACGTCATCTTGATCAGTCATGACGAATATCAAATTCAATCTTGAGAATACTTCACAAACAGATCCTCCTACATCTATATATAAACGTTGGTTTATCAAGAATACGCAAGAAAATCACTAAAAAAAGATAAAATTAAAGACATAATATGAAAAAATAAAGAGGAAACAAAAAATATCAACGACGACATCAAGATTTAAAAAAGAAATATCTTCGCTTATCAATCATAAATGAAGAGAAAAACCACCGACGTCTAAGGTAAAAAAGAGAAAACCCTTTGATATAAAATTTAAATGCTGATTTTTGTGTCAGTTTATAGTTTTGATATTTTATTTTACGAAGACTTAGCTTTTTAAGTCAATCCGCAATATAACTTATTGATCATTATTTATATCAAGCTCGGCATTTATGGTTGGATTTTTTGAATAAGAAATTAATAAATGTTATTTTAGACGTAACATTTTAAATTTTTGAAGAATTTTAACATTAAAATATTTTAAAATACCTCAATTTAGAATATAAGGATATGTTATTATCAACAATCTTGGTTACAGAGGAGTATATCATCTTTAAAAAAATTAACCTCTTTAAATAAAAAGAAATGGAATATTATATTTAAATCTTATATTTTCATGTATGAAATAGTAAATCGTATTCTTAAAAATTTAAATTTATTTAGGTAAAATTCGCTATACTTTAATTTATATCTTACTTTTCTTTTTCATTAATGAGCAAAGAGAAACAATTGTGAACACTAATTTTTTAAGTTCATCAATCGTGCCTAATTCTAAGCCTGGACATAAATATGAGATTAAATTCCATCCTTTAGACCAAGCTTATCCAAAAAAACTAAATCCTAAATTAACTCAAAGACGATATGAACTCGAATTTGGAACCAGAAATCAATTTTTCCACCCAATCTGAATTAATCGGTCAGTAGATCGGATACCAGTAATTAATTCAAAAAAAAATTCCACCGTTAATATATAGTTATCGTTTAAAAATTATTTTATCCTCATTGTTATCCATGAAAATAAAGTAATTAACTATTAAATAAATTAGCATGGCTTGTTGTATATGTAATTTGTATTAGTTTATTAAGAAAGCTGGCAACAGTAGCGCGTGGACTTGGTGAAAGCTTAGGACAAGGTGAAAACGTGTAAGAACAACAACATCCAAATCAAATTCAAACCTAAGTTACTCTGTAAAATTAAAATAATTATATTCTTTTAATATCTTTTAATTAATACATTTTTAATAAATGAAACAGTTAACATTAATATTATTTAGTTATAGCGTGAGAGGCCCAGCCATTCGGGTATTTCAAAGTCCTCCATGCCGACTCCTCTTCCCCATGTCTTCCATGGCCGAACCCCCCAAGAAAACTCCCAAAACCAGTCGTTTTCTAGGTTGTTTCGGGTTTTCCGGCATGAAAAACCGGCCGGAAAAGCCCATCAAAACCGGTAACCGGAACAAGACACGGTCGCCGTCTTGCCCGATGCTTTGTTTTACCGGAAGGAAGTCCCGTACCAAAACTGTGCCCTTCGATAACTCCGACAACAAGACAGTCTCCGGCGGCGAAAGCTGTACGCCGTCGAAGCTGATAAAGAAGAAGACCCCTTCGCGGCAAAATTCCAAAGCTGATCAACAACAAACGGCGTCGCTTACAGAGGTTAGTCGAAAAGCGTTGGAAATAGTGAAATTACTCAGCTTTTTTTTTAGCTGAAGTTTATTTTTTTATTTACATCATATTGCAGGCCAAAAGGCGATATGTGTCGTCTCTTACAACTGTTTGAGAGCTTAATTTTGGATTTTACTGTTTTGCAGGGACCTAAACCGAATATTCCCATCGAGAACAGGAAAAATTCAAACCTGATGAGAACCGGTTCAAGTCTTCCGGGTTCACCGACCGTTAAGTCGAATCCAAACCAGCAAACACAACCCAAGTTATCCTACACGGTTTCGTTACCAGTCCTCGACCGCGGAAAACGGGCGGAGAATCCCCGGATTCATGATCGGGTCAACTCGAAGCAAATCAAACGGAAGAACAATGATGTGGTTAAAAAATTCGACCCCGTCACGGGTTTGTCTATCATTATGGTGACACTGGTAATAATGTTACTTTGGGGTCGTTTATGTGCAGTTCTTTGTACCTCAGCTTGGTTTTATTTTCACTATCGAACCGCGGTTAACGATAACAGTATAAAAATTGAATCGGATTCGAATATTTCGGATTTGGACTCGGAAGAATACAAGAAGAGAATCGTGCTAGAAGGATTGTTAGAGAGGAATCATAAGATTACACTATGAATTTTTTTTATGTAGTTCATGTTAGAGTCTATTTATGGTTCATGTACAAAAATAATTTCTATTTTTTACCTTTTTTTCATGTCTGATGCGCACGCTAGATGTAACTACATATGTTTTGCTAAAGTGAGCCGGTTTGGGCCTTTTGTGTAAAATTAGCAATGGAAAAAAAGGGGTCAATGTCTTCTAGAATTGTATATAATTCAGTTCTTTTCTTTCTCAATTTTCTCCTCGTTTTCTTGTTTGATTGGGCAGTTGCGTGTGGCACGTGATTCCTACGTGAAGCACTTGCCGTCGATTTAGTTAATTTACCAGAGTAGTTGAGGTACTGGCTTGTGTGGTTCAAACGTTAGCGGTCAGCTTCGGTTGTCTCCTTTTCTTTCACCTAACATTGGGGAGAGAATTTAAGAGAGAAAATAATCTATTGATCATTTATTACGTGTGTGTATATATATAAACGATTACTCAAATTCAAAACCTTTAGAGCGAATAATATTAAGTGTTAGATGTATGTATTCTTTAAGTGGATACGTGTTAGATAGATACGTGTTCACCTTGAAATTTAAATTTATTTAAATTAGCGGTTCATTTCACTTAAAATGTCCACATTGAAAATTTATTTGTGTTGGGCAATTCATAATCCTAACTGCTAGAGGTCTTCCACGGAAGCTGCTCTCAACCTGCGTTGGGGCAGCCTACTATCCTATCTCCCCCTCACCCCATTACATATGAAAATAGGGTCAACTAATTTTTTTCAAATAAAAAATTTATGTTAAAATATTATGTTATTAATACATATATGCCCACATTGAATAATGTTTTTAGATTCACCATTAATAATTTTCGTTTTAATAATTAATGTGACTTGATAGATTTTAAAATTTATATTTAATAATTTATTTTTATATTGGAAAATATACTAAATAGGCCCTTAAGATTTGTAATTCTTATATTATTTTTTGGTATTTTATTTATGTTCAGAATTTATGATAATCTCTCTATCAATATTATCTTTAAAGTTCATACATAATTTTTTTCCATCAATAATATAACGTGTTTTATCATTACATAACACATTTTGATATAAATCTTTATACTTTAAATCACAGTCAAATAAATTATTTATTAATATTTTGAATCTCATCCTAATGAGAAAAAACGTTAGGTCTTTTAAATAAGGTTTAAGATTTAAATTTTAATATTATAAATGAAGTAAATTAAACTAGGAGTATCACTCTTATAATAAGCTTCTACAATATTCGATTTGAATTAATCGACTAATATTTTAAACATTTATGGTTATAGTGATTAATATATTTCATTTATAATAAAGATTGATATAAAATAAATTAAGTTTTAAATCGGTTAATATGCTTCTTATTACAACATCTCAACAAATATGAATTTAAACTCGCTTAAAATCATAAAAACGGATAATTAAATATATTTCATTTATTTAATTATCCGTTTTTATTTTTTTATTACGAAAACTTTAATGCAAAACAATGGATTTGGTGATACCAACTTCATTGTTTGATATTTTCTTTTTCTTCCACAACTTCATTTTTTACTTATGACTTCAATATTTTTTAAAAAACGAATTTTACTATTTTTTAAATACATTTTTGAATAATTTAGGGTGATTATAATGTAATATTTATCCAGAACTTTCTTAACTAATTGACGACGTTTATATACTTGCAGATGTAATTGCTCGCACATAGGATCTATAGGAAGAACAACATTCATTTTTATCACTGAGGCTACTTGATCGATTATTTTAAATACAAATTTTAAAAAGATAAACAAATGTAACATGATAGAGCTATCATTTTGATATAGAAGTGTAACCAAAAACACTATGTCCTTTTGTTTGGCCAACAACTACAGATACATCCTACATTATCATTCAATTTATTACTCTGAACTCAGAGTTATCCATCTTATCCACGTCTCAATCGTTGTTGCCTTTGTTTTGGGTATTGTTAGCATCTAGAGGTACCATATGGCAAGACTTCCACGCCCAGATAACTTATTTATTCATTATACCCTATAGTATATTCGGACGTCTTTTTGAAAAGCAAAGTAGGTGAGTTGAGACTTAATCCGCATCAAATATAATCGATACAAAAAATTAGGTTATGTATATATTTGCATTGGAATTTTAAATATTTTAATTAAGATATTATGTTTTTTAAACCATTAACGATACGCGATCGTTTCTTCTTTATTATCATGTAGAAAATTGTCAACTTCTCCGGTCATCGTTATTGGTTAAACATTTCCCGTCATCAATTATCGTTATGATAAGATTGATATCAAAACGTTTGCATTCCACTCATCTTTCTTCTTCTCGGTTCACTCAAAATAGATAAAAATCCATCTAAACATTTGACTTTTTAATTCTATAATCTCCTCAAATGATCGTCTGATGAGACTAATTTATAAGTATGTTGTTCGTATTCTCAAAAGGATACTTCTCACAATTATAAGTTTCAAACAAACAACCCCAAACCATCAAACCCAAGAAAACTTTTAAACCTAAAAAAATGATAAATTCTTCATCTTCTTTCCCCATGAGTTTTAAAAAGATTATGAGAAAATTTAAATCGAAAAAGTGGAAAAGACGACGAGATGAATTTATCAGTATCTAAAATGATCGTAAACGACTTTAGGAAATGACGATTTATAGAGATAATTAAAAATGTGCAAAAAAACACTAATTTTGATGATGATAAAGATTATGTGGAATAAAAAAATGACTTCCATATCAACACATCAATTTTCACGTCAATATTAATCTATTATATCATCTCATTGTTAATGATTTAATGACTCGATGTCTTAATTGAAGTGTAAACTTAAGTTCAATTCTAAAACTAAGACATTATAAAGATTAATGCTAAGATGGATACCCAACCTAAAGGGTAGTTATTACAATGCAGTTTACCCATAAAAATAACTTATTCTAGGGTTGAAATTGATGATAGAGAGGCTTCTAATTCTTAGATACGTCCAAAAGTAATTGGGCTGCTAAAGATAAATCTGGGTTGGATCATAACAACAATGCGTTCTTACTTTTATTCATTTTTATTTTTTAGCCCCAATCCAATCCCTAACCCAATTTGTTAGGTCAGATTGGCAGCCGACGACACAAAACTCAAGCTTCTCGCCTTTCAGCGTCAGCCATGGTGAAATCATATTCGTCTCTCTATGTTTAGTGTAATATTTCCCAGATTTTAGGGTCGTTTACTTGAAAAAATGTTTATTTTCAAGAAATCAGCTCAAATGATATAGATTTTGCTCTGGAATCTGAAACTAGTCTTGAATTAATGATAATAACCGTTGGTTTATAAGATATGTGATGAGATTGCAATGTGAGGGTTAATTCTTTTTGTTGGCACTACTGCTTGTTAATTGTTGTCGGTGAAGTGTTTGAGGAAATGCTTGTTATATATTTGTTGCTTTTTTTGTTTGTTTGAAGGTGAACGTGCCTAAGACCAAGAAGACTTAACTGCAAGAGCAAAGAATGCAGGAAGCACACTTTGCACAAGGTCACGCAATATAAAAAAGGGTAAGGATAGCTTGGCAGCACAAGGAAGCGTCGTTACGATCGCAAACAATCCGGTTACGGTGGCCAAACCAAACCAGTGTTCCACAAGAAGGTAATTCTTTGTGTTGCTTATCTTTTATTCCATGGATGGGTATTAGTTATGCGAGGAAAATAAGGTTTGCATCACACGTCCATTCAAATCTCTTCAAGTTCTCGAATTATAAACGTCATATCAATTAGGTCATCTATTTAAAAATGTCCGCTCGAATATGATACATAGCATATTCAAAATTGTTTTTTAACATGTTGTCTTCGTAGTAATCACACATTTATTAATAATTCGATTAACATGTTTTATGTATTTTCCATGTCAGATTTAGCCCCCGTTTACCATTGCTTTTCAAAAATGTTTTTGAAAGAACACTTGTTAACCAAAATGTAAAAGTTAAAAATTTCAACTTTTACGTTTGAAAAGTACTTCTGAAACTAAAATTACAATTTTAATCTTATCTTATTTATGTTAGTTTTACAATTTATAAACTCATAATTTTTTTTATCAAGACATAATTATATGATTAATAAATTATATGTGGGTTTAAAAAATTTATATCTCATCATATCAATTTTTTTAGTTAAAAATTATTCTAGATTTTATATATGTTTTCTTGGAACACAGTCATTACAAATTTGTTTATTTTTTATAGAAAATATATATTTTTACATTTTCATCATAATTTTATGTTGATACATTTTAAATATTATAATATTAAAGAATTTAAATATATATATATATATATTAACATACAACATCATATCTGAAATGATAATTTATCTTCTCAAAAATACTTTTTTGACAATAAAACTTAACACTTAAAATCACCAAATAATCCAAAAGTATTATTCAAAAGCAATGTAAAATCAGCCCCTAAGTTGGCGTTTAACATTTAATTTGAATGCTAAGATTACGAAATGATATTTTGAGGATTCAATTAAAACATTTTAAAGTTTAAAGACCATCTAAAATCTAGTTTATATTTCGGGATGTTTGGTGTAATTAGTCCATGAAAATATCAAGAACCTTATCCCTTGCTTGTATATTTCATGTTTTATTGGCTTGAGACTCCAAGGCTTTGCATATGTAATATTTACGAATGTGTGTATCCGTTGAACAGGCAAAGACCACCAAGAAGATTGTGCTAAGGCTGCAATGCCAGGGCTGCAAGCATGTTTCGCAGCATCCGATCAAGGTCGGCTTACCGGAAACCCCTTGCCTAACTTATTTATGCTCTTCGATGAGCTAATTTTTGGTTTGTTTGTTACCGGTTTTTGCAGAGGTGCAAACACTTTGAGATTGGTGGAGACAAGAAGGGGAAGGGAACATCACTGTTCTAAATGTGTTATTCATGGTATTATGGTATGTGGATTTACTTTTGGTCGAGTAGTTTGAGCTTACAAGGCCGTAATGGAGTTTTGTTAAGTCTGGTTTTGGTTTTTGCATTCCTGATGTTGCTTTGCAGTGTTAAAACTGTTGGCAAATGTTTCGGTAGCAAATTTTGAGTTTAATTGTGTGCGGGTAACTTATATTAATATTCTCCACTATGTTACTTTCTATTGCTTGCATGAACTTTATCCTCGCATTAACATATTTATCCTTGTCTTATTTTGTATGTGTGATCAATAATACTATACAAAACACACTTTCAAATATATATATATATATATAGACATAAATTCAGATTTTAACTACGTCGATTGTCGTGTTGATATTCACAAGACCTCAAAATTTTTAGGTAATATTATTTTGATCACTTAGTCCGAATCTAACTTTTGTTTCACCTGGATTTCATTGAACTAGCAGCTATTTCCTCTACGAAATCATTTTCTATCTTGTAATGTCACCCGCTATTTAATTACAGAGTGATCAAAATAGGATTAATTTAAGATTTAGTTATTAAATTAAGAAAATTTTAAGTTTCAATGACAAGAACCAATGAAATTTGGAATCCACTCTTCGTTTAAACGCGTAATGAGCAGTTCTATTCAGAGATAACTTTAGTCTTTTTTATTTAGTCAACGACAAGTGGTCCAATAAGTACTGTTAAGGCCTATGCCTTTTTTCTTCTCTTTAAAAAGAAACAAAAGCATGGATTCGAATATTCATTACTTTATTATTAAAACCCAATTTAACATTGCACAATGATTGGACAGTGAAGGAAAATGTAAATCTGTCTGGAACATTGAATGAAAAATTGGTCAAATGTGGAACAATATATTACACAAAGTCGTGCATATATGTATATGAATTCAAATAAACTAGCAGAAAATAAGCTAATGTGTCATCGGACTTCATTGTCTTTAACCCTTATTGTCCATTTCTGTATCAGTATAATAAACTCCTCGAAGATCTAGCAATGGCGGCCTCACGAATTTTGCAGTCAAAATTTGGTAATATATGCAGGCGACGGAACGTAGTTTTAATCAAGTGCCGCTTTGCTTTTACGCGCAGATATTGGCTTTGGCAATCCATCGAACATTGGCATTGTAATGCTTACGGTTGAAAGAGCTTGTAAATCAGGCTTCAAGTTCCATTTGGATGCTGCCCAGAGGGATGACAGACTACCATTGTCCTGATCTTGAAAACTTGATGTGCTCGATGACTTCCTCACCGTAGCAAATTCATCGACCACATAACCATCTCCGAGGCCTGTTGGTGCGGTGTTGAACCCAAATAACTCTGCATCGGCTCCTGAATTAGTGCGAGTTGCTGCTTTGGATCTTTGTGCCAAGAATTTCCCTGTTATTGTTGAAAATCCCCCACTGTTGTTGTTATCCTCTGTCATTAGCCTTTCAGGGGTGCGGGCGGTGAAGTCGGACTCGGATTTCTGCCGTCTCCGCATCAGTTTGTCATTTGATTTATCAGGATCACCGATTTTAGCTTCTCCGGCGGAAAGGATATCTGCTGTGATTTCACCATTCTCGTCATAAAATCCATTGGTCACGCTTCTACACTTCCGTTGAAGCCTCAAAGGTGGATCGGAATAAGAGGACAGTTTGAGTGATGGACCATCCTCCAGATAACGAGATTCTCCTTTTCTGTATACAGCCATCTCAAAACCTTCAGATGACACACTTTTTTGTGACGGTCTAAGGCCATAGTAACCTTGTAACGAGTTCATTGCCGGGGAGACCCTTCGAGGAGGAGTTTTCAGTCTTAATGACTGGAATGAGTCACGCAAACCGGGAGGCAAATCTGGACCTGAGTTTTGGCTGGCACTGCTTTCTCTGCAAACAGTTGGCAGACATAGTGAGTTTAATTGAAAAACAACATTCCAAGTATATACATTTAGCATCTCCACCAAGAGATACATTAGTATACACTTTGCAGCTCATTGCTACCTATGCCATGATTATTACAGCATCACATAAAAGCTCTGAACCCTATTGCAGAGACTTGGGGGAACAATAATGCAGAGAGCCATCCAACACCAAACCACTTAAAACTCGATCTGAGATAAACTCTCGAAGTCCCACACAAATGTTTCCTCGCAAAATTTAGCAAGTCTTAAGCTTCAGGATACCTTCCCTCGAGACTAGAACTATATCCATTCTTAAGGAAAATTAAACTGCTGCCGAGAAAAGGAAATATTCCAAAAGGCACCTACTTAGACGTGATTAACAGTCGGATGGTAATCTTTACACGCAAATTCCAACTTATTCAAACAAGAATACTGTGTTGGACAAGTATAACTTCAAAACTTGCAAAATAGAAACCATCTTCATGCATAAGTTAAGAGAGTTTAATTAAAATTCTTAAGTTAAAGAAGATATAATACCCTGATGTTTCGGAACCATTTGACAAGCAAGGCGACGGCGTATGTCGCCCTGGTAAAGGGATCTGAAGCGTCTTAAGAGCAAACATTTGACGATCAGTAACCAGACCATTCATCTTTTTTATGTCAGCTACCTGAAGATTGCAAACCCATAACAACAACAATTGTCAATAAAACACTCAAATAATTAGATATAACTTCTAGGTTAACACTGCTCAATTTCCTCAACTAATTTCCCAAAATTATACAAGCAAGTCCATTTATAAGGAGACAAAAACAACACTAAATAATTAAAACAAGGATGGATAGATTTTGATTGATTACCTCAACGCCGTACTTGATGGCTACACCGGCAAGGGTGTCGAACCGGGAAACTGGATGTTCGATAAAACCGGCACCGGGTAACGAAGAAGTGGATAAACTTTGAGGTTTTCCATTCCCCGAAACACTGTAATCATTGCAAAATCCACTATACTTCCCATTCGAATGACAACTGTAGTTCCCATTAATAATGCTAGTCCGCCTCTCCCTTTCCATCTGCATAGCCAACCACCCCAAAAATTCCCCAATTTATTTACCCTAATTTCATCAATACCCACTGTTCGACGTCTGATTCTCCTTCCTATTTTTCGATTAAACCCAAAATTAACGAGTCTAGAGTATCAGAAAGAGAGAATTCAAGTTTTTTTTCCCCGATCGAACTGAATCCAAATGGAACCGAAAGATTAAAAAGATCGAACTTAGAAAAGTAAGTAAAAAGAGAAAAAATATGGAATTTTTTAGTCAATTAAAGGAAACGTAGATCTAAAGAGAAATGAAGAACCAAGTCAAAAGAAGATGGGTTGAAAGATCCAAGATCCTGGGTTTCAATATTTCCAGGATAAAAAGGCAAAGAGAAAAGGTTTAAGCTTGAATGAGTATTTATTATTGGCTGGCGTGGTACGTGTTACTTACTGTGGGAATGCTCCCACGGTAACACAGCCGGCCCTTTGCCAGCCTGGCTACCCCTTTTGTCGGTCAATACTCGGTTCGGTTCGGTTCGATTCGATTATATTTTATAATTAGAATATATTTTTTTCTGTTAAATAATCACGTTTCATAAAACCAACCAACGCGTCAATAACTAAATTATATGCAGTAAATTTTTAATTATAATTAAAGAGAAAATATTATTAAAATCTCATTTATTTGATTTACTTTGCTATATATTTTAGGTCAAATACTATAAGAGCTTCTAAAAAAAATCTGAGGGTAAACTATACCCATAGTTACTAAAATTTTAGAATGTTTTCGCTTTGGTCATCAAAATTTTCAAACATTAATACGAGTTATTTAATTTGTAACTTTGTTTATACTCTGGTCATTGCCTTTAATGACATTGATGTAACATACTCGTATGTTATTTTTCTTTAATAAATTGATATCCTCCAATAGGATAGTGTTGCTAATAAAGATGAGAATTTGTCTCTGTGTATGTCTATATATGCACATATATAGGATTGAGTCGAATTGGATGTGAATTTTTATTTCAAAAATTAAGTTAAATTTTGGATTGGAAAGAGTCCCCTTAAATCGAGGTCTGGTAACTACTAGACAGACAAAATACTCAAATCAAAATTAGGTTGGATCGATCAAAAACTTGACCCGACGCAACCCATAAATATCCCAAAATATGAGCAATATTATACTTTCCCATTGACTTCATCAAGCAAATGCCCTCTGCCAAATAGGAAAGTGGTCTCATCAATGGACTCTCTAGCTTAAGAGAATGAAACATGAGTTTTTTTAAAAGGCTAAAACAAGGCGTAAATTAAAGAACCAAATGGGCCCTTTTTTTAGTCAAACCAAGGACTAATGCACCAACGTCAACGTGTAAGGTTTGAACATTTGCCACAATGATTGTAAGAACATGTGAATATCTTTTAAATGTCTTTAAAGAATCTTAAAACCAATAATTTAAATTTTATTTTTAGTGAGCAATTAAATCTTAATTCGATTAATATTTGTTCAAAAATACATGGTCGGTCAATTAAGTCGGATTTTCGGTTTTTTTAACCGAACCAAACCATTGTTCTTCACGAACTTCAAGCATTTAGAGGATTATAGTAATTCCACATCCCAATACACATGTATTAATATATTGGATACAACATTATAGTACTTTCTTGAAACAGATACAACATTTTGTTATTTTCTTTCCACTCTGCAAAGCATTTGCAGAAACCTACAGGAAAGAGTAAATACATTAATCGAATTGACTAAGAAGAGAAGCACAGAAAAGAGAACATAATCTCATTAATGGAAATCCTTTTTCCCTCTTAATATCACCACCAAGAAAGTAATGTAAATCAGCTATACAAAATTGTAAGCATTGTTGAACACCTGCAGAATTCGAATGTAAATGCCATTAACTTCTCTACTGCAAAATGTTTACCATAAACTTGTAGATTTTGTTTTCCGGGGAGAATACGTGGTGTATAGGATATTAATGGATAAAAATCGAGTTGATTACCATGTATGGATAACAGCTTTATCCAAGATACCGGAGCAAGACACCGTCATTACCGAGCACAAATCCCTTCTTGTCATTAATAAACCTGCATATAAGATTGAGATATCAATTGCATTCAAAGATAGAAACTTCAAGGATTTAGGGAAAATGAAGGCATTGGACATCTAATATAGCTTCCTTTTTTCAGTTTCTTTTAGTAGTGATTCAGTTTGAAAATCATGAATTGAGAATCTGTAAGCTTAATCTAAGAATAATGCTTATTTATGTCATTCGGACTCTTTTCTTTTCGGGAAAAAAAAACCCATGTCTGGCACATATCGAAAAATTAGAAACAGTTAAGCATAAGTATGTTATTGAACTCTAACATGGTTAAAAACCGGTTTTGGCACCCACAAATATTTAGAATTTGATCATCTTTTATCCTAGCCCCTAAACATAAAATTCTTCATTCCGGCTATTAAGCCATAAGAAAGTTGACTTTAGGTCAAGATAGAAAGTGTAGAACCGAGGGACAACAAGCCTAGTTGGTGACGGCTTTGTTTGCATGGAGAAGGTTTTCTGGAAGTCATGCTTGACTTCATCAATGCCTCGGTCACGGTCACTGGTTTAAGTTTACTAAGAGATGAATTTAAAAAGATCTAATATTAACTACCAAAAGGATCACAGATCTTAATGATAATAGCAGTCGAAAGTTAACCCAAAAATAAATTAGAAAAAAACCAAAGTAGTCAAGCTTTTAGTAAGATTAGACTCACTTCACTGAGTACAGATTAGCAGCAATGTTATCAGCTGCCTTGTCACGGGTCCAGCTCTTCCCACCATTGGTAGTTCTCAACAAGACCCCACTGCCCCCTGCTGCCCAAGCCTCATCCTATACAATCAAAATTTGATTAGGGGAGTTCGGAAATATAAAAGGGTAAAAGGAAATGCCTATACAACTATAGGAAGAAGCCTTAGAATAGAATTTGGTCGCACCCTTAGAACAAAGTGCCAGGGCGTTATTCATGTAATCTGCTAGATGGGATATAGTACACAATGCTATCATCTTGATATGCACATATCATGTGGTAAAACAGTATTTTCGTACCAATGGATATGCCAGCATACGTGTATACATATATGCAACATGTATGTGAGTTGCATGGGCATGTTTCCACATTAGGTTTACACCAGTAACCCAGGAATTTGATGCTGCAATTGCTCATCCAGATTCCCTTGAAGCCTCACTGTAGAACTGGATAAAACAGTGTAGCAAATATCTAAGGATATAATAGTTACCTCCGATCGATAACCGACGTCAAGAATGCCAAAGCCACGACTTTGTACAGGGACCTCTTCAAAATCTTCTGTTAACTGGAACGTCAGGAATTAAAGTGAACAAAAACAATGACGGAAACTAGGTATTGGTGCCAATTTAAAAAGCATGAACTAATCAAGATGATAGGGGCTTGTATTAAGAATATCAGATGAAAGTATTCAGATTTTATTACTAAAGGAGTGCAAAATGTTAGCAAGCAATTACATTCATGAAAAAGAGTCGGGGATTCATTCTTTGGGTCCATGAAGTTCGGTGGATATCATATCAGGCTCAGCAATTAAGAATCACATTTATAAGCAAATCATGCTAGTTTATTCAATGTCCTAAATGAAAACCTTCGACGTTACCTATGTTTTTCAATTTCCGCACTTCTGCATTCTTTCTAAGCCTAGTTAAAAGGTAAAAGTCACATTTTAACATGAGAACTAACCTATGGTTTTTAGCCTTCAGGAAGCTGAAAACTCTTTCAAATAAAACCATATTTACCAATGCTAAATTGAGGAGTTATTTATGAAATTGTATATTCTTCTTACAGTTTCTTCAAGATCATTTTAAACATTTACATGACAAAATGGGGGAAGTTATCACTTCTCTTACCCCTGTGCCTTTGCTAAGAAAAAGTCCTCCTCCACGTACAAGAAGCCAAAGACCACCATCGGCCCTCCATCCCATGTTCTGTATTCTTCTTGCAATTGCTCTATTATGTGGTTGCCAGAATGGCTGTAAAATATAAATGGACACATCATGACCAAATTGAAAAACAGAATAATAAGTAGCAACAGGACACATCAGGACCAAAATCTTCTTCTCCTAAAATGTTGTCCGCTACCATTAACAAAATAAGTGCACGAGACCTTGCATTTCACCAATGAAGAATCAATACCACCCATGCATGAGGAATGAGTAAGATGATGCAATAGTTTCAGTAATGTGCCAAAGAACATATAGAGGCATGACTGCTAGCAGTATGTTTCAACTTTTAGCAATATTTATTACGAAGAAGCATTCTCCTGTTACTTCTTCTTTTTTCCCCTATGTAGCAATAATATTTTATGTTTCTTTACATACATATAGTATGACTGTATGAAGATCTCAAAAGAGAGGCAGCTTCCTTAAATCCTCTGAAAACAACTATGCAGAAGGAGTTATACCTGTCCAGGCTCCCATGTAAGATAGAAGTTTCCACGGCTTGAGACAGCCACATATCGTCCATCTGGAGAGCGATTCACAGTGTTAAAAGTTCCCGTGTAATAACTTGCCCCACTAATACCGCTAGAAACTGTTCTGCAGAAGTAACGGAGCAATGTAAGTAGTTTCCACTAATACCGTGTAATAATCTTATGGAAATTCTTCACAGAAAGGGTATATTGCCTACTTAATTTCATGGCAATCCAATTTGTTTAAGCCATTTCTCCATTTAAATTGTAAACGGTGTACAATAAAACTATAACAAACTTGAGGGAGCACATCAACATAAAGATGAACATGAAAGCAATGATTATATTTATTTACGGTGTGCAAAAGATATATACTTTCTTCAACACCTAAACTTTTGTTTCATTGGCTCATACTATAAAACCCTCTACAACAAAGGTTATCTAAAACAGCAATGCACTTAAACTTCATTTTAGACAGACACACACCTATTCAGAGTAGCCGAGACAGTCTCTTGAACAGCAGCTCTCCAGTTATAGCCCCTGTTTGATGTAACATATATTGCTCCTTGATCAGTCACTATCTCAGCACTCTTTTCACCAGTTGCCTTTATATATACCTGCACAAACCCAGATGATTTAATCCAAGTCATTTGAATCACCGATCTTTAGAATAGCCATATTCCCATATATGCACACTCAAGAGTTCAAATGCTACAAATACATTGACAATAACATTTAAATTTAATGCAAAAAATAGCACCAAAACATGCACCCTTTACTTGAAAAATGAAATGCATAATATGGGGCAAATGGGATTTAAAATGCGGTTGCTGTCAAATTTCCGGTCGCGTTGTGTTTATTGCGGATGCAGACATATCGTATGCTATTGCGGTCAATGTGGGTATCGCCGATATTATTTTTTTAATTTGCACAACTTACTATGAAACATAATAATTTTAATTGCCGCAACGGAATGTTGGAATTTTAAAAAAATTCCCGTATCGGAACAATAACGGGAATAGAATTTGAATCCGCTATCCACCACTATTCGTTTGAATTCGCTTTACACTTCTATTTTCGACAATAACAGTTTTGGCCACCGCTGCTACTGTTATATAGCAGCCGCTATTCCGATTCCCGAATGCTGTTTAACTCACTTAGTGCAAGTGATGAGATAGAGAGCTGACCATGTCTCCAGGAAGCTGAGCACTTAATGGAATTCTTTCCCAGCTTTCTCCAGCATCTGAAGTGTACAACAAAATTGCAGGTTTACCAACAATCCAACCCTCTTTGCCTTTGAAGCTAATAGAGTTAAACCTATAGTTGAAATCTTCATCCTCAGCTGAAGGAATTGAACGTGGAACCCATGTATTTCCCCCATCTTTTGTCTCCAAAATAGTCTGCCTTGTCCCCAGCAAAAATCCTTTTAAAAAAACAAAACAAAAATAAACTAAGAAAACAAAACCCACAAATAAGAAATTAAAGACTCAGTGAAAGAAAGAAGAAATACCGTGGTTCAAGTCATCAGGGACAAAGGCGATGTCTAGAAGGACAACACCGGGATCGATGGGAAGGTTGACTCTTTCCCATTCCGACAAAACTTCCTCGGACTTGACCGGCAGTGGGAGAGTCGAGAGAGTCGCGAGGGACGCCGTTTGAGATATGATCTGTCTGCGGTTGACGAGCGATGGCGGCGAAGCAGAAGAAGAATGGTGGTGGGGTTGTTGAACAGAAGCCTTGGCGATGAATCGCGAATGGGGTAGCGTTAAGGGGCGGTGGGGAAGGCGAGGAGCGAAGAAAGAATAGCAATCGGTGACTTGAAGATTGGGCATTGCTGTCATTGTTGTTCCCTTATTGCTTTCTTCCTTTTGCTGCGTTTGAGAGCTCTGGTTTTTTGTCAGAGAGTTTTGTTTTTGTGCGGCTTCCTTATCCGAAATGGCGGTTAGTGGTGGTGGATTATCAATGGCTACGCGGGCAATTTCAAGCGTCAAAATCTTACTGGATATAATTTATTATTCAAATTAAGATCCAATACCATCTTTGGGCTTAGCCTGCAATTATCACTAAGGTCGATAAGGTAATTTGGATTGCGAATTCAGATATTATGAATATTTTATTTAATTTTATATTTTTAAATATTAAAATTATCATTTATTATAGACTTGAAGTAAATACGGATAAATATTTTCATATATTCATTATTTAAATTTATATACATTTATGAATACATATTTAAATATTCGATTCTAACTTACAAAACATAGAATCTGTTTGTTTATAAAGAAATTCGAACATTGATTATTTAATTTTTAATATATATATATATGATAATAATTAAAGTATTAAAAAGTCATTACTATATATATAGTTGAGTATATATTTTCACATGTACGCAATTTTAATGGTTTAATTGTATTTTAAATCACATAATTTTAAAACTATTAAAACTAAGTTCTTGCCCCTTCTAAATTTTTATGATTTTACTATTTTACAGAACCTTATTAGTTTTAAATTTAATGAAATTAAATATTAACTCTCAATTTTTTATGTTTAATTACTTTATGAGATCACTCAATTTTAAAATTAATGGAATTAAGTCCTAATTTGCTTTATTATTATTGTTTTAAATTCTCGTTCATTCTAAAGTTAAGCAATTTAACCCCTATAATTCAAACATTGATCCGTCCGTACTGACCTCTATCATCATATTCATATCAATTCTTTTTTCATTTTATATAAAAAAAAAAAAAAAACTCTTTTGCTATCTGAAACGCTTGATTTCCGGTCAGGATCTTCCATAGAATACTGCATTGCATTATTTTGTCAACCTTTAAACATATACGTACATGCATACGTGTGTGTATATATATATATATATATATATATATATATATATTACACGCACACGTATTGCGTACATTTATAAAGTATAATATAGAACGTGAAAAGCTCTACTTGGTTGTTGGAATTAAAACGTGGAGGCTACCACTATAATCATGTAATCGATTTCAGACAAATTTTCAAACATGTTTTTTCCCCCATTAAATCTCTACTATAAAAGCAATGTTGAAATGAGACCAAAGATTCATAAGCAGCTTCAGACAAATATTGTCTGTGTCATAATATTCAGGACTTAAGCTTAATCTAGGTTCATTCTTCTAATTATGAACAACTTCATTGGTGTTCGCCTTATCCTGCTGGTTGGGGTGTTGGCAATCCAAGCAGCCATCGTTGTTGCCGGATTCAACTACAGTGAAGCTCTCGACAAGACCTTCAAGTTCTTCGAGGCACAGAGGTCAGGTAAACTGCCGTTCGACCAGCGTACCAAGTGGCGAGGTGACTCTGGCCTCAAGGACGGTTCTCTTCAAGGAGTAAGTTGAAAAGATTGAAGTAAGAACTCGTGTGTTTCGAACTTGTTTTGGTGATGATTGATGGGATGATAATGCAGGTGGATTTGGTGGGAGGATACTATGATGCAGGGGATCATGTGAAGTTCGGGTTGCCGATGCCGTTTACTGTTACGATGCTCGCATGGGGAACTATTGAATACATGAAGGAAATCACTGATCTAAACCAAATGGGACATACTTTGTGGGCGATCCGATGGGGCACGGATTACTTCATCAAGGCTCACACTCAACCTAATGTCCTCTGGGGGCAGGTAGGAATTTTTTTGTTATGACAATATTGTAAGAAAACAGAGTTTGTTAATATGATGATCAACGATTTGATCAGGTTGGGGATGGGGACTCCGATCACTACTGTTGGGAGCGTGCAGAGGACATGACGACCCCGAGAACGGCTTACAAGCTCAACCAGAATCATCCTGGCTCGGACCTTGCTGGTGAAACTGCTGCTGCTTTGGCTGCTGCTTCTATAGCTTTCAAGCCTTACAACTCTTCTTACTCGGATCTCCTCCTAGTCCATGCCAAGCAGGTAAACAAACATCTACTAGTCGCATTGTATCATTCTATTAGTACACATTTTTCACTAACGTTTCAATCTTCGCAGCTTTTCTCATTTGCTGACAGATTTAGAGGCCTATACGATGATTCCATCCAGTGTGCTAAGCAGTTTTATAAATCGTCCGGTTATTCGGTAAGTAATATATTATCTTTGTTCATCCTGCATTCCTCTATTATGTGCAGATGTTCATTGTTCTCAATGAATTTTTTCTTTGAAGGATGAGCTGTTGTGGGCTGCGACTTGGCTATTCCGAGCAACCGGCGAGAAACAATATCTGAAATATGTCGTGGACAATGCTGTCTATATGGGAGGAACGGGATGGGCAGTCAAAGAGTTCTCTTGGGACAACAAGTATGCTGGTGTGCAAATCCTTCTTTCAAAGGTAAAAGAAGTTCGAGTTCAATCGATTCTTTGTTTTCCTGTCATCTTTTACTCGAATGATGCAAACATAGACTCGTTTTTCCCGTATTTTATTTGATGTTTAGAGTAATTATTAGTTTATTACACTAAAAAATATACAGATAAGGATTGGTGGCGCCATTGCAGGTGCTTATGGAGCAAAAAGGAGGTGCATACACTTCAACACTAAAGCAATATCAGGCCAAAGCAGATTACTTTGCCTGTGCTTGCCTGCAAAAGAATGATGGCTACAATTCCCTCCTCACCCCTGGTATGTATGTAATTATGTATGTATGTATTGTCTGCCTTATTGTGAAAACAAGTAAATAATTTATGTGGTTATATTTGTAAATCAGGAGGCTTAATGTATGTTCGTGAATGGAACAATCTGCAATATGCATCAACAGCAGCATTTCTTCTTGCTGTGTACTCTGATTATCTCTCTGCAGCAAATGCGAAACTCAATTGTCCTGATGGCCAAATTCAACCTCAAGAAGTTCTAAACTTTGCTAAGTCTCAGGTATGCATATGCATGCACGCGTGCAAATGCTCACATGGATGCGGATTTTGAAATACATGGATTTGTCTTACAGGCCGACTACATTCTGGGCAAAAACCCCGTGTCAATGAGCTACTTGGTAGGTTACGGACCGAAATATCCGATCCACGTTCACCACCGTGGCGCTTCGATTGCCTCGATCTCAGCTCTTTCTTCTTTAGTGAGCTGTGTTGGTGGATTTGAGGACTGGTACCGCCGCCCCGGAGTGGATCCAAATGTCGTTTATGGAGCACTGGTGGGTGGACCAGATCAGAACGACGACTTCAACGATGATCGTTCGAATTATGAGCAAACTGAGCCTACACTTTCCGGGACTGCACCGCTTGTCGGCCTTTTCTCTAAGCTTGAAAGCCTATACGGAAATATAGGCCAACATAAACGACCAACAACAGCCCAAGCATCCACAGGCTACCATCACCCAGAAACACATATTCCTAGCACAAAATCTCCAGGTGAATACAAAAAAAGTGAACACCAAATATAAAAGACTTGGTTAATCGTTATATATAAATATATTTATTTATTTAGTTGCAAATTCTTATAAACTGGGTTTTGCCAATATTCTGCAGCAGGCACACCGGTTAAGTTCCTACACTCGATTACCAGCACATGGAACGTTGGGAAAACAACTTACTACCGCCACAAGGTGGTAATTAAGAACATATCTGGAAAGCCGATAACAGATTTGAAGGTGGCGGTGGAAGATCTGAGGGGGCCTTTATGGGGTCTTTCTCCAACTCCAGTCAAGAACACATATGAGCTTCCACAATGGTTTGCAGTGTTGAAGCCTGATGCAGACTGCAATTTTGTTTACATTCAAGAAGGTCCACAAGCCGAGGTTTCAGTTCTCAACTACCATTATTACAGAAACGTACTTCATACCAGTCCCAGAAAACTCATTGTACATTGTTAAAGTTCTGATGAGAAACTGTAATTGTTTATAATATAATTTGGATACGTTGTAATGAAAATTTTAGGAATTACTCAGTCGAAATGAAGAAGAAGAAAAATTCTGGTGTAAACTTGACTTATGTGATAGCAAACTAGTTGATATCGATTTAAAACATATATAAATTTGATTCAACTACGGTTAAATGTAAAGTAAAAATGTCTATATGATCGAGTCAAGTCAGATATTAAAAATAGATATCTAGCTCTCTGTCCCTTAAGCTTGCATAGTTGCATGTGTTGACTTGTGCTTGGTTGTGGTGCACCATTGGCTGAAGGGGCCTTAACTTGTGGTCAAGTCTCAAGCTCCCAAAGCTTAAACATTATTCAGCTTCACATTCGAGGATAATTCATTGTTCCAAGCATCCAATGGTTCAAATATAAAATGCTGAGACACTTTCTTAATACCCTATTTTAAACCCGCAGTTTACCCAGTGACTTACGCTATGTCCGCAAACATCAGCAGTAGTACGTAGTGGTATAAATAAACTGAACTTGAACGAATAAAACTATGTTTACGTTTGTTTATTTATTTTTGAATGTATTCATATTCTGTTTATATTTGTTTAAATTTTTAACATCATGTTCGTGTTTATTTATTTTTGAAGTTTTTTGTGTTCGTTCGTTTAGCATTAACGAACATGTTTGTTTAGCATTAACGAACATGTTTGTTTCAACATATTCGTCAAAATAGTGAAATTATACCATTGGTCCTTAAACTCCTTAGGCTTCACAGCTTGAACTCAAATGTTCACCCTGTGTTCAGTTTAGTTAATGCTTTCACCAATATTTAAACGAACTCAAAATGAAAAAGAAAATCGAGTAAATAAGCTTGTTCGTGAATATAAACAAACCGAACACACCTTTGTTCATGTTCTTTTGCTTATTAATTGAACATAAAAATTTTGTTCGTACTCGTTTATTTAGCTTAATAAATGAATATAAACGAACATTATACGAATGGTTCACGGACAATTCATCAAATGTTGTGTTCGTTTACACCACTAGTAATACATTACGATAGTAGCAATAATACATGCTACTCTGCGGTTAAAAATAACACAAATGTTAACCTTATGTTACGTTCAAGTCATTTTATTTATCAATTGTAATAATCGGGTCACTCAATTTATGAATTGTTACAATATTAGGTTACTCAATTGTAAATAAAAAGTTAGCGTTTGTTACGCACTTAACCAGAGAGTGACTTGTTTGTGACAATAGGTTAATTCAATGACCCATTTATAACTTTTTAAAATTTAGTGACTCATTTATAATCTTACTGATAATTTAATGATTTTTTTGTAATTTAACCGAAAATTATTGTATAAAGTCTACAAAACAGACATTTGAACTTGAAAAGAATCGTTATCTTCTAAATACATTATAGAAAAAAATACATATCCGTACTGCTTGAACGTAGCAAGATAATGAATATATTATTTAAAGGTTGACAAAACAAACGTTTAAATTAGTTTATAAATCTAATAATGTTTTGTCCCAAAGTCGGCTACATGTTTTGCAATCTCAACGCTTGATTTTCTGTGAGGTTCTTCCAAAGAATATTGTACTAACAGTATTTGTCAACCTTCATATATATATATATATATATATATATTGCACGTACAATTATAAATTATTATATAGAACGTGAGAATCTCTACTTGATTGTTGGAATTAAAACGTGGAGGCTACCACTATAACCTTGTAATCAATTTCAGACAAATTTTCAAACATGTTTTTGTTTTTCTTTCCCTTCAGTAAGTCTCTGTCATCTATAAAAGCATATGTTGAAATGAGAACCAATAATCCAAGCTCTCTTCTTCATATCAGGGATAAATTTGACGCCGGTGCTCAACTTATCCTGCTGGTTGGGGTGCTGGCATTCCAAGCAGCCATTGTTGTCGCTGAGTTCAACTACGGTGAAGCTCTCGACAAGACCTTCATGTTCTTCGAGGCACAGAGGTCGGGTAAACTGCCGTTCGACCAGCGTATCAAGTGGCGAGGTGACTCCGGCCTCGAGGACGGTTCTCTTCAAGGAGTAAGAAGTAAAGATTGAAGTAAGAGCTCATCGTGTGTTTGAACTTGTTTTGGTGATGATGATGGTATGATAATGCAGGTGGACTTGATGGGAGGATACTATGATGCAGAGGATCATGTGAAGTTCGGGTTGCCGATGGCGTTTACTGTTACGATGCTCGCGTGGGAAACAACTGAATACAGGAAGGAAATTACTGATCTAAACCAAATGGGACATACTTTGTGGGCGATCCGATGGGGCACGGAATACTTCATCAAGGCTCACACTCAACCTAATGTCCTCTGGTGGTGAAACGGCTGCTGCTTTGGCTGCTGCTGCTATAGCTTTCAAACTTTACAACTCTTCTTACTCGGATCTCCTCCTAGTCCATGCCAAGCAGGTAAACAAACATCTACTAGTCCCATTGTATCATTCTATTAGCACACATTTTTCACTAACGTTTCAATCTTTGATCGATCTTCGCAGTTTTTCTCGTTTGCTGACAGATTTAGAGGCATATACGATAATTCCATTCAGTGTGCTAAGCAGTTTCATAAATCGTTCGGTTATTCGGTAAGTAATATATTATCTTTGTTCATCCTGCATTCCTCTATTATGTGCAGATGTTCATTGTTCTCAATGAAATTTTTTCTTTGAAGAATGAGCTGTTGTGGGCTGCGACTTGGCTATTCCGAACAACCGGAATATAATATGGGTTTAGTTGAAATTTCTTATAATCTGGGTTTTGCAAATATTCTGCAGGCGGCTCACCGGTTAAGTTCCTGCACTCGATTACCAACACATGGAACGTTGGGAAAACAAGTTACTACCGCCACAAGGTGATAATAAATAACATATCTGGAAAGCCGATAAGGATTTGAAGGTGGCGGTGGAAGATCTGAGGGGGCCTTTATGGGGATTTTCACCAACTCCGGTCAAGAACACATATGAGCTTCCACAATGGCTTAAGGTCTTTAACCTTGGTGCAGACTACATCTTTGTTTACATTCAAGAAGGTCTCCAGGCCAAGGTTTCAGCTCTCAGCTACCATTACTGAGTTTCACTACGACAGCACTTCATACCCACTACCAGATAATATATGTAATTATATATGTATATCGTTAAAGTTTGACATACGATCTAGATTTGAACTATTAAAACGGATAGATAATAACTATTCGTAGTTCGAGAATATGATGAAAATATTGTAATTTACTTGTTTATAATATGATTTCGTATACATTGTAATGATAACTTTGGAAATTACTCAATCAAAATCATTTTTTCACTCGACTTATTTGTTAACAAACAAAATAGATATCTTCATGGTCAAAAACATAATTTTTTTTGTTGAAAAAAGCCGTAATTAGTGAAAGAATAATCGTTGATATGTTTAAGATATTTTATGTTCATTAGGAGGTAAAAGAGAGATGAGTAGAAGCAAGAGGGTTTCATCCCTTCTCTCAATTTTATTCGAGTTGTTTTATAGTAGTTTTTAGTACGGGTGTCAGGCATAAAATTATTATTTCTACTCATAGGTTACATGTAAAGTAGATAGTCACATTAACTTTGGCTATGATAATCACGTGGACTTATTACATATCTTATTGAAAAGTCGTTTCTTCATGAAGTGTTAGTCTGAGTTTAGGAGATGCATAATATTAAAGTAATATACATTTATTTTTATATGATGTAAATTGATAGTTTATAAAAATAAAATAAATATCATAAAATTAAAAATCTGATTAGACTTGGACCTTGCCATTAAAACTGTATTAATCTTTGAATTGTGTCTTTTTAATTTCTTTTCTTAAGATAAAAGAAACTGAAAATGTTATTAAATTCTATGTTTATAAATATAAATATTGTAAATTTAATTTTCATTTGCGGTTTATAATGATAAATTTTACTCAATTTTTCCTGAGTAAGTATATTCTTATCAATTTTGAGCTCTGACCAATCTAATGGAGCGTGTTCAAGTCGTTTTGTGCTGTCTTTTTGCTAATATGCCTGTGTTTTAGCTGTCGGCTGGTGGCATCCGACACTTCCAATCAGCGATGGAAAGTGAAAGTTATTCTATTATTTTGTAAAGGGTTAATGTACAAATTGGTACTCGACTTTAGTAATTCTTTTCAATTTCATACCTGATTCTTTTATTAAAATAGAACATGGATGCATTTTAACATTTTAAACTACCCAGGTCATTTTTATACTTTGATTGATCATTAAAAGAATGGTATAATTTATTTTCTATTTCTTTAAATGTAATATTATTCGAGATTTATAATTTTTAATTTAAATCAATATTAAAATAATTAAATTACTTACTTTTAATGATCTATTGTCATAAAATTTAAGTTTAATTAAAAATTGGCATTTAAGTTAATTATTACTCAATAATAATTAAAGTGACATGACTAAAAAGTGATAAAAAATAATTATTTTACCTTTTACATTTAAATTATGCCTTTTTTTTTTCTCATTTAGTCATAAACGATATCAGTTCTATGTTGATTGTCAGTTACTAATTAACCATCAACTTTTTATCTTTTGTCCTTCATTTCCATTAGTTTATCTTTTTTTTTATCTCCTTTCTCTCCGACTGCGACCTCCTCACCCATCCTCTTTTCTCCTTTGTCCTCGACCATCTCCCATTCTCCGTCTCCTTCTTTTATTCCAATTATCTTCAATTTTTTTCTCTAGCCTATTTGATGGGAACTACTATTCCCAATAATCATGGTTCAATCCCGAACGTCGAACAATGTCGGAGAAGAACAAATTTTTTTATCAACAAAGATCTAAAAGAGACGACGGAGTATCGTTTCTTTCTCTATTTCCTTTATTTTTATTTTATTTGATTTTTTGTGTTATTTTTATTTTATTTCATTTTTTGTGTGGTTTTGTTTTGTTTTTTTTTCATTTCATTTCTATGTAGATTTTAATTTAATATTATTTTTCAGTTTAATTTTTATTACTTTTTACTCTACATTAATCATTATATTTGATAACTTTTCCTATTTTTAAGTTTTTAATAAAAGATCACTTTGAAATTATACTCTATGACACAACATCAAGTGATATGCCATCAAAATAATAAAAATCTAAATTCAAAGATTAATATGATTAAAAATTTAGGGACTAGATTAAGAAAAATTATAAAATTTAGGGATTAATTTATCTCATTATTTTATGAAAAATGAGAAGAAAAAAAATCAGTATTTATTAGTACAATTTATCCAGACGCCAATTAGTAAATAGTGTTAAAAGTCTTCCTACTGGTCCTCCTCTTCTCTCTTTCGTTCTTTCACTTTCTTTCTTTTTCTTGTTTTTTTCATTTCTCTGCCTTTTCCTTTCCCTTTGAATTCCTTTTGGCTTTGGCCTCGCAGGAGCTCTAGCGTCGCTGCTGGATTCCTGCGATTCTAAACCCTAATTTTTTCGTCTTCAAAAGATGGATCATTTATTCTAGTAGGGTTCTTTTAAAAGAGTGACCAAAATTGCCTTTGTCATCTCTTAAAACAACAGAAAACAAGGGAAGAGAAGCAGCAACAGCAGAAGAAGAATATACACGAAGCCCAAAGTAATGTCTCGGCAAGCACCTTCAACTGCTTTCCACAAATCCAAAACTCTTGACAACAAATACGTGAGTCTATTTCCATAATTCGATCTATTTTCCTTGAGTTACTGTTAATTACTGTTTTGGTCGGTTATAGAATTGAGTGGATGAAAGAAATAGAATGCAAATGAAAATTAAGATGTGAAGGTTTTGTTAGTCAAATGTCAGTCATTTCAGTGAGTTGACGACAAATTGGAGGGGAAAAAGGATAAATGAAAGCATTACACACTTTCAATCTCCCTTTTCCTTTTTTTTTGTTTTTGTTTTTAAGCTCTCTTTGGAAAGCTGAAGTAAGTTTTTTTTCCCTTAAGTTAATTAATTTTTATAGGAATGGAGCACACATTTGAGAAACGTATGAAGTATTTTGAAATTTAGATTTTGTCTTCTGTTTTTTTATATATATAGATGCTTGGAGATGAAATTGGAAAAGGTGCTTATGGACGTGTTTATAAAGGTTTGGATTTGGAGAATGGAGACTTTGTTGCGATTAAACAAGTATCTTTGGAGAATATAGCACAGGAGGATCTCAATATTATAATGGTTAGATTTTCCTATTTGATTTTTGCCTTGGAATTTCTATATTTGCGCATACTTAAAATTAGTTTGGGGTTTTCAGTAAGATGGCTTGCTAGATTAGGGTCAGTTCATTAGTTGTCATGTTTCCATATATAAAATTACAGTCAGGTTCTTTTACTTTTTGCAACACAATTGTTTCAAGGCAGTCTGATGGATGGACGAGTGTTTGAATATGTAGCTTTTCGGTTGGTTGGCATGTTTTTTAATTTCTATTAATAAGGAACTTTTCTCATGATAAAACATCAGTGATATACTTAACCTTACTTATATTGACAAGCTACATGTTTTGTATCCAAGTTAAATAAGACTTGCCATATTTAAGTTTATTTGTCTGATCAGCAATGTTCAGTTGCATTTTACTACAGACGGCCATAGTGTGCAATCAATGAGTACTTGTAAATTTCTCCTTGTCAATAAAATTGCCTTGTTTCTATGAGACCTGCTGTATTTATTGTCATTATTCAGAGCTCATTGATCGTTCAAGGTCATAATTGTGGTCTATTTAATATATTTTTCCAACATTTCAAAAGAATTAGGTATCAAACATTCAAAATGAATATAAATTTTTATATCTGGTCCTTAGAATGCTATATCTGAGATATGCATTTACTATTTCCAGTTTCGTTTGTGTTAGCTTGGCTGACAAATTGCCTTTTTCTTTTGGATACACTTGGCTGGTGGAACGGACTAACATTGCAGCAAGAGATTGATCTATTGAAGGTAACTCCCTCTTTTAACTGCTTTTTGGGTCTATTTTGGTGCTTCTTGTACTTAAATGCTACATCAAAGTTCTCTCTTGCTTATTTGATGTATGGGTTTGCCATATGTGCGCTGAAGTTGTCTTATTGCCTGTTGTCTGTGTAACAACTATTAATCCTCCTGTCCATTATTTGCTGTTTATTGGTAATCTTTGTGGTATTTGTCTGCTGCTGGTTGGAATACATGGTATAAAGTGTCGGTATCTTGCTGATGCTAATTAACATTTGAGCTTCTTTGCAGAATTTGAACCATAAAAACATTGTGAAGTATCTTGGATCATCGAAGACAAAGACTCATCTGCATATAATTCTTGAGTAAGAAATCGAAACCTTACATTGTGATTGCATGTTCTCTGAGATGTTAAGAAACTTCTAGTTATTGTTTCACATTTTAATAGGTATGTGGAGAATGGTTCTCTTGCAAACATTATTAAACCCAATAAATTTGGGCCTTTTCCAGAATCATTGGTGGCTGTTTATATTTCTCAGGTTTGTATTTCTGTAATTTTCTCCTTCATTTCCCTATTCAAGTATCATTTGGACATGCTAATTACACGTTAAACAGGTTTTGGAAGGCTTGGTTTACCTACATGAACAGGGTGTCATCCATCGAGATATTAAGGGTGCAAATATTTTGTTAACTAAAGAGGTAATGCTATTTTATCTTGTCTTATCCTTAGAGAAATTTTTTTTTTGATAGGAAAAGTAGGTCTCATAAAAACCTCCTTCTTAGTAGTCCTTACCATTAGGTCAGAACCTACTAGGGGAAGGAGGAATAGAGAACCTTAATATATTGATAATGTAAAAATTACATAAAACTAAAACCACTCCTTTAAGATACATAAAACTTAAGCACACTCTTATAACGCCTTGATGAAAAACCTCCGAACCCAGTACTAAAAAAGTGACCCACTACCCAATCCCCTCCTTTGCAAGCAAATCTGCCTCGCAATTATAGCTTCTCGGAATCCACCTCACAATGACCTCATACTCAGAAACCGCATCCGCAATATCCTTGACAAAATTTAAAAGAAAAGGTGGAACTGACTCCTGATATTTCAACCACTCCGCAGCTAACTTGCAATCAGATTCAATAATAAGCCTTCCCTTCAATACCCATTCTGATGACACAAAGATGTCTATTCCTCTTTTGATAGCTTTTAACTCTGCTAAAATGATAGGAGTAGGCCCTATTTTTTCTGAAAACGACATCAATTTAATCCGATTCCAATCTCTAAGAATGCCCACAATTCCTGCTAACAACCCAACCCTACTAACTGCTCCATCCACGTTAAACTTAAAAATATCGACTGGAGGAGGACTCCAGTAAACCACAGGCCTGTTCGAATCAAGAGAAGCTGAAATATTATCAGCCAATGAAGGATCACCAATTAGAGAGTCCACTTGAATAGAGGATAAAGGATACTTAGCTAGGAACCATTTCGCAAGCCTTAACCTGACTGTGAAAAACAATGAGGATGTGTCCAGCTTGCCTCTTTCAAAAACAATTTCGTTTCTCATCTTCCAAATCGACCATAAAACAGCCTCCGGAATAAACTTCCACATATTAGAAAATGGCCTAAGAACAGACCATGAAATTAGAATTGAAGAAGGATCAGTAGGTAAGGCTAACTTGATACCCCAGTAGGTTATGATTCTGTTCCATAGTACCCAGGAAAACTGGCAGGAAATAAACAGATGCTGAACTGATTCCTCTGCTTGATTGCAAAAGGGGCATTGAGAGTCCTCCCCTAAGGGAACCCCCCTTTTCTTCAATTCCCCTCTAACCGCTACTTTATTAAGTGATACTTGCTAAAGGAAAACCTCTACTCTAGGAGGAACCAGACCTTGCCAAACACATTTGTTCCACCTAAAGTTATCCTCGTCCACTGAGTAGAAAGATTTCGTGCAAGCTTTAACGGAATACAAACCCTCACCCGCACCAACCCAAAGCATACAATCCTCCAAAGATTCATTTAATTTGATAACATTGAGCTTGTCCAATAGATCAACCAGCTGAGCCACTTCCCAATCGCATAGATTCCTCCTAGTCTTAATATTCCACTCCCAACCATTCAAATCAAAACTACCAAATTCAGCAACCTTACCCCCTTGATTTGTTGACAGAGCAAAAATCCTAGGGAAAAGAACTTTCAATGGAAAATCCCCCAACCATGTATCATTCCAAAAGAAAATCGAATTGCCATTCCCAACTTGTAACCTCGCATGAGATCTAATGCATCCTCCAAAGAAATCATCCTTCATGTAGCTATTCATAATACCTCTCCAAATCCAAGAGTCCTTGTGGGAGGAGACTTTATTGACATCCATAGAAAGACAACTAACACTATGTTTAGAACATAAGAACTTTTTCCACAAAGATTCTTTTTCGTTGGCAAACTTCCACACCCACTTTCCCAATAGTGCTCTATTAATAAGCTTCAAATCAACAACTCCTAGACCACCTCCACACTTCGATTTACAAATCTTAATCCAACTCACCCAATGCATTTTCTTCTTTTCTTCTCCACCCCATAAAAAATTCGCCATCAAAGAGTTTAATTTTTGACAGATTTTAGCTGGAATCTTGAAAATAGAGAGATAAAAGATAGGTAAAGAGGATAAAACCGACTTAATAAGCACCAATCTACCGACCATAGACAAAGAAGAAGCTTTCCATCCCGCCAATTTCTTATCAAAGTTAGCTAGGACTGGCTCCCACAGTTTCTCACAGTTTCTTTTAGCCCCTAACGGAAGGCCTAAATAAACTGTCGGAAAGGAACCAATAGAGCAACCAATGTCCATAGCCCAATTTCTCAGTGTGTCCTCCTCCACATTAATACCATACAATTTACTCTTAACTAAATTAAGATGAAGCCCCGTCATAAAACTAAAAATCATCAACACTCGTCTAACGTTTTTAATTTGAGTGATGGAGGCTCGACAAAAAATAATTAAGTCATCCGCAAACTGAAGATGGGTCAAATTGAAACTGTTTTGCACATTTCCAAAAGAAAACCCTTGAAATAATCCTAATTCCACAGCTTTATTTAACATCATATGAAGGAGTTCACCAACCACATTAAACAAAAGAGGAGAAAGACTACATCCTTGTCGCAAACCTTTAGCAATATGAAACTCTTTTGTAGGAGACCCATTCAGTAGAATAGATATAGAAGCTGTAGAAATACACTGATTTATCCAAGAACACCACCTTTCTCCGAAGCCCATCTCCTTCATAAGCCTTAACAGAATCTGCCAATCCACGGTGTCATAAGCTCTGCTAAAATCCACTTTGAAAACAACCCCCTGCAGCCCTTGTTTCCTCCAATAATCGATGCCTTCATTTGCTAAACAGGCGCAATCCAACAATTGCCTCCCCGGAATAAACGCGAACTGTGTAGGGCTAACAATATCTTTAACACAAGAAGAAAGTCTTTTCGAAAGAACCTTAGAGAGAATCTTATACAAGTTGCCCACTAGACTAATAGGTCTATAATCTTCAATACTCTCAGGATTACCTTTCTTTGGAATCAAGGTAATAAAAGCATGATTCACCCCATGAACCCACTGCTTTCCATTGTAAAAATCTGAAAAAAACTCCATAATCTTCACCTTTAACAAATTCCAATACTTCTTGTAAAAACCCATTGTGAAACCATCCGGCCCTGGAGCTTTTGCACTATCAGAAGATGAAATTGCTTGCCACACTTCTTGCTCTGTAAACACCTCTTCTAGAGAATCACTTTGAACTTGAGACAACTGTTTAAAATCAAAATTCAAGCCCTCAACTTCCAGCGTAGCTTTTTCATTATATGCATTCTTGAAAAACTTAAAACACACAGTCTTTTATCTTTTCTGGATCCGAAATAACTTTGCCTTTAAAATTGATAGAATGAATAGTGTTGAATCTATTCCTTTTCAATGCACTAAGATGAAAAAACCTTGTATTCCTGTCGCCATCTTTAATCCATCTGTTTCTAGATTTTTGAAACCAAATTCTCTCCTCGATCCTTAACAGTCTCCATAATTCCTTTTTAGACTCAATCAATTGTGCCCAATCCCCTGCAGACTGCTTTCCACCTTGAAACTTTAAATCCAGACTGTTAATTTTAATTTCCAGCAACGAAATTGACTCTGACAGCCCTAAATGTCCACTTCCAGACCAGTTTCTGATTTCATTTTTTGCACCCTGCAGGATTCTAAAAATTCCACCACTATTGTTCTTCTTCTCTTCTACTTCCAGTGAGTCTGCAACTAAATCATCAAAACCTTGTTCTTCTAAAAGAAAATTAAAGAACCTAAAAGGTTTTGGACCCCAATTTGTAGATTTATCCTCCAGCAAGACTGGATTATGGTCTGAAATAGATTTTGGTAAAATCGACTGCACAATGTTAGGGAAAATCTTAAGGAATCTTGCGCAAATAAGGAACCTGTCCAATCTCACCCATGTTGAAGATTCTCTATTACTGCACCAAGTGAAAGAACCTCCTGACATAGGCAAGTTAATGAGATTGGCTTTTTGCACGAATGACCTGAAAATATCAATAGTATGCCAATTTTGTGATTTGCCTATCTTTTCTTCTGAATCAAGATACGCGTTGAAGTCTCCCCCTAAACACACTGGTAAATTTAGAGCTCTAACATACTTCAGCAACTCCCCATAAAAAACCTCCTTCTCAGCTTCGACTGTAGGCCCATAAACATTAATAGCTACAAACTCCATAGAACCATGCTTAGATTTTCCTACTAACGCCAGAAACATACTATGCACAAACTGATCAATGACTTGAACCACGTTCTCATTCCACAATGTAATCAATCCCCCCGATGACCCCTGTGCTGGAGAAACCAACACCCCCTTTAACAAGTTACCTCCAATCCTTCTAAAAATAGCCCCATGGCATCTTTCCAACTTAGATTCTTGAATGAAAAGAAAAACTGGTTTCGTCTTCTTGACTAACCTTGCTGCAGCTACACACTTCTCCCTCCTCCCAAGACCCCTAATGTTCCACGAAATAATACTAAAATTATTCATAAAAAAGAATTACTCCCCCTACACTCAGCTAAAACTGAGCAGCCTTCATCCACCCCTAACTGCATCTGTCTCTTGACCAAGACATAATAATTTATCAATAAAAGCCTCCTTCCCTTCCTTAAATGAAATACCTAACATCTCACATACTTCCCAAGTATCCACTGCTTCCTTCAGTAATTCCACAAAAGAGGAAGAAGAAGCAGTATAAATATTAACCAAGTCAATAGCTTCAGAAATTAAGGCTCTCCTCTTCCTTCTCTTCCTTCTCTTTTCATTTCCTTTCCCTGAAGCATTCACAGAAATAGCTTCCACCCTTTCAACAACATCATTACAAATGGTAGGGATCGTAGATGTATTCTGAAAATCGGCAGAACCATTGAAGTCCTTATCTTGTCCCTTTCCAATACTATTCGTAGGAAACTGCTTTATACTTCTAGGAACATAATTGTTATGCTTAAGCTTCGGAGAAGCCATGGGACAGAAGACATCATCTTCAATAGCTGGACACAACCATATTCTTCTATCTCTTGACCTTTTATAAACTCGAGCATAGCGTCCTCTTCCCCTTCTGCCAACAGGAGCACTCCTAATTGACAAACCTATCATAATATCTTCGTCTTCCAGATCCCCATTTTTTCCTTCTTCTATTGATACACTTCTTTCTTCTGCAAAAAATTCAGACAGATTCTGCTCCTTATTCTTGTTTGCTAGCCTAGCCCAATTCAACTTCACAGCAGGGCCAGCTGGAATAATTTTAGTAACAGGAGAATAAGACTCCCAATTAGACTCCGAATGGGCTGAACTCTGGACCGCAACCTCTCTCAGCCAAGGCCTGCAAACTCCCCCCTGGGATTTAATTCAAATTCAAACTTGTCTGACACCCCATTACTATTGGGCAGAGTGTCTGACTTATTTTCCAAATCCTGTTCCCCACCTTCTTCTAACGTCCTCCTTTCTTGACTGTTCTGAAGCCACGTGTCAACTTTTGACCAGAAACCTTCTGCAGAGTTCTCCCTGTTGTCTCCTACCTTATCTTTGTTTCTATCATCTTCCTCCTTTGACACTTCGTCACTGCAGTTGCCAAATGACAAAATCTGCCTCACGTCTCCATAAGCTTCAGAGAAAGCATTAGAGCTGGATCCCACATTAATTTTAACTTTAAACGATCTGCCATAAGATCCTACAATAACAGATTCTTGTACATCAAACGGACTTGCCACCCTTAGCAGCATTCTAGCCGAAGAGAGGTCATCTCTGTTTCTTGTTTCCTCCGGGATACAAACAACCTTTCCCCACTTTCCTCCAAGCTTCTCTAGAAAAGGAATACTCCAGCTAAGAAGTGGTAACCCAACCAACTCGACCAAGCAATAAGCCAAAGGGACTCCATCTTCACTCAACAATGGATCTACCCAATCAAACTAGCAGTAAAGTTTCTCTCTAAGACTCGACCACGCCTTCAAGAACTCTTCATTTGTATTGAAGATAATAATGCATGCGTTCCTAACGTATCCCCACTTTACTATCTTGACCTGGAACCCCTCTTTTGCCAAAGCTCGCACCACCATAACAGGCTGAAATGTATCTTTAAAAATCCCTGTTAAGGAATTTTTCACCCAGCAAAAATCTTCTGATGGGATGTGCATATCCCAGACATTTCTTACTCCTTTGCTTTCTTCTGACCTTCCCTGTTCACCCTTCTTTGTTGATCCACACTCCTACTGTTATCCACATTCACAACCTCCTTATACGTTCTGCCATCTCTCAAACTTCTCGGTGACTCCAAGTCAACCTGCTGTCTACCATTAGCTTCCCTAAATGGCTTAATTCCTTCCAGCTGAGATCTTTTAACCTCTGCATCTCTCTTCCTGCCCCTCTTATACTTGGCCACCCCCACAGTGAATCTCTTCCCATCAATCAACGTTCCATTTACATTCATAACTGCTCTTCTGCAACCTTCCTCCACCGCATATTGCACAAAAGCAAACGTGGATGACTTATAATTCGTTTTAACCATAAAACTTGGGATAAAGACCCTCACTATTCTACCATAATGGTTGAAAATCTCTCTTAACTCACTTCTGGTAACTCTCTTACTAAGATTTCCAACAAAAACAGTCCATTCCTCACCGGAGAATGAACGACCAAACGCACCCGCTCTCTTTCTCTCTCTACTTTTCTCACTCATGGTAACGTTGTAAATTTTACAAGGTGCGACCCTTTCAAAAATTTAGAGAATTTTATTATTATTTCAGATCAGTTATTTATAATGATTCTCTTCCTATAAATTTGAGCATGGGAGCAGAGATAGAGAACAGTACCATATGACCTCCTTATTTATGGGGCATTAATGGCTAATTGAATTTGATCCACTTAATTCACATATTACCTTGTACTTTGGCAACTTATGTGGTGAGTTAGGAATTTGCTAATATATTTTTTTATAGAAAGATGGCCTCGTTAAAACCCCCCATCATAACCGCCAATCTACATAGGTAGTTCAGCGGACATTGGATGGAGGAAAGAGTGCCATTAATTTTATTACTAAAAAACCATATACAACAGCAGTACATTAGACACCAATTACAATCATACACCTACCAACAAACAACAAAACCCAATACAAACTACCAATCAATCCCTACATATTACCCCCTCGTCAAGCCTACCCAATTCCCAATTTGGCAAACTCATCTGCCTTGTAATTGGCACCTCTCTTAATATGCCTAATGACCACACCCCTATTTATCACTATTAGCAATGTCATTCACCACAACTTTAAACAAAGGAGTACAAGAAGCTGGATTTTTAATCCATTCTAGAGCCACTAGACAATCAAATTCTAAAATTAGCCTTCCCCTTGAAGCCCACTTTGAATCCAAAATAGCTGCAGACCCCTCTTAATAGCCAACAATTTTGCCAAAATTGGAGGGCCCGATCCAACTTTCTCTGAAAACGAATCCAGCATGACACCTTTCTCATCCCGAAGCAATCCACCTATGCCACCCTTCTGCCAAAAACTATCCATAGCCCCATCCACATTTATCTTAAGAAAGCCTGTCGGAGGAGGACACCAACCTTCACGAACTGAATTAAGCTTCCTTGACCATTGATAGGAATTTGCTAATATAACTGAAGTCAAAGTGTTTTTTAAGAGTGAAAAACCTGTGGGCTGCAGAAATGTGACCATAATTTACTGCCCCAAACCTTGGTGGCTCAGATTGTTCACGGATTCGTTATAGTCACCATGCCGTTTTGTCTTTTTTTTTATATATATATAAGAAAAAGGCCTCGTTAAAAACACCATGTCGTTTTTTCATCATAATTTTGTGTCCTTGTTAGTTTTAATGGTCTTCATATAGGGTGAATGGATTCTCTTGGTTTCTTACCAACTTACCCTTTTTTTTTTTATAGAATATTAGGCCTCATTAAAAAACCCCCTTCATACCCTACATGTTACATTGGTTTCTTACCAACTTACCCTTAACTTAATTTCTCTTTTCAGGGTCTTGTAAAACTTGCTGATTTTGGTGTTGCGACCAAACTAACTGAGGCTGATATTAACACACACTCAGTTGTTGGAACACCATATTGGATGGCTCCAGAGGTAGTTCTTTGGTTCCAACTGATGTTTTGAGTGTGGCTTTTAATTGTAAAAATTGTTTCTCCAAGTTTCATGTGTGGTATTTGTGGTTTATGGATGACTAACATTGGACGTTGAATTATATTTCAGGTAATTGAAATGTCAGGGGTATGCGCTGCTTCTGACATTTGGAGTGTTGGCTGCACTGTAATCGAACTGCTTACATGTGTGCCTCCGTATTATGATCTACAGCCTATGCCAGCTCTCTATCGGATTGTGCAGGTTTGTCTGACATTTCTATTGCCGCTATTTTTTTTCTCATAAGATTAAATTCTTCTGAGTTTCTGTTTTTCTTTTCCTCCCTAGTGATTAAATTGTTCCATATCTTATTTTGCCGCTGAAGAATGCTTTAACAAGCACATTTTTGTCAATGTCTTTTTTACCCTCAGGATGAACATCCACCAATACCTGACAGCCTATCTCCAGACATTACTGACTTTCTGCGCCAATGCTTTAAGAAGGTGAGTGGAAGAAAAATGAAGTTCCGATTTTGTAGTTTAACTATCACTGATTTTATCAAAAGTTTATTATCCATGAATCATGCTTGGTTGAGCAGTCAGAATAATATTAATTTATTAGTAAGGAAAGATTTTTATTAGTGGGGATGAGATGTGTTGATCTTTATTTGGACTCTATTAAGACCAAAAGCAAATAGATATTCATTACTAGTCTCCTTAACAATGTTCATATGATACAATTGTTCAAAAGCTCTCCCTCCCTCTTAATGTTTCATATGATACAATTGTTCAAAAGCTCTCCCTCCCTCTTAATAAACAAAAAGAAGGGGAAATAGCTCTCCAAAAGTTCTAGAGTAAGAAAACATTCTTGCAAACATAAAATCTTTACGAGGCAGCCACCCACAAGATGAAATGAAATCAACAAAATCTGAGAAATATAAATTATCATGCTAAATTTTCATAGACTAACTAATGGCCATGGGGCCTAAAGAATATATGGCCCTCATTCTTGGTCCGTAGTTTGTATGGTAACTACTGAAGTTCAATTCATTGTCCACCAATATTATGGTGGTTGCTAAGTTCAAAAGGTTGTATCGAAACATCACTAATATTCATTCGACCACTTTGAAGTCATTGATGATTTATTATTTTGTTAGTGACACTTTATTGAATTTTTAGGATGCCAGACAGAGGCCTGATGCAAAAACACTGCTTTCTCACCCTTGGATACGGAATTGCAAACGTGCTTTGCGGTCGTCTCTGCGTCATAGTGGAACCATTAGGTAATGTATAGAACAAATTGATGCATTTAATATGTTTTGGAAATTGACTTGATGGGATTTTGTTGGGATTTTCGAAGCTCAATTTGATCAACCGAAAATTGATCAAGGGGGTGAATTGGCAAAAAAAAAAAATTTAGGGAGTAAGGAGAATAAAAGATAGAAAAATTGGCACAACGATTTATAGTGGTTCGAGTTATCAACTAAGTCTACCTCCACTACCTTAGCTACTCACCAAGGATTTTCCAACAAATTCACTAATTTGTTCTTTCTTTTTCAAGGACAAAGAGATAACCTTTACAAGACTTCCTACCTTTTCAAAGGATCAACTAGAATCAAAACCCCTTTACAAGAAAAAAGATGTAAACAAATAAAACTTCTAAAAGGTAGGGTGTTTACAAGAATTTATCTAATAAGAACAAAATATTTACAAGAGAAAGTAAAATAGGAATGAAAAACTCTTCTCTTGTGTTTGAATGTTTGGATAGGTGTTCTAACCCTTCTTCAAGTGTCTTGAACTTGTATTTATATGTTGGAATGAGTTTGTGGCCGTTTCTAGCCGTTGGAGATGTTTTTCTCTGCAAAATAAAACTGCCAAGTACAGAGGGTATTGGTACTCCTATAGGGAGTATTGCTACTACCTTTGTTATTTTTAAATAAAACTAGCCATTACTAGCCGTTGGGCCTGACGGTATCGATACTAAGCCTATTGTATCGATACTACTATGTAAAGTAGAATCGATACCCCTTTGGGTATCGGTACCATTTTTGCATTCTGGAATTTGAGCAATGCTGGTAGTATCGATATTACTAGTGAGTATCGATGTTTCCCTTACCTTTGGTATCAGTACCATATGAACAGTATCGGTACTGTTCATGAGGTATCGATACTGTAAGAACAATATCGGTACTTCTTGTCCAGAAAAACATTTTGTGCTCAATTCCAAGTTAAATGGACTTTGCATTATTTTTGAAAACTTTGAATAAATTCAATTCAAGTCCAAAAACATTTTGCCATAAATTGTTATATCAAAACATAGTTCAACAGATTTTGGTTGCATTCATGAAGTTATGTGCTACGTGGTCCCACAACCCCAGTTATCACCCGGACACCTACAATCATTATGCTATTCAAATAATCAGACTTTTAATTGATTTTAGTCTACATCATTTTCATGACAATTTGTTTGGTTATGATTTTTGTTTGACAAGATATCTCCAGCTTTAATCATGCAAACGTTAAGTATGCCAATGGATTCTTTATAGATTTTACATATGATACATGAATGCTCTATTTCACTTTGTAAATCTTGTACTATTTACATACTTCTGTCTGAGATAATTTGTTTAGGTTGCACTTTGTTGTGAAGCCAGAATGCTAGAATAAAATTTTGTATGTTGCAACAAATTTTAAGTTTTTCAGCCTTTTCTAGACTTTTGATCTGGATATAACTTAATGGGCTTGCAGTTTTCAATTTTCATACTAAATTATGGGACGCATCTGGTTATGAAGGTTTCTTTTGTAACCTTATTACCTGGTCTTTTTAGCTCTCTGGAGTTCAAGCATTTCTTGAAGATTTTCCTATTTTTTTTTTTTTGCCCTTTAATCCAACTCCTTTATTGCAATACATGCACTTCAAAATGAAGCTGCGGGGGTTTCTCGAGTTTAACTCTTAATTTTATCTATAATTATTGGAACATTTCTCCTTATCTTTTCATTTGCTGAGATAGTGTTTCTACTTCTTTATTTTAGTTGGCACAGTTTTTTGGCTGGTTTGCTGGATTAGCTATTAAATACATCTTATCCATGCTATTCGTGTTTTATGTACTCCAACTCTATCACATGATGGTTGACACTGCTGTTTGTTTTCCTATTCCTTTGGCAGAAACATATCTGAAGACATTGCAGCCAATGCAGAAAGCTCTAGTGGAGAAAATCATAGTGCTGGAGAGAGTTTTCCTATGGAGGAAGTGGAGGCATCAGAAACAGTGAGAACCTTTTCAACTTGAACCCTTCTTCCAAAGATGATGCTAGAGGATGCTGATTTCATCACATTAATGATAATTTTTGATTGTCAGGGTTCCAGGAAAGAGTTCTTATCAGCAGAGGTCACTCATCAGCTGGCTTCTTATCAGGAAAGAGTTGAAGAAACTGCAAATAATTTAGACAATGATCTACTATCAGATCAAGTTCCAACCTTGGCAATTCATGAAACTTTATCATTACAGAGTAGTTCTGGTAGACTCTCTGCTAAGAATGTGGTGGCTGCCAATGGTTCTGCTCAGCTTCATGATATATCACTTCAAGATGGAGTTATGATGAATTCTGATGTTGGATCTCCTGAATCAAGAAGAAATCAAACTGAAAAAGGACATAGAGGCAAAGGAAGTTCAATTGATTTTGAGGATGTATCATTTGGCTTTGGACTTATAACTCAGGATGCTGGTCTGCAAAAGGTAAATGCTTCACAGGATGTTGTCAGTTTCTGAAAAAATGTTAATTGGGTGGATTATACGATTCAAATTTATTTAGCTTAAAATTTCTGTATGATGCATTTCTCTGACATTTCTATGCATGTCTCCATGTGGAGGCTTAGGTGTGACTTGCATTGGCTGAAACATCTAATCTTCTTTCCTATGACATCATGAGCCAATTATCTCCATGAAATATCTTCTTCACTCGAATGTTTTGCTTAATGAGCTAATAAGCTGTTATTTTTTATTTTAAAGATGCTGGGGAACTATCAATTGATGTATTCATTACCTTTTTACCTGATTTCACATTCTAGTTCAGATTGAACTTGTAATAATGGTGTCTTATTCTTTTGTTCCGTGATCTTTTATTCCCCCCTTAGAAAAATGGTCATTACTGACTAGTAATGCTCTATATGTTTGACTGATAAATGTACACAGCTTGTCATCATTTTACCATTCATCTTTCTTGCCTTCCTTTTTGGTTTCCTGATGAAAGTAAAAGTGGAATTTTACAATTTGAATTCCATTTGTGAAGGTTGTGAAAGCTTCTGTGATCTCTAATGGTAATGGGCTAAGTAGATTTAGTGATCCTCCTGGAGATGCTTCCTTGGATGACTTATTTCACCCATTCGATAAAAACCTGGGGGAAAGTGCAGCTGAAGCTTCAACATCTGCATCTACATCGAATGTGAACAAAGCTACTATGCCTGATACTGGAAAGAATGACCTAGCTAAGAAATTAAGGGATACAATTGCTAAGAAACAAATGGAAGAGGAAATGGGCAGTCTAATGGAGGTGGTAACCTGCTTCGCTTAATGATGGGTGTTTTGAAGGATGATGTAATTGACATTGATGGTTTGGTATGCGTAAATTATCTCTGTGGTTTGGTATTCTAGGCATATGATGTTTATGTGCTACTGTCAGGCATGAGCTTGATGTTTTCTCGTTTATGGTATTGTTGTGGCCAGGTTTTTGGAGATGAGAAGCTACCCGCTGATAACCTATTTCCCCTTCAGGTTCCTATTGTTTCTTTCAAAAGTGCTTTGACTTCTTTTCTCTGTAATGGAACCTCTTTTCCTCTTTTGTTGTGCAGTGCACTCCACCCTTGAGTATATTGAGGTTTTCATGCCTATTGTTGTTTTGGATCCTTACTGTTTTGGTGTTTGATTCTATTAGGTTTAAAGTAACTTTTATACTGTTAAATATCTGAAGTTACTTGTTTGGATTTTGCATTTTTGTCTACATTGATGATTTAAGTTTCAATTTTTTTACAGCAACATTATTTATGTTGAACATTGTTTATTGCTGTTATGATTTTCAACCTATGCAAGTGTCCACGTTTATGTTTCTGAACCTATCTTCATATTCCTTCTCCAAAGAAATTATTAATTTTATTCTACAGTAACCTTTTAGTTTTTTTGAGTCTTAATTTTTTTCCAATTGATTTTAGTCATCCTTTATAAATGAATGTTAAGTTTATCTCTTGCTATTGATTTCAATCAATCTAGTAAATTTTATTTTAAGATATTTCTATTGAAAAATATAAATTATACTGCTTCCTAGTTTTTGAATCCAAGGATCTTCCCTTTTTGTAGTTTTCTATTTAATTTTGTTTAATTGCCGGTCTTGGGGAGAGTAGGGTTATATGTTACTCAGACTCGACTGGGAGTGTCAGATTTTGAAATGTTTTCGGCATGGGTATTTTCAAGTTTTTAAAGTTTTTCCCTATATTTGGATGGCCTTGAGGTCCTACCTCCGTACCCATGTCCATATATGTGTCGGACATGGATATTTCAAGGAAAAATGAAGAGTATGAGAAACATGTATAGGTATCTCAAGCATGAGAGCCTTCATCAGGTTGCATATTCTTCTAATCAATCCTATTAAAAGTTGCACATTGCTGATACTCCTAGACTGTGTGAATGCAAAGGATCGTTCTTAGATGGGTTTCTAGGAGTTGCAATTTGGAGGCCGACAGGTTAGCTAAGCAGGGGATCGGTTGAGTGTTGAAGGCTTAATGTTGAACTTCAGGAACTAGCTGATGTTGGGTTAGGCGGATGGGTTTTTGTTTCCCATCGCTATTTGTATTAATGTCATGTTTTATTTTTGAGGGTTAGAGTGTTATGTCTATCCTGTGTTATTCAGGGTCAGAATGTTAGGTGTATCTTATGTAATCCTGGTTTATTAATATACTGAGGTGCTCTTTTCCTCCCTCAATTAGTTGCCATCCTGAGTCAACTATGAGGGAGGTTCCTAACGAGACCTCCTATTCCTATCAAAAAAAAATCAAATTTCTTTCTATTGAATTTTTTGTTTTGAACCTTCCTCATTATTGTTGTTTCTGGCAGCAGAGAGATTTAAAAAGCATATTTTGTTTTTGTGCTATAGGCTGTTGAGTTTAGTAGATTAGTTGGCTCACTAAGACCAGAGGAATCAGAGGATGCAATTGTGACTTCCTGTCAGAAACTCATTGCGATTTTCCACCACCGTCCTGAACAGAAAACTGTTTTTGTCACACAGCATGGTTTGCTGCCTTTAATGGACTTGCTTGATGTCCCAAGAACTCGTGTATGTCAACTATGAGGCTCTCTTCCCACCCCCACCCCTCCCCCCAAAAAAGAAGGAAAAAAGAAAACTCTGTTTTCCTAGATGGAAAAGGAGTAAAATTATCTTAGAATGTTTCCAACTAGGTTATTAGCTTGGTGAAGACCAACTGACAATCTTAATCTTTACTGCAATTGCAGGTTATATGTTCTGTGTTTCAACTTATTAATCAGATTGTAAAAGACAACACTGATTTCCAGGAGAATGCTTGTCTCGTGGGATTTGTAAGTACTATGGTCATTTTGTTTCATTTATCCATATATATCACGGGGAAAGGTCTTATTGCATGCTTAACAGGTCGTGGGACCTAACAAGGAGTTCGTTTTATTTTGTTTTCCTCTCTTCATGGATACAAAATGTTATGGGACTTTCATAACCTTACCTATTTTCAGGCAGGGGCAGCTTCCTTGTTCCACACTAATGAGCTATTACTATGACAGTTCTTAATGAGGCTTTATCATCTTTTTTATAACCCTTAATTTGTTCTTTGGCTGTTGTAGTTCATGTGAATAAAAGTTTTCATAGGTACTTGTGATTTCTTCCTGTGTATGTGTGTATTTGTTTGGTCTTTTCAAGTAAAATTAGAAAGGGAGGGAGGGACTATGAGAGTGAAGATTGTAGTATTTAAGCAGTTTTATTCACTTTAAGTTATATTATAGATCCCGTTTGTAATGAGTTTTGCGGGGCCTGATCGTCCTCGGGAAATTCGGATGGAAGCAGCTTGTTTCTTGCAGCAGCTTTGTCTATCAAGGTGTTGAATTCTCTCATTATTTCAATTGCTTAATATTGTTTTTAATTGTTGGAAAAGACTTGAACTGACCATATTCGTTTCCTTTTATAGCTCTTTGACTTTGCAGATGTTCATAGCTTGCCGTGGAATCCCTGTTTTAGTTGGCTTTTTAGAGGCTGATTATGCAAAGTACAGGTTTGTGTGTTTTTAATGTGGTTAATAGTTGATATGTATTTTAATGCAAGACTTGTGACAGTATACCATTTTGGGAAGCTCTAACACCAAGTGACCAAATTTATCATTGTCGACTTCATTGATGCAGTAGCACCCTTTTTATTCTTCTACTACCCCTTGAAAAAACCTCATTAGCCTTTTCTTACACAGAGAAATGGTGCACCTAGCAATTGATGGCATGTGGCAGGTCTTCAAGCTGCAGCGATCAACCCCAAGGAATGATTTCTGTCAGATAGCTGCTAAGAACGGGATATTGCTGAGGCTTATTAATACTCTTTATAGTTTAAATGAGGCAACTCGACTTGCTACCATATCTGTTGGGGGTGGATTTGCAGTAGATGGTTCAGCTCAACGGCAACGTTCTGGTCCATTAGATTCCTCTCATCCTTTGTTTGCTCAGAGTGAGGCTCCACTCTCTCTAACTGATCCATCTAATATCCTTAAAGTTAGGCATGGAATAATTGAGCATTCCTTTACAGCTGTGGCACAAGAACCTTCTCGGGCTTCAACTTCACTTTCTCAGAGGTCAGATGCCAATCTGCCGGATTCACGTTATCTTGCTATTGACAGTGGCAGAGCTCAATTTAGCAATGGAGCAGTGGATGTTTCAGTTGGTTCTAAATTGACAGATCTGACGCCCCTGGAAAAAGTTTCAAACATTGTCACCAAAGAAGCTTCAACTATTTCCAGAGATCGAGAAAATTCAGATCGGTGGACACTTGATCTTGGCAGAGCTGAGATTGACCTCAGACAACAGAGGATAAGTACCTCTGCGGGCAGGACATCTACAGATAGACCTCCCAAATTGATAGAAAGTATATCAAATGGATTTCCCACTTCAGTAACTACCCAAGCACAGCAAGTTCGGCCTTTGCTTAGCCTATTGGCAAATGAACCTCCTTCTAGACATATTTTTGATCAATTGGAGTATGTTCGCCACCTGCCAGCATCAGAGAGACATGAAAGCATACTACCTCTTCTACATGCTAATAATGACAGGAAAGTCAATGGTGAATTAGACTTCTTGATGGCTGAATTTGCAGGTAAATACTCATGATTGATTGATCTACTGCTAATTGCTTTATGCAGATGTTAAAATATGTAAATGTTTGACCTTATCTTCCTATAACCATGTTATCATTAGGAATTGGTGAACCCGTGAAAGATAATTATGCTGGAACTTATATTATTTTATCAGTATGTTGGAACTTTCTAAGTTGGCATATAAAGTTTTACACTACCTTTTGATGAGATTTATGGTATTTCCACTTAGCTTCTTAGTAATTAAGACACAAGTTGTGGACATTTATTCAAGGCTGCGAGTTATTTATAATTTCAGAGGTCTCTGGCCATGGAAGAGAAAACGGAATTGTTGATTCTACACCTAAAATTCCACATAAAACAGTGAGTAAGAAAGTTGGGCAACTGGCTTTTAATGAAGGAGCAGCATCCAGATCTGGTATAGCTTCTCAGACAGCATCAGGTGTATTATCTGGCTCAGGTGTTTTAAATGCTAGACCTGGAAGCACGACTTCATCAGGGTTACTCTCCAACATGGTATCAACAATGAATGCGGATGCTGCCAGGGAGTACTTGGAAAAGGTTGCAGATCTACTTCTTGAGTTTGCTCAAGCAGATACAATTGTTAAGTCCTACATGTGCAGCCAAAGCTTGCTCAACCGGCTTTTCCAGATGTTCAATCGCATTGAACCACCTATTCTTTTAAAGGTACATAAACTATATCACTTTCAATTCCCTTTTCCTTTCTTCTTTGTATTAACTAGTCATATTTTTCATAGATACTGAAGTGCATTAATCATTTGTCCACTGATCCAAACTGCTTGGAGAATCTTCAACGAGCAGATGCTATTAAGTATTTGATCCAAATCTAGAACTCAAAGATGGGCCTCTTGTTTCTCAAATACATCATGAGGTTTGCCTTATATACTTTTGATCCTTATGCCTAATGATGCATTTGCTAGAAAATTTGATATGTCGTCTTCCCTCTTCTACTTGAGTTATCATCTGAGCTTATCTGAGGCATCACATTATTTCATAATGAGTTGCACCTGATTTTAATCTAACTCCTGCTAACTTTATCTATATATATTTCCCTTACTATTTTGGGCTGTTATCTCTTGGGTTTAATTCTAATGTTGACTGAATTTAGTAGATAATATGATGGTGGCTACCTGATGTTTGAAAAGTTTTCAGTTTCTTACCATAGATCGTCTTTGGAGTTTGTAACCACTAGCAAACTTCTGTTTTGCTAAATAAATCTAAATTGCCCTCTACTTTTAATGTACTAATTTCTTGTTACTTTGCAATTTTCTGTTCCTTTTTTCTCTCTCATGAGACGTGTATTTTTCTCCCCATTGCTCTCTTCTGATCCAAATATCCACATGTATACTATTGATTAGTGCTGAGCCTTGAGGGAGGGTAGTATGTATGCTATGCATACCGGCTTCTTTGTTTTTAGCCTATTAATAATTATACTATTTAAGCCCTTTTTCCTTCTCTTTTGATTGGTAATTGGTAATGCATGTACTGCAGCTTTAAATCTCAAACCAAATTTACGTTTGAAGTTCTCTTATCTGATTGTGATTCTTTTTAAATCGGGATAAATTTTTGCTCTTTTGAGAGGTGCCACCGACATTATTCTGATAAGTTCTGACTTACGTTCTGAAGGTCCTCAATGCCCTGTTCAATTTGTGCAAGATAAATAAGAGGAGACAGGAACAAGCAGCGGAAAATGGAATTATTCCACACTTGATGAATTTTATCATGTCAGATTCTCCTTTAAAGCAAAATGCATTGCCGCTACTGTGTGACATGGCTCATGCATCACGTAATTCGAGGGAGCAATTGAGGGCCCATGGTGGATTGGATGTGTACTTGAGTTTGCTTAATGATGAAGTATGGTCTGTGACAGCATTAGATTCAATTGCTGTCTGCTTGGCTCATGACAACGACAACCGCAAGGTGGAACAAGCTTTGCTGAAGAAGGATGCAGTTCAAAGATTGGTGAAGTTTTTCCAGTCTTGTCCGGATCAACACTTTGTCCATATTGGAGCCATTCTTGAAAATTATCACGTACGAGATACTACATCCTCCGTTTATTTCTTAGTATTTGAAGCCATTCTCATCAATTTCACAGTTCAAAATTCAAATTAATTCTATACTTGCATCGATGCATAGAAGTTGGCTATGCTTCATTTTCAAAAAGCTTCAACCTCCTCTGTTTTCTCTCACCTTTCTTTAGACATTTAAGCGATCAATGTGTGGAAATTTTGCTAAACTGACCCCATTTATTTCTGGTGTGTAGGAAATCATCTCGAATAAACACGACATTAGCTGTTAATGGTTTGACACCCCTGCTAATCTCAAGATTGGATCACCAGGATGCTTTTGCTCGTCTTATTTTACTTAAATTAATTAAGGTAAGTATGACCCTTTCTGCTGCCAGAATCTGTTTCGACTGATACCAATCCTTATAAACTTGTTTTTCTATGTCCATTAAGATTGTTTTCTCGAAGCCTCTACTGTAAGGATGTCTATCATGAATATCATTGTGATTTTTATTTTTGCAGGCTGTTTATGAGCACCACCCGCGACCAAAACAATTAATAGTGGAGAACGATTTACCGCAGAAGCTTCAGAATCTAATCGAAGAACGCAGAGATGGGCAAGTGCTGGTGAAACAAATGGCTACTTCGTTGCTCAAAGCCCTTCATGTTAACACCGTCCTGTAAGTTCATGCATTCCAAAGTTCTCCCTGTACGTATATTTCGACTCGTAAGGCGTGATTTTCCTTTCACCGTTGGTTTCGCCGAATTTTCGTTTCCCGTAGTTTCTCTAACGCATCAAAAATATTAACGATGATGGGGTGGAGGCAACTGGATATAGGAAACACTTTTGATTTTAGTTGGCTCACTTAAAAGGTCTTGGGAGTGGCTTTTGTTTTTGTTGTCTAGACCGTTCCTTGTGTCTAGCTTTAAATTCCAATGATTTGGTTCCAGTTTTGTGTGTTTAATTTGTAAAATATGGAAAGCTTTGATATATGCAAAACATGAAATGGTGAGTCTGACAGAAGTTTATGGCTTGAACTGTAAGTCATTAATGCTTGAAGTGTGTTAATGAAGCTTAATACCTTTATATATACTTATACTAGAGGAAGATTGGGGAGGATTTTTTTTTAAAATGTTTGGATTGAAAAATGATTAAAAAGTTATTATTTTAAATAAATTAAATTTTTATAATTTTTTAAATAAAATGATAAATATGAAATTAATAATATTTTTAAAATAATAAAACGTTATTATTTTTAAATAAATGATAAAATTAATATTTTTACCATTTTAGGGTGTCATCGTTTAATGAGTGAGTTCGCGTAAGAACATATTTTTATATCAACTTTTTTCACCCATAATATGAAAAATGATAAATATTTATCATTTTAAATAATAATGTTTTTATCTTATTTATATGATAATTAAAAAAGTTATCGTTTAAGGATTGGACATGCGATTCATAGATTTATACAGTTATCCAATCGTTTTATTTAATTTGTTAAATAAATTTTTATGGATATATTTTTACATAAAAAGTTATCTCACTTACTCTACCAATTAAAAAACTAAAAATATAATCATAAATATGTTCTACAATTAATGTTAAGAAATTACAAGCTATTTATATTAGGTTTAATATAAAATAAATGTCAAAATTACATTTCCTTTTTCATTCAAGTTTTTAAATTTTTTCGGTCAATATAGTGTTAGCGTCACAAACTTAGCTATTTTAATTGTTTTTATCGTAATGATCGTAAAATAATTTGTTAAACGACATGTGTTTTGTTTTTCTTTTCAAAATTTTATTTTTTCCTTAGAAAAAGTAAAGTTATTATTTTAAAAAAACCCTAATTTTCTAAAGTTTCAAAAGCACCCCCAAATGTTTGTTTATGGGCACTGCACTGGTAAGCCACGGCCGCAACAACCTTGAGTTGGTGACGATGAGCCACTCCTGCTGCTTCCGGTGATGAAATTCAGGCTGTGGAAATTCGGCCTTCAACCGAAACGACTGAAAGGATTGACAATTGCAAAGAGTTAGAGAAACTCGAACCTTCAATGACTGTTCAATGAAATTGTAACCAGTTTGGAGAAATGGTAAAGCCATGGAAATGGATACTGCAAGCAAAAAACAGGCAGCTTTGAATTGGGTACTGCAGATCAACTACTTCAACTAATTTCCTCACTAAAGTAATCATTCTTTTTTTTTATGTTGTGATGAAATCACAAGCAGTTCAAGGTAGGTCGTTAGCCATGGTAGCTATTTTTATGAACAAGATGGATTGATTCTAGCAGCCACCCTAAACCCGTGCGAAAAGGGATTTAAAATCATTTCTAGTACCGCCAAAAACCATATAGTGTCGTTCGAAAATCATTTGTATAAACCCAATGCTGTGAAAATCATTTGATAAATTGGTCATACGCAGTGGGAGATGGGGCTGCTGGGGGGTGGGATTAAGGGGAAGAGTATTTGTGGGGGCTGATGGTAAGGGATTTATGGATTATGATTTTAGGGTTTGGGATGTTTTTAAAATTTAAGAAATATTTCGAGTTTTTTCCTGAAAAATAATAATAATTGTACTTATTTTTAAAATTATATACATATTACATGTCATATTTTAAGTGATTAATGGTATTTTTTTAACAGTAGTTAAGGCGTAAATATTTAACCTGATGGTAACATTTATAATCTCATACACTTATGTTGATCGAAAAGAAATTAGATACCTAAATGAAATATATATATATATCTATATATATATATATATATATATATATAGTTTGAGCACTTATTTTAATATTAAATCTTTATATAATTGTTTTTTTTTGGCAAAACTGTATATTATTATAAGCCTTAGAGTTGATGTCATTTACCGACCATATGCCAATTCAGTTTAAAATTTATTAAAATAAGTTTCCTTACATATTGATATTAGTATAACATTTCTTATATTTTTTATGTAATTTTTAAATAAATCATGTTTTAAATAAACATATTTTATTAAGTAAAATATATTCTTTCATCAACTCAACAGCATGACATAATATAAAATCTACTCATTAATAAGCAAAAGGCTCATGTACAACCACCTTAACATGCATATAAGGAAAGACGTTACTGGAAATGTTTATACTTAAAATATTATTTTTCTACCGAAAATATTAATATTGGACGTTACCTAAAATATTACATTTCCGGTAAAGT